>NW_028232882.1:30000000-31261666 GCF_057557595.1 Rhyacophila brunnea | reverse complement strand
ATCCATTTCTCGTAAAGACAACAATCTGGTAATATACAGATGGCAGTAAAGTTCAAGATTCCCCTTCAGTTGGAACTGCATGTATTTGTCCGGAATTGGATATTCAAATAAAAAGAAGCATTAATCAAAATGCATCTGTATTTACTGCGGAATGTATTGCTTTGAATGATGCACTTGACATAGCGCTCAAACACGTCAACAAAAATATAATCATTTTTACGGACTCACTCAGTGCTCTCCAATGTCTACTTTTTCCAAAATTTGGCGTAAAAACCAATTTATATATACTTGAGATTAAAAAAAGGTTTAACAAATTTATACAAACAACTTCAAATAACAGCAAAATTACATTCTACTGGATTCCTTCACACGTTGGAATTCTGGGGAACGAGAACGCAGATAGCCTTGCAAAAACAGCAACTCTTGAGAGGAGCAGTGATAAACTCCCCATACCGTATGTATACAGACGTTTTTGAAACATTCAAGAAAATAGCCAAAACTGAAACAGATAGTTTATTAAAAGAACAAGGTCTAACAAAAGGGAAAAAGTACTTTCAAAGTTATTACAATCCTGAAACCAAACCATGGTATACCAATAAAATGCTAAATAGAGAAACAATCGTCACAATCAATCGCTGCAGAGCAGACCATTATAATCTTGCCTCATCCCTGGCTCGCTTGGGTATAATAAATGACCCTGGGTGCCGGTGCGGAAGTGAGACTGAAGATGTTAACCACGTAGTTTGGCAATGTTCTTTGTATGACACCCAGAGACAGCGGCTTCTTAAAGATTTAAGTAAACAAAACTACCAATTGCCACTGGATCTCACGATATTTTTGGCTCGGCCGAATATCAAGGCGTTCCAGTGTGTCCAAATGTTTCTGAGTGAGTGTGGCCTACAAGTCTAAACTTCTTTTCTTTTTCTCTTTTTTTTTTCTTCTTCCTCTACCGTAAATTTGTATTGTAATAACTGTATGAGAAATTATTGTAATAATGTGTATATATAGTGTATGCTAAAAAGTAAAGCTAAATAAGACTCAATTGAGACTTCAGAGCTTAATAAAAAAAAAAAAAAAAAATAAACATCCATTCTTTGTAGTTCCATAATATGATCTTATTAGAATAGGACATGGTCAAGAGAAGAATTAATATTGTATTATGATCATCATAATGATTGAAGTTATCACGAAGAGACTATTTACGTGGCTGGGACACGTATTCCGGATGCCGCCAAAGAGTGCGGCACTTCGTACCCTTGTGGTACAGCCTCAAGGGTTCCGTCGCCGTAGCCGGCCCTCCCTCACCCTGCAGCGGTGGTACAAAAGCGACCTACATGGCGGGAGGCGCAGGAGTTGGCGATGGACCGAGGGAAGTGGCGCCAACTTGTGCTTGCCCTATGCCCCAATATTGGGACCGGACGTAATAGGGTGGAAGAAGAAGAAGAAATTATTATCTTTGGATCGACTACCCAGGGTTGGTCCCAGTTTTTTTCAACTAGGTAGTAATAAATTTCAAGCTTGACAAGCTGAATACTGAGGCGCTGACAGTAACAACCCATTAACGTGTCCTGCCCACGTAAATCGTCCAATAGACTAATGGCATGTGATACAGGTGTTGCACCAAATACGTTGCGTTAACCAGGGTCATATTTTGGTCGCGAAGTCAATGCTAAAATCGCAAGTACCACTGTTACCAAGAGGAATTCAGGTGAATAAAGACACGGATATTATGCAATGTCGAATCCAAATATTTTTTTTCAGTTAAACATATTTGTTGTCATTGAACTAATAGTGTTTTCCAACGTGGAGCATTTTGAATGTTTTGGGGGGCAAAAAGGTTGTCTTGAAACTCATTTGAAGGTGAAGCATAGCACAAAAATCGCACTAATTTTATTCTAAGTTGTACATGTAACATAATATACATAAATTATTTACTCACGAAAGTAAAATTAAAAATATTATTGCGTATGTGCATTTTTTATTTGAATCAATTAATTTTTTTCAGAATTTTTTATTTAACATTAAAACTATAACAAGGGGGGGGATTTAACCATGGAGATTTTTGAAGCGTTGAAGTGGGGCATGGCACGAATAAGGTTGGGAAACACTGAACTAAGACTACAATATTGTGTAGATGTGTTTGTTAGTTTTTAAAGTTCAATTAAACCTTTCCTACCCATCGTCGATAATAATAAAATAATATTCGTTTATCCATAAAATATCTAAAATTATGCCATTAAACCATACATCATTTTAATTATTATAGGTATAAGAATATTTTTTATCGATTATGATTTGATTAGGTAGGGCTTAATTAATTTTAAAAAACTAACCAACACCACTGTAATAAATTATGACGTATTTTTAATTCAACGAAATAATTATGTCCGAAAAAGTGTGCACTATTTTTGTCGGATCGCCCATAGCATACCTAAACTAAAACTAACCAGCACCATCTGCAAATAATTTTATTCTTAGTTTAATAAAAACAAAAGTATTATAGACAATGTTTAGTGTGCACCATTTATGTCGAATTTTAACAGCCTCCCTCCATCCCACGCCATTGATATATGTGATGAATGCAAATTGATAAATACGTCATGTTATATCTTAAATTACAACCAAGTAAAAGTTGAACACCTAGAAAAGTTTGGCTTTTATAGTGATGTTTCCCCAATGATGCCCCTAGACAAAATGCCGCCCCATACAGTATTTTTTTATCATCCTTTCATGACTAAAATATCTAAGAAATGTGTTGTATAGTTACTAATAAAATTAATACCACTAAATCTAATTTGAATGTCATATCTGCGTCAAAATACACCTGACAATTTCCAAACTCGCGATTGACTGGCAAAAATGTTTGAATAAATTTTAAAATAGGTAAGTTTAGTATATGTTTCTACCTACCTATAATTCGAAAATTTACACATGTCATTGCTGGTCTTCAAGGACGTGACCTCGTGAAAGAAAACGGAAATAAACTAGACATCGCGAACCCGGCAAAAAATAAATTCCTGTTAACCTTAAAGTGTTAATTAATCTTCTTCTTCGATGGCGCTACAGCTCAAGTCGAGCCCTGGCCTCCTCCACCGCCGTCCTCCAGCCGGAACGGTCCTCCGCACGTCTTTTCCAGTTCATGATTTTAGCAGCTGGTTGGCATCTTTTGTAACGTTGTCACCCCACCGTGTGCGTGGCTTTCCCACTGGCCTTTTCCTCCCTGGGTTTCCTTCGAGGATTCTCTTCGGTATCCGTGACTCAGGCATGCGCTGGACATGGCCTGTCCAGTTCAGCCTCTGAAGTTTTATGAAGGTGGAGAGTTTTGAATCTTGGTATAAGTGGTATAGTTCCGTGTTGTACCTAATTCTTCCCTCCCCACCCACATCATTCATGGGTCCGTATATCCGCCTCAGGATCTTTCTCTCAAAGCAATCCACCATTTCAGCTGCTTTCACATTTAGCGTCCATGACTCGCACCCGTATGCAACGACTGCGCGTATGACGGTTTTATAGAGCCGGGTCTTAGTTTTTTTGTGGACGTTAATTAATAGGTAGGTACATTGTGTTTCCAACCAGTGAGCTGATTTTTTTTATTGGAAAGATATTTCCGTTATTACTAATTATAGGTAGCTATTTCTATGGTATACCTAGGTATACCAAATGATTCTCCTCAATTTGCCGCCCTTCGAGTAACTGCCGCCCCCAAGCGACGCTCAATCTGCCTACCCCCACGGGACGTCACTGTGTTTCCTCATAATAAAGATTGCAACGGAGAGACGCAAGCAAACAGTCCTCATAAGTACGTCTTGACATCATTATTTTATCTTTATTGCCCCGCGAATTGATTCATTAAATCATCTTGCTAGCATTTAGGCATGTTTAAAAGCCTTATAAATTCTGGTCGCCCTCGTTACGTTCTTGGCAACGAGCTCCCGTGGAGGTGGCTTAAATGCGGGAACCGCTGCGAGAATAATCCTGATATAAATTTCGGTTCCATGACAAAACTAAACATGACAGTGTCAAAACAGAACAACGATAAATATAACTATGACCTTTGAGGAAAAATATAAATTTGATATTGATATTGTCTTATCTCTATTATGTTGATAGATTTTTAATAGCACAGATTTTCAATACGCCATAATAAATCAAATTATATACCTAATTTCTGCATTCCTAATCGCTAGAAAGCCTCAAATAAACGGGACTTCAATCGGTGTTGCCGGCAAGCTTAGGATATCTCATCTTAATCAATATAATATGTTCAAAATGATTGGGTGACTAGGTACAACGAACAAAAAGAATAATGACCTAACCTAACCTAACCTGACCTGATCTAACCTAACCTAACCCAACCTAAATAGATTCCATAAAAAAATACTGTTTCATTTCATCCCTGGCTGTTCTGTTTTGTCACTGTTCTGTTTTGTCATTTTCTGTTTTGTCATGTTCTGTTTTGTCCGGTTACCTAAATTTCAATGGCGAAAGCTTGTTACTATAAAAAATCGGTGTGTGTACTTATGTACGCGCGTTAGAAGTTATACTTAACGTAACAAAAGAAAAACAAAACTTGTGATAAACTAGATTCTTTGACTAGCTCTTAATTATTATGTTAAGTACCAACTGTCACTGACGTTTAATCGTTTGTTTACGTAAGGAATTGCAAATGGCGGACCATAATAAATTCGCTGCCTAGGCAACGGAACAATTCTAAACTATAATATTATACTGTATAATCGTCACGATTGCAGTATCCGAACCGAATAACCGATAACCGAACAATCGGTGGTTCGAATCCATTCGAGTGCGTTTTTTTCGTGTGAAAAATAAATTATGTGTTACATTCCACACGCCAAAAATACACTCTGATCTGATTTCCCAAACGCGCCTAAAGAAGTATAACTTCAATAATGTATCTCATGTAATCATGGCCCCACAAGCGGGCCCCCAGGTCAGGATGTTTGGCGGACCCATACCTATCGCTAAGGTTAAGGATAGTGTGATGTTCTATACTTTAGTGTTCCCTGGATGGCAGTATCGAAGGGTGGAGGTAGGCTGTTAAGATTCACCATAAATAGTGCCCATTAAACTTCGTTAGTCATACGTATTTGTTTTTATTGAACTAAGACTACAATTTACAGATGGTGTCAGTTAGTTTAAAAAAAAAATCAATTAAACCCTACCTAAACCAAACCATAATAGTTTTTAATAATAATAATATTTTATAATATTTAATAATAATATAATAATATTTTGGGTGATACAAAAAAATTGTGCACACTTTTTCATTCATACTATTATTTGTTTTCGTTTGATTAAAAATGTATATTACACATGTTGTTGGTTCATTTTTTTTTAAATTCATTAAACCTTGCCTAAACCAAACTGTAATAAATAAAAAAATATTATTCTATCTATAAAATTTTCAAAGTTAAGTGTGATTTAATTGCATAATTTTAGATATTTTATAGATATGTAAGTATTTTTTTTACTATTATCAATTATTATGGATTGGGTTTCTTAGTGTTTAATTGAATTTCAAAAACTAGCCAACACCATCTGTAAATTTTATTACTGTAGACTTATTTCAATGAAAACATATACGTATGACTGAAAAAGTTTAATGTGCACTATTTATGGCGGATTTTAAAAGCCTACCTCCACCATTCGCCACTGCTAGGTGGTATCTCTAATGGAAGCCGAGGGTTCCACAAAGAAAAATTAAGGGCGTTATATTTATTTTTTTTAGCGATTTTTTATATTTTTATATAAACCCACTTCAATTATTCAGTTGTCGGCACTAGGCATTCAATAATTATGAAGCATTTATTGACGACTTTTTTTGGTAGTCAAGTAACATGCGACCTTTCAATATATTGGATAGTCATTTTATTTATCAGGAAACACACTAAAAATAATTAAAATAAAATTTATAGACGAGAATTATCATTTAATTATATTAATCATCATATCACATCGATTTGCCACTTATTTGTAAATGTTAATATTCTCTAAGTAAAATAGCGAAATATCTCATATAACTGGTCGACCTGATATGCCGCGTCCCCTCTATGCCCAAACCCCCAGGCTGTAGCCCTGTCAGCCCCCCCGCAGGGGCCATGCATGTAATATAGTAATAATTAAAAACTTGATGGCCGACATGTCCAAACGGCGGAGAAAAACAGGATAAAAACCATATCCTCTGAGAATGTCCGAGAATGTGCTCCGAGAGGTTCAAGTTGGTCCAATAAGCTGTTGGGTTCATCAAGCCGTCCGACCTGGTCGCCACAAAGGCCAATTATCTTGCTTTTAGAAAATTTGCGACGTCTTACTGCGGGCGTGAAGATCTATTCACACATTTTTTGCTGTCCGTATGATTAGCTTCGTTTTTTTTGTCATATATATTTTATTTATAACGCGCATGACCGAGAGAAGTGGAAGCAGCTCGAAGAGGCCTTCATGCAGCAGTGGATAGATTCAGGCTGATGATGATATATTTTAAATTCATTTTCTTTTTGTTAATTCTCTGTGTCTTTTATCTCCCGCGGCACTTTGCATTAGAGTAAAATCAGTAAACTCAGTCAAAGCTCACTTGAGAGCGTGACTTGGGTAACTGCTCCTGAGACATTCCCGGTCATAAAAAAAATGATGATTCACATCCAAACGTAGAGTCCCGTGATACGCCCGATACAACAAATTAATAATCTGTTTTGGGCACCCATATCGGGAGAATCTAGAACTACGTCTACCTCAGATAACGAATATCAATAATTGACGGAAGGGGGTGTATGTATGATAAGTTTGTTCGCAGAACCAAACTGGTGTGGAGTGGATTTGCCAGTGGCGATGGGAGAAGGTAGGCTGTTAAGATCCGACATAAATAGTGCACACTAAACTTTTCAGTGAAACGTATTTGTTAGATTTTAAAATTGTAAGACCGGGTGTGGTGCGGGCGGGTGTGGTTTGATGGGGCCATTAACTTCAATGTAGCACCAGATAATAAGCATATGATCTTGTTTATGATAGAAATAATCGAAATAGTTGAAATTCTCTGCTACCAGACAAGTGAGAATGGTAAACATCCATTAAACTCCGCGGCATTACTAAGTGGTCCATATAATGTTATTTTATCTACTAATATCGGATAAAAAGACAATTTGTTATTTACCGCGTTTGTTTTATTTGTCGGTTGAGTTTTCTTAATAGCCAATTTCGATATTATTATCGAGGCAATACTCGACACTTATTATAATGATCGTAAAGCTATAACATTGCTACCTAGGAGGGTGATTATTATTATTTTAAATCCCGAATGAACGGTCGGAATCCCGAAGGCCGAAATCCCTAAAAATAAAAAAATACTAACATTAATAATTTTGCAATCTTAACACTTATCTTGAATTGCGCAATTTTTACGAGAGAGACAAAAAACCATTTTTTTGTAGAAAAAAATTCGGAAAACATTTTTTTGTGGAAAAATGGAAACTAAGGTATTAATAATTGTCAAAATATATATTTTTCTTTTTAATTGCATATTCTTTTATAAAAAGTAGTATTATTTGCTTTCGAGTTGGTAGTTGTTGAGAATTATTACTGTTTGTATTTTTTTATTTTTCGGGATTTAGGCCTTCGGGATATCAGCGTTCGGGGTTTTGGCATTCGGGATTTCGACTTTCGGGATTTAGGCTTTCGGGATTTCGGCCATTCGGGATTTCGACCATTCGGGATTTCGGCCTTCGGGATTCCGGCCTTCAGGATTTCAACCCAAGCCCATTAAGCAGATACTGAGGCTAAGAACAGAATACACAATGGGTAAAAGATTTGATGTCCCCATGGGAAGAAGCGATTCGCAGCTCTGCGATGGATGTGATGAGGACATTGTACACGTAGCACTTCAGTGTCCTAAATATGAACAACACAGTACAGCTGCGACTTGCGGATATCAATGGTTAATGCTTCTTCTTCAATATTTCAATAAAATTATATTATTTTACAAATGAACGTCCACACATTTTAACTACCTACTAGATTTCGATTGACACGTTGTACATAACTGGTGAAAGCAGCAGTGAAACAATCACAGAAATAACGAAATTTGAAAAAAAAATTACTTGTTAGCAATACGTGTTTGGGCTATTTTTACGACGTTTTTCTTAGCTCGTATTCTTGTTTGTCCGGTACAAATCTTGCAATCGATTTTTAGCTAACTTCCCGACTAGCTAGACATTTGAAACTTTTAGAATATACCAGAACACGATGTCAATGCATTTTTAAATACTTTTAGCCTTCTTTAAGTAGAATTAAATTCATTTTCAGTTAATTCTGTTTTGTATGAAAAGTTATTTCGGAAGAAATCCGTAATCCAATCCAATTATATCCAATATATACGTGCATTACTATGGAAATCAATATAAAATGTCAAAATGACATTTCAGTATTATTTCTATGAAATACAAAATTTTTTGATCGTTTAAGCTAGTCAAGTCAAGTTTATATGATTCAACAGAAAATTTAAAAACGTTGTGTTTAAAAAGTTCTTTTTATCTTGTAATTATTTAATATTTAGATAAACACTGTTAAAATAGATATGTTTGAATACCGTTATCTATTAATGGATTGAAAATGGTAATGTAGCCATTTTGTATTCAACATAATATTCGAATATAGAACAAATAAATTCCCTCCATTTTCATGCGGAACGGTGTTACCGAGTAATAAAATTATTATTCAATGATTCGAAAAATATGTGACTTGAATATTTTGTCCGTTCGCAAATCGTTTAATTGAGCGAGATTTTGACACAGTTGAAAATGGTTTAAATATTAAATTTCCGAGTAACTTTAATACGCATGTGTCCAACTTTGACCCAATATTTTTTCTTTAATGAAGATGAAAACATAATGGCTGAGTTTTTAAGTGGACTGTAATTATTTTGTGGGAAGACGAGGAGGTCGGATCCAGGGGCGGCGGCGATGGAACAGAATGCCAGTCACTGACCTTTGTGATGATGTTTGATGGCTCCGTGGTCTGGTTTCAACTGTCACTCGGGCGGTATCGTTGTTTTGGGTCACCCGGTTCGTACACTCCCGCACTTTGTGACACAGTTTTATGGATTATATGTGAGAGTGTATGAATGATGGTGATAGTTTGTGAATGAGTCTGTATCTATCGAGTCAATCACTTAAGCGACGGAAAGCTATTAGAAGCCCGCACGCGTCCGCTGTCGAGATACAACTCAATGTTCTTTGTAACACCGTCTCTCATGACCCCTAATTGCTTATTGAATGTCTGGTAACAATAACACTGGGGATTAGGAGGTGGGTGAGGAGATAAGGAGTGGCATGGGAACATAAATGGCCCAACCACATAACATTCATTCACAATAATAATACAATATTATCTATGAATATATTTTTGCGCTCAGTATGAAAACTATCCGAATATAGAATATTATTGTAATAGAGGTTGCGCTTTTCATAGCGGACTGTAATTATTATTTTGGTACTGTTCGGTTATCAGGAATACAGCGGAAAACACATTTTGAAAATAGCCGATAAACTGGATTATTTGTTAGGTTAAACTAACCTAACCTAACCTAAACTAACCCAAACTAACAAATAATCCAGTATATCGGGTATTTTCAAAATGTGTTTTCCGCTGTATTCCTGATAACCGAACAGTACCACTATTTTTTATGGAATGATTATGATGGTGAGTGTAGATGCAGGAAGGGGAGTTATGTTAAGATGCCAGGCACTGACTTTTTATGTTGTTGCGACTGGCTCCGTGGTCTGGTTGCACTATCACTCGCGCGGTATATTTGTTGAGTCACCCGATGCACGGCACTCGGTCAGAGATTTATCTACTTTAATTATCTATTTACTATAGCTTGGATTAGGCAGCATTTAATTGAATTTAAAAAACTAACAAACACTATCTATAATACACTGTAGCCTTAGAGTTCAATGAAAAAAAATACGTCTGACTGACAATGTTTAGTGTGCACTATGTACATATAATCTTAACAGCCTACCTCCACACTTCACTACTGATTGGCAGGTTGGCTAAAAGCTGTAAAACCACAATACTCTTTTTCAATATGAAAATAAATATCTTGACATAAACTGGTTCGTTTGATACCTATTATATTTTTTTTTAATTTCGCGCCGTTTTATAACAACACAAACATACATTCTCCAAACTAACATACATCGCACCACAGGGCGTAGTATATGGTGATAAGCATCATTGATTTGTTTTTTCCCCTGGAATGTCTCAGGAGCAGTTACCCAAAGTGTGCTTTGGCTAAAATTAAACAAGCGTAATAACGAATAACGTTAGGGATATTTTATTTAGCTAATCGTTTCGTCTAATTGTTTGCTTAATAAGTTTGCAAAAAGTGAAAATTCTATTTTCAGTCCAAATTGTGCAACGCTTTCATTACGGTGCTGCTTTGCGGAAGCTAATCATGGCACCTCCTAAAGCTCAGAGCAACCGTATACTCAAAGAGATAACAGATGTTTGCGACGAATATTGGATATGACTTTAGGACTTTAGGAGTAATGACGATATTTGAGAGAACGAACCAAGCCGCTTCTTATCACACTGAGAGTGAAGAGGCGAAGTTAGACCTGGTTCGGCCACGTGCTGCGGATGCTTGAAGAGAACCTCGATCTGGCTTGCCAGTTTTTCAAGGATTCCGGATTCCGGCAACCTGCAAGGCCACTAAAGACTATCTATAGAGTGTATACGGCGGAGCTACGGAATGATCTGGAATGACGCAAGAAGACTGGCGAGCGACAGGGATTCTTTTGGAGACGCCGTGGGGTGTTCATATTTTATTATACTCCAGATAAGGGATGGAATTGACTGAAGGAGAAAAACAATTGTATTTGACGGTTTTTTTGGAATTTCCTCAAATTGGCGAAATATAGAGTTTACTGATTTTTAATGGGGGACATGCTCGTCGAAGGTCAAAATTGAGTTTTTATTGTATTTTCAAACCATGATCCTGGACACTCCTTAAACGTTGTAGATAATCTATTTATATAATTTTGAAGCCTTATTATCCTTTATAGTTATTTTAAACATGATGACTGCATAAAGTATGTTTGTTACATAAAATAGTATTCTTTTAAACCTCTCGCTCTAATGTTTTAGACTATAGTCATATTTCGGTACATAACTGTGCAGTGGTGCTAAGATTTTTTACGTTTATTAATTTTTAAACACATTTATGAAACCATTAGTATAATTTATTACGAGATAATTTTTGTAAAATATTCACGATAAAAAATTATATTGATAATCTCTGTGATCCCAAATTTGACAAGAATTAGGCATTTTATTATTCAAAAAATCGGCAAGATTAACACATTTGAAGATAATTCTAAAGGTATTTATTATAAGCTATGTCTTTGACCATTCAAGTGTGATAAACATCTTATGAATAGTGATTGGTTTATAATAATTATTGACCTAAGAGTAAGGTAGTGTTTTTTTGAAATACGCCATTTGTGGTCCCTAGTGGTTAAGCTACAACAGTAGCCATAAATTGACAAACTATAATTAAAGTAGGGACTAAAATTATGTTAACGCGCGTGTTTGAACAGAGCGTTATTGGAACTTTTAATGTTCTATTTCATTGTCCAAAATTGCCATTTAATATTGGATATATTATATTATATGTAACATTATACTTTTCAGATATGTGCAAATTTATAATAAATCTCATTTTTATTTGTCAAATAATGATAAAAATAAACCCTAGATATCATATTAATAATATGATCATATCCTGGAGGTATAATATTTGTACATGAATATAGTTTTAATAATATACTCATGTATATTATATACTACAGGAAGAGATCATAAGGTAAAAAGTGCGTTCTTTCGATCTATTTTTGATTGGCCTAAATTCTATAAGGAGTCTATTTATAAAATATAAAATCCCATGTTCTTAGGTCAGATTTTTCTTTTGATGTCATAAAAGTAAGGCCGGCCTTTATTTCACATCTTCAAGTCAACTAGAAAGGTCGTACATTTGACGGCTGGAGAGAAGTGCTGTGACCTTTATGTTATAATTGACTTTATAACCAAAGGTCAGTAGAATTATTTTTGAGTATTTTTTTTCAGAGTTCTACCCTTTTAACAATCCATTATTATAAATGGCATTTAAGAATTTATAACTTAAACTCTTATAATAATAATAATATCATGGAGTTTCTGCCAAAAGTTGGTAAGTCCATAATTTAATTATTTAGAGTTAACAACGGATTATGAGTCTATATATAAATATCTATGCTAGAAAAAAAATAAAGGTCATCCGATATATAAAGCACAAAGAAATTACAATATACCTGATTTTACAGGTCATATCACACTTAAAATTGCAATTACTTCATAATATGATTTTGAGACTTACCAACTTTTAGCAGTAACCTATTAATTATTATTAAAGTAGTGTTTACTTGGTAATTTTTTAGTATCATTTTGCTCTTATCGGGTCATCACCTAACGAAGGTCAGCCCCCATCAGGCATCAGGGTTATCTTTTCCTTATCATCTGCTACCCGTAACTATTCGGTGGAGCTGCACTCGTACCAATCACATAAATGTGGCGTCATCCTTTGCTATGTATACCATTGATATGATATCCTCAATTGGGGAATAGTGCACCATTGCCCTCTCGTAATGTGACTAAGGGTAGTTTTTTGGTTTTAATACCTACGACGCAGAGCTTCTCGATCGTTTTTTATTCGTTTGAGAACGTCAACATGTGTTACCAGATCTGTTTAAGGAATTTTGTGAATGCGTCTATACAGCGACATCTAATTTTTGAACTATGTTCAACGAAATTGCTTCGGGTGTTGATATATTCCACCTACGTGAGAATGAGTTTAGGTGGATGTTGTTTTATAAATTCTTAAAATAGGGTCTGCTTAACTCATCCGGTGTACTTCCTTGTACCTAACTAATTCATCTACTGATATATCTCTTTTTTTATGTAATACTGTTATATTTATATATCTTTGTTTCTAAATGTCATGTTGTGAACGTCTTAAACTTATAATTTGTAATGTCCACAATATGTTAAAAAAATAAATAAATTGAAATTGAAATTGAATATATCTTGGTTAAGAATCATAATATTACTAGTTTTTGACGTTTTTTCAAAATTATGTATGTTCAATAAAGAATGCTACATTCTTTAATTTTGAGAATTATTCATTGAATAAAAAAAGGTTTATTGTGATAAAGCTACGAATTCATTTACACAATTGTATACAAAGCAACCACCTTAAATTGTACACAAAAAAATCTTTCAGTTAAAATAATTTTATCTAGTTATCAATTGAGTTATCATAATTCGAGTGAAATGCTCAAAATAATACGTTAATTTAATGGTCAGTGACCAGTGAAAATTTATTGTTTGAAAATTGAGTGTACCTTAACGTAAAAAAGGTTGTAAATCACTGCATAGATGTTCAAAATTATTCTTAGATCAAAGCTGAACTGAAGTGCTTTTGGCCGTCTGAAAAAGGAGACATTCATACGTGACGTCACACTCCAGGAAAGGGGCATCTGAAAAATGTTATGTTATGATTTGTGACGAAAGAGGTAGTAGGAAAGATGGGGGTGGGAGGGGGTTGTAGAAAAACTGGTGTTACAAAACCAACAGGACATTGGTTTTTTTAAAATAAAATATTTCGCGTGAGAACATTATACTGAAATGGATCATCTCGAATTTGATTTTTAATGATTATCATAAGAATTTTAGATAAAGGTGGAGTTTTTCTGATGATGTGTAATAGCGGGTGATGATGATGTGTAGAGAGGGGGTCAAACTGGCGAAAATCATATTGTGAGGTCTTTTATGAGTACTGCGAACGTTTTCAAAAGTGACCCGTAATTACACATATGTATATTAAACATGAACCCTCAGTAAAGTAGAGGTTAAGAACATTTGAGTAGGACAGTGTGAAATGGAAAGTGTATGCTGGGATTAACGCGTAAAGGTTATAGTTATTTAAACATCTTTTCGTGTTACTGTTTGGGCATCCCATGAAGATATTCTGGGCTGATCACATTATCAATAAAGAGATTTTATGATGATTCATATGCCAAGGGAACTTAAAGCCTTTATCAAGCGAAGAAATTATGCACACTTCTTCAATATTTTCGCAATCAGAAGTATAGGTAAACAGAGATTATTTTGGCTATTATATTATTGAGAAATAGAATAAGTTTGGAGAAGCATTCTCCAGTTATGGACTAATGATGATCAAATACTGAAACTTGAAACACTGGTGGTGAGTAGGGAATCCAATCCCGAGCAGAATTTTTGATCCCGGGATTTCGGGATTACGATTTGACAATCCCGGGATTGGCATTTTTTTCAATAGTTAATATAATTTGTATATATATACAAATAACGTTGATAAAATCGGTCAAAATAAATCTAGTATAATTTATACTATTTAAGACATTTATTGTTAATATTGTGTAAGTTCAATCTTGGAAATACATAGGTTTACTGAAGTAAATAAAATTGTAATATAAATAATAATATGAAAGTAAAACAGTTTTATTTATTTATGAAAAAATGACAAATATAAATACAAGTTAAATTAAAATAAAAAATGACAAATGCATTAAAAACCTGCTGGAATCAATTTGTTAAAAGTGCGAAGCATTGTTTTTTCCAATCTTTCTCATTTTTATTGATTTATGTGAAAAAATAAAATGTATTAGCAACACATGGGTAATAAATCAAACTTCATTCAAAGACAGTTTATTTCTAATGTAGTTGTATGTCATTATAAGTATTTTTCTGTTATATTTTTGTTTTTTATTTTCCAAAACTGATAAAAAAAAAACTCAATCCCGAATGTTTCGGGATTATGATTACCAATCCGGGATTCATTGGTATCGAAAATAGTTTGGGATCCCGGGATTGGAATCCCTAGTCGTGAGTAATAAGATATGACCGATAATTTCTGCGTACCTAGTGTCAAAACAAAAAAAAAGACTAGTTTCGGCCACGCTAAGAGAAGTATAAGTAAACAAAAACAGACTAAAGTATCGGCCACGTTAAGAGAGGTCAAAAGTATAGCATTCTCCAAATCGTTATCCAAGACAATATCTACGGTAAACGTAGCGTGAAATGACGCCACATTTTATCGGTTAAACACCTCCGTGGTTTGTACAAGTTCAGCTCCACTGAACTATTCCAGGTAGCAGACGTTAGTGCAAGAATCGCACGATGGTAAAGAAGAAGAAAAATAAGATGAAGTAGAAATAATAATATTGTTTCCAATTTATAGTGGGAAGTTATTGATTTTATTATTAGATATTTTATCTCTAAAACATCCAATAATTAAAAAAGCGAAATTAGAAGAAAAAAATAATATCGTCATTATAAAAACAACCAAAACTGTCACGCGGAAATAGAACGCGGCTAACTCTGATTAATCGCTTTTCCTTTATAAAGGTATACTATAGGTAGGTTTATAGTAGTATCAACGCGAGTAAAGGGTTTCCCCTACACTACACAACATTATGTGAAGTCTGACAGTCTCCAGTATATTACAAGTACTTTGTCTCTTTGAAGAATTCATTACTACGGTTTTTAGTACTTTTAAATCTTATCTAACAGTATTTCTCTTCTTTATTTTATACTATTCCAGGCCCACCCGATATTACTGATCAGTTTAGCTATCGTATCTTTGTCAGGTACTGATAGAGACTCTTTAATGTGTGACTGATTATAATATAAACTATTTTACAACGTTTTTATTAGGTCGTATTCTTATTTGTCCGGTGGTTGTTTATCCGGTACAAATCTTGCAATCGATTTTTAGCTAACTTCCCGACTAGCTAGACATTTGAAACTTTTAGAATATAAGTATCAGAACACGATGCCAATGCATTTTTTAATACTTTTAGCCATCTTTAAGTAGAATTGAATATTTCATTTTCAGTTAATTCTATTTTGTATGAAAAGTTATTTCGGAAGAAATCCGTAATCCAATCCACTATTATTGGTTGCTAAGGGTCTGGGGTTCTAGCAACTAAATTATTAATTTATACGTGCGATACTATGGAAATCAATATTGATGTCAACATTTCAGTATTATTTCTATCAAGTACAATTTTTTTTGATCATTTAAGCTAGTCAAGTCAAGTTTATATAATTCAACAGAAATTTTAAAAACGTTGTATTTAATAAGTTCTTTTTATCTTGCATTTATTTAACCCTTACTTTAATGTATTATGGCGAATAAATTCATTTAACATAATATTATGATATTTAATGTAAATATTTTTTATTCAACGAACTAGCTGAAGTACCCGGCTTCGCACAGGGTCGCTTCGTGGTTATATTTATCTTAGATATTTGAAAAATAATAAAAGGTAATTATTTTTTTAATATTAAACTATCAGTGTAATACAATATGGCAATATGAAAATAATTCTAATAGGAGTAAAGGTCAAACATAAGAACACTAAATTAAAATCGAATCCAAAATATGAAAACGTTATTAATGTTATTAATATGTAGTAAAAAAAAAAACAAAATTGGATGGAACAAACAAACAACAAACTTTGTATTTTATATAATTATAATTTAGAAACCTTCGCAGGTGTGCGCACAACAACTGACAAAAGTTTCATCGCAATCGGATGAATGGTATAGGAACGCATACGAATAGAAGTAGAAGATGATTTTCTAATTCAGAAATCTTCGTGGGCATGCGCACGACAACTCACCAAAGTTTCATTGCAATCGGATGAATGGTGTAGGTACGCATTCGAATAGAAGAAGAAGATGATGGTTGTACTAATTCAGAAACCTTCGCAGGCGTGCGCACGACAACTCACTAAAGTTTCATTGCAATCGGATGAATGGTATAGTAACACATACGAATAGAAGAAGATAGAATAGAAGAAGAAGATGGTTGTACTAATTCAGAAACCTTCGCGGGTGTTGGCACAATTACTGACGAAATTTTTATTGCAATCGGATGAATGGAATAGAAACGCATACGAATAGAAGAATATAGAATAGAAGAAGAAGAAGAAGAAGATAGTTGTACTAATTCAAAAACCATTGCGGGTGTTACCACAACAACTGACGAAGGTTTCATCGCAATCGGATGAATGGTATAGGAACCATACGAATAAAAGAAGATAGAATGAAGAAGAAGAAGAAAATGATAATTTTTCTAATTCAGAAACCTTCATGGGTGTGCATACAACCACTTACCAAAATTTCATTGCAATCGGATGAATGGTATAGGAACCATACGAATAGAAAAATATAGAATAGAAGAAGAAGAAGAAGAAGATGATGATTTTTCTAATTCAGAAACCTTTATGGGTGTGCATATAACCACTTACCAAAATTTCATCGCAATCGGATGAATGGTATAGGAACGCATACGGGACAGACATACAGACATACAGACAGACATACATTCATTTTTATATATTAGTATAGCCTATACTCTTCGCGCAAGTGCAAGCAATAAGTTTACAAAGTTTTATCGCAATCGGATGAACGGTATGGCTGCGCATTCAATACGAACAAACAAACACACAAATATTAATTTTTATATATTAGATAGATAATTCACAAGATTTAAGAATGTAACATTCTAATTATTGAACATATATAATTTTGAAAACACTTCTGAGAAAATATAATATAACCAAAAAAAATCGGTACAAGTCGGTTATGGGGAAGCCAGGCGGGAACTGCGCTAATTGTCATAGCCGATTTTGGCAAAATTCATGAATTCAAGAATGAAAACCTAACCTAACCTAAAATAACCCAACCTAACATTTAATCCAATATATCGACTATTTTCAAGATGTGTTTGCCGCTGGCTTCCCCATAACCGACTTGTACGAAAAAATCTTTTTGAAAAAAGTAAGACACCCCCTCCCCCACTGCGAATCTTGTGAATTATTCGTTGAATAAAAAAATACTAAATATTCTAATTATTAGCAAGTTCAAGTAAGTTACAAACAAAAAATCTTGGAGTAATCCGTGACGTCGGTTAGTAATTAAAGTAATACCTGCGTTGATTTAAAATACAAAAGCCGATTGCCAATAGTAGCTCAATTTGGAAAACACTTCAGTGAGTATTAAAAATCCAATAGTTAAAATTTGTCGTAATTGAAGTATTAGTTAAATAAAATAAATTGTTTGTTATATTATTTTATTTGTTCCATTTTAAATGTGGTGAACTATTAAACTCTCACTGGTACCATTATATGTAGGTATGGTATTTATTTACTGTGGCGAAAGATTGTAAAAAGCGACTAGTATTTTTTTGTTCTATTGGACACATAACGGCTCGCTGGACAAACTTGACGATATGCTCTTAATCTCGGTCAAGCGGATAATTTTACGGTCTGCTTTTGCACACAGCAGCTGTTTCCAAACGGAGTTTTAAAGTGATTAATTATTTTTTTTCTTTATCTACTGCCAGACGCAGCATATGGTCACTGGATAATATCGTACCGCTTTTGTATTATATTGGCGATTTTATAATGTTTAAGGCTTTCAAGGTTGTATGTTATCATAATAGACTTTTGGGTTGTCATCACTTCTTCTTTCCTCGGTGGTTTAGTCTCGCTGCAGAAACGATTCTCTTCTCGAACGAGCCGGAAACGTTAATACATAAATCTATCTATCTAATACGGTTGGTGGTTTAGTTTTTTTATACACTTTATACATAATATCACAACCATCCCAATTCCTCCACCACGCAGTTTGATATAATATTCTCTTGATATGTATCCATAACTCTCCTCTCTATGATATCTCCCCAATGACAATAAATTGTTTTTTAATATTAATACTATCGACCGAAGGTAATTGATGGAATTTGAATTTAAATTCTAATGGATTTAAGTTTTGTACTATTCTATTTGAGTCGTTTTTTTGCGACCCGGGTTTCGCCATTCAACATCTTCAGGCACTGTGTAAACAAATTCACCAAAAGGCAAATAAACACTGACGACGAATACTATTAACTCTAACTTTTATAACCAATCAATACAATAAAGTAGGTAAAAACACCATTACCTATCTATCAAGTCAAGGGTCACAATAAAAAAATAAAACAAATTATGAATAGTTGAAGTATTTGTAAAAAACCCCTATCTTATAGGCGTATAAATAATAATCCTCAAAACCTAATAATAGATCATTAGTAATTATAAAATTTATATAATTTCTTCCTCTTGGAATACAAGAGATTCCATTTCAGATCGAAGTCGGCTGCTTTCTTTTGTCGTTTAAAATTCTCATTGATGATATCTCGAGAAATGAGAATTCTCGAAATTTTGGAAAGTTATTTTTTCGAGATACGAGATTTTTTGACTATTTTTCGAAAATTCTCGATCACAACCTCGAGGCTTAGACTGGGCTGACTAGGCATTATAAAAACAGAGACAGCACCGTTAAATCTACGTTAGTGGAAGGAGTTTGCGGGAAGACAACACAAACAAAGACACCTCCAAATCATCCCATTTCGCACTACACTCGGTCTTAATCAAGTGTATCATGAGATTCTACGTTTGATATGAAGCATTAGCAGTTTTTTTATACCAAGAAATTTCTCAGGAACAGATACCCAAGATTGAGATTGCAACGTTAATAATTTATATTTAATATTATCATTTAATACTTGGTGATTGGGCCGATTGTGGTGACCGTCATCCTTATTCCCCACTTACTCAAATCACCTTATTTATTATTGTCACAAGACCAAGCGACCGATAGTTATTTGTTATAGATCGACCGTAATTGCGAAGAACATTCAATGACTTCAAGACAGCCGTCGCGCGTGAGTCAGCTCAAGAGAACGAACGGGTGTGTGTTGCGGCACCGCGTTATACAGAGTGATTCAAAAGTTAACTCAAAACATATCTGTTCTATGCCTTCTTACGCTAAATCTGATACGGTTTGAGCGAACGTTGTTTATGTAAATTCTTAAACATGATAATCGCAATAAAACATTATATTAAGAGCAAAATTAATTAAAACTACTAAGTAGTAGATATAAACTGATTAAAATTCCTCGTCTACTTAAAATCGTAACGAACGTATATTTATTTAATTTAACAGTGCGGCGCCCAATTATATTTTCGCCCAGTTGTCCCATTCCCGATTGGATTGTAATGGTGATGCTGATGATAATAGTATATCACCGAATCCTTTCTCTTGGCAAACATACATTGTAATAAAGTAAAGGTATCCAAATGCTTTTTATCTCGCAAAAAAACAATACCCTAATATCCTCCCCAAAGCTGTTTCCAATGCGATATTATTCAGGGAAACAGAGGGGCGAACGTCAAAGCTCCGAAAGTTTAGAAACCAATATGCGTCCTAGTATATTGTTTGATATCCAGTTTATAGCTCAAGACTTAGCTTGACATATCGGCTGATTCAATTTTGCACAGGCCGTAAAATGGGGTAAACCGTTTCGGGACATTTTCTTTCTTTCAGCGAAATATCGTGAAAGCGAAACGAGTGTATAATACTTACCCACACAAAACATACGAAAAATCGAAGTATTTCGGTAAATTATATTTTTGCTTTGATTGGATTCTAACGTTATAGAAATCCATCGTTTTTCACGCTGTTCTGATATTATAATTATTTATATATTATTACAATTGATATTGATTCTGTTTTTTTTTTAAAGAATTATTAATACCCATGCCCTCGTTTTTCGTACAAGGTGGTTGTTAGTAATTTTGAACAATCACAAACACCCAGGCTTAGAGAAAAACACATAAATATTGTGTCCTCACCGGGAATCGAACCCATAACTCTCGTGTTGAAGCCCAGCACCTTACACACTGCACCACGAGAGCCGTCTATATAGTTTCAGTTATAAGTGAGAACGACATACATACACTGAAAATAAAAACAACAGGTATAAACAACATCTTTAATAACTTTACAAATTACAAATTCAAGATGTTCACAACATGATATAGGGAAAAAAAGGAAATACATAGAAGCAATATTAGTAAAAGAATAAATATAATAGTTGTCACGTACATGGAATATAATATCTATATCAGAAGCGATTTGGTGGAATACAGTGTTATTGCCCGCCCAATTGGCATTGTGAGAACATACAACCGATGTTACCGATTTCTAAGATATCAGGGACACACAGGTCAACACAGGAATGGCAGAGTTCGCATTTACATCGCGTACAAAAAGTATGTTATAATAATTTTACCTGGAACCTAGAGCTGCAATGTGATGGTCTATTGTTTTTTTTAAATCTTACTTTCTTTTGTTTTTTTTTCTGTGTAGAATGTTTCTTATTTTGTCACTTTTTGACAATAATAATTAATATACGTAAAAATGCACAGAAAAGACGGCCCCACGGTGGCGGAACAGCTAATGTGTCGGCTTATAATGTCGTGGGTCCCAGGTTCGAATCCTGGGTCTGGCAAGTACACATACTATTTTGAAATGTGTATTTAGAGTCAGAGTAGAGTATGGACATAATAGATTGAGCAAGTGGATAACATCCATTTCTCGTAAAAATAAAAATATAGAAACCTCTACTCTGTGGAGGCCCATAATATGATCTTCGGATCGGACACTGTTAAATACATATTACATTTTAGAGGCTATCCATAGACTAAAACCGTCTGTGGTATAGAACCGTGTACCATGCTTCACTAATTATGATATCTGTTCATTAAAATATAAAAGACTTAGAGCGTAATGAGGATCTAGAAATAATAACAGTTATAAATTTTATTTAATCCGTATATTATGAAGTGGATGTAGCAGTTAGGTCAACGTGCGGTTTACAGAGAGATTTTTATTTTAAATAATAATTTGCGGCACTTTGTCACAGGTGTCGGCTATGTTTTAGGAGTTTCGGAGAGATCCAAGATAAACGTGGAGAGATCAGTGGCGTACTTTGTGAATTATTTTGATGGGTGACAAAAACAGTCGATTTAAATTATTCTTCCGCATAATGAGCGCAGTTTAGTTAAGTAATTAATTATCAATTTCCTTTACAGCTCTTTTAGCAGTCCGCTGTTTTAGTAGCAGCGGTGAAGACTTCTTGCAGGCGATTATTTGACGACTACATTAAAAAATTTCAGTGACAAAGCCTCGACAGTAAAAGATTTTCTAACATTTAAATACACCCTAACTTTATTACTACTATCATCATCGGTAACTTAAAAACCAAACAGTGGCGATGGCTACAATTAGGCGATTATTTAAGGCTATACTTCAGTTGAGGCATGGTCTAAAAAGATCGTGGCTAGGCGATGCTACTAAGGCCAATTATCTTGCATTTAAAAAATTTGCGGCGTCTTACTGCGGGCGTGAAGATCTCTTCACATAATTTTTGCTGTCCGTATGATTAGCTTCATTATTTTGTTTTATATACACTAGAATCATTTTTATTTTGATAATTTCCCTGTGCTCTTCTCTCCCCGGCACTTTGCATTAGAAAGTAACTTTAAACTCAGTCAGAGCTCACTCTGAGCGTAGCAACCTTAGTCCTGGGTATCTCCTCCTAGGGCATTCCCGGTCTAAAACTTAACTAGATGCTTCACATCGCCAATGTAGGGTCACGTGATACGCCCGATTAAGACCGGGTGTGGTGCGTGGCGGGTTTTGGTTTGGAGGGATTAACTTCAATGTGCAAATGACGCGTGCCAAACGAAATATAATTTGTCATAAAAATTAACATGCGTTCATTTAATGTTATGTTTATTGTTATATTACTAATAATAATAGTATATTCATTGACATGTTTTCTTTTTTACGTAAAGTTATTTTAGTCATCTTTACATGATTTAAGAATATATTCATCCGACGCCATGACAAAACAAATCGACGTGCGCACACCTCGACTGTCGGACTCCGATTGGCGACGAGTGCGAAATTTCGTCGCACCTACTGTTGAAAATTATTTGCTGTTTCACTGAAGTACGCTCTGAAGCCAACAGGGACTACGTGGGTCAGTGTCCTCCAGCGATATTGTTGATAACATGCAATACAAACATAGACCCCTCCAAACCAACCCACCCCGCATCACATTCGGTCTACATCGAGCATATCACGAGGCTTGTTGTGAAGGATGAGCAGTTTTTTTACGCCCGGGAATGTCTCAGGAGCAGATACCCAAGACTGAGTTCGCCACGCTCTTAAGTGAGCTTTGACTGAGTTTACTAAAAGACGTAAGTGCCATGGGAGAGAAAGGCACGGAGACTTAACAGAAATAAATGAATTATTTAATAATAGGTATATCATCATCATCATCAGCCTGAATCTATCCACTGCTGGATGAAGGCCTCTTCAAGTTGCTTCCACTTCTCTCGGTCCTGTGCATTGCGTTGCCACGTACTTCCGCAGAACTTTATCATTTCATCGATCCAGCGGCCTCTAGGTCTACCTTGTGGACGTTTTGTATTTCTTGGATACCACTGGATGACTAGATTTGTCCAACGATTGTCTCTTTTTCGAGATATGTGTCCAGCCCATCTCCATTTAAGGCTTTTAATAAACTCTATTATATCGCAAACCCTTGTCTGCTACCTTATCCACTCATTCCTCTTTTTGTCCTTTCGCGTTATGCCCAGCATGCACCTCTCCATACCACGTTGTGCTACTCTAAGTTTCTGGATCTCTCTTTTACTTAGGGTCCATGTTTCACACGCATATGTCATCACGGGAAGCACACACTGGTTGAACACTTTGCGCTTTAGGCACAGTGGAAGGTCACTTTTGAAGACATTATTCAGGCGGCCAAAAGCACTCCAGCCTAGCTTTACTCTGCGAACAATTTCATCAAATATACATCCATCTATAGATACTTGTTATCCCAGATAGATGTAGCTTTTCACCTGTTCGAGCTGAGTGCCATTGATGAGGATCTCTTTTTGGCCTGCAAAGTAGTTGAACATGACTTTCGTCTTTGTTACATTTATTTTCAAACCTACTTTGTTGCTTACTTCAGCGAGTTCCTGCATTCTGCTTTGGAGGTCTTCTGAGTCTTGCGAGAAAATTACTATGTCATCGGCAAAGCGCAGATGACTCAGGTATTCTCCATTTATGGGGATCCCTTTGTCATTCCAGTCAAGTTGCCTGAATAAGTCTTCAAGGGTAGCTGTAAATAGTTTAGGTGAGATTGTATCACCTTGTCGGACTCCTTTGCTGATAGGAAATCTGCGCGATGGTTTATGGAGATTTACAGATGCTGTTGCGCTACTGTATATATTATTGAAAATATTTATATAGCGTCCAGGGATTCCTTGTTTTCTGAGTGCGTCGAGTATTGAACATTTCTTTATCGAATCAAACGCCTTCTCATAGTCTATAAAACCCATGCATAGTGGCAGTTTGTATTCCTGGTACCGCTCTATGATTTCTCTGACGACTTGGATATGGTCGATAGTGCTGTATCCTCCTCTAAATCCGGCTTGTTCTCTCGGTTGGTTCTCGTCTAGTACATTTTGCAGACGGTTTGAGAGAATTTTTGTGAACGTCTTGTAGAGAATAGGGAGTAGACTTATTGGACGATAATTTGCTAGGTCTTCTCTGTCACCTTTTTTGTGAAGAATGACAATGCTGGCATTTTTCCATACCTCTGGGACATCCTCTTTGCATATGCAGGCTGTGAACAATTGTGCAAGTACTTCATTTGCATCCTTTCCTGCTTTTTTGAGGATATCTTACGTCAAACCGTCTTCCCCGGGGGCTTTCCCACTTTTCATGTAATTTAAAGCATGGGTTACTTCCCAGGATGTAATTTCGGGAGTATGGTCTTCCGAATTTCCATTTCTCTGAAGATCTAAGTCTATAGTCGTATTGTCAGTGTCATCACTGTAGAGATCGCTGTAGAACTCTTCAACTCGGCTTAACAAGTGTTCCCAATTTCTGACGATAGAACCATCTTTTGCTTTTAGTGCTGTGATTTGACGTTCTCCTATCGACAAGCATTGCTTGTTTTTGTTTAAACTTCTGCCTGCTTTCACAATTGCTTGTATGAGGTTTACATTGAATTTACGAAGGTCTTCTCTAATCTTCCTTCGGAGGGTTTTGCAAAGTGATGAAAACTCCATATCGTTTTGTGCCTGTCTATCGCTCTTGGTTTTCCTTCTCTGCTCCATAAGATTCAATGTTGCCTTCGAAAGCTTGGTGGAAGGTGTAACTTCTGAGCTTTTTACGCCTGTTTTTTCTGCACATTGTAGAATAATATTTGTTATATCTTCCGCGTTGGATAGGGGAAACGGTTTCGTTCTCATCTAAGAAAGCCGATAGTGCATTTTTGAGTTCATTTTGGAATTCAGTATTGTTCTGCAGGTATACGCGAGCATTTGACTTTTTCTGCAGTTTGGATCTTTCTGATTTGACGTTCAGTCTTATCTTACATCTCACCATCCGGTGATCACTGCCGGTGTTAAACTGATTGATCACCTTACAGTTTAAAAATGTATATTTTCTGTCAGTGAGGATGTAATCGATTTCGCTGGTCCTTCCTGTCGGGCTTCTCCACGTCCATTTACGTGTAGGTTTATGTTGAAAAAAGGAATTCATGATGTGAAGATTGTTGGTTTCAGCAAACTCCACAAGCATGTCCCCTCTACCATCCCTTGAGCCATGTCCGAAATGTCCGACCGCTACGTCATCTCTTTGGTATGATCCAATACGTGCATTGAAATCTCCCATTATGATGTTGAAGTGGCATTTACTTTTATTTTTCAAGGATGTTATTTCCTCGTAAAACTCTTCCACTTTTTCATCAGGATAGCTCTGTGTCGGAGCATATACTTGCAAAATCTGAATCCGGTACCTAGCATTGATTTTAAGTATCACGCTTGCGACCCTGTCAGAAATGCAGTTGAACTCGACTATGCGGTCCCTCCAGGCTTTGTTGACAACAAATCCAACACCGCTCGTGCGTCCTTCATCGGTTCCTTTGGAGTACAGCACATGTCCGCTTTGTAAAGTAATAATACTCTCACCTTTACGCCTTACTTCGCTGAGTCCGACAACATCCCAGTGGATATTCCGGAGCTCTTCTTGAAACTCTACAAGTTTGGCATCGCTGGACAATGTTCTTGCATTATATGTAGCAATGGTCATCTGTTGGCAGCCTTTTCCGGGTCTCCGGGGATTGTTAGCACCCTCTGCCTTCCTTCGCTGATCGCTGCCGTGATCAGTATCAGGTTGGCCTCCGGAGAATGAGGGCCGGGTTCTAGAAGTTTTTGTTTTCATATGAAGGTTTTGGACATAACACACCACGCTGTCCAGACGGGTTGGTGTGTGGTTTTTCTGTCTGGGTGATCCTTCCCGTAGCCAAAGGTCTCTCGTTTTAAGGCGCCAGAGTTTCGCCTTGCACCCTTCTCTATTAGCTACAGATATGTTGCGTTATACAGCACATTATCTGCATTGCCCGGGGGACGCCACGCGGAGGCTAGAGATAGGATTTGCTGACTTTCTTGGACAGTGGCGTCTCAACATTTTTTAGAAGTATACCTATTGGCATCAGTATACATCATTGAGGCCATAGTCAGCCTTTGCCCACCCAATAGGTATATAAGATACAAAAAACAAAGCTAAAACAATACTGAGAAACAAAAATATGTGAAGAGATCTTCACGTCCGCAATAAGATGCCGCATTTTTTTTGAATGCAATATAATTGGCATTTGTGGCGACCAGGTCGGACGATTAGATTGGCCCAATAGCTGGTTGGACCGACGTTAGCATCTCTTACCTATCGGAGCACATTTTCAGACATTCCCAGAGGATCTATTTTGTATCCTGTAGTTCTCCATCGGGCTGCCCAGGAAAAACAAAGTTAATGGCAACAGTTATATTAGGTCATAAAACCAAGGAACACAAAGAGCGCCGACTATCATAGAATACTCATTTAGTGCTAACACCGCGACTGGCACGTTTGCTTTAGTTGGCCATTAGATATAATTAGCATGCTATTTAAATTTGGTAATTAAATATTACTTAACAGATCAGGAGTGGTTGTGTTACATTCACGTTATGCTTACGTAACAAACTTTAATGCATATTATTATGACACAGATGTAATTATTGAAAATTACATATTCTTTAACACGCCATGCTTAAGTTTATCCCATATGTTTCGACACTCGAGATCTATACCCTGTTGTACCACACCCGATGGAGTGAGTCGGTTCCCATTAATCTTGTGTTCCTTGGGTTCACCTCCGACAGTCATGTTTGGTATTCAGGATGCCTCTCAGTGGTTGGGCATGCTATCCACATCGGATAGTAGAGACAGTGGAAAAAAATATTTATGTTGTTACCGAAACCGGCCAGGCCGTTGAGGTTACGTGTAAATTGTACGTAAAACATTTCACCGTGGCACAGTTCGCCGTGAGCTTTCTTATCGGAAAGGGATGACCGTATAAATATAATATACAGTCTCCAATTTTATTAGATTCAATATGAACATTAATTCAATTTTCATAGCTGATTTTGGCAAATTTCATGAATTAAAAAATGAAAACATAACCTAACAAATAATCCAGTATATCGGCTATTTTGAAAATTCGTTTGCCGCTGGCTTCGTGTAAAGTGTAAACTGACAAGAACCGTGTTTTATTTAGACATGAATTTTTGACAGTACTATACGACCTAAAGAGGTTGGACGGTCTTTAATATAGTGAAGATCTCTTCACATAAATATTGCTGCCTGTATGATTAGCTTCGTTCTTTGATTTAATAAACAAGTAGCTTCACTTTCTTTTTAGTAATTTCCATGTGCTTTTTCTCTCCCTGGCACTTTGCATTAGAGTAAACTCAGTCAGAGCTCACTTTGAGCGTAGCAACCTGTCTTGGGCACTTTCTCCCAGGACACTCCCAGGCCAATTCTTAGATGCTTCACATCACCAATTGACGGGTCCCGTGATACTCTCGATTAATACCGAGGGTGGTACGGGGCGGGTTTGGTGGAGGGAATTTAACTTCAATGGTCTTTAATATACGGCCATATATTTCCGATTCACTTCCGGTGAAGTGTGAATAGAAGTTTCCGGACACGGGTCGTTGACGCTTTGCTGCGTTGCTGGTTGAAATCTGTTATCTACTATAAACTGTACACTGTCTGTCAAATTGACGTTTATTGGAAGCTCCCCTGCCTTGATCTGTCACCGATACGCCACTGTCAGTATTTCGACAAAACTAGAAAGTACTGGGCCGTTTGCAAGCCGCTGCTCTAAATTAATTAGAAAACCTTCTCAAAGCCAAAGGCAGGACAAAATTGTTTTACGGGTTTCCTAACAAACAATTAGATTGATTACTTTTCTGATTATCAGAGGTATCATCTTGTGAACACACCATATAAGTACATACCTACTTCGCCACTGACAGGGGCGCCGCGACGGAGAAATAGTATATTATTTAAAAAAAATAAAAAAAAATATATAGTCTGTTGCATAGAATGGCGATTTTATCTAAAACTAACTATTTTTTTATTCAACGAATAATTCACAAGATTTAAGAATTTAACATTCTAATTATTAGCAAGTACAACTAAGTTACAACAAAAATCTTGGAGTGATCCGTGACGTCGGTTATTATCACTCACTTATTATACTCATTCACTGCTGACCAGTTAATGACTCGACTCGTTCAGTGCTCAAGACGTACAAGTGTGTAGCAATTAGCATGACAATTAAATGTGGTAATTAAGGTAATTGAAAATTAAAAGTTCAGCAGTGAAAGTATATGTATCTAATGGCCACACGCAATGCGTGTTTTGAGCACTGAATATGTTAAAGTAATACCTACTTTGATTTAAAATACAAAAGCCGATCGCCAATAGTAGCTCAATTTGGAAATTGAGATACTCGCTTCAGAGAGTATTAAGAGCCATTAGTTAAAATTTGTCGCAATCAAGTATGGCGCTTTTAGCATAGTGGTTTATGTGCATGGGCGCGAAACCCGAGAGATGCAGAATCGATTCCTACGTCTTACTTATTCAAAAAATAAAATTTCTATTGGTTAAAGCGTTATGCATATGTAAAAAAGGAATAATTGATAGGAAAATTCATAGTTCAAACGACAACAATGATTTTTTTAGTGTGTATTTGATACAGTTCAAGGACCTATGCATTGGGTGAGTGGCTAATAGCCACAATTGGGGCGATTTTTGCTCTATAAGCTGCTACCCGGATCAGTTCGACGGAGCTACTCTCGTACCAATCACGGAGGTTTTTAAACCATAAAATGCGGCGTCATCATCTGCTATATTTACCATTTATCTTTCCATGGATAACAAGTTGGGGAATTCTGTACACTTGTCCCATAATGTGGCCGATGTTTTCTTTTTCAAGTAAATGTGGAACGTTTTTTAGTCATCTTTACACGATTTAAGAATAGGTATATTCCTCCGACGCTATCACAAAATAAATTGACGTGCTCACACCTCGACTGTCAGTCTCCGATTGGCGACGACTACGAAATTTCGTTCCACCTACTGCTGAAAATTATTTGCCTTAATTCGAAATGTTATGAAATTGCAGATCCGCCATCTCAGGGTCTAGGACGATTTGGCACCGCGAACTGGCCTCCGGCGATTGGCCTCCGGTAATTGGCCGACGGTACAATCGGACGTCGGCCCAATTGGACGCCGACCCAATTCGACACCAACCCAATTGGCCTCCGGGAGGATTGGACGCCGCACAGTTGAATTAATAATAAGTCGATAAAACGCTGAAATATAATGTTATTTTCATTCTAACATCTAACATTATTTTTAATATTTGTTGTAAATATAAATAAATACCCATGTATAGACAATAAATTAATTGATTATGCACATCTTTAATTTTTAACGAGGGAAGAATTATTTTCTTTTAATAATCATAAGGCATAATAATTATTCTCAATCTATATTAAAAATGTGTCAAGCGCGAAATGTATAAGGTACAACTACTGAGAAGATAGAAGCATATTAAACTGACTTGCTTATTTACTCCAACAAATCGTAACGTACGTCTATTCCTTTGCGCATTTAATTCAACTGTGCGGCGTCCAATCCTCCCGGAGGCCAATTGGGTCGGTGTCGAATTGGGTCGGCGTCCAATTGGGCCGGCGTCCGATTGTACCGGCGGCCAATTACCGGAGGCCAATCGCCGGAGGCCAGTTTGCGGTGCCAAATCGTCCCATTCCCGCCATCTCATAATATTACGAAATCATAATTATTACAATAATATATAGATAGCGACTGATTGTACGTGAAAAATGAATATTTAATAAATAATATGGACCCAAGTGGCTGACATCCATTTCTCGTAAAAAGCAAAATCTGTTTATACAAAGCTTCACTCTGTGGAGACCCATATGATCCTATTAGGTTCAGACATGGTCGAAAAAAAATATATTGTCACACATGACATTTAAAGGCATTTAGAGAACATAACAGTGAACGAAACACAGTCTCATATTTAGATTAAGGTCTCAATTGCTCAGGAGGCGTGTCATTTTGAAAAAAGCACCCCCTGCTATTTCAATTCTTGTCTTTATTTCCTCAGACTATTATTATACATGTTCCTCATAACAACTATTTCTCATAAACATCTAGTAAGTGATGTTATGTCTACTCTGTGGTGGATCATATATTATTCTCCTTTTAGGAGCAGAAACACCCAAATCAAGGGTTGCTAGTTGCACAGAGATAACTTCAAGTGGCCCGCCTGCTGACGCCCTTTTGGTTTGGCCGCCCGCGAGCGTTGCACACTTTGCATGTAAGGATATAGCACCCCTGATAACACTTAATATAGACGTTTACAATACATCCGAATTGTTGGATTCTAAAATTCTTATAGGTACACACATATTATATAATAATATTATCTTACAATGTTAAAATATTTTAAACTTTGCAAGACTGAATTCTGGTATAATAATAACAGGTGAGAATAATTAATGTTTATCTATGGATTATTAATCTAAGATAATCCTAGTTAGTGGGGTTAAAGATTCCCAATAGATATTACGGCACTTAGTGTGTTAATCTGAGCAAACATGTGTCAAGTGTATTAAGTGTGACATAGTATAGAACAGTGGTAGCGAACCCATGGCACGCGACATGACTTTGAATGACAAACGAATGGTTTATTTTGAAGAGAAAAAAATACCCATAATAATAACAAATGGCAGATCGCATTGCATAAAAAATGGCAGACAAATACTCTTCAAGAATAAGCATTATATTTAATATAAATATATAATTGTACCTATAGGTCGGTCCTTAGGTTTTAGCGTCATTTGTAATATTATCGCACTAACCTCGTCAGGCGGCGGGGGAAGCCGTGCTACGAATTTCTAATTTCGATAAATTTAGAATGATTGAGACCACTGTAGCGAGAGAATACTCGTACCTCATCTGATCGGAGAAATTCTGGTGTCAATTTGTATTTAAAGAACCAAACTAAGTAATACATTAACAAACAACTTCTACTCGCAAAAATGGCTGTACCAAATAAGAAACATAAACTTAGTGGAGCTAGTAGTAGTAATTCTTGCAGTTTCAAAATAAGCGGACCGAAATGTATGGCGTAATTGAAAAAAATTGACAAAGCTACGAGTGTAAATGTATATATAAGTACTATATTTTGTGAGTGGTATCTAGAAAATCATCTTCTTAAAAACTACTCTTTCCCCACTCTGCTCGGCACGTCAGACAGTCGAAAAATTATATTTGGGAAATTTTGACATGCGTACGTAAAAGGTCCGCCAACCCATGGATGGCGAACCATTTCGATTTTTTAAAACATTTTCGCTTGTCAGATAAATACAATAAAAACTGATTTAAAAATATTAAAATTTGTGGTTTATAATAATTGTATATATTATTTAAACGTACATAATATCTTCTTTCTTTCTTTGCCCATATCCGCCCCTTAGCTGGAGCATATGGACACCACGCGGCGCCTCCAAGAATCCCTGTCGCTCGCCAGTCTTCTTGCTTCGTTCCAGGTCAAACCAGCATCCCGTAGCTCCGCCGTATACACTCTGTATATTGTATTTAGCGGCCTTCCAGGACGCCGGAATCCGGTCGGCTTGAAGAACAGGCAAGCCAGGTTAAAGTTCTCTTCTGGCATCCGCAGCACGTGGCCGAGCCAGGTCCAACGTCGCCTCTTCACTTTCAGTGTGATGAGAGGCTGCTTGGTACGTTCTCTTATCTCCTCGTTGCTCCTTAAGTCATACCACCGCACACCCAGTATTCGTCGCAAACATCTGTTTTCGAAGCTCAGTATACGGTTGCTCTGAGCCTTCGTAAGGTGCCATGATTCACTACCGTAAAGCAGCACCGTCAGAATGCAAGCGTCGAATAGGCGGCATTTGGTTTTGACCGAGTACAATCGTGAGTCCCAGACATTTCGCATCAAGTTGAATGTTGCTCCAGCCATTCCCATTCGGATAGCGAGCTCTTTCTGCAAAATGCCATCTCCCGTGATGTGTACCCCCAGATACTTGAAGCAGAATTAAAATCGTTTCTACCATTTGTTTCTTTTGATGACGCAATTCATCGTCAACAATAATTAATATTGACTTCAAAATATATTGTTTTCATTTAAAATCATATAACGCGTAAGTATCATTCATTTAAAAGTATATTACAACGTTTTTCGTTGAAATTGTAAATTATCAAAAATATCTTCGTATTTTTCCGCTAGGTGCCTCATCTCGTTCCGATAAGAAAGCTCAGGGTGAACTGTGCCACGGTGAAATGTTTTATATACAATCTAACTAATAAAATAAATGTAACCGTTTGGCGCTCCCCTGTACTAACAATATTTTACAACGTTTTTATTAGCTCGTATTCTTATTTGTCCGGTAGTTGTTTGTCCAGTACAAATCTTGCAATTGATTTTTAACTAACTTCCCGACTAGCTAGACATTTGAAACTTTTAGAATATACCAGAACACGAACACGAACACGAACACGAACACGAACACGAACACGAACACGAACACGAACACGAACAAGTAGAGTTTAATTCATTTTCAGTTAATTCTGTTTTGTATGAAAAGTTATTTCGATACCATTATTGGTTGCTAGGGGGTCCTAGCAACTAAATTATTAATATATACGTGCGTTAATACGGAAATCAATATGAAATGACATTTTTTCATTATTCAGTATTTCTATCAAGTACAAAATTTTTTGATCGTTTAAGCTAGTCAAGTCATGTTATATGATTCAACAGAAAATTTAAAAACGTTGTATATAAAATGTTCTTTTTATCTTGCAATTTTATTTTTCAATCATGTTACTTCACCCACATTATCCACTTTAAGCCCATATTTAATTTTAAAGATAATCTGGTTACTTAATTTTTGTTTGAAAACAGTCACGTCGTGACACGCGTGCCATAGGTTTGCCTTCCCTGGTATAGGATGTCGGTCTTTAAGATATTAATCCTACAATAGGTAATTCTACGGCGTATTTTGTATTGGTACATAGGTATCTAGGATTGGGCTCAATTTCAATACCATGTTGCACTTTATGGAATTTGCAAAATTAAAAAAAGGAAGTTAACATTAACGTACTTGGTATGCAATATAACGTTATATTGTAATTAGTGATTGCATAATATATAGTTTAATTATTGTTAGAAGATAAAATGTTGTGGATTCAAGTCCCATTCAAAACAAATAATATGTTTGTAATGCATTTTCAAATATGTATTTGATATAAATACTTTGGTCGACGAGATTAATTTAGTGTCGACTTTTTGAGTAATATAATATAGAAAATCCAATCCCGAGCCAAAATTCTGATCCCGGGATTTCGGGATTACAATTTTACAATCCCGGGATTGACATTTTTTCCATTGTTAATATAAAATTTATATATTTACACATAACTTTGATAAAATCGGTCAAAAATAAATCTAGTATAATTTATACTATTTAAGACATTTGTTGTTAATATTGTATACGTTCGAGCTTGGAAATACATAAGTTTAATGGAGTACATAATATTGTAATGTAAATAATAATGTGAATTTAATATGAGATTGCTGTTTCTGATAGTAAAGACTTAATAAATGGGTTAGCGAGATTCAATATAGTAAAGTAAATCATGGTGTACTTACTGCCGTAAAACGTATGAGATCATGGTGGAATTACTTTGTTAATAGTGCGAAGCATTGTTTTTTCCAATCTTTCTTATTTTTATTAATTTGTGTGAAAAAATAAAATGAATCGGCAACTTACACATGGGTATAAATCAAACTTCATTCAAACTCAGTTTATTTCTAATGTAGTTATTTGTTATTAAAAGTATTTTTTCTGTAATATTTTCGTTTTTATTTTATTTTCCATAAAAAGTGAAAGTTTCGAGATTATGTTTATCAATCCCGGGATTCATAGGTATCGAAAATATCCCGGGATTCCGGGATTGGAATCCCTAGTAATATATATATAAATGCATGTCAAAGGCTCGGATGATTTAGCCATCTGCTAGCCTTCTCTATGCAGGATGAGTCAATGGAAAACCCACCTCATCTAAATGTTTCTATCTATCTAAATGCCACTTTGTTGATTTTTTAAATTTTCATTTCAATTTATCCACTCTCAAAATCTCTTCAATCGACCATATATAGAAATTGACATTTTCATAAATATATAATTTTCGAATTCGATATATTTGAATATATAATTCGATTTTAGAAAGATGTCGCTTTCCAATTATAACAATTCTTTATTTGTGTCAGTTTATTTTTCAAATTAAGAATTTGTGTTTACGTACATGTTTTCTCTCATGCGTTAAATATCAGTGGCGAGGGGTGGAGGTAGTCTATTGAGATTCGACATAAATAGTGCACACTAAACTTTGTCAGTAATACTTTAATTGTTTAAGAATACAATCATAGTTTAGGTATGTAATGGACAATCCGACAGCAATAGTTCACATTTTTCAGTCATCTTTTTTTGTGATTTTACCGAGGCTATGACTGCGACTCGCTGTCATATCGCCTCTTCTCTCTGGAAGGGGATCCGTTGATCAGGTCCTCACTCCTATTCTGTTAAATAATAATTTTTGCCTAGCTCTTCCGTCTTACTCACCGCCAGGACACCCTTCAATTCGTCGACATTCTCATAGATATCCGCAATTCGCAGCTGTACTCTGTGAAGTTAATATTTAGGTCATTGTAGTGCTATGTGTACAATGTCCTCTAAAACATGACATTCATCGCAGAGGTGCGATTCGCTTCTTCCCATGAGGACATCAAATCTTTTGCCCATTGTGTGCCATGTTCTAAGCCTCAGTATTAACTTAAGCTCATTCCTCGTCCAAGGAGACTCTACAAACCAGGGTACCTCTCGTGATGATGGTATAATAGACTTACTCCATTTCCCCTTTTCTAACGATGCCCAAAAAACTTTTTCTTTATCACGTTTTTAAATTTTCTGTTGAATCATAATATAAACTTGACAATTCTATGTATTAATAAAAGCTTTTTGATGTACTTGATAGAAATACTGAATAAATAAATATAGAATACTGAAGTGTCATTTTGACATTTCATATTGATTTATATAGTAACGCACGTATATATTAATAATTTAGTTGCTAGGACCCCCTTAGCAACCAAAAATAACAACTTTCCATACAAAACAGTATTAACTGAAAATAAATTCAATTCTGCTTAAAAATGGCTAAAAGTATTAAAAGAATGCATTGTCGTCGTGTTCTGATATATTCTAAAAGTTTAAAATGTCTAGCTAGTCGGGAAGTTAGTTAAAAATCTTCAATCGTCCAATACAAATCTTGGAAAAACAAGAAAAAATTATACTGGACACACAAGAAAAAAATCTGTACCGGACAAACAAGAATACGAGCTGATAAAAACGTGGTGAAAATCATTTTTGTATACGACACCCGACGGTACTTGAACCTGTATTATGTATTACCTCGCACCAGTATTCTTTTCCAATTAAGTTACATCTTAGTTAATATTACAACGATTTTAACTAGTCGTTATCCAGCAGATACATGTTTAAGTCGCGTCAGGTGTGTATTTTTTCTACAAAAATGATTTTTCTAGTGTGAGATGTTTCATAAAAAAATCTTGATTATCAATTGAATAATAACACAGTTTAACAGAAATGACATAATATACTTGACATGATTTAAGGCTGTATAAATCAAGTAGTTAGTCAGGTATATAAATTCTAAATCGCCTGAATAAATGTCTTCATAATAAATTAATTCGTTCAAAAAATAGTTTGTCTACTTCGCGTGATCCAATTAAGCTCTAACAAACGTATTTAATAGATATCATTAATCTCGCAAATCCGCCCTTAGCAAAGTTTTGTTTAATCCTTTTACATCCGGAGCAAAATAACTTTTAGGGAATAATTTATTATTTGGACAAACCCGAATTTTGAACCGGGTAACATTGCCCACCGACAGATTAATAATTCGATAATGGTGAAATTGACAACTGTCGAGTAATTCAATTATCCCACGATTCGATTTGACAGATAAAGACTATAACGCAACAACTGACAGTAGTCCAGTCTATTTTTATACTAACCTTATTTGTAACCTCACTGAATCTGACCTTAAGGGCAGACGTGCTCAGCGTAGGTCAAAATGGAGCATTTATTCTATTTTCAAAGCATGATCCTGGACATTCCTTAAACGTTGTAGATAATCTATTTATATAATTTTGAAGCCTTATTATCCTTTATATTTATTATGACTGCATAAAGTATTTTTATTATATAAAATATATTATTTTAAACCTCTCGCTCTAATGTTTTAGAATATAGTCATATTTCAGTACATGAATGTGCAGTGGTGTTAAGATTTTTTAAATTCATTAATTTTTAAACGCATTTATAAAACCATTAGTATAATTTATGACGAGATAATTTTAGTAAAATATTCACGATAAAAAATTATATTGATAATCTCTGTGATCCCAAATTTGACAAGAATTAGGCATTTTATTATTCAAAAAATCGGCAAGATTAACACATTTGAAGATAATTCTAAACATACTCATTATAAGCTTCGTCTTTTACCATTCAAGTGTGATAAACATCTTATGAATAATGATTGCTTTATAATAATTATTGACCTAAGAACAAGGTAGTGTTTTTTTGAAATACGCCATTTCTTTTGGTATTTCCCTGTGGTTAAGCTACAACATACGGCCGTAGCCATAAATTGACAAACTATAATTAAAGTAGTTTATTGTAAATTTTGACTAATCATAATTATTTGTTGATATTAATGTTATTGTAAGTGTAGATTGTTTCATATTTTGTGGTTTGTTAATATTTAAAATAATTTGTTTAATGCCCCTGACGTAGTATGAAATATTAATGTCCAACCTCATTAGTTTTAAATTAATCTGTTATTGGGAAGGTATTATTGGACGGATAATTATTTATGTACCTATTGTTATATTATTTCTATCGCTTTGGATTTTGTTTGATAAATATTGTTTTAAAAAAATGTATTCAGTTGAAAATGTCCCTCTGAGGCGGACGAAACCGGTCCTAATATCTTGATTAAAAGTGGAATAAGTACTACAAAAAAATTGCGTTTTATTAAATAAAAACAACAATACTCTTAATTTTATTTAGAATACCATTTGGAGAATCCTTCTGTAGAGCGTCACACTGCCCTTAACCCTGGCGATAGGTAGGGGGCTCAGGATGTGGGGACCATGGACGTGATACATATCTGTTTCTGGCTTTATTGTCTTGTCATCATCATCATCATCATCAGCCTGGATCTATCCACTGCTGGATGAAGGCCTCTTCAAGCTACTGCCACTTCTCTCGGTCCTGTGCATTGCGTTGCCACGTACTTCCGCAGAAGTTTATCATTTCATTGATCCGACGGCCTCTAGGTTTACCTTGCGGACGTTTTGTACTTCTTGGATACCACTGTATGACTAGATTTGTCCAACGATTATCTCTTTTTCGAGCTATGTGTCCAGCCCATCTCCATTTAGGGCTTTTAATAAACTCCATTACATTGAAAATCTTTGTCTGCTTCCTTATTCACTCATTCCTCTTTTTCATTTTATTCATTCTATTTCTATATATATTTATTCATTTTACTCTTAACATAATATTTTTTATTACGGATTGAGAATTACTATACCTAAGGCTTTATATAAAAATAAAAACTCTTTTTTCGTTGGAACTTAAACATATGCAAGATTAAATCATTATTTACGTGTGCATTCACGAACTATTAAATCATAATAATATAATAATTTAAATATAAATAATAATATTAAATATTTTTTTAAAGTAGTACGTGCAAGTACCTAACATCTATTTATTTTCGAATTGCCGTGGCGTCCAGTTGTCCCGGCGCCAAATCTTCCTAGACCCAAAATATTGTATTTCAGTCAATCCAACCAACTAGCCAGAGTTGTCGCGCTCGAGGTTTAGTTACAGATATATACGACAGATAGTCCATGATGCTAGTTTGATTGCAATCTGTTTCATCGGGTAGGTAGTTAGTTACTGATAATTGCGTTCGATGACGTGAAAGCTGGTTTGATGCGATACTATCGATCCGACCAAAGAGGTTCAACCACCCCCTAAACTAATGTGAGTATTACGAACTTTGGTGCAAGACAATAATTAGTATGGTTGAATTCAGGGAACCCGGAATTAATGAGAACATCCTTAACAACCAACCGGGTGTGGTATAACAGGGTATGGATCTCAATTCTCGAGGGTGGTCTAGTTAAGTCTACATCCTAACATTATGGATTAAAGTTTGTCACGTAAACGAAACGCGCAGTCAATATTTGAGGACAGTTCCTTGGTTTATATTCCTTGGTAATATGACATTTCAGTATTCTATGATCGTTTAAGCTAGTCAAGTCAAGTTTATATGATTCAACAGAAATTTTAATAACGTTGTATATAAAAAGTTTTTTTTATCTTGTAATTATTTATCACCCACGATGGCCGAGTGGCTTAAATGCCGGCCTATAGAGTCGAGGGTCCCAGGTTCGAATCCTGGGTCTGGCAAGTAAACATATTGTTTTTCAATTTGTGTATGAGTCAGAGTATGGACCTAATAGGTTGAGCAAGTGGCTGACATCCATTTCTCGTAAAAACAAAAATCTGTCAATACAAACCTCCACTCTGTGGAGGCCCATATGATCCTATTAGGATTGGACATGGTCGAAAGAAAAGAATTATTTATAATGTAACTTACTTGAACTTGCTAATAATAAATTTTTAATTAACCATTTCTTTTATTCAACGAATAATTCACTAATTTAAGAAAGTTCAATAATTAGAATGGTGCATTACTAAATCTTGTGAATTATTCGTTGAATAAAAGAAATAGTTAATTAAAAACAATATAATAAGGTAATGCTAGTTTAGCATGTGATATAATACTGACTCAACAATAATTGCATGTCGTGAGTTAAACTTTAATCACTTCCTAGTCTCTCTGTCAATGTTGATATCATATTATTATTATATGTCTCCTAGCCAAACAGCGTCATATGCACATCCTCCCTGCCCATCCCTGTGGATTCCTCGTTCTGGTTTCCATGCCAGGATTCCACGAAACGACAAAAAAGGCATTTAATTAAATTTACATGTTGCAGTCGGCACCGCAGTGATGCAATTTCTAAATTAGAGACTATATTTCAGAGCCTTCAAAATACACATTTCACACAATTACTATCTAAAGAAAAATAATGGAGCACGACGATGATATTAGGATATATATTTCATTTTTTGTAAGACAGGCGGTCCTCGACTTTCGCAGGTTCTACTTTCGTACAATTCGCTATTTTGTACATTTCTTAAAATTTAGATGTTTATCGATAATGCAAGAACTGTACGCTTCCATGCAGTTTATTTGTATATAAATGTATACATATTTCGGCCTTATTTTAGTAATACGATTTCGGTAATATTTGTAGTAGTCATAACTATGACAGGCTGTCATGCTATAGTGTTTTGCTCTAATGAAATTTTATGCATAGTGTTTTGTTCTAATGAAATTTTAGTTATGACAGACGGTTCTGCATTGGGCTCTTAGTTGATCTTCTTTTAATAACTGTAATCATAATAATAGTTTTTTTTATACCGATATTCATGAATGTTGCGAGCGAGCATAGACTAATAAGCATAAACTACTTTATGTGCGATAATGGTAACCCTAAAATCCCGTTCGCCCCATGAATGTTTTTTACTTTTCATACTATCAAAATAATTGTGGGTTTTATCTGTTGGCCCAAGTCATTTTAAAAAAATGATTATTTATTTTCACAACTGATTTTTAAATATTATTTCTCGCTGTACCAATATTTTACATTTGACATTAAAACTGGCGGGCTTATACCGATACTTTGAAATAAATACTTACCATTTAATTAAAATTCTGACCATTGATATTAAAAACTTTTCGAAATTGTCTATTAATACTTGCTTCAAAAATGCACGCCATTTTATAAACATAAGTGATGAACTACAGTTAATAACTCATAAATTTCATACGATCGAGACAAATATGGAAATAATTAAGCATTTAGAAGCCTATTAAAAAAAAAAACATGCAGCATCTAAGCCAAGCAATCAGATCCTTGCTTCGATTTTGTATGATTAATTTCATTTCTGTTTCGATTTATACAAAAGTGGCGGAGGATTACGACTTCCACGCTTCCCCGGTTGTGGCGCTAGTGTGTGGCTGGTTATAAAATTAACTGAATGAATTATTAATCAAATGCATTGTGTTATTACGTATTGATTAATAATACATATTTGTTTGGTGGTAGATTAAAATGGGTTATTGTAAGTGTTTATTGTTTCATAATATGTTGTTTTATTAATACCCAATTTCATTAATTTAAGTTTAATCGTTATTGATTAAAGATTATTGGATGGATAATTTAATGTATTGGTAGATTATTTGTGTCATATTTTGAATTTGTTAATAAATGACGAAACCGGTCCAAATTTAAATGTACTATAAAAATCTTGTGTTTTATTAAATTAAATTAATAATACAATGCATTTCCATCACAAATTCACAGTTAACATAATAAAAGAAAAGGTTAAATTGTTATGTGAAAATATCCTAGAATTATCTTTGAGCCACACACTATATAATCTAAAATTCCTTACCCTTCAAGTGGAGTTAGCTGATTCTGGCATTGCGCCATTCACTTTGTATTTATGCAGTTTCATTCTGAGCCAAATTGTTTCCAGTTGTGCATTGCCAGATCTTTGTATAAGTAATGTAAATTCGCGTAATTATTTCGAAACTACGTTCTGCGGGATTAAGTTTATGTCGTGTTAATTACTAAAACTCTTTTGAGACAGTGCTGCATTATCAAAAGCGTCTCCCCATTGTACGTACAACATAATGTACACATTTGCCAAGTTGGTTTTGCTTAAGACGTTTTCAACATAATTATTTATCTGGCGTATAGAGTAGTTACACCCGTTTACACGTGCACGAATTTACTGCTGATAGTACGTATAATCGCGGCCATAACAAAAAATGCAGCTGTAAACACTTATTATCGTGCAATTGCAAGATTGCATGTATGGATTAGAAAGTTCAGAATCTTCTGCATTTTCACGCGACAATTGGACTGTGCGATAATTCAATTCAATTCAATTTATTTATTTAACATATTGTAGACATTACAAATTATAAGTTTAAGACGTTCACAACATGACATGAAATAGTATCATAAATGAGAAAGAAAAAGAAAATAAAAGGGATAAAAATGAAAATATAAAAAGAGAACACAAACGCAGTGAAAATACAATTATACATCTATAGTAGTTCAAAGAAGTACACCAAGTTTGCTAAGAAGACCTTATTTTAAGAAGTTATAAAATAGCGTCCACCTAAACTCACCCTCACGCAAGTGGAGTATATAAACACCCGAAGCAAATTGGTTGAACATTGTTATCGCTCTGCCAATTGGCATTACCAGTGGCAAACCTGCAAGTAAACATACTAGCTACACCGCGTATTTTGAGGTTAGCTGGTTTTCACGACGTGTCAAATAGTACTATAAAATGACAACATCGCGTCTTGCTTGCTCTTGAAGAATGAGATTGGCAAGACAGTCGGCAATTCTACGTGTAAACAGTTATTATCGTGATATTAAGTTTAAAATACACTATATTGGTGCAAATAAATCCATTCAATTCAATTCAATTTATTTTTAACATATTGTGGACATTACAAATTATAAGTTTAAAATGTTCATAACATGACATTTAGAAACAAAGAAATATAAAACAGTATTACATAAAAAAGAGATAGATAGATGTTATTAAACAGTAGAAATATGTACCTACAAAAAAATATTAATTATATAGGTACAAGGAAGTACACCGGATGAGTTAAGCAGACCCTATTTTAAGAATTTATAAAACAACGTCCACCTATACTCATCCTCATGTAGGTGGAATATATCAACACCCGAAGCAATTTCGTTGAACATAGTTATCGCCCTCCCAATTGGCATTACCAGTGGCAGGTTGGGTCTGCACCTTGGGAGAATAAACAACTGATACCATCCATACTCGTGTACAGGCAATATTACTGTAATAATGGGTAATGTACATCAGGAAAATCCAACGCTTCATTCGTGGGGCGAATTTTGGTCTATCACACTTTAGACCCATTGAATTGAGTCGCGATAATATGAAAAGCTTATACATTCATTGTCTATATATAGAATTTATTTAGCAATAACCATTTCTGTTTTTCCTCCTAACCAGTTTGTGTGAAAGTCATTTTCAATTTAACCATCAGGAAGCACACGTGACCTCGTTGTACCACTTGTTAAATATTGCTTCACTTACAGCCTATTGCAAGAACGAGATAAAGAGAAGATGTGAATCCCCTTGCGTTAAGCAATAATTCATAGCAGACATAGTTCCTTTTACCGTCGCGCAGCAGGCTCTTTGTACAGTAAAAGATTAGTTTTACAATAAGTATATAAGAGGGAACCAAATTTTAAAATGGAAAATTGAGCATATCTTTGTGACGGTGAAAGGCGACTGTTACTTAATATTTAATTTGTAATACTTCAGTAAAGTGACGACCCTAGATAAAATGCCGCCCCTAGGCAGCGCCAAAATGCCGCCCCATTTTTTTATAGTATTTTTATCATCTTTTCACGAGTCCAATATCTAAGAAATGTGTTGTATGGATACATTACTTACCAACAAAATATCAGACTAATTATTCGCAAATCTGCACGTGTCGTTTCTGCTCATCAATGACGTTGAAGGGCAATGGGAGTAAAATAGATATCACGAACCCGACAAAACCAGTAAGCTGATTTTTTTAATGGAAAGATATTTTTGTTATTACTAGGTTTTAGTAGCTATTTCTATATATTCCAAATGATTCTCCACGATTAGCCGCCCTTCGAGTAACTGCCACCCCCAAGCGACGCTCAATCTACCTACCCTCACGGAACGTCACCGCTTCAGTGTCCCCAGCTAAATATAATACGTGTGTTTAAGTTTAAAAAATATGATAATGGAAGAGTGTGCTAGATTCATGCCAGTTTTAATATTGGATAGTAGATCACAGCCTACGCCCTACTTAAAGTTGGAAATGTCCGCTTGCATTCCAGATATAGTAACATGTAGTCCGGTCCTTAAGTCGCAGGTCTTTCATTCATTTATGTGATTACTAATTACACTACTGTCAATAGGTCTCATGGCATATTGTAGTGATAGAAAATGGTTAAGTTTGGTGTATATATTTTCAAAAAATAACGTGAAATCACAATCTTTCTTATGTCAAGTAGAACAATGAAACTGAATCATATCAAAAGCTTGGAGCAGTCAAAGATTTATTTCTGTACCTAACCGTTATAAATTTAACCAAAAGGTCAAATATTTATGGCTTGATTTTAGTGCATTCAAATGTATCAGTTATCTCTAACAGATTACTGTAGAGTTGTGGACAATTAATTCAATTCGAATACGATGTTTGTAGTTAATATATTGTAGATACGAGTATATTATGTTTACTCGATTTATCTCATAATCTATATAAGATGTTATCCATGACCCCAACACAACCCAAGCCTCCGAGACGGGCCCTCAGCCCCCCCCCCCCTATTATTAAACTCTTCTTCATCGTGTCGGGTCTTTAATAATTACAATGTGTCGCTTCAAAAGTTGGCGAAGGCCACACCATTTTTCTCGGCTTGTAGGATCTCTTCGAAATCGCAGCTTACTGGGCAAGCCTTGCATGAAAATAGGTGCTCCATGCTTTGCATTTCACCGCACTCGCAGGTTTGGTCTTCGGAGAACTCCCACATCACCATGTTGTCTCTGGTGCACCCTATCATGGTTCTCAGACTGTTTAGGGCTTTCCAAGTACGGTACCCGAGACTGGGTCTGGGTGGGAGGTACTCTGCTGGCTTTACCCAATCTTCAAGACCCTCAGAGGCTAGGTTCGCCTCCCATGCGGATAGTCTATCTTTGACGCGTGTACATCCATTTAAATTATGGAATTGTCGAGTATCAATACGCAATAATCAAAAATTCCATCAAACAACTACATATTTTTTAATGTTAATATTCTCCATGTAAAGTAGCGACTTTTATATACATTTAGAGCAAATTTGTGAAGAGTATGTTTATATTACATATCTGGTCAACCCGCCACAGACTCCCTTTGAATCAAAGGCCCTAGACTAGAACTCTGTCACCCCATCTCCCTTGTGGGGACCATGATGTTATTCTACACGACTGTTACGTCATCATTTATGCAATTTTCTTCTTAATAATACTTCATCTAGTTAATGTTTGTATGCACATAAAAAATATTCAATGTATACAAAAAATATTTCAAAATAAAAGAAACAACTAACTTATTACCCTTTTAACGCCAGATTTAAGCAGAAACCAATACATAGGGTGAGCTTATAAAACCGTTGGAGTGTTAACAGACGCCCAAGTGTGGATAAACACCCCCTCGAAAACAAACTCAAATAAAATTCCGATGTGTTAGAAATAACAAAATCAATGGGTCAAATAAAACCTTGCTTCCACTCTTAACGAATTAAACTCCGAACCGATTGCTTTGCGCCTTTGCAGAGATTTTCAACTTATTTCGAATAAACGTTTATTAACTCAGGGGTTTATTGGTAGGTATACATAAATTACTTAAATGATATTGCTATATTTATCCAGAACCAAGTCAATATGAAAGGGTCCCCGGAAAAGGGGTCTATATAATACATGTCAAAAAGTGATTTTATTGACTAAAACGGGTCTACATAGATTATTGCTCACGTTAATGGAAAGTTGTATTATTTTATCTGCCACGGTTTTTAAGATAATATTATGAACATAATTATTATCACAGATATCCTCCAAAAGTCCGCATGATCGAATAAAACGTTTTTTTCCTCTCCTGAACAATTTCGTTATTGCATATAGACCCCTTTTCGGGGGACGCCTTCATATATGGCGGCTCTCATGGCGCAGTGCGTAAGGCGCTGGCCTTTTCAGCCCAGAGTTTTGGATTCGATATCCGGTGAGGTCACAATATACTAACAACCATCGTGTACGAAGAAGCAAGGACAGAGTCATGCAGGTGTCGATGCAGTGCAGTCCATTGTGAGGTGAGCTCATTGTTGTTTTGGTGATTTCGGCAGATTTTTCTAACTTACTGACAATGTTCGTAGGCTTAAAATGTGCTACGGGATCAGAGCATCAGTCTGATAACATTTATTATTCATTCATTAACATAAACACCAAGAAAACGACATTACACACTTTTTTTACCGCAGTGGTAGCTTACTGTGACGTCACGTGATAGTACGCGACGAGCACCATAATATATTTCGCACTTTATAGTCATAAATGTTATAATATACTTCTGCGATTGGTCCTGTCAGTGGAACTTAATAAAAAAAAAATTGGTGTATGTACTTACGTACGCACGTTAGAAGTTATACTTCTTTGGCGTAACAAAATAAAAATAATCGCACACTGCGTTAGTCAAAATTCACATCAACCAAAAATATTCAAACAGAAAATAGTTTTCACATAAACTAAATATGTAATACCAAATAAAAGTCACGTACCTATCACACTTAAAATATTAAGCTTATTTTTGACAGCTAATCACATATAAAAAGGAGTAGGTACAATTCACAACGCGAAAGAATATGTTTCACCAAGCAAAATAATCCGTACTATGGTCACTATGGTGGGCTTTGACCACATCATTGCGCGAGACGTCATGTTTCAGATCTGTCAAATAATAAAGTATTATAAAAGATATAATTGACGTTTTAATAGCCTTATATCAATAAAAACTAGAATAAAGGAGGGCCGCTTATTGGAGTGCCGCTGGTTTACTTCTAGACACAAACTTATATCACTAAATAAATTATTTAATTATTTCTCGTTGTTTTTATTTTATTTTGGCCAACAATAATAAATTCGTTTCCTAGGTAACGGAACAATTCCAAACTATAATATTATACTGTATAATCGTCACGATTGTATTATCATATTATTATTATTAAACTGGCGCTAGGGGCCGTTCAGGTCCATGGCCGACTGCACAACGTTTTTCCAGGCATCTCTGTCCAGCGCTCTCTCTTCCCAGTTGACTATCCCCAGCCTTTCCGCATCCCTTTGAATGTTGTCCGCCCATCTCCGTCGAGGGCGGCCAAGAGGTCGAGTGCCAGCTGGTGTGCCTTTGTAAATCCTATAGAGAGTTCTAGATCGTTCAGATCGTACAACGTGGCCCGCCCATCTGAGCCTTCTTGACCTCAGAATATTAGTGATTCTAGGTTGGTATCGGTCGAAGAGCTCAGCGTTTGTGCGGATGCGCCACCGGTGGTTCTCATTGACGGGTCCAAGTATTCTCCGGAGGATTCTGTTTTCAAACACTTGGAGCGCCTTTTCTTGTTTTTCTGTTAAACCCCACGTTTCACATCCATACATGACGATTGGCTTGATGACCACGTTATACACCCGGAATTTCGTTTTGATGGACAGCATTTTGGACCTGAACAGACGACTCAGCGCGAAGTACGCTGCATTTCCACTTCTCAGTCGGTCAGAGAGCTCTAGGGACATTTCATTTTTAGAGGTAATGTTGGAGCCCAAGTACTTGAAGAGAGAGGTTCTCTTGAACGAGGAGTTTCTTATTCCAATGTTTCCAGAGGGTTCAATGCCTCTTGTCATTTTCAAATACTTGGTCTTTCCCACATTTACTCGTAGATTCAACCTTTTCGCTGTGTCCTCCAGAGGAGTGAAAATATCTCTGACTTCTTCTTCAGATTCTCCGAGCACCACCAAATCATCTGCGTAGCCCAATATTTTATGGGACCCATTCAGGGTAACTCCACCTTCTGCTTTCAGAGCTTCTCTAACGGCTTTCTCTAAAGCTAAGTTGAACAGCATTGGTGATAAGGAGTCGCCTTGTTTTAGTCCTGCTGTCACCTTAAAAGATTCTGATATACTACCTTGCATATGAATTCTACTTCTGGATCCGTCCATGCATACTTTTATTATATTTATAAGTTTTGACGGTATTTCAAATTCTTTCAATATATTCCAGAGAGCTTCTCTATCAATAGAGTCATATGCGGTTTTAAAATCTACAAAGAGACAGTGTACATCTTGGGCGTATTCCCATTTCTTTTCAAAGATTTGGCGCAGTGTAAAGATTTGATCGGTAGTACTGCGGTTTCGTCTAAAGCCGCATTGGTAGTCACCAAGAATGTTTTCGGCATATTATTGTATTATCATACTGTGGCGTAAAGGTAGTGCGTTCGGCTGATAACCGAACAATTGGTAGTTCGAATCCAAACGAGTGCGTTTTTTTTCGTGTGAAAAAATAAATTATGTGTTACATGTCACACGCCAAAAATACACTCTGATCTGATTTTCCAAACGCGCCTAAAGAAGTATTACTTCAAAAATATATTTCTATCGTCCACAAGCCTGTCTTTAAACACACCGGAACCGGAAGCGCTTTCGAGAGTCGTGGAAACAAAACAGCCGGCGCTAATGTGTGGTCATGGGATCAGAGGTCCATCGGAGAGCCATCGGTTCCCACTCAACCTCACCCCAATCTTTTACCTGATGACAATCGCTGCGGGAAATTTAAACGGATCCAGTCTTTAATGGCTTGAAACTCTAAATGGTCGGTTTATATTTACCTATCATCGATTATAAATGTTCAAGTGTATACTGTGTTACTGTAGAAACATTATTTTAGAAGGATAATATCGTCTCTGCTCTGGCAGAACACACTAACTGGAGAATACTAGTTTTGAGTAATTTGACTTTGAAGTTGTTAAAATATTTGAAATGGTCTATCATGTGAGTTTATTAAGTAATCGTAAAAAGGATGACTTTAAAATAAAGACCGTTTATTTATTAAGAAGGTTTCCAGACGGTAAAGTTTGAAATAAGGAACATTTTGGTATAACTAACTCAATATGACATTTTACGAATTAGTGTCTTCTGCCAGAACAGTGACGATATATCAGTGGTGAAGGGTGAGGAGGTATGCTGCTAAGATCCACCATAAATAATCAAATAGTCACACGTATTTTATTTTCATTGAAATAAGACTACAATTATTTACAGATGGTTGGTGTTGGTTATTTTTTAAAACGCTGCGAAAACCAACCCATAATAGCTGATAGATTAAATAATGAGTGTTGTAATAAATCTGAGAAGGTCATACTGGCACCTTCGTCAGTGACGGTTTCATGTTAAAAAGAAATTCATCAATAAGCGGAAGGGGATGATGATTTTATATTAATATCACTCGCCGGTTACCCGGGAATCGAAGGTAATGATTCAGTAATGATACTCGGCTTTCGGTTTTTAGTAGGTCGACATTTTGTTTCAGCTGGAGTTTAAATTACGCTGTAAGTACCAGTGGCGAAGAGTGGAAGTAGGCTGTCAAGATCCGCCATAAATAGTGCACAATAAACTTTATCAGTCTTACGTATTTATTTTCATTGAAATAAGACTACAATTTACAGATGGTGTTAGTTAGTTTTTAAAATTCTATCAAATGCTGCGAAAACCAACCCATAATAGCTGATAATAGTCAAAAAATACTCGTCTATCTATAAAATATCTAAAATTATGGCATTAAATCATACGAAACTTTGAATATTTTATAGATAGAATAATAATTTTTATCTATTATAGTTTGGTTTAGGCAAGGCTTAAGGCGAATTCTTTGCCTCAATTTACGATCAAATGTGACTTCAACGCCATCTAAAGGCATCTACAGGCATCTACCATGAATTTCTAAAAATGTGTTACTAAAAACTTTCGTCGATCGCAACCAGATGGCAATAAAATATAAAATAAAATATTGTGTGTCGCCACATATTAAAAATCATAAGCTTGATAAAAATGCATTTAAATTTATTATATATTTACTTACCTATGTAAAAATATTTACAATTCATATTTTCCCCATAAAATATTTACAATTCTAACATGTCTTATTTGATTTGATTTAAAGTGTTTATGATTTTTACATTTTGTTTACCGTAGTTTTTTTTACAGTGGCAATACAAGGGTATCCTGTCCAGTCAATGAACCAGATTTTTTTACGTTGTCAATACGAATTAATATAAATATTTTTCTACAGTAAAATTCATATAAAGTAGTAAATGAACATTTAAGTACAAATGTTTATAAGATTGAGTTTAATCTTGTACAATTGACAATTACATCGAATTTCTACTAGAGGTGGAATAAAAGAATGATATGAAATGAATTGCAAAACAAATGCCATTCGAATTATTATTAAACAAAATAAGGAATATACAGTTGTACTTGGTTATTACTAGGAAGGTTGGACCGGCTGAATGTGCTCGTTATAAGCGGTACTCGTTATATCAGAGAATAGGTATTTTTATTGTCGGCGAAAACAACAATTAGACACTTAACTAGTGTCATAAACGTAATCTGTCCCCGGCGGCATCCTGTCCGATCGGATTTTATTGCTTAGGGTCGAAATGTCTTTAAACGATCAACACATTACCAGTATTTTAGCTCGGTATATCCGATAAGTATCTCGTTATAACAGTGAATAAAAATGTACGGAGAAAATCATATACCAAATGTCAACGACTGTTTCCTCATTACATCCGAGATCTCGCTATGTCCGAGATTGTAATAACCGAGTTCGACTGTAGTTATAATTATGACAATGTCGATATTATATAGACATCCCAATTCATTTCGTTTCAACCATGTCCGATCCTAATGGGTTCATATGGGCCTCCACAGAGTGGACGGTTTGTATTAACTAACTAACTATATCTGGGATAAGAATAAAGTAAGACACGCAACGAATTGAATAAAAAAGAAGTTGGAGGTAAGAAAAAACGTAAATAAACATGCGAACAAATCTTGATAAGCAAACCCAAGGACAATATAAGTGACAAATTAAAAAAAAAATTGTAAAACGTAAGAAAAAAAATTAGAATTTGAAGTAAGTGCACCACTGATTACATAATATTCTAAGAAAAAGACAGAACGTTATTTCTTTGAAAAAATCTAATGTCGATTTTAAGGAACAGTGCAAGATAAAATAAAAGATAGTTTTATTTATTTTACCTATAAATGTGTAAGTGAAATGGATTTGGAGACATAAAAAGAAACCTTATTGGCCCAGTGGTTTTTAGGTGTGGACTTTTGTAATTCCCTGAAGATCTCGAATAAATAATTAAAAATTATCAACACCTATACCATATTCTTAGGCATCTACTATGATTGAAAAGTAGATCTTAATTTTTTGTATTTATGATTGCTTCATAAAAAAACAATATTTACGACTTTATGATGTAGCAGATAAATGAGCAACTAAATAGTGATCCAAATATTATAAAAAGTTCAACTATCAAAGCATCACGGCATAAAATTAGTAATACCACGGTTATACACAATTTATTGTACCTACCTATTGTTATAATTTTCTTAGTTCATTTAATCGTTTTTAATTTATTTTCAAATTCACCTCTTATGTGTTCATTCACTGAGTTGTTTACCCTATATTTTATGGAGACTAATAATAACTTCTATTTTCTACATACTAAATTATCAACCTCCACTTTTTGACAGGACGGCATACAGTTATATAGGCACGTAGATAATAATTTTAAGGCCGTAGACAGGAATGAACGTTTGATGGCCCAAATATAATACAATAGTATGTATGTAATTAAAGTTAGGGTACAGGTCGGTTATCCTGGATACAGCGGCAAAGACATTTTGAAAATAGCCTATATACTGGATTATTTGTTAGGATTACCTAATCTAACTTAAACTAACCCAAACTAACAAATAATCCAGTATATCGGCTATTTTCAAAATGTGTTTGCCGCTGTATCCAGGATAAACATATAAAACAAAAGTTAGTGAAGTGGAAGTTTGTCGAGGCTGTTTTGATCGGGTTAATTTGTCTTTGAATAATATTGTGACTAGAAATTTTAACAATTCTTATTATTTTTAACATTGTGTATTGTTCATAATTTTCGCGACTACCACGTGAATAGACGATTTTTTTTTTACTTATAACATTTTAAACACTTAACATTTATATGGATAAATTGTACAGTTACTAGACAAAGATTAAATTTGATGTGTGTCAGAAGTATCTTAGGCATTTTCGCTCGTATGCTTTCTTTATATTATTATGAAACTATATTTATTTTAAAATCGCTTTATAAAAGGTAGGTACGTCAAAACAGTAATAAATATCTGAAATAATTACACAACACTATTTCAGAAAGTGGAGGTTGATATATGTAGTCCATTGACATATGCTCCAATATCGCAAACAAAAATTATTGACAGCAGAATTAACACAGTTTTTGTCTTCGTACCTGGCGAACCTTTATTTTCAATGTATGTGTGTGTGTATGTATTTTTTAATCTATGCAAGTGCTGTTTCAAAAATAGTTCGATTTATTTCCGCGTTAGCAGCATATGTCGATAAAGTCTTGTCAAATATTCATTTTATTTACAATCGATTCGTTAATATACAAAAATACAAGATTAAATTTAAATAACTAGCCTAAAAATTATTAAATAATATTTTTAATAGAAACGCTAAACGTATTTTGCGATAAATTACGTCTGAACCGAGATGTTTCGATTTTAATTGCATGCTTTCTAACCTCCAAATCGATGTTTTTTAAATTTGAAAAAAAAGATATAAGGATATAATAAATTCCAATTAACGTTTAGCGTTTCCCTAGGTAATAGATTTACGTACATTTTTATCGTAATTTTGATAATAAATCTTATGTCATTCATTCTTACCACCCGATAGAAATGTACCGAATTTGACACGTATTTTTGGGATATAGAACTCCACGATACATCTTAATTTTTTATTTTATTTTTCTCATTACTTTTGAATATATATTTACCGATTAATAAACTTTTCTAGCTATTTTTCGATAACAACTTTACCTAGAGACATCACCTTAATGAATTAAATTAATGAAAAAAATAACCAACAATATATTGTGTAATAATATGTATTCTTAATCCAACGAAAACAAATAAGTATGAATAAAAAAGTGTGCACAATTTTATCGTATCGTCTAAAATATACCAACACTATTATGGTTTGGTTTAGGCAAGGTTTAATTGATTTTTAAAAACTAACCGATATCATATTATTATGTAACGCGTAGTCTTAGTTCCATAAAAACAAATACGTATGACAAATAAGGTTTACTGTGCACTACCCCTAGTTACGCCACTGCTTATATGCGTTGATGATCCGCACACACAATAGAAAAATTAGAGGGAACAATAATACTACAATAATGATCTATGCATTTGTCAAAAAGGAGGATGATACGAGAGTTTTTGTTAACCTGCGGAATGCAAAAAGACTTCACAGTGAAAAAATCACATGGTAAAAATTGGAAGAGGAATATAAGAAATTCAGTAGACGCCTTTTAATTATAAATAATTTCTTCTCAACAAAATAGTTTTCTTTGATTATCTCAAAATGTCCAAATGTGACATAGACCATTGAAGGGAGGGTTCATAATATTATGATCTTATTATAATCGGACATAGTCCAAAACAAAATATGGCACATAATGAATTTCAGGTTTTTTTGAAGTTATACTTCTTTTGGCGCGTTTGGGAAATCAGAGTGTATTTTTGGTGTGTGACATGTAACACATAATTTATTTTTTCACAAGAAAAAAAAACGCACTCGGCTGGATTCGAACCACCGATTGTTCGGTTATCAGCCGAACGCACCACCTTTACGCCACAGTATGATATTGCAATCGTAACGATTATACAGTATAAGGGCCGTATGTATGAGATTCCCAAATTCTTTATAAGCTATTTAACCGATTTTCCATCGAACAGCTTATAACACTCTTTGTGACGTACGCGATCTGACGTCACGCGCCATTCAAAATGGCTACCTCAGCTGTCACTTTCAAATGTCATTTAAATTTTGCAATCATTGCAACAAACGTTTGGTTGAGGCCCTTGTTCGTTTTGTAGATTCTGTAAAACATTTGCGAACTCTAAAAACAGTTCCTAGTCGTGCTGTTTACAAAATACGTATAATTTTGATCCCTAGTCTATAATCTAGATAGGTAGTAGGTAACTGATAAAATGCCTCGTTCCTATTTCGCTTGCAATATTTCTCATGGAGACATAAGATGGACTTACGTAAGATTACGATAAAATATCCCCGCTAAACCACCGCAAAAATTTGTACCTACTGCTGTATCTGGCATTAAAATATACAAGTGGAAGCATTCTGCGTTCTTCAAAATAGGTACCTACCTACCTAGTTAATTATTGTAAGATAACTGTAATAAACAAGGCACAACTCTAAAATACACTGGAAACATCAATAGTGTCATACGGTGATTGGTGTAAATGATAATATTATACAGAGATCTAAATCATTTGCATTTTCTTTCATTTATTCTTATAATTCTGTTTTGACATTTCTCATAATAATTGGTCCCATTGAAGTGAAGTTAGTCATAATAATATTCAGTATTGCCACCAAATGTATTCAGTGTTGCCACCAAATGGAAAAGTTTACTGGCAGTACAACCTTTCATACAGTAGAATAATTTTAAAATACATGTGATAAAATAGCTGATAAATTATTTAAAGTTCATAATAATTATTCATGTATAATTATTAAATTTATATGGTACCGTTCGCACACTTTCAGACACATTTACAATTTCAAAATTTTGAATTATTTATCGGGGAATGACATTTTATAATACGAACGCCAGGACAAATGAGATCTCACATTCGTGACGTCACTTAACAGCTAATTACGTTTTGTACTCATGCATACAAACGTGCAGTATATAGCCTATAAGGTTTTTGGGAATCTCATGCATACGACAGTAATACTACAGTTATAGTATTTTAGAATTATTCCGTTGCCAAGGCAGCGAATTTATTATTGTCGGCCATTTGCATTTCCTTACGTAAACAGACAATTAAACGTCTGATTGACATAATATATGGTACTTTAAAAATAAAAACAACGAGAAACCATTATATAATTTAGTAATATAAGTTAAAGTGTATAGAAATAAACCAACGGCGTTCCAATAAGCGGTCATTTTTCTTGAGTGTGTAAATTAACAAGATAATTAAGAGCTAGTCAAAAAATCTAGTTTATCACAAGTTTTGTTTTTGTTTTGTTACGCCAAAGAAGTATAACTTCTAACGCGCGTACACAAGTACACACACAGATTTCTTTCCCCTTTTGACAGTTTTCTTTTTTTTTGTAAATAGACTCAAATTGACTCTGATAGATACAAAATAATATGTACTTAACTCATCTATCAAAATTTGTACCTATGTACATATAACACATTTACTCTGAGGTAAAAGATTGTTACTTACAGATATATGTATTACAGTGGCGAAGGGTGGAGGTAGGCTGATAAGATGCGACATAAAAAGTGCACACTTTAACTTAACTAAACTTCGTCAGTCATACTTATTTGTTTTCATTAAGGCTATAATACTTCAGCTGAGGCACGGTCTAAAACGATCGTGACTGCGCGACGCGAAGAATGTGCAAACAACGCGTGCTGAACAAAACATAATTTGTCATAAAAATTCAACATGCGTCCATTTAGTGTTATGTTTATTGTTTTATTTGTAATAATAAAAATATATTCATTGACATGTTTTCTTTTTCAAGTAAATGGGTAACGTTTTTAGTCACCTTTACACGATTTAAGAATTAATTCCCCCGACTCCATCACAAATCAAATTGACGTGTTCACAGCTCGACTTTCGCTCTCCGATTGGCAGCCAGTCCGAAATTTCGTCGCACCTATAGTTCAAAATTATTTTCCGTTTCACTTATGTACGCTCTTAAAGTAAGAACACAATTTGCAGATGGTGCTGGTTAGTTTCAGAAATTTAATGAAACCCTGCCCAAACCAAGCCATAATAATTTAGGTATGATATGAGGGATCCGACAAAATAGTGAAAACTTTTTTCATTCATTCAGTCATTTCTTTGAATTAAGAATACATATTAAGTACAGGATGGTGTTAATCAGTTTTTTTTTTTAAATTCATTAAGCCCTGCCTAAACCAAACCGTAATCGATAAAATGTATTTTTATACCTATAAAAAATTAAAAATTATGTATGGTTTAATGGAATAATTTTAGATATTCTATAGATAATATTTTTTGACTATTATCGACTATGACTTGTATTAGGCAGGGTTCAATTGAATTTTATAAACTAACCAACACTATCTACATATTGCAGTCTTATGTCAATGAAAACAGATACGTTTGACTGACGATGTTTAGTATTTATTATTGATGTCGGATCTTAACAGCCTAACTCCACCCTTCGCCGCAGATGTATTATATAAAAGGCTACACCGTAAGAAATTTCTCAACAATTTATACATATATGTCTCGTTCTCGATAAACGAATTGTTGTGGTTACTATCGTCACATTATTTGAATTACATTTATTTTCCATTACATAGTCTTTGGTATAAATAACAAATTTCCTCCTAACACCCCCAAAGTAAAAACATTCTTTGGGTTCGGTTCACCAACTTAGAGATCGATATGACTATCTGCTAGTATATAAAACTGCCTGTTTGATCCCGATAAACGATTTGTAAACGAAAAGAATTTGTATACATTTGAACACAACAAAATAGACTTAAGTTTATACTTCAGCTGAGGCATGGTCTAAAAAGATCGTGACTAGGCGATGCGCGGATTGTGCAAATGACGCGAGCCGAACGAAATATAATTTGTCATAAAAATTCAACATGCGTCTTTTTAATGTTATATTTATTATTATATTCGTAATAATAACAGTATATTCATTGACATTTTTTCTTTTTCGAGTACATGCAGAACGTTTTTAGTCATCTTTACACGATTTAAGAATATATTCCTCCGACGCCATCACAAAACAAATTGACGTGCTCACACCTCCACTGTCAGTCTCCGATTGGCGACGACTGCGAAATTTCGTTCCACCTACTGTTAAAAATTATTTGCCGTTCCACTTATGTAACTGCCGTGAAGAGTTTGTGGGGAAAATGTGTATACGTATTTACAAACGCTGCTATGTTAAAATTAGTGACACTGTCACGGAATGGTTCGGGGTCACGACGGGAGTCAGACAGGGTTGTGTCCTTGCTCCATTTTTCTTCATCATCATATTTGCTGTGTGATATGTTAATACGCCGATGACACTATCCTATCGAGCTATTCAAGAGACAATTGACAGACTGCATGATGAAAATTCGTCCTGAGTTGGTTTGAAAATCAAAGCGAAGAAAACTAATATTTTGTGCAATAGTACCTACACTGAACCAGATTTCCCTCTGATTAGCAACGGGAAAACACCGACAGCTTCAAATATCTGAGGGTGCCATCAAGGGAGATCGCATTTTGTAAAAATAGTGTCCATATCCTTTAGCTAAGGATCGGACATAGTCGCCGAGAAGGTATAAATATACTTACTTATCAATAGCGAAGACTTCATAGCAGGTTAATAATAAAAATAATTGTTAATTACCTATAAACGTATTTAAACAATAACTTCATTATTTTATATTCTACAAAAATAATATAATTTGCCAACGACATCTGTCTGTATATTGGCATTATAAATTGATAGACCCAGACGTACATAGCACCACTACGTAACCACTACGACAATAATACAATACAAAAACGGTAGTAAATAATTTCGAACATTAAATGCATACAACACATACATACAATTACAATGTATTGTAAAAAAAACATACCAGTGTCATAAAATTATGTAAATTAATTTGTGCTCTAGATTCGATTCTAAATGGTCTCGCGGTCAATATTTTAATATAATTATCTTATATAATTATCTTGACAGTAGAATTTTCTAGCTCAAGTTCAAACCATGGTTTGCTATTATGTTTTTAAATATATTTTTTTTCCGACCATGTCCGATCCTAATAGGATCATATGGGCCTCCACATAGTGAAGGTTTGTATTAACAGATTATGTTTTTTTACGAGAAATGGATGTCAGCCATTTGCTCAACCTAGTAGATCCATACTCTGGCTCATACACAAACTGAAAACCAATATGTGTACTTGCCAGACCCAGGATTCGAACCTGGGACCCTCGACGCTAAAGGCTAACGCTTAAGCCGCGCGCCCATCGTGGGTATATATATCTCTATATATATAAAAATCTCGTGTCACGATGTTTGTGGTCGAACTCCTCCGAAACCGCTAGATCAATTTTTATGAATTTTTTTATGTATAATTGTTAGGTATGAGAATAGGTCAACAAGTATATTTCATACCGCTAGGTGATTCGGATATCTCTATCCAGAAAAAAAAATCTTTAAAACTCGACCGATTTTTATGATTTTTTTATGTATATTTGTGAGAATAGGTCAACAAGTATATTTCATACTGCTAGGTGATTCGGGTATCTCTATCCAGAAAAAAATTTCTTTTATTTTTTTGACAATTTTTTTTTTGTATTTTTTTTATTTGGCATCAAAAAATACCTATAACCCAAAATTTTCACCCTCCTACTTCCACCCTCCCATTTTTAAATCGCGATTTTAGTATTTTTGTATGAACAAATGAACCGTCGTTCGTATTTCAAACAGAACGAAATTATTTATGTTGTTGAATTGCAGATGGCGCTACGTCCGAGAAGAATTCACGAGGAGCGTCGCGTTATTTTGACATTTCATTCGGCATATCACAAGGCAGTGTGTGCAAAATGTTGTACGATTTATTTTAATTTATCTATTTTTATGTGCGTGTATTACAGTGCACAATGCCAGCAAGACGCAAGGGGGGGCATTTGGGCCGTCGAACGAATAAAGCAACAAACATGCAAACTAGTAGAGTAAAAAGAACAGACGAACAAATCCAACAAGATAACAAAAACGTGCGTGTAAGCATGTCGCAATTGCGTGCATCTCAATCACAAGAGGCACAAGCTGAACGAAATCAACAACGACAATTGGAACGGAGCCAAGCGCGCCGGATCGTAGTTAACACACGCAGAGCAAATGACCGACAACGCCAACAAGTACATCGAACATTTACATCCGCTTCGTTCCTTCGTCTCGCATTCGAGTACGAGCCAGATATTGAATATTCCGCTCATCCAAAAGTGCTGATTGGTGCTATGGACAAAGAATGTCCCCATTGTCATGCGCTCAAATTCAAACATGAGTCAGCCGGGATGTGTTGCGCATCAGGAAAAGTGCAACTACCAGAAATTGAGATATCACCAGAACCATTGAACGGCTTGCTCATTGGCACGGTTCCAGATTCAAACCTGTTCCTGAAGTCCATTCGCACATTCAATTCATGCTTCCAAATGACTTCGTCCGGAGCAACAGAAATAGTTCACAATACTGCGGCAAATGGTCAACAATTCCATTCTACGTTCAAAATCAAAGGTCAAGTATACCACAAAGTAGGCTCATTGCTGCTGATGCCAAACGAACCACATACATTTTTACAAATCTACTTCATGGGCGCGGTGGTGAGGACATCAATCATGTGGATGCACGTTGCGGCTACAATAGCCTCAATTCGCCTAATGCCAGGCGCATCGTCGGCGAACTGGACGCCCTGTTGAATGAGCACAATAAATCATTGAAATTCTTCAAAGCACACATGCACGAATTGCAAAGTGACAATCACGCTATTGTCATCAATCCTGATAAAACACCAGCTGGAGAGCACGTACGTCGATTCAATGCGACTGTTGTTGACGACATTGCTGGAATCATGGTTGGCGACCGCACATCGACGCGAGAAATCGTGATTCGAAGAAGAAACAATAATCTGGAGTTCATCGCTGACACACACCGTTCATAGGTCGCTCTCCAATATCCGCTAATTTTCTGGAAGGGACAAGACGGATATTGCATAAACATTAAACAACGAGATCCTGTCACATGTAATTCATTCATTATGAACATGATTACTCATTTTGAATTGAGAAAATGAATGGTTGATGTTTTTTTGTTTTTATCGGCGGTCATCGTCTACAGTGCTCTATTCCTCTTTCTGTCATAGATCCCATCCCCACACACTTACGATACATTCGTTACTTTTTATTTAACAACCAAAATATTCACTAGAAATAATTTATATGGCAGAACAACGTTTGCCTGGTCAGCTAGTATATATATATAATCAATGACATTAATATGAACGAAGCATCTGGAAAAAAAATGACACTCACTTTTTTGTCGGGTCTGCCGAATTGCATAATCTGTTCTAACGCCATTACAATAAAGGTGATATTGCTATGAATTCCCGATGCTTTTTGTCGGGTCTGCCGAATGGTTTGGTTCGAACGGGTTCGCTCAAATCAACATTGATATCAGAAACACTGTTCTAACGCTATTAAAATAAAGGTCGTATTCCTATAAATTCCCGATGCGTGATATCGCATAATGGAAATTGCGTGACGTCTACCAATGCATGTGCGAATCTCGCTATGCGCGAATTTACTTGCTAGCTACTGTATTGAGTGCGTTGTCTATTAATAATGTCATTGTATATAATATAAAAAAACAAAGTAAAAGTGTGTACCAAATTTGTCATCGAAAAACATATGCCGCAATATTATGGTATTGTATGTGTTTTGCGTTATATTGTTTTCACCACTATTATTGTAATTCACAAACTCTACCATACGAATAAAAAAATAAATAAACAAAATGTTGATTAAAATCTTTATATTGAATGTAACAACAGTATGTATGCATAGTGTTGAAAAATCTGATAGAAAGGCAAATTAAAATCGTTAATTCAAAGATCTTTTGTCGAGTTTACACCTTCGTTTTGGCAAATATGCTTTAAGGGTGAGAAATAATTCCAGAAGTTAATGGGTCAGTAGGTAAATTGAATTCTGAATAAGCATTTTGTTCATTGTCAGCGATTGCTAACAATTTAAAACCTTTACGTAATAATTAGTATAGTTAGGTTATATTAATAAAATATACCTGCATTTGCTCTGGTGTAAATTATGGTATCTGACAGGCAAATGCTTTTGTTCATTTGTTTTTTTTTTATTTATTTTTATTCTTTTGAGAAACAGTCGACACATCGACAGGCAAAAAAATTACTCCTACAATTTTCAAATGTATTTCCATCTATCGACAGTCCGCGAGGAATATATAGATGAAGATAATTTACAAAAAAACTTGATTTTTGAAAGAATGTTATAATAATGTTTCGTGGGACCTCGTGTTTGGATAATAGTATACTTCATGGCCATGAACATTTTAGATTATATAATTGTGCAATATATTTTCTGATTATTATGTGTCGATACTTGACAGCGCCATTATTAAAATATATGTATTAAAAATCGCCAATAATTCACTGTATAAGTACCCTTAATTTGAACTAAAACAGAATTTGAAAAACGTTAATGTAGTATTTCACACTGCCTTTAATCTTAGCGGTAGATAGGGGGGCCGCCAAATATCCTAGCCTGAGAGCCCGTTTCAGGATGTGGAAGCTATGGTGTAGGTACACCGAGTGCAATGGACAAAAGATCGATAAACGAGAAATTAGGCTGTGTTGTGTTGAGTAGGTTTTTGTATAAGTTAAATGCACTGATACTTTTTTGTCCATTTTCAATTAATATTTTGGAACCTCAATATTAAAAAACCAAAAATCGACGATAAACACTCGGCAAAAAGAACGACTACACCCACTACTGTACGACAACATTATTTAGGCGACAACAGGAAGTCGCCCTTGTCGCGTATAGAATATTTCTCAGTGTTGTCAGTCTTTGAGAAAACAAATCCCGCGAAATTAGGTTATTAATTTATATCAATTCTATTCTCAGTAAGTAATTAATTTATAAGTCTAATTATTGTTCGATAAGTATCAATAGAAAAATTATTTCAAATAATTTCACCTCTTAATTGTTACTATTATATTATACGATTAATTTATTATTAGATACACTGCCAGTGTACTTAAATGCTCATACTTAATTATTATATGTCTAAAAATATTATTAAAACAGATTACGATACACAAAACTATATAATATACAAACATAATTCCCAGTATTTGAGGAAATATTTCTAGTATTACAACACAGAATTTTGACACATCTGACATGGCCGCCACCCGTGATATGGGCTTGTTTAAGTATTGTATATGCTCGCCTTTTAAATGTGACTCTTTTTCTTTTTCTCAATAAATCAAAAGTATACTAAAAATAATTCGAACATCACTTCGTATTGTTTTAGATATCTTTTGAATATAAAAAGCTTTAAATTACGTAAATTGATAGATGCGTCCAATACTAGAGTGTCAAAAATGTAATGAATAATTTGGGGGCGTTCCTTATTTGAAACCGGAAGTTCGATTAGCCGTACTGAAGGGGATTGTAGTTCACAGTTTTGCCACGTAGCCAAGATGAAGTTGCCGGACAATAGTCGTGGTAGTGTAAGTCAAAAGAACATTTTTTTCAGTGGAATTCGGCATAAATATTGTAGCTCTCTAGACCAAGCGGGTAGCACACCCGATAATATTTGAGTAATGTTTTAGCATACTAGGCGCACATGTCCAGCATGGCCGTTGTTAGTCACTTCCAATCCGCCAGTCGCTGATGACACGCTCAACGGTTACCGCCGTTATGCCTCCAATTTAATAAAAACTAGGAGAAACTGTACAAATATACCGCCGTGTATTGTGAAAATATGTAAAAATAATTAAGTATATGAAGAAGAAAAAGAGCCTATGGGACTAATTTACATTCTCCTCCTTGTCCCCCCCCAATATTAAATCCTGGGTGCGCCACTGGTCTTGAACCAATAAATTTTTTTTAATTTCACTGATGATTAACTTAAGATATAACAAAACACATAACACCCACTCTCTGGAGGACCGTGTGCTTCACCTTGGAGAGGAAATGGTAATTTTGCTTTTAACCTTTTATTATCATTTTTAGGTGAGTTTTTTACTACTGGCCGCGGCAATAAAACATCCTGAAATAGAAAAAGACTCATAAAGATTGAGTGCTTTATTATACAATGACCGACTTAACGGAGCTAAAGGTAAGTGCATAATGCTAAGTTGCGCGTGAATATACTATACTTACTTAAATAAACTCAAAGGGGAGGAAATTCCTTCAGACGCCATTGTCTGTAATCTATATCCACCATCATCCGAAGAAGCAGATGTTTAACCACTACTGTATGAAGGTGTCTCCATTCGTTTAAAATATCTACATAATATTTTATTATGAGCATTCTCTATCCATAAGGCGATATCTTTACAGCGAAGCTTGCAATTTGAGACATAAAATAAAAAGGATTTCAAGTTATACAAATTTATGTCTATAAAAATCGATGTTTTTTAAAATAAATATAAAAAATATTAAAACTATCAATTAGTTAAAATCTCTTAGATGATGCTTAGAAAACTTAATAAACTAAATTTCAATAATAAGTATGACCATAAAATATATGTATTATAAGATGGGGTTCAATTCATCAAATTCACATTTTATACAATTTATCAAAATTCAAAATTAAAATATTTTTTTTTTTTTTTAATATTTTCAGATTTATGTATCATATAAACATCATATTTATGATCTTTTCAGTTTTAATGTTTTTTATTTATTAATTAACACAGTTGAAATTGTAAATTATCAAAAAAATTTCTCGAATTGCAAGCTTCGTATTTTTCCGCTAGATGCCTCTAGTAGGTAGAGGTATCACCTTAAATGATGTGTGTATTCAGTTTTGATCGAAACATAACTTAATTAAAAATACGATTTAATAAACTATTTCTTTCATTCAACGAAAAATTCACAAGCTTTGATAATGGAACATTAAATAATATATTGAATATACATACTTTGATAACATGCATAAGATCTTAGATTTTTTCTATCCCCATGACATAGATGTTTTAAAATTATATATGTTCACTTTATAGAATGTTACATTCTTAAATGTTGTGAATTATTTGTTGAATAAGAAAATAGTTCATTAAATTATTAGCAATTCTAGTACTTACGTTAAAAAAACTAAAATATTGGAATGATCCGTGACGTCATTTAACTACCTACCTTGATTTACTTTACAAAAACCGATTGCCAGCATTGTAACGCAATTCGATAAGCATTTCATGCAATAAGTACTAGTTAGAATCGTCGCAATTAAGTAGAATTCCAGTAGATTAATTAAAAAGTGCGAACCCAGCGGATACAGGCTCAAGTCCCATCGGGTGTCGCATTTTCTTTCTAAACACATAGTGGAGTCAAGTAACATATTGTATCACTATACCGGAGCAATTAACCTTGCCAAACCGGAACCTATTGGAACGATACTAGGTCCCAGGTTCCACTGTAACCTTGATCTGTGATTTTGTTTTTCTATTTATAACTTTTCTTTATTTTGTTAACTGTCAATTCATGGTGGAACTGCATTGTATTGTTGTTTGATTTAATAAAATGCATTTTCTTTGTAGAACTTATTCCACTTTTAATCAATAAATTAGGACCGGTTTTGACATTTTCAACTGAATACATTTTTAAAAACAATATTTATCAAACAAAATCCAAAGCGACAGAAATAATATAACAATAGGTACATAAATTATCCGTCCAATAACAAATTAATTTAAAATTAATGAGGTTGGACATTAATATGTCATACTACACCAGGGGCACTAAACAAATTAGTTTAAAATATTAACAAAACACAAAATATGAAACAATCAACTCTTACAATAACATTAATATCAACAAATAAAAATTTACAATAAAAAATAAAATAAACAATATAATCAATTGAAGTAAGATCGAATACAAAAACAAATACAACCAGAATATGAGTCAAAATTAAATAACAATTAAAATAATAAATAAATAATGCACAATATATAAAGTTATGTTACAACAATTAATATAACAATACCAAAATTAAATAGGGTATAATAACGGAGAAGACACAAAATATAATTGATCATTTAACAAATTAGAATTGGGCAAAAATGTATACCTATTAATCTCTAGGATTACCTGTTTCTCCAATTGCATAGATTTCTCATTCAAATGCAGGATTTAATTTTTTTAATGATATTAAACGAGTGATTATTTAAACATAAATGATTTCCAAAGGATGAAGATTCATTACCATTTTTGGCACAGGCTAATTGTTCTTTGATCCTAGTGTTTTATATTTATATTTATAATAGACAGGTTATAATAATACATTTTTAGGTTTTACGTCTAAAATCTATACTCTGTGAGCGGAATGCAGAAACATTTTTCATAACTAAAATTTCCTTAGCAGAAAACACTATGCAGAAACATGTCCTTAGTTAATATCATGTTGTCTATGGTTCACCTTGTCTTAAAAGCTTCGTTCGTTTTTTCTATTGAAAATAAAACCATATTTCAAAATTCTCTTTCCTATAGCTTAGGTAAATTATTTTGTAATTGTTAAACGATGACAAAAATATGACAACTGCACTTAATACATGCAACAACTATAAATACATAATTAATATTTAATTATAATACTCTTATGTTTCCGTTATCAGTCATTATATGTGATTTCACAGGCACCGCAAGATATTTTTTTAACATGGTAACACTAGCGTCCAGTGTCATTCTGTCTGGCATCATGTATTTCTGCGGACTGGCGTATAAAAGTAAAATAATATTCTGCATGTATATGCTAAACGAATTAACATTATCAATATCCATATTGAGATAAAATGTTAAATGAATATGAGTGTATGGACTGTTTTATAGACACGCGAATTTATTTTGACACCATCTGTCAGTGGTAAATGGTAATACAGAAGGAGGCGTGTTCATACCAAAAGTAGTCTATGGTTAAAGATTCCTTAACTCTATAGACAGCATAGTCTATAGTTAAGTCATGCTTTTCGGCAACTTATCCTTAAGATCGAAATATTGGATTCTGCATTGGGCTCTGTGAATTTTGTAGTGTCTGTTTAGGTGTCCTATAATAATAATATTATAACGTAATTTTTGTCTTGCAGAAATTCACTATCGTCATCAGTTGAGATCGTGTCCGGAAACTTGTTCGTATGCAGTTCGCCGTGTCACACTTCACCGTGAAACGTCCGTCCAACTTCTTTGGGTCGTACAATATAATAAATATAAAAAGCCTTTTTATTTCTTACAAACAAAAGTAATTGACAGTTAAATGACTATATCCAATGAATATATATATAACCTATGAATATATCTATTTTGTATATATATCTATCTATGGTTGTATTATCTACTTATTTTCTAGTTTATATACTAAATATTTATTATTATTATTTTTTATATTTTTGTATAATACATAATATATATATTAAGATTTTTTATTTTTGTATATAATACTATTAGATAATGTTTATAAATTGAACAATGGTATGTAACTAGTTTGTTTGGTTTGTAAGAACCCCTCTTCGGGTGAAGGCCTCCTCCAAAGTGTTTATCTCTGGCCTCTCTGGTTTCTTTCTCCATACCCGTTTGATTTCGTAGCTAAGTATTCGTCTCGTCTGGGTTGGCCTAATTTTGCATTTAGATCGTCCATTATTATAAAAGTTTTATATGATTTTCTATTAGATCAGACCATAAAGACATTCAAGAGGTGAAGAGAATTGGAAGAAAAGGTGGGTCGTACAATACTGACATAAAATTCATGTCTAAATAAAACATGGTTCTTGTCGGTTTACACTTTTAAAGAATCCAGCAGCAAACAAATTTTGAAAATAGCCGATATACTAGATTATTTGTTAGGTTATGTTAGGTTTTCGCTCTTGAATTCATGAATTTTGCCAAAATTAGCTATGAAAATTGAATTAATGTTCATATTGAATCTAATAAAATTGGAGACTGTATAGAACACGGTCATCTCTTACCGATATAAAGCTCACGGAGAACTGTGCCACGGTGAAATGTATTACGTACAATTTACATGGAACCAGTTGAGAGTGTCTACGGACAAAATTAGTCGTGATCGTTAATTAAATATGTGGAATAAGTACTACGTATTGCAGTGGCACACTTGTCAGGTATACTTACGAGAATAGTACGATATTTACTACTAATGAATAGGTACACACTAATAAATTACAACGACACACTAATTCAATGAAACTTCAAAAACTCATTGACGACATAAAAATGAGCGATGTGTTTAAATTACGTATTTTTCAAAACATTTATAAACCCATCAAAAATCATTAGATAAAATTTATTTTTATTTTTAAAAACAATTTATACTTATTTATTAACATTCGATTAAACGTCGTTGAAATTATTTTTTTAATTATCTAATTATTAATGATTATGGACAAAGTGCGCAGTCGTGACAACAATATTATGCGCGAATGTTTTAGGCTTTGCGATAGGAGCTTTCCTTATTTCATACAAATCAATAGACTTGCTGAGGTTACGAGACGTAAAGTTCATACGAAAAAAATTCTGAATTATTTCACACATAATCGGAAATTTATTTACGTCCAAGATAGATGGCGCGCTGTGGTATATTTTTTAATACCTTGCCAGATTGTTTTGTAAATTGTATAATACTGTAATACATTCCTACATATACGACATCTCTCGTTGGCAAAATAAATTATTTTTATAGAACATAAAATATTGAAGTGATAGTATATAAATATGTCAATATCCAATTAAAAAATATTTTTCTTAAGAAGGAAGGCTTTAAATAATCGCCTAGTATGGAGTCTTCTCCACTGATGTATTGTGTTTAAATTCACTAATACACTATCTTCTCGACAAGAATATTGACATATACGCCATTAAAATGTTATTAATATGTTATCATATTATATTTGATAAAAATCCACTTTACTGTATTAAAGTTTTATAAAAAAAATCATCACTGGTTATTTTAACTTCCAAGCCATTATCAAAATCATATTTTTATGATGTTTTCGAAATACAAAGTTAGTAACAATGTTACGGATACTAAAATGTTTTCAACAAGAAAAATTTGGTAATGTAATCAGTACTAATTATTACAAAATATGTCAAAATAAACGTAATGGTATATTTTATAATATAGGTATTATAAGGCTTGACCTACATGCACAAGGAGCTGCCACAAAAACGCGGTAGCTTATTAATTGCAGTGGTCGAAAGTTCTTTAGGTCAGCCAAATTCCATCGAAAATTACTGCAAGATATCGTAGTTTACCGAAAGCGTTCATTATTTTTACCTGCTCTAACTTTCTCGAGAAATTTCAAAAATTCTAGAACCTCATTTCTTGCAGTGGCGAAGGGCGGGGGTAGGCTGTTAAGATCCGCCATAAATAGTGCACACTAAACTTTATCAGTCATACGTATTTGTTTTCATTGAATTTACAGCTGATGGTGTTGGTTAGTTTTTAAAATTCAATTAAACACAGCGAAAACCAAACCATGATAATAGATAATAGTCAAAAATACTCGTCTATCTATAAAATGTATAAAATTATTCAATTAAATCGTACATAACTTTGGATATTTATAGATAGAATAATATTATATATCTATTACAGTTTGGTTTAGGCAGAGCTTAATATTAATAAATTTAAAAAAAATGAACAAACAATATGTGTAATATGTATTCTTAATCCAACGAAAACAAATAAGCATAATTGAAAAATTTTGCACAATTTCGTTGTATCGCCCATAGTATACTAAAACTATAAATTATGGTGTGGTTTAGGCATGGTTTAATTGAATTTTAAAAACTATCCAACTCCAACATCATCTCTAAATTGTAGTCTTATCTAAATTAAAACAAATGCGTATGACTAACAAAGTTTAGTGTGCAGACTTTTAATACATCTATGGTGTGCACTATTTATGGCTGATTTTTACAGTCTATCTCCACCCTTCGCTACTGATTCTTGAGATATAGTAAATGGGAATCTTGAGTATTCAATATTTTTATATAACATGTGCACATTGAACAATTCAGTTCTGATAAATATATATATGTATTGTATGTATAATATATGTATGTATTGGAATAACTTGGCATCAAAGAACGTCTCTTGACTAACTGCAATTTTCCAACGTTTTCCAATTCTTTGGTCACGTGGTAAGAATATATCCGGGTAGCCTGGAGAGACGGATGATTTCTGGTAGCTTCAAATAGCTTTCCAGATGGGAATGGGACAACTGGACGCCAGGACAATTGGATGCCGCACTGTCGTAGACAAGTATACAGAATGTAGACGAGGAATTTTAATCAGTCTCTATCTACTACTTAGTAGTTTTAATTCATTTTACTCTTAACATAATGTTCTTATTGCGGATTGAGAACTAAAATGCCTAAGGCTTCATATAAAATTAAAAACTCTTTTTTCGTTGGAACTTAAATATATACACGGTTAAATCATTATTTACGTGTGCATATTTAAATTCTTACCAACTATTAAATCATAATATAATTATTTAAATATAAATAAAAATACCTATAAGTACCTAACGTCTATTTAATTTCGAATTGCGTAGGGTCCAATTGTCCCGGCGCCAAATCGTCCTAGACCCTTCCAGGTGGAGGATCCAGATTATCGCTCTAAACGGGAGAAATTTTTGTAAAATTCTTGTAATTTCAGTGATCACCATCTTCAGTAACAAAGCAAATGATATGGATAGAACTAGGAACAAAAATCAATAAAAAAATATGAACTTGATTAATTGGAATCTAGATGAAAAATTAATTGGTTCATATAAAACCTTAAATTATCGACAATTAAATACTAAACAAGTGGAGAAATGATATGAATATCACCTGTACAAAGTGCATGGATTTACTGGTAGCAATAGTGTGTATTTTAAACTATCGTTACAACAACGTTTTACACGTAAAAGTACTGACTGTCTCTCCATTCTCATTATTCAAGAGTAAGCGAGACGCGATGTTATCATGTTACTATTTGACAGATCGTAAAAATCTGTTAACCTTAAAATGAGTCTCTCCGTAGTGTAGTTTATTTTTTTGTCGGCAGGTTTGCCAAAATCCCAACTGTCACAATATGTAAATTCAGAAGCTTAAAGGTTTCTAATATTTAGCTAAAAGATTAATACATTTTCAATAATAATTCATTATAGTACCTTTAAGAAACTTATGCCTTTAGGACATAGTTTACAAAAAGGGATAACTCAAATATGCTATAAAATCCCTAATAATATTTTGGAAAAACTACGTTATACCTTCGCTAACCTCAGTCTTTGAAAAAAAAGCTTTTATAATCGGGAAGGGGCCCATCTTAAATTTATTAGAAAATGGATTCCTTCCCGATGAAACTTTATAGGGTACGTATTATTAGTACCACCTACTCAAAGCACCGCGGAATTTGCAATTTAAATAGGTGACCATAATTTCGAGGTACAACAAAGGGATAAAGTTTTGAGAGACGCAATATATTCTGCGGCCGGCGAGCCGACATATTATTAGAAAATTTCCAATAAAAGGCTTTATGAACACGTTCGATTTTTTTTATTGAATTATTGAACATATGCTGGAGTAAGTACATACTAAAAATAACTGTGTTTCAGGGGTTGGAGAACTTTTTAGGTATAGCCTAGAATTTGTTTGTATTTTACATAATTTGGAAGACCTCAGATACATACCATGTAGTGGTCAATGACTTCGGGCCTTGTCAGCATTATTTTGACAGTGTAAGAATTAGCAAACTATTTAAGGCTATACTTCAGCTGGTGCACGGTCTAAAATGATCGTGACGACGTGACGCGAAGATTGTGCAAACGACGCGTAACATAATTTGTCATGAAAATTCAACATGCGTCCATTTAATGTTATGTTTATTGTTCTATTAAAAATAACAATAATAATATATTCATTGACATGTTTTCTTTTTCAAGTAAATGGGTAACGTTTTTTAGTCATCTTTACACGATTTAAGAATTAATTCCCCCGACGATCACAAAACAAATTGACGTGTTCACAGCTCGACTATCGCTCTCCGATTGGCAGCCAGTCCGAAATTTTGTTGCGCCTATAGTCTAAAATTATTTGCTGTTTCACTGAAGTATGCTCTTAAAATATCGCACAATAGTAGTCGCATCTAAAGTCAGCATATTCTACAAGCGTGACATCGAAGTGCAATAATGCAGAGGCTAGCAGATTTCTCAATTGCAAACTTTATCAGCAATGACTCGCAATTTATTGAATATTCATGCATATAATTAGCAGGTGATAGTTGATTAGTTGCTCAGTCTAAATACCTATTAGTATCCATCGTAATCTAGGCCCGATCAGTAAGCTTCTTATAAGTCGCTTTTATTCCACCGAGTTCAGACCTCGGGAACATAATGCTCTTGTAACATACTCTTGTACCAACTGTTAACGCTGAAAATAAAACTCGCTCCTGCATCCATCGGAACAACAACAACCAAATCTTGACTTCTCATCTCTCCTCTTGACGACTCTCCATCTTCACCTCCTGGTCATCTCCAAACAGAGCGGTCTCGTCCCTCCAACAACGAGGCTCGAAAAATACCAATCAGAGAAAATATTTTTGATAAATTAATATGGGTAGGAACTGAACGGAAATTGAATTTGCATTGCGTTCAATATGTGTTACGAATTATATTAGGTATACATACCATAATTATTAACAAATATCCATTCAATATGAAGGCACTTATTATCTTTATTTTAATGTATATATTTTTGAAGTTATACTTCTTTTGGCGCGTTTGGGAAATCAGATCAGAGTGTATTTTTAGCGTGTGACATGTAACACATCGAAAAAAAACGCACTAGATTGGATTCGAACTACCGATTGTTCGGTTATCAGCCGAACGCACTACCTTTATGCCACAGTATGATACTGCATCGTGATGATCATACAGTATAATATTATAGTTAAGAATTGTTCCGTTGCCTAGGCAGCGAATTTATTATTGTCGGCCATGTGCAATTCCTTACGTAAACAAACGATTAAACGTCAGATTGACATTTGGTACTTTAAAAATAAAAACAACGAGAAACCATTATATAATTTAGTAATATAAGTTAAAGTGTATAGAAATAAATCAACGGCGTTCCAATAAGCGGTCCCTTTTCTTGAGAATGTATTTTAACAAGATAATTAAGAGCTAGTCAAAGAATCTAGTTTATCACAAGTTTTGTTTTTGTTTTGTTACGCCAAAGAAGTATAACTTCTAACGCGCGTACATAAGTACACACACAGATTTCTTTCCCCTTTTGACAGTTTCTCAAACGAGTATTTTCCGACTAACTTTCTTCAAGGCATGCTCGCCTTTCATTTCTCGTAGGTCACTTCTGCTCTTTAAGCATTTTTTTTGCTCTCACGCGGTATAGTTTTCAATCCCGATATTCTATAAAATTTGAATAATTTTTATGCACTCGTCAATTACATGAATGGTCTTCGGTGAAAACTGTTTCCTCATGTTAGGCACATCAGATACCAATAACGAGTGCTGTGCGGCTGATCAATGCATTCCCTAGAGATGTTGACATTTTTAGCAATACATTATGTATTTTGTTTTTAAATGTCTATTTTATTGTTTAATTTGTATTTTTCTTGAATTTTTGTTGTTTTTTTTATTTTATTTGTTTTGCTTTGTTTTTTTCCTACTAATTTGATTTACCTGTACTTTTTATTCTAAATCTTACATAGTGAACATCTTCAATTAATAATTTGTCATGTGCTCAATGTGTCATTTTTAAATAAATAAATACATAAAAATACAATAAATAAATTACACATAGTTTAATAACAATATCTGGTAAAAGACCAGTTTCCATGACTTTTCATGTAGGTACACTATGGTTTCAACTACACCAGACGAATCACAAAAAGTGGGTCTCCCTAATTATATATACCTACAAATTCGATGACATATAATATATTATGATCGGGCCCTATTCATCATCGTCTTCAGCCTGAATCTATCCACTGCTGGGTGAAGGCCTATTCAACCTGCATCCATTTCTCTCGGTCCTGTGAATTGCGTTGCCACGTACTTCTGCAGAACTTTATCATTTCATCGATCCAGCGCCCTCTAGATCTAGCTTGCGGACGTTTTGTACTTCTTGGATACCACTGAATGACTAGATTTGTCCAACGATTATCTCTTCTTCGAGCTATATGTCCAGCCCATCTCCATTTAAGGCTTTTAATGAACTCTATTACATCGCATACCCTTGTTTGCTTCCTTATCCACTCATTCTTTCTGTTCTTTCGCGTTATGCCCAGCATGCACCTCTCCATACCATGTTGTGCTACTCTAAGTTTCTGGATCTCTCTTTTACTTAGGGTCCATGTTTCACACGCATATGTGATCACGGGAAACACACAGTGGTTGAACACTTAGCGCTTTAGGCACAGTGGAAGGTCATTTTTGAAGACATTATTCAGGCGGCCAAAAGCACTCCAGCCTAGCTTTACTCTGCGAACAATTTCATCAAATATACATCCATCTATAGACACTTGTTGTCCCAGATAGATGTAGCTTTTCACCTGTTCGAGCTGAGTGCCATTGATGAGGATCTCTTTTTGGCCCACAAAGCAGTTGAACATGACTTTTGTCTTTGTTACATTTATTTTTAAACCTACTTTGTTGCTTACTTCAACGAGCTCCTGCATTCTGCTTTGGAGGTCTTCTGAGTCTTGCAAGAAAATTACTATGTCAACGGCAAAGCGCAGATGACTCAGGTATTCTCCATTTATGGGGATCCTTTTGTCATTCCGGTCAAGTTGCCTGAATACATCTTCAAGGGTAGCTGTAAATAGTTTAGGTGAGATTGTATCACCTTGTCGGACTTCTTTGCTGATAAGAAATCTGCGCGATGATTTATGGAGATTGACAGATGCTGTTGCGCTACTGTATATATTATTGAAAATATTTATATAGCGCAAAGGGATTCCTTGTTTTCTGAGTGCGTCGAGTATTCAACATTTCTTTATCGAGCGCCTTCTCATAGTCTATAAAACCCATGCATAGTGGCAGTTTGGCAAACGGGCCCTATTATTAAACCTTAATTTAAAAAAAAATGATATGGTAATTTACTTTTTTTTACATTCTTCTAAACATTTATGTAAGTATTTTTTTTTAATAGAAAGTCGCAAATTTATCGCCAAATAAATACCTGTCATATCAGTTGATACCTATCACTTATTAGAATATATTTTTACGTGATGTTTTCAAGTAAATGTGTGTATTTTCGATTCATTTTTTGATAATGCAAGACTGTCATTATGAAGCGTGTAAAAAGCACGTTTTGCTAATATAAAACACATCAAAATTTTCAACGCGTGCCCGGGGCAAATTTATTATAAAATATAATAAAACAAAATGTTATTTAATATTTAAAATATTATATTTCACTCTGTTGGTTCTCGGCTCGCGATTTTTTCGCGCGGAATTTTTATTTAGAATGTGCTGTTGCTTAGTAACCGATGATGTTTTGGCTTTATTTAATTAAAGTAAAAAATGTAGGTATGTATATTGTTCTGTACAAACAGTTCGATTTGACAATATATTATATTATACATATATATTTTTTAAATTTAATATTATACCTATACCAGACATTGTCCAACGTGTTGATCGCGGATTGAATTTTACCCAAAGTATTGAGAATTTAGTTTTAAAATTGTAAAAAGCTTGTAGGTTCATTGAGTTGTAATATAACTAATATAATTGTATAGTAATTTTAAAGGGAAATAATTGAGGCATCTAAAAGCAAAAACTGATATATCCACTTTGCAATGACAGTAGTAAACGACATTTTGATTGTTATAGAAAGGTTTAACCAGGCTGCTATAATTATTAATTATCCAAAATTAGTAATTACCGATTTTATCTAAAGTAAAATACTTTATTGGATTCAATTAAGTAGTTGATAATTAATTGTATATACATCTATTTAAAATAATTTATCGGTATGGCGTCTGAATCAAGAGTCCCTCTTTATATTGACTACATGCTCAATGTATAATATGTTGAATACTGCACAGGGATCTATAGTTACATACTTAGAATCTTCCCACGGATATGGGTCATCGTGAGAATATCTAGGTCCCCTATACAGCAGATGTTCCACAAAAACATCACGAACTATGGATTTTATGATGTGAATAATATTATAATTCACGATACTACAAACTCTACAATATTGTGGAAATATAGCTGGTTATTAAATTTAAAAAAATTACCTTTGTTATAATATTTAACAATATAACATAATACAGTAAAAATTCGGTCAGTTACTTATTAGTTTATGTCTTATATCTAATAATATTTTATAACATGGTGTTTCACGCTTAAATTATTCGTTCTAATGATAGTTAGTTTATTCTATCACATTATATTTCTAATTAAGACCAATATACCCCTTTTGTTAGTCAGTCAACCGAAAATTGAAATATATATAAGCAAAATAAAATTAGACATATCGGCATTTGCCTGTAACTAATTAATTTGTCGGTTTCTGCATGCTATTAAGAGTTTAACCATTTTTTTCGTATGCCTTTGTCGGGTTTTGCAAGTTAATAAAGTGCTAATATTTTCAATCTATAGACTTTTGAAACATTATAAACCGGTACCCAAGGTACCGGTACCAAAGAGGCACTAAACCCCCCCACAGAGACGGCCAAAAATTATAAAGTTCGGCGGATGTAGGTACATGGCAGCAAAGAGCTGGGATCCGAGAAGAGTAGAGGGAGCTATGGGAGGGTTTCATTCAACAAAGGATCGATCCAGGCTGATAATGATGATGATGATCTCAATATAGTATCTAATAATAAATTTCCTTACAGATCATTTCATTTGATGTATTTTATTGTATTCGAACAATCGTTTTCGTACAATTTACTGGCGAGAGAAAATAAAATATATTAAACCAATACTAAACCACACTAACTAGACAAACGGGAGATGGGTGTCTTTAAAATGCTCAATGAAACCTTGGTGGATGCTGCTTTAGGCGCGCTGCCAAAGCTTTTTAGTACACCGTCGCGTCTGCCCCATTCCTCCTTTCCCGGTCATTAAACCGGTCTTCCGGTTAGCTTATCTTTCCGCGGTGCTCGCTTGGATATACCAATACAAAATATACCGCCTGACATCACAAACTGCAGTTATGTATTATATTTGAGATTATTAGTTAAAAATAAAAGGTACGTGAATAACAAAGACGTAAGTTTAAAAATCTTTTCGTTTTTTTAACGTATAACATACAAATAGGTACAAAAGGAGGGATCACCTTGACGCTCGCGGTGTCAGATTTTCACATTATCTAAATAAATGTATTCAGAGCGATAGACACCTACTTCAACTAGAGTAATGAACGATATATCGTTTGAAAAGTAATAAATATGCCTACACATTTTTTTTTAAAAAATCAAGAGAATATCCACAAATTTCGCAAGAAAACAGCCATATCAAAATTAACTTAAGTATATTTTGCCGATCTGTCATTCAAGCAGCTAAAACATTGTATCTCACAAACAGATTCAACTTGTCAGCGTGACGTTTAACTTGAAATTTTTCAGTTCACTTGTAGTTTCAACAACGACTTTCTAAAAAAATTATTCAGTCATTCAAGAAATTTGCAGCGTCGCATTGGGAGCGGGATAGTTCTGACTCTTCTGTAGAAGCATCCATTTCAACTTGTGACACTCAGTATGCGGTTACACAAGGCGCTTAACATCAGCGGACAGAAGAGCCAGTCCAAAATATTTTTCCCCTTCTTTTTTAACTTCTTTCTTTAACGGCCGACATACCCAACGTAGGTCAAAACGGAGATTTTATGGTACTTTCAAAGCATTAGTCTGAACATTCCTTTAACGTTGCAGATAATCTATTTATATAATTTTGAAGCCTTATTATCCTATTTATTTTAAACATTTGATGACTGCATAAAGTATTTTTATTACATTCTTTTAAACCTCTCGATCTAATATTTTAGAATATAGTCATATTTCAGTACATTCATTCAGTTTCATTTCATTCATTCAGTGGTGTTAATTTTTTTTAGATTTATTAATTTTTAAAGGCATTTATAAAACCATTAGTAAAATTTATGTTTACATTATTATAGTGAAATATTTACGATAAAAAAATATATTTATAATCTCTATGATCCCAAATTTGGCAAGAATTAGGCATTTTATTTTTCAAAAAATTGGCTAGATTACCACATTTGAAGATAATTATAAAGATACTGATTATAATGTCTTTAAACAGTCAAATGTGATAAAACATCCTTCGAATAATGATTGTTTTATAATAATTATTGACCTAAGAATAAGGTAATATTTTTTTGAAATACGCCATTTCTATTGACATTTCCCAGTGGTTAAGCTACAACATACGGCCTTAGCCATTAGTTGATAAACGATAACTAAAGTAGGAAGTAAGATCATGTTAACGCGCGTGTTTGAACATGTACCGAACCGAAAATAAAAACGTTTTTTAGGTGGACGCTGTTTTATAAATTCTTAAAATATGATCCACTCAGCAGACTTAGCTCATTCGGTGTGTTTCCATGCTTTATAATTTATATTTTTTATAATTTTTGTACCTTTTACTTTACTTTTCATACTACTTTTGTTATACTGCATATGTGTCGCTAGATTTCAAAATCAGCCAAGTCCATCATAGATGAATAGGAGGAAAACAGCTTTTTATTTTCTCAAATACACAGTCACAAGGGTGAAAGTTTATATTATTTCGAGTATAGAATATTTAAAATTAATAAATTCCACATTTTGATAATGCAGAAATGTTAGAAAGCAGTAGTTCTTCAGCAATTCACAAACAAGTCAAAAATACCTAAAGGTGGACTTGGCTGATTTTGAAATGTAGCGACACATATAATTTATTTCTTCTTTACACTTTTTCTTTGTTTTTAAATGTCATCTTGTGAACGTCTTAAATTTATAAGGTATGTAAAATATAAATAAATTTGAATATTATGAAAGCTATAGGTAGATTATAAACTCTATAAATAATTTGCTTTCCCGTTTTCACCATTACCCAAACTATAGTAATATTTAATTAATATCTATTAGTGTTCAGAAGTTTGCAACCTCTTTCAGAAACGTGAAGTTAGTTTCGAGTTGAACCGAAATTCCATATCTACTGTCCTGTTGACAGGGGTTAGCAAATGTTTAATTTTCATTCCGTAATGCATTTAAAACATGTCGGAAAGTAGAGATGAGTGATTTTTTGTATTGTATTAGACTAGTGATAGACACACGACTTCATCTGCGTGAAGTCGGCGACTCTCGTGGTGCAGTGCGCAGGGCGCAGGCCTTCCGTCAAGGAGTTCTGGGTTCGATTGCCAGTGAGGTCAAAATATATTTAAATAATCTAATATGTAACTTCCTCAAGCCTGGGTGTTTTACCTCTGTCATTGGGCTTCAAGGTCTGTTGTGGTGTTTAATAAAGAAAAAAAATACGGACAGCTATACAAAATGAAGAAATAGACTGATTCGATTTGAACATGTTCATAACCTTGAATCTTTACAGTGCTCGAGTGGATCTTTTTTGTTCTCTTGCCTCTTTAAAAGTTTTTCCAAAATCTACGACTACAGAACAGATTAATAAATAAAAATATAAAAGCCATCGCCATAGACCAAAGTTCTGAAGCAGGATAGTTAATGGCCTGACAACCATAAAACCCAAGTAAAAAAACTCGTCGACTGTTCCTAAAAATTGGAAGCACGTTACATTGCACTTGACAAACTAAAATACATATTATAATACATACTGTTACACCCCCGTATGGTCCCCATTTGGGGATGTCTCTGTGTATCTTGAGATTCCCGAGTCGGTATCAAATCCAACAAATAATAATAAAGCGCTGATTACGAAAATAAATAATAAATAATAGAGCCGGCAATGCCGTAGCTTATGACGTTTGAAAAATATTGCAACGTCGCCGTTTTTCGACAAAGCTTCTCGTTGAAAGCGAAACACAAGATGGCGGGGAATATGCTGCAAACAGCCTAACAGTAAACACACACATTTCGTCTTCCGTAAAATAAATGATTAAAAATGAAACTATTATATAATATTAACGTAAATATACCTTGCCGTTTCCAATACAATTCCGGTGTGTTATTTGTTCACCTCCAAGTCCTAAATCCATATGAAAATCCATACAACAAAAATAAAAGTGACAGCATGTTTTCACTTTCCAAAATGGAGGGAAATGATAATACATAACAATTGAAAAAGCATATTGTTTTTTACACGTGTTTAAGTTTTTCCCATATTTTCCCTGTTTCGGCAGGGTTTAATTGATTTTTAAAAACTAACCAACACCATCTGTAAATAATTGTAGTCATAAAAATAAATATGTAGAACTAACAAATTTAATGTACCCTATTTATAACGGATCTTAAGAGCCTACCTCCACCTTTCGCTACTGCTATATAGATATTTTTTATCTCTCTATTTTTCTTATGATTATTACTAATGTGTTTTTCTTTTTTAAACATTTTCAATAACTCTCAATTGTATTCATTACAGCTGTACATAATATTTGATTTATTATGCTTTTTGTGTCCGCCTGTTATTTGGATCGTAACATATTATTTATTTATGTGGAGAAGGTTGGTCCACGGGCTTTTTAACGGCCAGCATATTCCTTGTTGCACCATGGTTTCAAAGTCTGCTTTTGCAGCACGAAGATTGTCAGGCTGCAATCAGAAGGTTCACCTAGAATAATCGTTATAATATTTAATGTCTTTATATTTGATTGTATATAATAGTAATATCATGATTAGAGTTACCCCATCTCTACCCGCCATGTAAATGCAGCTGCGGTTTGCCGCCTTCCATGCAACTATAAACGTCTCAGAATAAACAGATTTTAGTCCCATACTTTCTAGTCCCGAAACGATGCTGCACGGGACTAATGTACAGTGCGAAAACATCTTCTTGGCTACGTGTTAAAACTGTGAACTAACATGCTCCTCCCATTTTTACCGCACTCTCATTATAAACCAACAAGCTCCTCTCATTTAGTCGCCAACAGCATTTCCTTACGTAGCCAAGAAGATGTTTTCGCACAATAGCAACCATGCACCTCAGTGCTTAAAGAAAGAGTTTTAGAAAATAAAAAGAATCTTGACTAGCTCTACCGCAATTATCTTAAATGACATGAATAGTCATCTGTGCCCGTATACTGAAACTCTGCTGAAACAGAGGAGTCATGAGTTGAAAGTGATAGATCTAAGGAGGGATCGGAATTATTCCGTTTCCATATTATGATGCAGCAAATTTGTCAAATACCTCAAAGTTGGCCTTGGTTGATATCAAGCCGGCGTGACCAATCACGTCCATGTGCGGACGAAGCATGGCAAACAGCTCCGTTCGGTCAGATCCCATCAGCGCGCAGTCCCAGAGGACGTGTTCAGCGTCTTGATGGTCATGCCCGCATGTCATATCAAACGAAAACCGTGCAGCTTGGCATGCGAAATCACCATGGCCGGTCAGGAACTGGCTTACTTAGTGTGTTGGTCTTGATAATTGTCTCATCTGAAGCCTGCAGGACACATCTGGAAAAAACAGATACGTCTGTCGTTCCTTGGTGGATGCCGACAAACTTGACTGACATGTATCGAGTGCTATCTTGTATACCAGTGGTTCTTAACCTTTTCGTAGTCACGGTGCTTTTGATCATGAGAAAAAATTGCGGTGCACCAGAATCAAATGGTCAGAAAACAAAGAAAAATATAATATAAAGACATAACTTTTATTACAAATTAAACAGATTACATAACAGTCAAATAAAAAAAATATTAAAGAAAAGATATATAGGTCCTTATATGGAAAAATTGTAACTAAAATTACTCTGAACAAAATGTAATTTATTTGATGTGAAAATCAATTAATGAGATACCTGAGACTGTCGGATTTTGCAGATTTCATAAATAATAGGTCGCATATTTGATATAGGTACCCTCAATTCTTCGTCTGAATTCGTAAGTCTTTCTGGTTTTTTTTAGTTATTGTTGAGAAACCGAGCTCACACAAATGATGTTGAAAACTGTAACAAGATGTTCAGCACCCATATGTAGAGAGCTGGATATTCGTCTTGGACAGAAAGTCAAAATTCCTCCATAGTTATTTCAGAAAAAATATTTTTTATAGTATATTGTAGGGTGCGGCCAATGGCGCCTGCGAGGCCAACCGAAGACGCGTGCGATCGATTCGGCAAAATCGAAATCACATTAGATCTTTCGTCGGCTTTCATGATTTCGCGAAGGACTTTTTCGGTTTTCACTATTTCGCGGCGCACTTGCAACAAGATAACGGTGCACCAGTGCTCTGTTTAGAGTAACGTGCTGACAATATGCCTATAAGGTACGTCTTCAGATTTCGGTGAAGGCGTCAGTAATAACCATAGATAACAGACGTATATATATATATATATATATATATATATATATATATATATATATATGTAATAACTGTAATAATTCATGTAGTATTCGTTGCGATCGGTTTTGTATATCGTTGTTGATTGGTTGCTATGGTTTTCTGCTCTCCTATTTTCCGCCCATCACGGGTGTTGCCATCTTTGCTGCTAAGTATCCAGTATATTATGGTACAGTTTTATTTACTATACTTATACTTACTAATATAATAATATTTTTCAATAATTAGAGGATAATAATATAATTTATTCCCCACCCCTGATGTAAACAGTAGTTTCCAAAGTAAATAAATAGCTGCGGTACCGTGCAAATAATTTAGTGGAATTCTTATCTCATCGCTCTCTGTATCAATTATTATCGCTCTCTGGTATTTTCTGATCGGGAATTGCTTCATGAAGCGATTGTTATTAAATGTAAGAGAGTAATGTAAATTGTTTCGTTGCGAACAAAATTGAACGGGGGTTGTTTCGCATGAAGGATTGTAAGGGGGATGCTAACTCGGGGTGTTATGAATAGGATGAAACGGTGCAAATAACAAATTGTTTACCTTAAATACCTGGCTTGTATAATGCCATAATTTAGATATCTACACCTGCGTATTAGATAAAAATAAACTCATTATACGAAACTAAGGAATCCTTTCCGTATAACATTGTTTGTTCGGTTATAATGGGTGTTTTTTTTAGAGGTATAGAACTTAAGCTGGCAGCACTTTTTTAATTGGCGGCCATTTTGTCAGCTGTTAAGTGATTTATGTTTAGTTTGGTTTGGTATTTCAACATGAATAGACTGACGCCTGAACAACGCTTCCAAATTGTGAAAATTTATTTTAAAACAAGATTGCCGTTGATCTCGATTTTCATAAGCGAATTTTGTTTAGCGATGAAGCTCACTTTTGGTTGAATGGATACGTCAATAAACAAAACTGCCGTATTTGGAGTGATGATAATCCTCAAGTGTATGTTGAGACACCGTTACATCCAGAAAATTTGACTGTTTGGTGTGCTTTCTGGGCTGGTGGAATAATTGGTCCGTACTTCTTTAAAAACGATACTGGTCAGAACGTTATAGTCAATGGTGACCGCTATTATAGAGCCATGATTACTGACTTTTTCGTTCATCAATTGAACAACCATGATGTGCAGGAGCTGTAGTTTCAACAAGACGGCGCAACATGTCACACAGCTCGTGCCACAATTGATTTATTGAAGGAAACGTTTGGTAACCGCATTGTTTCACGTTTCGGACCCGTGAATTGGTCTCCAAGATCGTGCGATTTAACGCCGCTTGACTATTTTCTGTGGGGATATGTGAAGTCGCTAGTCTACGCCGATAAACCCGAAACGATTGACTACTTGGAGGACAACATTCGCCGCGTTATTGCCGATATACGGCCACAAATGTTGGAAAAAGTCATCGAAAATTGGACCTCCAGATTAGACTACGTCCGAGCCAGCCGTGGCGGTCATATGCCAGAAGTCATATTTAAATTATAATGCCAGAAGAGCATCTTTCGAATAAAGCAAATTTCATGTCAATATAAAAAGTCATCTTTGTTTTATTCCTATTCAAAGTTCTATACGTCTAAAAAAACACCCTTTATTTGAATAAATCACTTTCTTCTTTCTAAGTTTGAAGGAGGCTTGGGAGTGGTTCTGTAGTCTTCTCAGTGACGTCCGTAGACAAAATGCCGCCCACAAACAGCGCCAAAATACCGTATACAGTATTTTTTATCATCCTTTCATGACTCCAATGTCTAAGAAATGTGTTGTATGGATACATTATTAACAAAATTATATACAACTAAATCAAATTAAAATGCCACATCTACTTCAATATACACTATTGTGAGTCCACGGTTTTAGATACATTTAATGTAACTTAGTAATTTTTAAAAGTCGCAAGTGACCGCCAAAATTATTTGGATAAATTAATTAGATAAGTATGTACTATCATTTTCCTCTATTTTGGTAAGTGAAAACAAACTGAGACTTTTATTTTGTTGTCTGGTTTTTCGTCTAGATTCGGGATGTGGAGGTGAACAATAACACACCGGAATTGTTTTGAAAACGGCAAGGTATATTTACGCTAATATATTCTAAACGGTTACATTTTTAATAATTTAATTTTACGGAGGACGAAATAGGCGTGTTGGCGATTTAGCTGTTTGTAGCGTTCTACCCGCCATCTTGTGTTTTTTTTCAACGAACGCCGTCGTCGAAAAAAAAGCGACGTTGCAAATCTTCAACGGTTATAATGTACGGCATTGCCGGCTCGGCTCTGTTATTATTATTTATTTTCGTAATCAGCGCTTTACTATTTGTTGGGTTTGATACCGATTCGGGCCTTTCCAGATACACAGAGACATCCCCAAATGAGGTTCATACGGGGGTGCCATAGTACCTACCTATAATTCAATTATAATTCGAAAATCTGGCCATGTCATTGCTGGTCATCAAGGGCGTGACTTCCAAAGACAACGGAAGTAAACTAGACATCGCGAACCCGACAAAAAAATTACAGTCCTCTTAAACTTCTATGTTAATTAATACATTTTATTTCCAAGCAGAGAACTGAATTTTTTAATGGAAAGATATTTCCTTTATTACTAAGTTTGGATACCTATTTCTATTATATACCTAATGATTCATCTCAATTTGCCGCCCTTCAAGTAACTGCCGCTCCCAAGCGGCGCTCAATCTGCCTACCCCCACGGGACGACACTGAGTATTTTGGTTCGGCGGAGGATAGGTATTGTAGATGAAAGACGGTAGTAGTTGTTCGTGATTAGGGATTCCAATCCCGGGATCCCGAATCCCGGGATCCCGGGATCTCGAGCTATTTTCGATACCTATGAATCCCGGGATTGATAAACATAATCCCGGGATTTCGGGATCAATTTTTTTATCAATTTTTATGGAAAATAAAATAAAAGCGAAAATATAAAAAATACTTTTAATAAAAAATAACTACATTAGAAATAAACTGAGTTTGAATGAAGTTTGATTTATTTGGTTGAGGTTGCCGATTCATTTTATTTTTTCAAATGAATTATTAAAAATGGAATGATTGGAAAAAACAATGCTTCGCACTTTTCACAAAGTAATTCCACCATGATATCATACGTTTTACGGCAGTTTAATATTTGTCTGACTTATTAGATTTATGAAGCGGAAAGGCCATAAGTACGCCATGATTATTTTGGTTTACTATTTTAAATCTCGCTAATCCATTCATTAAGTCTTTACTATCATAAACAACAATCTCCTATTAAATTCATTATTATTATATAAATTACAATATTATTTACTCCGTTAAACTTGTGTATTTCCAAGATTGAACGTATACAATATTAACAATAAATGTCTTAAATAGTATAAATTATACTAGATTTATTTTTGACCGATTTTATCAACGTTATTTGTAAATATAATTTTTTATATTAACAATGGAAAAAATGCCAATCCCGGGACTAGTCCCGAGATCCCGGGATTGTCAAATTGTAATCCCGAAATCCCGGGATCAGAATTTTGAACGTATACAATATTAACAATAAATGTATTAAATAGTATAAATTATACTAGATTTATTTTTGACAGATTTTATCAATGTTATTTTGGATTATTGGGATTGTCAAATTGTAATCCCGAAATCCCGGGATCAGAATTTTGGCTCGGGATTGGATTCCCTATTCGTGATGATGGAGGAGGCGAGAATTTATTCACTGTTTCAAATATCTACAAGGGTACAATCGATGCAATATAATAAATATAACGACGATTCGGTGCGATGTGTTTTTAACGGAAACTTGTAATCGAGTGAGATGTCCAATCGATTCTGACCTGTATTTATTGACCGGCGCTCTATGGAATAATGTGTTACTATGTACATTATAATGGTTACTTAGTACAAACAGTACCCCTCCCCTAGATTGGGGTTATTATTCAGACAGGCTACTAATTTTATTATGTTATGATATTCTTCGTCTTTTACTTCTTCTTCTGCCATGTCTACGTCTTAGCTGGAGAATATGAATTCCTGTCGGTCGTCTGTGTTCTTGCGTCATCCCAGGTCATACCAGCATCTCATAGCCCCGCCGTATACATTCTATATATCAGGGGTGGGCACACTTTTTTTTCTAGGATCGACTAGTTGATAAAATTATGTATAGCGAAATGGATGTCAGCCACTTGCTCAACCTAATGTATAGAAATTGAAAAACAATATGTGTACTTGCCAGACCCAGGATTCTAACCTGGGACCCACGGCGTGATAGTCCAACGCTTAAGCCGCGCTTTATATTAGAGAGATTATAGAAATTTATGACTAATCGAATTCCCACAGTACTATGTTATATTTATATATTCTTAAATATTATTGTAACGAATATATAACTAAATAAAATATACCGTTTAAATAAGTACTAAATATACTAAATTAAGATTTATTGTGTGAATTTAAGAACTAGTTGTATTCTTATAATAATATTATTAAGGATACATACTATTGTTTGCCTTATTGTATAAAGATTATTTTTAAAGCAATAAATAAGAAATCTCTTTAAATATAAAATATTGTATATAATGTAGTATTATGTAATGTTCACATCATAAAATGGATAGTTTATGATGTTTCTGTGAAACATCCGCTGTATAAGGGATTTAGGTATTCCCACGGTGGTCCTTGTCCATGTTAAGAAATCGCAAGTACAATAAATGTCTATCCAATATTCAAGCTATATTATAATATTAAGCATTGTAAAGATGACTCTTGTTTCAGACGCCATACCGATAAGTTATGTTAAATACATGATGTTATAATTGTCAATTAATAACTGTATCCTATAAAGTATTTTCATATGACAAAATCGTTAATTACTAATTTTAGATATTAATAGCAGCCTGGTTAAACCGTACTATAACAATGTCGATATTTTTTATGGATATCAACTAAATTGCCTCGGTGATTATATTATTATATTAGTCGTTCCACGTCCACCTAAATTCACCCTCACGTAAGTGGAATATATCAATTTCCGAAGCGATTTTATTAAACATGTAAAAAAAAAAATAGATCAGCATTAAACAGTAAAAAAGTGTAAAACAAAGAAATATAAATTAGATACAAGGATGTACACCGAATGAGCTAAGCAGGCCCTATTTTAAGAATTTATAAAAATTGCCCACCTATACTCATCTTCACGCAGGTGGAATATGTCAACATCCGAATTGATTTGGTTGAACAGAATTATTGCCCTCCCACTTGGTATTATTAATGCCAGGTTAGCTCTGCACCTTAGGAGAACAAGCAACGGATGCCCTCGATAATTATCAGATACATACAAGCCAAAACCACCAAGAATGGCAGAGTTTCCATATACGCCGCGTATAAGTCGGAAAAAATATGTAGCTAAATAAAGATCCCTTCTAAATTTTAAGATACAGTATGTAAGCATACCTAAGAGAAAGTCAGTCGGATAGAGCCACGGATAATATCATATCGATGGCTTTAGGGTAAAATAATAATGGTTGTACCTAATTACGTAGTGTTGGTAAGGGCTAATTTTTTAGAACCACAGTTCTGTCAATAACAACCCCTATCGTAACTCCAAAATATACAAAAAATATTACTTTACTTTCAGTTCTAGGGTATAAAGTTTCTTTTTTTATAATTGCAAAACTTAACACAATAAGAACATGGAATATAACTCTGACCTTTCGAACAATCTCAATATCTGCAAGAAATTTTCCACCTTTTCTCTTAGGGCCGGTGTTACAAAATGAAGTGAGAAAATTGGACTCACTCTCCGGTTTTGATTTATCGTTTCAATTAAATCGTAAATTACCAGAGTCCGGGAGTTTACCGGCAGTTTTACCGGAATTTCAGCGCGGAGTTTAGCGGAATTTACCGTTTTCTCTACGAGATTGTTCGAGAGACGCCGACTGATTGTTTCTCGATAATTAAGTTTAATTAAATCGGTCACTCCAAAAAGGTGTCCGAAGATATGAGCTATATAACCTAGTACCAACCTACACACATATTACATCAACCCGTAATAAATAAACAAAAGCTTTTCTTCTATACCATATTCACACACCTATTATTGAAGCGTACACCGTGTCAAAACAAAAACTAGACAAAGTTATGTTGAGCAATCATTGGAGAAGACCTTGGTTAGTGTACACTAGAGTTGGCGTGATTCGTATTCTAGTCATCATCAGCCGGGGACGATCCATTACTGGATGAAAACCTCCCTTAGTTAACTTAACTCTTTTCGGTCTCTAGTTATTTGCTGCCACGTACATCCACCGAACTGTATAATTTCGTCTAACCAACTGGGTTTTAGGGAGTTCCTTTTGTTGTTTGGTCATAGTTGTTAAATAAAAATACTGAATTGTGCAAAGAACCTAATGCAAGACGGTAAGGCAAGATAAAACTATCTCACAGTTTAAAGCGCAGAAATACTCATTTTCTCTTTCTCTCACCCCTGAAGAGCAGGTCGTGAGTGATGTAATATAATTTATGTGATACGACTAAGTCACGCGAGCTTCCTTGTAGTTAAATTAAATTGCAGTCGATTTCCACGTTGAGAAAATAAAAAAAAATGCATGGTTAATGCTTCCTCTTCAAAATCTTAATGAAATCACATCACACTACAACTGTATACGATTTTTATATTTTCAGGACTCAATTCTTATGGACCAATGGTGCGATAAACCAAAATCCATCCTGCAATCGGCGCGCTGGACATGATTTGTCTATAAGAAGACTGCAGCGAATTCATTTAATTATTTAAGATTGATATAAAATATATTTTTAATACATATAATAATATATTATATAATTATATTTTTATATTATTTATATTCTTTTAATACTACACAGGCCTAGAGGCCCAATGACAGTAGTGTATTTAGTAACAGAAGTGAAACAATAACAAACACCCAGGCTTTGAGAAAATCATATAAATATGTTGTGTCCTCACCGGGAATCGAAACTGAACTCCCAATTGACAGGCCAGCGTCTTATACGCTGCAGTACCTGTGTTGGTTAGATCAGTGTACCATATTAACTGTGGCGTCCCTAGACAAAATGCCGCCCCATTTTTTTACAGTATTTTTTATCACCCTTTCATGACTCTAATATCTAAGAAATGTGTTGTATGGCTACATTACCAACAAAATACATACCACTAAATTTAATTCAAATGCCATCTCTACTTCAATAGACAATATTGCGTGTCCACGGTTTCAGATACATTTAAAAATACACCTGAAAGCTTTCTAAACTCGCGAATGACTGGCAAAAATATTTGGATAAATTAATTAGTAAGTACTTATGCACCTAACTATAATTCAAGTATAATGATGCACGTGTCATTGCTGGTCATCTAGGACGTGACCTCCAAGGATAACGGAAGTAAACTAGACATTGCGAACCCAACAAAAAAATTAGGTACCGTACTGTTAAACCTCTTAATACGTTAATTAATACAGTTTGTTTTCCAGCAGTACGCTAAATTTTGTAATGGAAAGATATTTCCGTTATTAGATACTAAGTTTAGGTACCTATTTCTATGTATTTTATCTAATTATTCTCCTCGGTTTGCCGCCCTTCGAGTAACTGCCGCCCCAAGCGACGTTCTATCTGCCTACCTCCACGGGACGTCACTGCGTATTAATACCAATGGATGAGTAAAGAGAGCAATGTCAGACAATCCAATAGAATGTAGAAGAAAAGGCAGTTCAAAAATTCACTGGCTAGATGGAGTTTCCAATGACTTATACATACATGACTGCACTCTATCAGTATTTCAACGTATAATTATTCACAAGATTTAAGAATGTCACATTCTTTATTGGACATATATACCTCAGAGAAATATATGACCACTACAAAAATCTTTTTGAGCCCAGTGAGATTCGAATGCGTGCCTCTAGGATTCGCGCGTATATGATTTGCCAAATTAGCTACGTGCGTCATATATAGTTGCGACGATTTTTTTTCTAGTAATAACATATTTCTCTAAGGTGTTTAAGTTTTGTGTGTTCAATAAATTTTCTTAGTTATCTAAACACAGCAAAAATGGCAAAAAGTTGTGGAAACATTAGACGAGTTAAGAAGTCATTTAAAAAAGTCATTGCCGTTCACTTACTAGAACCTTTCTTTATGTCAGTCCGTTTGCTACCCTAAGCATTGACTGCCAACCCTCTTGCTTAATTATTCATTCTTTTAGTAAAACTTACTTAAGTATATAAGCTTAATTTTAATATAATATAACACAATATCTTTCTTCAATATATATTTTCAGACGTATACTATGGGATATCAAATAATAAAGTTAGAAACTAAAGCTAAAACTATTTTCACATAAACGTTCAATTCGACACCAACATAATCACAACAACAAAACTAAGAAATTCCAATGAATTTTACGTATTGGAATCACTGCACACAGAAGCCATGTGATTCATAAAGTGTAATAAAATTGTTAGAAAACTAAACTGTTAAAAATGTCAAACGCAACAAAAATGATTGTATCAGATGGACGGAGCTCAATAATTAATATAAATAAGAAATAGGTGATTTTTTTTATAAAGTCTTCAATAGTTAGAAATATTGCATTAGAAATGAATATATCATTTCATTATTTCATTATTTTGTCATTTGAACTAAATTTTACTCGAGCGCTATGAATAGTATGGGCTCTGTCAGATGTGAAGTGCATTTTTTGAAAGTAGGTAGACTTTTGTAGATAACTGTAAGGAAAATCTTACGACAACCATTTTTAAAGGACTTTTAAATGAATTTTGTTCTTCTTCAGTATTTTACTGATCTAAAAATGTTATATTGTACTTACTTACTTACTTCACCATGTTCGATCCTGAAAGGATCATATGGGGCTCTCCAGAGTGGAGGTTGTATTAACTGTTTTTTTTTTACGAGAAATCGATGTCAGCCACTTGCTCAACCTATTAGGTCCACCATACTCTGACTCATACACAAATTGAAAAACAATATATTTATTTGCCAGACCCAGGATTTGAACCTGGGACCCACGACATTAAAAGACGACGCTTAAGCCGCTCAGCCATCGTGGGCATATATATTTTATCTTTTCATAATAGATATTTTAAAAAAAAAAGTTATGCCCAACCGCATTCGAACTCGGACTGGAAAATTCCCCTGTCTCGATAGTATAGCGTGTTAACCAGTGGGCATAAATTATTTGTTAAACTTGTATACATACAGAAAACACATTGCTAAAAACATGGTCGATTATTATATCTACAGCATCAGCGCACGTGATAGTATGAGACAGGTTTTGATATTGTGTGTGTTTCTACAATACGTGTGTAATATTTTTTGTACCTACGCTTGAAATATACCAATTTAGTTGCAGCATTTGTTTGAATATATTAGTGTTGGGGTCACTAGAGTGTGGTGTTCGATGTGTAGGTAGAGGATGATGATAATGACGAAGTCTACGATGTAGCAGGGTGAGATTTATTAGCAGCGTATCGGTACAATAGTATATTATACATGATAGTTACTAGCTAAGTACTCTGATTCGAGTGACATTGAGATAAATTGTTCTTCGTTATTTATACAATAAAAGGTAGTACATTAACATTAAATTTTGTTACATAATTATATTAAACTAAATATAGAGTCAGCGTTTTAAATTGAGTGGCGAAATGAAATATTATTTATTATTACAATTGTAATAAAATACTATGAAAAATGATTATTCAGCCAATACACCGTAATGGTATAATGTGCTGTGATACGATGTAATAATACACCGTCTCTAATTTTGCCAATCGACTTGCTGGTCTAGCTGAATTTTTTACTGGAAATGGATTTGCTAGGAATATATTACTGCAAAGTAATTTGATATTTTTATAAACAATAGATATTCGATCGCTTATTATTCTGCAGCTACATTAGTATCATAGTTGATTATGTATTAGTATCTACAATAAGTATGTCTCTCTAGTTGAGCAAGCCAATATTTAATTTATAATACAAACCTACTTAGAGATATCGTTGCCAAATTATATTATAATGTTTGTAGAATTCGGTTTCTCTTAAAGTAGTATAATTGAAAATAAAGTCACCATAGTAAACCATATTAATATTTAAAAAAATCCCTACTACATGATCACCCAATGTCATTCAAACTCATAGATACCCAATATAAACCCGTGACCAGGGAACTCAGAAATAATGGGAACTGAAATACACAACGGATAAGGCAATAGCAGGTAACCGACTCGAGTAAGGAAGAATCCGGGTTAAACTTACACACGTGTCAAAAATACGTTTTACGTCGAATACTTAAAACTGCTCTCGGTTTATGCATTTACGCTCATTTAATGTTGGTGTATTACACACACTATTGCACTGCATAATGCGTGCTTCATTTTCGTAGGACACTCACACATTCAAAACCCTGCATCAAGATGCGGCGTATTGAATATAGCCTATCGGTATTCTATTTATTATCTGTTCTTGCCCGTTACATTAATCTGTCAAGTCCACTTTTTTCAAAAATGATTTTTCGATGCCAATTTTTCAATGAGACTAATATCAACGAGAAGCAGTATGCAACAAGTCAAAAAATACTTTTAAAGATAAATTATAAATTTGTGCGGCAAGTCCTCTACCCTGTAGAAGCATAATGTAGCAGAGTGACGATGATGATGTTTCTAAAATGTGACGATTATATAGACTACAATATAATGAAAAATGTTGGACTTACTTCATTGTGCTATTAAAGTTTTTATTTGGTTGGCAAAATTTTCGTACTGAATGCTTGAAACTACAGACCCTATGGATTAAAATAATAAAAGTCCTGGGGTAATCATTGATATGTATGGTTATTTCCATACTAAACGTAATGAACCTCAAAAGATATTTCAAGATCAAGAAATTCATAGTATGTCAACTGGTAATATTGTGGTAGGTAATTCAAAATATTTTCGATTCATCAACATCTGATTCTAGGATACAAAATATAAATCAAAAAGATACTCGTATTTTGTATTACGATCTTGATTGAATTATGAAATGATATTGCCCTTATTCATTATTATAATCACCCATAAGGGGAGGGGGTATGAAATAGTGCTAATTAGTTTTGATCATGTAAAATATCAGTAGCAGATTGAAGTAAGTCAACTTCTTATTTTGCATTTAATGCTATTTTATATAGAAAGATCCACTTACTTATTTTGATATGTAACATTTAAAAATTATGTAAAACAAAATAAGCCTTTATCTGAGTGTGATAATATTACAGTGGATTGGGTTGATGAAAACGTGCACGATTCATCTCTGTCTCATATAGCACATGATAATTGTAATTTAATCATTGTATTGGACCAAAACTCATATTTGCCATACAGCAGTTATAATCGATTCAGAAGTGCCCATGCTGAATTAATAAAAAATCAAATTTCAATATATTTTTTGAATTATTTACCAACTAAACATAATTTATTGATATATAATTTTACTCATAAATAATACTTACATAAATATAGCCTCAACTCTTGATACACAATCTTTACAATGAAAAATAAATATACACTCTAATATAAATGAAGTTTTATGAATATAAATTAACAGTGTAGAATTTTAGTCTCCAGAAATTTGTTTATAAACATATATTTTTATTATAAGACTATCTTGGTTATGTTAACAACACGTGCTGTTTACTTGGTTGTATTGAACGCATGTACTCCTGAGATCCAAATGAATATAATAATAAATTATGTGTTGCATCGGCGCACGCAACTTCGTCACACGCCAAAAACACACTCTGATCTGTTTTCCCAAACGCGCCAAAATAAGTATAACTTCAAAAATTAAGAAAATTATGTTTTTTATACTGAAATAAAAAAAAACATCACTGTCTGTCTCATTTGTTATATTTTACCTTTCAAATGTTTAAAACTGCTTCCCTGAACAATAAATTTCACTTTTGTGACTTACCGCCTTCTACTTCTCAGCCCCAGAGTCTTATTCATAAGTTTCTCTTCATGCTAGTAAATAATTTTGAATTCAAATTAGAGTTCATTTAGCTTCCTTAGAAAATATAAGTTAAACGGATATGACATAATTTTCCCAAATGTTACGCTCCCATGGAAAAGTCAAAGTTTTCCGAGTAAAGAACCTCCGACGAATGCCGATGCTGGTCATTAGCATCATTGTATTACGGCCTTCACGAGAAAAAAGCAAACATATAAAGGAAGCTTTCATGGAAAAGTCGCAACCTTTACAGGGCTACAATGGCATTGCTTTTATTTGGCAAAGTTAATATTATCGTACAAGAAGATATATCCAACATTCTTTTGAGTTTCACTATAAATTGACTGAATAAGAAAAATATAGCCCTGAAATTCTCTCAACATTGCATTGATATTACATTTTTACTATGTGTATAAGCCGTAGGCAATATTTATTGGTTTATTAACAACAGTAAAAATTGTATAATATTTTATTCCGACCATCTCCGATCCTAATATGCTCATATGGGCCTCCACATGGTAGAGGTTTGTATTAACAGATTTCGTTTTTACGAGAAATGGATGTCAGCCATTTGCTCAACCTATTAGGTCCATACCCTGACTCACACACAAATTGAAAAACAATATGTGTACTTGCCAGACACAGGATTCGAACCTGGGACCCACGGCATAATATTTTATATAGGTAATATATTAATTAAAAAAGGACTAGAACTTGAAGATAGAAATGAATGGATAACCGGTGGTTAGTTTGTCAACAGGGTTGCTAGAGCAACCGTGCAGATAACTGGAGGACGCTGGCCTACTGATAATGCCAATAATTGGGAGGGCGATAACCATGTTCAACCAAACTGCTTCGGGTGTTGATATATTCCACTTGCGTGAGGTGAGTTTAGGTGAAAACTATTTTATAAATTCTTAAAATAGGGTCTCCTTAGTAAATTTGATGTACTTCTTTGAACTTCTATATAGACGTATAATTGTATTTTCACTGCTTTTGCTTTTGTATGTTTATAAATTTTCTCTTTTTACCACGTTTTTCTTAGCTCGTATTCTTGTTTGTCCAGTGGTTGTTTATCCAGTACTAATCTTGCAATCGATTTTTAACTAACTTCCCGACTAGCTAGAAATTTTAAACTTTTAGAATATATCAGAACACGATGCCAATGCAGTCTTTTAATACGTTTAGCCATCTTAAAGTAGAATTGAATTCATTTTCAGTTAATTCTGTTTTGTATGAAAAGTTATTTCGGAAGAAATCCGTAATCCAATCCACTATATTATTGGTTTGCCAAGGGGGTGGTCCTAGCAACTAAATTATTAATATATACATGCGTTACTATGGAAATCAAAATGACATTTCAGTATTCTATACATATTTGTTTGTTGCAAAATAGCAAAAAAATGATTTGTTGACGATTGCCTTATTTGTCCTAAATTATTAATACATAGAATATTGTCAAGCTTATATGATTCAACAGAAAATTTAAAAACGTTATATATAAAAAGTTCTTTTTATCTTGTAATTATTATATTTTCATTTTTATTGCTTTTATTACTTTTTCCCCTCTTTATAATAATGTTTCATATCAAGTTATTAACATCTTTAACTTATAATTTGTAAAGTCCACAATATGTTAAAAAAAAATTAATTGAATTGAATAGATGGAGAAAGTTCTTGGGGGAGGCTAAGTCCCGGTAATAATGATGATCCCTTTCCTTCATTATATAGCTATCTTTCTAGCCACAAAGGAAGTCCACTATTTATAGTAGTGGCGAACGGTGGGGGTAGGTTAAGATCCAATATAAATAATGCACACTAAACTTTTTCAGTCAAACTTATTTGTTTAAATTTAATTAAGACTGCAATGTGTAGATAGTGTTTGTTTTGTTTTATTACCATACATAATTTTAAACATTGTATGGATATAAGAATTTTTTATCTATTATTGTTTGAACATACATAATTCTGAAAACACTCATGAGAAAATATAGCCAATAGCAAAAATCTTTTTTCGAAAAACACCCGGCTGGAATCGAACCAGCGTCTCTTGGGTTTCGCATTAATTACCACTATACTTCGACTGCCATGCTTAATTGTGACAGACTTTAACTTGGTTTAGGCAGGACTTAATGAATTAACAAAAACCATCTGTGACATATATTCTTAATTCAACGAAAACAAATTAAGTATGACTGGAAAAGTGTCCATTATTTTTTTCGGATCGCACATAGCATATTAAATTTGAACTATTATGCTTTGGTTTAGGCAGGATTTAATTGAATTTTAAAAACTAATCATCACCATCTGCAAATTGTGGTCTTAGTTCAAGGAAAATAAATATGTAAGACTGACAAAGTTTAGTGTGCACTATTTACGTCGAGTCCTAATCATCCTCGGAATTCGAATCCGAAAATCTCAATTAAAGATAATTGGCCCATCAAACCAAAGCCCACCCGCACCACACCCGGTATTAATAGGACACGTCACGGGACTTGATTTTGATTGTGAAGCATATTATTTTATGACTGGGAAAGTTTCAGGAACAGTTACACAAGACTGAGGTCGCCATTCACTCAAATTTGTGTAGTAGTAATGGGACAGAGAAGGACGTAAAAGCAAAATTAAAAAAATATCTCCTAAATACAGGTTATCGCATTGTATTCGAAAATAATCAGTAACTAACACTACCGTCATACTTTGCAATACAGTGCTCCGACCTGCATTTTAACCGGCCTCGACCCACACCACATATAACAGACAATAGTTATAACCAATGTTCTCTGTAGATGTGCGCGCGCACACGTATCAAAATGTATCCCACACATGTTTTCATTCCCCGCACATTCCTCACACAAAAATATTGTCAAAGAAAGTTTCCTTTGCCAGATGTTAGTTTTACTCGAATGCACGAAACCATCACATGCACAATTCTTCGACTCGTTTCTCGTAAAGCGAAGGTCAAGTACGACTAACGTGAGCACGCAAGTGAAATTTTACGTCGAGCGGGATCACTATATCCGTCCCGTTCTATCACGTGTCAAAGTATACGAAAAGAAGATACGTGTTTTAGTGATTATCAATGTCCACCTATGTGCTGCGTCCTCTACATTTCTTAGTCATTGACATGCTTCAACTTGCAAGAAACATTGTCAGTACAGTCTCATAGAAGTCTTTATTATGAAAACATCACAGACTTTACAATATTTTTAAAACAGTAAAAGTGTTCGTGCAAAAAGCAGTGTTTTTTACTTAATAAATACCTTAAAAATATAAGTTTTAATGAAAAATTTTGTAAATGTATGTTTGTGGGGAGGGGGTGTAAATTTACCGCACCGGGTGATGGTGGTGACACCACCCCTAGTTACGCCACTGCTCAGATGCGTTGATGATTTGCACATTCAATAGAAAAATTAGAGGGAACGTTGGTTATAACACAAATAAACTACATGTAAATTTTGGTACTTATACTTGAATAACTTAACCATGCGAGTAAAACACGTGTCATATAAAAATTATATTTTTATATGGTGAATATCAAGCAATGACATAATAAACTCGCTTTCATAAATTATATTTATAACAAAGTGCCACGCGAAATCTCTTGAAAAGCAAAATTGTATGTACATCTCATCATTAGCATCATTATCATCATCAGACTGAATCTATCCACTGCTGTATGAAGGCCTCTTCAAGCTGCATCCACTTCTCTGGGTCCTGTGCATTGCGTTGCCACGTGCTTCCGCATAACTTAACCATTTCATCGATTCAGCGACCTCTAGGTCTACATTGCGGACGTTTTGTACCTCTTGGGTACTGCCGGATGATTAGATTTGTCCAGCGATTGTCCCTTCTTCAAGCCCATTTCTATTTGAGGTTTTTAGCGAACTCTATTACTCTTGTCTGTACCTCTGCATAACGCACTATGCTACTCTAAGTTTCTGGATCTTTCTTTTACTTAGGGTCCATGTTTTACAAGCATATGTGATTACGGGAAGCACACACTGGTTGAACACTTTGCGCTTTAGGCACAGTGTGAGGTAATTTTTGAAGACATTATTCAGGCGGCCAAAAGCACTCCAGCCAGCTTTACTCTGCGAATCCTTTCATCAAATTTAATATACAACCATCCAGTCACGTCTCGTGGGGGTAGGCAGATTGAGCGTCGCTTGGGGGAGGCAGTTACTCAAAGGGCGGCAAATCGAGGATAATCATTTTGTATTAGTATACGAAATAGCTACCTAAGCTTATAAATAACGAAAATATCGTTTCATTAAAAAAATAAGCTCACTGATTGGACACAAAATGTATTAATTAACATAAAAGATTTAACACGACTGTACTGTTTTGTCGGGTTCGCGATGTCTAGTTTACTTCCATTGCCCTTCGACGTCCTTGATGACAAAAAATACTGAATTAGAAAATGGGGCGGCATTTTGGCACTTCCCATGGGTGGCATTTTGTTTAGGGACACTATAGACTCCATCTATAGACACTTGTTGTCTTAGATCACTTGTTCGAGCTGAGTGTCATTGATGAGGATCTCTTTTTGGTCCGCAAAGCAGTTGAATATGACTTTCATCTTTGTTACATTAAAATTATTTAATATAAAAATTTACATCTTTTACATCAAATAGGTAGTAGCTTTATGCATGTATTAATAATTATTTGAATACCTACCTAAGTAATAAATTATTTTATAGGCATTGCAAAATTTAATATAATATTATTGTTATCAAACAAATACATTATTATCATTTAATTGGATCCATCTATAGGCATAACTGCGTAACCATTGCGTCCGCAATTTTGCATAATGCACGCTCGGATACGTTTCAGCAGACCAGTGGGTGTTTTGAAATTTTCGTGTCAATGACTTTGATTGATCGGGAATATTCAATTATTTTGCTGTGTAAATTATTACAAATTGTCACCCCAATGTTACAACAAAGTAACTTGAAAATATTACTAAATCCGATTAATACATTATTAATTTTTATACTTAGTGCAAATAGCAGGAAACTCAACATTAAATAGGATTCATTTAAAGTAATTTTTGGTTTTGCGACCAACGAAAAGATTAATAAAATAATTCATTTAGATAGGTACTTACTTAGTATAGTCGCCTAAGCCCTAGAGCAGTGTCTGCCAAACTTTTTTACTTCACGGCACACTAGTAAATGGGATTTGTTCCGCGGCACACTAAATAAAAATGCCTTAAAAGGAAATGTACATTATTAATATGAATAAAGGAAATCATAGTGTAGGTAACAATTTATTTTAATATTTTATCAACATTTATTAGTGAGAAGGATTCCATTGATTTTTATAAAAAAATCCGTCAAAACGCGACTCTAAATTAGATAAACAAACACGTAACTCCTCATCTGTCAATCTATCAATCTGTAACCGCTGTCGTTTTTTTGATTTCATTTCCACGAGCACTAAAAAACCAAATTCGTAAAAATACGACGATTCAAGCGAAAACAGAGATTTTGTAGCCAATCGAGGATATTGACTCAAAAGCGATATCTAAAATGCTGACAACTCTAGCTCAAAAAATGTGGCTTTGTACACAGGGTCATTTTTTAGATCTATTAAAAATTTCCTCATCTGTTAGTGTCAGGTGTGTACCGTCGAATTTTGCGAATGGATTGATGATCCACTGGTACATAAAGTGATGGAAAATAATTGGAAAATAATGGAGAAAAGAGTTCTAATGTCCTCTGCACTTCTGGCAAAAACTTAAATTTGTTTGAAGAAGCATCTACACCTGGAAAGCAATCAAGCTGTGAGTTTTTAACTTTTCTGGTCCACAGGTATAACTTGTCAGCAAAAGATTTTAATTTTCTTGTTATTGTAATGATATTTTCGTTTGCTCCTTGCAGGTTTAAATTTACAATGTTTTATTTCTCAAAAAGATCATTAAGACATGTTACTTCCAGCCAGTAATTTTATTGTCATCGTGAAGAAAATCATAACCCATATTCTCAGCATCGAAGAAAACAAATCACGTCTGCTCGCCTCTTTGCGATACTAATTTTCCTTTTGAGAGCGAACGTACTTCAGTATGAAACAGCAAAGACTTAAAACCTGAATCCATATTTTCACAGAGTGAAAGGTGAAGTGACAAATATTTATTTGAATATGTAGATTCTGAATTTATTTAAATGTCGCCCATTATTATAAAAGTTTTATGTGCTTGGTTAATAGCTTTGTTTACATTCATCGCACCATGAGTGTAAAACCAAGGCATATGCAAAAGACATATTTTGGATATATTAGAGTTTGGAGTTCGTTTTGTTAGGAGAAATAGAGTTTCTAAAAAATACCATAATATTTGGTTTATGTCTACATTATATTGCATGTTCTTTCAGTTACTTCACTTTTACATTAACAAGTTCACGACTTTTGCAGCTGTTTTGCATTTAATCTCGAAATCGAAAAATTTGCAGATGCGTTGGTTTTACACTCACGGTGCGATTTGTATAAAAAGTATCATTTTCTTCTTCTTTCGCTATTTCTGTGGATGCGTATACTTGTATGAGAGATAATTCGTTTCCTTGTATTTTTAAATTCAATAGTGCTACTCTATCTGTTATACCTATGAAGTTAACGGGTTAGAATGTTGCTCCAGCTACATTACTTCTTACTTTGTAATGTGACATCATTCGTGATATGCACCGCCACATTTTAAAAGCTATAAATTTCAAAGCTTCGTATTGATGAAGAAATAATTTAAAAATTAAGAATACCATAGCTACACTATTCGGCATCCTGTAAGATATTATGTAACTCCTGCATGGATCCTATCAGAAGATTAACATCCTGGATCAAAACACTCAGATATTAGTATAAACTCAGCATTCTACTCCAGTATATAACAGTGCTTTCGGACGTCTGAATAGTATCGTCAAGAGTGACCTACCATTGTGTCATAAGCGTAGGGTGTTCGACCAATGTGTGCTACCCGTGCTCACGTATGGCTGCGAGACGTGGACCCTCAACACGAGATATGTCCAAAGGCTGAGAGTCGCACAGCAAGGCATGGAGAGGTGTATGTTGGGCATCACGCGAAAGTACCGTAAGAGAAACGAATGGGTTAGGAAGCAGACAGGAGTACGCGATGTAATAGACGTTGCCAAACAGCTGAAATGGAGATGGGCGGGGCGCATTGCTCGCCGAAAGGACGGCCGCTGGACAAATGCCGTCATCCAGTGGTACCCAAGGGGCACGAAACGGCCACAGGGTCGCCCTAAAAGCCGCTGGATTGACGAACTGGTAAAGTTCCGCGGAAATACGTGGCAGCGAACGACACAGGACCGAGAGAGTTGGAAGAAGCTTGGGGAGGCCTTCATCCAGCAGTGGATTGACCCAGGCTGATGATGATGATGACGATATAACAGTGACAGAAAGAAAATACTAAAAAAGTTATCGCTAATTTCTAATCAGGCATATGGATAAAAAAAGATCTGAGAGTATTTTAATTCTAGAAGTATCTACATAATATAATCCAGTTATTTGTAGTACATTTAAAATTCAATTCCCTAACATTGTCAAAATAGAAGTTACCTTGTTGTAGTATTAAAGTGATGGAATGATATTTCGCGGTACTGCCACAGATATACATCTGCGTTCAATAGACTCGCATTTCCGACTAATGGGACGCGAAAATTATTCACAGTATGTAAACACCAAAGCAACAAGGCACCAACTGACATTTTTAATCAAATTTAAATCAAATACCTAATCAACTTCCATGGATCATGGTTCTTTGTAAAAGATAACTCTGCCATTCTGATATGAATATTGGTAATGCGTATTCCTGATAACAACCTAAAAGCTAATAATAGGAATGACTATAAGGAATTATTACTCAAAATTGGGTGAACGTAAGAATTTTGGAAGTAATGAGGACATCTGACACTTATAATATATAACGTGATACTTATGTCATGTATCTCATATTAAATTTCATTTACTGATTACATCTGCATGGTACCTGACATAAGTTCTCGTATACTTCTCGCTGAAATAAATTTCTATACTTCATTCAAGGGCAACATTAATAATTGGAATAAATATATGCGGTGCTTACATAATGGCACCGTAACTTATTTCAACACTTATATCGTATACTTCTCTCAAAACGTTGTGTTAGCTGTCAGTTGTCACTATAGGAATGTCAAAAAAAAGTGAGGTGTAGCAAGTGTTATTATTTAAAATACTGTTTTCGTGACATTTTTCTTCTTTTGCATATATAAGTGGCTAGAATAAGTGACAGGTGAGTGTCGACACACGCGATATGAGAGGCTGATAAAAGTATACCTACTGTTTATACTTTATACTAAGTGAATATGGCATCATACATAAGTATTACGATATAAGTATCAGATATAACGTACCATAAGAAAAGTACAAATAATTGTATGTATATTAACAGCTGAGGGCAGTGACGTCCCGTGGAGGTAGGCAGATTGAGCGTCGTTTGGGGGCGGCAGTTACTCGAAGGGCGGCAAATTGAGGAAAATCATTTGGAATATATATAAATAGCTACCTAAACTTAGTAATAACAAAAATATCTTTCCATTAAAAAAATCAGCTCATTGGTTTTGTCGGGTTTGTGATATCTATTTTACTTCCGTTGCCCTTCGACGTCCTTATTAGTCTGATATTTTGTTAGTAATGTATCCATACATTCCCACATCCATTTCTTAGATATCGGATGGATGGAAGGATGATAAAAATAATGTTTAATTAAATGAGGTGGCATTTCGGCGCTGCTTAGGAGCGGCATTTTATCTAGGGACGTCACTGGCTGAGGGTGCCTTGGACACAGCATAATATAGCCAATATCTAGATACTGCAAGAATTGCGCACCGGTGAAAAACTATCTCTGTGTGCCTGCGTCATATTGAGAGTTTCTATAGTTATACTGTTGGTCATAGCCCAGAAAGACTGGAAAGGTTTTAATTAATAATACGCATAAAAAATATTATTTTTCTGGACAATGTGCTTGTGAAAAGAGGTAGAAAACGAATACCAATGAGATAACGTAACCAAGTGAAGGTATTCACCAAACAACCGATAGCATCCACTACAAGACTCGCAGAGGGTAGGGAAAATTGTAGAAGACTGATCCAGATTGTGATCAGAATCCTATGCCACGAGGGTTACGACGATAAAAAAGAAGAATATTAACAGTTATATTAAAACTACGGATGTAAAAGCTACAATGATACTGCTGCATTTTGCAACACAATTTATTTATCATCACGGATTTTATACACTTAAAAAAATTTTAAACACGAAGACAGCATTCAAGATCCTGAATAAACACCCCGATCAATGATTATTTATGATTCATAATTTAAAATAAATAAAAATCTTTACTCTACAATTTATTTCGTTATTTTTTTATGTTGATTTTTATTAATTCTTAACCCTGAGAGAAATGGAGCGTTTATTTTAAGATAATACGTTCGATTGTTTTTGTTAACTTTCAAGTTTGTGGGAAGGAAGGGGTAATATCATTTGATACAAATAGATTTTGGGGTAATAGCCAAAAAAGTTCCCCACCTCCTGGGCAACATGAACTATTGAATATAATTTTAATACAAATACTCAGACAGCAAAACAATAATATGAAGTTTTAGAACGATAATATTATAGTATTGGCTTAAAAATGTTTATATATTTTTTGGAGAGCGTTGTAGGTACGTGAAAACCATAATTCTTGCACAAGACCGCCGCAAAAATACAACATATTTTTATTTCATTAGCATATTGTTATTGTGTACTTTGAGAAATTGAAAAAAAAAATGAAAATTGAAACAAACCCTTATCATAATTTGCCGAAAAAATACATTGAAAAAATTATAAAATATACTCAATTATGTATATATTATACATCTAGTAGCTGAGTGTTAAAAGGATCCAACTGCGTGTACCGTGTAATGCGTGTAATTTTGAAAAGCTTTAGAAATATACGTAGGTATTAGGCAAAGTCCTAGATAAAGATCTCTCATTATTTACTGTAACTCGTCCATCTATTAGTTTGACTATTTCTTTGGTCTTTTTCATCCTTGACATCACCTCGACTTTTGTAACTTTGTCCTTCCAGCTGATACGAAGCATGCACCTATACACCCACATTTCAAAAGCTTCAAGTTTTTTGAGAATCGTTGCTGTGAGTAACTGGCATACTTTGGCCACATCATGCGGCATCCCGAGAAGTATTGCCTTCTACATCTCATCATTCAAGGGAAGATCTCCGGTAAGCGAGGCCCTGGTAGAAGAAGAACGTCCTGGCTCAAAAACCTCAGGGACTGGTTTGAGCTCAACACTCCATCCATATTCAGAGCAGCGACGGACAGGGGCCAAATGGCTAAATTCATCGCCGACGTCTGATAACGGATAAGGCACACAAAGAAGAGGTCTATCTATTATTCATTTATACGAATTAATTATTTTACTTATATAAATGTATTATTCAACAATAATAATCTAACATTTTAAAATCTCGTTTATATATTTTGTATTTAATAAAAAAAATAATAATTTAATTAGGCACGGATATTTTCATTAAAGTAAACAATATTGTATACTGTATCTTTTCAGATTTCATTTTTAAATGATACCTAGAAAAAGTTGAACAATATGATTTATAATTTGCGAAAAAACATCATATAGACCATTATCGTTCTAATATCTCGGATGTGAATATATCATTCATTAGCCTTCTTGTTTATGAAAATAAGTGTGCAAAGATTAATAATGCTGTATGGATTTTATCAAACATTGTCTGTGGGTATAATTTTATAGATCACGTACATATTAATTTATGATATTTACTAACTACGTCACTCATTTACTTGGATATTAATTATTTAGTCGTGGATATTTACTAGTTATCTATAATAATTATTCATGAGTTTATTTTAAGAGCGTACTTCAGTGAAACGGCAAATAATTTTCAACAGTAGGTGCGACGAAATCTCTCATTCGTCACCTGGACTTGCCAATCGGAAACCGACAGTCGAAGTGTGCGCACGTCGATTTGTTTTGTCATGGCGTCGGATGAAAATATTCTTAAATCATGTAAAGATGACAAAAAAACTTTACGTATGTACTTAAAAAAGAAAACATGTCAATAAATATACTATTATTATTAGTAATATAACAATAAACATAACATTAAATGGACGTATGTTGGATTTTTATGAATAATTATATTTTGTTCGGCACGCGTCATTTGCACAATCCGCGCATCGCCTAGCCACGATCTTTTTAGACCATGCCTCAACTGAAGTATAGCCTTAAATTATAATTAATTTAAGTTTTGTACTATTCCATTTGAGTCGTTTTTTGGGACGCCGTTAATAATTTTCGGCTCTTTAATACTATGATAATCTTTGTTTTTTTTTAAATCGCGTCGAAAAATCTACTGCAATAAATATTTCCCAATTAATTTTACATTGCAGTAAAGCTTTTACAGCCATTCTACATCTTTTTTCAGACTATATCAACTGTAGTATGGCAAAAGGATTTAACCCTCAGTTTTTAAAACTAGGTGTTTTTGGATAATAATGTTGTACACGACTAAACACACATTGTGTTCAAAGGATATAAGCTGCAAATTCTGATTAATTATCTTAATTTAGTTTGTAAATTGAAGTGGAAAAAAGCCCTAACCATCATCTTTATTTGTTTTTTTTTTGTATATAGCAAGACAAGTACCGATGAGCAGGTATTATAAAGGCCAATAGTTCAACTTTGTAGTAATTAGTATGTCACCTAGTAGCATAGTGGACAATGCGCACGGGGCGTAAACCCAAGAGCCGCAGGTTCGGTTCTTACTTAAGTCTAACTTTTTTCAAAAAGATTTTTTCTATTGGTTATAATATATTTTCTCAGAAGCGTTTTTCAAAATTATTTATGTTCAATAATTAGAATGGTACATTCTTAAATCTTGTGAATTATTCGTTGAATAAAAAAAATAGTTAATTAAAAACTAAGTAACTTATTTTAATTGTTACAATAAGTGCTAATACGTCGATACAAAAAACTACCCTCGATACCTGACGATAGCGGCCGAAAGCAGTCTTGTTTATAGAATAGATGCGCAGCTGTCCTTTTTCGTTGTAAGTTTATCCTCACATCGACGTGGTATGTTCATGTGGTAGCTGACTTATAGGGGACAAGAAAAGAAGAAAACATTTTATATTATGTTTATTTGTTTACGGGCAGGAGTACTTTGGTCTCTAGTGTCATAATGGTGGAAAATAAAACATGAAAAATTATTTTATATTTCTGTCGCTATTAATGGTCTGTTTTTATTTTCATTTGCGCTTAAAGTCAAAGTGACAAAGAGATGTAGCTTTATATGCGCGTTCCGTCTCACAAAGCGTCCCGCGTAGGGATTCCAATCCCGGGATCCCGAATCCCGGGATCCCGGGATCTCGAGCTATTTTCGATACCTTTGAATCCCGGGATTGATAAACATAATCCCGGGATTTCGGGATTGATTTTTTTATCAATTTTTATGGAAAATAAAAGCGAAAATATAAAAAATACTTTTAATAAAAAATAACTACATTAGAAATAAACTGAGTTTGAATGAAGTTTGATTTATACCCATGTGTAGGTTGCCGATTCATTTTATTTTTTCACATGAATTATTAAAAATGCTTCAAAAAAACAATGCTTCGCACTTTTCACAAAGTAATTCCACCATGATATCATACGTTTTACGGCAGCTTAATATGTGTCTGACTTATTAGATTTATGAAGCGGAAAGGCCATAAATACGCCATGATTATTTTGGTTTACTATTATAAATCTCGCTAATCCATTCATTGAGTCTTTACTATCAGAAACAGCAATCTCCTAATAAATTCATTATTATTTCATAAATTACAATATTATTTACTCCATTAAACTTGTGTATTTCCAAGATTGAACGTATACAATGTTAACAATAAATATCTTAAATAGTATAAATTATACTAGATTTATTTTTGACCGATTTTATCAATGTTATTTGTAAATATAAAAATTTTATATTAACAATGGAAAAAATGCCAATCCCGGGACCAGTCCCGGGATCCCGGGATTGTCAAATTGTAATCCCGAAATCCCGGGATCAGAATTTTGGCTCGGGATTGGATTCTCTAGTCCCGCGTTAACGGACTACTTTGTAAAAGTTTGCTCACTTTACCTGCTCTAGGGTGTTGTATTACGATAAACGTTGGTGTCTACGGACAGTGTTGTAGGCTCGTAGACGTCACCTCTACGACTTAGACGCAGTTAGATTTATTCATGATCGTAAAAAAATACACAATGGGATGTTCTCACTAAATAAATAAATACTACTACATGGCCGCTGTTGCCTCTTATAGAAACACATATTAAGTACTCTAAAGTTACCTATAGTTTTATCGATTAGACATATTTAGATCTGTCTGGGAAAATAACCCATATAGAATAACACTATTACTTCTTATTCACCCATATCAGCCCCTTAGTTGGAGCATAAGGACACCACAAGGCGCCCAAGGAGCATCCCATAGCTCCACCGTATACACTCTATTGATAGTATTTAGCGGCCTTCCAGGACGCTGGAATCCGGTTAGCTTGAAGACCAGGCAAGTCAGGTTGAAATTCTCTTCTGGCATCCGCAGCACGTGGCCGAGTCAGGTCCAACGTCGCCCCTTCACTCTCAGCGTGATGAGAGGCTGCTTGGTGCGTTCTCTTATCTCCTCGTTTGTCCTAAAGTCAATCCACCACACACCTAATATCCATCGTAAACATCTGTTTTCGAAGCTCAGTATACGGTTGCTCTGAGCCTTCGTAAGGTGCCATGATTCGTTACCGTAAAGCAGCACCGTCCGAATGCAATCGTCGAATAGGCGGCATTTGGTTTTGACCGAGTACAATCGTGAGTCCCAGACACTCCGCATTGAGTTAAAGGTTTCTCCAGCCATTTCCATTCGGATAGCGAGCTCTGTCTGCATAATGCCATCTCCCGTGATGTGTACCCCCAGGTAATCAAAGCTGTCGACGCTTTCAATGTTTTGCCCATCGCTAATCAGAGGGAATTTTATTTAATTTTTTTAATGTTAGCTTATGTCATAAAAACCTCTTATAGTGAAAAATAAAAGCAGCAACTGAATAAGTAAGAAATAATTTTCAAATGTATTGATAGTTCAAAAATGTTTGTTGGTGGTGATTTTAGCAGTGGACTGTAATTTGAAGGTGATGCTAGATTGGTGGATTACGGATCTAGGGAGGGGGGTTACACAGGATGTCAGACACTGACCTTTATGTTGAAAAGGCTGGCGCGCGCTCGGGCCGGTTTGGTGTTCATGCACTCACGCACTGGTAAACGGACGGTACAGTATTGATGGATGATAATATATGAGGTTGATGAATGATGATGATAGGTTGTATAAATGATTCTATAAGGTATTCAAAAGTATCGCTTGGATGACGGTCACACTATATCAAGCTGACCCGACATGAACAACTTCTGAATCAGTCAGGATATTAAATTGAATTAATCAAATAATTGTGGTTTAGCCAACACTGGTGGTCTTGTGAAAATATTTGGGGTTTTGAGGTTGGTGGAAAGAAAGGATAAATGCAAATATAAATGGCCCAACCATTTGTAAAACTTTTAGCAACGGCTTTCCAATGTGAATAATTGACATTTAACAATAATAAAGTGATCTAAATTTAATAACAACTTACTTTCACAATTGAGTTATAATTCCCACGCCTCTGAGAACAAATACTGTAGTATCAGTAAGTATTTGTTATGGAAGAAGTGGCAAGTTATACTTTGCAGAGGGTGATCGGGATTGGGGCTCGACGGGGGTGGACGAAAGCTCGATATTGAAAATAATTCACACCATGCCACTTATTATTATACCTACATCTATTATTTCTAAGTTGTGGAGCTTTTGTTAGAATACTGCCTCGAAAGTATACAAGTATTATAAACTTTAGCTCGTTTTATACCCTAAAACCGGGTGAATAGAAGGAAATGCTACGAGAAAACTTTAACAAAACTTTCTTACTGTTTGGCTTTAATCTAGTTAAAATGACCGTGTGAGTTTATTTAACGACAGGACTATTTTTAAAATGGGTATCCTTAGATTAATAAATAAGATTAATGAGAAAATGTCGCAAATCTAAATTCATCTCGACTGCAACACATCGAATATATTATTATTCTCCATAATACGACCTCACAAGTTTCAGAGTACCTATATTATACCTACCAAACTTTGCGAGTTAATAAGGGTCAATAAACAATTCAATTCAATTAATTTTTAACATATTGTGGTCATTACAAATTATAAGTTGAAGACGTTCGCAACATGACGTGAAACATTATTATAAAGAAGAAGAAAAAAGTAATAAAAGCGATAAAAATTAAACTATAAAAAGAGAACATAATAATGTAAGCATACAAAAGCAGTTAAAACACAATTATACATCTATAAAAGTTCAAAGAAATATACCGAGTTTGCTAAGGAGTATTTTAAGAATTTATAAAATAGCGTACACCTAAACTCACCCTCACGCAAGAGGAATATATTGACAACCGAAGTAATTTAGTTTAACATAATTATCGTCCTCCCAGTTGGCGTTACCAGTGGCAGGTTGGCTCTATACCTTGAGAGAATAAACAACTGATACTCTCTATTTCTTAGATAGTTATCGGGGATACTCAGGTCAACACTGCCCAGAATGGCCATGTAATATGATGCAATACCTGAATAATTATTCTAACTTTATAAACACAAATGTGGGGCATCAGACGGTCATAACACTATTTATCCACGCCAGTTATCACACACAATACGTCAATAAACTAATTAAAATGATATTACCAAAATGTATAAAAAGGGACACGCACTTCGCACCCTCTGTTTATTATTTTTAATTCTTTGTAAAGCGTATATCTTGTCCGCTGTATATGTACTTGCATTACCGTTGAATAAACTCTTTAATGTTTTAACTTTCGTAAAAGCTTATTGTTTCCCAATTCGTCATCTAGTCTAAATATTTACATTCTTGAAGGTAAATTACCTTCAAGACGATGGTCTTTAAACGTAACAACTGTGAATACTACTCAAGAGTTACACATAAGTCCAGTCTTTGATAAAGAGACGAAGGAAGGATAACATCATCCAGTGGCGAAGGGTGGAGGTAGGCTGTTAAGATCCGCCATAAATAGTGCACATTAAACTTTTTCAGACATACATATTTGTTTTCATTGAAATAAGATTACAATTTACAGATAGTGTTGGTTAGTTTTCAAAATTCAATTAAACCCTGAGAAACCAAGCCATAATAGATAATAGTCATAAAATACTCGTCTATCTACGAAATATCTAAAGTTATGCAATTAAATCATACATAACTTTGAATATTTTATAGATAAAATAATATTTTTTATTTATTATAGTTTGGTTTAGTCAGGGCTTAATGAATTAAAAAAAAATAACCAACAATATGTGTAATATGTATTTTTAATCCAACGAAAACAAATAAGTATGAATGAAAAAGTGTGCACAATTATGTCGTATTCCCCAAATTAGACCAAAACTATTATGGTTTCGTTTAGGCATGGCTTAATCGATTTTTAAAAACTAACTAACACCATCTGTAAATTGTAGTCTTAGTTCATTAAAAAAAAATACATATGACTAAAAAAGTTTAGTGTGCACTATTTATAGCGAATCTTAACAGCCTACCTCCACCCTTCGCCACTGACATCATCACACCACATCAGTATCCTGTCTATCCAAGCAACCTGATTCATTTACCATCTTCCCCGAGGAATATAACAGAGCGATGACTCTTTAAGTCTTATACAATACGGCCACATTCACTTACTTGGCAGAGACTGCGATAACTAAATACTCGACTAAAATGATATGCCTAGTGGAACCTGAGAATTTCGGTATTTTCTAAACATTATAGTTGGACCGATTGTGGGGGCCGTTGTCCTTACCTAATCAAATCCCCTTATTTATTATTGTCACAAGACCAAGTGACCGACAGTAACGGGTCAGTAATTGCTAAGAACATGCAGTGACTTCAAGATAGCCAACTCATGCAGACTTGTTAAAGTTATCGCTCTCAGTTAGCTCAAGACAACTGGTGCGTGTTGGCCTGTTTAACGCTAAATCACAGTTTATTGATTAATTTAATTATTATACAGACTGATCCAGAAGTTGTTCGTGGGCCACGGCCGGGTCAGCTTGATATAGTGTGATCGTCGTCCAAGCGATACTTTTGAATACCTGGCAAGCCGTGATACTGGCTCTCATATAACCTCATATAATATCATCCATTAACAGTGTACTATCAAGTGCCTCGTACCGTGTAACCTAACAAACCATACCGCGCGAGTGATAGTGCAATCAAACCACGGAGCCATTATTAACATCATAAATTGTCAGTGTCTGTCATCCTGTGTAAACCCCCCCCCCCCTAGATCCGTAATCCATCACGACCATCACCGTCAAATTACAGTCCACTGTTGAAATCGCCACCACATTATTTAAACACAAGTCAAATATTTGATAAATTGTCTTATAATGTTGTATAATCCGACTATGTCCGATCCGAATAGGATCATATGGGCTTCCACAGAGTAGAGGTTTGTATTAACAGATTTTTGTTTTTTACGAGAAATGGATGTCAGCCACTTGCTCAACCTATTATGATGCTCACAAACAAATTGAATGTACTTGCCAGACCCAGGACTCGAACCTGGGACTCACGGCGTGATAGTCCAATGCTTAAACTGCGCGGGTACCGTTAGTTGATTCTAAATGCCTATCTATATAATAGTTGGATATCAAAAGTCACTTTAAACAATGTGTAAATCGTTGAAAAAGTTAACTGTTATGTGTACCTACTTGCCAGACCCAGGATTCAAGCTTGGGACCCACGGCGTGATAGTCCAGCGCTTAAGCCGTGCGGCCACCGTGGGTGTCAATGTTGTATAATGAAAGTAAATTATTTCAACCCTGCTATGTTTTACTTATAAAAGATTTGTGTAAAAAATATTAAAATTCCGTTTTAATATCAATTATGAAAGTCGTGTCTCATAATTAAAACTCATCAACTGATATTTGCGTTTACAACCTGATGGCTATAATAGACGATGATTTCAATTTTGTTAGAATCCGTCCAAGGCTAAAAGAAGATCACTCACTCTGCTAAGTTTAATTTTTTCGATTCATGTCAGGCAAGGCTTAAGCGGGCCAGAAAGCTCCTTTTTGCATCTTTCACTGCCGTCACTCTAATTCGAGCTTTTAGCGTTTCTATCTTACGGGCGTCTGCCTTCTTAATAATCACTTTCGGTACGTAAAAAAAATATTTTTTGCAAAGAAAATTATTATTTCACCTGTTATCTTTTAATTGTGTCCGCACAATATGACTGAGTGGTTACGCATCGGGCCTATAATATCGTGGGTCCCGGGGCTTGAACATTCACATGACGTGTATTTGAACCTAATAGGTTGAGCAAGTGGCTAAGATTCATTTCTCATAATAACACAACTCTGTTAATACAAGCTCTACTCAGTGGAAGCCCATATATTATCTTTGTAGGATCGAACATGGTTTTAAAAAAGCTTATATTGAAGATATCGTGAATCTATTGTATTATCAATCGCTTTTGTTGAAAATAATTAGAACTTTCGCATGTACAGTAGAACCTCATTTTAAAGGACTTCTGATATAACGGACAAAATATCCGGTCAAATAATGTAAAAGTTGTTAAAAATATCCAATTAATATTATACGTCATGTTTAACTATAAAGTAATGATTATATTGAGATGCATGTTGCGTACTGTCGCGCTATCACGGCGAAAAAATTTGTCTATGGTTTCGTCATTTTGCAGAATATTTTGAACGAACACGATCTATGTAAATTCAATGATGGAGTAACCTAGTAACTAGTCTCTGTAAATTCAATAATATGTTGAACGGAACCCAACCCGCAGACCATAGATAAACCATAGATATACCACTAGTTAAAATTTGTCGCAATTAAGTATGATACCTATATTATAGCATAGTGGTATTTGTGGATGGGCGCGAAACCCGAGAGATGTTATAAATTTTTTCCGAAGTGTTTTCAAAATTGTGCACTAAATTTAAGATAACTCCTTATATAAGACCACCAGATGTCGGTTCCGGTCTAATCTCCGAAGGAGGATCAATTAAGTGTATGTTACAACTTGTCCCTTAAAGGGGATGACCTTTATTGCATAGATTAATAGATGTATGACTGGCGAATTCTGAATGTGCCTTACAGTTTTTCATAGATTTATCTAGGTATCTACATGTCTTCTTATATTTGAAAATAATGTTTCTGCTTATTGAATCAAAATAAACTGCTCCACTAACCCCAAACTCCATAAAATATAAACTGATTCTTTGAAGTCAACTTATAACGTACCTATTTAATATTTACCTTCCATTATTATCGTGATTCTAGATAACAAATAGAGCGGCGTTTGTGAACCAGAGACTTTCCTCATCTATATACATAAAAATGAATGTTTGTCTGTCTGTATGTCCCATATGCGTTCCTATACCAAATTTGGAAAATCCATGCTTCTCACATGGACAGCTGTATGTGGCCTGCTCACGCGTTGGAAAACCTTCTGATTTATTAGTGTATACACCAGACGGAAAAACAAAACATATTGTGTATCCAAAGACACTTTAATAAATATAATTAAAACACAAACACTTTCTTTCTTTGAGTGGCATTGCAACGCATGCCGTGTACTCGCTAGTTAAACATAAATAGGAAAGCTATGAAATATAATAACAATTTTGTTTTTTTATTTGAATGCCTAAGATATTGTAGATCTTTTTCTAAAGACAATAATAATAATGTTGCATACTCTAATGTGATATTATATATCTTCATGTTTACAAACTAATGGTGTAACTGGGCTTATTGTATAAGATTAAAAACATAAATATTATATATATATGATAAAATCTACATCATTAGAATAATCTTGAGATGAGACCTGTTAGTTTTAGTGTATTTAAAAATATTTAAATACATTCATAACAATCGCATATTCTTATTATAAGATTATATACCTATTGTTCTAACTTTTGATTACTCTTAGCACGTAGGAATATTTGCGGCAAATGCTAATGTGATGTACCGATTTCTGATAAGTAGGGTTTGGAGGTGTAGTCTGTATAGATCGAAGTAGGCGCTAAAATTGCAAAAGTAGGGTTTTTCAACACGCTGCTTGGTCAACGTAGAGACGAGGTTCATTCTTTCCACGAGAATTAGGTCTGAACAACATGTGGATGTTAAGGCGATAATAATATAATTATAGACATTGGGCTAAAACACAATTTTACATTAAATTTCCAATGATAATCCTTACACTAATTAAAATAAGTTAGATATTAAGTTATGGATGTGAAACATATCTGTGGGAGTCATGGTGTTGCGGAGGAAGAAGTCGAGATTTGGTGGTTACTCCGATGGATAGAGGAGCGAGTTTTATTTGCAGTATAAACAGTCGATACAAAAGTATGTTACAATACTTATGATACTGTTCTGAGGTACGATCTCGGTTGAATGAGATGTTGTGCGGAGCGATTCTTATACTGAGATACTTACAAACCGTGAACTTATATTCGAGTGATATCGGTTCCGCTATTTATTGACGTACTCACAATCAAAATAAAATCTTGAAAAGAATATTAAGGAAATAATTATTATCATTGAGTTAGCTACTATATTGAGTTTGCATCATCGAATATAGCTGACTATGTGGAAAAATGGATTTTGCGGAAATTATCATTGCAGTCAGCTATTTACTGAGTTTGCCATAATTGGACACTACGGGAAATGGGTATTTTATATCGCCGATCAATATGCTGACACGGATTGGGTTGTTTATCCCCATATATGTATCTGAATAGGTTCAAGAAAAAAGAAGTAAGTGACTATCATGCCGTTGTGTGTTGTTTGTGTCGGTTTAGTGTTCCTAGTATATTAATTTAGGGATGTAATCGTAAAATTGAATATTCCCCATTTTGCAACAATAGCAAATAAATATTACATCAGACGTGGTTTGAAAGTCAAGGACAAAAATAAAATAACGATAAAGTTTCATTAACATATTCTTTATTATCACAATCAATTTATAAATTGATTTTCTATGCTACACATTTCATAGGTAAAAGATATAATATGTAGAAAACATTTCAACTGTTATATTAATTAATCGTTATTGGTTATTCAATTTTAAATTATGATTTTCTACCCTAGTAGAGATTTTATAACTTAACTGAATCGAACATATTAATTAACATATTACTATAAATTAAATGTAATATTTTTAGCATTTAACATTATGCTTATGGAAAAAGAACTTCACTTATTTGAGCTCCAAACAAAAATCAGAAGACTGATACAAACAGACAAGTCTAGTGTTATTTTGAAATCTGCAAACATCTGAAATCCAAACTGCTATCCCAGAACACAACAATCCAGATATTATACAATGTATCCGGAAACTTGTACGTATGCAGTTCGCCGTATCATACTTCACCGAGAAATTTTGTATCGGAAATATATGCCCGTATATTAAAGAACGTTCAACCTCTTTGGGTCGTATAGTACTGACATGAAATTCATGTTTAAATAAAACACGGTTCTCGTCGGTTTACACTTTACAGGAAAACAGCAGCAAATATTTTTTTGAAAATAGACAATATTATACTAGATTATTTGTTAGGTTAGGTTACGTTATCACTCTTGAATTCATGAATTTTGCCAAATAATCTATGAAAATTGAATTAACGTTTAGACACCATTTAGTATACGGTCATCTTTTTTCCGATAAGAAAGCTCACGACAAACTGCCACGATGAAAATTTTTTACGTACAATTTACATGTAACCATTATTCAAAACACTGCCAAGGATGGCCCTCAGGTATGATCATTAGTATGAAATCGAAATAAGGATCGTTAAAACAATATTTGGAGTCGAATAAAGACAAATTGTGACACATATTATGTTACAACCGCGATATATTCGTGGAATTTGAGTATCCAAACATACTCCAAAACAACAATTACCGATTTAAAATGATCTGGGCATAACGTTCGAAGAATTAATCTGAACCAATTAACCTAGATTTTTCTTTATTTGAAGCCGTTTAGGCGGAGAAGTACTTATTAACCCAAATTGAGATGGTTGCTTAGGATACGTGATCAATCGGAATCCTGGATTGGTTGTGGATTAGACCGGAATGAGAATAACGACTTCAGTACACAAGGGTCCACGTTAGACTATTGCATCACGAATTTACGTTGACTTTTCATACAATAAACAATAAAGTACTATTTACTTATGTAACCTTACAACATTGTTTTTTTTCATAAGTAAAAGGTTATATAGGCCATTTAATTTAGGTGTCTACTCATGTTCTTAATATTTCTCAAAGATTTTTTGTTTAATTTATCCTGGAAAAAACATTTTTAAAACAAATTTACCAAATCAAAGTGTATAAAGTATTATATTTTTAAGTTTTTAATGTCTTTTTAATTAAATGTTTTAGTTTCCGTTTTAATACTTAGTTTTTTTTTTTTAATATAAATTCGATTACACACTGAATAAAAATTATCTATGTACATCAACACGTTTTCTTTTTCATAATAACAAATTATTTCAATTAAAAATTTATATATATATACATAACATTAATGAAATTATTGAATACGCCTTCATACTAAATATTATCCTAATTTACATATTGTAAGTATATGAAATAAACATTTACTTTTTTGAAACTACTGTGGGAATCATTATACAAACTATACACAAATATCTAAAAAGATGAGATTGGTTCCTACAATATATAATAAAAAAAAGATATAATAAAAAAAAAACATAAAAATATTTTATTCATAGACATAGATAATATTATAAAGATTTATACATTCATTAGGTGTCATTTTTTATATAACTATTCCAATAAATACTCAATTTTCTCAGTTTCTACGTATTATTTCTGTGGTTCAATTATTCGGTTAACTTTGGGTCATCAAGGTAACTTTGGCTCACACAATTTATAGAAAAGTACCTGATTATTGTAAATGAATATGGTAAATTATTATATGTGGTTGGGCCAATTATGATTGCTTTTATCTCTATATTTCCTTTATACCACAAATCCATCGTCCAGGCGACCAGCAGTTACCGTGATTGAATAACATTCAGTTACTTTAAGTTACCTCAAGAGTTATGACAACTGGTGAGCATGGACTTGTGACAGCTAGACCGTCCTTTAATGAGTTATTTAAAGCACATACGGATTGATTCAAAAAAGTTAAGTGCAGGGCTTAATGATTTAAAAAAAACTAACCTAAACCATCTGTAGTATTATATTGTATTCTTAATTCAACGAAAACAAAATAAATAATTATGACTGAAAAAGTATACAATATGTTTGTCAAATCGTTCATTGCATACCTTAACTATTATGGTTTAGTTTAGGTAGAGTTAAACTGATTTTTAAAAACTAATCAACACCATCTGCAATTTGTATTCTAAATGTAAATAACTATGACTGACAAAGTTTGGTATGCACTGTCTCTGTCGGATCTTAACAGCTTACCTCCACCCTTCACCATTGATCGAGAGAATATAACAAACCATACGCATTACTATTTGATGTATTTTAAATTTATTATATTTTCGTAAAGGTAAAATATTGGGAGCCAAAGCTAATTTGATGGATTCTGAAATGATAAACGCCATAATAGTTATTACATAATAATATTATTATTGAAAAATTTATTTGAGATCAAATATATTAGTAGATTTTTGACGCACTATCTTTAGTAACAATTTCAAATGTTTAAGTGGACGATTTATAATTCTACATTTTTGTTAAAATTCCAATTAAAAATTTCTTTATTATTTTATTTAACTATGTTTTTCTACTTGGTCAGGGGGTCTGATTAAAGCTACAAAATGGTTAATTTTTTGTTTCTATTTTTTTCTCCTTAAACAACAACAAAAACATTTATGTTTCGTTCTACAATAAATTGAATCTGGAAATGTACATAAATACACATATATAAATAATGTTTATACTAAGTAGAGTAAATGCTGATATCATGTTTTGTTTAGATATGAATAATATGTTGAATTCATTTTGATAATTAATACAGTTGGATATGAGAGAGATATTTCGCTGTTTAAATATTACAAGGTTTTATGTTACATTTTCTATGTTAACATTAATCAAATATAAAATCCTAAAAGCTGCAGTAATACAAGGTCCTAAGTAATTTTCACCAAATTGAAAAAAACTTAACATAGCACCTTGTAACATTGATGCAGCTCTTTTTGATTATAATATTTAAAACAAACCTATGTCACATATTTTTTTTAAATTATACGCAAATTTTAAAAATAATAAAAATTGTTAAAAACAGTAATACGATTTATTAATAATACTGACATATTTTTATTGGTGACCTATATTAAAAGTACTAAACATATTTTACGATGAATGCAGTGTGTTTATTGTATATTTAAAAATTACTTAAACCTTAAACGAATGCAGTATTGTTATGTCAGTAAAAAGAAAAAAAATGGATTACGTGCGGAAAATTCTGTGCCGTGCATGGTAACACTCCATGAGAATACGATCTTTAATCTATAGTTCCATTATTTAACGTACATACCACACTGCACGTCTAGCAGCGGTCCTCGTATTCTAATGGAAAGCAAATGTATTTGTATTTCAAATATTAAAAAAGTAAAGGAACCTAATAATCATATCGACAGACCACTGCACTTTTAAATTCGTAACCAGATATTTTTTTCACTCAAAGAAAATTCACGTATAAAATAAGGAGGTGGTTATTCGACATCACACGTAGTTTGTGGTTCCTTGACACGTGTCATCTTCCTGGCATTCGTCTCTGAAGACCCTTATTAATATTTATATAGACCCTTAGGCATAAAGTCCACTAAAGCAGGCTTGTGGAGCGCTCGCGCATTTTCTATGTAAATCATCGAAAATAAACGTAATCAAATACGCCAGCGCACACTGGATTTGACGACGCCTTGGGGCAGGCGGGCGCCCCATGAGTCACCGTTTTTCGCTTCTCAGCGATATGAATTAACGAAAATAAAACGTAGTCCATTCATTGAACACGGCAAGCAAAATCACGCTCCTCGAAGCGTCGTCGACAGACGGGCGAGAAGCCATTATATAAGAACAGTGAACTCTTTGTTTAGTTATTGCGTGTCCGATATTAATTACAAGCCCCGATAAATTTAATAATATTTTTATTACTTTGTTATGAGAGAGGCTGATAATAATAATTATTTTGTGCTCCTTGGGCCCCTTATTACATAGGTGAAGGGTAATGCGCGGGTGGGAGGGGGCCTACTCAGTAGTGAGCGCACCGAACGCTTTTTTAGTGGGCTTTATGCCTTATGGCTCTGAAATCTAACCACTATGTCAATATAGGCCTGATGATGGATTTATATAGTTTAATTTCATTTGAGACTGAGTTTCTATATATACTTCAATATGATTTGTTTGCCAGAGCAACATTATTTTTGGCTGAGTTTGATGTATAATCCCAAACAAATCAATTCGTCAACCTCACCTTACAATCAGATGATTAGCTGATAATTTATGATGCGATTATCGTCATGGTTCCAACTTAGACGACTATACTAGACAGGTGAAGGTATAATTGAATACCATAATGAATTACAGAATAAACATGACGATGTTATGCGCGTGGATTGTCAAAATCGAAAATCATTTTGCTAAATTTTATTCAAATGAAATTATTATCTGCTAAACACTCATATGGAGTTTCCAAGTATCTGAACTTTGAAGGTAATGTCCCGACTCCCGATACACAATCTGCAATCCCCGATTAACATAGAGAAAGAAAACAAACTACCTACTTAATGAAATATATCAATAATATAATTGCATTTTTTTTATTATTTTTTAGTAACTGAATAAGATGCATTATTTAACTTAAATGGATTTTGCGGAAGATGCTTTGATCCTTCTAAAGACATTGAATAATTTTATTCAAATTGGAAAAATATCAGCGTATTCATCAGTGTTGATTGTTATATGTTTTTAGTTGTTATTGCTATGTTTTCAAATTCTGATGTATCTGTATTGATAATTATTTCATAATCCTATCGTTTTTCGCAATTTCAAATAGGGATTGCAATACTAAACGATAATATTAATACCGGTACTCGTTAAAACATGTAAAAAAATCAGTATTAATCAACCGTAGATATCTCTTTAAATACATAATATTCTGCTGGCCTTTTAAAACATGCATAGATACTAATACGATAGAACTGCTGATTATACAAATACATTGAAATGTCAGTCTGCCTTTCTTGTATCCTTATTATTTTTTTTTAATTATTTTATAAATGGTGTTTTTAAAAAGTGGTTGCACTCTAAATATTGACGGAAAAGAGCTTTATACTCAATCATAATATAAGTAGGCAATAAAGTAGAAAGTACTGAAAAAAATAACATTTAATTTTTTTTGAACCAATCTCCTCTGGTATCAATAAATACTGGAATATCGGTTTTAAAATACCGGTATTGCAATCCCTAATTTCAAACAATAAAAATTGTTACAATTATTTTCCTGAAGCACGTACGCTGCATTATAACATGCCTTTTTAACGAATAGCTATTGCAATTAAAATTAATTGATAGACGTGTATATTTTAAAAAAATCCATCGAGCCATTATAAATTTTTATGTTGTACGTTGCAATTTTGAAACACTAATTAGTACTCTTTTATTACGTGAAATAATCATATTGTTAATTAAATTAGTGTTTGTTTGAAACTTCTGTTCTAGCAAGTGTCTATTAAATGATTTGTTCAAATTCATCACATGCATAATATGTATATATTTATGGTCTTGGATATATGATATTTTCATAATTTTAGCTTGTAATCTTCATATGATAAATAAATCAAAAATCTCTAAATAAATTTACCCAGGCATTGGAAAATTGTGTTCCACTCAGGTATTAAATATTCGGCATTAAAAACTTATTAGAACATTAATTAGTGAATGTAATAAATGAAAATACTCGTATCATTTTTTGGATATCAATAATGACGTATTTTACGATCATGGTTTGTTAATTCGCGGGGTCGCTACCAAAAGTTGGTAAGTCGATAATTTAGATATATAGAGTTAACAGCGGATTATGTGTGTACATATATATATATATATAAATATGTAGAGTATGCTAGAAAGAAATCCAAGATCATCTGATATATTATAGAATATGCATTTAAAATACAAAGAAATTATCAGCATGCCTGATTTTAGAGGACATATTAAACTTTTAAATTGAAATTACTCCATAACGTGATTTATAAACTTACCAACTTTTCGCAGTTTGTTTTCCAATGGTGGAAGTGCATAATGTCTGAAGATGCCTAAAGGTAAATCCCTGGTCGTAAAAAGTACAAAACTAAAATCAATTCGCGTTATAATGATCAAATGATTCTATTTATCATCCGTATATATTATAATATGCAAGTACAAACCAAATCAATAAATTTGACTAGTTTTAAGTAAACATTAAAAAATAATACGGTATCATTTGGGTAGATGGTTAATAAATATATAATATAAATGACAAGCTAACTAAACCAATGTGGTGATTACTTACTTACTGAATTGTGGTAATTGCTAAGTCAAATATGTAGGGCAAACGAGAAGATTATTTAAAATTAAAATAATAGAATATTTAGCAGAGGCTAGAAAGGGTGGTGAAACTTTTACATTCGGAATGCATATTATATCAGTTAATGACCAATTTTTTTTTTCTTCAAATAATGCAACTCCAACACGTCATTATAATAGTGATGATAAACATAAAAAATATTATCTAGACATTATGTTTAAATTTAAAAGGCTCCGGGGTCGTCGTTGAGGGTGGCGAGAGGGTCTGGGGGCGCGCATCCCCTCGGCGCGCAGGTCACTCTGGGGCCCGAACTCGATCCGCTACTGCTAGATTCGGTGCAGTGACAAGCGAGGCAGCTGCCCGTCGAGGGTAGGGCCTCTCCGACTCTGTATAATGTCCCTGCAATCAAAGAAAATAACACAAATAAATTAGACAATGTTACAAGCCAATACGGTAAGATTTCGCCAGTTTTTTTAGGTCCTGCACTATGCTCGTGCCTCTTGCCATTTTTGACATGCTTTGCTGTATGTTTATTTATTTAGAAAGAGTATTACGGCATTACAGCGATTGGCCAATGCGCCATAATACATAACTTATACAAAATTATAAAAAATGACTTAATTACAAATAATAACCAGTATAACAAAAGAGTAGAAAATACAGTATATGCTAATATAGATATTACAGTAAAATGATAAATACAATTATAAATCTAACCTATTTCACACGTCCGTCCACAAACATGACATAGTTAATAAAAAACAAATCAACCTTAATGGTGCCATCAAATAAGTTAATCGCACGATACACAGCATCATGAAACATCACATCTGTTCTGCGACGAGGTATCATGAAGATCGTAGTGTTACGAGTGATATTAGTGGGAACATGAAAATTAATATTTGCCAGTATATACGGATTGTAAATGAACCCTCGAAAAAGTAAAAAGAAATGCTTTAAAAGAGCAATCACTCTTCGGGTGGACAAGGAATGCATTGATAGCATACCCAGAAGAAAACGAGTAGGAAAATTTATTTTATTATCTTTATCATAAGGAAAGAATCCGTATGTCTATAAGTAGAGAAATCTAAGAAATCTATTGTGGACTCGATCCATCTTAATTGTGTGGACGGACCTATTCTGTATGTTCTGTATGTAAGATTAGTCACGACAGAACCAAGGCGTGGAATGGTATTTGGAGTACACTTGACAGCCTCGTGAAGTACTAATGATGATCAAATTCGTCGCTAATGACTGATTTATCTATTTCTAAACAAAAGAGTCTGTGCCGCGGTTATGCATGGAATCTAGATTTTCTTTGATGTAAATGACGAAACTGATTCATCATAAAATAAACCGGTTATTAAAATTATTGAAGTATGTAAAAATCTATAAAAAATGCGTCTTTCTCACAAATTGACGAATTTGAATCAATTAAGCTCTGCCTAAACCAAACTGTAATAGATAAAAAAATATTATTTTATCTATAAAATAACATGTATGACTTAATTGCATAATTTTAGATATTTTATATAATATAGACGAGTATTTTTTGACAATTATCTATAATTGCTTAGTTTCGCAGGATTTAATAGCATTTTAAAAAACTAACCAACACCATCTGTAAACAATAGTCTTATTTCAATAAAAACAAGAGTATGACTGACAAAGTTTAGTGTGCACTACTTATGGCTGATCTTAACAGCCTACATCCACTCTTCGCCACTGAGATACAGTGTTGTCTCTAGCAATTTTATGAATAAAATTAATAATTTAAAAGCTCAGTCTGTCTACAGAGCTTATACGCCACTGTTATATGTTATCTTGCTTGATAATCGATCGTGTATCCATCGTTAATAGAGAACTCAAAATTAAATGCAAACTACAATACCCCAACGGATATCGGTTACGTTTATAAGCCGTAGACGTACCGAACCTTACGAGGGAAAGTATTCGAATAATGTTAACACTAATTTAAACCCAGATATAGCCAAAAACGACGTGTCCATTATTATACAATAATATTTTATAAAATACAATTAATTTCTTTAAATTTTATTAAGGAATACATAATACCTAAATATGTAGAATTATCCACATAATATAATCTAGAAAATCATCACAGAGCGTGGATATTATAGCATAGATATTGGTTGGGCCAATTAGGGTCGCTTTTTACCCACCTACCTCAAATCCGGTAAATACAAAAATGGGTCATTAGTCGGCCGTGATTAAATAACGCCAGTTAGCTCAAGTTACCTCAACACAACGGGTGCGTGTAGGCTTGTTACAGCTAAATAATTATAATAATTTAAATTTAATTAATTAATTTAACTTCTGTCTGCCGATGACGTCGTCCTATACGATAACTCAATCGAGGATATTAAAGAGACTATCAACAGGCTGCATGACAATCCGTCTTGCGTTGGTTTGAAAATCAACGCGAAGAAAACCAATGTTTTGTGCAATAGCACTTGTCCTGATTCAGATTTCTCTCTGATTAGCGACGGGAAAAACATCGAGAGTGTCGATAGCTTCAAATACCTGAAGGTACACATCACGGGAGATGGCATTTTGCAGAGAGAACTCGCTATCCGATTCAACTCAATGCGGAGTATCTAGAACTCACGATTGTATTCAGTCAAAACCAAATCCCGTCTATTCGATGATTGTATTCTGACGGTGCTGTTTTAGGGTACCAAATCATTAACACCTTACGAAGGCTTTGCAACAGATACTGGGTGTGCGATGGTATGGCTTTAGGAGTAACATGCAGATGAAAGAACGCATCGAGCAGCCTCTCATCACACTGTCAATGAAGATTTGACGTTTGACCTGGCTCGGCCACGTACTGCAGACGCTTGAAGAGAACCTCAATCGGTGTCTTGGAAGGCCACTAAATACTATCTATTGAGTGTATACGGCGGAGCTACGGGATGCTGGTATAACCTGGAATGACGTAAGAAGACTGGCTAATGACAGGGATTCTTGGAAGCGTTGTGTCCATATGCTCTGAGGAGCGGATATGACTAAAGAAAAAGAAGAAAAAGATACTTATCTCCTTTTTCTATCGAAGAAAGGGAATTAACCTTGATCATAAAGATCCACAAATTCATTTTCATTTATTATCAGCACGTGCATCCTTAAATTTAGCTAAATTATTAATGTAATAACATTATAGGTGTTGAAAGAGTTAAAAAATATTGTATAAAGTCTTATATTATAAAGGTGAAGATTTAACTGCGATTATTCACCGTATTAACCGAGCCTAAATAACAATTTCGTAGACTTGTCTACGGCGTAGAGCTCAGCGTAGCTCCGGCGTAGAGGCAGTAAAAACGACGTCGAGTTTATGATTCTTTAATAACAGAATCCATTATATGGCAAGCAAGTTACTATTTTTTACGAGCAGTTAAATTTTGTGTATCATGGAATATTATGCAAAATTCGATGAAAGCATGTTTTATGGCTACATTTCACTAACATAACATACGTCTCAGAACTTATTTGAGATTTATAAGGGTTGATAAAGTAAAAAATAAAGTGATAACTTACAAGACTTTACAGAGATTGTGGTGCAAGTAGGGACATCTTGCAACAGAATATGATAGATGCAATTATATAATTTTATTATTTTTAATTACATTAATACCCCGTTTACACGTGCATGGATTTACTGCTGTTAGTACGTATTACGCAAGTTGCATTCAAATAAGTTCAGAAGCTTTTGAATTTGTATGTAATTTGTGAATAATAATTATTGGTACTTGTATGGCGGATGCGCTAGCGCAGTAGAACGATAGGGGCGAATCTGCCGGAAGAAATATTAATGCTTCAAATACATTATGATGCACGTCGCGTACTGTCATGCTGTCACGGCTACAAATTTATTCTATGGTTTCGTCATTCCGCAGAATATTTTGAACGATCACTATCTCTATAAATTCAATGATGATGGAGAGTGCTAATACTTATGTATTAGTATTTTGAATTATTATTCATTATTCACGCTAATTTCAATTAATTTCAACAGTTTCTACGTGTGCGTACGTTAAAATTATTTGCAATATTATATCCATAGTTAATATTTTGAACAGAACCCAAGCTACAGATCATTTAAAATTTCAAAATGTGCTACGGATGGCATGGGAACATCGATTAAACAAGAAGACAATACACACTTTTTCCCCGTAGTGGCAGCTTATTGTATGTCACGTGATAGTAGGCGACATGCACCTCAATCTGATCAAAACTTCATACACAAAACAAAGAGTGGTTGTCTCAATAACAGGCATACACAAAAGGTACAATTAAATCAAATAATAAAAAAATACCAAGAAAAACGACATTACACGCTTATCCCGTAGCGGTGACATCACGTGAGAGTACGCGACGGGCATCATAACATAATATATTTGAACCTTCACTACACCGAGCTGAACATTTTGAAGTTTACCGATTATCTACGAAAATATTCGAACCTGTTAAATAGACCATACAAGTGTAACATCGCGTCTCGTTTACGCTTGAAGAATGAGATTGGAGAGACAGTCAGCACTTTTACGTTTAATCAATTATTATTGCAATAGTTTTTAGTACACACTATTGATGCCAGTAAATCCATATTAATTAGGACGCACGTTGTTCAATTATTGATAAAGTATATGACGTCAATCCAGTAGGTGCGGGTTCGAGTTCCTCCGAGCGACATATTTTTCTAAAAAAATCTAGTGGGTATTTGAGGTTTTAATGTATATTACGTAAACAATTCAAAAAAGCCTCTCTGCCATCTGCAAGAGACACGTCATCCAATTCTTCGACCACGTGGTAAGAAAAGTATGATGCAGGAGTGATCTGAAAGGGAGGAGGTTGTGAAGGGTTGCGCCTTCCATATGAAGTGACACCATCAATAAGGCGACTGAATCAACAACTCTTCAGTGTGAATATTCGAGGTTTTCGTATAAAAGACATGGGTTACTGTAACGGTCGTGGTAAAACCGCAGAATGACAGCCTCTGATTCATTTGGTTATGGGTTTGAATTTCCAGTCTGTCAAATTCACATTTTAGACTTTTATTCGTGATTATTAAATTTCTTAACTTCTTCAAAATTTTGAGCCAATTACAAAATATTAATATAAAGCTTTATCAAATTGCAATTGCAATATCGACTATTGAATGTATAATATGCGTAAATGAGCATATTATAAAGTGTGCTAAGCCAACAGTTAGTGAAAATAAAATGTTTATAATGTCATTTTTAGCTTCCTAAAAGCTCCGCCACCAAGAGCTTTTTGTAATGAATTAAAAAAAAATATTTTTAGATCACAAGTAATATATTTACGAAATCAATAAAAATATTATTATATTTTTACTCTCCTGTTTCTGTCTCTAGCCTAGCTCTAATTTTTCTAGCCCTCTTTTATTCAATATTTTACTGAAAGCACTTAACGATATTTAATAAACCATTTCTTTCATTCAACGAATAATTCACAAGAATTTTAGAATGTCACATTTCATATATTGAACATACATACTTGAAAACACCTCAGATACCCACTAAAAAAATTAATTACATTTGAAAAGATACAATGCTCGACGGGCTTTAAACCCGTATAACCACTGGTATCGCGCCAACTGTGAATTAACCAATTATGCTACGAGCCTCCTATCCAATGACGACAATTTAAACTAGAAGGTCCTACATGAAATGCTTATCAAATCGCTTAACAATATACTTCACAAATAAGTAAACTACTTACCCATAACTAGACATCCACTTCTGGAAGGTTCAGTAGCTTCAGTGGAAACCCGACTTCCTTTGTCATCTGTAATTCCATCTCGTAAAGACAATTTTAAATCGCTCTCACTAGACGGCATTTTTTTCTCGCCGCCATTTTCTTTTAATGACGTCACCATAGTTTGCGTCGCATCTATACCACCACCTTTCAATAATACATCGTCACTGTTGTCAATATTATCACTGGTTGTATTGAAATTCTCGACACTCGAAGTGACATATGAGTGGTATTCTTTTGTTTTTTCTGTTTTGGGTGAGTTTTTTGTTTTCGACAGTTGGCGCCCCTGTTTGTATTGTGAATATTTCTTGACGGCCATTTTGTTTTGTTTGCGTTCCAAATTTGAATGTGCCGTGACGTTGGTGGCTAGCGGGCCGCTGGAAGATGGCGCCGCCCCGTTTGATGTGGTCACCAAAGGTTTAGTGTTTGCAGAATTAAATGGCGTCGTGTTTGCGTGCCACGTCGTCGATTTCTCTGTAGACGTAGTCTTGCGGAAAGAGGTCTTCTTTGATTTTCCGTTATAGGTCGTCGGGGGCGGATTGTTCTCAAGGGATAACGATGAGTTTCCTGACGAATAGAAAGTAAACTTTGATCACCTATCATAATATTTAAACTTCACTACTATTACAATAGCATTAAACATAATATACCGCCATCGATTTATTGAAGTTATACTTATTTGGGCGCGCTTGAGAAATCAGATCACAGTGTATTTTTGGCGTGTGACAAGTAACACATAATTTATTTTTTCACACGAAAAAAACGCACTCGATTGGATTCGAACCACCGATTGTTCGGTTATCAGCCGAACGCACTACCTTTACGCCACAGTATGATACTGCAATCGTGACGATTACACAGTATAATATAATAGTTTAGAATTGTTCCGTTGCCTAGGCAGCGAATTTATTACTGTCGGCCATTTGCAATTCCTTACGTAAAAAACGATTAAACATCAGTTAGTAATATAAGTTAAAGTGTATAGAAATTAACCAACAGCGTTCCAATAAGCGGTCTTTTTTCTTTAGTGTGTAATTTAACAAGATAATTAAGAGCTAGTCAATGAATCTAGTTTATCACAAGTTTTGTTTTTGTTTTGTTACGCCAAAGAAGTATAACTTTTAATGCGCGTACATAAGTACACGCACCGATTTTTTTAAAATTAAATTCATTTTGTATTTTCCACAATATAATAAATAATTGATTGCATTACTTGTCAATCAATCAATACAAGTTAAATAATAATTATTCATAAATTGTGATACAGACCTACAAACTTATCTATAGAAAGGTCAAAATGGAACTACGGACTATGGACGCCATTTTTAAAACGTCATTCGAATGTCAGATTCTGTCCAGTTGCCAGTCTTGATTGGGTAGTTTTCGACTGTGGCTCCCCCATCCATTCTTTAGATAAGTTTGTAGGTCTGTACCTATTTCATTCCAATTTCAATTTCTTTTATCATGTCCGATCCTAATAAGATCATAAACATAGGCCTCCATAGAGTGGAGGTTTGTATTATGTACCTAACAGAATTTTGTATTCACGAAAAATGGATATTAGCCATTTGCTCAACCTATTGGGTCCATACTCTGACTTCAAACATAAACTTAAAAACAAAATGTGTATTTGCCAGACCTAGGTTTTGAACCTGGGAACCACGTCATTATAAGCCGACGCGTAAGCCGCACGGCCGCCGTGAACGTTTCAAAATACTTTAAAGGGATCGAAATGGACCGGAACGCACAATCACGAAATTACCGTAACGTCTCGTGGAAACAATAATTTGACAACCTGAGATTTGAAGGCAATAATCACACTTATTTTTTATAAAATATACACGTACCTAATTAGATAAATAATGTGTCAATATTTTTGGAAAATTATCGAGCGCTCCAGTTCATAAAATTATCCATTACAAGCGCTAAAATACACATATAAAATTATAAAGGTACTGACTATCGACTGAATTTAACAACTATTAAAATCAATATGAATCTTGTACTAATGGCAAACGGAGCTACAAAATTTTAACAAACAAAAAAAAGACGTAAATGGGCATTTTCGCCAAAGTTTGTACATTGCGTTTTTGGCATGTCCCATGACTTTGATTGATTTTTTCATAGTTATTATATTATAAAATGTTGGAAAGTTATGTACTTTTAACATGCAAATTTATTAATTTACTCTATTCAATCAGTTAAATACAACTATCTGACCTGTATATATTTTTAATTGATTATTTAGATCGAAAGGTAGTGCGTTTTTACCATGTCCCACCCATAAATTCAAATAAACAAAGTCTGATTTCGTCATTAATTTTGAGTGTGTAAAATTAAATTCGTAGTGTTTTCAACAGCTTACATTATATATTTTTGGAAAATATATAGTTTTTTCGTAAATTTGTACCAATATTGAAAAAAAATCACGTTTAAAGTGTGTCCCAGGATATTTGAAAAAGTGGAACTCCACATTCCGTTACCACGATTTTAGCATGAAGGCGAAAAATTTTCACTATAAATATGTTTTTTTTTAATGTAGCAACATTTTTGTATAACACTGATCGCCATGTACACTTTAAATTGTTGGTGTGTGTCGGTATCGCTATCGGAACAGGTTGCTTTCTGGGTTGGTCATTTAAGAAGTTCCACTACTGTTACCACGATTTATAAGGTAAGAAAACACATATTTCTATTTCACATACTACACATATGGAGCTTATCTTTCATACTACAGATATAATAAAACATATCGCAGGTTTAACAATAAAACTAAGCTAAATTTTGGCTTCAAACACTTCTGAAACAGAATCCGTTACTTCCACTCCGAAACTATATTGGTGGTAACGTATATGTGGAATGTAAAAGTAACGAAATGGCATGCATAAAGTTGGGTTTACAGTGTGTGTTTAGTTCTTCATAGATTATAAAAAAAATTATTTTGTCTGTTCGTATGAAAAACAAAAATATTTTCATTAAAAAATATAAAAAATAACCTGACTATAATATAATAATATAATAAAGATTAAAAAAGTATGTGATATGTCTGAATACGCAAAAATAGCGCACATAAAAGTATGGAGATAAAAAAAAACAACAGAAGGAAAAGAAAAAACACCAGACTGAAATAATTGCGAGACAGGCACTGGCTCTGTCATACTCTTTCTGTTATACGCCACCAAAATTTTAAAACTTCTCCATACATTTTAGGCATAGAAATTTATAAAAATGTATGAAAAAGTATTTTTTTGTCACGTTTAACAGAAATGTGTACTCGATTAGATTTAATACCTAGAACTGTAGGTATTCACGAAATGTCAGAAAAGTACGTCTTGATTACAATCAACCTGTATAGCTACATTTTATGTTGATGAATACAATTAAATTTCAAGACAACATAAAGTCGAACTTGGTTATTACGAGGAAGATGGGACCGACTGAATTTGCTTGTTATAAGCGTTACTCGTTATATCAGAGAATAGGTATTTTTAAATGAGCATGTCACATTACACAAAAAGCCGAAAATAAAAAATTTGGAAACCATCGTAAAAATCCCCGAAACGAGCATGGCATTCATAAACTACAAAAGAAGTTGTTTATTGTAATTAACGCTGGTAGGTACCTACGGACTTCACAAACCTTGGATTTTTCAACCATATGCGTGGATACTTTTTTATTATTGTCGGTGAAACACCAATAAGGTAGGTACTTAGACACTTTACTAGTGTCATAAACGTAATCCGACCCCGGCGGCATCCTGTCCAATCGGATTTTATTGCTTAGGGTCGAAATGTTTTAAAACGGTCGACACATTAACAGTATTTTAGCTCGGTATATCCGATAAGTTGCTCGTTATAACAGTGAAAGAATTAAATGTATGGCGAAAATCATAAACCAATTGTCAACAAATGTTTCGTTATTACATCCGAGATCTCGCTATGTCAGAGATCGTAATAACCGAGTTTGACTATAATTATTTTCGTAAAAGTTATATACTCCGTGCCGCGCTAGGAACTCGCGTCTGAATCCCTTGCTGATTTTTTTTTTCATATATTGTTAATTTGCTTAAAAATATTTTTTATCTGAGTTACAAATAATATAAATGCCAAATAAAGTTATGGTAATGTATAGTGTGTCAAAATTATTACCTACCTTATTTTACAAGTATTGTGAAATTTATTATAAAATATGTCTATTTTAGTGATTAAGTTTGATTTGTTTTGTTATTTTGACGCACGTTGAATATTTATCTGTCTATCAAAAAATTCAAATAAATTTCATAAAACAAAAATTTGTTTTTATGGTAACATGTAACTTAAGCTTTACAAATTACACTCCGTTACCATTTCGTTCCATTCCGAAAATGTCCCCAAAAAAGTTGAACGTTAACTATTTTTCATTTGATTATTAAATAACGAAACTTATTTATTTTTCCAATAAAATTTAGTAAAAGTGATTATTGTCTTTAAAAAAATAGCAGAACGAACATTGATTGGTTTTTTCAAATACTAAAGGAAAAATGCTCTGCCATTATAGACATAGGGTAACGGAGGGGAACGAAATGTGCCCAAGAATTAAAATTCAATAATATTTTTTGACTATTTGTAGTTTTATTTTGAAGTGTATGGTTTTTTTAATCTAATAGAGCTCTTTTAAGTGATAAAAAGTGTTTCATTCATGTTTTAAAAGCTAAGTTTCGTAGTCACGGAACGGAAACTTATTATGCCCAATTTCATAATAAAAATGATATAAATATTGTATTAATCAATATTTTGCTGAAAAATTGCTATCACCAATTCAGCAATAGAACAAGGAATCTGCTAGCTATATAAAAATGGTTAATTTGAGTGAAAAAATAATATTACCCAAATTTCAAACATGTACAAACTTTGGCGAAAATGCCCAAATACCAATTTTGTCGCATTTAGAAAATTTGCGGTATCATACTGTCAAAATGAACGTCTCTTTACTTAGATTATTTGACAAGTTTGTATAAGCTTTCATTATTTAATACAAATTTTAGCTTAAAGTAATGTAAATTCATTTAAAGTACACTATAAATAATGAATGGCGAAAAATGTCTTGAGTAACTGCTCCTGAAATATTTCTAATAAAAAAAATACTAATGTTCACATCTAAATGTATGGTTTCGCGATACGCCCGATAAATACAGGATGTATTGAGGCCATTAACTGCAATGTCTCAATGAATAATGTGACTTAAAATTCCACTTTGACTAACATTTTTGTCATAGATTCTTAGGTGTTTAAAATTATATATTTTTAATAAAAAAAATCATAGATTCTCAATAATTATTGTATATATTAATTACAGCAATTATTTATTGTACACAATAAAAATAGGAATTAATTAATTATAACCTAACAAAACTTCGAGCTAAATTCTTTCACGTAGACCTAAACGTCCCCAATATTATTGGCAGAGGTAGAGAAATACGTTTAGGCTATTAGCGGACCGTGTGGCGTAATTAAAAGTTGTCCAGGACTGACCGCAGAGGGAGTAGGGCTGCGAGCTGGGGCACGGACCGGGGGCCGCGGGTGGGCACTCCTGCCACCAACAGAACATCTCCCCGTCCAGGCAGAGACAAAACTCGCACGGGTCCTCTCTCCAGATCTGTGAACAATTAAAAAAAATAATGTCATTATTTTGTTACATCTTGAAAGTTTTTTTTTTAAATCGAGTTCATTGAATTGGTAAATTAAAACTTTATTATAACTGAGGCAATATAGCATTTTTATTATTTTCCGAATTTAATATTTAAAATAATATTATATATTTGTTTTGGGTATTATACCAATCAAACAATGTTCTTTTGAATCTTTTTATTCTAATCTTGTTGGAAACCAGGATAAATGCTGCCGAAGAGAGTTCATCGTCGTCCGAGCTCGGCATAGTCAAAGCTTTAAACTGGCGTTATTCAAACACACGTGTGCTGTGTGTAGTTACTACGGTGCGTGCTTGTACAAAAATATTAAACATGCATGCTTATCAAACATGCAGATACGTGTTTAGTCACTTTTATGAATTACTAGCGAATACCCGGCATGCGTTGCAATGCCACTCAAAGAAAGAAATTGTTTGTGATTTAATTCTGTTTATTGAAGTGCTTTTGGATAGACAATATTTTTTGTTTTTCCGTCTGGTGCGTAAACGAATTTCAATGCGCCACATACATACAGCTGTCCATGTGAGAAGTATGGATTTTCCAAATTTGGTATAGGAACGCATACGAAAAGAAGAAGATAGAATAGAAAAAGAAGAAGATGATTGTACTAATTCAGAAACCGTCGCGGGTATGCGCACAACAACTGACAAAAGTTTCATCGCAATCAAATGAATGGTATAGAAACACATACGGGACAAACCAACAAACAAACAAACATTCATTTTTTTATATTTATACAAGCTGAAGTACCCGGCTTCGCACAGGGTAACTTCGTGGATACATTTATCTTAGATATTTAAAAAATAATAATAAGTAATTATCTTTTTAATATTAAAATCAAAATTATCTGTGTAATACAATATGGCAATATGAAAATAATTCTAATAGGAGTAAAGGTCAAACAAAAGAACACTAAATTTAAATCGAATCCAAAATATGCAAACGTGATTAATGGTATTAATATGTAGTAAAAAATTCAAAATTGGATTGAACAAACAAACAAAAAACTTTGTATTTTATATAATACTAATTTAGAAATCTTCGCAGGTGTGCGCACAACAACTGACAAAAGTTTCATCGCAATCGGATGAATGGTTTAGGAACGCATACGGGACAGACACACAGACATTCATTTTTATGTATAAGATATAGCCTATAACCTTCCCGCAAGTGCAAGCAATAAGTTGACAAAGTTTTATCGCAATCGGATGAACGGTATGGCAGCGCATAAAATACGAACAAACGAACAAACAAACAAATATTGATTTTTATATATTAGATACATGTAAATTTATTTAGATATAAAAACGGATACCCACGGTGGCCGCGCGGCTTAAGCGTTGGACTATAAAGCCGTGGGTCCCAGGTTCAAATCCTGGGTCTGGCAAGTACACATATTGTTTTTCAATTTGTGTGTGTCAGGGTATGGACCTAATAGGTTGAGCAAGTGGCTGACATCCATTTCTCGTAAAAAACAAAATCTGTCAACACAAACCTCTACTCTGTGGTGGCCCATATGATCCTATTAGGATCGGACATGGTCGAAATAAACAAAAAAGAAGAAGATTTAAATTAATATACAGCGCGCGAATGAAACATTTAAAATTTTGCCGCGCAGAAATATTAATTGATCCCGTTCAGAGAGTAAAAAAGAATAGAAGGTACTTTATACCTAAGTATCTAAATACTGCTGTAAAAACTGTTGAATAAGAAATGCAATCTCCTCTCTATTTTCTTACGGTTAAATTATTTTAAACCAAACAAAAAAATAAAAACAAAATTAAAATCTGCGACCAACGCTTATGAAACTTTTCTTAAAGCTGCGAAAAACTTTGTGAAGTAAAATATTACGTTCCTTTAAATGCTCGTGTAAACTGCATTTTGCGCCACGCCAGTGATGTAAAATTTAAAATATTGTATAAACAAATGGTTTGTACTTGGTAGGTAAATGTTTGTTGCAAGCGCTTACGCATGCACGTGTAACACGACGTCTTGATTTAATACCAGTTTAGCATATAGCGCCTGTATACGTGCATGGATTTATTGTGTGTTAATTAAACTATCGCGATAATAACTGTTTGCACCCAAAAGTGCTGACTATCCTGAAATACTGATTAATATGTACCTACACACCGGTGGGGAAGACTCCATACTAGGCGATTATTCAAAGTCTACCATATTATATATTTTTAATTGCATACTGACGTATTTAAAAAATCACCTATATTCCATAAAAAATAATTTTATTTGCTAACTATATCTGTTGGATATATAAGAATGTATTATAAATATATTATGCACATTCCAGAACCATTTGTCAAAGGCTTAAAAAATATCCCATAGCGCACCACCTGCGTATTTATTAGATTATTCTGATCTTTTTTGTATGGACTTAATGTCACGTGACCTTACCATGTCTATCGTATTGTATGAAACACGGTAGGCTCCGATATCTAAGCCTATAACCTTTGCGTATAATACATTTTTATATTATACATAATAATAATATGTATATTATAAAATGTTATTCTTTGAATTAAGAATATAATATATTACAGATGGTGTTGGTTAGATTTTAAAATTCATTAAGCCCTGCCCAACCAAACCATAATCGGTAAAAATTAATTTGTTGTCTACAAAATATCTAAAAGTATGTATGAATTAATGGAACAGTTTTAGACATTTTATAGATATCTATACGAATATTTTTGACTAGTATTTATTATTGCTTTTATTGGGCAGGGTGTAATTGAATTTTAAAGATTAACGCACATATCTACTTATTGTAGTCTTAGTTCAATGAAAACAAATCGTCACTGTTCTGGCAGAAGACACTAATTCAAAAAAATGACATATTGAGTTAGTTATACCAAAATGTTCCTTATTTCAAACTTTACCGTCTGGAAACCTTCTTAATAAATAAACAGTCTTTATTTTAAAGTCATCCTTTTTACTATTACTTCATAAACTCACATGATAGACCATTTCAAACATTTTAATAACTTCAAAGTCAAATTACTCAAAACTAGTATTCTCCAGTTCCAGTGTTCTGCCATAACAGAGACGAAATATTAATTTGACTGGAAAAGTTTAGTGTGCACTATTCATATCTGATCTTACCATCCTACCTTCACCTTCGCCACGACACCACTGCCCTTATTTAACAGTAAATATACCTTGATTGGCTGATAATCATGACACAGATGAGGCAATTTTAAAAATTCAATAAAGCTCTTAAAAGAGAATACAGGTATAGCAATTCAAATGCTCAAAGGTCTGTAATCAAAATATGTAAAGTTTACAACGTTTTTTTAAAGCTGCCATTTTATGTAAATTGGCCTTCACTGCACTAGACGGTGGATCTGGTTTCGGTGTGAAAAACATCGCGCCTCGGAGGAAACTTACAAAATTGCTTCAGGATTACTTACTTGCTTTTCTTTGAATTATTTTATAAGCAAGGAAAAAGGAATAAAATAAGTTTTTCCTTGCGTTAAACTCTTTTGCTTCTTAAATTCAGTAGTCATTATTATTAGCCCTAGAAATATAGCATGAAGATTTTTTTCCCAAGTATTTCATTTATATTTCAGCACTCAATTTAAAATTACCCATTCTTCGAGACCTTTGAAGGTTAGCGGAATATTTCCAGTATTTCTAGAAGGTCAATTTTTGAAATAAACAGTACATATCGTCACTGTATAGACCAAGTGGCGTAACCGTCAAATATCAAATTGTTCAAGACGTGAAAAAAACTATGGGCATTGGATTTACTTATTATTTTATATCATCATCATCATTTGCCGGGGTCAATCCACTGCTGGATGAAGGCCTCCCCAAGCTTCTTCCAACTTTCTCGGTCCTGTGTCGTTTGCTGCCACGTATTTCCGCCGAACTTTACCAGTTCGTCAATCCAGCGGCTTTTAGGGCAACCCTGTGGCCGTTTCGTGCCCCTCGGGTACCACTGGATGACGGCATTTGTCCAGCGGCCGTCCTTTTGGCGAGCAATGTGCCCCACCCATCTCCATTTCAGCTGTTTGGCAACGTCTATTACATCGCGTACTCTTGTCTGATTCCTAACCCATTCGTTTCTCTTACGGTCTCTTATGCCCAACATACACCTCTCCATGCCTCGCTGTGCGACTCTTAGCCTTTGGACATCTCTCGTGTTGAGGGTCCACGTCTTGCAGTCATACGCGAGCACGGGTAGCACACATTGGTCAAACTCCCTACGCTTAAGACACAATGGTAGGTCACTCTTGAAGATACTATTCAGACGTCCGAAAGCACTCCATCCCAGCTTTGTTCTTCGAGCAATTTCATCGTACATGCTTCCGTCTATGGACACCTGCCGTCCGAGATAGACGAAGCTGCTGACTTGCTCGAGTTGGGTGCCATTAATACAGATAATCGCAGGGTCCGAAAAACAGTTCCTCATCACTTTTGTCTTTGAGACGTTTATCTTTAGGCCGACCGTTTGACTGACATCCGCGAGTTCTTGCATTCTACCCTGGATTCTACCTATTTATTATTGTATATATATTATTTTATTACTTACTAATTAAGTGGCTTTCTCTGTACGTACTCTGTGGCTTACGTTTAGAGAGGGTTACAGCATTTGGCTGTAATATTTCTTGTCATGTCGCAAATGGCTTATAAATAGTTTTGAATTATTTTGATATGAAATATTTTTTTGGAATTTATGATACTTGGCTAGTTTGTGTAAGAGTTTGCAATAGGTCCATTACCATCAAAATGTCACTTTGGTGAAAATTGAGGGTTAGGCTACTTGACCTGTACAGTGACGATTCTATAAAAGATATTACCTTGCTTAACAACGTTTTCCCAATCATTTTCTATGGCATTTAGCTATGGAAGCTAAACCAGGAGGTGTCACGTAGAGTTGAAGCTTTCGAGATATGGCTGTATCCAAACCTCAAAAATCCTTGTATTGATAAGGTGACAAAATGTCGACATCGTTAAATGAATTGTAAAGGACCGATAAATTCTACGTAGTAAAATTAGAAAACTACAGTACATCGACCATAATATGAAAAGACACAAATAGAGCATACGGATGGTCAATTGTTAATACCCCGTATCTGACCTATATGACGAAAATGACAATTTCGACTAACTAAAAACAAGAAAAATACTGCCCATCGACTACACAATTTCTGTATCTGTAGTTATTTTAGCCACGTGGCTGGGACACGTATTCCGGATGCCGCCAAAGAGTGCGGCACTTCGTACCCTTGTGGCACAGCCTCAAGGGTTTCGTCGCCGTGGTCGGCCCTCCCTCACTCTGCAGCGGTGCTACAAAAGCGACCTACGTGCTGCAGGTCTGACATGGCGGGAGGCGCAGGACTTGGCGATGGACCGAGGGAAGTGGCACCAACTTGTGCTTGCCCTATGCCTCAATGTTGGGACGTGACAGGGTGGAAGAAGAAGACGTTATTTTAACAAAAATGATACAGCCATTTTAGTAATTAATTTCCCGTATTTGTATTGTATTGCAGAAATAAACCTGTAATAGCCCGATCTTGCTTCTAAAGCCTCAATTACATTGAGCTTCTTTACGAGCTGTTTATTGGCAAATTTACAATCTGCCTGTAAAGTCACCCAGTGTAATCATCGAATAAGCTAATAAGCAGGTTGTAAACACTCTACCGAGAAAAGTCAAAAGCCGGTCAACTTTACACGCTACACGCCGGCGTGTGGGCCTACTGCGTCTGCGCAGTAGAGCGCAGTACCAACCTCCCGGTAAAAAAACGAACTACGTTCTGTCAAAATAGTCACTGGCTTGTGGCTTCTCAGCGAATGGAAAGTTTTGTGTGTAATCATCAAATCGCAGTAGCTGAATTGCCCGCTTTTAAATTCGCCAATAAACAGCTCGTAAAGAAGCTCAATGTAATTGAGGCTTAAGCTGTCAAGCGTTTTGGAGACGTCTGTTGAATTCAGATTTAAAATATCACTTTAGAATTATTTAAAAGGTATTACAGTAAGAATAAGTAGTATAACAAATTTGAATGTTTATCTTTATATGTATATTTCACATTTAATTGGATATTATCATTATATTAGGCGTCATGTGCTTTGCTTTACCACTTTTTACGTTACGACATATTGGCATGCTATGAAGTTACAACATATTGTGTGAACTATTAAATTAACAGTCAGATACGGGATATTAAATATTTAGTTTTTTTAGCTTCCTGCACAGTTTGTAAAAAGTCACTTACGGGATATCAACATAAGGTCATCGATACCCCAATTTGTCATCCAAGCAGCGCTCGAAATGGAAAATTTTACGAACCGGAGCGCTCGATGATTTTACGAAAATATTAATATAGTTATCTAAATTTATGAGTATTTTATAAAAATAAGTGATAGGTTTTTTTGTTTTATGGCCGATCTAGCTCAGACGGTCAAATTATTTTCCTACGAGATTTTATTAATCGGAACGGCGCTCCGGTGCGTTCCGTTCCATTTCGAGCCCTGCATCCAAGGAAAGGTCAACGGTAAACATCACGTTTCGTGGTTTAATAACCTCCATGATTAGCAGAACGCAGCTCCACCAAACATTTCCGGGTGCAGATAATAGAGAAATTGCTCTGATGGTGACCAACCTCCGATAGGAATAACACGACTGACAGTAAAAATATACAAAGTTTAATAATAATCAAGTAATACTGTGATTTTTTGCATTTCAACTTAGCTTACTTTACACAGGAAATTATTATGATGAATGAATCAGGGCAAGGGCATGGCAACTCATGATAAGACAGTAATGGAAATTTAGTCGATATATCGGCTGACGTAAATGTCATTCTATTAGAGGATGTCGCCATTTTTGTTTGAAATGTCATATTCATTATTATTTTGACAGACGTGTAACAGAGTAGGCCAAAATTATTCATTGCGAATTCATGGGTGCCTACTACAAAAATGTGCGAAATTTGTGTAAATAAATTTTACTACTATAACTGTAGGTATTATTTTATTTTTGTATTAAAATATTTGTTAGCGATCTGTCAAGGTTTAATTTACGATTGAATTAATAGCCATAGAAAAATGAAAATTATGTTTTTTGACGAATTAAAAAAAGAACATTACACCAACAAATTTGAAAATAGAAAGAGCCATACACGTTATTTCTGATTTGACATTCGAAATTATTTAAACCATGTTTAAGTTGGTTAAATCCACAAATATGAATATCGTTTATTTTAAAATATATTTAAGTTAAGTATTTATTTTTTAACCATGTGAGAAGATCATAATAAATAAGTCTTCACAGAGTGTAGGATGTCTTAACATTTTTTACGAGAAATTGAGATTAACCACTTCGCAATTTATTAGGTCACACATTGAAAAACAACATGTGAATTTGTCAGACCCGATATTCGAACTCGGTACCCATGATTTTATAAGTTGATGCGGTAGCCGCTCGGCCATAGTGGTGGGATTTCTTTATAAGTATAAAACACTTTCCAATACCTAAAGAATTAAAAACGAAAATAATAAAAGTAACTACCTAATAGTTACCTCCAAACCAATCCACTCTGCACCACAGTTGGTCTTAATCGAGCGTATCACAAAGATGTCCACCCAACACGCCCAAGACTGAGGTCACCACGCACTAGAGTGTGCTTTGACTGAGATTATTGAGAATTAATTTAATATAAAGCGCCTATAGGAGAGATGACCTGGGAGAATTAACAAAAAATATATGATTCTAATTAATTTACATAAACTATGTAAAAACTAAGCTAAAACAATACGGACATACTATACTATATTATCAAGTTCGCAATAAGACGCTGCATTTTTTTTTAAATCATTATAGTTATACGTCGAACTATATAAGGTTTCATTCAAAGTTATAAATGAAAAAGACGGCACTCAGATTCAACACATCAGAATGTGTTCCTCGGTACCCCGGTCAGGCCGATATTATATCAACACATCAGAATGTGTTCCTCGGTACCCCGGTCAGGCCGATATTATATAGTAAAGCTGTGACACATGTGACATCACACAAAAAATATGAAAAATAATTACAAGATAAAAAGAAATTTTTATATACAACGTTTTTAAATTTTCTGTTGAATCATAATATAAACTTGACAATTCTATGTATTAATAATTTAGGACAAATAAGGCAATTTTCAACAAACCATTTCTTGCTATTTTGCAACAAACAAACAAAATATATAGAATACTGAAAAATGTTATTTTGATTTCCATAGTAACCCACGTATATATTAATAATTTAGTTGTTAGGACCCCCCCCCCTTAGCAAACCAATAATAGTGAATTGGATTACGGATTTCTTCCGAAATAACTTTTCATACAACGTGCTTTTTACACGCTTCATAATGACAGTCTTGCATTATCACAAAATGAATCGAAAATACACACACTTACTTGAAAACATCACATAAAAATATATTCTAACAAGTGATAGGTATCAACTGATATGACAGGTATTTATTTGGCGGTAAATCCGCGACTTAATATTAAAAAAATACTTACATAAATATTTAGAAGAATGTAAAAAAAAGTAAAATACCACTTCATTATTTATTTAAAATTAAGGTTTAAGAATTACAAGTTAAAAAAACTTTTACATACTTACAACGTTTTTAAATTTTTTATTGAATTATTATGCTCAAGCTTGTACTTGATATGAAGTAAATAAAAAAACAAACAAATATAGAATACTGAAATGTCATTTTGACATTTCACTTTGATTTCCATAGTAACGCACGTATATATTAATAATTTAGATGCTAGGACCACCCCCTCAGCAACCAATAATAGTCTTTTACTTTTTACGGATTTTTCTGAAATAACTTTCCATACAAAATAGAATTAACTGAAAATGAATTCAATTCTGCTTAAAGATGGCTAAAAGTATTAAAAGAATGCATTGTCGTCGTGTTCTGATATATTCTAAAAGTTTCAAATGTCTAGCAAGTCGGGAAGTTAGCTAAAAATCGATTGCAAGATTTGTACTGGATAAACAACCACCGGACAAAAAGAATACGAGCTAACAAAAACGTGGTGAAATAGTCTGCAGCTTGTGGTTACTACTGGGGGCTATAGTTAATGATAGTTACTGTAATATAATATGAAAGTTGAATTTGTAAGTTAAGTTCAGTTATATGCACACCGAATAAAACGACAATATGTATATAATATATATGTCATTCTATACAAGCACTGCGAGCTCATTCCAACTCCTAATTTACTTGGCATGTCGAAAGCCATTGCGTATTGATGCCTCAACCAGAAACATTATTACTTCTACGTTCTACGGTTTTCTTTTTTATTATTACTTACAAAAAAACATGACCTTAACCTTTTAAACAAGCTACCCTTATCGATCGTGCTTTTTGACAAGTCTACACTTAAGGCACTACGACTAATGAAACTGCTTTCGCGTAAAAGAGTAATTAATAATAGCATATCGATTTTACAAGATGTGTAAAGTGACTATATATTATGTATATCAGTGGCGAAGGGTAGATGTATGGCCCTTACAAAGGGGTGACTGACAGGGCTCTAGTCTGGGAGCCCGAGCTTAGGGAGGGCCCGGCGTGGTGGGTAGAACAGTTAAGTGAGATAAACATACGCCACAAATTTTCTCTAATATGTAGGTACTAAAAAAGTTGCTTGAGGCTATTTAATAACAGTTTAAAATATATGACTGCGATGAAATTTGGTGTGATACGATGATTCACGTTGGTATAGAATTTTATAATTATTTTTAGTGTGTTTCCTGATTAATAAAAATGACTAATCACCCAACATAGTGTTGGTTGGATGTTACTTGGTTACTACAAAAGGAGGTCATGATCAGTGCTTCATAATATTATGACGATGAATGCCGAAAACTCAAAACATCAACTGTATTTATTTAAAAATTGCTGATAATACACAGAATCACCTTATCTCTGGGGTTATGCGGAAACCATTTGAGGAATACTACTGTCAAAAATTACACTGCCCTTAACCTTAGCGATAGGTAGGGGGGGCGTCATTCACCCTGACATGGGGGTCCGCTTCAGGACGTGGGGGCCAGGGTGGGCTGTTAAGATTCGACATAAATAGTGCACACTGAACTTTGTAAGTCAGACTACAATCTGTAGACAGTGTTTGTTAGTTTTTAACATCAATTAAATCCTGCCTAATCCAAGTGTATAGTTAATTATAGTCAGAAAATATTAGTTTATCTATAAATATTTGAAATAATACCATTAAACCATACATAACGTTAGATATTTTATAGATGGAAGAATATTTTTAATCGATTATTGTTTTGTTTAGGCAAGGCTTAATGAATAAAAAAAAACTAACTAACACCATCAGTAATATTATGTATTCTCAATTCAACTAAAATGACTGAAAAAGTGTGCATTATTTTTGTCGGATCGCCCATAGCATATTAAAATTAGTCTTGTTTGGCTTAGACAGGGTTTAATGTTTATGTTCATGGTTTATGTTTTTATTTTTATTGTATTAGCATATTATTGTATATTGGTATGAGAAACACAGATCATCATAATGCCATTCTTCTTCTTGGTCGTACACTCATGGCTGAGGATCGTGACCACATTTGAATTTCGCCATCCTTTGAGCGACCAAGATTTTCAATCCTTTTCGATCTTCCGCTTCTCTCATGGCAGAATGGATGGTCCCCCCCCCCCAGTCTGCGCTTTCACTTAGTCGCTCCAGCGCGCAGACGCTCTTTCTCTGCTTCGCTTTCCCTAGAGGCCACCGAAAACTACCAGTCTCTCCAGGTTGTCCGGTTCGCGCCTGACAATATATGCAAAAAACTGCAGAATTCTTGCATAATGACATATTATACACAATATATTCTACTAAGTATAGATCAGATATTATAAAAGACATAGCTGCCAAAGATACCCTACATTCTCCATTTTCGGTTGTTATAAGTTAGTTGTTATAAGACCCGTTTCTTAAAAAATGGAATATTCAAAAATGCGTCATAAAAATAAAATTGAAAAAAAAAACAGTATCAGCTGTAAATAAAAAAATCTATTTTTGATTCCATACAACTCAATATTGTCTATTTTCATGAAAATTGATTATTGGATTAGCATCTGAAAATGCCACGCATTTTTAAAATACGAACAAATTACCACTTCGGAGAAATGGCGATCGATGAACTTTATATTCTTTATAAATGTTTTTTTTCTGCTTCAATGTAAATCGTAGTGATGTTTGCAATCAATTTTCTTCGTACTGTTATGTCCTAGTGATGAGTATTTTAAGAAATCTGGTGATTTAGGTTGGCAGGTATCCTGTATGGTTTGATGGTATTAACCTTCCTTAAATTTCTTACCAGAATTGGGACACTATGTGAAACTCCTTGATGTAATTCTTCACAGTTTTCTTGTTCGGTTATAGACTGTACGTCTTGAAGGTAGTTTGTCAGGAAATTTACCTTCTAGGATGCTTGAGCAGTGGACGTTTATAATTGATTGTGAACACGGGGAAATAATAGGGTTTTACGTAAAGTAAAACATTACTATTTATTTCAGTAATAATTTTAGTACAAAGTGTTTGACAGACAGATGTTACGTACTGTACAATGGTTGGAAACAAAAGACAAACAGGGATGAGATTTCCTGGGGTTATATACGATTAATTTTAATGGGTTTTTTGACTTGAACAAATTCCATTTCATCTGCAGGTGTTCATTATGACATCTACTTACATCAACGAGAAATAACAGTGATAACTGATTTATGAGTCTTTGGCTCGGTCCAAAGTCTAAAGAGGGTGTAGAATGCAGATAATATCTAACCCAAAAAGGTACACACGTGTGCAATCAATGTAAGTAACAGATTGCTTTGCTCGTAAATAATATTGATAATGAACAGTTAAATGCATTTCTTGGCTGAGGTCAAAGTTTAAAAGAGGGTGCGGATGCACGTGTACATATAAACATAGATAAGAGACTGTTTTACTTTAAGATGCTACATATATCATTTTATTTATTACTGCACGTGTGATTTGGTTCAAGACGTTATCTCGTTAATTTATCGTTTTTAGATAAGGAACTAAATGTTTTGTGTTTTCTGAACATTTCTTAGATTGACACAGTCAAGTAGGTAGATACATATTTATATTTTATTATATTGTTTACTTCAAAAGCTTAAAGTTTGCATGATGCAATAATCAAATGGTATTGTAAATTTGATAGGTGTGATGCATTATTAGTGTACACAACAGTACAATACGTGTTTTCGTACAGATTACATATATCTGTTTACTTATATTATCTTTATATTATATGCTATACTTATAATAATACAGTCATGTTTGGGAGGTACATTATGAAAGCACAGAATAAGGAAAGGTATTCGTACATAAAGCGAAAATTACACGAACTGATCGGAGACCATTATTTGGCCAGATCGAGAAATTTAGTTTTGAACTAGCCGTGGGCTGAATAGAAAACAATAATAGCCCAATTCAATCGACAATTGGAGTGACTGAGTGGCTTGAAGTCAATGACATTATTAATGGACAACGCACTCAGTACAGTAGCTAGCAAGTAAATTCGCGCATAGCGATATTCGCACATGTATAGGTAGACGTCACGCCATTTCCATTATGCGATTCACGCATCGGGAATTTATAGCAATATCACCTTTATTGTAATGGCGTTAGAACAGTGTTTCTAGTTTCAATGTTAATTTGAGCGAACCCGTTCGAACCGAACGATTCGGCAGACACGACAAAAAGCATAACCGCTATATGTATAGCCTGACAATAACAATGTCAATCGCAAAAGTGAGTGTCATTTTTTTTTCTAGATGCTTCGTCCATATTAATATCATTGCTTGAAATCGTGAGCGCTTCCGTGTACGACCACACGCAATACTGCCAGTTTGACGTATGCTTTTATAATAATAGCTCCTTGATTTATTTATTCTGTTAACTTACAGACGATAATGATACGAAACAAAAATAATACTTAATACGTAAATACAATAAGCTCCTTGTTCCTTATTCAAATATAATCAGGAATAGTTTAGCGGTGATATTATAAACGATAAAATAGTAACTAAATTTTAATATAGCCATATATATTTTTAATTAACTTAATATCGAAACTAGCAACATGTCATAATATATAATTAACTAATCAAAACAAGCTGATATCGTCATGAATAATTTAGCGAATAATGTGGGTAACAAGAAATCAAATATTTAAAAAACACAGTTAATCACTAAAGACATTTGGAACGTTCTTAATTTCCAAATCTGGGGTTCTACCGAATACCGTTTGAGCAACGCTGTTTTTAACCTTGACGATACGTAAGGGGGCCGCCAAAGATCCTGGTTTACTGGTCCGCTTCAAGATGTATATATAATTGGTTCAATATCTTTAATTTGAACGACGCAGTAGAGTTGCGACTTGCAGATGTCCTTGAGGATTGAGGAGGATGGAAGAGCTTGGTAAAATTGTACCAACGGATCCTTACTAAGATAAAAATATGTGATATGATCAACGTTGCCAACTTGGCGTTTTTCTTGTCACATCTAGCATTTTTCGGTAGGCATCTAGCTTATAGCGTTTTTATTAGTGTTTTTTGATGCCTTCAACAGCTTTAAATGTGCTGAAAAAAATCTATTTATTTAGTTTATTTATTCATATATTTAATGAAGGTAGGTCGGTACGTGAGAAATAAAATAACATAATGAAAAAATATTAGCGTTCTTCGCGTTATCGTTATATAATGTGTGCTTAGGCATGTGGTATCGGATCGACAATTATCGGGGATTCTACCCTTAGACTATATATACATCTAGACGCCACCCATTGCATTGCTAAATGAAGCTGCGTGCCGTGCGTTTGGTTTTTATGCGAGCGAACGCATTCGTATACAAATGTTTGAGACCATAGACCATGCCGCTAGTGCTTGCACTAGACGCTCAGAATTAAAATATAATTTTCTATTTTTTTTCGTTATATAGTATTTTTAAGCGGTCAAAATGCAACCATTAGGTAATGATATCCATAATTTTAGCTAATTTAAAGAAACACTAGGTCACTTGATATTTAAATATATAATAATATACAAATAAATTATCACGAACATGTATCAACTCACCTATGAAACGTAATACCATATTCTTGCTTATCAGTACGGCTACCACATTTTAATACAACACACAGAACCATCTTTACTAATTAATTAACTAAAAATATTTACCACCGACTTTATGTTTAACATTAAAAATATCATTTTTAGCAACACGCGCTCGCAGGTTATCGACACTTAGCTATGCAAAAAACTACGTTTTGGAGGCGACACCATACCAAACCATTACACACATCTGTAAACCTTTTATCTTACTCTAGCGCATGTCGCAGAGATTATAAGGGTGCCGAATACTTTCTCACTCGCACTTATGCATCGTTTTTGTTCAGGCCTTATTCCACCTTCTGGTATTAATTACCTAATTATTACTCATCATAGGTTGTTAGATTTCTTCTTCTTCTTCTTCCACCCTGTTACGACCCAACATTGGGCCATATGGCAAGCACAAGTTCACGCCACTTCCCTCGGTCCATCGCCAACTCTTGCACCTCCCGCCATGTCAAACCTGCAGCACTTAGGTCGCTTTTGTAGCACCGCTGCAGGGTGATGGAGGGCCGGCCACGGCGATGGAGCCCTTGAGGCTGTGCCACAAGGGTACGAAGTGTCGCACTCGTTGGCGGCATCCGGAACACGTGAAAACGCCACGTAAAGCGTCTCTTCGCGATAGCCTCAATCACCGAAGGCTGTTGTGTCTACTCACGAACTCGGGTGTTTGTAACGCGGTCGTACAAATGTACCCCTAAGATTCGACGGAGACATCGATTCTCAAAGCTCAAAAGCCGAGACTCTTGAAGCTTAGTGAGATGCCATGTCTCACAGCCATACAGGAGCACAGGTGTCACGCACGCGTTAAACAAACGACATTTTTTTTTTTGTCAATTTTGAAATGAATTTCTGGGAAAATGTGGTGTGATTTCTTAGCACTTTTTTCCATAGGCAAAAAAAGGTAGGTACTTATTGAAATTTTATTTTTACAAAATGTCGCGTGTTTTCTTGCCAAATAGCCTGTTTTCGTACCCCGTCTAGCATGTTTTTGTCAACGACAGTTGAAGTGACGTCCCTAGACAAAATGCCGCCCCTAGGCTGCACCAAAACTGCACCACACATTTATATACAGTATTTTTTATCATCCTTTCATGACTCCAATATCTAATAAATATGTTGTATGGATACATTACTGACAAAATATATACCATTAAATCTAATTTAAATTCCATCCACGGTTTCAGATACATTTAAAAATAAACCTGACAAAATTCAAAACTCGCGAATGACTGGCAAGCATATTTGGATAAATTAATTAGGTACTTGAGTACTTATGTACCTACTATTCAAATATAATTCGCAAATTTGCACGCGACAACGGAAGTCAACTAGACATCGCGAACCAGACAAAAAAATCACAGTCCTGTTAAACCTTTTAGGTTAATTAATACATTTTGTTGCCGACCAGTGCATATATCAAATTATTCTCCTCGATTTGCCGCCCTTCAAGTAACTGCCGCCCCCAAGCGACGCTCAATCTGCCTACTCCCACGGGACGTCACCGGACAGTTGGCAACACTGGATATAATAGCGGCTCGCAGAATTATTAAAATTAAATTAAAAAATGCCTGATATTGGTAATAATGATGTTAACTAATTTGTACTCGTGTAAATTACAGGGCTTGTTATAAATGTCTAAACTATGTTCTTGTGTTTTTTGTTAGAACAGTTCTGCAAGTTCTGATAGGAGAAAATAACAAGTAGACTACGTTAGCATTGCTTTGAATGCTGAAAAGACGAATCTTGTAAACTAAACTAATCCTATTAAAGTATTACAAAATACGGAGTTGCTTAATGTCTAACTTACACTCTGCCGGCAAAGCGCTCGGAAAAGAAAGGGGTTCCTAGCAGGGCCGCTGCGAGGGACGCTGCCGCCTGTGTGCCAAAACAATGTAGCCCTAAATAAGAAAGCAACATAATCATCATTATTCTCACTCTCTATACAATGCTGGGTAACATCATAAATTTATAGGTTCATAATCGTAACGTACTCTCACGATTGGTGGTAATTATTTGCCAGCACTTTCTGTCAGATCGATGACTTCATTAAGGCTATACTTCAGTTGAGGCATGGTCTAAAAAGATCATGGCTAGGCAATGCGCGGATTGTGCAAATGGCGCGTGCCGAACGAAATATAATTTGTCATAAAAGTCCAACATGCGTCCTTTTAATGTTATGTTTATTGTTATATTACCAATAACAAATATCCATTGACATGTTTTCTTTTTTAAGTACATACGTAAAGTTTTTTAGTCATCTTTACACGATTTAAGAATATTTTCATCCAACGTCATGACAAAACAAATCGATGCGCAGACACCTCTACTGTCGGTCTCCAATCGGCGACTAGTGAGAAATTTCGTCGCACCTACGGTTGAAAATTATTTGCCGTTTCACTGAAGTACGATCTTAATTTTCTATGTGTAGTCTGAAGATTTCATTATAAATTTTCATCGCTTGCTCTGTTATTTTGCGCAGCCAAAAACCCAACGATCGACATCATATTAATCCTTACAGCGCGAACGCCACAGCTGTTGTGTCCTGATTAAGGGGCCATTAGATACAATTAGCATGTTATTTAAATGTGGTCATTAAAAAGAAATTAAACGCTCCACAGTGAATCGGAAGACGGTACTTCAGTGAAACGGCAAATAATTTTCAACTATAGGTGCGACGAAATTTCAGACTGGCTTGCAATCGGAGAGCGAGAGTCGAGCTGTGAACACGTCAATTTGTTTTGTGATGGCGACGGGGGAATCAATTCTTAATTCGTGTAAAGATGGCTAAAAAACGTTACCCTAAACATGTCAATGAATATATTATTATTATTCATACAACAACAATTAACAATAAACATAACATTAAATGGACGCATGTTGAATTTTTATGGCAGATTATGTTTTGTTCTGCACGCGTCATTTGCACAATCTTCGCGACGCGTAGTCACGATCGTTTTAGACCGTGCCCCAGCTGAAGTATAGCCTTAATGTACATTCTGAAATAATAATTTAAAAAATTTATCTAAAAAAATAAAATGACAATGGCCGCCACTTTCACTTTTGAAAGAATGCGCAAATATAATACATATAGACATTTTATATATGTACTTTACTAAAAAGTAAACTTCTTTATATATTTATGTTTGCATTGGTAGATTTTCAAATGTTAAAATTGCAATACGTACTATCATTAATTCGATGCCATGACTGCAAAGAATTTTCAAGAGACATACAAGCGTATATAAACATATAATAAAAGTAGATTTACCCATTAATTTATTTTATTATCAGCTATACGAATTGCAAAACCTTTTTATCAGTATGGTACGCCAAATATCAATATTATTCTGACACTATTAGATGATATTATATTTTATTTTATTTACATCAATGTCATCTCGAAAAATATTGCACGATTGCTTTTGTTTAGAAAATATCATATAGAATTGACATGCAATTTAAAAATAATGACATGACATCAGTGATAAATAGTCTCGCAGCTCGAGTGTTGATTGGCTGGGCCATGGGTGAGCTCTGATTGGTCATTGAACTGGCCTTGTATTCCCCTGGATGTATCTTACATGCAGCGATCGTGACCACTTAAGGCTATACTTCAGTTGATGGTCTAAAAAGATCGTGGCTAGGTGATGCGCGGATTGTACAAATGACTCGTGCCGAACGAAATATAGTTTGTCATAAAAATCCAAGATGCGTCCATTTAATGTTATGTTTATTGTTATATTACTAATAATAATAGTATATTCATTGACATGTCTTCTTTTTTAAGTACATACGTAAAGTTTTTTAGTAATCTTTACACGATTTAAGAATATTTTCATCCGACGCCATGACAAAACAAATCGACGGTCTCCGATTGGTGAGTCCAGGCGACGAGTGAGAAATTTCGTCGCACTTACTGTTGAAAATTATTTTCCGTTTCACTGAAGCACGTTCTTAATACATCAGAAATACTCATGACAGTACGGTACAAGGCAAGGTTATGGTACTGAAAAAAATAAAAAATATTCTTGACGACCGCTGAAACAAGGAAGTACTCACTGCAGATAGATAAATTCAAGAGGCACCCCTTGATTTTGCCGCCCTCGTGCGCCGCACACATTGCATATAGGGATGCGACGGCCCCTATCTCCCCAGTCTGTCCCGCCACGCAACTCAGCCGGTAAAATTATTGCCAAAACTTTGCGAGTTTTCCGAATAACTTGCCGTCGCACCAGCTCGGCACTGGCTCTACCGGTTTTATTTTTAGCAACCGGCTAGATTAATGAGCGGGCCATACATAAGGATTAGTCCGGGCGCGCGCGAGGGCAAAAACCGGTTTAAAAATTAGTGCCCGCTTGCCCACGGGCACCTGGTAAAAGCCATTAGTGTAAAAAACGGATGCCGTTTAAATTTGTCATTTTATGAATTTATACGTTCTAATTGTATAATGACCAATTAGCCATATTATGATATTATTCTATCGCACATGAAATAACTCATATTACATTTTTTTTAAATCACATACATGCCATACATACTTACATTAATGTTGACCTAGATAATGTTTTGTATTATAGTCTTTCACGACTGTAGTAGGTATGTCGCGTTTGTATACCCAGTGGCGGCTCGACGACTTTCTAGGTGGTGGGGTTTAGCTAATAATTATTAAATATACATACCTACCTACTTTATCATATTATACATTATGTACCAAGTTACTTATAATAATATGATTTTATTAATGAGGAAATGGGTATTTTTTTAAATAAAAAATAATTTTATTATCACATCTAAAAAGCATGCTCAAAAATAATAAATAAATTAATAATAATAATTAATATAGACTTACCATTATCAGTTTTGAATAACAACATACAGCGAACATTTTTACTCACCTAGTGGTCATCTGATTCGCTCCCCAGTGTGCGTATACTAACGCTAATGCATTCACATACTTTGTAAAAGGAGATTTGTATCGTGGCGACGGGATGGGACTGAGTGACCCCGGTCAGTGAAAACTAAACGCCATAGCTTTCTTAATTTGTACATAGGTGTCACCATGAAATAGGGCATATGTAATTTAATTGATTAAGTTAATACCACGTAATCATCATTATGTTATTACATAATTTACAATCATTGGCTTATTTATTTTTATAATAATAATAAATATCTCTATAAAATTGCAACGGGTTTAGATGGATAAAATAAATTAAATCGTTCATTCAATCATGTAATTAAGTAGATATATATATATAATGATTTATATAAAAATATCGGACGTGTATTTTTGACATGATAACAATGTGGGGATGGTCCCTACGAACCCTTAAGGTAGAGCCGCCTCTGTGTATACCGATTAACAAAGAGCATAATATGACTCTTCGCTGTGGGTCTGAAGGAAGAAAATAAGATTCCAAATGTTATACGTACACTGAATATGGGTCTATTGTCTGGAGTCCTTATGAAGTTTCCTACAAGCTTATTCTAGAACGCGTCCAGAGGAAATTTCTTCGATGTCTTTATCTTAAGACATATAACTATGTTCCTTTTAATAATAAAATTCGTCAAACGATAACTTTCCTGCTGCCTTTCTACAAGGCATGCTCACTTTTTCTTTCTTGAATCTTGTCACTTCTGCTCTTGAAACATTTTTGCTTGCTATCACGAGGGATGGTTTCTAAACCTGGCGTCCTAAAGAATTAAAATTTATATGCGCCTGTCAATTGCCTACGTGGGACTCGAACCCGTATCCACTGAATTCGGCGACGATATAATATATTTCATTAATATGTTCTATGCTTTCCACATTTTTTTCGTATGACTGCACATCTTATATTTGAGGACACTCGATTGGGTCATAAAATAATAATGGTAGCCTGACTTCAAAACCTTGGCAACTGTCTTTCCCATTTTTATATTACAACGTTTTTATTAGGTCGTATTCTTATTTGTTCGGTGGTTGTTTATCTGGTAAAAATCTTGCAATCTATTTTTAACTAACTTCCCGACTAGCTAGACTTGCTAAACTTTTATAATATATCAACACACGATGCCAATGCGTTTTTTTTAAATACTTAAGCCATCTTTAAGTAGAATTGAATTCATTTTCAGTTAATTATGTTTTGTATGAAAAGTTATTTCGGAAGAAATCCGTAATCCAATCTACTATTATTGGTTGCTAGGGGTCTGGGGTCCTAGCAACTAAATTATTAATATATACGTGCATTACTATGGAAATCAAAATTACATTTCAGTATTATTTCTATCAAGTACAATTTTCTTTGATTGTTTAAGCTAGTAAGTCAAGTTTATATGATTGAACAGAAGATTTATTTAAAACGTTGTAAATAAAAACGTTATTTTTATCTTATAATTATTATCTTTTTCGTCTGTTCTGTGAGTGGCACCTTCTCTTCATATAACTAATACGCATTTGTTTTCATAGTTACCGCTTTTCAATCAGATAACACCTCTGTTTCAAATGACGCTACGTTAACACAGACAATAATACCCGGGGGGAATGTGGAGTATTTTAATTCGAAAACGTTTCATAAAAAAGGCAAAAGATACAATCGCCGGAAGTTTTGGTCTCCATTCAAACAACAAGAACACAAAAAAAAAACTTTCTTAATGTTGCGCAGTAAAAATACGCCTTATCGGAAATAATTAAATTGAATATAAGAAATAACTTTTATGGGAATTTACCGAGACTTTTTTTTTGTTAGGGAAAGTTTCCGTGGCTTGCTTGATTGGACAGCAGCTTGTAGCAGGTGACTCCGTGCCACTTATAATAAAATAAACTTTGTTTTTAATATTCCTTGGCACGAAAAAGTTTATAAAAAAAAAATACGATTTTGCGACGTTTTTTTTCTTGTCGTTCTTTCCGTGAAAAATTGTGCTGTATATGAAATCAAAATTATATAATTTATCAAAATAACAATACAAAAGAAGTTTCTAACATCTTTTGCTATAGGCCAAATTCATCTAAAGGAGTGCCTGCCAAACTTTCAAACACACTATCTCAGCGGAATACAAAAAAATGTTTTTATACAAAATGTCCGTAAATAGTTCTTTACAATTTTCATATATTCGCGCAAAGATGTTAGTCTGATCGACACATAGCAAAACATTGTATATAGATTAGTATATAATATTATGCTGGCCATAACGTGTATAGATCGGCAACTACTGGCAAGGAACATAACAAAAGTTTTTTTTTAAATATATATCATCACCTCAATACTACAACTAGATAACTCTGATTTGGTCATTGTTGGGAAAATGGAATTTAAACTTTACTTGATTAACGTAAATCTAGGCTAAAATTATTATGTAAAATAAAAATGGAAAATTGTGCTTTGTCTTATTGGTTTAACAACAAATAATATTGTAGATATATTATTTTATTTATTTAATGCATTTATGGTTTTAAAGTTACCAAATATTTTCCAATACAAAATTAATACAGTTCCCATTAACTTCTGACTTACCTAGTTTCATCATTTTGTAGAGAAGGAAATGTAGAATCATATTCAATAGCTATCTCAAAAACAGTGAAAATCAAGTTATCTAGTTGTAGTGTTGAGGTGACGAATTATGCATATAATATAGTATATGCCTTGTGGAGGCCCGGTGCCTTGTGCTCTGGACCACGAGTGCCGCCAAAGACCTTGACGTGGAGATGTATACTATGCCACATCGCTCAAAGACCACGCGGAGAGGTCTTCCAATACCAGTATAATACTAAAGGTCACTGAGATGACGACATAATTATTGCACAGTATTAAATAATATTACATACTTCATTGAAAAAAATTTACCGAATTTCACCAATTTCAACTATCTACTTACCTGTCGAATAAGTAGTAGCTAACTGATAATACCAAGAAACTTTACAGATGATATTTGCGCCATGCATCGAATATTATATGCGATTGAATGCAATAGAAATATTTTTTTTAAATTATCTAGTTAGGTATTATTTATTTTAAACAACGCTGCAGTCATAAACAATAATAGTACACAAATACTTTAGGCGTCGTCTTTCGAGCCTAGTGCATTGCATACATTCGGATAGACGGGTCTGAGGTCACGTGACCGTTAGTCATACAAAATAAATCTGAATTTGCTGTTCCATAAAAAAATTAGCAAATTCTAAATGCAATACTTGGAGATTCTGACAACAGATGGGTCTGTTTATTTTTTAACTTTATAATATCCTTGGTGTATTTTTCTTGGTAGGTTTTAAATAATCGCCTAGTATGGAACCTTGCTATAAGATGCTCATGCTTAGGAACTGGTGAGTAATAACCGAGAAGAGTGGAGACCTTCATTTATCAGTGGATTGAGAATAGCTGAACTGATGATGACATTAATCAATTTGTCATCCGTAACACAAAATAAATTGTAATATATAAAATTGACAAGGGTGTCTTTTAATGGAGTCTCGCAAATAAGTAATATTATTAATTATATTGTTTCTTCCTTCCTCCTTTAAAGCTGTACTTCTCTGTTCTACTTTCGTATTTGTCAATTAATAATTATCTCAATTATAATCCCTTCTCTTTCTTCATAATTGCTTTCTTTATCACACTTTACAAACCGAAAACTTTTCAATGGATAATTAATTATTTGTTTGACTAGTCAATTAAATTTAATGAATGTGAAACATGTTAAGTAGATAGATGGATAGAGACTTTTTTTGTTGAAAAATATACTTTAAAAATACTAATACATTGTATTTTAATTTCATCATTACTACCTATCAATGTTTTAGCACATTTTTACGATTTGAATATGTTTTGTTTTCAATAAATAAGACATTATAATAATGTAGTATACGTTAGTAAACATACATAATTTAGAACACCCCGACACCATACATAATATTGCAAAAATATTTTAAAAAAAAATATTGATAAGAAGCGAGGATTGAACCCGCATCCACTGGATTCCGAGTAACATGCTTTACCAGTTAATAATAAATAATAATTTCAAAATCTAATTAACGTATGGTAATTTAAGTGAAGCTTACAAATAAACGAGGCAAAAACTAAATACAGTATAACCCCTATTTTACGTTTTTTAAGGGACTGAAAAAAAAACCTAATTTGAGGGAAAATGTAAAAGGGGGGTATTGTAAAAAAGAACACTTAAATGTTATGTTTCTAAAAAAATAACGTTTTATTAAAAAACAACATTCAATTAAAATTTTTATTGAATTTTTTTTTATTTTTTATTAAAAAAAATCATGTATATTAGTTTGTTGCATGTTTGTTATATAATTCTCACCTTACGCCATTCGAATGACACGACCCAACCATTGTCAAGCGCGCGTAAGTCGCATATTTTGAATATTTCCGACGTAAATCGCGGGAAAGAAAAACGTAAATGCGAATATTAAATGTACTGAAATACATCGGGACTGAAAAAATTACACGCAATTGCCGGGAAAACGTGAATTCCGGGCACGTAAAAACGAGGTTATACTGTATATGCCTGTCTATATCACACCACGAGAAGGCGCACCAAAGCTAGATATCGGTGCATACAAGTTTGATTCGGTCGACAGTTTCATACACCTTGGTTCTTTTGTAACTCGACATAATGATATTACAGAAGAAATCAACAAGAGAATCATGTCTGCGAATAAATGCTACTTTGGCCTGTTAAAACATTTTAAGTCTCGCATAATATCTCGCCGAATTAAAAGCAGTCTTTACAAGACACTTGTAAAGCCAGTGCTCACCTACGCATCGGAAACCTGGACATTTACTCTTCGAAATGAACGAGCCCTGAACATTTTTGAAAGAAAAATTCTCCACCGTATATATGGACCGATCAGGGACGGCACAAAATGGAGAAGAAGATATGATTCTGAGCTCTACGGGCTATACGAAGATTGCAGCGCAGTTCAATCAATTAAGATTGAGTGACTGCGATGGCTAGGTCATGTGCACCGTATGAATGACAATGAACCGGCAAAGAGAGTGATGTCCGGCAATTCAATGGGGCGTAGAAGAAGAGGCATGCCAAAGATTCGCTGGTTGGATGGAGCTGCCAGTGACTGCCGTGTTCTTGGGGTACCGAATTGGAAAGTGGCCACAATGGATATGGACAGGTGGAGGGAGCTGTTGGAGGAGGCCAAGGCCCACACCGGGTTGTCGCGCCCCTGATGATGATAATTTAAGTGAAGCTCGTTTAAATTTGATATACGTAAGAAGGATTTCAAGTAATACGTATTTTTATTTTTAGTAAAAAAAATATAGGAAACTTAATAAATTAAATTTTAATAATAAACATGACCATAATTTATTTATGTATTTCTTGTTGTGTCTATTAGAAAAAAAATGAAATGCTAAGGGTAATGAAATCAAATCTTAATACATAATATGTGAAGAGCAGCAATTTGAATGTGCGTATAATATGTGGCACTTTGATTAGTATGTCTATAATACCTACATGTCTTATTTTTTATTTACGCCTTTGGATTTAAATATTTGTTTAAAAAAGACACATTGAACACATAACAAATTATTAATTCAAGACGTTCACAATATGATATTCAGAATAATTAGTACAGGTAAATCAAATTAATAGAGAAAGTCAAAAAAATGTTTTAAAGCGATATAAATAAAATTTAAAAAAAAACAATAATTCAAGAAACATACAAATTACAATATAATAGAATTTTAAAAACAAAATACATATTATACATCGCTAAAAATGTCTACATCTCTAGGGAGTGCATTGACCAGCCGCATAGCTCTCGCTATTAGTGCCTGATGAGCCTGACATGAGGAAACAGCTTTCACCCACCACGCATGTAATTGTTTTCCCTGAATATCGGGATTGGTAACTATACCACGTGAGAGCAGGACAAAATGATTTAATAGCAGAAGTGACCTACGAGCTTTAAGAGAATGAAAGGCGAGCATGCCTTGAAGAAAGTTAGTTGGAAAATACTCGTTTGAGAAATTGTCAAAAGGAAAATATTTATATAAATACATTAAAATAAAGATGTTGATGAAATTTCTTCTGAAGATGTAATATAACAAGCTTATAGGAAACCTCACAAGGACCCCAGACAATATACCCATATTCAAGAATACTAATGATTCAATATATAGTGTACGTAAAACATTTGGATTCTTGATTGGTTTGTCGTGTTTCATGACGAATCCTAGAAGCTGTCTCGCATGTCGTCCAGATAGAGATACGAGATTTGACAAAATGCAAGGGCTCCGCCAACTAAAAAAATCAGTCTGTGTACTTATGTACGCACGTTAGAAGTTATAATTCTTTGGCGTAACAAAATAAAATAAGCCGTTACCTGAGTCTATTAATAATTACAGTGAAATCACATGAAAACGTACGCATTCATCTGTGTTTCATATAGCACATGATAATTGTAGTTTAATTATTATTGTATTGGACCAAAACTCATCTTTGCCATACAGCGGCTATAATCGATTCAGAAGTGCCCATGATGACTTAATAAAAAATCAAATTTTAATATAGTTTTTGAATTATTTACCAACTCAACATTCGCAAATTTTGTTTATTTATTGATATATAATTTTACTCATAAATAATACTTACATAAATATAGCATCAAATCGTGATGCACAATCTTTACAATGAAAAATAAATATACGCTCCAATATAAATAAAATTTTATGAATATCAATAAACAGTGTAGAATATTAGTCTCCAGAAATTTGTTTATAAACATATATATTTATTATGACACAATATTGGTTATGTTTACAACACGTGCTCTTTACTTGGTTGTATTGAACGACTAACTAAATGACACTATGCGTATGCGCATGTACCTTTGAGACCGAAATGAATATAATCATAATAATAAATTACGTGTTACATCGGCGAGCGCAACTTCGTCACACGCCAAAAATACACTCTGATCTGTTTTCCCAAACGCGCCAAAAGAAGTATAACTTCAAAAACGTTGTAAATCACTGGTGTAAAGAATAACAGATTACAGTCAAACTAAATTTCAAAAGTACTTAGATGTGAATGGAAGAATTCCACTAAAGTATTTCGTGAAAAACCTGTGTTAGTCAATCTCTTTTTAAAAACAAACACTCGATGCTTCACTCTCCAAAATAGTGCTAAGTAAGCTCTATGAAAAAAATGCTTTCATTATCGAATTTAATACAACAACATAAATAAATGTCTGGAAGCGTTGGTTTGAATAAATAAAGGCTTACGTAGTCTAGCCCGATGGTAATATAACATAACTGATTTTTCTTTTTTTCATTTATGAAAACTAAAATCACAAAATAAAGTGCTTTATAAGCTAAGTGAAATCGAAACGTATTGAATTGGTATACGGTGATACAGGTCCGGTCCTAGCGAAATCCTGACATACGTAAGACAAATCACCTGTTATCTAGACTCTAGAGATGAATGTCCTAGAATAAGTATAGAAAGGGAAGAGCTGCTCAAGTCAGTTCAACCACCTGTCGGTCCCATCAGACCATCTGACCTGGTCGCAACAAATGCCAATTTTGTTGCATCATACTGCCAACGTGAAGATTAAGACTTATCGCCAGTTTTGTATAAGCATATGTTACGCACACAGAACAGATAATAAATAGAATACCGATAGGCAATATTCAATACGCCGCATGGTGAAGCAGGCTTTTGAATGTATGAGTGTCCTACGAAAATGAAGCACGCATTATGCATGTGCAATAGTGTGTGTAATACACCAACATTAAATGAGCGTAAATGCATAAACCGAGAGCAGTTTTTAGTATTCGACGTAAAACGTATTCTTAACACGTGTGTAAGTTTAACCCGGGTGCTTCCTTACGTCGGTTACCTGCTATCGCCTTACCCGTTGTGTATTTCAGTTCCCATTATTTCTGAGTTCCCTGGTTACGCATATATAGCGCATGTATACGTGCATAGATTTAATGTCACCAATAGTGTGTAAAACTATCGCGATAATAACTGTTTCCTTGTAATATTGCTGACTGTCTCGCCAATATCATTCTTCAAGCGCAAGCGAGACGCGTTGTTGTCATTGTATTGTGTTATTTGATAGGTTGCAAAAATTAATAAAAGTCAAAATACGCTGCACGATGTAGTTCATATTTTTCAAAAGTTCCAACTATCACGTGAAAATTATGAAACCGTTAAACTTTTTTAATCCATGCATGCAATCTTGCAAGTTGCAAGATAATACGTTTTCTTGTTATGGCTACGATAATACGTACGGTCATCAAGTAAATCCATCCACATGTAATCGGGATATCATTGCAATTTTTAATTTTGTCTCTACGTATTCCTCTCTCCAATGTGCACTCTCAACAGCTTAAAGTCGTGTGAATTCAATCAAAGAACACTTTGAGTGCTTGGCGACTTTAGTATTAGGAAACTGCTCCTGACACACTCTCGGTTAAAAAAAAGTTGCTAGACATCCAAAAGTAGGGTCTCGATTAAGACCAGATGTGGTCAGGTTTGTTATATTTTTCTAATATTATAATTATTTAATTAGTATTCGGTATTTGACCCCACGACATAATATTATACTGAAAAGAGTAAATGTTTTAATGCATGATACACGGTGGCAATAATTTAAATTTCCAAAATAGGTTAAATCACTATTCGTCGCTATAGGATTGGTTTGCCGAATATCCGTTTTTGTCGAAATCGACCTTTTAATGCAGAATGTTTTTTTGTATCTAAATCAAAAGAACCATCCTTTTATTTAAATTACTTAGTAATGGTAATGAATACATCATTCATATGCTGTAAAAACAACAATTTAAATATCTCCATGTATTTAAATATAGGATTATGAAATTTGTTTTTCGTCTCCTGAACATTTGGTCTATTCGGGAAACCAATCCTACAGCGACGATATATTAAGTTATTTTAGGTTTATAAATCTGTCATATTATTATTAATGAAATTGTCACTTACATGGTAGAACTTCATTATTATGGTTTTTAAAAATCTGTTTGTATGACCCAGATATAGTGCTTATACTGCTGGAACAACACTTAACTGAAGTTGATTTTTACGGCCTTATTTATCAAAGGAGTTCCAAGGTTGCTTTTACGTCAGATGTACATAAGTTTTATTACTATGATTACTATGTCTAAATACCATTTAGTCCATGAACAATAGGTAAGGCAGATTTACAATTCGCCAAACACTTTATAGAAAGTTGGGTGACAAACGGGGACACAAGGGGAGACTTCATAGACGAAGTTAGGGATAAATAAATACATTGCAAAACATATTAGTAATGACCAAATTAACGTAGATGTAAATATATTTATTTCAATACCTAAAGATAAAGTTTACGGGAGAAAATCTTTCTTGTGAAATAAATAATAAAAAAATAAAGTTATTGCAACTACGCATCTGTTGTCTGAAAGAAAGAAGGTAAATTTAACACAATCATGACTTGCGAGTTACAAACGTTCAATTCCCATGAATCATAAGAGGATCAATACCTCAACGCATGGCCCACATATCCTGAAGCGGGCCCCTTATCTGTCGCTACGATGTCAGAATCATTTTCCAAACGGTGTTCCAGCTAAAATTAAGTGTATTGAGCAGCGCTCGAAATGAAAAAGTTTACGAACCGGAGCGCTCAAAATTTTCTGTTATCAAATTTTATGTGTATTTTATAATAATAAGTGTGTTAGATTTTTTGTTATATGGCCTATCTCAGACGGTCAAATTATTTTTTCCACGAGACAAAGCGATAATTTTACCGATTTCACGAACCGGAACGGCGCTCGAGTGCACTCCAGTTTATTTCGAGCCCTGGTATTCAGTGTACTTCTAGCGATTTTTTGTATCTTCGAATAAATCTACTTACACTACGATAGACAATAATCAAAAATTGCATGATATACCACATATATTTAAAATGTTAAAACTCTTCAAGTAAAATAGTGCCACGGTACAGGTGACATTTTGAAAGACTAGAATACTTATCCAGAAAGTGAAAGATGTGAATTCTAGTCTCATTCGGGCAAACTATGTTTCTATCATTTTTTTCATAATCGTTTACTTCTATCGTCACCGAGTTGGCGGAGTCAAAATGGCGTCGCCGAGACAGCGTTGCCTAAGTGGCGGCGCCAACTCGGCGACGTCAAACCATCGCAAACCCTTACAACCATAATCGCAACCCTTTCTGCTACCTGAATTTGAGGTTTTCAATTGCGGTATCTCTCCTCACGATACAAGCCCACCCCGCATTCTGTCAGAAATAAAGCACGGCACGGGCGTAATATATGAACACGCTATGGAGCTCCGCGAAAAACCGGAAGTTTCCCTTCTTTTATTTCATAAATTAAACGCGATAAATCGCTTTCCATTCCTCGGCTTTGTTTTCCCGGGAAACCCGTTCATTGTTTTCTGCTCTGGCGCGAAATAAAATTAAACGTTGGAAAATCACCACACAACAAATTGCCTCCCTATTATTCATCTGGAATATTATTTTAATATGTGTGCTAATTTAATCAAAGGGTTAAAAAAAATTTTACTCAGAAAGTTTAGACTTTAGATTATACTCAGAGGTAGTCATAATCATCATCAGCATTTTAACATGGAACATGTTTTACTCATGATCTCCGACGCAAAATCGTTACGAAAAATAGACGTAGATGAACTATAGACGCGCAGCCCGCCCGCGGCCCGCGCTCCGCCCCGATTACTTACGCGCGCCGATTATTTTCATTTTACGTTCAGTAGCCTACATTTTGTGCGACGTATTTTTCGTCTGTTATTATTACTTCTTTAGTTTTATTATTCTAATTACATAATTTTCAGAAATTGTTTGAATCCTTTGGATTCGGTTACTTTGACAAATAAATTTTCTTTCGAATTTGGATAACCAGCATTCAGAGAATCAGTAGGCAAAGCATGTTTCATGTTTAATAATTTTTAGCCGTCAGGGTTTAAGTAACCATCATCTAAGCCCCCCCTCCCACGTGGCGCTATCATATGACGGGCCCAGAGGGGCGAATCCACCCCCCGCGAGGCGCAAAGCGCCGAGTTTTTTATTCCATATCGACATTAGGAGAATCCTGGCATTCTCCATAATTCTTCCCACATATTATCCCAATACATAATGGCTACTTTCTAGTTTTGTCCCCAAATATACACGAGTTTGGGTGGATCGACATACATGTAAAGTAAATTGGGGAATAAATAGATCCTACGCAGATATCCCGAAAATTATTAGCAACACTGAATCGACAGGTGCGCCACGCAATGTTCTCAATGTTAGGTTAGGTTAGGTTCAAATCAAATCAAATTTATTTATTTTACATATAATGAACATAACAAATTATAAATTCAAAGCGTTCACGATATGACATAAAATAAGTGTTAATAATTTAAAAAAATAAAAATATAGAGAAGTGTGAGTTAATAATACAATAAGTAATAAAATAAGAAATAAAATAAGAAAAGAAATAAAATAAAATAAAAAACAAAATAAAAGTAGATGGAAGCACACAGAGTGAACTTTGATAGACCCTATCTTAAAAACTTATAAAACAACGTCCATCTAAAAGTAAGTGGAATATATCAATATCCGAAGCGACTTCATTAAACATGATTACTGCCCTCCCAATTGGCATTACTAATGGGAGGTTAGTTCTGCACCGTGGGAGAACAAACAACGGATGCCCTCGATTCCTAAGGTAATTATCAGAGACACACAAGCCAACACCACCAAGAATGGCAGAGTTCACATTTACGCCGCGTATAAGTCTGAAAAAATATGTAGCTAAATAAAGATACCTTTTAAATTTTAAGCTACAGTATGTAAGCATCCCTAAGAGAAAATCAGTCGGATAGAGCCACGGATAATATCCATACAGCCGAAAGTAAAGGAGTCTTAAAAATTTCTTTTGGACTCTCTCCACCATAAGGCCGTACTTCAACTGATGCGGGGCCCAAACGATAGGTTATGTTAGATTATCAGTCAAAGCCCGTGTTCATAAATTTATAATATTATTTTGTGGTGCAGTGCGTAAGGTGCTGGCCTACCACCCGAGAGTTCTGGGTTCGATCCCGTTAAGGACACAATATTTATGTGTTTTTCTCAAAGCTTGGGTGTTTGTGATTATTCAAAATTACTAACAACTAACTTGTACGAAAAACAAGGGCACAGTTATTAATAATTCAAAAAAAAATCTAAATGGTTATAGGAGAATAAACGTTGTATACGTACTAATCCGTGTTTTGATTGAGTACCCATACCTACCATTATTTTATCCAAATTTGATTAAAAAGCACAACATTTCTTACTAGTATCTCATAATTGAAATCCAGACGCTTTGTACTCTAGTACAGGGGTCGGCAACCTAGTTGCCATGAAGGGCGAAAAACAAATTTTGACCATAGCCAGGGGCATATAATATATACATACTACATACTACACTCTTATTTAAATCTGATAACTATTAAAAGTCCCAATAGAACTTAAAATCTTGATATAACCCCGAAAATCAGAGAAATGTGCATTATTAATAATATGGAGTACTATAAATTAAACATCATATTAATCAATCAATTGATATTTATTTAAGATAAGATACATAGGTATACATATTGTCGACATAAATCAACATAAAAAATATATAACTAATATTTCAAACTTTAAAATGAAAAAATACAAATACCTACTAAAAAAGTGAAATAATAAACCAAGATTCAAATTGTCAACATTATTATAAATTTAAATTGTTAATTTTTTTTTCTAAAATGGGTGTTCTTATAATTAAATATATCTACAATCTACACACTTACTTAATATATTTATATACGAATACGTGATATGCAACAAAAAAAATGCGACACTTGGCACCGTAAATCTTCATCTAACTTATTATAGCCAGGTACATAATTAGAATTACCTGTCCTTAGGCAATTATTCTAGTGAGGGTCTGTGAGTCTCGATCGATATTTTGATTTTAAGTATTTCATTATAGAAAACAGAGACTCGCAAGCATATGTCGTAGCACAGTATGAAGATATTTTTAATGCACTTTCTCTTAAATTAGGATAACTATTCTCTTCGACTAAATTCAAAAATATTTTATCATTATAATGAGCTTTTAATATAGTATCATTTTGTATATATTTATCATTTCCAATTTTAGGTCTTCGGTATTACTAATTTCAAAATATGTTGAAATCATTTTCGGTAATATTACATGGATTTATAAAAAATCTCACCACTGCACCGCGATTTCCTAACTATCGACTCGTGTGGCACCAGACGACATGACGTAATTGTGACGTCAGCCAATACACGCTCGAGGCATGCCGCCCAGCGCACAGTGCTCACCGTAGATATTATTACGATGAAACACCTATATGTGTATGGTGACAATGAATAGCGCCGCTGTCTGAGTAGCGTTATTTTCTCGAATGCTATTATCACTCCGGTAGTACGTCACAAAGATGTCATATGACGTCATGTCGACCGGGCAGCTGGCACTCGCAAGTTCTAACATAGGACCCCTGGTTCTAATATCACAAATCCCTCAAATCTAGAAGAAAACAGGGTACTGTCCGATTATGAGGAATACAGCGGAAAACACATTTTTAAAATACCCGATATACTGGATTATTTGTTAGTTTGGGTTAGTTTAGGTTATGTTAGGTTGGGTTAGGTTAGGTTAGGTTAACCTAACAAATAATCCAGTATATCGGCTATTTTAAAAATGTGTTTTCCGCTGTATTCCTCATAACCGAACAGTACCGAAAACACCTCTCCTATGAGAGTATCCATAATCTTTATATATTATTATGATGTACAAATAGAGTTCAAATTCTTTAATTCAATTCTTCTCCCAAATTCTCAATACCTAATATATTTAAGATTTTGGGAAATGTGATAATAATTTTTGTATTAGCTGAGTCTTCCAGCTAATGCTAACTTACATAAAATTTAAGTGCATTTACTGCACTGATCATGTCACCAATGTGGTGTTTATGTCATGCATCTTTGGATTTAAATCATTAAACTTGCCCATTATGTCTGTAAGAAACCCGAGGTCGATTAGCCAGACTCTGTTTTCTAATTCTTTGTAAAATTGTTTTTTATGATATTCAACTTGTTAGTAGCGTGATAGTACTCGTATTATAATTAGATGGTATCTTGAGGGCGTATCAAATATTCTCCTAGGGCGCACAACGCGGGCGCCGCGTTGCCGATCCCTGCTCTAGTCTGTTGCTTTACCAACCTGGCAACATCGGTGACCGTGGCGTTTCTATTCTGAAATTTTACACTCGGTTGTAAAAAAATATGCTCTGTGCGGGGCTGCAAAACACTGCTGTCAGCAATAAAAGCAGCCGTAAAACTTCAGACAGAAAAGAAACATTTATGGAGGGCGGAGTGGAAAAACTATTTATGCATGCCATATGAAATGTTAAGGCTAAGATTCAACATGCTATTATTTGCCTCAGTCTAGTGCTGCCCTCTCTCGGCGGAAAGTAAAACAAAGGAGACAATGTAAACGGAGATGGTACACGAGCGGACGTCATGTTGGCTTAATGGTCAGTTGTAGGATTCAGTCGAGTCGCAAAGCTTTTACTAAATGTGCTGCATTAGTGACGTCCCGTGGAGATAGGCAGATTGAGCGTCGCTTGGTGGTAGCAGTTTCCCGAAGGGCGGCAAATCGAGGAGAATCATTAGGTGTATATAGAAATAGCTACCTAAACTTAGTAATAACGGAAATATATTTCCATTAAAAAATCAGCTCACTGTTTGGAAACAGTGTATTAATTACTATAAAGGTTTAACAGGACTGTTTTTTGTCGGGTTCGTCGCGACCTTGGTGATCAGCAATGACATGCGCATATTTGCGAATTTCATTTGAATTATAATATGTATGTACATACTTACATAATTTTAAATTTATCCAAATATTTTTGCCAGTCACTCGCGAGTTTTGGAAGTTGTTACATGTATTTTGAAATGTACCTATCTGAAACCGTGGACTCGCAATATTTGTCTATTGAAGCAGAGACGGCATTTAAATTAGATTTTGTGATATCGGTCTTGCTAGTAATGTATCCATACAACACATTTCTTAGATATTGGTGTTATGAAAGGATGATAAAAATGGAGCGGCATTTAAGCGCTGCCCAGGGACGGCATTTTGTCTTAGGACGTCACTGCGCGGCATCATATTATAGTGATAGAGGAAGTCTCTCCTTCTCCAGGTTTAACCGAAGTATTAATGTAGAAGCCAAGCTAAGAATCACGCACAGTTTAGTGCACACCAGTCACAATAATTAGACCCTTAGAGAGTTCCTCCTGTGCTCACAGGATAACTTTGAAGGGTGCATCGGATTTGTTATGTTATACCTGAGTGTGGCGCCGCTGGCGGCAAAACATTGAAACACTAATCACAGCTCCTTTCAAATAATTAGGTGTTATAAACAGAAATAGTTAATATAGCTTAGAATAATATAGTATTGAGTATCGATTATCTAAACACGTACAAAAAAAATAAATAATAATTTGCATTAAATATCAGTGGTCGATGGATTTTGAAAATATTGAATCGATGGATTGTACACGGAGAGCGTGTTGCCATTTCAATAATGAACGCAAATTATGCTCGGAATACTTGATCTGTGGTGGGTGCATTTTCAATAAAGAAGACTTTTATTGATACTGTGCCACCTGTCAACATTATCAGTCATCTGTTAAACTATTGTGAGAGTATCCGATCAAACATTTTCTTTCACAACCCGATTAAAATAAACGATTTCTACACAGTTTATTTTTCAAATTTACAATTTGAGTTTACGTGTCACACATCAATTCAATACATCTTCTACCCCATCTCGCTCTTTCTTACACAATATGGATTCGTATATATTATATTTTCTCTCATACGTTACCTATAAATCAAGACAAATATTATATAATAATGCAGTAATTATTCAATTTAAACTGTGCACTGTTTTTCATTGTATATTATTAAGAAATATTTTATAATTTAACGGAAATGGAGTCATTCAACAAGTCGACTTTCTCGGGCTTTGTCATCTAAACGCCTCGAAGTTGCAACGATGCTGCGGTAAGCAAATTTCTCAATTGGAAACTACATCACTTATTATGACTCGCAATTTACCGAATATTGTATATAAATAGCAAGCCATAGATTATGGGTTGTTGCCAGATTTGAATCCTGGGTCTGGCAAGTACACATATTGTTTTTCAATTTGTGTATGAGTCAGAGTATGGACCTAATAGTTTGAGCAAGTGGCTGGCATCCATTTCTCGTAAAAACAAAATCTGTTGATACAAACCTCCAATTATGTGGCCTATATGATCTTATTACGATTAGACATAGTCGAAAGAAAAGTTGATAGGTTATCTCAATCGCAATTAGATCTCACCTCAGATCAGATTCAGTCTCAGTATCACACCGCATAGTACTCACTTACACCGTGCCTCGAACCAGCGCTCTCTTGATATGCTTCGCTCAGAAGCATTCTCTCACCGTACCTGGGACTCAAGCATCATTTCCACCGAGCCTCGGACCGTTTACATCTCTCTTGCGTTATTTATTCTTGAACCACGTGTATACTGTTTACGCAGCAGCATATTTTAACTCCTCCATTCATCCAACCTCTAACCAGTCTCTTTTCATCCCCTATATTTGTCACCCCTAAGTGGTTCTCGTCTCTTTACAACGAGACTGCTAAATCTCCAATGAATGATAACGTCGATGAATATTACTAGAAAAAATCCTTTTAGGTTTATCGTGCAATAGATTATTTTAATTTAATTTATTGAATGGATCAGGAATCAACTTTTTTTACAATAATCAAACATGCCTCATGTATGCTTTATATTATAATATACTGGATAGGTATATCGTCTATCTAGAAGAGGCTATGTAAGGTATTACATAAATATCAATATATACAGATATTTTAATGAGAATCATTATACCATCTTCCAGTCAACTAAGCTAGCTCAATATTGCTCTCTACACAAATATTATGTTAACATAAAATCCTGAATTGGGTAATTGTATGTTTGACAAGCAAATAAATACTCCGATTTCTAATGTTTTGTAAGTATCGTATTATTTATTCTACATTTTTGTGAAGTGTCTTTTGAAAATGACAGTTTATGAGAAAGTTTAACTATGTTGAAATATGAGCTTATGGTGGAGCGAGTTCAAAAGAAATTTTTGAGACTCCTTTATTTGAGGTTATATGGATACTATCCGTGGCTTTATCCAACTGACTTTCTCTTAGGTATGCTTACATACTGTAGTTTAAGTGCTAGAAGATATCAATATTTGGCCACTTCGACTTATACGTGGTGTGAATGAGAACTCTGCCATTCTTGGTAATATTGACTTGTGTGTCCATGATAACTATCTTAGAAATCGGGAGCATCAGTTGTTTGTTCTCCCGAGGAGCAGAACTAACCTGCCATTGGTGATGCCAATTGGGAGGGCAATAACTCTGTTCAACCAAATTGCTTCGGATGTTGATATATTCCATCTACGTGAGAATGAGTATAGGTGGATGTTATTTTATAAATTCTTAAAATAGGGTCTGCTTAACTCATCCGGTGTACTTCCTTGTACCTATATACTTCATAATTTTTTATATTTACACATTTATACTGTAGAATAACTTAATATTGCATAATTACAGTATTACATAATACTGTTTTAATAATATTTCTTTGTTTCTAAATGTCATGTCGTGAACGTCTTAAACTTATAATTTGTAATGTCTACAATATGTAAAATAAATTAAAATTGAATTGAATTGAATGTTTTGGTTAGGTTAGTTTTGATGACAGTAGATATTTAAGCTCGCACTAGTCACACTACAGACTAACATAGAAGTCCATGGCTGACTGCGCAACCATCATAATAATAATATGTATTCAATATTCGCACATCCGGTGCAACAACGTCACAAGTGCTAAAAAATCAAAATTTAGATTAATCTAAAAAAAGATGTCTAATAGCTCTTCGCACCTGGTGCGTCAATGTCATATGTGTAGTTCTTATAGTTTTCATCAAAGGTTTCATATGTCAAATCATGAAGCCATGTGACTCTATCACGTTCACAACCTTTAAATGCTTCTCCTGAAAAAAAATATGTTTTGCATTTTATGACGTTATTGCACCGGATGTGCGAATGGCTTTATTTCAAAGTATCTTTGTACCAGTGAAGAAGTAGGCTGTTAAGATCCGAAATAAATAATCCACACTAAATTATGCCAGTCATACGTATTAGTGTTTATTGAACTAAGACTACAAATTTCAGATAGCGTTAGGTTTTAAAATTCAATATAAACACTGCGTAAATAAAGCCATAATCGATAATAGTAAAAAATATTCGACTATCTATAAAAAAATTAAAATTATGTCTTCAAATAGTTTTAGATATTTTATAGATAAAACTTTTTTTTTATTGTTTTAAGTAGGGTTTAATGAATTTTATAAAACTAACCAACACACCCTGAAATATGTGTAGTATTTGAAGACATCCTGGGGCTTTTTATTTCTTGCATTTAATGGCACACCCTTCAATAAGTCATAAACTAAAACTGATCCAAGGCCTTGATCTGTGGCGACTGGCTTTTGCATTACTCGAGGAAAGGAGAGAGCTGCTTAAGTCGGTTCAACCAGCTGTTGAGCCTATCGGATCGTCCGATCTGATCGCCATAACTGTCAACATTATGATCTATTTAGGTACTTAAATTATCGGCAGTTTTGTGCAGTCTTGAGTTGCTGCTTCTGAGAAATTCCCAGTCATAAAAAAAATACTGATGCTTCACACCAACCATAGTAGTAAGCCCGATTAAGACCATGTATGGTAGCAGATGGATAGGGTTTGGTGGGACTATTAACTTCAATGCTATGTGATGTATAAGGTCGCGCAATGAAAGTTGAGGCGAACACAGATACAAAAGATTATGTGAATTGGTGCATTTTTGAGGCAACGGGCATTGCACAACGTCTACGAGAAACAGCCGTTTGTCTTACTTACGTCTACTTACTGCGCTTATAGCGAAAAGAGGACAACATGCTTATACGTTCATGTCGATTTAAAAATTTGAAACACCCTGTTTGTAAATAATGCGTATGTGTGAGTATTGCTTCCCCTCAACTCTTGTTAAGACGATACTTCAATGAAACGGCAAATGCGTCAATTTGTTTCGTGATGACGACGAGGGTATTAATTCTTAAATCGTGTAAAGATAACTAAAAACGTTACCCATTTACTTGAAAAAGAAAACATGTCAATGAATATATTATTATTGTTACTAATAGAACATGGTGTGTAAAACTCCCACCTCCGCTCCCGTTATGTATATGCAGCACATCATACGCGGCCGCCTAACATAACCCTTACGTGTGCCAGATCAAAGAATTTAAGCCCTCATTTTGTCCCGAGCAGAGCCGCACGGGACTGGTGATGCAACCTTGCACCGAAGTGCGAATGCATGATGTTAATTTATATGGCAACTATCAGAGTGACTTTAATTTGAAGAGTCGCAAGGGGAGTCGATAGTGTCCCGCCCCCCGTACGCTCTGGCGAATTTAGTAAAGGCCGCAAAATTGGCCTCGGTTGCCACCATGTCCGCGTGTCCTATTGGGCCCGAATGGGGTCGGACCCGGGCAAACAACTCCGCTCGTTCGGGGCCCATAAGTGGACAGTCTCAAAGGACGTGCTCTGCGTCCTGCTGGTCGTGTCCACATGAGCAACCCGACCCATGTCTTGCCAAACCAAACCCCTGCAGTTTGGCCGCAAAGTTTCTATGGCCAGTCATGAATTGACTAGTCCAGTGGGTCGGCACCAGTCTCCTCGTCATGTGTCTCACCGAGACATCTGGAAATTATAGAAAAGTCTGGCGGCCCTTAGGGGAGGCCACCCATCTCGCCTGCCATGCCGCATATGCGGTCTTGTAGACCAGCTCAGATACAGTATTTCTGTAGCTCACGCCCTCCACTATCGATGGCGGTGTCAGAGGGACACCGTCGAGAGTTGTATTGATCCTCCTCATAAGGAGAGTGATTGATCCTCTAATTTGAACGTGCAAGTCGAGGGGAAAGCCCCCGCAAGGACCGCCAGGGCATCCGAAGATGTGGTCCTATAGGCCTTAGTAAGACCAATCAGAGCAGCCCTCTGTCCGCTAAGCAGAGCCCTCTTCACAATTGTCAGCGAGGCTTTGGTGTGCCACACGCTGGAGGCATAGCCAGCGACGCCCATGAATATAGCCTCATAGGCGATTCTCAGGGCCCGAGGCTTTAGGCCCCAATTGTTGCCCGCCAGGCGAGCAACCTTCTGATAGGCTGAGTTGGCCTTAGCCACAATTACTTTAGCATGCTTCAAAAAGGTCTGCTTCTCGTCCAGAACGACCCCCAAGTAGGTCACCTCTCAACTAATAGAACATTGAAGTTAAAGTCCCTCCACCAAACCCGCCCCGTACCACCCTCGGTCTTAATCGAGAGTATCACGGGACCCATCAATTGGTGATGTGAAGCATCTAAGAATTGGCCTGGGAGTGTCCTGGGAGAAGATGCCCAAGACTTAGATTGCTACGCTCAAAGTGAGCTCTGACTGAGTTTACTGAGTTTACTCTAATGCAAAGTGCCAGGGAGAGAAAAAGCACATGGAAATTACTAAAAAGAAAATGAACCTACTTGTTTATTAAATTAAAGAACGAAGCTAATCATACAGGCAGCAAAATTTATGTGAAGAGATCTTCACGCCCGTAGTAAGACGCCGCAAATTTTTTGAAAGCAAGATAATTGGCCTTAGTAGCAACCAGGTCGGACGGGCCGATGGGTCCAACAGCTGGTTGGACCGACTTGAGCATTTCCTCCCGTTCGGAGCACATACTCAGACACTCCCATAGGATGTGGTTGGCATCCTGTATTTCCCCTCCGCATGGACATGTCGGACGGCTTACAAGTCCAAGCTCGAAGAGCTTGCCAGCGAATCCACCATGACCAGTCACAAATTGACTGGTGTAATGGTCTGGAGTCAGATATTTGGTTATCTCCATTCGCCACTGTATGTTTGGAAAAAACGTATATGTGTGCCGGCCCTTGGTCGATTCGTCCCACTTTCGCTGCCAGGTCGTAATGGCCGCGTTAAGCGACATGAGTCTAATTCTGCGCCTCAATAATGCTACTCCTTCGCCAGCTAGCCGAGGGGGAGGGACGAGGTGAAAATCACCAACGTCGGCCTCCTCGCCCTTGAGGAGCAATATTGAAGCGCCGCTGACCTGAATATGCAGGTCAAGTGGGAGAATGCCGGCCAGGACCGGGAGCGCGTCAGTTGAGGTAGTACGGTAGGCCTTGGTAATGGACAGAAGCGCGATGCGGTGTCCTCTTAAAAGAGAGATTCTAAGTTTGACACTTTTGGGAATGCGCGGGCACCAAGCACTGGCGGCATAAGCCGCGATTCCCATAAAAATGGCGCCGTAGGCGATCTTGAGCGCCCTTACTTTTAAGCCCCATCCTTCACCAGCCATGCGGCCGATCCTCTGGAAGGCCACCCCAGCCTTGTGGACTTGGGTTTCGGCATGGTGTAGGAAGTTTAACATTGTGTCCATTTTGACGCCTAGATAGGTGACGATCTTCGACACTTTCACTCTCGTGTCACCGAATCGGACTGTGGGTAGTCTCGAACAGCTAAGTCGTCTCGGTCCTTTAAGGACAATGGCTTCTGTCTTGGAAGGTGCGAATGATAGTCTAGTTAATCTACCCCAAGCCTCAATTGATGCTAAAGCTTCGCCAACGGTGCTCTCAATCTTCGCCCTGCTGTCGGCCTCGACCAGCAGCAGCGCATCGTCTGCGTAGGCAATGACAGTACAGTCGGTTGGAAGCGGAATTCTAAGGAGATCGTCGAAGAGTACGTTCCAGAGAAGGGGCCCGAGGACTGAGCCCTGGGGACATCCCATGCTGGTGTTCCTCTTTATTGTGGTTGAACCAACTCGAAACTCGATCGATCTATTGGTGAAATAACTTTGAATTGACGCGAACAAATTTCCTGGTAGTCTCTTCAGCCGGAGCTTTCGAAGTATAAGAGGCCAAGACGCACTATCAAACGCACCTGCAATGTCCAGGAAAACTCCTAGGACGTATTTACGGCGAGAATTTTCAGCAATGGCAATCACGTTCCTTATGGCGTCGACTGTTGATTTGCCTCTTCTGAATCCAAATTGCTTATCGGAAAGCGGCGAGTGTGTCTCCAGGTGGGCTTCAATCCTGTGGCACAGTAGCTTCTCCAGCACTTTGCCCAGAGCGGGCAGAAGTGTTAGAGGGCGGTAGGCTTTGGAGCTAGACGGTTCTCGGCTGCCAGTTTTGGGGATTACCTTAAGTAAGCCCCTCTTCCAGCAGTCGGGGAACGTGCCGCTTCTGATGCAGTCACTGAGGAGGGCTGTAATCTCTGGCGCGGCGATGGCCCATGTGCGTTTGACAAGTAAATTGTCAATGCAGTCCGGGCCCGGGGCTTTGCCAGCAATCAACGTGCGTATGATGTGGTTGATCTCCTGTTCGGAAGGCAACGATGAGTGATCCGTGTCGATGGGAAGAGAAGCCTCAAAGCGGGCCATCCTCATGGCGTTATCATCCCTGGATTCGTCATCCAGGGGGATGAGGGCCTCGAGTAGGACCGCAGCCGTTTCAGACTCGGTACTGGTGAATCCGCCACCCGGTTTCTCGATGCCGCACAAGAGGCTCGTCGGTCTGAGTCCCAGCCTCAGTGCACGGTATGGAGGACCCCAGGGGTCCGAACCTCCCTCAATGGTGACGAAGTTACGCCAGTAGTCTTTTTTGGCTTGAGTAATCGCTTTCTTGTATTCCATTCGGGTGGATTTGGCCATGGTTGCAAGGGGATCGATGGAGGCAGGTGGTTGCTTGCGCAGGCGTGCACGTTGATGGGCCTTGCGTGCTTTTCTGAAAAGGTCACGCAGGCGCGAAACATGCTGCGTCCACCACGGCGACTGGCTTGGTGGCTTGGGCTTGCAGCGTCCGAGTGAAGCTTCAGCTGATCCGGTGATGTCTTCAGTCAGTCGTGAGGCGGCCGAGTGTAGGTCCGGAAATCGGGTTCTAGATGTCCTGTCAAGCTTTTTGGAAAGCACCTCTTCAAACTTTTCCCAATTCCCGTCGCGCGTTCTAAATCGCGTGGGCGGGGGTGGGGATACGTCAGAGACGCCATCGTGCGAGGAGTTCGAGGCCAGCTCAAAAGTGATCAACCGGTGATCACTCATGGAAGCGCTCTCATGGACTCTCCAGCCGCTGATTCGTCTCGCGACGGACTCAGTGGCCAGGGTGATGTCGATGTGGGTGCTTCCAGAGTTTGCGTGCGACACAAAAGTCGGCATGCTGTTGGGGTCGTTGAGGACGACCAGGTTGTGCTGGTGAACCAACTCCTCGATGACGTCCGCGTCGCACAGGGGGATATCCACGGGCGCCCAGAGGGGGGATTGCGAGTTTGCATCCGCACAGATGATGACATCCCTGCCACCAACTGCGCGTAAGATGCCGTCGAGCACTGATGCCACGTGTTCCTTTGTGCTCTTAAAGCTGAAGTAGGCGGAGATAACCACCACGCTGCCTCCTCCGGGAAAGCTTATATCTGCACACGCGACTAGCTCAGTTGACAGGTGCGAGAGCGACAGCACGCCAAGGCGAGGGTCAAGAGCGAAGACGCAGGCTTTTGGCTCTAAACATCTGGCGCTGACGACAAGGCCCGCGCACCCGAGTCCCTTTTCAGTGACCTTGGGGCCCTTTTCAGAGCCCCAGTGGTACGGTTCCTGCACCAGTGCCAGAGACAAGCCTGTGGCCCGCATAGTCTCAATTAGCTCCGCCGAGCCGGCGTCGCTCAGGTTGACGTTCAACTGAGCGAAGGCAATCATCGCGTGGCAGTGTAGTCCACCATCGCCCTCTCGCGCAGCTCAGCGTGTAGCCTTGCTGGGCAATCGAGACTGCCGGTGGAATGGTCAGACGGCTGCTTGTGTTTATGGCAGGCCACGCATTTGGGTGGGTTTCCTTTGTTGGGGCAGTCCTCGCGGTCGTGGCCGGAGATGGCGCAGTGGCTGCACGTCGGTGTTTTGTTTGAACATCCTTTGGCCATGTGTCCAAAGAGATGGCATATGTTGCATTTTACTACCCCAACGTAGTCCCTGAGAGGGAAGGATTCCCACCCCATGTAAAGTCTGTCTTCTGCCATTAGGGCAGACCAGATGGCCGCCGGGGCGAAGACCACAAAGTGGCATCTGCCTGTTCTAGGCCCGGCTTTGTGACTCAGTCTGATATCTTGGTATGCCCTTTCTGGCAGGCTGGTCTGTTCCTTAGTGGAGTTGAAGATAGCTTCCCGGAGTTGTGATTCTGTGAGAGTCGACGGAAGGTTAAAGATAATTACACGAGGCTGCTTTTTCCCGGCGAGCTCGGCTCGTAGGGCAGCCTCCGAGGTCTCCAGGGCTTTCATAAGGGCCTTGGCCTCGACTTCAGAACGGGGGTGAACAATTACGCCTCCGTTCCTTATATTACGGATACCCGTAATTTGAACCCCAAGGGACCTGGGGTCGAAGGCCTTCTTGAGGATCTCCTTCGTGGTATCCGATTTCTTCTCCCCAGATCCGGTCGGGAAGAAGAGAACTCCCGGTCTGGGGGCGAGGGGAAGCAGGGACGGAAACTGTTGGTTGGCAGAGGCGGAGGAAGTAGAGGGTGCTGCATGTGTTGCTATCGTGGCCGTAGGAGGGCGGCTTTTCCTGCCCAATGCTGTGGCCCATGACATAGGAGCAGGTGTTGTGGCGGTGGGTTGGGCATTTGTGGGCGCTTGAGGCTGGATGGTCTTTAATATTTTAGTTTGCGCGTGCAAGTCCTTAATAGCCTTCTTCTGTATTTTGAGGCCAGAGGTCCTATCTTTCAACATTTCTTCCAAGTGCAGTATTCTAGCCTCTTGGACGATAGATTTCCGTTCAAGCTTGGCCATGGCTAGATTCTGCCGGCTGTGGGCTTCCGATAGGCTCAGCAGTGCATTATTTATTCGTTCCTTGGCGCCGGCCTGTTTGCCGCGGAAGGCCGTTATTACCTCGTTCAGGCAGGTTGAAACGTCGGTATATATATCGTCATGCTGGTCGGGGTCTATCCTGGAGAAGTCCATCTCTATCCTGGAGAAGTCCATCAACTAATAGAACAATATAATGAACATTAAATGGACGCATGTTGGATTTTTATGACAAATTATATTTCATTCGGCATGCGTCATTTGCACCCGCGACCCGCTATCCACGCGTCGCCTAGCCACGATCTTTTTGGACCATGCCTCAACTAAGCCATCGATTTATAATGTTTACGCGTCAAACTCGGGACTACCCGAGTTGTGTACGTTTACCGGGACATATTTACGGTAATATAATATACTTATATAATCAAATTTAATCCGGGTTTAGTGAAATAAACGAAGGAAGTAAACCGCTGTCAAAATTTTACTGCGCAGACCGCGAGATATTGTGTTAAATTAGGTACTCCGCAGTTTGTGATTACTTACGTATTATTATGTGAACATGATTGTGTTTAATATAACTTGCGTCGGCTATGGAATATGTTAATTCACTGTAAATTCGATAATCCTACTGGGACAGTTTTGAAAAACCTTTTCTGTACGTATGGCGGATTTATATTTTTTTTTATTCAACGAATAACTCACAAGATTTAAGAATGTAACATTCTAATTATTGAACATACATTATTACACGATATTCTTAAAAAAAAATGAATATTTATGCACTCGTCAATTATGCCATGCCATGACCTATTTTGGGTGAAAGCTGTCCTCATGTCAGGCTCACCAGGTACCAATAGCGAGGGCTACGCGGCTGGTCAATCCACTCCATAGAGATATAGATATTTTGCATTATATATATTCTGTTTTTTAAATTCTATTTTATTGTTTAATTTGTATTTTTTTTGTTTTTTTTTTAAATTTATTTTCTATAAAATAATTTGTTGCTTTGTTTTTTTTTCTCTACCTTGTTTTTTTCTCTAATTGATTTACTTGTACTTTTTATTCTAAATGTCATGTTGTGAACGTACTCAATTAATAATTTGCTATGTACTCAACGTGTCTTTTTTTAAATAAATAAATAATTTTGAAAACACTCCTGAGAAAAAATATTATAACCAATAGAAAAAATCTTTTTGAAAAAAGCAAGACACCCACCCCCACAAACTTGCATCTCTCAGGTATCGCGCCCATGCACATAGACCACTATGCTAAAAGCGTCATTGCAGACAAATTTAAATAATGGCTTCAAATACTCTCTGAAGCGCTTTCCACACCCACGGTGGCCGCGCAGCTTCAGCATTGGACTATCATGCCGTGGGTCTCAGGTTCGAATCCTGGGTCTGGCAAGTATACATATTGTTTTTCAATTTGCGTGTGAGTCAGGGTATGGACCTATAAGGTTGAGCAAGTGGCTGACATCCATTTCTCGTAAAAACAAAATCTGTTAATACAAATCTCTATTATGTGGAGGCCCATATGATCCTATTAGGATCGGACATGGTCGGAAGGAAATGAAACGCTTTCCAAATTGAGCTACTATTGGCGATCGGCTTTTGTATTTTAAATCAAAATAGGTATTTATTTTTAATTACTAACCGACGTAACGGATCGTTTGTCTAGACCAGGGGTGGCCAACCTGTTGCATACCATGCGCCAATTTTCTTCACAGACGAGTTCAGATGCGCCATACAACTCAAGCACCGTTTCTACCTTCTTACGTTCACGGTTGGGGTTGGAAAATAGGGATCAGATCTGCTTCGCTTAGGGGAGGAAAAGGAATAAGTCAATCAGGCAATTAAATTAATTAATTTATGACAGCAATATCTTGATTTTTTCCAAACATTTGGTCAAATTGCTATTATCCGCAGCACATTTATTCTGGTCTTTCAAGTGAGGAAATTGATTCAAATCTTCATTTTCTAACTGAGAGATGAACAGTTTTAATTTCATTTTATTCCTACAATTGTAAAATATCAAAAAAACTGATGAGTAGGAAGGCTACGTTAAAGTTCCCACCACCACCCGTCATGCATGTACAGCCGTGGATATGCACGGCCGTTTTCCATGACGCTTTAAACGTGTTACCTGAAAGAAGTGATTTTAAGTGTTTATTCCGTATCGAGACGGAGCCGCACGGGACTGATGCTGCAACCATGCACCGTAGTGCTTAATGAAGAAAGTTAAAATAAGAAAGGTAAGACAGCAGAGCCAGTCTGCTGTCCGCTGATATTAAGTGCCCTGTGTATCCGCATACTGAATGTCATGAATTGAAATGGATGAGTCTACAGAGGAGTCGGGACTATCCCGCTCCCCATACGATGCTGCAAATTTTTCGAATGCCGCAAAGTTGGTCTCGGGAGTAAGAAGGCTACGTTAAAGTTCCCACCACCACCCGTCATATATGTACAGCCGCGGATATGCACGGCCGCTTTCCATGACGCTTTAAACGTATCTGAAAGAAGTGATTGCAAGTGCTCATTCCGTCCCGAGATGGAGCCGCACGGGACTGATGCTGCAACCATGCACCGTAGTGCATAAAGAAGAAAGTTAAGAAAGATTTTTTGTTTTGTTTTTTGGACTGGCTCTGCTGTCCGCTGACGTTAAGCGCTTTGTGTACCCGCATACTGAGTATCACGTATTGAAATGGATGAGTCTACAGAGGAGTCGGAACTATCCCGCTTCCCATACGACGCTGCAAATTTCTCGAATGCCGCAAAGTTGGCCTTGGTTGGTATCAGATCTCCATGACCAATTGGGCATGTGTGAGAACGGACCCTGGCAAACAGCTCCACTCGTTTGAGTTCCATAAGCGGGCAATCCCAGAGGATGTGTTCAACATCTTGGTAGTCATGCCCGCAGGTACAACCCGGCCTATCTGATGTCAAGCCAAACTCGTGGAGTCTGGCGGCGAAGTTGCCATGGCCAGTGAGGAACTGGCTAATCCAGTGCGAAGGTTGGAGTCTTCTAGTCTTCTTCTTCTAGAATACGTCTGGAAAAAAACGGTGTTGACTTGAAACGACTTGAACTGAGAGCACTCAGGTGTTGAAAATATGAAGATGAATTCAGTTACTTCAAAAGAATAAGTAGGCGCAAAGATGCAATGCGCCAATTGTAAACATGCAATGCGCCATGGTTTGGACACTCCTGGTTTAGACCAATACCTGTATTACCTTCCATAAAACATTCCCTAAATATGTATCTCTCGGACATAGCGTAATAATTAGTTGCTCGACGGCCTCAAAACGGTCAACAATTAAAATTCAATTCAAACGTTAAACACCGAATTACAGAATGATCCACGTGCACGTAGAAACGGTTCGCTCAAAAGCTATCAAAGTGAATTCGAATTTGTGTGACAAAGTTTAGTGTGCACTATTTACGGCGGATCTTAACAGCCTACTTCCACCCTTCACCACCGACACTGACGTCCTTAGACAAAATGCCGCCCTATTTTTTTTTTAAATTCTTATCGTATATTATATAATATTGTATTTTTTATCATCCTTGCATGACTCCAATATCTAATAAATGTGTTGTATGGATTGATACATTACTAACAAAATGTATGACATTAAGCGAGTCCGCGGTTTCAAATACATTTAAAAATACTCCTGACAACTTTCGAAACTTGTGACTGGTAAAAATATTTGTATAAATTAATTACGTTAGTATGCACCTACCTATAATTCAAATATACGTGTAATTGCTGGTCATCAAGGACGTGACGTCCAAGTACAACGGAAGTAAACTAGACATCGCAACCCCGATAAAAAAATACAGTCCTGTTAAACCTTTTATGTTAATTAATACAATTTGTTTCCAACCAGTGAGCTGAACTTTTAAATTGAAAGATATAAGTTTAGGTACCTATTTCTATATTCTTATACTTAATGATTCTTCTCGATTTGCCGCCCTTCGAGTAACTGCCGCCCCCAAGCGACCCTAAATCTGCCTACCCCCACGGGACGTTACTGACCACTGATGTACATTAATGATCTCAATAACACAAATAAACATTGAGAACACTGGATACCTACTTGATCGTAAATTTATTTAAAAACTCTTTATAACGAAATTTCACGAAAGTTAAGCATCACTGAGTTGTTAAGTTATAATTTCTAGGCGGTTGGGACGCGATATTACAACTTCCGATTCAAGATTTCGCAGTAGATTACGATATACGAATTGATCGGCAAACGGAGTCGTATATATATTTAGAATAGATTAGTTACTATACACATCTATATACGTAGATATTACTAACAAAATATTATGTCAACTAGGGGAAAAGGGATTTGACGTTAATTTGAATAGATAAGCTCATCATAGATGGTATTATAATCGGGATAGTTAGTTGTTAGTTAAAGTTTTATAATTGTTTATACTGTATTGGTTTCAATTTCCTTTACCATTGTATTATGTCAAATTACGATACTTCTTAAACTAAAATCTTGATTTTTAGCCTACTAAATTGAAACTTATTGTGTTTTCGTTTACACTTTAGAGTGCAATAATTTATAGTTGTAGCTGTCATCGGATTCTTATGACCCAGATCTCAATAATAATAATTTTATTATAATATCATTTATTAAATATAATAAATATATACACAGAGTGGAGGCTTGTATTAACAGATTTAGATTTTACGAGAAATTGATGTCAGCCACTTGCTCAACTTATTAATTAAGTCCATACTCTGACTCCAAACACACTTTTAAAAAAAAATGTATATGTATTTGCCAGACTCAGAATTCGAACCTGGGACCCGCGACATTATAAAGTAACACGTTAGCCCCTTGACCATCGTGGTTTGGTTGTCTTTTAGGATATTTATATTTATATTTTCTTTCATTTTCATTTCACGATGGCCGCGCGACTTAAGCGTCAGCCTATAACGTCCTAGATACCAGGTTCGAATCCTGGGTCTGGCAAGTACACTATTATTTTTCAATGATTGGTCAGGGTAAGGTAAAGGATTTGATAGGGTTGACTAGCTCGGGCTTTGTCATCAATACGCCTCGAAGTTGCAACGATGCTGCGGTAAGCAAATTTCTCAATTGGAAACTACATCAATTATGACTCTCGCAATTTACCGAATATTGTATATAAATAGCGAGTCATAGATTATGGGTTGGTGCCAGGTTCGAATCCTGAGTCTGGCAAGTACACATATTGTTTTTCAATTTGTGTATGAGTATAAGTATAGACCTAATAGGTTAAGCAAGTGGCTGACATCCATTTCTTGTAAAAACAAAATCTGTTAATACAAACCTTCACTCTGTGGAGGCCCATGTGATCTTCATTAGGATCGGACATGGTCAGAATACTTTTTTTAATTCATTATACATTTGTTATGCGAAGATTGACTCAAAGTCTGGCGATTTTTTGTATTACACTAAACGTTTTATGTAATCTTCACTATCATCCAGGTGATAATAGGCTAGCTGACAACTCTGAAGTTGTTTCATTACTACCTGTCATTACTGTCAGGCAGGCACCTGTATTAGATGACACCATTCCAATTACTAAGGATCACCAGTCACCACACAGTTACTCTGAATAGTCGTAAGATATAACTATATGCCTATAAATATATATATATATATATATATATATATATATATATATATACTCAAAAAATAATATAAAATTTATATCACACTAAAAATATATAATGTATATTATTATGCTGATAGTAAGAAATCTTGATTCGAATTCTGTAGACGTAATGCAGGGGAGATAAAAAATGACTATAAGAATAAAGTCCAAGTGTTTTGGGCATAAAAAAATCCTACATAACCTGTGGATTTAGTATTGCGGAGTAGTAAATATTTAAGTGTTATTTCAGTCCCTTTTCTGCTTTATTTCAGTGCACCTGGTGAGATTTTTTCTTCTTAACTCATCTTTATCGTCAATTATATTTCTTTACAGTTCCTACAACGAGAATTTTAGTAATACTCAGTCAACTTTTATTCTTATTCCACCTATTGAGAATGACCTCTGCAAGTAGTCCGAAACGTTGAAAAAAGAATGAGATAGAACACTTAAGTGATAATCCAAATATCTAATATTATACTTTGGACAGGCTTATCCAATGCGTTGATCACAGCACTGGGACAAGTGAGCGCCGCACTGTCGAATGAAATAATATCCATTAATGACTTAAATAGACTTTCGTTGCGATTTGATACATTGAAGTTAATCCCTCCTAACCAAAACCCGCCACGCACCACACCCGGTCTTAATCGAGCGTATCACGTGGCCCTACATTGGCGATGTGAAGCATCTAGATCAGTTTTAGGCCGGAAATGCCCTAAGAGAAGATACCCGAGACTAAGGTTGCTACCCTCAAAGTGAGCTCTGACTGAGTTTAAAGTTACTTTCTAATGCAAAGTGCCGGGGAGAGAAGAGCACAGGAAAATTATAAAAATAAAAATGATTCTAGTGTATATTACAAAATAATGAAGCTAATCATACAGACAGCAAAAATTATGTGAAGAGATCTTCACGCCCGCAGTAAAACGCTGCAATTTTTTTAAATGCAAGATAATTGGATTTAGTAGCAACCAAGTCGGACGGCCCGATGGGCCCAACAGCTGGTTGGACCGACCTGAACAACTCCTCCCGTTCGGAGCACATTTGTAACGCGATGAACTCGTCACCTAAAGAAACCATAAATATACTTTCTTAACTGGCAACACCGAACTCATGCTGGCTGCAAATAATCAACGGCCGGAGCAGACAAGGTGGGGGGGACGTAGCGGCGGGGGCGAGAACACAAGTGCGTGGGAGGCAACTTCCTTCTTCTGGTTCAAAACGTTCTACCGGGCGGACGCGCTCGTGCCGCGCAACGCGGTCGTGTTAGGAGCACACGCTTCCACAATGGTTGGCATATTTCCATACCCGTGTCGAAGGGTAAAGTGTTGGTGTCATCTTCACCCGGGAACACACCCCTTGGACTTTGGAATGGAAGGACGTTAAGGAGGGCTCGATGCATGTAAATATGTAATTATAAATTGTGTCTAGGTTAGTGCCATTTGCTGGTGACGGAGACGCTCCTGTGAGGGCCTCTGTCCCACTTCTTTATAATCTTTTTGTAAACCATCGCTGAAATAATCTCTCATTAAATGTAACCGCATTTCAGCGACATACTTTGAAACCTCTTTCACTTATCAACCTAGAGTCCCAGTAAACACATGGTCTTTTGCAGCTGTTTCCCTCCCAAAGAAAAGCTAGCTGGCGTCCAACCCTGTTGGACGGGGGTACCTCAAAGGTTGAAGGAAACGTGCAAGCCTAACTCCAGACTCCTGGGGAGTCTGGGAATCCACGCCAAGGGAATTGCTTCCCGGCGTGGGTTTAAGCTTTTCCAAATAGAAGCCGCCTCATACTTTCAGTCTTTTTTAATATGTTACATTGGCGCCTCCAACGCGATTTGGACGGTGAAGTTGGTTTCATGTTTCCGGTGCCTTGCGAGAGTTTTTGTCACCAGCATTCGATCATATTATATGTTATATTTGTATGTATTTCTTCCGTAGTGCATTTTTTTGGTTAGCCGAGCGGTTCTGGAATGTGCTATAATCACGGAACATTTGTGGTTGGGTATTTGAGAAGTGAGCGACTGCGCGCATTCTTGAAAAAGATGCGGGAACTTCTAGTTGAACATTCACAATAGCAGGACGCACATTACTTGCGCTCTGCCATAGTAACTTAGTTAACTTTACTCAGTTTTAGTATTGATAATAGTAACATTAGTGTGGTTTTGAAAACGTTTCTGCATTGTGGAAATTAATTTTTATTTATTTGATACTATCAAATAAATGACGACACGTTGTCGGCTGTGAACTAGTGTGAAGTTTTTGAGGGAGCATATCCGCTTTCTACCCGCATGGATGGTTGGTTAGAATCCAACATCCGCCTCACATCCACGTTTATCTGTGCAATCCATGCACACTTATAATTTTTGCGTTAATCATTTAACGCGCTTTTGTATAATTAACATGTTGTGCCTTCCAATATACTGTTATAGAATTTATTGAAAAGCACATGTTCGTGGATATCAATCATCATAATCAAGTCAGGAAACTTGAGACTAATGGTGAAAGACGACGGAGAGGACGTCTTTATTTTCATTCCCTGCCATACACCCAGGAGGCACTCTAGGATTTTTCACGTTGGAGGAACGTGAAGTCGCTTCTGAAGGATGTTGGATAAGACGTAGAAGTCACGTGGCCTTCCAGTTCACGACGATGTTCGACGTTCTCAATCAAAGCTAAGTCTTCCTGCAATTACTTAAATGAATTCTCGTCTATAAAAAGATTAGCTTGAATGAAAACTTACAAGATAGTCAGACTATGGTTTCCATTTGGTCACATAGCATATCTTGTGCGTCCTCAGATTAATGGTAAAATTTATTTTTTGGTTCGATCCAAATAACAATTTCAGTGGAAATCGTAATTTCGTAACAACTTTTTGTTACAAAATTAACGAGCGCTCACCTCTTGCCAAAACAAGGCAAAAACAACATCGACTCGCGAAGGAATGTTTTTTCTTTTCACAAAACTTCACAGCGCCGTGCCGTAATTAATTTCGAGTGTTTTAATATTTGTAGTGCGGGTCATTCCAGAATATTCGGTTAAGAATTGTGTGATGTCATTGTAGTTACGTCATGCTATGTTTAGTCATAGGTAGGATTAGAATAATTTTACAATGAAATTATTTCAGGATAATTATTATTGTATTTCTCTGTAAATTGTGTGCCAGTTTGTTTACTCAGTTTCGATCAGTGTATAGGTCGGTGGTTGTTCGTTGTGGCTTGGTGCATTTACGTTTTAGTATAGCAACAAATAATACTCATATCCCGTAAAAAGATATGTAATAGCTAGTACACAGCTAGCAATTAATTTATGGTATGGATGTAGACATCCGCGTCATCTTTCATTTAGTATAAAATTACTCGTTTAGTCGTATTTCGCCTTCTCAAGATGGTTTGGTCGAACGTTAACAACGTTGCAATTGGCATCAGGGAAAGCTGCAAGGCGAACACCCTGAGGTCAGCGCTAGAAGCCAGGGGTATTCAACCCAGTAAAAAGCTCTCGCAAATGCAGGAGCAGGCGGAGATATGGAATAGTAAGCTATGTCCCGGACCGCTTGAGGAAAAAGCTGAGGATTTCGAATCACTCTCGTCATTTTCTCAAATAGTAGAAATAAAACCTGCTATTAATTACAAAGTGCTAAATTCAATGCACATTAAATATGACGGTTCTACACCAGTTCACGACTTTGTCATAAGAGTCGAGGACATTATGAGAAATCGTGGGCTATCATTCACTACAATGATGGTGTACTTTTCAGAGATATTACAGGGTAGAGCTTTGGGTTGGTTCCGCTTGGTGGAAAGCGAAGTAAATACATGGCAGGAGTTAAAATCAGCTTTGTATTTACAATTCGAAGGGCCGACGGTCGGCGCCGCATTGGTAGAGAGTATGTTAATTAAAAGGCAAAAAGAGCAGGAACCAGCCTGCGATTTCATACTTGATATGAGATTGCTAGCGGGTAGATTGAGACCTGCATACTCTGTTAGTGATTTAATGGAAATAATTACGAGCAGAATGGTAGAACGCATTCGCACAGGTGTCAGCCTGCAAAAGCCCAAGACGTTCACTGAGTTAGTAAAAGTTTGTAGCGACATTGAGAGATCAAAGTTGGCTCCAATCTCTTTCATTTCGACCAACCCTTCAGAACGCGAAGTTACGGCAATACACGCTCATCCTTCGACTTCGGTTAATGATAATATCAGAATTAGTTCCGACCGGTTTCAGAAACATAAGCATAACGCACGTTACTGTAAACCGCTCAGCAAATCGCGCAACAATTCCAGTTGCAACGAGCATGCCGCGTGTTGCAGTGACACGCATTCACCGAAGTCAGTGAGAATTGGTAGTGATGACAAACAGTCTATCAGGAGCCAGCACGCATGCACTTCCAGCAAGCACAGCGGCTCGTCAAAAAACGAGTAGCCATCCATTCTCTCAGACCGTCCAAACAAGTACGTAAAAGAGAGTGGATAGATATAGTTAACTATACAAAGTATTTTTTTAGGAACGATAAGTTAGTCGCTCCTATTTGCAAAAAAGAGTATGTGGATGAGAGACCTTTTTTGAAGTTTTGGTTAGGAGGTATTGGAGCACGGGGTCTTCTAGATTCCGGTGCCTCTCTTTCCTGCTTGAGTAAGGATGCTGCCGCCACCTTGCTCGAGAAAGGATTTAAGTTATACAAGTCTAGAATTTCGATTGAATCAGTGGATGGTACAGTCCAGCCCGCATTCGGCGCTTTAAAAATACCAGTTAAAGTAGGCCACGAAACGAAAACTGTATACTTTACCGTAGTACCTAACCTCCAACCCGATGTCATTCTGGGCATCGACTTTTGGAAGTTGTTCAACATAGCACCAGAAATAGTCTATCTTAACAAGAATCGTAATCATGACTCGTTTAAAATAAATTCTATCACATCAAAAAATTCAGTTAACTTAACAGAAGTAGAACACAGTCAGCTAGCCTCGGTTAAAGAAAAATTTGAGTCGATTTCCTTCGAACGTTGTGGATTGGGGAGGACCCACTTGATTCAGCACCGCATTATAACCAATGGGGGCCCAATTAAACAACGCTATTATCCGCTTTCCCCTGCAAAACAGGCAACTTTAGAGAATGAGCTAGACGATATGCTTAAGCTTGGAGTAGTCAGGAGATCACGTTCCGCGTGGAGCAATCCGATCTTAATCGTGCCAAAAAAAGATGGCACCGGGAGATTTTGTTTGGATTCGCGCAAACTGAACGCGATCACAGTCCCAGACAGTTATCCGTTGCCTTATATTTCGCAGATATTAGATAATTTAAGAGACGCAAAATTTATTTCATCAATAGACTTGTCGAAGGCCTTTTGGCAGATTCCTCTAACGGAGGACTCTTGCGAAAAGACGGCTTTTGTGGTTCCGCGCAGAGGTTTGTTCGAATTTGTTGTCATGCCGTTTGGCACCAAAAACTCGAGCGCGGAGTTACAAAGATTGTCTGACAGTTTGTTCGGCCCGGAATTCGAGGCCAAGGTTTTCTGTTATATTGACGACGTGATAGTGATATCTGAAGACTTTGATAGCCACATGAAGTTACTAGATCGCGTTTTTGAAAAGTTTAAACAATCAGGCATGACTATAAATTTCTCCAAATCAGAATTTTGCAGAAAAGAACTAAAATACCTAGGTTATGTAGTAAATGAGGAGGGATTACACTGTGATCCAGTGAAACTTGACAGCGTCAGGAACTTTCCCGTTCCCAAGAATTCTCGGGACGTGAAATCGTTTTTAGGACTGTGTTCATATTATAGGAGGTTTATAGACAACTTTGCCAAGGTAGCGAGTCCTTTGACAGGCTTGACAAGTGTGCGCAAGGGAGCTTCCGCGTTCACTTGGTCAGATGAGGCTCAGGCGTCGTTTGAGGCACTCAAACTCGCACTGACCTCAGCCCCAGTCTTGGCATGTCCTGATTTCGCTAGTCCGTTCACTTTACATTGTGATGCTTCTAACCTAGGGCTAGGATCGGTCCTCACGCAGGAATTTTCTGATGGCGAGCACCCGATTGCATTTTACTCTCGCACCTTAACAAAGCCTCAACGCAACTACACAACCACTGAACTAGAACTACTAGCTATTTTAGACAGTATATTTCATTTTAGGAGATACCTAGAGGGAAATAAGTTTACGGTAATCACTGACCACGCTAGTTTAAAATGGTTAACGACGCTCGAAAGCCCACAGGGTAGGCTCGCTCGCTGGGCAGCGAGACTTTCACAATATGACTTCTCAATAAAACATCGTCCAGGAAGGCTTAACACCGTCCCTGATGTATTATCAAGAAATCCAGTCGTAATTTCATCTGTTAGTGCTAGCAACACTGCAGACCCACCGGACCTTTGGTTCGAGAACTTAGTCAATAACGTGAAGTCTCACCCAGAAAAATTCCCGAGATTCAAATTTGAGGGAGATAAACTACTCAGGTTCAAGGCAGGAGATCTGCCCCTTGATGACTCTAATTGGAAAGAGTGCGTCAAGGGCGCGGATAGAACAAAACTGATCTCAGAGTTTCATAGTGGAAACGCTTCTGTGCATTTTGGCACATTCAAAACCTTCAAGCGCATTTCCTCACTGTTCTATTGGCCAGGGATTTACAGAGATGTGAAGTTATTCATTAAGGGTTGTGCTATATGCAAAGCATATAAACACACAACTAATGCACCGGCGGGACTTATGTCGAATCCGAAGGAAGTCGACCGCCCGATGCAATCATTGTCGATTGACTTGATAGGGCCTCTACCAAAATCAAAGGAGGGATACATGCATATTCTTTCAGTTGTCGACGTCTTTTCTAAATATGTGTGGTTACACCCACTTAGAAAAGCCACAGCAACACCTATCATAAAATTCATTGAACAGGAGATCTTTCTTAAACATGGAGTACCTAACAGTATTCTATCGGACAATGGGCGTCAATTCATATCTAAAGAATTCAAGGCGTTCATTAAGAAGTATTCTATCCCCAAATTGTTCCTTAATGCGGTGTACTCTCCGCAAAGCAACACAGTTGAGAGATATAACCAGACAGTGGGTACCTCACTGGCAATCCTAGTAGGAAAGGATCAGAGACTCTGGTCGCAATATCTTCAAAGCGTGCAGACTGCGATAAACGCATCTGTAAACTTAGCAACCAAGTACTCCCCCTTTTTCCTCATGCATGGTCGAGAGATAATCTTGGATGGTCGTTTTCATCTTCCAAAAGACTATCTCAAGGCCAAAGACTCAGTTCTCCCCGCGGCAGCAGACTGTGCGCAGTATGCTGATCGCATACAGAACTTGCCGTTCGTCTTTGAAATCGTCCAAGCTCAGCTTTTGGAAAATTTTCAATCGAACGCCAAAAGGTATAATCTCCGAAGGAAAGATGCTGAACTTGTCGTAGGCCAGAGGGTCTGGCGTAAGAACTTCAGAATCTCAGATGCGGCAAATTATTTCAGTACCAAGCTCGCGCAACGGTACGTGGAAAATATAGTTTTAACTAAGATCTCTCCGTTGGTTTATGAATTAGGTGATCTGAATGGTAAGCCGTTAGGTCGATTTCACATAAAGGACATCGCCAAATATTAGTTAGTAATTGTCTCGTCCAACATCATCGTTAGATATATTACATCATATTGTGCCTTGTCATATACACAAGTCTAGTATATTTTGACATAAGTCTTTTAACATAAGATTTTGTCGCTAAGTTAAGTACAGTGAAACCTTGGTCCAACTACATTGACCATTGCGTTCACACGGAGAATAGCGGTTGTTGGCGTTGGAAGGAATTCGATAGGTGAGCAAACTTTCGCTCAAGTGAGGTTGCGGAGTTGTGTGAGATTTCGATGAAAACGGAAATCTCACTAAACGCAGTTTTCATTTTTCATCTTTTGCTCCATGGTCACTATCACATTCCAAGGCAAGTAATGTGTTGAAGGGGTGTATTACTGCTCTCTGTTTGCTGCAGAGGAACAGTCTCATATATACAACTTGGGGTTTCGACTTGCGTCACTTTGTGCCTGCCTACGGTGTGCGCGAACATCACCAAAGTCACAGTGCGCAATTCAATCTCTTTCTTCTTACTTACGTAACTCGGGTCAATTCACCATGGATCGATTTAACATTTATGGTAATTGACAATGCGAGTCCCAAGTCCAATACTTCTCATTCAAGTTGACACTCGTCGCGAAACACAATGTTCAGGATGTGCAATTAATGATTACACACTCCCGCTAACTTGTCGCTGACTTTGTTCACTCGTCTTCTCGAGCCAGTCAAGTGTGCTAAAAGCAGACAGCCAGCAGCACAACTGGTGAGACCTTACATAAACAAGCATCGATTTGGTCTTCATTGTTTCAAAAAGACTTGTCTATTCCTCATTTCTAGCGTAACACAGATTTCACATGCAGGAAGCATGAAAATCTAGTAGTGTCACTAGGTACATCACTACTAACCACTAACAAATGCAAATTTGCACGTCGTTTCAGTGCAAGTAGTCCTTAATAATATTTCCAAGCGCACATCAAATGTTGCTAGGATAGTATTCCACCTACTGAGAGAATCTTCTTGATGTCTCAAAGTCTGAATTAATTTTACTTACATGTTTATTTACTTAAGTTTTTGTGTGTGTTGTCCCATAGGCATAAACATCCATAAATTAAGTAAAGTGCGTTTTGATCGCACCATTGTAAGTAACATACTAACGGAACCGTTATCGTGTTATAACACATAAGGTCTCCATGTTAGCCGTCTGTGCATTTTCACGGGCACTTCACATGGTAGGTGGATGTGAACCCCTTTTCTACAGTCTATCTTCTTCCCTGATATGTCATATGTGTCTAGTTTGACCACCCCGTTCCTTGCAGAGTTCTGTGGTTGCACTCCCAACTGCCTCGGATCACCTATGATTCCCAGACAACGGACGTCGCTCTGCGTCTAATCCTGGAAAATTGCATTTGTTCAAGTAGCCTTGTAAGCTCCAAGCAATGTATATCCGTGCCCACGAATTCCAAGGGAGGACATTCATGCTCTTCTTCGTCATTTGGCGAAAGGGGTGATGGTCATACCACAGATTCCTCTGTGTTTGACACATGCTAGATGTACACATCTAGCGGTCTTTGTTTACATACTGTATTGTCACTTCAATATAAGTATAGTGAACGAAGTACTCATACGATCATATTGTACAGCGATAGCATATAACCTATCCTTCGCACTAAGTACACATGTCTGTACCGAATTCGAACAACAGTTTCCGCTGCGTTCGACACAAGCTGGATGGTAACATCAAGCGCCTTCTATGTACTGTGTTGTCATTTCGATAATAAGTATAGTTAAATAAGTGTTCAAACTTTCATGTTTTACATGATAGCACCAAAGCTGTCTCGTCTCTTGGAACATCAGTAAATGAATGACACGAATGGTTGTCTTGCAACTTACAAAGTTATGTACCCCTCCAAGGTACACGGCATTCATTATGTTTCACTGAGAGACACCCGCAATATGGCGTTCTGCATCGTATCGATGAAGGATCTACCTTACCGGGATTTAGTTATTATTAAATAGGGTAACATGTGCCGTCCCCTTAGTATTTAACAATATAATTTAAATTTACTATAATTTAGCATTTAACAATGTAGTTAAAATGCAACTGCGAACGTACCATCATCACCTGGTCATGGTACTTACAAAAATAATGTAGCGGTCTGTGCCACACAAACTATGGTTAAAATCCATATTTATGTCTTAACAAGTACACTTGAATCACAAAATGATCATACTTGCTAGTAATTTATAAGCAAAATGTAAATTCTTTCAATATGGAAAGAGCACAAATATGTCTGTTCAAAGACATCCATACCTGATGGGAATACCATGGAAAAACTGTACTCACTATGTGAAAATTATTGTGCGGTATGCACGATGAAAATGTATAAGATTCTATTTTTTTTATAAAAAATGAATTCTCATATTATTGTTAAGAAATACTATAGTTGCGTTTCTACGTAACAAGATAAGCTTAACTAATGTAAGAAATGTTGTTTGTTTTGCATACAAAAGTTTGTTATCAATTTCAGAATTGCTGTATTCAACATAATGTTACATCTGGACGATGATTTCGTGTGCTAGCAGTAACGTAGAGATCCACAGGGGATAGACAGCAAGTAATGAGCACCATTGCGGCCATGAAATACGCTTGAACTCCTGCTGGTCTGAGACGTGCTGCGTCACAGCCTGTGCTGTGAATACCAGATGAAAGTTAAGTTGACCTCTTTGTAATGTTTCCCAACTATTGTAAACGTAGAGCTTGCATGTAAGTCATGCATATGGAATTTACGACACAACTCCGTAGAAAGAGTGTGTCTCTTCCAACAATGTAACCTTGATGTTGCGAACACGCAACGAGATCTGTACCAGAGATGTACACCCGATCTCACGATACAGATGAAATCGCTATGAAGGACACTAAGATGTTGTAAACTTGTAAATATAGCTTAATTAAAGCATTTAGTATAAGAGCTTGGCAGCTGTGAGAAAAACAACTGAGAGGTCTAGTCTCACTTGCTCTGTTTGTTTGGTCAATTCTCTAATTACACACCGGACTCTGTGTTGTGAGTCGTGTAATTGGGAGAGGGTCAATCCAGCTGGGAAAAGCAGTGTGTCCTGGCGCTGTGATATGACTGTTGATAGGAAGGTACTGGAAAAGTCCATTCTATCAAATTTTTAGGGTGCGCGACCAAGCAAACTCAAGTGGGGACCTCAAGAACCAACTCTTACTAGCTTAGTAATTCATATTGTCCAATACATATGAACGCTTGTGGTTACTTATTCCGCATAAGCTGGAAGCATTTAGAATTAATAATTTTCGGAAATAACGACTCGGCATAAAGACCGGTCAACAAGATGTGTGACTCAACACGTCACAAAATTTAACATTAGAGGCAATGCAAGTTTGGAGGTGAGCGGTGATGTGGTGCATCGGGCTGATCCCTGGGTAAATTCCTTGCAGCATCAGATCGCTCTAGTGCGTCGCAACCCTGCCGCATCAAGTATGCAAGTTAGTTTTTAAGCAGCGTCAGGGAAGCGACTGCTACGAAGGCACAAGAGGAACTGGCAGAGTTGCTCGGTGGACGTCTACCCTAATGAAGTAGGAGTAGTTAGCAGCCTAGGATATAAGTATGATTAAGGTCGTCCTCGGGAGATCCATGTGTGCTGCGCAGCTCCGCAGTTGCGAAACCAAAGGGTTTGAGCGTTGGCGTATGAACCTCCCGATGACATACAGATGACGGTGGTCATTGTATAAATTAATGTAGTCTCGAAGTCAGAGCCTTCGGCGGGATGGACCCGTCCGCCGGTCAACCCTGAACAAAGTTAGTAGGTTATAGATTCATGATAAATGTAAACTTCTGCGCGCCCAAACAGAAATTTATTATTTTAATGGTAGTTCAATAAGCCAACGTGGCAATGAATGGTATTTTCTTGTATAATAAATTCATTTTCAGAGAGAGGTCCGAGCCCGCTTCACGCGGTTCCCCTTCAAGCTGCATCACTTGTGCATATGTCTTTCAGAATACCACACTTATCGTCACCGCTTAATTGCCACGATAAGCATCCGATGGTCTAGTAAACCATCCATTTTCAGATTCAGATAGTAAACAAGATGAGCTTGGAGAAGCTCGCGTCACGACATCGTACGTTGGTCACTCCAGAAGCAATTTAGACGTCAACATGAGGGAGCCCGAAATGGCATACCTCAGACGCGGAAGAAGGAGCGCTGAGAATTAGCTTCTCAAGCGCTGAGAATAAGTTGCATTAGCAATCGGTTTGCTTTGAGCTGTGGGAGGAAGCAGCGGCAAACTCAAAAAGTACCAGTTCAAGAAGGATAGACTCCTTTTAGAATGGGAAACTGAAGCTACATCTAGGTCTGGCATCGGTCAGGATACCATAGAAGTGGAGGAGGTCTGAAGAGCCCCACCACACTAGATAGTCGTAAGCGTGCCTAGTAGGCACCGATAAACCTATCATTCCTGCCCTTGCGACATGCTTACATGCAAGGCCCGCGTGGGGAGACAGAGGTCCAACTGTCTGTCAATTAGGAAACAACTTCTCAATGGAGAAGATTGTAAGAAATGTAATCAGCCAAGTAGCCGACGGCCTCATCAAGGATGAGTTCCGTCAAAAACTGTAATTTGATTACCGAACAATAGTCATATTGTTGACAGATACTTTAATTTGTAAAATTTGTACTGTGCAAAACTATATTTCTTAAAAAGGCCTCTATGTGATGCAAGGTAACCCCCCCAGAAGGATGGATGAAGGGAGCAAGGAGCGACGAGGAGACGTTGGCGCGCACTTCACCCGCACACAAGAGGGTCTGCGCTGGATCGCCGTCAGCAGCTCCGCCGTCAGCAGTTTCGTCACCTGCCCCGACCGTCCCACCTGACTGCACCAACTTCTCATCACCAAGAAGCGGAGAACGCCCCTGGCAGGAAATTGACACCCATGACTCAATTTCTTCCTGACCAAGCGGGTGATGTAACGCGATGAACTCGTCACCTAAAGAAACCATAAATATACTTTCTTAACTGGCAACACCGAACTCATGCTGGCTGCAAATAATCAACGGCCGGAGCAGACAAGGTGGGGGGGACGTAGCGGCGGGGGCGAGAACACAAGTGCGTGGGAGGCAACTTCCTTCTTCTGGTTCAAAACGTTCTACCGGGCGGACGCGCTCGTGCCGCGCAACGCGGTCGTGTTAGGAGCACACGCTTCCACAATGGTTGGCATATTTCCATACCCGTGTCGAAGGGTAAAGTGTTGGTGTCATCTTCACCCGGGAACACACCCCTTGGACTTTGGAATGGAAGGACGTTAAGGAGGGCTCGATGCATGTAAATATGTAATTATAAATTGTGTCTAGGTTAGTGCCATTTGCTGGTGACGGAGACGCTCCTGTGAGGGCCTCTGTCCCACTTCTTTATAATCTTTTTGTAAACCATCGCTGAAATAATCTCTCATTAAATGTAACCGCATTTCAGCGACATACTTTGAAACCTCTTTCACTTATCAACCTAGAGTCCCAGTAAACACATGGTCTTTTGCAGCTCTTTCCCTCCCAAAGAAAAGCTAGCTGGCGTCCAACCCTGTTGGACGGGGGTACCTCAAAGGTTGAAGGAAACGTGCAAGCCTAACTCCAGACTCCTGGGGAGTCTGGGAATCCACGCCAAGGGAGTTGCTTCCCGGCGTGGGTTTAGCTGCTCCAAATAGCGGTCGGATCCACTCCCTTTGACAAGAAATTCTCATGTTCTACACCAGAAGGTGGCAAAGTTAGGTGGACGAGAGAGCGAGGTCGGAACGAGCGGCTTCAGAAGTATAAGTCTGATGTAGGTAAAGCTCATGTTACATTCATGTGACAATTCCTTCCTACCTTATGTGAGTAATAATAAACAAAAGAACTTTCAGTGCTATATCTTAAATATGTTACACATTCTAATACATTCCCAAAGTATGTGGGAAGGATACGATTTGATACATTGAAGTTAAATTCCTTCCACCAAACCCGCCCCGTACCACCCTCGGTCTTAATCGAGAGTATCACGGGACCCGTCAATTGGTGATGTGAAGCATCTAAGAATTGGCCTGGGAGTGTCCTGGGAGAAGATGCCCAAGACTTAGGTTGCTACGCTCAAAGTGAGCTCTGACTGAGTTTACTCTAAAGCAAAGTGCCAGGGAGAGAAAAAGCACATGGAAATTACTAAAAATAAAATGAAGCTAATCATACATGCAGCAAAATTTATGTGAAGAGATCTTTACGCCCGCAGTAAAACGCCGCAAATTTTTAAATTGCAAGATAATTGGCCTTAGTAGCAACCAAGTCGGACGGCCCGATGGGCTCAACAATTGGTTGGACCGACCTGAGCAATTCCTCCCGTTCGGAGCACATTCTACGACATTCCCAGAGGATGTGGGATGCATACGATTTTATACAGAAAGTAGACAAGGAAGTTTAATAAGTTTCTATCTACTACTTACTAGTTTTAATTCATTTTTATCGTGAATTGATAATTATTATGGCCGACGCTTTATATAAAAATAAAAGAACTCTTTCACGTTTGAACTTAAACATATGCACAATTAAATCATTATTTACGTGTGCATATTTAAATTCTGACCAATTAATAAATAATATAATAATTTTTATTAAATAATATAGTATGATTTGATTACAGTAATGCAGTGAAACAGTAGTGTATTTAGTAATATATAAGTGAAACAATCACAAACACCCAAGCTTTGATAAAAATCACATAAATAATATATTATTGTGACCTCATCGGAAATCAAGCCCGGACCTTCTGGATGAAAGGCCATAGATCTCTCCAAATTTTAGTTTTAACTTACTTGGCTTTTAAGCTAATAGTTATTTAACTATTTGGTAAATCACTTTGGCATAAATCCAGGGTCGAGTTCCGCCCGGTGACATATTATTTTTTTCAAAGATTTATTCCAGTGGGTATAATAATATATCTGAGGCGTTTTCAATGAATAATAAATGTACTTACTTACATTTTAGTCGACTCAGATCAACATCTGTTATCCTTACAGAATAAACAAAGGTAATATATTAACGCAATGAAAATAAATACTTATTTTCCGAAAGAGCTGTCAGGTATGTCGGGAAATTTATTCGTAAAGATTTTCCTTTTCTGCGATAGACCGAAGATATATTTCCCACCTGTTTGTTATATTCGTGTCGGCAAAACGGAAAACAAATGACACTAAGATTATTAATGTGATTTAAAATATTAACGGGTCCGAGATTTTTTCTTCTTCTTATTATCATGATATTTACAAACGGAGGTCAGTAACCGACAGGGCTATCTTTGCTATATCATCTACTACCCGGAACACGTCTGTGGACCTGAATCAAGCACGTCTTTAATGCAACATCGTCTACTGCTACATTTACCATTGACCTTTTAGTGTTAAGTTGCGACTGAACTGTCGAGCCGTGCGGACGTGTTTTTGCATCGCTATTATTTCGCTTTCGTTATCTTCAATTTTGACCCTGCTATTCACAAGTTTTTGATCCCGTTTCTATACTAATACCTTCGCCTGCCCTTGGAATACGATCTGTGAAACTTTTGTGTGTTTTCCCCTTGGACTTTCCCGGGAATTGTGACTTTTAATTCGTTTAATAATAGTTACGTAATTATTGTAACAATAATATTTATTGTGCGATAAATTGTGGTTGAGTGAGTGACGTGTGACGAGTGTTACCTAGCGCCATGGTCAACCACAAAGGGGACCCCATGCAAGTGGAAGGAATGTCCACTAGGAAGCGGAAGTCGGACGTGGCTGAGGGTATTGGTGACCCAAAGCAGGCCCCCAAGGTCAAGGATAAAAGGCCTGAGAAAGAAAAAGAGAAAGACAAGCAGAGCGCTTCCACCACTTCAAAGGGCAAGGGCGTTAAGTCAAGGGCTGGTTCAACCTCAGCATCTTGCGAGGAGATCAGTCCCGTGGCTTTGAGTATTCTCTCTGAGTCTCAGGAGAGTGCGTCCAGGGCGACGATTGCCATCAAAAGGGCGCTTGCCACCCTCGAGAAGGACAGTCGTATTGCCAGAGCAACCGTGAACGCAGTTGCCGAGGAGCTTGAGATGGCAATCACTGAAACGTGGGCCATGGCGATAGAGCTGGAGGCACACAAGGCAATTGTGAAGGATCGTGCCTCCTTAACGAGAGCCATCATCCAGGCTCCTTCTAATGCTCCTCCCAGGGCTCTTTGGAGTGACGTAACCCGTAGAGAGGCTCAACCAACTAGAGTCTCCGAATGGCCACCAGTTCCTCCGAAAACTGTCGCCAGGCCGGGGGTGATGTTTTATCCGACTAAGGAGGGCCAAGAATCGACTGCCACAAAGGAAGCGGTCATGAAAACTATTGTGCCTGAAACTTTGGGAGTGCACATCACCGGGGTACGCAAGATCCGGGGAGGCGGGATCATCGTGCATCCCAAAAGTGACGACGAGGCTAAGCGGCTCATGGCTGCCCCTGGGCTGACTGAGGCCGGCTTAAAGGCCCAAGTCGCGGGGAGAAAGTTTCCCCGCGTCATAATTTTTAATGTACCCATTGAGACGACAGAAGAGCAGCTCAAGGAGGCAATCATAAACAATACCCAGGAGGCGTCTGGCCTTGCATCTGAGGGTTACGCTGGAACTAAACTGAGCCACAAGGCGGGACCGAAGACCGAACGTTGTCATATGATAATGTCGATCCCTGGAAAGGCTCGAGAGGCGCTGCTTAATGATGGCAGACTTTTCATGGGGTGGAATTCGTTCCCTGTGCGTGACTTTTGCGGAGTTGTCAAGTGTGCAAAGTGCCACTTATACGGACACATGGCTAAGGGTTGCAACGCTAAGGTTACAACGTGCGGCCACTGCACTAAAGAAGGGCATGACAGAGCAGACTGCCCCACCGCTGACGAACCGGGCAAGTGCCCTGCGTGCACGCGCTACAAGAAACCGAACGGCCACTTGGCCACCGATCCCGACTGTCCCGCGCGCCTACACGCTATTGAGGAGGAAAGAAGCCGCACTGATTACTGTCCGCAATGATCTCCTTCGCTCAGATAAACGTGGGCAGAGGTCGAGCCACATCTGCCGAGCTGCTTGAGGTTGCTCGGGATCAGAATACGGACATAATTATGATACAAGAGCCATACGCCTTTGGTCCCAATCGGGGCCTAAGCGGTGGCCGTATCATACAAGCTACCCCGAAATCTCTAGCTTGCATATTTGTAATTGACACCGCACTGACTGTGTTGCATCTCTCGCATCTATCCAATGAGCTCTTCTCGGTGGCGGAGATTGCTAATAACAGGGGGCTCTCCATTGTAGTTATATCTGCGTATTTTCAGTACAGTTCTTCTACCCTGTATTGCACAAAACAACTGGAGAAAATCTTATATGCTTGCAGAGGCAAGCAGATAATTGTTGGGGCGGACGTTAACGTCCAGTCCTTGCTCTGGGCCCCCTCTGGGCCCAGACGTAACAAGGACAAACCTGAGCCACTCGAGGAGCTCTTGGCCGCCTTTGATTTGACGGTGCTAAATGACCCTAACGGGCCGGCCACTTTCTCCACCAGAAATGGTGAGTCACATATTGATGTCACTCTGACATCCAGTGGCGTTGTCAGACGCGCCGTGGACTGGCAGGTCCACACGGACGCGGTGGCTAGCGATCACCGTCTGATCACATTTTCGTTCAGAGTTGCGGGAGATGCGGCCCCATTGAGCCAAACCGAGAGCCTACTACTTCCCAGACGCTTTCGGACGAGCGGTGTCAATTGGGATGCTTTTGACGTCAAAATTGGTGGACTGGCTTCTGCCATGTCGGCTGACGATCTCCACCAAAGAGCCAATGACTTGACTGCGTTCATTACTCAAACTGCGGAGTCCACGCTGGGTAGAACCTCTCTGAGGCCACCCAACCTTGCGCCATGGTGGATACCAAAATTGACGTCTTTGAGAAGGACCATGAGACTTGCCCAAAGAAAATTGCAAAGAGCTAGAAGATCTCAGAACGACTTACCCAGAAATGACGAACCTACGGAGATTGCTTATAAATCCGCAAGGGCAAAATTCAAAAAAGAGTTAAATAAAGCCAAGAAAAAGCACTGGCGGGATTTTGTCTCTGAAATGGGGGGCTATGATCCGTGGGGACCGCCTTTCTGCGTGATAAAGCTGGGCTCAAGGTCTGGTAAAGTCATGGCGGCTATGCGGCGCCCCGATGGCACCTTTGCGATGGACAGCGCAGAGTCTGCATCCATACTGCTGGAAGCTCTAATTCCACAGGACATACCTACGGCACATGAAGATGACAGAACCTGTCAACTAAGACTATCTGCAATCTTGCCGTTGGAAACTCACCATTCTCCTGAGCTTACCCAGTCGGAGGTGGGATTAATTTTTGATGGCCTCAGGGCGGGCAAAGCCCCCGGACCTGATGGGATCAGCAATGTGATTGCCAGAAGGGCGTGGCTTCGAGCACCTCATGAGATAGTCGGGCTGTATGCTGACTGCATGAGCAGGGGCATCTTCCCGGACTGTTGGAAGAAGGGTCTCCTTAGGATTATACCTAAGACGAGCATACGACCACCGCATGACCCAAAGGCGTACCGTCCAATCACTCTTCGGCCAGTGCTGGGTAAGATATTGGAGCGGTTAATCAGCAGAAGACTGGAGGACCACCTTGAGAGAATCTACCCTATCTCGGAGAGGCAATTTGGCTTTAGACCCGGCAAGTCTACTGAGGACGCTATCAGATTTGCACAGAAATTTGTTGAGGACTCAGAAGGAGTTATTGTGGCAGGCTTCTTTTTGGACATAGCCGGTGCCTTCGACACCGCATGGTGGCCATTAATTCTATCTAAGCTTTGGCTCCGACAAATCCCGGGGGACCTCTTTGCCCTAGTGCAAAGCTATTTTAATAAAAGGGAAGTTATATACGACTCTAGCACTGAATTGATTTACAGGGAGACCACCATGGGGTGTCCGCAGGGTTCCGTGCTTGGCCCCTTGCTATGGAATATACTTTTTGACGATGTTTTGACGTTACCTCTGCCACCGGGCTGCGCGCTCGTCGCGTACGCTGATGACCTTCTTTTACTAGTTGGCTCGTCGAGCCGTCCGACACTCGAGCGCGTAGCTAAGGACGCATTATCGAGAATCCTTAACTGGGGTAAGCTTAATAAGCTTGCATTTGCACCTAGCAAAACGGAAGCTATCCTCCTAAAGAGCAGCTCAAGGATAAACATAAATAAGCGATCACCCGCAGTGCGCTTCGGCGACTCTGCTATAAGGTTTTCTCGAGAGGTGACCTACTTGGGGGTCGTTCTGGACGAGAAGCAGACCTTTTTGAAACATGCTAAAGTAATTGTGGCTAAGGCCAACTCAGCCTATCAGAAGGTTGCTCGCCTGGCGGGAAACAATTGGGGCCTAAAGCCTCGGGCCCTGAGAATCGCCTACGAGGCTATATTCATGGGCATCGCTGGCTATGCCTCCAGCGTGTGGCACACCAAAGCCTCGCTGACAATTGTGAAAAGGGCTCTGCTTAGCGGACAGAGGGCTGCTCTGATTGGCCTTACTAAGGCTTATAGGACCACATCTTCGGATGCCCTGGCGGTCCTTGCGGGGGTCTTTCCCCTCGACTTGCACGTTCAAATTAGAGGATCGATCACTCTCCTTATGAGGAGGATCAATAAAACTCTCGCCGGTGTCCCTCTGACACCGCCATCGAGAGTGGAGGGCGTGAGCTACAGAAAGACTCTATCTGAGCTGGTCTACAAGACCGCATATGCGGCATGGCAGGCGAGATGGGTGGCCTCCTCTAAGGGCCGCCAGACTTTTCTATACTTTCCAGATGTCTCGATGAGACACATGACGAGGAGACTGGTGCTGACCCACTAGACTAGTCAATTCATGGCCATGGAAACTTTGCGGCCAAACTGCAGGGGTTTGGTTTGGCAGGACATGGGTCGGGTTGCTCATGTGGACACGACCAGCAGGACGCAGAGCACGTCCTGTGGGACTGTCCACTTATGGGCCCCGAACGAGCGGAGTTGTTTGCCCGGGTCCGACCCCATTCGGGCCCAATAGGACACGCGGACATGGTGGCAACCGAGGCCAATTTTGCGGCCTTTACTAAATTCGCCAGAGCGTACGGGGAGCGGGACACTCTCGACTCCCCTTGCGACTCTTCAAACTAAAGTCACTCTGATAGTTGCCATATAAATTAACATCATGCATTCGCACTTCGGTGCAAGGTTGCATCACCAGTCCCGTGCGGCTCTGCTCGGGACAAAATGAGGGCTTAAATTCTTTGATCTGGCACACGTAAGGGTTATGTTAGCCGGCCGCGTATGACGTGGCTGCATATACATAACGGGAGCGGAGGTGGGAATTTTACACACCATGACCTTTTAGTGGCTTGCGGGGGTTTTTCCCCTCGACTTGCACGTTCAAATTAGAGGATCAATCACTCTCCTTATGAGGAGGATCAATACAACTCTCGCCGGTGTCCCTCTGACACCGCCATCGAGAGTGGAGGGCGTGAGCTACAGAAAGACTCTATCTGAGCTGGTCTACAAGACCGCATATGCGGCATGGCAGGCGAGATGGGTGGCCTCCTCTAAGGGCCGCCAGACTTTTCTATACTTTCCAGATGTCTCGATGAGACACATGACGAGGAGACTGGTGCTGACCCACTAGACTAGTCAATTCATGGCCATGGAAACTTTGCGGCCAAACTGCAGGGGTTTGGTTTGGCAGGACATGGGTCGGGTTGCTCATGTGGACACGACCAGCAAGACGCAGAGCACGTCTTGTGGGACTGTTCACTTATGGGCCCCGAACGAGCGGGGTTGTTTGCCCGGGTCCGACCCCATTCGGGCCCAATAAGACACGCGGACATGGTGGCAACCGAGGCCAATTTTGCGGCCTTTACTAAATTCGCCAGAGCGTACGGGGAGCGGGACACTCTCGACTCCCCTTGCGACTCTTCAAATTAAAGTCACTCTGATAGTTGCCATATAAATTAACATCATGCATTCGCACTTCGGTGCAAGGTTGCATCACCAGTCCCGTGCGGCTCTGCTCGGGACAGAATGAGGGCTTAAATCCTTTGATCTGGCACACGTAAGGGTTATGTTAGCCGGCCGCGTATGACGTGGCTGCATATACATAACGGGTGCGGAGGTGGGAGTTTTACACACCATGACCTTTTAGTGGATAACAAGTTGGAGAATGCTGTACTTTTGTCCTCTCATAATATAACCGAGGTAGTGTAGTTTTTTGGTTTTGATACTGCGTAGAACTTCTCGGTTCTTTCCCATTCGATTGAAAATATCCTATCCGTTTTCCCCACTCTTACCCCACTTAAATTTTTACTTTAAAAAATAGTGTAAAATACAATGACAGCAATGCAATATTTATTTGTCATTTTATTCTGTTATCCAGTTCAAGCCAATGCCAATTTAAAATTGAAACTGCGCAGAAAACTCGTGCGTAATTTTTAGGCTTGAAAATTAGAGAAATGGTAAATTGTATAATATACGAGTATATATGTAGCAATTATACCACTCAGCATTACATGGGTGGCACACTTTCATATTATGTATGTTTTGTTGTCAAAACAAAACAATAGTCAGCATTTCCTCAATCATAACTAGATCAATACGGTGTATATTATGATTTGTTAATTGCGACAATGTCTCTTGTAATGTATGGACTGCATTAAATTTGTATACATAAGAAGGATAATCCACAAATTCTCACACTCACATCGAGTTTCGCACTAGTATCATCTGTCCCGTCTCTCAGTTCATTAATATAATCAATCTCTCGATCTTATCGATCTCACTAGTACATCCGTACCCGCGATTGGTAACCGGACGAAACAGAACGTGGCAAAACAGAAGTGTGACAAAACAGAACATGACAAAACAGAACAGTGACAAAACAGAACAGCCAGGGGAAAAATAAAACATTCATTTTTTGTGGAATCTATTTATTAATTCAATACTTCTAAAACTTTAGTTTTAAACGAAATATAAATATATTTTTATTAATATTTTTAAAATCTTCAATTTTTAAGTGAAATCATCAACTATTTATTAGGTATATACCTATACATTTTTTGACAAAACCGTTATTTTGAAAATAATTCTTTTTTTTATATATAGTGTAGGTAATATATATAATTTTGCATGATACGGTAGCCGATGACCCAGAAAGAATATTGGCAATTGGGAACGGTGATCTGTTGTCAGAATTAAACAAAGATGTTACTCGTATTTATGGAAACGGAAACTTTGATAAAGCACCCAGCATGTTTTATCAGCTGTAGACATGACATACCAAGTTACATTAAAAAAAATATGGGTTTGGGTCGAAATCCTGAAGGCCGGAATCTCGAAGGCGGAAATCCCGAATGCTGAAATCCCGTATGGCCGAAATCCCGAAAGCCTAAATCCCGAAGGCGGAAATCTCGAAAACCGAAATCTCGAACGCTGAAATCCCGAATGACCGGAATCCCGAAAGCCGAAATCCCGAGAAAAAAAAATACAAACAGTAATAATTGCGCAATCTTAACGCTTATCTTGAATTGCGCAATTTTTACAAGATAGACAAAAAACCATTTTTTTGTAGAAAAGTGGGTTTTGTATAACGTATAACTATAACGTATAACTAAAGTAAAATTTGCACAATTCAAGATAAGTGTTAAGATTGCGCAATTATTACTGTTTATATTTTTTTTCGGGATTTCGGCCTTCGGGATTTCGTCCGGCACCCAAATTTGATATACTAATGCATTATTTTCAAAATAACGGTTTTGACATCACTTAAAGATTTAAAAATTTAAAAATATTTATATAATTTATTTTGTTTATAAACTTTAGTTTTATAAGTATTTAATTAATAAATAGGTTCCACAAAAATTAAAGTTTTATTTTTCCCCTGGTTTTCCGCTGTCATCTTTATTATTGTATTTATTTATTCTTTTAATGATAAATAAACTCTCTCCTCAGAACATCCAAGCAACAACGACTTTATCTCTCTCTCTCTCCACCTCATCATCCCCTAAGATAATTTATAAAGATAGAATATGACGTGTAGTACTTACTGCTAAAAGAATATACTTTGTATTATAAAATGTAGATCTATTCTATATAATACAGTTATGTCTGACAAGGGCATAGCAATTCTGAGCAAGGCAATATGGAGCAGCGAGAAATACCTGACATCAATAAGTTGTTGCGTAAGGGTGAGTCTGACACAACGCAAGCAATAAGAAATGCGAATTGGTGTCATTACTGTACGAATAAAGCTAGCAATTAAAAGCAATGGGTCCTTCGCTGCCATTGAAGGAAATTAATAAATATGAAATGTCTTGCGGCGATAGAATATTTATATATAGATTACAAACCCCTTTAGTATTATTTTCTAAGTTAAATGATTATACATTCAAATAATTATTGTTCTAATATCAATATTTTGGGCCCAACCAGGAAACACAACAATAATGGTACCTAAGTGGGTTGATTTCTGGGTGAAGTTTAAACAAGGTTTAATTCTCGAGATTGCTGATATGGTATTGCTGCCAAAAAATGGTAATATAATGGTACGATAATTTAGGTATTTAGAGTTAATAACGGATTTTATGTCTATGTTAGGTATATAAATATGTATGCTAGAAGAAAAATCGAGGCCATCGGATATATAGAACATGCACATATGCACACAAAGAAATTAGCATTATGTCTGATTTTAGAGGACGAGTCAAACTTTCAAAATGCAATTACTCCATAACATGATTTTGAGACTTACCAACTTTTGGCAGTCAATAGTTACGTCTGCATTAATATATGATTAAATTTTGTCACATGGACGAAACGTGCATTCAATACTAGTAATATTTAAGGACATTCCGGAGGTATTGTATTTCTTGGGGTTTAAGACTTTACCGTTATTAAATTATCAAGCCAATCTCGCTTCAAATCCTTGCTTATCTATGGTAAATGGCTTCACGTTTATATTTAATATTAATAAGTTTTGTGGGCCTATCAAACCAGAATCAGCTTTTAGCTGCCAAATAAATGGATTGGGTACGTACACTGTAGAATTTTATGTAATATAATAATATATTACCATTTCGTTCAATGTGTTTGCTTACTTACCAAATCGTGCACTGAAGAAATTATCGTTTTGTTCCATAGCGCTAACTAAACCACGTTTGCTCCATATTCGTGAATAACTAAAGTTTTACCTGTCTGTCTTGTGGTTCTCATAAAACACCTCACTGTACCGTGGCACACTCGGTTGAAAAATTGAATTGAATAATTATTCATGTTTTGGTTTTAACTAAAAATTTATGTAACCCTTCTATTTCATGTATATTTTAAATGAGTAGCATTTTGAATATGTCAAGAGGTTTCATGGAAATGAATATGGGATCATTTACACAACGGTGGTGAAGTCTCCTTATTGGCTGATTATTTAGATTTTAGAGCCAAATTCAATAAAAATAAATGTTATATTACATTATGTCACTGTTCTGGTAGAAGACACTAATTCGAAAAAATGATTTCCTTATTTCAAACTCTACCGTCTAGAAACCTTCTTAATAAATAAGCAGTATTTATTTTAAAGTCATCCTTTCTACGATTACTTAATAAATTCACATGATAGACCATTATTTCAAACATTTTAACAACTTCAAAGTCAAATTACTCAAAACTTGTATTATCCAGTAAGTGTGTTCTGCCAGAACAGAGACGATTATACACATTAAGCCCTTATATTATAGACATTAAGCCCTCGAAATAATCCAGTATATCGGCTATTTTCTAAATCTGTTTGCTGCTGGCTTCCTGTAAAGTGTAAACCGACAAGAACCGTGTTTTAGTTAGACATGAATTTCATGTACTGCTCATGTTTCATGTACTGTTTCATGTCAATGTGTTTCAGTACTACACGGCCCAATGAGGTTGGACGGTCTTTAATACAGGGCCATATTATATTTCCGATACAACATTTCACGGTGAAGTGTGATACGGCGAACATGCATACGTAGAAGTTTCCGGATACGAATATTACATAACTGATCTAGGTTACTATTGTCCGGTGGCTCGACTCTGCAGAACTATGAATGAACTTCTTATATTGCATATTATCATTTCTTCATTTATACACTTTGGAGGCGCTTTTAGCAGTGGACTGGTATTTGAAGGTGATGGTTGGTGGATTACGGATCTAGGGGGGGTGGTTTAACGTGGATACCAGATACTGACCTTTTAATGTTGAGATGGCAGGCGCGCGCTGGAGCCGGTTCGGTGTTCACGCACTCACGTACTGAGTAACGGACGGTTTGGAATGTCACTTTCACGGTTTCACTTTTGGTTTTAGGATGAATGGTGATGAAAAGTTCAGGATGGATGATAGACGCAACGTTCACTCAAACCGTATCTAAGCTATACCAACCCCGTACACGACCGCTTTCTTGATGACACTCGAGCTATCTCAATGTTATTCGCAATCACGGTCGTCTCATGACCCGTAATTGCTGGTTGCCTGGTCTTGTGACAATAATAAATAAGGATGTGAGGTAGGTGGGGAAATAAGGAATGACGTCCACCATATTTGGCTAAACGAATACTCTTTTCTATTTTCCAGTATATTTTATTTTTTATTCTCTACTGTATATCTGTTTTTTTCATGTAATCATTTTAAAATAGCTCTCTCTCTGGAGCACTTCAAATTGTAGTTATAACCGTTATAACGTATGTCTTTTCATGCCACGTTGCGCTAGTCAAATTTTTTTCATTTCTCCCACATTAAAAATCCATGTTTCACATGCATACGTAAGCAAAAATTGGTTGAACACGGTACACTTAATAGCGCCTGTACACGTGCATGGAATTACTGGTAGCAATAGTGCGTATTTTAAACAATCGTCACAATAACCGTTTACACGTAAAAGTGCTGACTGTTTCTCCAATCTCATTCTTCAAGAGTAAGCGAGACGCGATGTTGTCGCTTTATGGTACTATTTGACAGATAGTAAAAATCGGTTAACCTCAAAATGAATATAGTTCGTTTTTTACCGGCAGGTTAGCCATTATCGTTCTACTGCGCAAGCGCAGATCGACACAAACCCTAATGTCACATGAAAATTCAGAAACTTTTTTGATTCACGCATGCAAGCTTGCAACTGCAGGATAATACATGTTTAAACATACATTTTCTTGTTATGGCCGGCGATAATACTTACTGTCAACAGTAAATCCATGCATATGTAAACGGGGTATTAGACACAATGAAAAGTCACTTTAAAAGATACCATTCAGATGCCTAAATTCGCTCCATGCCAGTTTGATTCTGCTAGGAATCGCATCATAAATTTTCATAAATCACATCTCAATATCGCATCAGATTACCTCAGAACTCCTATTGAAATCTTTTCATTACGATATGACATCAGTCAAAAATGGTGGATATAAATAGAAAACAAATATAATTTGGCATTATGTATCGAGATACGAACGAAGTCCTTATTATCCGCCTCATTTAATCTCATGGCTCGGTTGACTTAGACTTTTTTGAATCATAATATCGGTATAATAACGAAAATATAGATACCTTATATAAATATAGGTACTAAATGTACAGGGAAAAGAAACCAATTTTATAATAATAAATAATATCAACATGTTTGACTGCCCTCGCAGTGCAATACGTTAGGCACCGGCTTCTCATACCAAGGGTCCGGGGTTTGATTCTACATAAGTTATTTTTTTTTTTAAATTATAACATTGATATTACAATCAAAGTAGAGATACCAGGGTACTCAGAAATAATGAGAACTGAAATACATAACGGGTAAGGCGATAGCAGGTAACCAACTAGAGTAAGGAAGAATCTGAGTTAAACTTACACACGTGTCAAGAATACGTTTTACGTCGAATACTGAAAACTGCTCTCGGTTTATGCATTTAGGCTCATTTAATGTTGGGTGTATTACACACACTATTGCTCGTGCATAATGCGTGCTAAATATAACGGATAATAAGGTTTCAAAATTATATAAATATATTATCTACAACGTTTAAGGTATGTCCAGGATCATGCTTTGAAAATAGAAAAAAAGCTCCATTTTGACCCACGCTGAGCACGTCCGCCCTTGAGAAATAAATAACCGGAAGGATGTATTTCATCTGCGTCTTTCATCCAATGGAAGATTGCCAGTAAGCAAAGCCTTAGCAGGATAAGGATAAGAACGTTCTGGCAGAGCAGTGCCTATATACAATATATTATTTAAAGTTGCGACAGACAAGAAAAAAAATGCCAAAATTATCGCTGACACGATATCTAATAATGGATATGGCACAGAAAGAAGTACAGCTCCACTGAACTGTTCCGGATAGCAGAATACAAAGATAAGATCGCTTTGATGGTGTCCGATCTCCGCTAGGGGATGGCACAATAAGAAGAAGACAGAAAGAATAAAATGTTTTCAAGCATGTGTGCTTTCGTCATGTTAAAAAAATATACTTATATGATTATCAAATTGAGATGCATGTCATGGTGCATGTCACCTACTGTCACGGGCTCCCGCTACGGGAAAAAGTGTGTAATGTCGTTGTTCTTGGTGTTTAAAATGTTATCAGACTGATGCTCCCATCGCGTAGCACATTTTGAACCTTTAAACGAACATTGTCAGTTGGCAAAATCTGCCGTAATCACTAAAACAACAATGAGGTCACATCACGTTGAACTGCACTGCCGATATCGACACCTTCATGACGTTTTGAACGTTTTTATCATATTCCACATACCTACACTTTTCTAATGTTATGTCAAAATCACGATTTTTGTGTTTAGCGGTTGGCGCTATATATTTTCGATAAAAATGTTGTCTATTATCTATGGTCTGCAGGTTGGGTTTTGTTCAAAATATTATCTATGGATGTCATGCCGCAAGTATTTTAACGTACGCACACGTAGAAACTGTTAAAATTAATTGAAATTAGCATGAATAATTAATAATAATTCAAATTACTAATACATTATAGTAGGCACTCTTCTTCAGCGCCATTCTTCAGTGAATTTACGGAGATGGTGCAGGTTCAAAATACTCTGCAAAATGACGAAACCATAGACTAAATTTTCGCCGCGAGAGCATGACAGTAGGCAACATGCACCATGACATGCACCTAAATTTAGCTCGCGCTTTACTCTTGTGTATATTGTGACGTGACAAACGTTAGGTGCCCAAAAAATTTGTGCAGAGAATATTAGAGGTGCAACCTGCCAAAACCTTGGGTAACGAGAACTAACTTGAAATTGCATGATTACCATTCTGATTTAATCGACTATGGTTGATGACAGTATACCAGTCACTCACCATAAGAGGGCTAAAAGCATTACGTCTTTAAACTACTTACAAAGGTTTTTTTTTTTTTTTTTTTTTTTTTTTCGACCATGTCCGATCCTAATAGGATCATATGGGCCTCCACAGAGTAGAGGTTTGTATTAACAGATTTTGTTTTTTACGAGAAATGGATGTCAGCCACTTGCTCAACCTATTAGGTCCATACCCTGACTCACACACAAATTGAAAAACAATATGTGTACTTGCCAGACCCAGGATTCGAACCTGAGACCCACGGCGTGATAGTCCAACGCTTATGCCGCGCGGCCACCGTGGGTCACTATTCAATGAAATCTCTTTCTATATTATATACCAACTGCATTATAATACCCTGTTTACACGTGTATGGATATACTGCTGACAGTACGTACTATCGCTGCCATAACAAAAAAAGCATGTGTAAACACGTATTATCATGCAAATTGCAAGATTGCACGCATGAATCAAAAAAGCTCAGAAGCTTCTGAATTTTCACGCGACAATCAGACCGTGCAATATCTGCGCATGCGCAGTAGAACAATAGTAGGGAACCTGCCGGTGAAAAAACGAACTACACCGCGCAGAGATTCATTTTGAGGTTAACCGTAAGTACCATATAATATCACGTCTTGCTTACTCTTGAAGAATGAGATTGGCGAGACGGCCAGCAGATTTACGTGTAAACAGTTATTATCGTGATAGTTTAAAATACACAATATTGGTGCAAGTAAATCCATGCACGTGTACTCAGGCGCTATAAGTTTAATTGGCTAAATAATTAATTAAAAAATTAGCAATGGAGACTATAATATTGAGAGGTCGATGGGTTTTTCCAATGTACACTCAATCACAATCATTGTAAGTCAAGAAAAAAAATACCATTCTTATCTAAAGATAATTATTGACTCACCGTGTGGGCAATATAAGTATCGCATGAATAATATGTATAAGTGGTGAATACAAAGATTTTTTGTAAGTGAATCTCTTGTTTTCAATTTTAAATTGAAATTTGAACACATTTTCAATTTGAACACATTGAAATTTCAGCTTTTCAGTGTGTATTACTTACTATAAGATATCTTGACTTATTGGCTTATCTTAAAACTACCCCATTGACGATATTGTATTCAACCCTAAAGCCATCTTTCTCATTTCCATTAACTCAATAATCTGATGGCTTCCATAAAGATAAAAAAGGACCCTAAAATAATAATAAAAAAATAAACAACCAAGGCTCTAAAGGAATATGCTTTGAAAGGAAAATGATGCCAACATTTTATAATTGAATACTTTCAAAATATTTATTTGATAATTACGTATTATTGCATAACGCCTAATTTTAAAAAGGTTGCTAACTGCTTCGAGATACGACCAAGGAAGGTAATAGGAAATACGAACGACAGCATTGGTAGAGAGACTGCTTTTCCGTGAGGGGGCTCTGCCGTAAGTATATGTAGGGGGTGGCTTATTTGAACCCAGTGTGGAGGCTTTAAGATGTATTTTAAAGGGGTATTCAATGTGATAATAATTCAATTCAATTCAATTTTATTATAACATATTGTGGACATGACAAATTATAAGTTTAAGACATTCACAACATGACAAAACATTGTTATAAAGAAGAAAAAAAACAAAAGTAATAAAAGGAATAAAAATGAAAATATAAAAAGAGAACATAATACAAATATACAAAAGCAGTGAAAATACAATTATAGATAAATATAAGTTCAAAGAAGTACACCGAGTTTGCTAAGGAGAGCCTACTTTAAGAATTTATAAAACAGCGTCCTTCTAAACTCACCTCACGCAAGTGGAATATATCAACACCCGAAGCAATTTGGTCGAACATAGTTATCGCCTTTCCAATCGGTACCAGTTGCAGGTTGGTTCTGCACCTTGGGAGAATAAACAACTAATGCTCTCTATTTATAAGATAGTTTTTTTGTTTCTATTTATTATCATTTAATAGTTTATGTATAACATTTTAACTACCCTCTATCAAAAATATTGATTGTCAGATACGAGGTGTCACTGTTAGACCATCGATAGTACATGGATAATTGGAGATTGCGCCAAAATTTGACCGCGACTCTTCAATTGACATCGCCATACTCCCTCTACGTAAAACTGTGAGTAGATTTAAGGCTAGCAGCCATAATGCAGATGGAATGAAGCCTGGAAACCGATATTACGCCCTGACATGGCCGACTGGCATATTAAAAATATTTTTAACACCGTGCGCCCATTTTTTTAGGCCGTCTTTTTTTATTTGCCGGGTTTTAACGGGTTATACGTAAATATACGTCACGGCTTAAGGAGGTGAGATTGGGTAATTATTTTTTATGCTTTTTTCTCTTTTCGTTAATGTCTTTCGGGGGCGAAATGTTGGATCCAGTGTTACAAATTATCGAAGAAATTGTAAACTTTGTCGCAGATATAGTTTATTTTTATGCGTTGTCAGCGTACCTACATTACGTATTGTGACATTGGGACTTTAATATAGTACGTTAGGGAGAATGGCAGAAAACTAGTCATGATTTCGTTTCGAAGAGGTAGGTAATTGATAATAAGTACTTCATTTTCGGTTGGATCCAACTAGGGATTGCAATACCGGTATTTCAAAACCGGTAATCCAGTTTTTATTAATACCGAAATACCGGTTTTAAAAATCCAAAATACCGGAATCTTCGGTATAAAGAAAGCACACTCGCTTATGTTTTTGAAAATGAATTATAAGTTATGTCCTGCTAAAATGCAAATATATTGAGTGAATCCAACAGAGGTGAAAAAATTATAAAACAAATTTCATCAAATATATGTATATATATAAGTGATTGTTGCGATGAATTATCATAATATTATTTAGAAAAAGAAAACATCCGTGACAAAAATGTTAAATTATTCTATACTTATTGTTGACTGTACAAGCGTTGAATTTAAGAAGCTTTTCCTTCAGCCTGACTTATTTGCACTTGATGAACTTTTGAAGGCTTTAGTTAAAATTGTCAATATATTCAAATTATTTATAAAAAATCACTAGTTCTACCATTATGATCAATAATACATATTTTTAAATGTCAACATAATAAATGTAGGTATGTAGATTTTTGCTATGAAATAATATTTTTAATATTTTAATAGCTATATTTATTGATAAGCACCTACTTCTGTTTTTTTTAATGTTTAAGAAATACCGGTAATAATACCTGTATTCAATAAAAAATAGCGAAAAACCGGTATTGACATTTTCATTCGGTATTTCAATCCCTAGATCCAACCAAACACGTTTATTTTTATACTAATTTACACATTCAATAAAGTACATTTATATGGTAGTATTTATTATATTAAAACTCCCACCCAACTCCATTCTAAATTTATATACCTCCTGGTTAAATCTAATTAACACAAACACACCGTCCAAAACAAACCCGCCTCGCACCGCACTAGGTCTTAATCGAGCGTATCACGAGGCACTACGTTTGATGTGAATCATATGTATAGTTGTTTACGCCTGGTAATGTCTCAGGAGCAGATACCCAAGACTGAGGTTGCCACACTCTAAATGAGCTCTGACTGAGTTTTCTGATTTACGGAGGGAAAAGGCATAGGGAACTAACACAAAAGAAAATGAATTTACATATATTATATACCTAACAAAAAACGAAGCTAATCATACGGATAGCAAAATTTATGTGAAGAGATCTTCTCGCCCGCAGTAAGATGCCGAAATTTTTTTAAATGCAAGATAATTGGCCCTTTTGGCGACCAAGTCCGGCGGCCCGATGGGCACAACAGCTGGTTGGACCGACTGAGCATCTCTTCCCTCTCGATGGATGGAGGATGTGGTTTGCATCTTGTTTTTCTCCGCCTTAAATCTAATCGAATTGCCATTCCATTCAATTAAATTACAATCAAAATATAAACTCTAATAGCGTGATCCGCGCACAAGTGAATTGTAACAACTAAATAACTAAACAGTATATTATGCGTCCGTCCTACCCACACACATCCAAATTACAGTCCATTAAAATATCATCAGGTAGTTAGGTACTTGTAAATACGATTACGAAATTGATTTTACTAATTGAAAGGTGCTGGAGGTTACAATACGCTCTCTATCCCCAGAACAAGCTTAGCGAATTATATATATATATATATTTTTGAGTCGTATGGACAGCTGACTCCCTTTTCGCCGGGTAGAAAAGGGTGAAAGCGATGCGTTAGCCAATGCTCTACTGCGCTTTTTCATTGTCCTTTTCACTGAAGTGCGAGGCGCATTAAATAGTGCAAATTTAAAACAACAATCAAACTGGCTTTTCTATAGTCAATTATTCACGATCATTACAATACATCGTCTTACCGATGTATTATTACGATGGCAAAAGTACGTATTACAAATAATAATACTATCTTGGCACCTCTTTTTATTACAACGTTTTTCTTAGCTCGTATTCTTATTTGTCCGGTGGTTCTTTGTCCGGTACAAATCTTGCAATCGATTTTTAACTAACTTCCCGACTAACTAGATATTTGAAACTTTTAGAAAATATCAGAACACGATGCCAATGCATTTTATTAATACTTTTAGCCATCTTTAAGTAGAATTGAATTCATTTTCAGTTAATTCTGTCTTGTATGAAAATTTATTTCGACACCATTATTGGTTGCTAGGGGAGCAACTAAATTATTAATATATACGTGCGTTACTATGAAAATCAATATGATATGTCAAGTACATTTTTTATGATCGTTTAAGCTAGTCAAGTCAAGTTTATATGGTTCAACAGAATTTAAAAACGTTGTATATAAAAAGTTCTTTTTATCTCTATTGAAAGTTTTTTTATCAGTTTCGTAATTCATCCATATAAAAGCTCTGTCTACCATAGACGAAAGTTTTTCGTCAAGTTATTTGTATACAATTTATTTCGTATTCCTTCATATTATATTTAAATTTATATAATGTTACATCAAGCCATCTCACACTTAAATATAATATTGTGAACACAATAAAAACATGAAAAATCACTCAAATTTCAATTCAAATGTTATTTTTCGAATAAGGAATTATATTTTTTTCTAGACATTTTTTAATATAGTCAGTTTATATACGTTTGTGAAATTATTTTACGTACCTAGTATATTTTTCAATGTTAATTTACTCAGGTAGCGAACGACAGAAAAATCACTAATACATAATTACAAGATAAAAAGAACTTTTCATATACAACGTTTTTAAATTAAATTTTATGTTGAATCATTTTATAAACTTGACTTGACTAGCTTAAACGATCAAAAAAATTGTACTTGATAGAAATAATACTGAAACGTTATTTTGACATAGTAACGCACGTATGTATTAATAATTTAGTTGCTAGGACCCCAGACCCCTAGCCAACCAATAAAAGTGGATAGGATTACGGATTTCTTACGAAATATCTTTTCATACAAAACAGAATTAACTGAAAATGAATTCAATTCTACTTAAAGATTGCTAAAAGTATTAAAAGAATGCATTGGCATCGTGTTCTGATATATTCTAAAAGTTTAAAATGTCTAGCTAGTCGGGAATTTAGTTAAAAATCGATTGCAAGATTTGTACTCGATAAACAACCACCGGATAAACAAGAATACGGCCTAATAAAAACGTTGTAAAATACTGTGATTTGTTTTTTAAATTAATAATTTTATTTAGAGTATGTACTAAAATAAGGATAAGTAAAAAAGATATATCTTTACTGGCACCAACACTGAGTAAATAAAGCTAACTCGTTAATAACTGTTTATACGTAATAGTGCTGACTGTTCAATCTCTTAAGCAAAGACAAGACGCGTTGTTGTCATTGTATGGTGCTATTTGATGAATTGTGAAATTTGGTAAACGTAAAAATGCTCTGCACAGTGTATTCCGTATTTTTTCCGGCAGATTAGCACAATTTCCTCCCTTCGCGGAAAAATCAGAAACCGCTGAGCTTTTTTGATTCATGCATGCATGCAATCTCATAACTTGCATGATAATACGTGTTTAAATGTGCATTTTACAACGTTTTTATTAGCTCGTATTCTTGTTTGTCCGGTGGTTGTTTGTCCAGTACAAATCTTGCAATCGATTTTTAACCAACTTCCCGACTAGCTAGACATTTGAAACTGTTAGAATATATCAGAACACGATGCCAATGCATTCTTTTAATACATTTAGCCATCTTTAAGCAGAATTGAATTCATTTTCAGTTAATTCCGGTTTGTATGGAAAATTATGCCAGAAAAATCCGTAAAAAGTAAAATACTATTATTGGTTGCTAAGGGGGTGGTCCTAGCAACTAAATTATTAATATATACGTGCGTTACTATGGGAATCAAAATGACATTTCAGTATTGTATATTTGTTTGTTTGTTTTTTATTTACTTCATATCAAATACAAGTTTGAGCATATTGAGCATAATAATTCAACAGAAAATTTAAAAACGTATATTCAAAGTTCTTTTTAACTTGTAATTATTCTTGTTATGGCAGCGATAATACGTACTGTGAGCAGTAAATCCAAACACGTGTAAACAGACTATTAAGTATATATGTATGTGAAGATACGCTTTATACATATACGTTATAAATACGCCTTCGTGATATATGAGAAGTCATACAATATTGTCTCATTTATTCAGTTTCAAACGTTATAGATAATCGATAAGTTTAGTGGTGTTTTCGTTTATTCGATGATGGTATAATAGCCGGTAGTTACGTGACGTATTTTTTCAATACGTCCAGATGATTGCATGTGATCATGGCAAAATTAAAATCACTGTCATTTGAATGTACATAATATAAAATCGTACGAAGCTAACACAGACTAAATGGGAATAGACTTACCCTACTGGAAAAATAAGGGATAAAGATAAACACGTGTACAGAACATGTTATTTTCAATAGTTACGTCTGAATCATAATCATGGGCCCCCACTAGGGGGGGGGGGTGACAGGGCTCTAGCTTAGGGGGCCGGCGTGGCAGATCGACCAGCCTATGTGAAATAAACACCACATCACAATATTGCACTAATTGTAAAAAAATGTCGTTGTGCGATGCAATCTTTGACTATTGTCGATATTCGACAAGTCCATAATTTTATTGTGCATAAGCGTAACAACATAAAAGTGGGTGTATTAAAAATACAAATAATCGCTAAAAAATACCTTTAATTTGACCTCGAACACCATTTGGAATATTTGCAACTGTAGATCGTCACACTGCCTTTAACCTTAGCGCTAGGTAGGGGGACCCTCGAAAGATCCTAACCTGGGGGCCCGCTTTGGGGTGTGGGGGGCATGATCATAATAATATGCATTTAACTTTGTCACGTAAATTTAACGCGCTTTTAATATTTGGTGACAGTCGGAGCGTCTTTTTTACTTGACCGTCATAAAGTACCTACTCTGCTTCAAAACATTTATGTATGGTGATGGCTTTTTCATATACCTATGTTCTATGATCACACCATTAATATCAGTCACTTCCCGTGGGGGTAGGAAGATTGAGCGTCGCTTGGAAGCGGCAGTTACTCGAAGGGCAGCAAATTGAAGAAAATCATCTGGAATATATAGAAATAGCTACCTAAACTTAGTAATAATGAAAATATCTTTCCAATAAAAAATTCAGCTCATTGGTTTTGTCGGGTTTGCGATATCTAGTTTACTTCCGTTGCCCTTCGACGTCTTTATTAGTCTGATATTTTGTTAGTAATGTATCCATACAACACATTTCTTAGATATTGGATGAATGGAAGGATGATAAAAGTAATGTATAAAAAAATGAGGCGGCATTTCGGCGTTGCTTAGAGGTGGCGTTTTATCTAGGGACGTCACTGATTAATGTATAAATATTTTTACCAAGCGCTCTAAATTTACTTGTTAATGTGATGACTGCATTGACAATATTCTTGCCAAGCACCAATGGATCTTCACTGCTTTCATCTGTTTACGGAATTTAAATACTCTGGCTATATGGAATATATGCAAGAAAACTATTAATAACCTAGGCCAGGGGTCGGCAAACCGCGGCTCGCGAGTCACATGCGGCTCTTTGCCAAATTCACAATTTTTATTGTTTGTTATTATTTATTAACTACACATATTATATAATGACATTATCACGAGCCTTATTTTTCCTCCGTGATCGTCGATGCCAAAAGGTATGATTGTTGTTGTTTTAAATATGCCCATAGCAAAAGTCGACAAATTAAATTTTTCTCCATTTGATATTGGCACGAGCACTTTTGAAATACAATTTTATTGGTGGATTTAACAAGCCAAGCGTTATCCAAATGTAGAAAAAGTGGAACTCGAAATTTGTAGGTCTTGCCACCAAGATTGAGGATTTGGAGAGAGAAAAATGTAATTGAATTTCACAACACAAGATGGAGCGCTACACAAGGTAGACATTACGATTTTTAATACATGGAATAGCTTTCCGAACTCATATTCGAGTCTACATAATATGTATGTGAACAATCATTTTCAAATATGAACAATATAAATAGCATTTAGAGAAGCCAAATAATCGATGAGAATTTGGAGTCGTGTCTGAAATTAAAAACTACAAGTTACATACCAAACATACAGAAACTCTCAAAAGAAATGCAAGGAAGGCCATCATTGTTCACAGTAGTTTTAAGGAATGCGTGAAAATTATGTGTACCTAATTCATATTCTGTAAAAATTATATTTATAGTTTCAACAATAAAAAACATATAAATTTCGTTAGTTTTATTCGGCAAATCTTCTTCACTTAATACTTTAAATAAACAATTATAACATATGTAATTAATTCACTTACATATATCATATTTATAAAAATATATGTAGGGCTCTGGATTTTTTTTTTAACCGTTCTGCTACTCATATTTGGCTCTTTTGGTCCAAGAGTCTGCCGACCCCTGACCTAGGTGAACCGATTGAAATAATACTACAAATAATATTAGTGTCGTTCTAGTCTTCTTTCCAAATTGAGTTACCTACTATTGGCAATTGCATTTTAAATTTCGGTAGGTATTAATTACTTTAATAATTACTAGCTGACGTCACGGATCACTCCAAGATTTTTTGTTGTAACTTACTTGAGCTTGTTAATAATTTAAAAAAACATTTTTTTTATTCAACGAATAATTCACAGGATTTAAGAATGTAACATTCTCAAATTATGTATGTTCAATAAAAATAATGATACATTCTTAAATCTTGCATAAAAAATAGTTAATTAAAATGTGTACCTACTCATAATATATCCAATCTCTTTAAGAAAAAAATAGATTTATAAAAAACAACATATATGTTAATAGTTTACCTTTCACCGGGTCTCTGATACAACGCTGTCTTATAGTGTTATATTATTTGACAGGAATTTACATATTGTATTTTTCGATTTAATGAGGTGGTTTCTAGTGAGTTGTTCCTCAAAGGCGACTAAATACGGCTGATTGCATGCACCCGTATTTTTAGACATCCACTTTGTATTTGTTTCCGGGTTAAAAGCGACGTTTTCCACAAATGCACATAGACCCATGTTAACTCACATGTCGGCATATTTAGTCAGAAAGCAACCAACACACAACAGCATATTATGTAAATTTACTCTTTAAAATCATGCGCATAATATTTTCAATAAGTAAATAAATAAAAATTCCATAACATTATTTGAACCAGCGCATCTATTAAATACACAAGGCTGCTATCAGCCGTCATATCGTCTGACCTATCAAGAAGTGTTATATTTTAACAGCACCTCTATTGGCTGTGTTAGCTTTTAGAGCATGATAGACAGTTTTGACAGTTTAGAGGGCTAAATTATTGTAACAATTATAATACCTCAATACATAAATTTGATAAACTACCCTCGATAGCCGCCGATAGCAGGCTTGTGTATAGAATAGATGCGCTGAGCTGTTTTTAAAGGTTCGGTTCCAGTAGGAAAATCGAACGAGTTTCAGTTCCGGTTCGTTAGAAAACCAATATATTTTTTATGGTTATTAACCTTATAATATAATATAAAACCCAAAAAAGGTGCCTTCAATACAAACACAAAATATTCTTACTGAGTAGCGAATATAGAAACCATAATTTTAAATACTTTCGTAATGTATAATTTGTATACAAAATATTATAACGTTTCTTTTAAGAGCCGTCCACATAAGACGTCACACGATTTTACCTATTTTTTAACCCCCCACCCACCATTGTCACATAACTTTTTACCCCCTATATATATATTTCGTCATATTTTTGACACCTCCCCCCCCTAAACGTTAAACGTTTGTTCTTAAATCTTAGATCCCCAATATTGTATTTACAGATCCTTTTATATTTTTTGTTTACTTTGTGATGTCGCATCTTCTTTGACCCCCCTTCTTAACAAATCATCACATTGTATCAGACTCCTCCTTCTCCCTTAAAGCGTGATGTTATATATGAATGGCCCCAAACTGATTTCAACATGATAGAACATTAAAATATCACAAATTAAAATATTACAAAATCACGAATTAAAAACAATCGAACAAACGAAACCTCGACATTTTTAGAAGGTGTCTGTCAGGTTCAGAGTTTTTAAGCTTTGGAATGAAAAGTTCCGATTCCAAACCAACTCTGGTTTGAACCTTGCAACATAATGAAATGCACGTTGTTTTTTTTAATGTGTTTATATGTCACAAACGGATCTAACGGGTGAAGTGAATGGATAGTATCAAATAATACGACTTTTGTTGAAAGGTTTCAATAATAGCAAATATTGTATTTTCCATTGTCGCATCGTACCTCTCATTTTAAGTATTTTTATCAAATTGAAATACTAGAAAATTAGTCTCAGAGCCCAAGTGTATATTGTTATATTATAGTATACTATACTACAATATGTAAAGAGTGTGAATTGTTTTAAGATTCTTTTAATAAAAATAAATAAATAAAATTTCGAATTCCGTAATGTTTTCACAATAATATGCTGTGGGAATTCGTAAAACTGTGGGTTAGTGATTTTTTTGTTATGTGTTCATGTTTCCTCAGTTTTTTGATAAACTTTTTCCTTTTGCCTCTGAATATCTCCCATCTATACGAATACTTGCCGGGAATACATAGCTGTAGTACGCTTTACGAGTCCAGTTATTTTACTATTACATAATATTATATTATTTACCAGAATAAATTAATTGCAATTTAATTTTCAAGCATTTATCCGATTTTATCATATAAATACACAATTGTTTAATTTAAAGCAATGCTTAGACAAAACGCCTGCTTCCAAAACCTTCGCCGGTTCGCATTAAAACGCATCCGCCTGCAACGTGTCGATTTGACGTCATCGTTATTCACAAAACATACGTTGCCAAATGAAACTCTGCAGATTTGTCGAATGCGACTGTTTAGTTTGAAAAAAACATCTGCTGTTGCAATCGACAAGTTGCACGCATCTCGTGCTGAGAGTCAAAGACGCCGGGGTGCATACAAACGCATACGAATTGGTCATTCATATACCGGTTCGCTGATCGCCGCATCAAAATATCTACAAGTTCCGTAGGTTACGTGCGAATGTCGCTTGGTAGATCTGCACGGTCGTCATATGCAACACCGGATCGACGTTCTTGGAAGGTTTGATTTATGGCTGTGCGGCAGACGAGGCGAATTTAGATGTGTGAGCCACCTTAGATCGTGGATTTGAATCCAGCGCCAGACTCAAATCAGAACTGTTGGCGCTACCCTATTTAAAAAAATATATGTTCTGTTCCAGTAGAAAAATCGAAAGAGGGTTGGTTCCAGTTCTTAGAAAATCCAATATACTCAACTTATATTATGGACAACACATTATTCACAATTGCTGTTTCAATAGTTTGAATAAAATTGAAGTTGCATTTTTAATACTGCTTGTTTTGTGTGTTCAATACAATTATTGACCTGCAATATATTTAATTGAGATTATTTATTTTATGTATTATAAACTAAAGGTTTATAACACATATCAGATTATTAAATTGAATTCTGATAGGCTATAACCAAATACACTACATTTTGACGCAGGATACTGTATGCGTGTGTCCTACGAAAATGAACCACACATTATAGACGTGCAATAGTGTGTGTGGCAACCTTCAAATACACCAATATTTAATGAGTGTTAGTACGTAAACCGAGAGCAGTTATATATTATGCGTCGGAAAATCGGTTATATAACGCATAGATCCACTTATGTACAAAACAATGACTATGTATACGACCCTTAGTGTTAAAAAAGTCTAGAATAATGTATCTATCATAAAGAACGCATACCTACGCATTAAATTGTCAACCATATTTCTTTTGTGGATACAATAACATGGCCGTATCCTATCTTTTTCAACATTAGGCATTCTTTCAACAAAAATAACCTAGCACGCGGAAATATGTTACGTAAATAAAAGAATAAAATAAAAAAAAGACAAATTCATCACACATTTTTTTCGCGCGCCACTGGCGACGTATAATTTTCAAAAGAAATTGCGCGGGAAACTCAACTGGAAATATGTTTAAAAAAAGAATTTCAAAAACGAAATAAAAATAAACACACGGAATATCTTCGATATGAAAGTACGTATTTATTATACATTCAAACAAAATAAATATTGTCACAAATTACTGTACGAATAAAGGTTAAATTGAATGAAAACAATTCTTCAAAACAATTTCTTTAAATAGGAACCAAAACGCCGGAATATTAGTAGCAATAAAACAATCACGTAAACACCCAGTTTGTGATGAAATCACATAGATTTGCCAGTCGCCACTGACCAAGACTTAAAAGTAAATTTTGATTTATGACTATATGACGGTCATGGCATAAAACGCAATAAATACCAAGTCTGCTGACTATTTTCAGATATTAATAATATTTAACATGCGTTTCTGACGGACCTGGGTCTGACAAGTACACATATTGTTTTTCAATTTGTGTATGAGTCAGAGTATGGACCTAATAGGTTGAGCAAGTGGCTGACATCCATTTCTCGTAAAAACAAAACCTGTCAATACAAACATCCACTCCGTGGAGGCCCATATTATCCTATTAGGATCGGACATGGTCGAAAGAAAGAAGAATATTCGTTTACAGATGTAAATTTTGAAAATAACTTTATATCATTTTTTTATTCTTGCCTCTTTTAAAATAAGTTGTTTCAAAGCTAGACACCATTCACATTAACAAATGAATTACTTTATTCACAGAAATATAGGTAAATACTTTTCAAGTAACTATTCATAGTTTTTTTCATTGGGTGACTGGTACTGGAAATAAAATATTCACCTGTTGTCCGTGCGTATACTGGACAGCTGTGACGAGGCATGATGCAGCAGACCTCGACGCGGCGCGCGCTCCTTGGAGAGCCGCCGGAGGGTACTGGGCCTGAGACTGGAGAGCACCCAGTTGGAGTGCCGCTGCTTCGAGTGAGGATCCCGCTCCTGATGACATGCTGGGAGCTGAAAATTAAATGAAAAAAATCTTTAAGCAATCGAAATATATTAATACTATCGACCGAAGGTACTTGATGGAATTTGAATTTAAATTCTAACAAACACTATCTACACATTATAGTCTTAGTTCAATGAACGCAAATACGTGTGACTGACAAAGTTTAGTATGCACTATTTATGTCGGATCACAACAGCCTACCTCCACCCTTCACCACTGGTGGCAGACCATGTCTGATGTATTAAACATTAAATAATATGACGAGGCTCCGATGGCTTGTTCGTGGTCAATTTGAACTACGAAAATAAGAATGCTTTCTTTTAAAAATCATATTAAATCAACTGAATAAATTTACACATATGACCCAATTATCGTGTACATCAATCTGCATTAAACGTTTGCTGTGTAAAAACATGTTTACAAACAATGCGATTATTTGTGTTGTAATATGATATTAATTAATATTAATAAATACATTTTCTAAATACACCTATATTATATTCTGCTGTTAAACTTTTCAAAAACATTGTTTCTATATTATAATAGTTCAGTAACATTAAATTGCTTTTTAGTTTTTGCTACATACAAAAAAACTCACGATTTATTGTGGAAAGCAAACATATAGGAAAAAACTAACACAGCCAAAGTTTCTTTTAACAAAAGCCATTCACATATACGTATTTTATTTTCCTTTAATCTGAGCATTCCCCTGTTCTGAATTTCCGCATTGTACTGTCAAATAATATAATATAACTTCATATATATATATATATATATAAATATAAATAGGTACCAACATAATATATGTTTTTTTTCTTCGTGCAAAATGCTTCGGCGGGCTTTTATAAAACATCGCGTCATTTACAATATATGAAAATGTGATTTGAATGGCGGGGGTTTCCCGCTCAATTCGGTGTTGCCAGATTTTTATTTTTGAATAATAATATAATAGAAGCAATGATAAGCAACTATCGGCACATAGAACATAGTAGTTAATACCCGTTTGCCTGTGTTTAATTTATTTCTATGAATTTTATACTATTGATTTGAACACTATTTTATTTGCACGGTGAAGAATTTCAGCGTTTCTGTATATTATTGTTAATTTTACATCCATACATTGATAACTGGTTGGGCCAGTAATTAATAAGCGAATACGGATGATGAGAGACGGTGTTACAAAGAACATTCAGTTACATCTCGATAGCGGGCGTTAGCGGGCTTTTAATAGCTTTCCGTCGCTTAAGTGATTGACTCAAAAGATACAGACTCATTCAGAATCTATCATCATGATTCATACACCCTCACATATAATCCATAAAACTGTGTCACAAAGTGCGTGAGTGTACGAACCGGGTGACCCAAAACAACAATACCACGCAAATGAAAGATGAAACCAGACCACAGAGCCATCATACATCATCACAAAGGTCAGTGTCTGGCATTCTGTTCCATCGCCCCCACCCCTAGATCCGACCTCCTCATCTTCTCTCAAAATAATTACAGTCCACTTAAAAATCTCAACCAATAACACAGAACAGATTAATAAATAAAATTCAGATAGGCTATAAATACGCTACGTTTTGAAGCAGGGTTTTGAATGTGTGAGTGTCTCACGAAAATGAAACGCACATTATATACGTGCAATAGTGGGTGTTGCACCCTTCAAATACAACGATATTGAATGGGCGTCGGTGCATAAGCCGAGAAAAGTTGTCAAAACGAAGGACAAGCTTAGAATGACGTATTTTTGACACGTGTTTAAGTTTATTACATATTCTTCCCCACTCAAGATCGGGTGCCTGTTACTCCACAGCCGTTATGTATGTCAATTCCCATTTATTCTGTGTTCCCTGATTATTACATTAAAATATTATAGGACATAATTTAGAGATATACATATAGGTTACATCATAATATTTTCTAATCTAGTTCCTAGTTTTTATTTCCTGGGAGTGGTCCCTGATCCCTGACCCATTTTCGTAAATAGTACCTAATATAGTGGATAACATGTTAAATTGGTATTGTGTCAATAAAAAAACTAAACGTTAGGCCCCTTTTGGACGGGACACCGGTGTCCAGCCACCGAAGAATCCAGCCACTCTACACTGCAGTGACTATGGCAGCCACTGAATTTATATCGCAGCATCGCAACTAAACCGCCACAAGTCCAAAATTATGTAATTTGAGTTAATTATTACGTAAACCCGCTTCACTGCGGAAAATTAAATTACTTTTTAATTACCACATTTAAATAACATGCTAATTATATCTAATGGCTACCTAATGAGGATAAAACAGCTGTGCCGTCAGCGCTGTAAGGATTAATAGTCTATCATTCATAGTAGAGGAAAGGTGTTCAAAACCCATGGCATGAAAGGCATGTTCAAACACGCGCGTTACTCCCTACTTCATTTATCGTTTGTCAATTTATGACTACGGCCGTATGTTGTAGCTTAACCACTGGGAAATGCCAATAGAAATGGCTTATTTCAAAAAAATACTACCTTCTTCTTAGGTCAATATTTATTATAAAGCAATCATTATTCGTAGGATGTTTATCACATTTGAATGGTCAAAGACATAGCTTAAAATTAGTACCTTTAGAATTATTTTCAAATGTGGTAATCGTGCCCATTTTTGAATAATAAAATGCCTAATTCTTGTCAAATTTGGGATCAAAAAGATTATAAAATATTATATTTTTTTATCGTAAATATGTCACTATATAATGTTAACATTAATTTTACTAATGGTTTTGTAAATGCGTTTAAACATTAATAAATCTAAAAAATCTTAACACCACTGCACATGAATGTACTGAAAAATGACTATATTCTAAAACATTAGATCGAGAGGTTTAAAAGAATACTATTTTATGTATTAAAAATACTTTATGCAGTCATCAAATGTTTAAAATAAATATAAATGATAATAAGGCTTCAAAATTATATAAACAGATTATCTACAACGTTTAAGGAATGTCCAGGATCACGCTTTGAAAATACCATAAAAGCTCCATTTTGACCTACGCGGAGCACGTTTATAGTAGATATAGTTATAGACGTTTACAGAGCTCAGTATTCGTACACATACGCCAACTTTGGTTTTCTTTAACCGATTCTTCGGAAAAAAATTGTTTTCAAATACTTAGATAGCCTTCTTTTATTCCTCCGTTATGCTTCAGATTTCACACCCATACAGAGCGATTGGTGTATTAAAGTAAAATAGTGTTTATTACCACGTTTTTATTAGCTCGTATTCTTGTTTGTCCAGTACAGATTTTTTCTTGTGCAGTACAAATTTTTTCTTGTTTGTCCAAGATTGTATTGGACGATTGAAGATTTTTAACTAACTTCCCGACTAGCTAGACATTTGAAACTTTTAGGATATATCAGAACACGACGACAATGCGTTATTTTATTACTTTTAGCCATCTTTAAGCAGAATTGAATTCATTTTCAGTTAATTCTGTTTTGTAAGGAAAGTTATTATTGTTGGTTGCTAAGGGGGTCATAGCAACTAAATTATTAATACATACTATGGAAATCAATATGAAATGTCAAAATGACATTTCTGTATTCTATAATATTTATTTAGTATTTCTATCAAGTACAATAAAAAGTATTTATTAATACATAGAATTGTCAAGTTTATATGATTCGACAATAAATTTTAAAACGTGGTATATAAAAAGTTAGTTTTATCTTGTAATTATTTATATATAAAGGTACTACTTCACTGGAGTAGAATGGGAACTTAGGCATAAAATTGTCGCCACTTTTTCTATCTCTTTAAATCATACAAAATGTATGCGCTGAGAACAAACAACTGAACACCTATAACCACTTCTTTACTGGAATCCGCATTCCGTTGAATTAATATTTAACTAGGACGCCGTGTTGTTTTTTATATATTTTTTTCGTACATACTTATTCTAGTTTACACTCTCTTATTTTTTGTGTTTTTTTTTTGTTTCTTGAAAAATGATATTTCGCTTTTTTACAAAAGCTTTTATTTTCCTTGTTTTATAGTTTTTATTTTCTGTTTCAGTAGATACGCATTGTTCGTGAAAGAATTTATTAAAATAAATTCTCAAAAAAAAAAAATCTGAATATGATATTACAAGGACTTAATAATAAGTTTTCTTTAGCATGAGAGAATTTATTTATTAAATCCATAGGTATTTAGCATATATATGGGTTTGGGTCGAAATCCCGAAGGTCGGAATCCCGAAACCCGAAGTCACGAAAGTTTAAATCCTGAAAGCCGAAATCCCGAATACCTAAATCCCGAATGCTGAAATTCCGAATGACCGAAATCCCGAATGGCCGGAATCCCGATGGCTGAAATCCCGAAAAATAAAAAAATACAAACAGTAATAATTCTCAACAACTACCAACTCGATAGCAAAATATACTACTTTTTATAAAAGAAAATGCAATAAAAAAATTATATAATAAATGGAAAATATATAGAATATTTTTCGGGATTTCGGTCTTCGGGATTCCGGCACATTCGGGGTTTCGGCCATTCGGGATTTCAGCATTTGGGATTTCGGCTTTCAGGATTTCGGCCATTCGGGATTTCAGCCTTCGGGATTCCGTCCGGCACCCCATATCGATATACCAAAGCTAGAATGAGAAGTATCAGAAGATAGTGTTTTGAGATGTTTAGCTTAGATAATTATTAGATTCTAATTGATTTAAGTTTCGTACTATAATATTTATACCTCTCGCAATTAAATGAATGACACACTTTAATATGTAGGTTTTGGTGTTACTATAAAACATAGCAATAATAATATTGTTCCTCAATAGACTAGTAGTGTTTGTTTTCTATAAGAATTACGATAATGTCTATGTTAATAATTATAATAATTATGAACTGCATTAATATAAATAAGAAAAACAATCCATGAATCTACACTCCACTCATCGAGTCCGTCACGGGACGTGCTAGTATCACAAGCTCCTCACTCGACATAGTATATCCGTTATTCCACTCGAATCAATTCTCTCAGTGCATTCCTACATTTAGTAATTTAAAAAATATATTTCCACCTTCAACTCCGTTCTGGAATTTTTTTTTGGTAAATGTAGAGTTGTCACTTCATATATTCGCACTCCGTAATATATTTTATTAAATATATTACCTATTTATTTATTACCTACAACATATATTAATACAAGTGAATATCATTTGATCTACTTTAATGCGAGGTAATCAGTCAAAGAGGCGTATCATTGCAAAAAAAAAGTGCAAAGTTATTAAGCGTATACTCTATGAATAAGTAAATAGTCATATATTATAATTCGTTGGCAACAGATATTGGCATTTTTTTCCTTTCGAATTTGGACAACTAGCATTCAGAGAATCAGTAGGCAAAGCATGTATCCATGTTTAATAATTTAGCCGTCAGGGTTTAAGTAACCATCATCTGAAGGCCCCAACGAGGCGCAATAATCTGTGGGGCCCAGAGGGGTGAAGCCTCCCCCGCGAGGCACAAAGCGCCGTGTTTTTTACCATGTTTGATTCTAAAAAGATTATATTGGCCGCAACTGAGTTAACAGATTTTTTTACGAGAAATGGGTGTTAGACACTTGCTCAACCTATTAAGTCCATACTCTGACTCCAAACACAATTGAAAAACAACATGTAAATTGTGCCAGATCCACGACATTATAAGACAATGCAGTAATCGCTTCGCTATCGTGAGCATCCATACCTGCACATTAAATTGGCATTTTAGTACGGTGAAGAAAACACGTACAATTTTACTTGTGTACTGTGCATTTGCCATATTGTTTGAAGACATCAACAGGAAAAAACCGAGTCACAAAAAATGCCTCCTAGTAACCAAGACCATAGACAATATGAAAAAATACGGATACTGAGAATGTGGCACCGAGGAAACCGCGAAACATGTGATAGTCAGTCAGTTCGTTCCAGCTAGTGGCACCATCGCTTACGATTACAGTGGCCAAGGCATGAGAAGATTCCAAGCGCATCAGACACAACTAGGGATTTCAATACCGTTAATTCAAAACCGGTATTCCAGTGTTTATCAATACCGAAATACCGGTTTTAAAAATCCAAAATACCGGAATTTTCGGTATTAAGAAGCACACTCGTTTACGTTTTTGAAAATGAATTATAAGTTATTTGCTGTTAAAATGCAAATATATTGAGTGAATCCAACCAGAGGTGATAAAATAATAATAAAAATTTTATCAAATATAATATTTATATAACTAATTGTCGCGATGAATTATCATAATATTATTTCGAAATAGAAAACAACCGTGACAAAAATGTTCAATAATTATTCTATATGTATTGAATTTAAGAGGATTTTCCTGCAGTTGGACTTATTTGCACTTGATGAACTTTTGAGGGCTTTAGCTAAAATTATTAAGATATTCAAATTATTTGTAAAAAATCACTAGTTCTACAATTATGATCAATACATATTTTTAAATATCAACATAATAAATGTAGGTATGTAGGTTTTTGCTATAAAATAATATTTTTAAAAGATTTTAATACCTATATTTATTGATTAGCACCTACTTCTTTTTTTTAATGTTTAAAAAATACCGGTATTCAATAAGAAATACCGAAAAACCGGTATTGATATTTTCATTCGGTATTGCAATCCCTAGACACAACAGCAGAAAAATTCGATAATAGTATCTACGTACTTTTATATTTTATTTGTTTGTCTCTAACGAAATGTTAACAAAACCTTCTTTAAAAAATTACAAATTTAACTGATTTTGTTAATGCAAGACGAATCAATTCTGCTTTAAGCTATAATAATTATATATCCAAACAATAACATCTTAGTTTTTATGATGCGAAAAGAAAAATAAGTTGATACACGTACAATCATAAAAATGTTTGTAGTACTTTTAAGAAATGAGACTTGCATCTGGCGAATAATAATTACACAGAGTGCTCTTTTCGCGTTATTATATTCCTACTTGTAGTCTGTACTGAGAATGCTTTTAATATTTCTCCGTATAGAGTTAAATACTAAGTTATTATGTTACAGTGTATAAAATTTGTACTGTCATACGTATTATCAATAACTTCCACAAATTATGCTCTTATAAAAAGTATATCATAATCATCACCCCCACTAGGGGGGCGGCTGACACGGCTCTAACCTGGGGGCCTGACGTGGTGGGATAACCAGATAAGTGAGGTAAACACACAAATTGACCTTAATAGTAAAAAAGTCGTCTGCGGCTCTAATTTACTCCAATTGTGTCGCTATACTTCAAAATCAGCCAAGTCCATAATATATGAATAGGAGAAAAACAGCTTTTTGTTTTCTCAAATACACAGTCACAAGGGTGAAAGTTTTTATTTCGAGTATTGAATATTTAAAATTAATAAATTCCACATTTTGATAATGCAGAAATGTTAGAAAGCAGTAGCTCTTCAGCAATTTACAAAAAAGTCAAAAACACCTAAAGGTGGACTTGGATGATTTTGAAATGTAGCGACACAATTGTTAATGTTGATTATAGTTTTAAAACAAGTAGTTAAGCGATATAATTTTTGATGTGTGTCGATACTCGACAATTTTATTCAATAATGAATGCAAGTGGATGTATTAAAAAATATACTAAATACTCTTAATTTTACCTCAAACACAATATGGAAAACGTCATTGTAGAGCGCCATACTGCTTTTAATCTTAATGATAGGTAGAGGGGCCTACCAAAGATCTTGGCCTGGCATGTATACACGCTCTGGCAAACTTTGTGCCGACGAAATTGTAAAGCGCATAGACGCACTTGTGGCACACATCCGGTTAAAACATACTTAAATTCATAGTGACCTCAGTCTTAGATAATTCTTAAGACAGACATGCCTAGTGGGTCTATTCTATACTTATCGACTGCTAAAGTGATAAATATTATCAAACTTAGGGTAGGTTTGTATCAAAGTATTAGCACTTATTGTAGCAAGTACAATAATGGTGGATGTGGTGCGGGGTAGATTTTGTCTGATGGGACCATTAACTAAATAAATAATGTTGAGGTTGAAAAATAACAAAGAAATAATCTATAAAGTTGACCTGAGCCATATCAACGTCAGCATTTTATCATTTCGAGAGAAGATTTTCGATAAATGAGGTCCTAACAGAATTATTACGTCCTGGTTTCAGTGTATCAGAGATTAGTTTGAGATCAGTACTCCATACCTGCTTAGAACTGCAACAAACATAGCTTAATTCATCAGTGACTTCCGATAACGGACATTGCAACGAAAGAAGGAGAGAAACAGCTGTTTAACTTTCTTATTTCTTAGTTCCCATAGTTTTTTTTTTTAAATTTCTCTATTTACTTGTATAAACCATATTTTTTATATATATTTATAGCAATCATCCTCCTTAGCATTCAATGGGTGACACACTTTTATATGCATAATAAATAATATTGTTTATATAATAATTTATATATATTACAAATATTATATTTGTCACAATATAACTAGATCAGAAGGGTTTGTTTTGATCTGTTAATTGAGACAATATCTCTTGTGAAATATGTACTGCATTTGTATAAATTTTAAGGACAATGATTGAATTTTCACTCAACTCATCAAGAACGTCATGAATTCTTCACTCAACATAGTTAACCATGGCCTCCACAAGAGGGGGGCTGATAGGGCCCTAGCCTGGGGCCCGGCGAGGCGAGACGACCTGATAAATAAGATAAACACAGATCACAAATTTGCTTCACTAGTAAAAAAAAAAGTCGTCTGCGGTGCTATTTTCTTTCAATAATATTATTATTTTAAATTATGTGGTTGTACGATACAACTTTTAATTGCGTATCAATACTCAACAACTCCATAATTTAAATGGATGTATTAAAACATAGGTAGCTACCTACACATTAATTTTACCGCGTACACCATTTGGAAAACGCTACCGTAGACCGTCACATTGCCTTTATCCTTAGCGATAGATAGGGGGGCCCGATTCAGGATGTGGGGGCCATGTAGTTAACCATCACTTCACTCGGAGCATGTCTCTCAGTTCATTAATATAATCAATCTCTTGATCACATCGATCTCACCAGTATATCATTACCCGCGATTATAATCTCACGCTGTCATCTTTACGAAAGTACTATTGAATTTATTGTATTCTTGTATCGACCAAGAAACGTTCTCCTCGAAGCCTACAAGCAGCAACAACCTTCTCTCTCCCCCACATCATCATCCCCAAATATTCATTTTTTTTTAAATGTACGTTATACTAAATTTTTTTTTCAACAAATAAAATGCTTTATTAATGTAAAAAAGGATCTATATATTTTATTTTCTAAATTCGTCATGCCAAACGAGCTTTGAAAATATAACTTAGGACGTAATAAATAAAACATGATATCGAAATTTCTGCATTTATCAGAAAAGCATTGTATACACAAAACATCGGTAGTTAAAGCCACGTCTCTGCAAAGCAAAGTAAACAACATTTTCCCTCTTCAAATACTGTGACTGTGCACACAAAGAAGAGAAAACATTTTCTCTTTATTTTATAGGAGATATAATAATATGTTATGTAAAACAAACACTCTGTTATAATATAAATCAGTGATTCACAACATTCTTTTCCTATTACCTATCACATGGGCCCCACATCCTAAATCGGGCCCCCTACCTATCGTTAAGGTTAAGGGCAGTGTGATTTTTTACAGTAGTGTTCCCCAAGTGGTTTCCACGAAACCCCAGGGTTAAGGGTATTCCGTGTATTTTTACCGATTTTTAAATAAATCCAGTTGATTTATTGAGTTGTCTGCACTCGGCAAATTATGAAGCACTGATCGCGACCTAATTTTATGTTACCCAAGTAACATGGAACCCTTCGCCATATATTCACCTAAGTCAGGAAAGATACATAACATAATTATAAAACAAAATATTACGCGTGAATTATTTAATTATGTCAACCATCATATCACATCAAATTATATCGCGCATAGACATATTTTTAAACGTTAATAGTCAACAAGGAAAATAGCTTTTTTTACTATTGGAGCAACTATGTGGTGTGTTTTTCTCATTTAACTGGTCGGCTTGCCACGCCGGGCCCCGTCTAAGCCAGGGCCCCCAGGCTAGAGCCCTGTCAGCCCCCGCCTTGTGGGGGCCATGAGCTACCACGCATTCCCTTCTTACAATAATTTTTCTACCCTCAAACTACTTTATAATATTAAGTAATGGGTCGATTAACGTCGCTATCTTGGCAACAATAGGTCAAATGGGTAATTATCATCTTGGCGATAGTAAATATTAATGAAACACGTAAAGAAACACGTACGTTATCAACATAAATCTAATACGTATCTATTATCTGGAGTCATTATGAAGTTTCCTAGAAGCTTATTTTAAAGCGCGTCCAGAAGAAAGTCATTTGCTCATAAGCCTGATGCGTAATCACTTGGCCATCGTGGGACCTTTTGGCGTGGTGTTAATTATTGAATCATTTAAATTTAACTGTTTAGGGGTCGTCCATATATGGTCGAGGTCTGCATTTTAAGAGATATAACTATTTTTGTTTCAATAAGTCGTCATAAGACTATTTTCCGACTGCCAAGTTTTTCTACCAGGCATGCTCACATTTCGTGGCAAATATTTCCAATTATTATTCTTTAACTATTGACCCAACGTTTACAGTACATACAAAAAACTTTACAAAGATTTTTCTGTACCCGGTATTATAGCAATTATTGTAAAAATTAGCAGTTTTAAGATATTATGATTTTATTGAAAAAGGTCAACATTCTTGATTTAATAAAACGCATTTTTTAGGACTTTTCTCACTTTTAATAAATGAATCTGGACCGGTTTCATCCGCCTCAGAGAGACATTATGAAAAGTGAAAAAGTATTAAAAAAATGCGTTTTATTAAATTACATCAAAAATACAATGCATTTCCACCATGGATAGACAGCTAACACAATAAAAGGAATTAAAGGTCAACATAATAAATGTAGCTAAGTACTGTAGATTTCTATGAAATAGTGTTTAAAATAGATTTAAAAAGTTATATTTATCGATAGGTAGGTACTTCTTTTTACAACGTTTGATTAGCTCGTATTCTCGTTTGTCCGGTGGTTGTTTGTCCAGTACAAATCTTGCAATCGATTTTTAACTAACTTCCCGACTAGCTAGACATTTTAAACTTTTAGAATACATCAGAAGACGATGCCAATGCATTCTTTTAATACTTTTAGCCATCTTTAAGCAGAATTGAATTAATTTTCAGTTAATTCTGTTTTGTATGGAAAGTTATTTTGACACCATTATTGATTGCTAGGGGGTCTGGGGTCCTAGCAACTAAATTATTAATAATATATACGTGCGTTACTATTGAAATCAAAATGAAATTTCCAAATAACATTTCAGTATTCTATATTTGTTTGTTTTTTATTTACTTCATATTATGAAGTAAATAAAAATTTAAAAAAGTTCTTTTTATCTTGTAATTATTTTATATAAAATGCTTCGACAAAAATACCGGTATTCAATAAGAAATACCGAAATACTGGTATTGATATATTCATTTGGTATTGCAATCTCTGTGTAGGATAGCATTACGTATTTAACGTACAAATTATGTGACATATTGTTATAATATGGAAGCGTCTAAGATAAAATTGTTTCCATGTTACATATTCGGTTATACTTCCATATTATGTCATTATTTTATTTTTACTTGAGAGGATCTAGATTCTAGACAGCTAAGCTGTTTTTATTATCAGCAAATGATATTACTAAACGTCTCGGGAAAATTCTACTGAAGTAAATAGGTACACGAATTTATTCGAGCAAAATATTTTACAAAGCAGTAGCGTAGCGTCTCTTCGCCGAAAATCAACAAAATAAAATACGTAAATAACAAGCACTGAAAAATATAAATTAATGTCTGAAATATCTTTATTAATAATAAAAACAAAAGAGAGAAAATATTAATTACAGCTGCTCGACTTAAATTTAATAAATTTGTAACTTTTTGTATCTATGAAGGTTTCGTACTAAACGATTGGTGATAAATTACTATTTTAGTTGTTTGGGTGTAAGCAATGTTAACCTTCCTTTTATGATGCTAATTAATTCCGTTCGTTTCGGTGATGTCACCTTATGTTACCGTACAAGACTAACAATAGTATAGTAAGTAAATTTAAAATGCTTAGTTTGGCAAAGCAAAGCTAATGAGGTAGCATCAACATTATTTGCTATTTGTTTTATCTATAATTTTTTGTATGAGAATCTCTATACATTCTTATAGCCTACATTTCATAATACTATCTTGATCTCACCAAAGCTGACGGATATCAATTATATGTATTTACGGGATAATGCTATATAGTGAAATAATGAAATATAGCTGATTCTAGGAATAGTCAAAATATGTAGATTCAATCTTTTTTTAACATACAGTGAATATTACAAATTATAAATTTAAGACGTTCACAACATGACATTTAAAAGCAAAGATATGATATTAAAACAGTGTAAAGAAGACAGAAATATACGCAGTATCGCAAAAACAGTATAACAAGTAATTAAGTAGAGAAATTATAAAAAAAATATAAAGCATTGAAGCACACCGAATGAACTAAGTGGACCCTATTTTACCACGTTTTTCTTACCTTGTATTTGTCCGGTGGTTGTTTATCCAGTAAAAATCTTGCAATCGATTTTTAACCAACTTCCCGACTAGCTAAACATTTAAAACGTTTAGAATATATCAGAACACGATACCAACGCATTCTTTTAATACTTCTAGCTATCTTTAAGTAGAATTGAATTAATTTTCAGTTAATTCTGTTTTGTATGAAAAGTTATTTCGGAAGAAATCCGTATTCTAATCCACTATTATTAGTTGCTAAAGGGGTGGTCCTAGCAACTAAATTACTAATATATACATGCGTTACTATGGAAATCAAAATGACACTTCAGTATTCTATATTTGTTTGTTTGCTTCAAAATTTGTCGACAATTGCCTTATTTGTCCTACATTATTAATACATAGAATTGTCAAGTTTATATGATTCAATAGAAAATTTAAAAACGTGGTATATAAAAAGTTCTTTTTATCTTGTAATTATTAAGAATTTATAAAGCAACTCCCACCTATACTCATTCTCACGTACGTGGAATATATCAACATCCGAAGCGATTTGCTTGAACAGAGTTATTGCCCTCCCAATTGGCATCACCAATGCACCTTGGGAGAACAAACAACTGATGCTCCCGATTTCTAAGATAGTTAACAGGAACACACTACCAGCCAATATTACTCGTACCACTAATGACAGAAAAAAATCAGTGGAAATATATTGATATATTCTAGCATTCTAGAGATATAGCATTAGCTAGGGATGACAAAGTGCATATTTATTGAAATATTTTCAGTTCAATGGGCTGGGTAACGTCAGATGAAGTAAGTTTTGTCATGCCAATATACTTAAATATATCAAAAATATACTAGAATCTTACTATACTCATATCTTCACTATTTGATGAGTTCACATTACCATTTTCATAAAAGATCATAAACTAGCCTCCATAGAGTGCAGATTGTATTTATATACTTTTCTACGAGAAACATATCTTAGTCACTTGCTCAACCTAATATGTCCATACTCTGGATCTAAATACATTATTGAAAAACAACATGTGTATTCGGAAAATCTGGGATTCGATACTTATGACATTATAAACATGATGCGTAACCGTTCGACTATCATGAACGTGGCGTGGGCTTATTACAATCATATAATAATTACAAGATAAAAATAACTTTTTATATACAACGTTTTTAAATTTTCTGTTGAATCATATAAACTTGACTTGACTAGCTTAAACGATCAAAAAAAATGTACTTCATAGAAATAATACTGAAATGTCATTTTGACATGTCATATTGACTTCCATAGTGACGCACGTATATATTAATAATTTAGTTGCTAGGACCCCAGACCCATAGACCCAATAATGGTGTCGAAATAACATTTCATACTAAACAGAATTAACTGAAAATGAATTCAATTCTACTTAAAGAAGGCTAAAAGAATGCATTGGCATCGTGTTCAGACATATTCTAAAAGTTCAAATGTCTAGCTAGTCGGGAAGTTAGTTAAAAATCGATTGCAAGATTTGTACCGGACTTATAAGAATACAAACAAAAAGAACGTTGTAAAATTTACTGTTTACGGGTCGTTTAACACAATATAACATTCTCCTTTCGATAATTCGTCGTCAACTGCGTTTCTTCAAGGCATGATCGATTTTCACTCTCTTAAACCTCGTAAGTCACTTCTTCTTTGAAAACATTTTTGATTGCTCTCACGATTAGTGGTTTCTAATCCAGACGTCCAGGATAATTTGAATTTATATCCGCCCATCAATTACATACTTGGTCCCAGCCATGACCTTTTCCGGGTCGGAACTGTTTCCTCGTGTCAAGCATATCAGACGGCATTAGCGAGCTATGCGAAACTAATCAATGCGCTCTCCAGAGACATAAACATTCCGAGTGATGTCCTGTTTTTTTTTTTTTTTTTTGAAATTTTATTTTATTGTTTAACATTATTTGTGTTTTTTTTCTTCTTCTTCTCTCTTCTGAGGCTGATGATATATTTTTATTTAACTCGCTTGATTAAAACCAGTTATTTTTTTTAAATTTTAAAATCATGTTGTGAACTTCCTGATTTATTACCTATATTATACCTACGTAATGTTTCGTTTTTAAATAAACAAATAAAATTATCCATTAGCCTAATATACTGAGTATAGTAACACCGATCAACGGAATATATATCTATCGATCTCAGACAATAATTAAGTACCTACTCGTCACTCGAACATTATAATATTCAGTCGATATCAAACCTTTAAAACAAGCAGTTCAAAATTAACCTCTCAAATAAATAGTCGTGTGGGATGTGATCACTGTGGGAGTCATGGTGTGGTGGATGACCAGGAGGTGTAGATGGAGAGTTGTGATTTGGTGGTTGCTCCGATGTATGGAGGAGCAAAAGTTTATTTATGGTAACATAAGCTCAAGGGTACAATCGATACAATAATATAAATAAACTGACAGTACATAGACTGAGATAGTAACGGATCAGGTACTTAGATTAGAGTCACCACTGTGGGAGTCGTCGACGTGTTGTAGGACATTGTGTTCAGGATGATGATGAAGAAGTCGAAGATGGATGCAGGAGAGAGTTTTATTTGCAGTATAACGTTCGGTACAACAGTATGTTACAGTAGATATATTACAATACTAAACTTATGATACCGACCCGAGGTCCGCATCTCGGTACAATGAGATGTTGTGCGGGACGATACGGAGATTGAGATAGTAACAGACCGGAAACGTATATTTGAGTGACATTTCGAGTGCTTAAAGTCAGACAACGTTATCTACAAAAAAGTTTTTTTTTGAGATAACGTTATTTTACATTTATGGCTACATGATAGTCAAATAACGTTATGTCAATATTTTCTAATTTCTTATTAAATCGTCAGTAAAGTTTAACGCTAACTACATAAATTACCCTTGTTTTCATATTTTTTTAAAACTATCCCTATAAATTTTAACATCATCATAAGCAAGATAAATGTACAATACACAATAAATTATAAAATATTAACATTAGGTTTTAAATAAACATTTCCCTTGTTGAGTTACAAGAATCTAAAATAATGACTTTTGGCTCTCCTGTAAAGTTGCACTTTTGTAGATAGTGTTGTTTGACACTAAGCCCTCGATTTCCGATGAGATATTATTCGCTATTTATACAATCGAAATAATATTCATTTTATTTAAATAATCGAGTCAGCTATTATCTGGCGTTTGTGTCAATGGATGACTGACTAAGTGAAAAACGGATATGCAGAATTTATTATTGCGGTCAGCTCCTTACCGAGTTTGCTATAATTTGATACTACCGAAAATAGATATTTAATTTGTAATTCTATATCTCTATAGTCGTTAAACGCATATTGTATTTGTCCTAATATGTCATAAAACTTTTAAATACTAAATTAATATTATCTTAATATATATATATATATATATCTTCGAAATGTTATACAATATATTATAACCATTATAAACAGTTAAATCTATCAATCAGTTATATATCCACATATCAACAATTTTATTGCACTTAGTAATTGACCAAACTACACATATTAATTAACCCCTTAAATGAATGAACAAATACATGAGTCCTTGAACTGAATCAAACAAAAATAAGAAAAAATGCATTATTCACCTACCCTCAACGTCACACATGAACGTTTTACTACCTCCATTCCCTACTACCCGTCGTGGGTCCATTTAGTTATTTAAATCCTTCAATAATTCACATTTTACTTTAAATGCTGACCATTTCTCACAAAAATACTGCCCAAATAAGTAAAAGTTTATCACTAACGCGTCACTGCTTCGACCCTTTTGTGCGGAGAAAAAAAACAATAAGCAAATCCTTCCGATAATCCTGCTGACTGGACTGCTTTGGCGTCGTTAGTCCAAATAATAGGACGCCTACGTCACAAGAGGCGCACCCTCGTCAATACTTTGAGAACGTATGGAACACAAGAGAAGGCTTTCAATATATCGTGGCTGTTCTGTAACAAGGTTGAACCAAAAAAACTTGGCTTATAGTGTGACAGTGAAATAATTTATCAATTATAATAATAAATGACAGTGAAATAATTACAATAAAAATAGTTTCTTTTTTTATTTGTAACCTATGAGGCTTCAATTATTAGGTACTTAGGCATTTACCTTGCGGACGTTTTGTACCTCTTGGGTACCACTGATGATGACAAGATTTGTCTAACGATTGTCCCTTTTTCGAGCTGTGTCCAGCCATTGCCGACTGAAGAGAAAGCCGATACATTCATGACTGGTCCTAACTTTCCGCCCCTCCCGTTGTCTATGGATGACCTGCCATTGCCTATCATTGCCTATAGAGTGTTCATACTGACGCGTTTCTTGTGTTCACTTATAAATGAGATAAATGGTGAATAATACACTAGCATTAATATACCTTCAACAAATGTAATGCATAGATCAATGTTACATATTTTTTGGAAATCGATATTACCACCGGTTTTTGTGTGAATGACTAGTTTGACTTTAACAGGTGATTAATAACAGAAATGTATATTATTTATAAATAACACTGATAGAGTTATTATATTTGATGTGAGATTTTTTTATAATTCAATTATTTGAAACGAGAAAGGGCGAATCAATATGTCAAGCAAGCTGGAATCTAATTTTGACAACTGAAAAGTGGACCACTCATTGCTTGTGCAAAAAATTATGCTCAGGCTTTATTAATCTAAAGATGGCGGTGGTCCAGCCCATTTCCCTACCCCGGTGGACGGGTCTGACTAAATGAATCGCATAGATTATAGAACGCCATCCATGCTCAAGTAAACGCGTCTTTTTACGTTGTCGATTGTCGCTACATGGTATATACACTTTTAAATTTTGAGCTACTCTAACAATTAATGCGATAATTGATTTTGCATTTTATATAATTTAAGTACTTAACATTTTATTTGACATAAAAAAAATCTGTATACATAGGGATCATACGGCGTTTGCATTGGAAGATTTTTGTAGTTTATTCAAAATACTCCGTTATTATTTTGACTAGCAAACAACGTTTTCTGGCGGTATTTTGGTATTAAGGTGAGGAATATGACAGAATTGTATCCATGCTAAAAAAATTTGAGTTTACCAATTGACTTTAAGTTTGTTAACTTTCCAGTAAATTCTGCACGAAACCTTGTAAGTACTTTTTGACTATACTATGTTTTGTCAATTCCGGAATCCCGGTAACGGGATTTAGATCGAAAATACTAATCTTGGAATCGCAATCCCTAGGTTAACCTGTAAATATCTACAAAATTCTTAAATTGAACACGAAACATCGTAAGTACTTTTTGGTCTTACAATGTTTTGTCAGTCCCGGAATCCCAATAATAGGATCTAGATTGAGAATACTAATTTTGGAATCCCAATCTCTAGGTTAACCTGTAGATATCTAAAAAATTCTTAAATCGAACACGAAACATTGTAAGTACTTTTTGGCCTTACTATGTTTTGTCAATCCCGGAATCCTGGTAACGGGATCTAGATCGAAAATACTTATCTTGGAATCGCAATCTCTAGGTTAACTTGTAAATTTCTACAAAATTCTTAAATTGAACACGAAACATTGTAAGTACGTTTTGGTCTTACAATGTTTTGTCAGTCCCGGAATCCCAATAATAGGATCTAGATTGAGAATACTAATTTTGGAATCCCAATCTCTAGGTTAACCTGTAGATATCTAAAAAACTCTTAAATCGAACACGAAACATTGTAAGTACTTTTTGGCCTTACTATGTTTTGTCAATTCCGGAATCCAGGTAATGGGATTTAGATCGAAAATACTAATTTTGGAATCGCAATCCTGTAGATATCTACAAAATTCTTATATCGAACACGAAACATTGTAAGTACTTTTTGGCCTTACTATGTTTTGTCAATTCCGGAATCCAGGTAATAGGATTTAAACCGATAATACTAATTTTGGAATCGTAATCCCTAGGTTATTCTGTAGATATCTACACAATTCATTGTGAAACATAAAAAAACACAATAATATGTTCCTTTAAATTAAAACCTAGGTACGATTTATACAAAACCTTAGTAAACACGGTCCAGTGAACACACTGCCCATAAAACAGGGCCACATTCAGGAAAACCAAATAAGTTTCGAAACCAATTTCACTTTTGTAAATTTACAAAATGCCCCATCCTTCTCAAAGTTGTTTGACATTTTACAGAACCTAAATTGCGACCAACGATAGCTTAGGTGTATATGTAAGCCGTTACCAAGTGTTTGTCTGGGATTATAAAATAGGTACCTTTTGATCAGCGTTGTGATTAATTTCATGACACCTAATTAGGTACTATTTTACAACGTTTTTATTAGCTCGTATTCTTGTTTGTCCAGTGGTTGTTTGTCCAATACAAATCTTGCAATCGATTTTTAACTAACTTCCTGACTAGCTAGACATTTGAAACTTTTAGAATATATCAGAACACGATGCCAATGCATTCTTTTAATACTTTTAGCCATCTTTAACCAGAATTGAATTCATTTTCAGTTAATTCTGTTTTGTATGGAAAGTTATTTCAGAAAAATCCGTAAAAAATAAAAGACTAATATTGGTTGCTAAGGGGGTGGTCCTAGCAACTAAATTATTAATATATACGTGCCTTACTATGGAAATCAAAATGAAATGTCAAAATGACATTTCAGTATTCTATATTTGTCTGTTTGTTTGTTTTTTATTTACTTCATATCAAGTACAAGTTTGAGCATATTGAGCATAATAATTCAACAGAAAATTAAAAACGTTGTATATAAAAAGTTCTTTTTATCTTGTAATTATTTTTTTTATTTTTTTCTGGTCCCAGAATACTTGGTTGTATTAAGATAGCAAGAGTAATTTTTGAAAAATTAAACATCTCTTCTGCAATCGAGACACATTATAGGTATGGGCAATCAGTGTATGGCGATCATGCTTGTACTGGTCCACGAAGTCAACACTAGGATATATATTTTTTTTGTTGATATCAATAACCATGTCCTTGCTTTTTCGTACAAGGTGGTTGGGTGGGTTAGTTGCATTGATGTGGAGCTAATTAGGTTCCTCCATTTATATCTTTAATTTTCTTTATGGCTAGGAATAAATATTTTGTGTAGTGTTCTTGTGTTGTTGTATTGCTTAGTACTTCGTGAGGCTTTTGGAGGTCAATTTCATGATAATGCTGTCTATATCGAGTCTTGAGAGTCCATCGCTCCCTTTCTAGTATAGGGTAGTCGTTGATGACATGCCACAAAGTTTGAAATGTGTTTCTGTCACATGGACAACAGTCATCATCCCTCAATTTAAACCTTTTTAGATAAGCTCGCACCGCTCCGTGGCCTGTTAGTATCTGTATGAGTTCGTGTGATATTTTTATGTTCCTGGCAAGAGTGATGGCAGAGTTTATATTTGGAATAAATTTCTGCGTTATTGATCCTGTGGGGGATGTTGTGTATCTGTGGTTCCATAGCTCTATTGTGTCTTCGTTTAGTTTTTGTTTTGCGTAACTTAGAGGGAAGTGTGTGTAGGTTAAAGGTCTTTTATCTGTTGTGGCTTGTTAAACGAACAAACAAACACTAGGAAATATCCTTTAATAAAAGGGATAGGCAATCAGAAGACTTAAGGATTTATAGATATTCTGATTACATTAGCAATGAGAAAGTTTTAAGACAAACCATTAAACCAATAAGACCAAATAACTAATGCAGAAAAGCTACATACTTTGGTCGTATTTTCCGCAATGAACAGTATAATTATAATTCAGATGAAGGTAGAAGGCAGCAAAAGCGTCAGAACAATGAGATTATCTTGGCGGTTCCATGAATAAACAGAAGACCGATAAACAGAACTATGCCATTCAAGAAAAATGTTATATTTAATATTGAAACTGTCGTAGTATCTCTATAATAAATGTTGTGCTTATATATTTAAAAAAAATACAGGTTTTCAATACCCCATAGAATCGCGATCAATACCTCAACCCTTATTACGAATAAAATAGTCTCTGCCCACTCATGTTATTATCTTTACTTTAAAACAAACTGTCAAGCAAGTACTCCCTTGCCTACCTAATATAATATAGCAAGCGGTCACTTCTGCTTTAGACTTGCTAAACCCTTTTGCGAGCCATTTACTTGATGATAACTAAGAATTTTAAAGTTCGGAATTGTCTTTTAAAATATTCATAACTTTTTAAAGAAAATCACTTAGCAGTTTCGGTGTTGTTGTTTTTGTTCACTCACCCCACAGCAGTGGCGAAGGGTGGAGGTAGGCTGTTAAGATCCACCATAAATAGTGCACACTAAACTTTGTCAGTCATACGTACTTGTTCTCATTTAAATTCGACTATAATTTACAGCTGATGCTGTTTTGCAAAATTGCAAAATTCAATTAAATCCTGCGAAACCATGCCATAATAGATAACAGTCAAAAAATACTCGTCTATCTATAAAATATCTAAAATTATGCAATTACATCACACATAAATCACAATATTTTATAGGTAGAATAGTATTTTTTATAAATTATAGTTTGGTTTAAGCGGGGTTTAATGAATTAAAAAAATGATTTAACAATTATGTATTTAATAGTAAAATAACTACCTTTGATTTAATAAACAAAAATCGATTGCCGAAGTAACATGATTTCGATGAGCGCTGAGTGGTAGGTATTTAATAGCCAATAGCTTAAATATTTGTCGTCATTAGTATGTCTTCCGTAGCATAATGGCTGAATGCGACGAGTTTGGGGCGTTTACCCGTTGGAGATGCCGGTTCGATTCCCGACCGGTTGGCTTACTTTTTTCAAAAAAGTTTTTTCTATTGGTTGTGATATACTCTCTCAGTTAGTGTTTTTCTAAATTATATAATGAAAACAAATAAGTATGAATGAGAAAGTGTGCACAATTTTGCCGTATCGTTCAAAATATACTAAAACTATTATGGTTTGGTTAAGGCTGGGCTTAATAATTTTTTAAAAACTAACCAATACCTTCTGTAAATTGTAGTCTTAGTTCAATAAAAACAAATACATATGACTAACAAAGTTTAATATGCACTATTGATGGCGGATCTTAACAGCCTACCTCCACCCTTCGCTACTGGCAGGACTTAACCATTTCATCATGCCAGCGGCCTCTGGGTCTACCTTGCGGACGTTTTGTGCCTCTTGGGTACCATTGGATGACTAGACTTGTCCAGCGATTGTCGTTTCTTCGAATTTTGCAGCGTTTTTTTATTAATTTGATGGATTATAGGTAATTTAGTTTCGTTATTAATTTGCCACGTTTTTATTAGCTCGTATTCTTGTTTGTCCAGTACAATTTTTTTCTTGTTTGTCCAATACAAATCTTGCAATAATCGATTTTTAACTAACTTCCCGACTAGCTAGACATTTGAAACTTTTAGAATATAATTATCAGAACACGATGACAGTGCATTCTTATAATACTTTTAGCCATATTTAAGCAGAATTGAATTCATTTTCAGTTAATTCTGTTTTATATGGAAAGTTATTTCGGAAAAAATCGTCAAAAGTAAAACACTATTATTGGTTGCTAGGGGCCAGGGGTCCTAGCAACTAAATTATTAATATATACGTGCCTTACTGTGGAAATCAATATGAAATGTCAAAATGACATTTCAGTATTCTATATTTATTCAGTATTTCTATCAAGTACAAAAAAGGTATTATTTATTAACACATAGAATTGTCAAGTTTATATGATTCAACAGAAAATTTAAAAACGTAGTAAGTATATGAAAAGTTATTTTTATCTTGTATTTATTAATGATAAGTATAATATATTATGTAATTTGTATAATATATTCTATTCTCAGTTCTAATTAATGTGCTTAATGGTTTTTTGAGGTTATTTCAAAATGGCGAAATATGGAGGCAGCCCCCCCATTGTCTGCGGTTGTCAATTTCCCATGAGCCGTTTAGGGCTAGTGTAAAGGAGTCTCCGAGAATTATTTTCCCGGGATACGAACCACGAGACATTAAATATGGTTGGCGAGAGATGGCGGGCAATAAATAATTTGCTTTCAACAATACAATCAGATGGTGACGCCGGCAAATAATATGGTATGATGACACTACCGATTTCTCAACAAAGCCTGTGACTTGTATTATTTACGTCGCCTGTTTCATTTCCAAACTGTCACGAGGACACTAAGAGGCGGTCACCTCTAGTATTTCCGGAAATTTAACCCCTTAAGCGTGATGCTTATACTAACAGAGGCGAAAAGAGGCACCTAACGGAAAAATACGAAGCTTGCAATTTGAAATTTTTTTTTGATAATTTACAATTTCAACTGTAGTAATTAATAAATATGTATCTGAAAACACTAAAAAGATTTTTTATTTTTTTTTTAATTTAAAGATGAACTAGCAATTGTAAAAAAATGTAATAAAATGTGAATTCATTGCAGGGTCAAATCTTATTATTACATTATATTTTATGGCCATATTTATTATTAAAATTTAGTTTATTAAGTTTTCGATTTTTTGTCGTTTAGATTTTTGACTAATTCATCGTTTTAATATATTTTATATATATTTTAAAAAACATCGATTTATATAAAAATATAAATGTGTATAACTTGAAATCCTTTTTATTTATATCAAATTTTATTTTAGTCATGGTCACAATATTGAAGCTCGAGTCTGCTAGGTTCTCTGCTGGCATGCGTCTTCCCCTTAATAAGCACTGTGATTTTATTATTTAAAAAAAACGGTGGAATTTCGATCTATCGTTAACCGGACCATCCATCTAATGACGTTAAAGTAGTGGCAGAAAAAATGGGATGCCCCCACAGGCACACATTTTTTCTTTTTTTTCCCGACCATGTCCGATCCTAATAGGATGATATGGGCCTCCACCATTGATATACTACTGGATGAATCATATTATGCTTCTTAAAATGACGCCCGATTTTCAGCGACTCGGCCAGTGTTAAAACTTACTGTTTTAATATCAGCGGACTTAACTCGATGTAAGCTCACTTAATATTTGTCTCTAAAACGACCTGGCAATAAATATGAGTAAGCCCGATCTAGCTTGCATCTTACTCTAACTAATAGTCAGCGCATGACGACTTGCTCTGTCCGCTCAGACATGAATTTTTGGTAGCTTGCAAGCTTTGGGTTGCAGACAGCCTTAGGGTCACTATTCCAAGAACGCAAATTTAGTTTTACAGCCAGGACAATACGGGTGAAATTCGAGAATCCATGTTAACGGTCTTAACGCATTATACTACAAGGAAATAATATAAGACGATATTCGTAATATCTTCTTTTGTGGTACATTTTTAAAATGACACTTGTATGGGAACTCCTCATCTAGTAGTATATCAATGGCCTCCACAGAGTAGAGGTTTGTATTAACAGATTTAGAATATAGATTGAGATATTGAAAATTAAATATAACGTTTAGTTTAATACAAAAATCGTGGGATTTTGATTCAATCTTCGCTAATGTTTAATAAATTCAAGAAAGTATTCTGACCATGTCCGATCCTAGTAAAGAAGATATGGGCCTCCACAGAATAGAGGTTTATAAGGGTATACGTAGGTACTTCCTTAATAAATAAATTCGTAAGGGTTCGTTTTGTTGATGAAGGCGAAACTATGGCGAAACCTGAGTTCGTACCTACCTCACCACAATAGCTCACTGTACACTGATAGAGTCACGGAAAGCCGTGTGTACCGTTGTCAGTATAAGCAAGACTATTATGTTGAGATGAGTTTGCAAGAGTAGCTCACTGTACACTGATAGAGTCACGGAAAGCCGTGTGTACCGTTGTCAGTGTAAGCGAGTCTACTATGCTAAGTCAGGGCCAAGCTAGCCCAAGGTTAACTGATTTGTTTGGGACTGCGTAGCGCCTTATATTCTCATCCGGGCGACCCTCTCCTCGCTGTCCAGCCGAGACGCCGGCGCGCGCAGGTAGGGAACGCCTCGATGGGAGGTGCCGCGGTGCGAAGGAGAAAGTATTCGGTGCAAGCGAGAGGTCCCGCGCTACAGGTTTGTATTAACAGATTTTGTTTTTTTACGAGAAATGGATGTCAGCCACTTCCTCAACCTATTAGGGCCATACCCTGACTTACACACAAATTAAAGTACAATATGTGTACTAGTCAGACCCAGGATTCGAACCTGGGACCCACGGCGTTATAGTCCAACGCTTAAGCCGCGGTGGATTATATTTGTACGTATGTTACAACATGTGGCGAATTTTATGAGATGTCTTTACTAGGTTAGGTTGGGTTAGGTTAGGGTTAATCTAATTGGAACAGTACTATTTGCAAACTATCGCCCCATTAGGAACACCTCGATGGGAGGTGCCGCGGTGCGAGGGAGAAAGTATTCGGTGCAAGCGAGAGGTCCCGCGCTACAATCTCCCTCTCTGGATCTGATAAGCGCCCCGCTGAAGATCCAGAATCTGTCTCTTGATGTTGGTTCTTAGTTTATCTTTTCTTCGGTCTTCCACGTCTGCGTCTAGGGGAAAGCTTGGAATTGAAGCCTTCCGATGCGTTGCTGGGTGCATGTGACGCATTCAGTACGGTGTCTCCCGGGTCTGGGTCAGGGTCTGGCCTACGTTTGTGGTCGGCATATTGCTTCCTGTTATCATGCTTATTGTCATGTACTACCCTAGTGCGTCTGAGACTTCCGGTGAGTTGGAGTAGATTCGGCGTTATCTCGGGTATAACATTCTCTGACTCCGTTATCGAGTAGTTTCTCTCTGTGTGTGTGAGTAGACAACCAGCATATTCTACCGGTTGCTCTTCCTTACCCTCCCCCTGGAGTGAAACAGCCCCTGATGCATTACTGCTTACATCAGTTTTGAGCAGATATGAGGTTATTGCGTCCACTTGGCGTCCTGGAGTACCGGTTATCGGGCTCAGGAGAATGTCCGGTCCGTATACTCCAAACTCTTCACTCGGTATTGGTTTCTCTGTTGAGAGGTCGGCCATCGCCATCTGAGTGTCTGCAGTTGTTGGTCGGTAACGGGCCTCGGTGTCACATAGCCCTTGTGCATTAACTGCATAGAAACTTAGTTTTGTTGGTGATGATGGTTGCTGTTTTTGGCAACTCGGGCAGTTGGATCTCATTACGCCAGGTTTGCAGCATCCGTAACATGCAAACTTGTCGGCTATGCGTGTCTCAATGTTCTGTTCGGTTGGGTTACTGTTATGCTGTACCTTTGTCCGGCATGTATCAGCTTGATGTCCCTTCCTGTAGCACAACGAACAGAATGGAGCTGGCGTGTGGGGATTTTCATCCGGTTGCATGTTGTGTGATTTTTCTCTCAGCTTGTCCTCGATCTCTCGAGCCCTTTTGATGAGATCGTCGAAATTTTTGATAGTGTTTCGCGGCATTCCATCGCGAATCTTTATGTGCAATTGACCAAATATCATGTCAATCTTCACTGATTCCGCGTGTGCCGGGGCTGGGAGTTCTGCTAACAGAGCTCTTTTCTGGTTGATGAATAGATCAGTCAGTTCGTTTGCTTTCTGACTGATCGTGCATAACTCTGTGTATACCTTGTACGCGTGCCTTTTGGGTGCAAAAGCGTGCCTAAGCCCCGCCATTGCATCCTCCCAGGAAGCGATGGTATCTTTCACTCCCATCCACCATGTAGCAGCATGTTTCTCCAATAGAAGCTGTAATCCAATCAGTGAATTATACTCGTTGATGTGTTCGATCGTCCTGAACACAGTCGCAGTTGCAATGAATGCTTCCACTTGGCTGCTATTGTTGGTCCCATCATATCTTGCTGTACACTGCGCAAAACTTCCATGTTTTGCGTCTTTTGTCAGCTCTTTTATCAAATCCTTAAACTGATCGCTTGTCAGATTTACGGACGCCATTTTCACTTTCAGCCACTAGTTGGGGCGCCAATTTATAAGGGTATAAGTAGGTACTTCCTTAATAAATTAATTCGTAAGGGTTCGTTGTGTTGATGAAGGCGAAACTATGGCGAAACCTGAGTTCGTACCTACCTCACCACAATAGCTCACTGTACACTGATAGAGTCACGGAAAGCCGTGTGTACCGTTGTCAGTATAAGCAAGACTATTATGTTGAGATGAGTTTGCAAGAGTAGCTCACTGTACACTGATAGAGTCACGGAAAGCCGTGTGTACCGTTGTCAGTGTAAGCAAGTCTACTATGCTAAGTCAGGGCCAAGCTAGCCCAAGGTTAACTGATTTGTTTGGGACTGCGTAGCGCCTTATATTCTCATCCGGGCGACCCTCTCCTCGCTGTCCAGCCGAGACGCCGGCGCGCGCAGGTAGGGAACGCCTCAATGGGAGGTGCCGCGGTGCGAGGGAGAAAGTATTCGGTGCAAGCGAAAGGTCCCGCGCTACAGGTTTGTATTAACAGATTTTGTTTTTTTACGAGAAATGGATGTCAGCCACTTCCTCAACCTATTAGGGCCATACCCTGACTTACACACAAATTGAAGTACAATATGTGTACTAGTCAGACCCAGGATTCGAACCTGGGACCCACGGCGTTATAGTCCAACGCTTAAGCCGCGGTGGATTATATTTGTACGTATGTTACAACATTTGGCGAATTTTATGAGATGTCTTTACTAGGTTAGGTTGGGTTAGGTTAGGGTTAATCTAATTGGAACAGTACTATTTGCAAACTATCGCCCCATTTTGTAAGATACGTACAAACGTATTCCACGGTGAAATGTTCAACGAAGAACTCGTCATTTGATAAAATGTTATACGAACTCATGTTTCACGTACTGCGGCGCATGAATAAGTGTCCAACGATGAACTGCATACGTACAACTTACATGTAACCATATAAAATACAAGTAGATCTTAGATATCCTAAAACGGTTTTTTAACAAATTCCTAACGACAATTTAGAGAAAATTATCCACTTCTCTATTAGATATATAACATTCTATGAAACACAAATAACACAAAAAACCACAAGTAAATTTTCTAGACACGGGATTCAAACCCATTATAAGCGAATACTTTACCACTCGTCCATCCCATATGCAAGCGTTGATGGTAAACTGGTATTCTGTTGCACTGCTAATCGAAATACGAAATTCTACCAAATTTAATAAGGAATCAACCTCAACCATTTTTACTCGTTATGTCATACCCCCAATTGAATTAAAAGGGTTAAAGGACATCTTCAATTGGCACGTGAATATATTTCCGGTCCTTTCTGACCCCAATTGTTTTAAGGGGCGCGTCACTACCCCCGTCCAATAGCAAAGTGACTACCCTTATCACAAATTTACACCAACCGCCCCCCTCTCTTTGATCGTGCTAAATTGTTGGTGTTTTTTAGTTAAGTTTTATAATGCTATTAATTTATTACCTATTTATAAAAAAAATCATTCATTGAATGATTATAGTGTTATTATTTGAGTCAGCATTTACTTGGTAGAATTCCATAGATATAGCAGATATAAATGGTATTTTGTATGACTTCAAAAATATTATAACGTAAGTATTAATGTTAACTAGGCAAAAAACAATATTTTTTTCTAATATCACAATCAATTATTCAATGTCGGTATCTACCTACCAGTAGCGAATGGTGGAGGTAGGCTGTTAAGATCCGCCATAAATAGTGCACATTAAACTTTGTTAATCATACGTATTTCTTTTTATTGAACTAAGACTACAATTTACAGATGCTGTTGGCTAGTTTTTAAAAATCAATTAAACCCTGCCTAAGCCAAACCACGATAGTTTTTTGAATATTTAGGGTGATACTACAATATTTTGCACAATTTTTTCATTCATACTTATTTGTTTTTGTTGGATTAAGAATACTTATTACACACATAAATTGTTATTAATATTATTTTTTTGAATTCATTAAGCCCTGCCTAAACCAAACTATAATAGATGACAATATTATTCCATCTATAATATTTCCAAAGTTCTGTATGATTTAATTGCATAATTTTAGATATTTTATAGATAGGCGTGTATTTTTTTACTATTATTCATTATGGCTTGGTTTCGCAGAGTTAAATTGAATTTAAAAAAACTAATCAACACCGTCCTTAAATAATTGTAGTTTTATTTCAATGAAAACAAAATACGTATGACTGACAAACTTTAGTGTGCTCTATTTATAGCTGATATTAACACCCTACCTCCACCCTTCGCCACTGCTACTTACTAGTCAGACACACTGTTGGAAAAGATTTTCAACAATAAAACTTTATAATAGATTGCATTGTTTATTATTTCATATATATTTTTTTTAAATATACTTAAATAAATAATGGAAAATATTAAAAATAGATACAATAATTATTTATATAGTAATGTCATACTTTATTTGACAGTTAAATATGTTGTGAATTGTGACCATAGTGACATTTTAGTCAAAAGCAACAATTATTTTACTTTGTGAAATATTGTTTCGCTTTGTGAATTCCCCACTTTTTCTACCTATGTGATTAATAATTGTCAAAACTATGTTCATTTGTATTTTTTTTTAAATGTGGAACGTTACTTCTTTTGTTTTGTATTATTTAATTTATGTGAAAACTATTTTCTAAATGTTTTAATATTTTTTGATGACGTAAATTTTGACTAACGCGATGTGCGATTAATTTCCACTCATTTTACATGTGAATATTAATAAGAATTTCGGGTGCTTCGATGGACATTGTTGATAATATGAACGTACCAAAAATGCATAGTCACGCTACAAAAAAATTGATGATATAAATGCAAAAACCTTTTTCTATGCAGATAGATTACATGGAAGTTAAACCGAAAAAAGGGTCAACGAGGCTAATGGTTAATTTAGTTGCAAGTCACTTCAGACTGCAGATTCATTTATAACAAGCTTAATACGCATACTCTGAGATTTATTTGCACGCCTGGGTTAGAAATACTGTTCATGCATAAAGATTAGCTTAGACGAAAACCATCATAGTTTAGTTTAGACCTCAGAGTAATAATACAAAGAGAGTGGGTATTATCGGTAAAAAGAAGCCGTGTTTCTTTCGTATAAACACATTAGAATATCAATTTTATTATTATTAACTAATTATGAAACGTTATACCATAATGTTGCTTCTCAGTACATACGACAACCAAATTTAAACATTGTTAACAATAGTTTATACTAACTTAACTAAAACTAATTACCACTAACTTTATATTTAACACGAAAACAATAAATTTCAGCAACTCGTGCTTGTAGGTTTTAATGAATGCATTCATTCAAATCAATATTTACCGGCGGCGTGTACAAAAAATATTTAATTCATCCGTATAAATTTAATCTTACTCTAACGCATATTGCGGTGATATAAACTTGCTGAATGCTTTCTCACTTGCACTTATGATTCGTTTTTGTTCAGGCCTTGGTTTAGACCTTAGACTATAGATACATCTAGACGCCACCCGTTGCATTGCTAAACGAAGCTAGGTGCCGTGCGTTTGGTTTGTGGGCGAGCGAACGCATTCGTACACAAATGATTGAGACCATAGACGCTCAGAATTAAAATATAATTTTCTATTTTTTTATGTTATATAGTATTTTAAGCGGTCAAAATGCAACCATTAGGTAAAGATATCAATAATTTAAGTTGTTTTAAAGAAACACTAGGTCACTTGATATTAAAATACATAATAATATACAAATAAATTATCACGAAAATGTATCAACTTACCTATGAAACGTAATACCATCTTCTTGCTTATCGATACGGCTACCATATTTTAATACAACACACAGAACCATCTTTTCTACTTAATTAACTAAAAATATTTACCATTGACTTTATGTTTAACACACAAAATAGCAATTTTAGCAACACGGTTATAGATGCTTAGTTAAGCAACAAACTAATATTTGGCGGCAACACTATTAGCAAACCATCTCCCACATCTGTAAACCTTTTATCTTACTCTAGCGCATGTCGCAGAGGTTATAAGGGTGCCGAATACTTTCTCATTCGCACTTTTGCATCGTTTTTGTTCAGACCTTGGTTTAGACGGATAATTACGTGGAATCGCAAATAAATTAGTAACAGAAACAAAACGTCAATACTTAACGCAATTTAAAAAAAAACAGCTATCTCCAATTGTCTCGAACAGTCACTGATTATGACAACCCACGTGTCACGGTTTTTTAAGAGTTGTTTTCTCGCAGGACGTAATTGAAACATTGCTTATCCAAATACCCGTTCACAATTTTTACAACCCTTCCAAATGAGGGCGCTCCTCGATTCTTATTATCATATCAACCCTTTCAGGCAGTGTGCGCGGCACGTGTCACGCCTTATAATTTAATAATAAAAACCCGAAAACCTGCGGCTGACATTTCCACCCGAAAGGGATTACGCGAGCCCGCAAGTTTTAATAAAATTCGCCCGATATGCTGAACCCTTCGATTCGCCTATTCATTATCACTGTCTGTTTGATCTGACACATCAGAATTGTCTATGCTGAATTGAAAACTTTGCGACTGTCTGTTAAATTAAGCATTTCAATTTTTTTGTAGATACATTAATACGCTGACTTACGCTACCCCGACTTACGCGAACTCGGAGTTACGAGGTTCTTGATTTTTTCGTTTGAAAATATTGGCCCGCTATCTCCAGTGTTTTTCACAAAAGCACATGACAATTGAAAGCTTGACAGATGGTCTCAGTTTAATTGAAAAAGGCTTGAAAATTTTAGAAAGCATAGACTCCAACGAAGAACGCGTTATAACTTCAAAGAAAGACGAGAAAACGCATATTTTTTTTTAAAATATTTGTATACCTTACTATTGGATGACTGGTGTAAACTGTGTCGAGGCCCCTTTCTGATGAATCGATTGCGTCATCTGCGTCAATTAAAATCACCGCCATTTATCATCTACAAAGATCAAAGATGCCGTAAGACAAAACATGGTTTAATGAGCCTAATTCAATTTCTATGAAATACTTTTTAACCAAAAGTTTAGAATTTAGATTTTAATAATATATTTATTATGTTTATTATTTCTGAGATATAATTTATAACTAATCGTGTTTGTTATTTTATCGTATTTACTGTATTAAAAAAATCTGTAAAAATCATTGATAAGATAGATGGCTATGTTTTCAATTATAAATTGTTTCCAGAGCTAATAATTAATTTGTTTCTTTTTTAATAACAATACACTAATTCCATGTGAACGGCGACATTACTGTAAAAATAAATTATTCAAAAAAGTGGACGTATGTTTAATCGGCCATAATAATAGTAATTTTATGTCTGACTACAGAAATGTTGAAAAAATTGCGAAATTGACTTGTAGCTAACTTAATCAGTAGATCACGAGTCTGACGAGGAGACTGATGCCGACCCACTGGACCAGTCAATTCATGACTGGCCATGGAAACTTTGCGGCCAAACTGCAGAGGTTTGGTTTGGCAAAACATGGGTCGGGTTGCTCATGTGGACACGACCAGCAGGACGCAGAGCACGTCCTGTGGGACTGTCCACTTATGGGCCCCGAACGAGCGGAGTTGTTTGCCCGGGTCCGACCCCATTCGGGCCCAATAGGACACGCGGACATGGTGGCAACCGAGGCCAATTTTGCGGCCTTTACTAAATTCGCCAGAGCGTATGGGGGGCGGGACACTCTCGACTCCTCTTGCGACTCTTCAAATTAAAGTCACTCTGATAGTTGCCATATAAATTAACATCATGCATTCGCACTTCGGTGCAAGGTTGCATCACCAGTCCCGTGCGGCTCTGCTCGGGACAAAATGAGGGCTTAAATTCTTTGATCTGGCACACGTAAGGGTTATGTTAGGCGGCCGCGTATGATGTGGCTGCATATACATAACGGGTGCGGAGGTGGGAGTTTTACATACCAGATCACGAGTCTCTTTTTTGCTTCAATTTCATACATTTAGGCTCCATCTCTATAGAATAAGGTTTTATTTTAACATCTTTGGTAATTTTATATAATGGTTTAAGTATAACTTTCAAAACCTGCTAAAACCATATGAAAAATACTCCAACTATAGTTAAACAACTTAAGCACGGACCTGCCTAGAAGCACACTTAATTTCATGCGCATGGAGTACGTGTGTAAACGCTGCATTTGTGAGTGTACACGCAGTGTCTGTGTGTTTATAATGTTTCACAAGTTTTACAATGAATTTACAATCTCAATTGGGGTATTACAAAAAACCTTAATAAAGACAAGCACGAGAAATTATTGTTTTTAATCTGACTGAATATTTAAAAGTGATGAAAAAATAGTACAATTTGAAATATAATAGATATTGTTAAATCGGCAAACGAAGCAACTGGCGTACCTATAAGCATCAATCAGATAGTAACACGGGGTGGCAAAAAATCGAAAGATAATACATAACATCAAATTTTGGATCGGTTATTCTTTAATTACACTCAGAATAAATAGGGAAAAATGCTGTGCGCACGATATAAAAATCAAAGATTCTTTTAGGGCAAGTGATTTAGGAATAGCCACACACTATGGAAAACTTGATAATAAATATTGATACGGAATCGGATGACACCGATGATTATTATTTTAACAGAACAATGAATCAGACGAGATGTCATTGTAATGCGCGACTTAGTAATTTAACAATTCATTAAAGTAATTCTAACGATTTGCTACGTGTAATACGGGCTACCGTTTTCGTCATCATCATCATCATCAGCCTGAATCTATCCACTGCTGGATGAAGGTCTCTTCAAGCTGCTTCCACTTCTCTCGGTCCTGTGAATTGCGTTGCCACGTACTTCCGCAGAACTTTATCATTTCATCGATCCAGTGGCCTTTAAGTCTACCTTGCGGACGTTTTGTACTTCTTTGATACCACTGGATGACTAGATTTGTCCAGCGATTGTCTCTTCTTCGAGTTATGTGTCCAGCCCATCTCCACTTAAGGCTTTTAATAAACTCTATTACATCGCATACCCTTGTCTGCTTCCTTATCCACTCATTCCTCTTTTTGTCCTTTCGCGTTATGCCCAGCATGCACCTCTCCATACCACGTTGTGCTACTCTAAGTTTCTGGATCTCTCTTTTACTTAGGGTCCATATTTCACATGTTTAACACTTTGCGCCTTAGGCACAGTGGAAGGTCACTTTTGAAGACATTTTCGTAACTGACCGAAAACTTGCGAACTCACCCGAACTTCAAAGAAGGTTGTCTAGTTATATGACATTGCATCATAATTTTAGATTCACCCAATTAGATAATAAATTATATTATACACAATCCTATGTAGATATTACCAAAATAAGCATTGAATATTTTAAATTCAGAAGATTGTACTATACTGTATAATTAAATTTGACTACAATTCCACGTATTTCACATACTGCCGTATCAAATAAAATGGAATATAAAATTTTTTCTTCTTTCACCCTGTCACGACCCAGCATTGGGCAAGCACAAGTTCACGCCACTTCCATCGATCCATCGCCAACTCTTGCATCCTGCAGACCTGCATGGCGTAGATCGCTTTTGTAGCACCGCTGCAGAGTGAGGGTGGGCCGGCCACGGCGACGGAACCCTTGAGGCTGTGGCACAAGGGAACGAAGTGTCGCACTCTTTGGCGGCATCTGGAACACATGTCCCAGTCACATAAAACGTCTCTTCATGATTACCTCAATCACCGAATGCTGCTATGTCTGCACTATAAAATTTAGCTAGCCGAAAACTTGCGAACCCACCCGAGTTTTAAATACGCCAAGCGTACCTAGTCTAGTTATAAAATTGAATCATGATGGTAGATTACAGCGATAAAATTAATGAGTTGTGATTGAGTTTCTATGCGCGAGCTAACTTAGTTAAATAAGTGTTTCGTACACAATCATTACTGTCTGTGTATTGTGATTTCTGAATATTGTATACACTCGAAATATATTATAATATATTAACAAGTATTATTTGTAAAGTAAATTTAATTAAGAGTGACGACACTCCCCGCCAATGTCGAGCCGTAAGTAGGTACAGCTCGTACAGATAGATGCCTTAGGAACAACTTAAAGTTAGTTTCCGCCGAGAAAATTTCACTGATAACTGTTTTCTGACAAGCGAACTTTGTTGCTAGCAATAATCAGTGAGTTTTCACTGAGGGAAATGTAAATGAAAATATTTCAACAGCGGGGAAACTTGCACTGAGTTAACCTGTCGAATCTATTAATATTATATGAACCAATTTATTTAGTATATATAGCAAGATGAAGCCTTCCTTATCTATTATGGTAGTATAAAACAGGCATGGCCAACTTTAAATAAGTTGCGATGTACTATCAAGTAAATCTTATTTACGTGGTCTTAGTACTCTCTAGTCAAACTAGCCACTAAGCTACTTAAAACGTTAAGTAGAGTTTATACGACTTGACAAGTAAATGTGTATTAGTAGCACCATAGCAAATAGAGAAAAAACGCATTCACCTGTTACACAATGCGATAAGTTGCGAGTAGGGATTCCAATCCCAGGATTTATTTTATATGGAACTATTTTCGATACCTATGAATCCCGGGATTGGTAAACATAGTCCCGAAACTTTCGGGATTGAATTTTTTATCAATTTTTATGGAAAATAAAATAAAAACGAAAATATGACAGAAAAAATACTTTTAATAACATACAAATACATTAGAAATAAACTGAGTTTGTATGAAGTTTGATTTATTACCCATGTGTTGCCAGAGTTTATTTTATTTTTTCACATAAATTAATAAAAATGAGAAAGATTGGAAAAAACAATGCTTCGCACTTTCAACAAAGTGATTCCACCATGTTTTTTAATGCATTTGTCATTTTTTTTATTTTAATTGAACTTGTATTTGTTATCTTTTCATAAATAAATAAAACTGTTTTACTTTCACATTATTATTTATACATATTACAATATTATTTACTCCATTAAACCTATGTATTTCCAAGATTTAACGTACACAATATTAACAATAAATGTCTTAAATAGTATAAATTATACTAAATTTATTATTGACCGATTTTATCAATATTGGGTGTTCAACCAATGTGTGTTACCCGTGCTCACGTATGGCTGCGAGACGTGGACCCTCAATACGAGAGATGTCCAAAGGCTAAGAGTCACACAGCGAGGCATAGAGAGGTGCATGTTGGGCATCACGCGAAAGGACCGTAATAGAAACGAATGGGTTAGGAAGCAGACAAGAGTACGCGATGTAATAGACGTTGCCAAACAGCTGAAATGGAGATGGGCGGGGCACATTGCTCGCCGAAAGGACGGCCGCTGGACAAATGCCGTCATCCAATGGTACCCAAGGGGTACGAAACGGCCACAGGGTCGCCCTAAAAGCCGCTGGATTGACGAACTGGTAAAGTTCGGCGGAAATACGTGGCAGCGAACGACACAGGACCGAGAGAGTTGGAGAAAGCTTGGGGAGGCCTTCATCCAGTAGTGGATTGACCCCGGCTGATGATGATTTGTATATATAGAAATGTTATATTAACTATTGAAAAAAATGCCAATCCCGGGCCTAGTCCCGGAATCCCAGATCGTCAAATCGTAATACCGAAATCCCGGGATCAAGATTTTGGCTCGGGATTGGATTCACTGGTTGCGAGTGAAGTCATGGTGAGGGTGCGTATTAACGATTAGTAAATAATATGATGGATATGCTTTAAAAAAATACAAGAAAAAAAGACACTAACAATTCTACTAATGATTACTCCGTTAAGCCACGGGCATTCAATAACTACTTGTGGATGCGATAGTTTGCAATAACTCGTACACATCGTGAGCCTACATGTCAGGTATTTATTGCTTCTCAAAGTGGTAAAGTGTCTGGGTATGGTGAATGTGCCTTGAAAAATGCAGTATTCCATGGTTAAAGTGATGATAAACTATAAGTAGTAGGCGGGGTAAATATAGAATCAGTGGCACCTGCTAGGTTTTGTTAAAATGGATATTGGTTGGACCAATTATGCTAACTCTCATTCCTTCTTCCCACCTACTTCCAAATCCCTTATTATTGTCACAAGACTAGGCAACCAGCAGTTACAGGTCATGAGGCGACCGTGATTGCGAATAACATTTAGTTACATCCAGAAAGCGGACGCGTGCAGGCTTGTTAAAGCTAAGCCGTCGTTAAAGGATTAATTCGATTATACAGACTGATTCAGAAGTTGTTCGTGTACCACAGCCGGGTCAGTTTGATATAGTGTAACCGTCGTCCAAGCGATACTTCTGAATACCTGGCAAGCCGTGATACAACATCTTCAAATTACAATCCACTGCTAAAAGCGCCACCAGCAAGGCCTGAACAATAACGATGCATAAGTGCGAGTGAGAAAGTAATCGGCATCCTTATAATCTCTGCGACACGCGCTAGATTACGATAAAAGCTTTACAGATGTGTGAGATGATTTGCTGTGGTGTCGCCGCCAAATCTTAGTTTGTTGCTTAACTAAGTGCTCAGCCATAGTGATTTGGCGGGCGCGGCGCGGTGGCGTCTTGCGAAACTCAAACGTATAACCGTGTGTATTATGCCCCAAAAAAGACACTATCTACAAACATTGTACACATGGTTATACGTTTGAGTTTCGCAAGACGCCGCCGCGCCGCCCCCGCGCGACCACTACGTTCTTGCACTAAGCGTCGATAACCTGCGAGCGCGTGTTGCTAAAATTGATATTTTTTGTATTAAACATAAAGTCAGTGGTAAATATTTTTAGTTAATTAAGTAAAAAAGATGGTTCTGTGTGTTGTATTAAAATATGGTAGCCGTACTGATAAGCAAGAAGATGGTATTACGTTTCATAGGTGGTTGATATATGTTCGTGATAATTTATTTGTATATTATTTTATATTTTAATATCAGTATCCTAGTGTTTCTTTAAAATAACTTAAATTATGGATATCTTTACCTAATGCTTGCATTTTGACCGCTTAAAAATACTATACGTAAAAAATAGAAAATTATATTTTAATTCTGAGCGTCTAGTGCGAGCACTTTGGGCGAGCACTAGCGAAATGGTCTATGGTCTCAATCATTTGTGTACGAATGGATTCGCTCGCCCACAAACCAAACGGACGGCACGCAGCTTTATTAAGCAATGCAACGGGTGGCGTCTAGATGTATTCATAGTCTAAGGCCACCAGGTATTTTTCAAAGTGACCCGTCCCCAAACATTTTTCTGTGTCCCCACTACACTATAGGTCACATCTCAAAAGGGTTAATAAACCCTGCTCTGAATAGTTGCCAGTGCCACAATCACATAATATTATTGTAGTGAAATACTTGGTAAACCTATTTACATTGTCGTACGTACAACCATGCTTTATAGTTCGCGTACCTTTTCAAAATGATGTAGTAAGACGTATTAACTTCTAATTAGCCATCTAGTTGTATACTTTGGCGCACTGTGGGTTATCTAGTATACCCGTCACTTTGATGTCGCAATAATTTGATTCGGAGCATTTTACTTTCCTTCGAAATTGTTCACTTTATGACAAAGTTTCCCGCTCGGGTTTCGTTCAGACGGGGGCAATTCCGCCCCGTCTCGCTAATGACACATACTTGTTGTTTTAAATCTCGGCAAGATGTTCTTTGATTACTCGTCCTTGTTTAATAGAATTTTGCGAATTTCAGAGTGAAGATGTAATTGAATAACTGAATGTGAACACAGCAGAATCCGCTGGGAAGCTAACAATAATAATGACATGGCATTGTGTTGAGTACTGGAAATTAAATTATTGAAGCTATAAAGAATTTATGATGTGTGTGTAGAGTTGGGTATTTCCCGAGAAAATCTCAATCTCGAGATTCGGGATTTACAGAAAACAATTCTCGGGAATTCTCGAGATATCGGGAAAATTAAAAAAAACTGTACAAATTCTAAAAAAAAGTGTAAAAACAGACAACTTCCAAAAAAATAGGATTTGTTTCTATTTATGTAAGAAGACAAACAAAATAGAAGTAGGAAAACAAAAATAATTAAAAACATTATTTATTAAAATGTAATTTCAAAAAACACAGTCTGTCAATCGCTGCGTCTGACAATCGCGTACGCTTTTGAGACACAAAATTTCCGGATGTTGCAAAAATTGCGCTCATTTTGAGTCGACGTTGGCTTAATTGTGTTAAATGTCCCGATCAGTCTTTGAACGTTTTGTGTTTTCTTTCCACTTTTTTCATATATAAAATTGTTTTTTCAATTGATGTTTGATAATAAAAAAAACCCGAATCCCGAGAAACGATTCTCGAGATCCGGGATTTCCCGAAATGTTAAAAATTTCAGTACTGTTCGGTTATCAGGAATACAGCGGAAAACACATTTTGAAAATACCCGATATACTGGATTATTTGTTAGTTTGGGTTAGTTTAGGTTAGGTTAGATTAGGTTTGGTTAGGTTAACATAACAAATAATTCAGTTTATCAGCTATTTTCAAAGTGTATTTTCCGCTGTATTCCTGATAACCGAACAGTACCAAAATTTCTATCCTCGAGATTCGGGATGGAAAATTTCGAAAATTTCTCGAGAATTCCCGTCGGGAAATTCCCGAACCCCAACTCTATGCATGTGTATACCACCTAGAGCAGTGGTTCTTATGTGCGGCCACCAGCGCTTAATAATATTTCAAAAATTTATTTATAAAATTATGAAATTGGTTGAATACACGTACAAATTAAAAAACACAGTGAAAAGTCTCGTGTGAGAAGTTGAAAATGACAATTTTTCTATTTTATCTACTTTTAGCAATTTCATAGATAAAATTACGAACACGACTTCTAAATTAAAATTAAAGCTTAATAATTACAAGATAAAAAGAACTTTTTCTTACCACGTTTTTAAATTTTCTGTTGAATCATATAAACTTGACAATACAAACCTTTTATGTACGTGATAGAAATACTGAATAAATATTATAGAATACAGAAATGTCATTTTGACATTTTATATTGATTTCCATAGTAACGCACGTATATATTAATAATTTACTAGCTAGGATCACCCCCTTAGCAACTAATAATAGTGGATTGGATTACGGATTACTTCCGAAATAACTTTTCATACAAAACAGAATTAACTGAAAATGAATTCATTTCTGCTTAAAGATGGCCAAAAGTATTTAAAGAATGCATTGTCGTCGTGTTCTGATATATTCTAAAAGTTTCAAATGCCTAACTAGTCGGAAAGTTAGTTAAAAATCTTGGACAAACAGGAAAAAAAAATTTACTGCACAAGATAAAATCTGTACCGGACAAACAAGAATACGAGCTAATAAAAACGTGGTAAAATAATAGAGTGTCTGCAATCACTAAATCTGGAACTTGATAGAAGGTTCGAAGAATTGAATTTTTTAAAACTCTTTCTTTCGTAACTTCGCCTTTTCAGATGACAAATGAAAATTTCATAGGACTACAAACGAGATTAACATTATTTTCAATATTTAATTTGATTAATTAGGCTAATGTTAATTATGCATCATTTTAATAATACCATGGTTGAAAAATTTTACTCAAAGTTCAAATCGTCTTAATTAAGTAAGATGCCCGTAGCTTAATTGGTAAAGCATATTGGTGCCCATCTATTGGTTACAGGTTCAGGTCCTGTCGGGCGTCGTATTAAAAAAATCTATGGTGTTTACAAATTAGGTATTTGCAATATATAGAATTTTACATTTTCAAATTTGAATGAATTATTCGTTGAATAAAAGCGTATCCGGAAATTGGTACGTAAACAGTTCACCGCAGGACACTTATTCGTGCGCCGCAGTACGTCAAACATGAGTTAACAGAGAGTGTAACATTTAATCAAATGATGAGTTCTTCGTTGAACATTTCACCGTGGAATGCATTTGTACGTATGCTACAAGATGTGGCGAATTTTATGAGATGTCTTTACTAGGTTATGTTACGTTAGGTTAGGTTAGGGTTAATCTTATTGGAACAGTACTATTTGCAAACTATCGCCGCATTTTGTAAGATACGTACAAATGTATTCCACGGTGAAATGTTCAACGAAGAACTCGTCATTTGATAAAATGTTATACGAGCTCATGTTTCACGTACTGCGGCGCACGAATAAGTGTCCCACGATGAACTGCATACGTACAACTTACATGTAACCAAATAAAAGAAGTATTTTTTTTAAATAATGTTATATTTAAAACCTTTATATTAAAAAAAAAACTATACTGTTTTGATAGTGCGCTGATGAACAAAAATCGTTCTGTGAAAAATGCCGCGCAGCTAAAGTGAGTGGCACCTTTAAATTAATTTGCCATAGATTCACTTTCGAAAATTTGATAAAAATCTGAAAGGATTAAAACCAGCTGATTGAAATTCAATGTATGTATCAAATAAATTTAGTATGCTATATACTAGTGGAGGCCAACCAATAGCACGAGTGGAAATCAATTTGAAATTAAAACTATTTTTTAGAAAGAAATTGGTGTCATAATATATCACACTCGTAATACTATGATCGTTGGCAACACCTGCCAGGTGATTAAATAAATTAATACTTGTAACTACGGATAAAATGGGTTTTCACCAGTGAGTGCTATTTAACAATGATTTTATATACACCATACAAAACTAACACCGCAGTTGTCTTTTTTACAACTTTCTGAGGGACAAAAAAGTATAAACTGCCGTAAATTTACAGAGTAAATTTACAATTGAATTAGTATTTACTTGGTAGAATTTAATTTTACAAGAAATGAAAATATAAATAGTATTAAATTCTACAGGTTTTTTAAAAAGGGTTTTGTCGATAGCTATTTCGGTTGTAACACCATTATCAAGACTATTCAGATAGGCCGTTTGCATTTGCTTAAATCAAATTCGCATAGCATCAGTAATAACAATTACTCTGGGCCCAATGGCCCAAGTAAAAATGGTTATTTTTTTTATGTAGAGATTTCATACACGTTTTTTTGTGAATATCTCAAAACAAAACAAAATGGACAAGGTGAATTTTGGAAATGGGCGACTCATTTACTTTATTAGTCCATGTTTCACACGTAAATGTCATTAAAAGTTTATATATTCTTTTAGTTATATTTATTTGTCATTGATTTATGGCATTTTACAACGTTTTTCTCCGGTGGTTGTTTGTCCGGTACAAATCTTGCAATCGATTTTTAACTATCTTTCCGACTAGCTAGACACTTGAAACTTTTAGAATATATCAGAACACGATGCCAATGCATTTTTTAATACTTTTAACCATTTTTAAGTAGAATTGATTTCATTTTCAGTTAATTCTGTTTTGTATGAAAAGTTATTTCGGAAGTAATCCGTAAAAAGTAAAACTATTATTGGTTGCTAAGTGGCTCCTAGCAACTAAATTATTAATATTAATATATACGTGCGTTACTATGGAAATCAATATTACATTTCAGTATTATTTCTATCAAGTACACATTTTTTTGATAGTTTAAGCTAGTCAAGTCAAGTTTATATGATTCAACAGAAAATTTAAAAACTTTATATATAAAAAGTTCTTTTGTTTTCAGTTTTTTGGAACGTACAAATAAAAAGCTTCGCCATCGCTGATAAATGCCGATTCTTCCCATTGATGTTAAGCAGTTGTTTGAATGTTTCTAGTTGAATAATTATTATTGTACGATGTTATCCAATCTATATTATTAGTAGTTTGAAAGTTTTCAGTTGAGGTTTACTTGATCCCTTTGTGAAACAATTCGATGAAATACGTATATATTGAAATCAATCAACGTGGAAATTCCAATCGACAAATATTTCCATTTAATATTAATATGTTTTGTTTACTTATTTAACTGTGCATTGAACCATCGACATTTAATCTGATATAATTGGAAATATAATTTAATATTATTTTTCGCTTTGACTATCATAAATCCATTAGAATTTAAATTCAAATTCTATCAAGTACCCTCGGTCAAAAGTATTAATATTATCAATATTCGCGCTTTTTCCGATAAAAACATATGTATTGTAAAGAATTTAATATTTGTGATATACATCCATTTGTTTTTTTTTTATTCATGGTGTCGTTTTTCTCTGATCATTGTTTCGTTCCATAAAGCCTATTTTATTATTTACAATGTAACCATGTCAATTCAATCCGTCAAATTTACGATGCAATGAAATAATACCACACCTACTAGGGTAGTTTGCAAAGTTTGTTAAATTTATGTGTGATGTATGGACTGACAGGGCTCTAGCCTGGGAGCCCGTGGCAGGTCGGTCAGCTAAATGTTATATTCATCAAACTAGGCACTTTGTATTATTATCTTTTACCAATCATTTAAACTAACTTATATTTTCCTAAATCCAGTAGAGCTGTGTTTCCCAATTAATTTTAGTTGCGGAATAAAAATTATAAGCTTTTTCTTTCATTTAAATTATAATTATTATAGTACGAGTATCTTTATTTTATCGTTTACCAGAGTTCTGTCACGAATATCATCTGTAAGGGATCTTGGCATTACGTTTGAGAGTAAACTGACATTTATTAGCCATTTAGTTACCATTTGTAACAAAGCGCTTAAAATGTTGGGCTTCGTCATGCGTAGTTCCCGGGTCTTTTCAGATGTTACGGTATTAAAACTTTTATTTAATTCTTTAGTTCGAAGCAACTTGAGAGTGGGTCTATTGTTTGGATACCGCATCAGTTGAAGTATGGCCTTATGGTGGAGAGGGTACAGAAGAAATTCTTGAGACTCCTTTACTTGAGGTTGTATGGATACTATCCGTGGCTTTATCCAACTGACTTTCTTTTAGGCATGCTTACATACTGCAGTCTACAATTTAGAAGAAATTTTTATTTAGCTACGTATTTTTTTCGACTTATACGAGGTATAAATGAGAATTCTGCCATTCTGAGCAGTGTTGACCTGTGTGTCCCTGATAAATATCTTAGAAATAGAGACCATCAGTTGTTTATTCTCCCAAGGTGCAGAACCAACCTGCCACTGGTAATGACAATTGAGAGGGCGATAACTATGTTCAACGAAATTGCTTCGGGTGTTGATATATTCCACCTACGTAAGAATGAGTTTAGGTAGACTTTGTTTTATAAATTCTTAAAATAGGGTCTGCTTAACTCATCCGGTGTACTTCCTTGTACCTATCTAATTTATCTACTGATATATCTCTTTTTTTATGTAATACTGTTATATTTATATATCTTTGTTTCTAAATGTCATGTTGTGAAAGTCTTAAATTTATAATTTGTAATGTCCACAATATGTTTAAAAAAATTAAATTGAAATAAATTGAATCAGATGCCTTATTTATTATCATTAGACATTCGGAAATCATTTTCCGGACAGAAAAATTTATTGTAGGAGTGCACTCCAAAACGAAAAAAAAATATTATTACCATTACGAATAAATTTAAAATCATTGGTTACTAGCCCATGGGTCACGTGATTTCTAGGAGGTCATCAGCTACTCTTAAGTTATGATGAAAAATAACTTTATACACTACTAATTTATTCAATGAATTGTCAAAAAAATCGCTTGCGATGTTATTATGGGTCAGTCGCAAAACCCTGTTTTAGGCCATTACACTGCCATTAGCAATCGATAAGGTGGACTGCAATAGCGAAGGGTGAAGGTAGGCTATTAAGATCCGCCATAAATAGTGCAAATTAAGTTTTGTTAGTCACACGTATTTGTTTTTATTGAACTAAGTTTGCAATTTACAAATGGTATTGATTAGTTTTTAAAAATAAACTGCTTATATCAAAACATTATAGTTTTGGTATATTTTGGGCTATACGACAAAATTGTGCACACTTTTTTATTCTTATTTATTTATTTTCGTTGGATTAAGAATACATATTACAAATATTATTGATTCATTTTCTTAGTCATTAAGCCCTGCTTAAACCAAGCCATATTACATACATATATTATTATATCTATAAAACGTTCAAAGCTATGTATGGTTTAATTGTTTAATTGCATAATTTGGGTATTTATAGATAAGAGTATTTTTTGACTATTATCTATTAATTTTGGCTTGGTTTTTGCAGGGTTTAATTGAATTTCAAAAACTAACCTTCACCATCTGTTAATGGTGTATTATTTCAATTAAAACAAATACGCATGACTGAGAAAGTTTCGTGTGCACCATTTATGGAGGATCCAGCCTACCTCCACCCTTCGCCACTGGTGGAAGGCCATATTGGCTCGTATCACGATTTGAGGGGAATGATTATTATGTATTGCCTGGCTTTACAGATGCGTTATGTGTGAATACTATGAAAATAATATATTATGTATGTGTCGCTAGATTTCCATAGTCCATAATAGATGAATAGGAAAAAAACAGCATTTTGTTTTCTCAAATACACAGTCACAAGGGTGAAAGTTTATATTATTTCGAGTATAGAATATTTAAAATAAATAAATTCCACATTTTGATAAGGCAGAAATGTTAGAAAACAGTAGTTCTTCAGCAATTCACAAAAAAGTTAAAAATACCTAAAGGTGGACTTGGCTGATTTTGAAATGTAGCGACACATATTATACATATTAATATTGTCTATGACTTACCAGCTGCTGCTAATCCAGATAAGAGGATTACGAACGCGGCAGTGCGCATTTCTACTCTTCTCTGCATTTTCCTTATTTATAAACCACTTAATACACGTAATCACTTTTTCTTTTATTTGTTTTCACTATAACTTTCACTATTCACGGATCCTTTGAATTTGAAGTAGTCCTGTAAACAAGAAAAAATATTATCATTAGTAATCCTGGATACCCACACATTTGTATACAAGTTTTTGAATTAACAATAAAGTATATTAAATTTTATTTCGACATCAATATGAGCTCCGAAGTTATACCCTTATTTTTAATAGTTTGTTTATTACGTGTTATTATAGAATTAAAGTTATATTATTATTTATCATGCATAAAATAAATAACTTCATAAAACAAGCCAGTATTGCCCGATTAACTAACTTTTGAAATTTCCCTAGATTTTAAATAATTTAAATATAAAAACGAATAAACTACATATTTGAAATTTCCGGCATATCATAATATGTTCGCCATTTTGATTTTATAGTAGGTATACCTACCCAAGGAATACAAAAATAATGGGAACTTGCTTACTCTACCGTTTGTGGTAGCAGTTTTGAAGCAGAATTCATTTTATTACTTTCGACTATTAAACCAAGAGCCACAAAGCGCGCCGACTGTCCTCAAATATTGAATGCGCGTTAGGTTTACATTACATGAAAAAATGTAACGCATATAATAAACAATTTGTTTTATTCAACATAAAAAATTAGCAAGAGCAAATAGGATATAAGTTAAATTTGAAGACATTGAGTGGCTAGTAATTAAGGAAATTCATAAATACTTATTATTATATATTAAATAGAAAAGCCATCTGTTATCCATTATCCATTATTTGTAATTAAATATGAGGCTCATAGCTTAGTTGGTAGAGCACATTGGCGCGAATCCAGTGAACGCAGCTTCAAATCTTGCTGGGCGTCTTATTTTCTTCAAAAAGAATTTTATAGTTATATATTATATTTCTCTGAGGTGTTTTCAAATTATGTAAGTATGTTTAATGCATTTTATGAGACAGGTGTAAATAATTAACATATTCTTTAACACGTAGTTAAGTTTATCTCATATTTTTCCACACTCGAGATCCACCCCCTGTCATACCACACTCGATAGGAAGACTGCACACCTACAGAAGTTTTCTTTTTGTACGGGACAAAAGTTATGTAAGACCCTGAATTAATATTATAAAAGTTATTATTAAATAATCATTGACTCAATGCGGAGAGAAAGCTCGCGGTCGATATAATTCAATTTAATTTGTTTAAGCTTTTGTTTTAACTTTCACTTTATTACATTTTGTATAGTCTATTAATATAAATGCGGCTTTGTGTTCATAGAAACCGTGACGAAGCGATTTTACAATGCAGGCATAATATATTATCATTATTCGCCCAGGTGTGCCTGTTGACTTAGTTTCAGATTTAGAGCAATAATTCAGGAAGATTCAGATCTTTAACTGCCTATTCCAAAGTTATTGCATACATTAAAATGACAATACTTTATCTCGGCTATACCTATGTGCTGAGAGGGTGGAAAATAATTGTTTTCTTCTCGCGGGAGTTATTCGGAAACTTTCCCCATCTGACATTTAAATAATATAGAATGTTCTAAAAGCAGAATGAATATTTAAGGGAGTGTTTAACTTCATGATTTATATTACTGGGAAGAGCCTGGCTAATGGAGAGGGAAGTTTTAAGTAGGTTGCTTATGCTGGAAGATCTCGTTGGAACTGGTAGTGCCAGGGGTATCTAATGCAAGCTCGTGGGCCTCTTTTGACTCGCAATAAAACCTACAATTTGGGACACGACCCAAAAACCAGTTCAAGAAAGTGACATTTGGAGGTTAAGGTATAATATGGAGTTGTTCATACTTTATAGGGACTTGCATTTGAAAATATAAAGACTGCGCTAGATCGGTCACGTGCATAGAATGCCAGAGGATATGCCAGCAAGGTGGGGTATGTAAACAACCCCTGAGGGCAAGAGAAGTCCTGGACAGCCAAAATTAAGATGGTTGGACTACGCCACAGGAGATTTAAGAATACACGGTCAAAGCAACTGGAGAGTATCGGCGCTGGATTATCTAGGATAAAGGAAGTTTTTGAAGGAGGTCAAGACTCGTCAAGGCTTAATAATAAATGATGATGTTCCAAAAATAAGCCATAACTGCAGAGTTGCAAATCTCTAAAGCTAAGTACACACGCACGTTCTTGCTCGATGGTTTTACGCTCATTCGAACATGTCTCAACGTGTGTACCATCTTGCTCAATGCTTTTTTGTTCGATTTGGAGCGAACGGCTCATGCGAAAAAGATTCAAGGTCCGTAATTCTTGCTCGATGCTCAACAGAAATTCGTGTACGCTTTGACTGGGCATCTTGTGTCGAGCTTCTTGGGTGTGTGGATGCAATAACGAGCATGCTTCCAAGTCAACATGTTCAATCGAGCGAAACCATCGAGCAAGAACGTGCGTGAGTACTAGGCATAATATTCAATTTCTTTTTGTATGTGCAAGTTAGCTTGAATCATAAAGTTACCTACCGAGAGAGTTGCCGGCCGGTTTTGAAAATGGTTGCACCACGGTGCTATCCGTTGCCGGAAACCGCTTAATGTGAAATGGAAGGCTTTCAACAAGGAAAACCAAGAGACGTTTTATACATTACATAGATATACCCAGCCTGTTACCAGTTAACAGCAAACGCTGAATTAGGCCGTAGCATCAATGAATCTAATTTGTTCGTAGTTTGTTCATCGAACTGACAAACTTGTGATCACTGGTATACTGAAGAATTTGGAATAAGCGAGCGATTTCATATACCTCGACTCAAACCTCAATATTTTTAATGTCGGCTTCTATATCGAGACATACACGTCACTGCTGTCGTTTTTTGGAACTAAAACCGTTCCAATACAGCCAGCATGCAAACATGACGTAATACTGTCATGGCTAGGGATTGCAATACCGAATGAAAATGTCAATACCGGTTTTTAGGTATTTCTTATTGAATACCGGTTTTAATGCCGGTATTTCTTAAACATTAAAAAAACAGAAGTAGGTGCTTATCAATAAAAATATAGCTGTTAAAATCTTTTAAAAATATTATTTTATAGCAAAAACCTACATACCTACATTTAAAAATATGTATTGATCATAATTGTAGAACTTGTGATTTTTTACAAATAATTTAAATATATTGATAATTTTAACTAAAGCCTTCAAAAGTTCATCAAGTGGAAATTAGTCCAGCTGCAGGAAAAGCTTCTTAAATTCAACGCTTCTTCTAATCAATAATTATAGAATAATTGAACATTTTTGTCACGGATGTTTTCTATTTAGAAATAATATTATGATAATTCATCGCGACAATTAGGTACTTATATAAATATATATTGATGAAATTTGTTTTATTATTTTTTCACCTCTGTTGGATTCACTCAATATATTTGCATTTTAGCAGCACATAACTAATAATTCATTTTCAAAAACGTAATCGAGTGTGATTTCTTAATACCGAAAATTCCGGTATTTTGGATTTTTAAAACCGGTATTTTGATATTGATAAATACTGGAATACCGGTTTTGAAATACCGGTATTGCAATCCCTAGTCATCGCATACAGTACCATGACGTATATGTCAATGTATAGAAGACGAACAGTAGCTAGAATTTAGTTATGGTTTTTATTTTATTTTATCATAGGGAGCCTCAAGATCAATCAGTAAATCGAGTCACCAAGTTTTAGTCTCTAAACCCGCCACTGTATTACCAAGCGATTGGTGACTTACTTTACCATATATAAATAATATGTATACCTGTTTCATTTCATTTTCTAAATTATATTATCTCTAGATCATCGAAACGTTATATTATAATTAATAGAAGTTGGACAGCACTGAAAAATGGCTGTAAAAGCGGCAGTGTTGCTAGACTATTAAACTGAGTTTCCCCCATTTTGCAGGATTGCTATTTACCACAGCATATTATAATTCTGAGAAATGTGCTTTATTCTGTGTATGCACTACTTAAGCTTCATCAAAATTTCATGAAAGTCCTTGAACAATGTATCGATCATACATTATTAGCCATTATAAATAGACACCCACGGTGGCCGCGCGGCTTAAGCGTTGGACTATCACGCCGTGGGTCCCATTTTCGAATCCTGGGTCTGGCAAGTACACATATTGTTTTTCAATTTGTGTGTGAGTCAGGGTTTGGACCTAATAGGTTCAGCAAGTGGCTGACATCCATTTCTCGTAAGAAACAAAATCTGTTATACATTAATACAAACCTCTACTCTGTCGAGGCCTATATATGATCCTATTAGGATCGGACATGGTCGGAAAAAAATATTGAATTGATATTATATCAGTACTGGTCTACAGAGTCAAATTGTTGACGTCAAACGAAACGGCTATCAGAAGATTACTTCATATTATATTATATTCCCACTAACCAAACTCACCCATTCTTAATCGGGCGTACCATGAAGCATATAATTTATTATATGGTGCGTTTACATTAGGACACTTCTATCGTGATATTTATGTTTTGTGTCTGACATTTAATTTCTACATACATGGTGGTAATACTGTCTGATTCACATTCACATATATATATATTTTTATTTGTTATTTGAATACGTGTATTAATTAAGGCTCTAAGTACCAAAAAGTAGTATTGCCTGTAGTTAGAAAATACTGAGTCATTGCAGTAAAATTTCATGAAGCAAACCTTTTGAAAAACGTGGTTTTACAGTGTGAAGCAATCACGGCAGCTTCTATAATTTTAGGTATTAAGAACTTGCAAGTGTCAACACACCATCGTCAGCCATTTTATATTGAATGAGGTTGACCACTGTAGTGCTATTTACACCATTATAAATAAAACAGGGCAACGGACTTACAACGTCGACGGGTTTAAATATTTTGCTGTATTTTTTGAGTTGCTTGAGGCACTTAGACCATAGTTGAAGTTATTGGCGTTAGTATGTAGAACACTTTTCTATAAAAATGTCAGTTTTTTTGTTTTTGGTACTTAGCGCCTTAATTAATACACGTATTCATTTATTCAATTGTTACAATAAGTTAGCCGTCTGAACTATCAAAAAGTACTATGTTTTAACAGCACCTCTATTGGCTGTGTTAACTTTTAGAGTGAGATAGACAGTTTTGACAGTTTAGAGACGGTTAACTTATTGTACCAATTATCCGCCTCAATACATACATATGATAAACTACCCTCTATAGCCGCTTATAGCCGCCTTGTGTATATAATAGATGCGTTGGTCCTAATAGGATCATAATATGGGCAGTTTGTATTAACAGATTTTTATTTTTACGAGAAATGAATTAACCACTTGCAACATAATATTAGGTCAATACTCTGACTCTAAACACAAATTGAAAAATAATATGGCTTCTAATTTTTCGGTAAGTATAAATATTCAAAACTAGGAAGTATCTTAATAAAAGTATTTTATTAATCTTTGGGAATAATTTAAAATCAAGAGGAAGTAAAAAATGCTCAATGGTAAGTATTCAAATAATATATGAGAAAGTATTTAAATAAGCACAGGGAATTATTAAAATGTTTAATGTCAAGTATAAATATTTGTGTGTCAGAATAGATTAAAATTTGGGCAGAAATAATTTAATTGGCCGCTTTTTTAAATTTTCTAGGATAGTATCATTCTCTGTCATTCCACCCAGGGTAATAACATAGAATAATATTCGAGTTAGTTGTATCATAGACTAATACCATAATCGTCTATGGTTATGCTGTACCTTGACAGATGACAGTTGACTTCCTCAGCACTAGAAATCTAGAATAGTATTTTTTCTTTCTATTATAATGAATGTATCTAAAAAAAAAATGGCTCCACAATTCAATGTGGATCTTCTGAGCAGGTTTCTTAAGAAATTCGTTCTAGCCATCAGCTGTAACTGTTGGTTCTATGCTCTGGGTATAACAGAATTAGTTTGTAATCAATTATTAATGTTTATTAGAAACTGTTTTCAGTAGGTATCTACACTGGGCAAATGACCATTGAAAATACATGCTCCATTATAGAATTATGTTGTATGCCTAGTGTGTATTATCATATATTTTTAACATTTAAAAAAAATAAGAAGACAGGTAGGTAGGTACACCAGATGTGTCTATTATAGGTTTATTTTTGACATAAAAATTAAGAATAAGGCAGACTTCAGTTCTTTACAAAAAAAAAATACATGGCAACTTGAAGGGTCGCTTGGCTTGTCATGTCAACGGTGAACGGTGTGACCAGGTTATTGTAAATTTTATAAAAATATATCAATATTTTCCCCACAGCAAAAAATGCCTAGCCATTGTCGATCAATGAACATTCCTTTTATTTTGTAAATAAAATTATTTAGTATAATTTATCGATATCCGTAATTTTGATATATGGAATAAGTAATAGGTATGTTTCAATTGTCTCGACATTAAAAAGTTCATTATCTAAAAGATTTATACTAATATAAATATTGTTTTATAATCGACATGCAAACCAGAAAGTAGGTAGCTATTTTATTTGAATTAATACTAATATCACATAAACTCATTCGATTATTGATTTATTAGTTCGATCAATCATATTAGGTATTTTAATCTCATTCAAAATGTATGAAAAATTTGGTTGAATGAATAATATTTCACAATATAACATTTTTAATCAAATTTAACCTTAAAATGAGGTATTATTTTTCATTATTACTTTCTTTAAAAATATTTAAGTAAGTATATTAGATATAGGTTGAAATAGACCATTAACTATCACTTAACTTCAAGCTAATTAGTTATTTTGCACGTAATTTCAATTGAAGACAAATTATTCATAATCGTTTCAATAGAATTAATTTATGAAACATGTTATTTCAATTAGATAATAATAGTTTAATAGGTATATTTTTAATTTCCAAAATATTTATAAACCGTCAAATACCACTAAATTATTATAATTTGGGTTTAAAGTTATCGGAATTGAGGTTATCTTCTGTCATCTGTTGATGTGCTCATATAATTATCGCTCTTTTGGGTGCAACCTTCGATAACTTCTTAGTTGGTGTTCTTTTAATAATCACAATAATGGTTATTTGTACCGAATATTCATGAATTTGGCGTGAGAGCATAGACAAATATCCCTTACGTGCGAGATGGTAATCCTAAATTGCTATGCGTCCCATATAAAATTGTTTACTTGTCAAATTATCATAATAATAATGGATATATGTTTTATCTACTGACACGCGTAATTTAAATAATGATTATTTAGTTTTACAACCGATTTTTTAATATTATTACTTCCTCAAACATTATTTTACCCTCCACACTAAAACTGGCGTCCTTATTCTGACACTTCGAAATAAATACTTACCAATGATTAAAAATTCTGACACTTTTAAAACTTTTCAAAATTGTCTATTAATACTTCCTTCAAAAATACACGCCAAACAATATTGTGTATTTAAAAGCTCCAGAGTTATAACATGGGACCTGTAACATTATAAGCCGACGCGTAAGCCTCTCGGCCATCGTGGGTTGTTATATTACAAAAGAATAACTGTGTGTCGATAGACTTGTTTCATCAAATAATAGATTTTCAAAATCATTGAGGATCCCGAGCAGCAAAACTAACCTGCCATTTTTGATGCCAATATTGGGTGGGCAATAACTCCAAATCGCTTCGGATGTTGATATATTCCACCTACGTGAGGATGAGTATAGGTGGACGATGTTTTATAAATTCTTAAAATATGGTCCACATAGCTCATTCGGTGTGCTTCCATGGTTTATAATTTATATTTTGTATATATATATTTTTTTTATAATTTTGTACTTTTACTTAATTTTTCATAATGTTTTTGTGATACTGTTACTGCACATATTTATTTCTTCTTTACACTGTTTCTTTGTTTTTAAATGTCATGTTGTGAACGTCTTAAATTTGTAATATGTAATATTCATGGTATGTAAAAAAAAATTGAAAATTTCAATTGACGTTTTAAATTTGAATTTAAATTCTAATGGATTTAAGTTTTGTAGTTTTGTACTAGGTATTCCATTTAAGTCGTTTTTTGCGCCCCGGGTTACACCTTTCGGCATCTTTAGGCACTGTGTACACTCACCAAAAGGCAAATAAACACTAACTTTTTTTGCCTTTTGGTGAGTGCCTGAAGATGCCGAAAGGCGAAACCCGGGTTGCAAAAAAACCGCTCAAATGGAATAGTACAAAACCTAAATCCATTAGAATTTAATTTAATTTATTAAATAGTATATATTTATACAAAGTGTATATTGTAATGTAGAATCAAAATGATTCCTTATAAGGTTAGTAAACAAAAAGTTATTCTACACCATTCACCTGCAGTTCATCCATATAACACCAATAAACCCACTAGTAAAAGTTTGACGTCTAAGAGCTTTTTTCGAGTCGACAGCGGAAAGCGTCGAAAGCCCGTTGATTTTTTTTTCACTCAACTTCCGCTGAAAAGGCACTCGTTGTTGCCTCTTATAAGGTTCTACTCCCTTGTTCTAAAAATTGAACTGTAACTCGACGACGAGAAGAGCCTCTTACGGATTTTTTCGATCCTAGCGCTGATTTTTATATCGGTCCGAAACAATGGACGGAAAATTCGATGATTCAATTATGCTTAAGTGGTTTTTTTTTATATTATAATAGAAAGGATATTTCCATTAATAACTTCAAATACTGGAACCCCGTTTCCGGTATGCAGGTTTACACAGTAGTTTACAATGGAAAACACTATTCAGTAAATAATTTATTAAAAACAATAATTATTTAATATTAAATTATTATTAAGGCTATAGGCATGGTCTAAAAAGATTGTGACTAGCCTAGCGATGCGCGGAATGCGGGTCGCATTAATTATCGCATAATTTGTCATAAAAGTTCAACATGCGTCCTTTTTATGTTATGTTTATTATTATATTCGTAATAATAATAGTAAATTCATTGACATGTTTTCTTTTTTAAATACATACGTAAAGATTTTTAGTCACCTTTACACGATTTAAGAATATTTTCATACGTCGCCATGACAAAACGAATCGACGTGCAGATGCCTCGACTATCGCTCTCCGAATGACAACGCGGCCGTAATTTCGTTATACATACAGTTCAAAATTATTTGCCGTTTCACTTATGTACGCTCTTAAAACATCTGCAATGAGGACGGGACAACTGGGCGCCAGGACAATTGGGCGCCGCACTATCGAATGATATAAATAGACGATTAATGCTATCGATGAAGGTACTTCATGGAATTTGAATTTAAATTCTAATGGATTTAAGTTTTGTACTTTAAGTTTTAACACTTCAACTACTCATAATTTGTTTTTTATATTTTTTATTTTGACCCTTGACTTGATAGGTAGGTAATGAAGTTTTTACCTACTTTATTGTATTGATTTATTATATAAGTAAGAGTTAAGAGTGTTCGTTGTCAGTGTGTGTTTGCCTTTGGTAAGTATACACAGCGCCTGAAGATGCCAAAAGGCGAAACCCGGGTCGCAAAAAACGACTCAGATGGAATACGTAGTACAAAACTTAAATCCATTAGAATTTAAATAAATAGACGTCCGTTACGATTTTATACAGAAATTAGATGAGGAATTTTAATCAGTTTCTAACTAGGTACTTCTTAGTAGTTTTAATTTATTTTGCTGCAAACATGTTTTTAATACGAATTGAGTATTATCATACATGAGGATTTATATATAAATAAAAAAACTCACTTCTCGTGGGAACTTAAACATATTGCACAATTAAATCATTATATACGTGTGCATATTTCAATTCTCACCAAGTATTAAATAATAAATAAATGTTAATAATAATGCTAAAATATATATTTCAAAAGTACATTTATAGTTAATGAAAGTCTATTTATCTTTGAATTTCATTCGATTGCGTGGCGCCCAGTTATTCGGGCGTCGAATTGTCCTAGACCCTCCGAAATGAGTGTTAACATTTACGCATAACGTGTCGTGTTTCTAAGGTTCAAATTACGGGTCTGAAAAATTCACATATTTTTTTCAGAATGTGTTATTGAACCTAGAGCATGGACCCGGTAGAATTAACACGTGTTTAACATCAATTTCTCGTAAAAAAATATCATATAATATGTAAAGAAATTTATCGCAAGGCAGCCAAAATCAATATTTATATCCATAGAAATAATAAATAAACATATAATAAATGTAGCGGCGTGACTTCAAAAAGAGACCCGTAGATGCCGCGGCCCATTAATTTGACGCCGCAAGCGCTATGTAGACGGATTAGGATTCAACTCTATGTTAACTCCGTAATTTTTATCGCTTACAGTCTTACAGCCAGTCAGCTTAGTCTGATTAACTCTGACCCTTTTGATCATACAGGTCCTCTATTTTTAAATTAAACACATTGCACTATCGAGATTCATTTCAGTGATAAATGTGGTTTCTAGTTGTCGAAAAAATATCGATTTCGCGATGTATATCACCGATCGTACGAGAAGTTGCGTATCACCCTACTTTATCTTTTTTACACGAGTTTCGTCCAACTCTCATTCAGAGGACTAACATTCCCTCACACAGAATAAATCTGCAGAGGGGGTGGAAGTTTGAAGGGGGAAACTTCGATTTACTTTACTCATTAATGGGTGAGGTAGATTGGAGTGAGTTGTATGAAATTTGTGACGTAAATGACGCGGTACAGCACTTTTACAACATTATTTATAATATTTTTGACCAGTGTTTTACAAGGAAGTCGCCATGTCGTGGTGGAAGGCGATAACCGAAGTGGTTTTCTCTGAAAATTGTCGGGGACATTAAGATCAAACATTATTACCATAAAACTTGGAAGACTAAGCATATTCAGCAAGACTATGAAATGTTTAGTCTTTATCGCTCAAGAGTGCGGCAAGCTGTTCGACTGGCCTATCGAGCGCATATAGAAACGGTAGAAAATTGCATCCGCGAAAATTCTAAATCGTTTTGGGACTATGTTAAATCTTTAAGAAGGGATGGTGGGTTTGCCAATTCAATGAGTTGGAAAGGCGAAGAGGTGACCGGATCTGGAGTGGCAGAGGCATTTGCCGGTCACTTTAGGTCTGTCTACGCAAGTAGTAGTCCGAATCTGGATGTTGCCTCAACGTCAAGAAAACCATCACGCGGTGCCCAATCTATTGATATCCTTCCGATTGATGTTGCTATTGTGTTAAGGTTCATTAAAAGCTTAAGAACACACGATCTTTAGGACCGGATAATCTCCCAACATTTTTTTTAAAGGGGTGTATTGACTTTGTCAAAGGCATGTCAATACATTTCATGTATATTTAATCTTGTGATGGAGACGGGTATCTTTCCCGAATTGTGGAAGATGTCAAAGGTTACTCCAATCCATAAGAGTGGTACCGAGTCATCAGTGGAGAACTACAGGCTGGTGGCTGTTCTCTCGGCACCCGCAAAAGTTCTTGAGATGATCATGCATAACATGATTTATTCAAAAATTGAAATTAAGAAATTGAAAAATTGAGCATGGATTTAGAGTTGGCCGATCAACGGAAACTAACCTGATGGTATTTGTAGATTATGTGTCGTCACCACTATATAGAGGCCATCAGGTTGACTGTTCCTACAATGACTTCTCAAAAGCGTTTGACAGAGTCGATCACGACATCCTGTTGGAAAAACTCCAACTAATTGGATTGTCCGATCGTTTTCTGAAGCTATTTGGGAGCTATTTTAGGAATCGTCAACAATATGTATCGTATGGCGTCTATCAGTCACAGACGTTCAATACATTTTCTGGTGTCCCTCAGGGCTCAAACTTGGGGCCATTGCTGTTTACGATTTTTATAAATGACATAGCAATGGTCATTAAAAATGCTATGTTTTTGTTGTTCGCTGATGACCTGAAACTCTTCATGGAAGTTATCACCTTGGACGATTGTCGTCAACTCCAACTTGATATAGACAATATATTAGATTGGGGCAGGCGTAACAAACTGAACTTCAATATTGAAAAATGCAATATTTTATCATTTACCAGAGCCTCGCGAGTATTATTTTTCCAATATTCGATGCATGGCAGAGTTGTTTCGCGAATACCATCTGTAAGAGATCTTGGCATTACGTTTGACAGTAAGCTGTCAGTTAGTGGTCATATAGCTATCATTTGTAAAAAGGCGCTACAAATGTTGGGCTTCGTCTTGCGTACTTCCTGGGTCTTTTCGGATGTTACTATATTAAAAATTCTTTATAATTTCTTAGTGAGAAGCCGACTTGAGAGTGGGTTGATTGTTTGGGCCCCGCATCAGTTGAAATATGACCTTATGGTGGAGCGAGTCCAAAAGAAAATTTTGAGACTCCTTTATTTGAGGTTATATGGATACTATCCGTGGCTTTATCCAACTGAATTTCTCTTAGGTATGCTTACATACTGTAGTTTAAGTGCTAGAAGATATCAATATTTGGCCACGTATTTTTTTCGACTAATACGTGGTGTGAATGAGAACTCTGCCATTCTTGGTAATATTGACTTGTGTGTCCCTGATAACTATCTTAGAAATCGGGAGCATCAGTTGTTTGTTCTCCCGAGGAGCAGAACTAACCTGCCATTGTTGATGCCAATTGGGAGGGCAATAACTCTGTTCAACCAAATTGCTTCGGATGTTGATATATTCCATCTACGTAAGAATGAGTTTAGGTGGATGTTATTTTATAAATTCTTAAAATAGGGTCTGCTTAACTCATCCGGTGTACTTCCTTGTACCTATATACTTCATATTTTTTGTATTTACACATTTATACCGTAGAATAACTTAATATTGCATAATTACAGTATTACATAATACTGTTTTAATAATATTTATTTGTTTCTAAATGTCATGTTGTGAACGTCTAAAAATTATAATTTGTAATGTCCACAATATGTAAAATAAATTAAAATTGAATACCTAACTCAACTGAACTAATTATTTGATCGAGCGAGTCATCTTATCTTGTTAATCAATTTTCACGTACCGTTTGAAGTATTCTCTGTTATTATTGATTAATCTCTGTGAACTTTGAATAAATACTAAAACCGGTAGTGTTTCTATTGTTATAAATAAAAAAAAACATACTATATAAATGAAAACTACGCCATTGGTGTGTGCAAGGAGTTAAGCAAATATTAAATGAGTAATCCCTCTCTTTCTTCCATAATTTTCGGTCGTCAGTGTTTTCTGAATTTTCAGTATTCAAACGCCGTAACAATTTGTTTGTAATACAAAACACATGTCAAAATAAATAACTCGAAACAGAGAATTATCACAAAAAACTTTAAAACCCTAATAACCGATAACTTTAACATGGATACCCTCAATGTTTTGTACCGTTGAATATAATTTTATCCGCACGTGGTTTAAGTTAAAAGCTCGCAAATTAATTATTTGTAAATAAATCGTTTGCATAAAGCCTTTATCCTGAATTCCGTTTAAAACAGAAGGCGTAGGCATTTCGTTGTTGAAAATTTATAATAAATATTATCTTAACAAAACACTCGTTCATTCAACTAAATAATAATTATTAAAGCCGCCCGGAAAATTCTGCAAGTGTTATTATTCCGCCAAAATGTAATATTGTGTATTTTTTTTCCAAAGTTATTTTAGGAGCTTTCGACTCAGCAGTATAATAATTGGAATTTAAAACTTTTCCCGGAAGCTTTTTCATATTAAATTGGATCATTTTAATACATCTTTCCTCTAATTTTTGTATTATTATTATTAATGTACGAATCATTCACTCATCTGAGCAGTAAATTTTCAACAAAAATAAACCTCTTCTTCTTTTGCCATATTCGCCCATTAACTGTAGCATATGGACACCACGCGGCGCCTCCAAGAATCCCTGTCGCTCGCCAGTCTTCTTGCTACGTTCCAGATCAAACCAGCATCCCGTAGCTCTGCCGTATACACTCTGTAGATTGTATTTAGCGGCCTTCCAGGACGCCGGAATCTAATCGGCTTGAAGAACAGGCAAGCCAGGTTGAAGTTCTCTTCTGGCATCCGCAGCACGTGGCCGAGCCAGGTCCAACGTCGCCTCTTCACTTTCAGCGTGATGAGAGGCTGCTTGGTGCGTTCTCTTATCTCCTCGTTGCTCTTAAAGTCATACCACCGCACACCCAGTAATCGTCGCAAACATCTGTTTTTGAAGCTCAGTATACGGTTGCTCTGAGCCTTCGTAAGGTGCCTAGGTTAAAAAAAACTATGTGCGTAATTTATTCACCATTTTATGCGTAGACAAATATACTCGACAAATTAATATGCCGCAAAAGAAAGTATTTACCCATCTAACAAGCATGTGTGTATTTTATTTTAATTTAATAAAGCTATTTTATGATATTGATGTATTATCTCATTCATCCTGTAAAAAATTAGTAGGTATATTTATTTATGTATCAGAGAAAACAAAATATTGTGGACATAACAAATCTAAATTCTAAACGCACACAATATTATGAAATTTACATTATAAGAAACATTACCCTCACAAGAGAGAAGAAGAGAATATAGTTATAAAATAATAATACTTAATAGAAAAATAAAATTTCGAAAACAAAATACATTGCACGTCACCGAAAATATCCACGTCTTTGGGGAGCGCATTGACTGTCTTGCACCCCTCGCTAATGGTGTCTGATAGGCTTGACAGGAAGAAACGGTTCTCATCAAGGCCTGAACAAAAACGATGCATAAATGCGAGTGAGAAAGTATTCGGCACCCTTATAATTTCTGCGACACGCGCTAGAGTAAGATAAAAGGTTTACAGATGTGGGAGATGGTTTGCTACGGTGTAGCCGCCAAATCGTAGCTTATTGCTTAAGGCCATGCATTAGTTGAGGCACGGTCTAAAAAGATCGTTGCTAGGCGATGCGCGGACTGCGGGTCGCGGGTGCAAATGACATCTGTCAAACGAAATATTATTTTTCATATAAATCCAACATACGTTCATTTTATGTTCTGTTTATTGTTCGATTAGTAACAATAATAATATATTCATTGACATGTTTTCTTTTTCAAGTAAATGGGTAACGTTTTTAGTCATCTTTACACGATTTTAGAATTAATTGACCCGTCGCCATCACGCAGCAAAGTGACGTGCTTCTGGCTCGAGATTCTCTCAGTGAATGGCAGCGAGTCCAAAATTTCGTCGCGCCTACAGTTGGAAATTATTTGGCGTTTCACTGATGCGTCATTGCTATTTTTTTCAGTGGTAAATATTTTTAGTTAATTAGGTAGAAAAGATGGTTCTGTGTTTTGTATTAAAATGTGGTAGCCGTACTGATAAGCAAGAAGATGGTATTACGTTGCATAGGTAAGTTGATACATGTTCGTGATAATTTATTTGTATATTATTATGTATTTTAATATCAAGTGACCTAGTTTTTTTTAAAAATAACTTAAATTATGGATATCTTTACCTAATGGTTGCATTTTGACCGCTTAAAAATACTATATAACGTAAAAAAAATAGAAAAATTTATTTTAATTCTGAGCGTCTAGGCGAGCACTTTGGGCGAGCACTAGCGATATGGTCTATGGTCTCAAACATTTGTATACGAATGCGTTCGCTCGCCCATAAACCAAACGCACGGCACGCAGCTTCATTTAGCAATGCAATGGGTGGCGTCTAGGTGTATTTATAGTCTAAGGTTCTCATCCATAATAAATCATGGCTGTGACCACGTAAGTAATTAACAGGCGCATGTAAATTCAAATTCATTAGAACACCAATGTATGATGAATGTGACACAAAATGTTGGTCATTGTATAGTCTATTTTCTTCTGAAAATATACGATCCCAATAAGATCATATTATGGACCTCCACAGAGTAGAGGTCTTTATTAATAGATTTCTTTTATGTTTACGAGAAGTGGATGTTCTCAACCTATTAGCTCCATGACTCCAATCACACATTGAAAAACAATATGTGTATTTGCCAGACTTAGGATCCGAACCTGGGTCCCACCATAATATAAGCCGACGCGTAAGCTGCTTGGCCATCGTAGGGCCGACTATTTAGACAATCTAAAAATTGGGTATCGCATATGTCTGTGCACATTATATGGTCATTATACACGGACCGGTAAAACTCTGAGATACACCTGATACCAACCGCACCATCAAACAGAACCATCGTTTTATAATTTACCTGTCTACGAGCTAAAGCAGGTGGCGGTTGAAACGCATCAAGAGGCGTCATTACAACTAGCGGGAAAACGACGAACCAAATCACATAAAGCGATTTCCCGTCGAATCGGTAAATATGAGTAGTATGCGTTGCGCACTACGTTAAAGTTCTCACCACCACCCGTCATATATGCACAGCCGTGGATATGCACGGCCGCTTTCTATGACGCTTTAAACGTGTCTGAAAGAAGTGATTTTAAGTGCTCATTCCGTTTCGAGATGGAGCCGCACGGGACTGATGCTGCAACCATGCACCGTAGTGCTTAAAGAAGAAAGTTAAGATTTTTTTTGGACTGGCTCTGCTGTCCGATGACGTTAAGCGCCCTGTGTATCCGCATACTGAGTGTCACGAATTGAAATGGATGAGCACAGAACAGATAATAAAATATAGAATACGGGAATATATAAATAATAAATAATAGAATATATTCAATACGCCGCACGTTGAAGCAGGGTTTTTGAATGTGTGAGTGTCCTTCGAAAATGAAGCACGCATTATGCACGCGCAATAGTGTGTGTAATACACCAACATTTAATGAGCGTAAATGCATAAACTGAGGGCAGTTTTCAGTATTAGACGTACAACGTATTCTTGACACATGTCTAAGTTTAACCCGGATTCTTCCTTACTCGAGACGGTTACCTGCTATCGCCTTACCCGTTAGGTATTTCAGTTCCCATTATTTCTGAGTTGGATGGATGAGTCTACAGAGGAGTCGGGACTATCCCGCTCCCCATACGACGCTGCGTTGCGCACTGTATAAACACCGGGTGCACTGCACCATTCGTGATAGTCATAATGGTTGAGTTAAAAATAAAATGAATACGGATAACTTTTTGCCGCGTGTTTTGATGGTCACATACAGTCTGTATAATTTAGGCAAGGTCGGTAGTATGTCAACTATGATATTGTTACCTTCCCGTGTGGAATGGCCATTAGAGGGAACTTTGTTTTAGGGTAGTTATTATAATCTTTTTTTATTTTACTATTATTTCTGGCGGGATTTTACTTGATACTTAACATTTTTACTCCTAAGTGTACCTACATGAATTAAAATCATTTTAACAGACCTTTTTCAAATGATAGTCATTAGCCAGCGGTGGTAAAGACTCTACGCGGTTATTTAAAAGCATTCCTTCTTTAGAAAAAATGATTCCAATCATCTAAATACCAACACAACCATCTGTCCCAAATTATTATGACTTGATTGAATGTGGAATTAACCTACACGTACATAGACAGACTAATATCCACTTCATTATATTATATATGTACCTAATAGGTCAGGGTTTCCCAAACTATGTTCCGCCGAACCTGAATAGGTATTCCGCGACTATTTGGAGAGGTGTTATACACTGTAACACATTTAAAGATCTTCTACTAAGTGGAAGTAAAATAAGTAAAACTAAAATAATTAAAGAATCTATTTCATATTGAAAGGCGAGTGATGATCAATCTCCACTGACGTATATAACGTCAAGAATCTAGATAGGTCATGGCTCCCACAAGGGGGGGGGCTGAAAGGCTTCTAGCCTGGGGACCCGGCGTGAGAGATCGACCAGCCAAGTGAGATAAACACAAATCGCAAACATGCACTAACAGTAAAAAATGTCGAGCGAGTCGTTGCATTTCAAGTTTACTAAAATTTTATAATACGTGGTTTTGCCATACTTACAATTTTTGATTATTGCCGATATTTGACGTGTCCATAATTGTGCAATCAACATAAAAGTGGGTGTATTAAAAATACAAAAAATCACTAATATTAATAATTACACCATTTGGAATATGCAACTGTAGATCATCACATTGCCTTTAATCTTAGCGATAAGTAGGGGGCCCGCCAAATATCCTACCCTGGGGGCCCGCTTCGGGATGTGGGGGCCAATATCTAAGTACAGACGAAGGACCATCTTTTCTCACACCGTGCGCATGAAAAAGATGGGGTACCTATATTGTTTTAACTGACTGGCTGACAAGTCTTGTCAGTTTAACGACAGTTTCCAAAATTGGCAGAACGGTTGGCTGCGCTAATAAATAACCCACAAAATAAACTAAGTGTTCCGTTAAAAAATCCGGGTTTGCGAAGTGTTCCATTGTAGAAAAAGTTTGGGAAACCCTGTAATAGGTAATGCTTTCATGACAACGCCTACCTATATTTGCGCATGGGCTATGTTCTTTTGCGCACATTCGGCAAACTCTGGGTGACTTACCAGACAAGAAGTCCACTTAGCGAAGCTGTAGAATTATTGTTCGATTCAACTATCTACGACTATTTTAGTACGTCATGTTATGTATTTTTTTGTTTGTAGTTTGGCACTATTTGGCCTTGAAATTTGTTTGTGTCTGGTTCACTATTGTATGAAATGAGTCTTGCATCAAATTCCGCCATCCCATCTCTTCGTTACTGTTCCCAAAGCACAGTTTATGGTTACTCTGAGCCTTCATAAAGTGTCACGACTCTTTGTCGTCAAGCAGTACTCTCAGATGATGAGGCTAAGGCCTCATAGGCAGGTGCCTTGCTTGGTGGCTACGTTCTAAGTGGCATATCCTAGCGAACGGACGCACACTATACTATCGCAATGGCCGCTGACACTGCACGCTTCGCGCCTCACTACCTGATTATTAGTCTTCTAGTGAGTCTCCCAGCGAACAAACGTGTTGGTTATTTTTATTGTGTCACCTAGTGATTTTGCAAGATGGCGGATGTTTCTTTAGTATGACAAACGTCAAACACCGTATATTTTGAGGTTATGAATAATGACGCATGGGATGAATTGACATTATCCACTCAACAAGTTCGAATTTGAGACTTTCGAAATTTTAAACTTAAATCTCTGTGAGAAGTAGCTTTCTGGTTAGTTTTGAGAGTGACATATCGTTGTTAACTTGAGAGCTCACAAATGTCAAATGAATTTTTACCTAAGCACGTAGCGTACAATGTGGCTGTAGTATTTTTAGTAGACAAACATAGCACCTAACTCAACAATAGCGAAGCACTAGCGAAGCACCTACCTATGTGACCGAAGCCTAAGAATTAAAAAAGAGGCGTTTGATTTCAACTCAGGACACCTTGTGAAACATAAAGAATCCGTATTGAGTTGGATGTTTCTCCAGCTATTCTCATGTCACCTCCTGTGACATTTTAAGTCCTTAACATTTTTTAGTCCATATTCCTTTAAACATAAATACAACCCTGTACTATATGTATTCAATTAATTAGGTTGCAATATCTTATCCTACTCATAAACAATGAGAGCTTTTGTAACCGTTTAAGAGATACACAATAGAGCCAACGAGAAATGGGATATTTTCACAACGATTATCCAGATAATTAGAGTCATACCCTTTTGTGAATGACCTCCGGTGAGAGATTGCACAATAAATTGCAGCAAGCTTCGGAGCGTTGAATAGAGCCTTCACGGAGGACAAAGGACGGAGGCTCTACTGCGCCTGGGGTAGTTTGTGGAGGGTGGGATCCATTGTCTTGCATCCCTCGCATTGCCTCCTATCTCGAGTAAACAGCCTTCTCAATATAGACGCGAATAGTATGCAGTAGTACAGGGTATTATGAATGTATATTAAAAATAAGTACATATGCATTATTGTGATATATTTTTTGAAGTTATATTTCTTTAGGCGCGTTTGGAAAATCAGATCAGAGTGTATTTTTGGCGTGTTACATAACACATAAGTAATTTATTTTTTCACACGAAAAAAATTGCACTCGATTGGATTCGAACCACGATTGTTCGGTTATCAACCGAACGCACTACCTTTACGCCACATTGTGATAATACAATCGTAACGATTATACAGTATAATATTATAGTTTAGAATTGTTCCGTTGCCTATGCAGCGAATTTATTATTGTCGGCCATTTACAATTCCTTACGTGAATAAACTATTAAACGTCATAGTGGCAGTTGTTACTTTAAAAATAAAAACAACGATAAATAATTATATAATTTAGTAATATGAGTTAAAGTGTATAGAAATAAACCAACAGCGTTACAATAAGCGGCCCTTTTTCTTATGTGTGATTTAACAAGATAATTAAGAGCTAGTCGAAGAATTTAGGTTATCGCAAGTTTTGTTTTTGTTTTGTTACGCCAAAGAAATATAACTTCTAACGCGCGTACATAAGTACACACACCGATTTTTTAACTACAAATAAAAACACATACTTAAAAACAATAGATAAATAAACTTTTAACTCAATCCGTATAATTCATATTATGATTATATTGTTATTTCGAAAATTTTAAACAGAAAAATTAACCCGAATTGTTAACATAGAATGCCATGACTTTATAGAATCACTCATCGCAAACCAATGCCTCGTTTACCAAACAACAAAAATTTTACATAAGATAAAGAACCTTTAATCCAGGGGTACTCAACCCAAATTGTTTGGTGGGCCAAATATTATTGAGCTTAGGTGGGCCACATAATATATAAAAAAAAATAAAACAAAGAACTAATTCATAATATTTTATTACCTTCTAATTAATGTGATACTTGTTTTGGTATATTGTTTGATGTCTTTTTCATATTGACTGATAATTTAGCCGACGAGCATCGCTGTTAATTGGTAGTGTTTTCATCGAGCAACCTGTTGACACTTCGTTTTTACTACATTTAATTTCGAAAAGAATGATTCGCAGCGATATGTAGTCCCAAATGCTGCTGTAATGCACATTGCCAGTCGTTTTAACTTTATTTATCTTCGAGAATATTTCGTCTCTGTTCTGGCAGAACACACTAACTGGAAAATACTAGTTTTGAGTAATTTGACTTTGAAGTTGTTAAAATGTTTGAAATGGTCTATCATGTGAGTTTATTAAGTGATCATAAAAAGGATGGCTTTAAAATAAAGACTTTTTATTTGTTAAGAAGGTTTCCAGACGGTAAAGTTTGAAATAAGGAACATTTTGTTATAACTAACCCAATATGTCATTTTTTCGAATTAGTGTCTTCTGCCAGAATAGTGACGATTTATTTCTGATAAAACTTTCGAACATGCACTTATCTTCTATACTTGATTGCAGTTCTACTCGCTTCATTTAAAAATTTGGAGGCGCCGATTCTACCTCCACGTTAAATGGGGTTAAGAATATCTTGAACATTTCCTCATACTTTTGCATAAATGCGAATCTGGTATTGAATTCTTTAATTAATTTTTTGACTAGAATATTAAAAAAAAAAAATTGGTCACTATTAAATACAGAGTATGGAGCCGGCATACGCATAAAAATAGGTACTAGCACGCAGCACAACAAGAAATTTCTAATTTAAAAAAATATAATATAAATTTGGTAAATTTACGAGAATAATTTTGTATTGTATGAATGCCAAAATGCAAAATATAGGAAGCTGAAAACTTCAATTACTGGGAGTTGGGCCGCAAAAAGTCTTCGATAAGGCCGCGGGTTGGGCATGCCTACTAAAGTTTAGTCACTTCAAATGAAAACAATTTCTTAATTTTTGTATTTCAATATAGTTTGTACTATTGACAGTTGAAAATTGAAATACGAAATTTTAAGCATTCACAGTTATTATAGACTGGTAGAGAGTTATTTTTATCCTCTGTATAATTTGTGTCGTGTGACATGCAATGTATTTTTTTATCGTGAACGTTAATATTACTACTTATAACATAATAATTTAGTTACTTTACTTTGAAAGGGTTCTAACCATAGAGGTATTAAATTAAAAGAGGGGCAAGGAATAGGCTTTCTCATACAGCTGAATGAAGCAGGCCAACAATAGCCGATAACTTACGAAAAATAGCGACGCGATAAAAAAAAAATCAGGGCATCACAGAGGATTTACTTTGGTCATTATAACGTACCCATATAATATTATGTTAACGTTCAAATTTTGCTACAAATTGATTACCAGCCCGCCCCACCATACTTTTTCGCCATACTAGCCGGCTTCACCATACTTTCATATAACCTGCCGTCCCTAGGAACACTGTATTTTTGTAAAAAAAAAAATGTAAATGTTGCGATACCAATAATCAACTATAATATATAGTTGTTTTTAGTCATAGGTTGTCAAATTTAATAAAAAAATTACTTGGTAGGATTCGAAAGTTTTATCTGCTCTTCGATTCTGGATTGTTTTTATTAAAACCTTCTATCGTCCGGTTGAAACTCAGAGTAATAATATCAAGAGAGTGGGTATTGTTCGGTAAAATAAAGCCGTTTTTTGCGAATAACGCACAATGGAACCTCGATGATTATATTAACTATTTCTTTTATACAACGAATAATTCACAAGATTTAAGAATGTACCATTCTAATTATTGAACATACATAATTTTTAAAAACACTTTCTGAGAAAATATATTATAATCAATAGAAAGGCGTAAGCCCAGGAGATGCAGGGTTTGATTCCCTGCCGGGGTGGCTTACTTTTTTCAAAAAGATTTTTTCTATTGGTTATAATATATTTTCTCAGAAAGTGTTTTTCAAAATTATGTATGTTCAATTATATTATTATTAACTTAACTATGAAACGTTATCCCATCATGTTGCTACTCATTAAGGCTACCAAATTTAAACACAACATAGTTAACCATATGTTATACTAAATTAACTAAAAATAATTACTCTTAACTTTATATTTAACACAAAAACAATAAATTATAGCAACACGTTCTCGCAGTTTTTAAATGACTGTAGTCATCCAAATTAATATTTACCGGTGACGTCTGCAAAAAATATGTAATTCAACTATAGAAATTCTATCTCACTCTAACGATATTGTTTTCTCACTCGCACTTATGCGTTTTTGTTCAGGCCTCGGGTTAAATCTTTTCTTAAGCTGTACTTATTGTGTTTATGGCTACAGTTATAAACATATCACATTAGCGCGAAGTTCGATAATTTTGACAGAAAAAAGTCACAATCGGAGTGGCGCCGAGTGAGAGAAAGTAATGTAATAGGATTGATGTAAATGAATAATTCGGAAATAGAAACCGTATCAATAATCAAATTTGCACTGTGTAATTTCTGTGCATTTTCATGGTAAAATTGTTCAACTGTATTCGGTATTTTTCTCGCTCATTTAATTACTATGCGTGATTTTGATATACGTCAATTGAGTTACCGACTCAAATACCACCTTTACCGATAATAACTAAAGAAGTAATTTAAAGAATTGCCTATAATAACGGACTATAAATATAATATATCTATGCAGCCTTATATTATTACAGTGAAATATAGTTTTGTGTTGCAAGGCTTTTTTGTTATTTCTTCATTCGTTTGACCATGTCTGATCCTAATAGGCCTCCATAGAGTAGTCAGTAGAGAGTAGCTGAGGTTTGTATTAACAGATTTTTGTTTTTACGAGAATTTGATGTTTGCCACTTGCTCAACCTATTACATCTATATTTTGACTCCAAACACAAATTGAAAAACAATAACATGTGTATTTTCCAGACTCGGGCATTGAACCTGGGACCCACGACATTATAGGCCAACGCGTAAGCCGCTCGGCCACTACGGGGCCGTCAAATTTACTTAGGGCGTTGTATTTACTACGTTTTTATTTACTAAATACTAAAATCTAAATAGTAAACACAACTTTTTATTGTAATAAATCGTCATTATTAAATTTATAGTATTTAGATAAACAATCACAAAAACTCGCAACCAATAGAATCTCATACGTATATTATAGCGAAACGTCAAAACAGGCCACTAAAGAAGGCTATTATAACAATAAATGATCACCTTAACAATATTGTGAAATCATCGCCAAATATGTATACACATTAGGTATTTCACTGTTTTACTTTTTTCTTTATAATATATGCCATAGAGGCATGTCGTATACGTCTTAAAGTTATAATTTGTAACGCCCACGGCTTAAATAATTTAATGAATTCAATTAAAATCGCGTTTTAATCGAACAAGTTTATATTAATCACTGTAGAGTTATGATACCAAACGTATTGGTTTAAGAACATACTTCAGTGAAACGGCAAATAATTTTCAACTATAGGTGCGACGAAATTTCGGACTCGCTTCCAATCGGAGAGCGATAGTCGAGCTGTGGACACGTATTTTTTTTTTGTGACGGCGTCGGGGGTATTAATTCTTAATCGTGTAAAGATGACTAAAAAACGTTACCCATTTACTTGAAAAAGAAAACATGTAATATATTATTATTATTATTACTAATTGAACAATAAACATAACATTAAATGGATGCATGTTGAATTTTTATGACAAATTATATTTTATTCTGCACGCGTCGTTTGCACAATCTTCGAGTCGCGTAGTCACGATCGTTTTAGACCATGCCCCAGCTGAAATATAGCCTTAAGCATGCCATTACGTGAATCGCGTATTTAAAGGAACAAAATATGTGTATATTAATAGCGAATGCAATCTAAACCGAGTCACGAAGTGTGTTTTCTATCGATAACCCACTACCAGTAGGGTCTTTTCCACTTTGAGCAACGTTTGGTTTCAAAAAATAGGTTTCGACTTAAAATTCATCCAAGGGAAAACTTTTTTTGGACGAAAAGCTTAAATTCTAAATGGATTTTTCTTTTGTAAAAAAGCTCAATAACACTTGAACCTGATAGGAAATTGGGTCCCGATTTGGAAAACATAAAATATGCTTAATTCAGCAATAACCCAAACTCCTTGGTATCGACCTTTTTTAATGTTACTCAATTTTATAAACAGCCTGTAGTGTCCCCATTCAACCTCCACTTTACTACCATTAGGAAAAGCGCAACCTAATCAAACTGTACACAGGCTTCAATAGGTGACAGTTTTGTTAGCTTTTGATTAACAGTTTACGTTCTAAATCTCTTTCTTTTGTAGTGACCATTTCTGCTCCACGACGAAGCACAATATTTCCCCCCGCAGCACCTCACATGGCTAGGGATTGCAATATCGGTATTTCAAAACCGGTATTCCAGTATTTATCAATACCGAAATACCAAAATTTTTGGTATTAAGAAACACATTCGTTTACGTTTTTATAAAATGAATTATAAGTTATGTGCTGCTAATATGCAAATACATTGAGTGAATCTAACAGAGGTGAAAAAATAATAAAACAAATTTCAACAAATATATTTATATAAGTAATTGTCGCGGTGAATTATCATAATATTATTTCGAAATAGAAAACATCCGTGACAAAAATATTCAATTATTCTATAATATTATTATTGATGACTAGTACAAGCGTTGAATTTAAGAAGCTTTTTCTGCAGCTGGACTTATTTGCACTTGATAAACTTTTGAGTGCTTTAGTTAAAATCATCAATATATTCAAATTATTTGGAAAAAATCACTAGTTCTACAATTATGATCAAAACGTATTTTTAAATGTCAACATAATAAATATAGGTATGTAGGTTTTTGCTATAAAATAGTAGGTATTTTAAAAATACTTTAATAGCTGTATTTATTGATAAGCACCTACTTTTATTTTTTTTAATGTTTAAGAAATACCGGTATTCAATAAGAAATACCGAAAAACCGGTATTGACATTTTCATTCGGTATTGCAATCCCTACACATGGCTACATCTTTTCAGGTGTATGCTGTGAACTAACAAATGACATGCGCCCTTTCAAATTGAGCTCATTCAAAGACACCTGGTAATATTTACTAGTATGTATATTATATTATACACATATTATAAAATATAAATAGTAAAATTATAATATATGTGCCTGTCCCTTTTTTATTATACCTCAAAAACTACTCTACTAATATTGATGAAACTTGCACAGTGTATAGCAGTGGCGAAGGGTGGAGGTAGGCACTTCTGTCGATTCTGTGCGTTGCGTTGCACGTGCTTTTATAATTTCATCGATCCAGCGGTCTACCTTGCGGACGTATTGTATCTCTTGGATACCACTGGATGACTAAATTCGTCCAACGATTGTCTCTTCTTCTAGCAATGTGTCCATCCCATCTCTATTTGAGGCTTTTAATGAACTCTATCACATCGCAAACCCTTGTCTGCTTCCTTATCCTTATGTATAGACTACACTATTGATACAAAGTTGCGATACTTTTCAATTCTCCATTTCATAGATTAAATTACTTTAAAAGAACGCACTTGCAACAATATGAGATGGCACGTAGATTTAGAAGCTATCTACCGCCTAAACTAATTTTACAAATCAGCCAATTTCTTCATCGTGTAGATCCGTCTGCTTTTTCATTCATCCTTCAGTATCTCACGCGTACAAAGTCGTGGGCGATTATAATATAAATAAACATAAAAACACAGATTTGACAGTAACTGAAATTCTCTGCAAAATTTCAAATGAAAATTGCTATAATTAGAGGCCAAATAATCACATTCAGTGACAGAACAGAGCTCAAAATATTTTTCTCATTTTTTTTAATTGATCCCACGAGAATAAGGTGCCCGAATTGTTGGATGTTAATTTACAAAATAATGACAATCCAGAGTGAAAACAAAAATTGAGTAGGTGGGTGGAATACCTGCTAAAAAAATTTGATTGTTTATTTTTGAATTTTGAATAATGAAATAAACTCTTTTTAAGAATGTCAAAAATTTAATAATAATTACAAGATAAAAATAACTTGTTATATATCACGTTTTTAAATTTTCTGTTGAATCATATTATGATGAACGTAAACTTGACAATTCTATGTATTAATAATTTAGGACAAATGAGGCAATAATTGTCAACAAATCATTTTTTTGATATTTTGCGACAAACAAACAAACAAATATAGAACACTGAAATGTCATTTTGATTTCCATAGTAACGCACTTATATATTAATAATTTAGTTGCTAGGACCACCCCCTTAGCAACCAATAATAGTGGATTAGATTACGGATTTCTTCCGAAATAACTTTTCATACAAAACAGAATTAACGAAAATGTACTTGATAGAAATAATACTGAAATGTCATTGATTTCCATATTAACGCACGTATATATTAATAATTTAGTTGCTAGGACCATCCGCTTAGCAACCAATAATGGTGTCGAAATAACTTTTCATACAAAACAGAATTAACTGAAAATGACTTCAATTCTACTTAAAGATGGCTAAAAGCATTAAAAGAATGCATTGGCATCGTGTTCTGATATATTCTAAAAGTTTCAAATGTCTAGCTAGTCGGGAAGTTAGTTAAAAACCGATTGCAAGATTTGTACTGGATAAATAACCACCGGACAAACAAGAATACGAGCTAAGAAAAACGTGGTAAAATGTAGCAATCATGCCACTCAGCATTAAATGCCTAACCACTTTAATATGTATGTTTTGTGGTCAAAATAAAACAATAGAGTGATAATGAACGTCAGTATTTCCTCAACCATAACTAGATCAGTAGGGTCTGTTAAAACTTGTTAAGGAGTATCCTTATACCAGCAGAGGCACCTAGCGGAAAAATACGAAGCTTGCAATTTGAGACATTTTTTTTATAATTTACAATAATTTCAACTGTATTATAAATAATAACAATCTGAAAACATTAAAAAGATTTTTTTTAAGTCAACGATAAACTTACAATTGTAAAAAAAATGTGAATTTGTTACATATTTATGTCACGAGTTACGTTATTATTACATTATATTTTATGGTCATACCTATTTATTATTAAAATATAGTTTATTAAGTTTTCAAATTTTTTACCGTGTATATTTTTGACTAATTCATTGTCATTTATGGCGTATCTTAACAGCCTACATCCACCTTTCGCTACTGGTGTGCATAGTACCTCAAGATGTCGAAAGGCGAAACCCGCCGGAAAATCGGAAAAAATGATCCGAATGGAATAAGTAGTACAAAATTTCAATCAATTAGAATTTAGATTCAATTTTCATCAAGTACCCTCGGTCTATAATATTAGTTCTGTCTTGTAATTTGTTTTTATTGAGAGCTGTGAGATTATAATATAATATAAAATATTGTTATTAAATTGTGTGGAATAAGTACTTCATAAAATAGTGTTTTCTTTTGATAAATAAAATCAAGTTTTCAAAACACTAATCCTCTATAAACCAATCTAAAACGAAATTACCTTTTTTTCGATAGAGCTGACAAACTTGTCGTCACCGAGAGACCAAATTTAATCATCTAGTAAGAATATTAGCAAATTCATAATATAGTAATAATAATAATAATAATCGCATTATCAGTCTTTAAGATGCCCCTGTAGTTGTTTATTGCCCATTGCTCATTGTGTATCACTGTATGACTGCATTTGTACAGCGGTTCTCCACACACTGAGCGAATATTTGGCGAATTACCATGTCATCAACTTGACGATCTATGTCATATAGCCTACTATTTTTCGGTTTTCTTATCATCGCTTTTGGATCGCCTGCCATTTTGTTTTTTTTTCAAAACGGGACTATCAACATCTTTGCGAATTAAATCAAAACTTTCTATACCGACGGTAGCGTTCAAAAATATGATATGTAAAACAATAAATAGGACGTGTAATGATTAAAATATTAAATGTCATAATAATAATTCGACGGTTTATACTAAGTCCTCAACAAAAACGAACCATAAGTGCGAGTGAGTAAGCATTCGGCACGCTTATATACCCGCACTATACGTTAAAGTAAGTTAAAATGTCTACGGCTGAAACAAATATTTTTTGTAAGCTTCGCCGGTAAAAATGGATTTGACTGATTACATTCATTTAAAAACTGCGAGCACGTGTTGCTGAAATTTATTATTTTTGTGTTAAATATAAAGTTAGTGGTAATTATTTTAGTAGATCATAATATGGTTAACTTTGCTGTGCTTAAATTTGGTAGCCGTACTGAGAAGCAACACGATGGTATAATGTTTTATAGTTAAGTTGATAATAATAAAATCGACATTCTAATGTGCGTTATTATACGCAAGATTACGCACGCACGGCTTTATTTTGCCGAAAAATAAGTGCCCTCTCTATATTATTACTCAGAGGTTTATACACATTTATTTCCATGATTTTCGGACGATAAAGTGTAAGCTTATAATGTCATGAGTCCCGGATTCAAATTCTGAGTCTAGTAATTTCACACGTAGTTTTCCATGTGTGTTTAGACCCAGAGCATGGACCCAATAAGTTGAACATGTGGCTATATAGACAACGCACTCAATACAGTAGCTATCAAGTAAATTCGTGCATAGTGACATTCGCACATGTATAGGTAGACGTCACGCAATTTCCATTATACGATATCACGCATCGGGAATTTAAAGCAATATCACCTTTATTGTAATGGCATTAGAACAGTGTTTCTAGGGTCAATGTTTATTTGAGCGAACCCGTTTGAACCGAACTATTCAGCAGACCCGACAAAAAGCATCGGGAATTTATAGCAATATCACCTTTATTGTAATGGCGTTAGAACAGATCATGCCATTCGGCAGACCCGACAAAAAAGTGAGTGTCATTTTTTTCCAGATGCTTCGTCCATATTAATGTCATTGCTAAAACTCGTAAAAACAAAAATCCGTCAATATAACGCCCACTTTCTGGAGGCCCATATAATTTAATACTCTTAAGGTACATGGTGATATGATGTAATGGTTTACACCTTACTGATATATTATTTTATTGGTAACACAACTAAGGTACATAAAAAAACTCATAGTATTTAGTAAGCTCGATGTTCAGAGAGGATGAGAGAAAGCTCTTTCTTACCAAATCAAGATTTTTCCACTAATTGCGTACCACTGAATACAGAAATATAAGCTCTAGAGAAGACTGGAAAAGTCATCTAGGTCAAAAACAACACTGTTGATGTTATAACATTATAATGCTTTGTCATTTTTATTCAATTATGGTAATATAGAAAGTGAAATATCTCAAAACAAAGATTATCGTCTTAAAGCTTTCTACCACCAAACAGACAAAATTATATTATTACATATTATAATATGTAACGTAATATCACTGTCTATATCTGCATGTGTGTCTTTGATATATTCTCTATCCCGGTTCATAACAAACTAGTGTAGAGTTTTACTTGAAACAGAGAAGCAACAGTTTCAGTATAGCCTTAGGTGGAAATACATATATATAGAACAAAATAAACCTGTTTTACTGAGTTTCCGAAATCTGTTTTCGCCACACATGTTTCATCGTCGCTTCGATCGTTTTCTGAGAGAAACACTACTTAATTAAGAACACCGCCAAAACAATTTGATGACACCGTTTTAAACATTCATGTAATATAATTATTTTTGAAGTGATACTTCTTTTGGCGCTTTTCGGAAATCAGATCACAGTGTATTTTTGGCGTGTGACATGTAACACATAATTTATTTTTTCACACGAAAAAAACGCACTCGATTGGATTCGAACCACCGATTGTTCGGTTATCAGACGAACGTACTACCTTTACGCTACAGTTTGATACTGCATCGGTACAATTATACAGTATAATATTATAGTTTAGAATTGTTCCGTTGCCTAGGCAGCGAATTTATTATTGTCAACCATTTGCAATTCCTTATGTTAACAAACGATTAAACGTCGGTTAGTAATATAAGTTAAAGTGTATAGAAATAAGCCAATGGCGTTCCAATAAGCGGTCCTTTTTCTTAAGTGTGTAATTTAACAAGATAATTAAGAGCTAGCCAAAGAATCTAGTTTATCACAAGGTTTGTTTTTGTTTTGTTACGCCAAAGAAGTATAACTTCCAACGCGCGTACATAAGTACACACACCGATTTTTTTTTAAATTGAATTTTAAATAATTTGAAAAACGTAATAAACGTACTTATTACTAGTGGGATTCGAACAGACATCATTCATTGTCTAGCCATGTGCTCTTATTCTTTAATACGGACGTGTCCCAAGCCCTAAGAATCCAACTTTGACATATTATTGAAAATCATACTTGTCATGTCAAAACAGCTGTAGACTGCAGATTCTGACTATATTCAGACTGTGGTACTGAATTGCAAATTACAATAGTATTGCTGATTATTAAATAATTTAACAATGCGATAAGTTGTTCGCAATAAATAAAGATTTTCGATTTCATAATTCGTTCAGATTATTAGCATTTATTTGAATATACAACAATATCATCATTTTCTACAAACCGTATAATGCGTCAATTACATTGAGCTACTTTACGAGCTGTTTGTTGGCGAATTTAAAAGCGGGTGATTCAGCTACTGCGATTGTGATGATGACACACAAAACTTTCCATTCGCTGAAAAGCCAACAAGCTAGCGACTATTTTGACAGAACTTAGTTCGTTTATTACCGGGTAAGCAGTAGGTAAGGGCTAAGCAGTAGGCCCACACGCCGGCGTGTAGCGTGTACAGTTGACCGGCTTTCAACTTTTCTCGGTATATTGTTTACAATCTGCTTGTTAGCTTGTTCGATGATGACACTGGGTGACTTTACAGGCAGATTGTAAATTCGCCAACAAACAGCTCGTAAAGTAGCTAAATGTAATTGACGCATTGGTATGAGCAATAACTAGCACTAATATTGAAGTTTACAGCTTCGTGTCACGGCCTGACTATAGTGGGCCTTGGTTTCTGGATGGAATTTTATTTTTTAGCAAAATGGTGGAAGAAAGAGTCACACTCTATGTGGGGTCTATTATTCCTCTTTCGAAAATATGAAAATGTTATTTTAAGTTTATGTATATTTCATAAAGAATAAGCTTGTTAGATTTTTTGGTAAATGGCTTACCTAAGCTTAGACGTCCAACTTAATTTTCCCTCTAGACGGAACGATAATCTCGAGGATATCATGAACCGGAAGTGCGCTCTGGTGCGCTCCATTTCGAGGGCTAATACAAACCACCAAAGTCAAAAGTTCTACCCGGTGCTATATATTTGAGGTGTTTTCAAATTATGTAAATCAATATGCATTATATTATGTAGAAATTAATGCATAACATAGGTACTGTTATAGTACTGTTTGGCCAGGTTGTTTTAATTAGTCCAAAATTAGTAATTAACGATTTGATCATATTAAAAATATTTTATTTTATTCATGTATTCGACAATTGTAAAAACAGGTATTTAACATACATAACTAATTTGACGGTATGAGATCTGATACTACAGTCACGTTACATCATAATTATCAACCGCGTGATATACATCACAATTTATTATTATTTCTCGCAACATTATGGTAATATACCTACTCTTAACACATACACTAATTTATCTATAATCGGTACTTAATCTTAAAAGTATCCCTTATTTATTGATAGAAAAATATCCCTTGCAATATAACATATTACTGTGGGAATTTGGTCAGCTGTTATTGAGTTACATTGAATCATATAATATAAGTATAATAATTCACAGCTTATATCTTATAATATTACACAGAGGCGAAGGGTGGAGGTAGGCTGATAAGATCTGCCATAAATAGTGCACATTAAACTTTGTTAGTCATACGTATTTGTTTTCATTGAAATGAGACTACAATTTAGTGAATGTGTTGGTTAGTTTTTAAAATCCAATTAAACCCTGTGAAACCAAGACATAATAGTAAAAAACACTCGTATATCTATAAAATATCTAAAATTATACAATTATATCATACATAACTTTGGATATTTTATAGATAGATTAATATTTTTTTCTATTATAGTTTGGTTTTGGGAGGGCTTAATGAATTTAAAAAAATGAACCACCAATATGTGTAAGTATGTATTCTTAATGAAACGAAAACAAATAAGTATGAAAGAAAAAGTGTGCACAGTGTGTTTGGTATAATTGATTTTTAAAAACTAACTAACACCATCTGTAAATTGTAGTCTTTGTTCAATAAATGCAAATACGTATGACTAAAAAAGTTTAATGTGCACTATTTATGGCAGATCTTAACATCCTACCTCAACCCTTCGCTACTGAAGTATTTTATAACAACATTGGTTATTTCTTTCGTATTAAAGGTAAACATTCAGAATAGTTGATAGTATTTTTAATATTTTAATGCCACACAATACCAAACATATGTTGTCCAGGACATGGATTTTATACAAAGAGTTTTATACAAAAATAGAAAAAAATAAAATAGGTACGCGACGAATTACAGTGGAACTATTATCACTTGTCACTATTTGTCCTAAATAGAGAGCCGTATTTGTTCGTGCGTCATTTTAAAACGTGTCACATGAAATCAAACTGGAAAATAATCTCGGTATCTAAAATAATACATTTTACCGTATATATTCTGTGTTTACAATTTATTTTATTATGAATGACGTCACATGAATAGCCAACATAATTATGAAGTATGTGTAACGTATTGGGACTCCAATACCGGTATTTCAAAGCCGAGATTTCATTATTTATCGATACTGAAATACCGGTTTTAAATATTCAAATTACCGGTATTTTCGGTATTAGAAAGCAAACGTTTAATGATATTTCTTTATTAAAATTAAATATTTATTTTATTCAACGAATAATTTACAAGATTTTTAAGAATATACCACTCTAATTATTAAACAGATATAATTTTAAAAACACTTCTGAGAAAATATATTATAACCAATAGAAAAAATCTTTTTGAAAAAAGTAAGCATACCGGCAGGCTCTCCAGATTTGGAGAGCGCTTGTGAGCAGGTATTAAAAAGACCGATATATATATATTATAGTGCCCACCACCACCCGTCATATATGCACGGCCGCTTTCTATGACGCTTTAAACGTGTCTGAAAGAAGTGATTTTAAGTGCTCATTCCGTCCCGAGACGGAGCCGCACGAGACTGATGCTGCAACCATGCACCGTAGTGCTTAAAGAAGAAAGTTTAAAAAGATTTTTTTTTTGTTTTTTGGACTGGCTCTGCTATCCGCTGACGTTAAGGCCATGCATTAGTTGAGGCACGGTCTAAAAAGATCGTTGCTAGGCGATGTGCGGATTGCGGGTCGCGGGTGAAAATGACGCCTGTCAAACGAAATATTATTTCTCATATAAATCCAACATACGTCCATTTTATGTTCTGTTTATTATTCTATTAGTAACAATAATAATATATTCATTGACATGTTTTCTTTTTAAAGTAAATGGGTAAAGTTTTTAGTCATCTTTACACGATTTTAGAATTAATTGGCCCATCGCCATCACGCAGCAAAGTGACGTGTGTCTGACTCCACGTTCTCTCAATGAATGCGAAGCAAGTACAAAATTTCGTCGCGCGTACAGTTGAAAATTATTTGGCGTTTCACTGATGCGTCACCTTAAGGGATTTGTGTACCCGCATACTGAGTGTCACGAATTGAAATGGATGAGTCTACAGAAGAGTCGGGACTATCCCGCTCCCCATACGACGCTGCAAATTTCTCGAATGCCGCAAAGTTGCCCTCGGTTGCTATCAGATCTCCATGACCAATTGGGCCCGTGTGAGGACGGACCCTGGCAAACAGCTCCGCTCGTTCGAGTTCCATAAGCGGCCAATCCCAGAGGATGTATTCAACATCTTGATGGTCATGCCCGCAGGTACAACCCGGCCCATCTACTATCAAGCCAAACTCGTGGAGTCTGGCGGCGAAGTTGCCATGGCCGATGAGGAACTGGCTAATCCAGTGCGAAGGTTGGAGTCTTCTAGTTTGGTGCCTGCAGAATACGTCTGGAAAAAAACGGTAAGTGTGCCGCCCCTTGGGGGAGGCGGTCTCCACCTCGCCTGTCATGCCGCAAATGCGGTGTATAGTTGCTATAGTCGCAATTAAGCATGGCAGTCGTAGCATAGTGGTAATGCACAGGCCGCGAAACCCTGAAGCCCTAAAGAGACGCAGGTTCAATCCTGCCGGGTGTCTTACTTTTATATTAAGACACAAATATTTGCAGTGCAGTTGCTACTTTGCACCTTTTCCTTAAGGAATTGATCCTTTCAAATATACAATTAATCAATTGATTTAAGATACCTTACAAAACTTGCGCAGCTCAAAAAAAACTATATGGTTTTCTATGTACTTTCAGATATATTGAATCTTTGGGGTGAAGATATTGGAGATGGAAGACTGATTCGAGGTTACTCTAAATATAATGGCAGGTGTGAAATTAACCATGAGATCACGATAGTCCGTACTATATGGTGAGGTCTGCTCAGTCAAAGGCGTATTGGTAGAGTGCCATATCCCAACAACTGTGACTCGCTATTTATTGAAATGAATATTCGATAAATTGCGACAAGCTAAAATTGATGTAAGTCACAATTATTGGGTAATATGCCGACCGTTGCCTTGCTGCTATATCTCAACGTTTTGCTGACAAGGTTTAAGGTTGTCTACCCTCACCGACGTCTGTCACACTTGCAGAATGTGCTGACCATAGATGAATTGATATGCTAAAATCGGGCAATTTACTGATTACTACGTTGTTGTAATCACGAAGCATTTGCTTACATGGCCTGTGGTTGTTGACCCCCACAAATTCAATCACAAAATCAAAGTCAAGGTATTTGTAAAAATCAGCAGTTACACCTTAAATTATTATAGTATATACATATTTTTAAAGATCTACAGAATATTATTTAGGCACTTAAATACTTTTGGTATAAAACATCAATGGCATAACAATATTTTTTTAATAAGAAAGCAGACAATATTGCATGACGTGCTATAGTTCGATTAACTGAATATATTGCAATGGGCTGTACATGTCGCTCTGTGAGTGGACAACCGCTGGAGAAATGTCGTAATACAGTGCTAACCAAAGGCCACTAAACGGCCACGCAGACCTCCCAAAACCTAATAGGTAGACCAACTCTAAAAAGTTAAAGTAAAATTTAAGAAATAGTTCACATAATTAAATCAAAGACGGATCGATAGCTTAGTAGACTCTAAGGCTTCGGCCACATAGGCAGGTGCTTTGCTAGTCCTGAGCTAGATGCTATACTTGTCTACTAAAAACACTACTTCCACATTCCAGTCTACGTGCTTAGGTACAAATCCATTTGAAATTTGGGATCACTCAAGTCAACAACGATTTGTCACTCTCAAAACTAACCAGAACGCTACTTCTCACAGAGAATTTAAGTTTAAAATTTCGAAAGTCTCAAATTCCAACTTGTTGGATGCATTCATACCATACGTCATTATTGACAACCTCAAAATATACGGTGTATGACGTTTGTCATTCTGAAGAAACATCCGCCATCTTGCAAAATCCATGGACTATGGCAAAATCACAAGGTGACACAATAAAAATAACCAACACGTTTGTTCGCCGGGAGACTCACGAGGTGACTCGAAGCGAGGCACGAAGCGTGCAGTGTGGCCATTGCGATAGAATAGTGTGCGTTCGTTTACTAGGATATGTCACCTAGCACGTTGACAAGCAAGGCACCTGCCTATGTGGCCGAAGTCTAAGCCTTAGATGACAAAGCACTCACCCGGAAAGTGAAATACGGGAGTTCGATTCGCACTCACTACATTTTTTCTGGTGTTTTTAAAAATTGTCATTAAGCTAAGATTAAATTACCTAATTAATTAATTAAATAAGATTAGCACACATATTGAATTTTGACGTATCGATATATATTATAATCAGATATTATTTTTTTCGATTTTTAAAATAATTATTATGGAAGCTTTATTTCAAAAAGAAATGTATTCCTAACTCATCACAATACCACCAATTATTATAAACTTCGTATAACTAGTATCAAAAATAGCGACACCAGACACCAATACAAATTTTGTCATTAACAGCGAACCAATCGAACGTGTGACCCATTATTAATATTTAGGTACATGGGTCAATGAGAAATGGGACCAGTCTCAGGAAATAAAAACTAGAATTAAGATCGCAAGGAGCGCCTTTCTCAAAATGAGACGCCTGTTTAGCAATCAAGATCTTAACCTAGGTCTGAAACTGCGTATGGTACGTTGTTATGTGCTCTCAATTATTTTCTATGGTATGGAAGCATGGACGCTAAACCAAGAGATGTCACGGAGACTTGAAGCTTTCGAGATGTGGCTGTATAGACGCATCCTCAAAATTCCTTGGACTGACCGGGTGACAAATGTTGAAGTTCTCAATCGAATGGGGAAGGACCGAGAAGTTCCACGTAGTATCAAAACCAGGAAACTACAGTACCTCGGCCACATTATGAAAAGACAGAAATACAGCATTCCCTAACATGTCATTCAAGGCAAGATCAATGGGAAGCGTAGCAGAGGACGGCGCCGCATTTCGTGGCTTAAGAACCTCCGTGATTGGTACGAGTGCAGCTCCACTAAATTGTTCCGGGTAGCAGACGACAAAGATTAGATCGCCTTGATGGTGGCCGACCTCCGCTAGGGGATGGCATAATAAGAAGAAGATAAACTTCGTCCAAATCAAAAATACAGTTAAGTACATCTAATATAAATCCGCGAAAATATCCAATTAATTACACATTTTTTTTATTTTACTCTCTGATACTACTCCGAAGTGGATTAGAAAGATCTTTCGCAGACGACTTGGACTCATTATTACCGGGAGAACAAACTTCGCCTACTATATGAAAAAGCAATTTGAGATCTCTCTTACACAATATAGTAAAAAATATGCTAGTCACGTATTGTTATTACTTTCTACACTACCTGTGCGTACTTGGAGTAACACTAAGTTATGATTAACATAATAAAATTATCAGTGACGTCTCTAGACAAAATGCCGCCCCTGCGCAGGGCCATAATGCCGCCCTATTTTTTATACAATATTTTTTTATCATCCGTGTTCGTGTCGTTTCTGGTCATAGAGAACATCGAAGGGCAACGGAAGTAAACTAGACATCGCCAACCCGACAAAAAAATACAGTCCTGTTAAACCTTTTATGTTAAGGCTATAACTTCAGTTGAAGCGTGGTCTAAAAAGATCGTGACTAGGCGATGTGCGAATTGTGCAAATGATAATTTGTCATAAAAGTCCAACATGCGTCCATTTAATCATATGTTTATTGTTATATTACTAATAATAATAGTATATTCATTGACATCTTTTCGTTTTTAAGTACATACGTAAAGTTTTTAGTCATCTTTACACGATTTAAGAATATTTTCATCCGACGCCATGACAAAACAAATCGACAAATTGTTTCCGCGGAACCCCATAGTCAAGTGTATTTTTAAATAAATCCAGTTGTCTGCACTTATCATCATATATTGTTATGAAGCACTAATCACGACCTTTTTATGGTAGCCAAGTAACATGCAACCCTTCGCCATATTGGGTAACCACTTTGTTAGTCAAAAAACACACTTAAAATAAATATAAAATAAAATTCTACACCTAAATTATTATTTAATTATATAAATCATCATAATATCATATCAAATTGCATCGCACAGCCACTTTTTTTAAATTTTAATAATCTATAAGGAAATTAGCACCGCGTGCGACTTTTTTACTATTCGAGCAAATTTGTGGTGTGTGTTTTCTCACTTAACTGGTCGACCCGCCACGCCGGGCTACCAGGTAAGAGCCCTGTCACTCCTCCCCGCCTTATGGGGGCCATGATATTGTTACTTCTTGGCCCTCTCTTTACGACAAAAAAACTCTATTTGTCATGTCCCAAATTTTTATGATTAATTAATCTTTTCTGGACCGCGCCCTATAGTCTGATAGAATAATAATCGACACACCAAATTAAAATTACCCAATTAAAGAATAACAGAGAATAAGATTTTAATTGGGTAAGTAAAATTTTCAATGATAAAATAAGTTTTAAATCATTAAACACACAAAACATTTTTGATTTTGTTATTACAACGTTTTTCTTAGCTCCTCAAAAACTCAAAGCAGCCGTACAAATACAGTGTGTATTTGCCTTTTGGCGAGTGTACATAGCGCCTGAAGATGCCGAAAGGCGAAACCCGGATCGCAAAAAACGACTCAAATAGATTAGTACAAAACTTAAATCCATTAGAATTTAAATTCAAATTCCATCAAGTAGGTACCTTCAGTCGATAGTATTAATAGATGTTTATTGTTACGGTTTTGGTGAAAAATAGTTATTCCGTATTGAACTATAATTGGTCATCCTATATAAATAATAATGTTTGTAATAATTATAAAAATAATTATTAATTATAAGATAAAAATATTATAAAAAATAATTATAAGATAAAAAGAACTTTTTATATACAACGTTTTTAAACTTTCTGTTGAATCATATAAAGTTGACAAATCTATGTATTAATAATTTAGGACAAATAAGGCAATTGTCAACAAATCATTTTTTTGCTATTTTGCAACAAACAAATAAAAAATATAGAATATTGAAATGTCGTTTTGATTTCCATAGTAACGCACGCATATATTAATAATTTAGTTGCTAGGACCACCCCCTTAGCAACTAATAATAGTGGATTGGATTACGGATTTCTTCCGAAATAACTTTTCATACAAAACAGAATTAACTGAAAATGAATTCAATTCTACTTAAAGATGGCTAAAAGTATTAAAAGAATGCATTGGCATCGTGTTCTGATATATTCTAAAAGTTTTAAATATCTAGCTAGTCGGGAAGTTAGTTAAAAATCAATTGCAATATGTGTACTGGATTAACAACCACCGGACAAACAAGAATACGAGATAAGAAAAACGTTGTAATAAAATATAGTCGACATACATAGTATAAAGTAGAAGCTACACGATTAAAAAAGATTGAATGGCCCCGATATAGCATATGCGTTAGTAAGGAAGTACTTTCGTGAGCATAGGAATGAGAAACGATTTATTGTGTTGCCCACTATCTAAAGTTCTTTCGCTTTGAAATCTCCAGCCACAAATGGCGACATCAGACAGCAAAAAATGGAGAAGCAAAAAACACAATGTCCCTTTTAATGTTGCTTTTTCAAATGCAAATTATGGCGGCTTTACAATTTTTATTCTCCTTCTCCGGTAATCATTGTCGCCACGTTCCTTCGCCGAATGGGGGAATATATGAAGGAAAAAATTGAAAACGATCCTTCTAAATCAGTGGTTCACAACCCAACGTAATATAGGAACTACAAGTTTTAATTTACTTATTTTCAAACCTTTTTAACGCTCGCTTATGAGTATGATTGTATGACTTGTTAAGTACCTAGTAAGTGGATTGAATACGGAAGCCAGTGGAAACTACTAAACTGTGTAAACCCCGCACCAATTAAAAAAAAAACAATAATATATTATAATAGAAATATATTTTAATTGACCCCCATCGCTATAGCTTGATGCGTAGTGCATACAACGATGAATTTTAAAAAATGGGGTGGGAATTAATCGTACATCGTTAGTCAAAATTTCACAACAAAAAATAAATATTCTAAAATTTATAAAATAGTTTTCACATAAACTAAATAGGTAATACCAAACAAAAGTAACGTATCACATTTTAAAAATATAAGTAAACTTAATTTTGACAACTAGTCACATGGAAAAAGGAGGAAATTCACAAAGCGAAATAATCCTTAATCTATAGTCACGTCATATTTCAATACTGTCAAATAAAGTACGATAATTACTGTAGAACTTGTTGTTTTAATAGCCCCATCTTAATAAAATAGAATGTAAGAGAATATGGATGGTTAATATATTTTTGAAGACATACAAAATAACATTTATTTTTGAATTAGGTACATAGTTTGTTCATAATATTTACATTTTATATCTGAATATAATATGTATGTACATTGTACCTACAATACTATTAACTATAGGTACTCTTGTTAAAATATTCTTATAATTAATTTAACCGCAAATAAGAGCAAAATATATTTTACGTCGATACACCTATTCATTTTTGAGTGTTATAATATTATTAATCTATTGACGAGTGAGATCTATTTATGGCGATAAACAACTCATTGCCTGTGTCAGCAGATTGGTCGGCGATATTAAATACTATACCGCAATTACAAATTCTTTAATATACGATTTCCGTAGTGTCAAATTATAGTACAATAAGTAAATAGCTTACGGCAAAGGTTATTTCCGCGACATCTATATTTTATACAATAATCAACTACTAGTATGCCCATTGACGCATATGACAGTGAGTAGCTGACTCGATTAATATAGTTATTTCCTAAATTATAATGGGTAGATATTATTTTGATTGTATAAATAGCGAATAATAATTCATCGGACATGTCTAAGTACCTGGTCCATTACTATGTCAGTCTATGTACTGTCAGTTTATGTATAATATTGTACCGCTTGTACCCTTGTACGTATGTAATCATAAATAAACTCTCACTCCTCCTTCATCACGAATTACCACGACCGCCTTTCATCTACAACACCATCGACCCCCACATCGACGACTTCTACATATTTCTTTCCATAGTTAATATCTACCATTCGACAGTTGTCGATCATCATTTGTGAAACTATCCATTTTCGATGGTAATTTAATTTTTTTTAAATATTGCCGGCACTCTATGAAAACGGTATATTTAATTGTATGAATAAGCCAAATATATCGTCGGTGTTTTGTAAAAAGGGCGAATCAACTATTTTGGCAAAATTGAGAATTTAATGAAAAAACAATATGTACCTCACTAGCTTTGTTTTGTAGAAACGGCGAATTTGTATCTCCACAGGAAATCACCTAAAAACGATAATCGTAAGAGCGAATATCCACTTAGTATTATGAATAAAAAGCGAATGTGACATATTAGGCCTTTTAAAATATTATATTATAAAGCCTATTATAAGGACAGTATTCTTTCTAAGCTTTATAATAAACTTGTTAGACATTTATAATCATCCACAGGTAGTTAACAAATAAATCTCAAAAGTTAAAAATACTCCTCCTGTAAAATAGCAATTTGGTTGATTCGCCCTTTTTACAAAACACCGACGAATTATATACCCCAAAAATTATACAGTCTACTTAAAGAGCTGTTTCCACATCTGTGTGTGCTTCTTTTTTAAGAAGAATTCTTTTCTAAGAGTTTTCGGAAGTACTTACATTAAATTTGCAGCCCATATTTGAGGTGTAGTAAGGATGTCATCCCCACACATTAAACGTGACTTAAAGATGCTTGCCGTCAGCATGCAAATTCAGCAATCTCACTAGCGCTGATACTGTTTTCCATCTTGTAAATATGCACGTAGTATAGAGTGATGACTGACATGAGTATCTCATATCTACGTATTTCATTGAAAATTAAATAAACTAAAATTTAAATGGTCAAATTGGCCATCTTGATAAAAAGGTTTGGAATCGCTATTTTAATTCATTGTTATATTATACATTCAGTTTAGCTTATTTTTGAGTATGCCAATGAAAGAAATGTTTATAACAATACATACGTACTGTTTATCTCAGTCACATTGTTAACTCATACAAGGAAAAAAGATCTTTATTTGACAAGTAGGTTCGTATTTTCCCCGATATAAACTTGTGATAAATAAGAATTCTACAATTCTGACTAATACTAAGTAGTAATATTTGTGTAGGTCCCTAACATTTCATTTGCGAATACTCTGTCCTACCGGATTAGTTAACACTTTACCTAGACTTGTATTTTACCACGTTTTTATTAGCTCGTATTCTTGTTTGTCCAGTACAATTTTTTTTCTTGTTTGTCAAGCAGTGTTACAATGTGAATAAATTGGATGTGCAAAATAATTATAGTTCTCCTAATTCTAATCGAAAAATCCAATAGTTTCTTAGTTTTTCGTAATTAAGTATGACTCCTTTAGCATAGTGGACTATGTGTGTGGGCTCGATACCCGAGAGATGCAGGTTCGATCCTGCGAAATCTTTTTTCAAAAAGATTTTTTCTATTGGTTATATAATATATTTTCGTGTATATAAATATATAGTGTCTTCAAACTTATGCAAGTATGAAATATGAATGATTCACATTTATCTCAATACAAAATGATACGTCAGAAAAACTGAACATTGGGTATTTACCAGCGTTTTATATAGATATAGATTTGATCTCTGTGCTATACGGCCAGTGACTTCCTGCAGGAGTAGGCAAGTCATGTGTTGTATAGGAGCGGCACATTATAAAGGGTGGCGAATGAACGAACGAATGCAAATATCTCAACTTTTGAGAACAGTGGGAATTCTGGGTTCGATTCCCGGTCAGGACACAATATTTACTTGTTTTTCTTAAGCCTGGATGTTTGTGATTGTTCAAAATTACTAACAACCACCTTGTACAAAAAAAACAAGGACATAGTTATTAATAATTCTAAAAAAAATACAGAAATATTAAATAAAGGTATTTCTATTTATAGTTATAATTATTTGATCCGGACTCTGTATTCAATATTTACAAAAGTTTCTAAATAATTAAACATTCTAACTTCTCATTTCTTATAATCCTGCCCCAGAATCCTCATAATACAATACATCCATTTATCAATAAGGAATTTTATAATGGAAGTAGAGACCGGCAGTATATAATATTTAGTAGGTAGTGATATTATTTATTTTATTCCGATAGTAAATAACCTTTAATCGACTGTCTATTGAGAGTACGATCTCTAAATCAAAATTCTTTGAATTTTCATTCATAGAAATGCGTCGTTTTCGTCAGCTGTTATATTCTATAGGGCGGCATACGCCAACAGTAATATACGTGTATCTGATCCGATGACACCAAAGAGCGAATCAAATTGAGATGCATGTCGCCTACAGTCACGCTGTCGCCGCGACAAATTTAGTATATCGTTCTATCATGGTATATGGCTATATCACCATATCTATAAATTCACTGAAGAACGACGCTGAGGAAGAGTGCCTGACGACGCTGAGGAAGAGAGTTTCTACGTATGCGTACGTTAAAATTACTTACGATATTATATTCATAGAAAATATTTTGAACAGAACCCAACCCGCAGACCATAGATAATAGACAACATTTTTATAGAAAATACATAATGCCAACGGCTAAAAATAAACAACACGCAACTTTGACATTAGTCGAAAATGTGTAGGCTTATAAAAAATGATGAATGAGGCATGCAGGTGTCGATGCAGTGCGGTACAACGTGAGGTAACCTCATTGTTGTTCTGGTGATTTCAATGTTCGTTTAAATGTTCAAAATGTGCTACGGGATATGAAAATCAGTCTGATAACATTTTTAACACCAAGAAAAACGACATTACACACCTTTTTGTGCATCTCAATATACCTAATCACAACTTAATAATCGGACCAATAAATCAATTAAAATTCACTGATCTCCTGTGTACTGGTCCTTATCAAAAAAGTAAAACAGCAGGCTGGATATGCCATCCTCTATCGGAAGACATCCATCATCAGGGTAATTTTTGATCTAGCGTCTGCCACTTGTATTAAACGCCTTAAGAGATAAAATTTAAAATATTCGTTTTGGGCATTAAAAACTAAACGTCCGAAGTTATACTTCTTTGGCGTAACAAAACAAAAACAAAACTTGTGATAACCTAGATTCTTCGACTACCTCTTAATTATCTTGTTATTTCTCGTTGTTTTTATTTTTAAAGTAACAACTGTCACTCTGACGCTTAATCGTTTGTTTACGTTAGTAATTGCAAATGACCGACAATAATAAATTCGTTGCCTAGGCAACGGAATAATTCTACTATCAAACCTGCATTTGTATACAGCTGGCTGATTCGCAGCTATTTTCATACTGTCGTAACGGTGTGCGCGAGCAGCTCTCAATTTAATCCTCGCTCCAAAAGAAGTGTTACTTAACTGAATTACTGAATGAGAAAAGATTTATTGTATTTCCCACTCTCTAAACTTCTTTCAAATCTCCAACCACAAAGATTGGAAGACAGCCACCATCAGAGTGATTTTTCACCTGTAACAGTTCCGTGGAGCTGCACCCGTACAAATTACAGAGGTTCTCATGCCACGACAAGCGACGTCGTTATCTACTACATTTGCCGTTAATTTTTCCTTGGATAACGTACTGGTAAATGCTATATTTATATCCTCTCACGATGTGGCCAAGGTACGACAATTGAAGGCACCCCCCGAACAACGATAAGGGGCACATTTCAATAAATTTGAGGAATGAAGAAAAACGGTTAACCAAATATTTGTACAGGAAAATAATATTTATTATTTATTGATATTATATTATTAATTTAAAAATTTATGCCACTAGATGACAAGCTCACACCGCTAATATTCGCCATCATTGTTATGTGTATCGTTGTTATTAGATTAATCAGTTGTTAAAACCTTACAACACCATCTAGGAGTGAAGGATAAACCTTTTCGATGCATCGAAATGTTCACAGAGATCTTATCATTGTCTTATACTTAACTCAATATGCAAAATATGTACCGCTTATCGTTGTTCGGGGGGTGCCTTCAAATGTTTCCCATTCCGGATTCCAACATTAATTGTCAACTTGTCAGTTCACAGAATTTTGAGGATACATATTATCGATCGTCCAGTTTATTAGTCAGACAACTCCAAATAACTAGTTTTGAGATAATAGCAAAAGAAATGTTCTAATGGTCACCAAAAAATCAAATATTATTGACTTATGCCCGAATTTAATATATTTTATCAACAAGTGTTTAAAGATTCGGTACTTTTAGAGACATTTAGAGAGGACATTTAGAAATATTCTTTTAATAAACCAGACAATATCAACATTTCGTTTAATTCTTTAGAAGTTTATCAGCATTACCATTTTTTGGTGGCATTTTGGAGATATCTGAGTACTGAACCAGGTAGAGTGTAAAATTTTACACAAAACTGCATATTTAACTCAAATTTCATTTTTTTGAGTTGTCTGAGTACTAGACGATCGAATTGTATACAACCACATCTCGAAAGCCGTAACTCTGTGATATCTTTTGGTTTTTCTAACACTGGATGACAATAATTAAAATACGTATCTTAGTATGGGTAAAAGATATTTCGTTTTATGGCAAAATATTCGGCGATTGAATTCGGAAAATTCTCTCTCCTAGGCGCAGAAGTGTAGTGACAAAACAAATTCCCGCCTTTTATTCTTTTTGGCGAAATATTCACACAGCACATAGCGTCGCGATAAATTTTAATGAGGACACTTTAGGGCGACATTTTCAAATGTCGTGTCGCGCTAAAAATCTTCGACGACACTTCGATGAATAAATAATAATATAGAATTTTTCACCTTCTTTTGTTTGCACATTTTCAATTGTTTTTTTAACAATAAGCAAATTTTATACAATAAAATACTTATCATTTTACATCTTAATTAAAAATATTCCAAGCGCAATGCAAAAACGTGACAAATCAAAAAAAAAAAACAACTTACGATAAGGGTTGTTGTTAATAAAAATTATTTACATTACATATTATTAATATACAGGAAATATGACATAATATCAACTGTCTTGTTTTAAAAGAAACAAGAAGACAAAAAATAGTTATGTGGTTCCTAAAAAGGTTTCTCTTGAGTCTTGATAATGGTGTTATAATCGAAATACATATCGACTAATAAACTTAATTAGTAAACATTTAATATTATTAATATCAGACTATTGTAAAAAAATACATAATATTATTTAACTTCACAACGTCTCAACCTATGTCAGGTTGACAGAGCGACCGTCTCTGAAGCCGTGAGCTTAACCCTGTGACTAATGAAATTATTTTTTTATATGTGTTTGTTCCAGTGTAAGATTCTAATGAGTTGGGCGAATGGCGAACAACCAAACCACGTAAAAAAGTTTATTAGTTACTATCACCGTAGGTATGACTAATGTGGTCCGCTTAGGAGCAAGCGAAATAATTAGCTTTTACAATGTTATTTAGGTATTAAACAATCTAACTACGAGTGGTGACGTGTCGGTTTATAATTTCGAGAGTTCCGTGTTCGAATTCCGTGTCAGTAATTTTTTTAATGTATGTTTAGACCTAGAGTATGGATCTAATAGGTTGAGCAAGTGGCCAAACATCCATTTCTCGTAATCGGGCGTATTACGGGATCATACGTTTGAATGTAAAGTATTATTTTTTTATGACTGTGAATATCTCATGACCAGTAACCAAAGACTGAAATCATCATGCACTCAAAGGTAAGAATACTTATGGGAGGAAGAAGCACGTAGAGGCAAAATTATAATAAGTAACAAAAGCTAATAAAATAAACTCACGAACAATCTGCAAATATGCAAAAATGCAAATCTGCAAAGCTGCAAATTTTCTGAATGCAACAAAATTTGCCTTTGTGATTTGGGAAAATGGAAAACTACCATTTTTTGTATAAAAAAAGTTCGTTAGCTACTATAACATTCACCCTGTAAAACCCCATATTATGATCCGCTTTGAGGCGAACATCATAATTAACGTTTACAATATTGTGTAGTAAACAATTTTCAAAACAAAAGCACACTTCCACTCTATCATTTTATCTTTCTCTGTGGAACGTAGCCACAGAAAATGGATTGCCGAAAACTACTAATACAGAACGTCCCCGAAACATCACACCATTGTCACTTGTTTTATCTTCACGAAACACTCTTCGGAAAGAAACTGACTAATGACAATGTGAAACGATAAAAATAAAGTTACGACAGTATACTCTCACCAGTTGTCGATTATTTTCATTATTTTATGGTCAGTTTATTTATGAAAAGGGATCAGTAAGTAACAACCAATAAACACGCAACGCCTTGATAACAAAAAAAATGTTGACCCTCGCGACATCAATCAAACTGAAATGGATTTTTGTCAAAAGCCTTCTATATTAAACGGAGATTTAATATATTATGAAAATGGAATTCAAAGATTGAATTAGTTACTGATAAGAGTGATAAGTAAGTAGTCATTTTATATTGATGTGTCATTTATTACAAACTTCACACTATTTCTCGCATCTGTCAAAAACTGCAATTCTTAAGGGGGGACATGCTCAGCGTACGTCAAAATGGAGCTTTTATGCTATTTTCAAAGCATGATTCTGGACATTCCTTAAACGTTGTAGGTAATCTATTTACATAATTTTGAAGCCTTATTACCCTTTATATTTATTTTAAATATGTGATGACTGCATAAAGTATCCTAACCGATTTTTTTTAACGGTACATGTTCAAACACTCACGTTACCATGATCTTACTTCCTACTTCATTTATCGTTTGTAAATATATGGCTACGGCCGTATGTTGTAGCTTAACCACTAAGAAATGCCAATAGAATTGGCGTATTTCAAAAAAATACTACCTAATTCTTAGGTCAATAATTATTATAAAGCAAACATTATTCGTAGAATGTTTATCACATTTGAATGGTCAAAGACATAACTTATAATCAGTTTTCAATTAACTGATTTAATTCAATTAACAATTATTAACTGATCTTTAAAATTTTAAATGTGTAAATTTTGCCCATTCTTTGAATAATAAAATGCCTAATTCTTGTCAAATTTGGGATCACAGAGTTTATCAATATAATTTTTTATCGTAAATATTTCACTATAATAATGTCGATATAAATTATACTGATGGTTTTATAAATGCGTTTAAAAATTAATAAATGTAAAAAATCTTAACACCACTGCACATTTATGAACTGAAATATGACTATATTCTAAAACATTAGAGCGAGAGATATAAAAGAATACTATGTTATGTAATAAAAATACTTTATGCAGTCATCAAATGTTTAAAATAATATAAAGGATAATAAGGCTTCAAAATTATATAAATAGATTATCTACAACATTTAAGGTATGTCCAGGATCATGCTTTGAAAATAGAAAAAAAGCTCCATTTTGACCCACGCTGAGCACGTCCGCCCTTAAGTTGTGACTATATTATTCGCGTACTATCACGTGACGTTACAGTAAGCTGCCACTACGGGAAAATAGTGTGTAATGTCGTTTTTCTTGGTGTTAAAAATGTTATCAGACTGATGCTCAAATCCCGTAGTACATTTTGAACCTATAATAAACGAACATTGTCAGTTAGCAAAATCTGCCGAAATCATCTTAACAATGAGGTCACTTCACGTTGTACTGCACTGCATCGATACCTGCATGACTCAGTGAACATTTTTCATCATTTTCTACATGCCTACACATTTTCGAATCATCTAAAAATCGCGTGTTTTTTATTTTAAGCGATTGGCACTATGGATTTTCTATAACAATGTTGTCCATTATATATGCCTATGGTCTGCAGGTCAGGTTCTGTTCAAAATATTATCTATGTTATAATATCGCAAGTAATTCTAACGTACGCACGGGAATGGGACGATTTGGCACCGCGAACTGGCCTCCGCCGATTGGCCTCCGGTAATTGGCCGCCGGTACAATCGGACGCCGGCCCAATTGGACGCCGACCCAATTCGACGCCGACCCAACTGGCCTCCGGGAGATTGGACGCCGCACAGTTGAATTAAATGCGCAAAGGAATAGACGTACGTTACGATTTGTTGGAGTAAATAAGCAAGTCAGTTTAATATGCTTCTATCTTCTCAGTAGGTGTACCTTATACATTTCGCGCTTGACACATTTTTAATATAGATTGAGAAAAATTATTATGCCTGATGATGTTTATTAAAAGAAAATAATTCTTCCCTCGCTAAAACTTAAAGATGTGCATAATCAATTAATTTATTGTCTATACATGGGTACTTATTTATATTTGCAACAAATATTTAAAATAATGTTAGATGTTAGAAAAAAAATTACATTATATTTCAGCGTTTTATCGACTTAATATTATAATAAAGCTTAAACATGTATATTATTATGCATAAATGCGTATTTTAAGATAGTATGAAATTACAAACAAAATATTAAGTAAATTATCTGCTAAGTATAAATGTTTCAGTAGTTTGATTGATAAATTACTTAGGTACTGGATGCCGGATGAAATCCCGAAGGCCGAAATCCCGAATGCTGAAATCCCGAATGGCCGAAATCCCGAAAAATGAAAAAATACAAACATCAATAATTGCGCAATTTTTGCAAGAGAGACAAAAACCCATTTTTTGTGGAAATATAAAAAATGTAAAATACAAACATCAATAATTGCGCAATCGTGACCGCAATTTTTGCAAGAGACACAAAAACCTATTTTTTGTGGAAATATAAAAAAAATGTAAAATACAAACATCGACAATTGCGCAATCGTGAATTGCGCAATTTTTGTGAGATGCACAAAATCCATTCGTTCTACAAAATGGTCTCTCCTGAAAAAAATTGCGCAATCAGAAAAACCCATTTTCCGAAAAAATAGGATTTGTCTCTCTTACAAAAATTGCGGTCACGATTGCGCAATTATTGATGTTTGTATTTTACATTTTTTATATTTCCACAAAAAATGGGTTTTTGTCTCTCTTGCAAAAATTGCGTAATTATTGATGTTTGTATTTTTTCATTTTTCGGGATTTCGGCCATTCGGGATTTCAGCATTCGGGATTTCGGCCTTCGGGATTTCATCTGGCATCCAGTACCTAAGTAGTTTATCAATCAAACTACTGAAAAACATTTATACTTAGCAGATAATTTACTTAATATTTTGTTTGTAATTTCATACTATCTTAAAATACGCATTTATGCATAATAATATACATGTTTAAGCTTTATTATAATATTAAGTCGATAAAACGCTGAAATATAATGTAATTTTCATTCTAACATCTAACATTATTTTAAATATTTGTTGCAAATATAAATAAGTACCCATGTATAGACAATAAATTAATTGATTATGCACATCTTTAAGTTTTAGCGAGGGAAGAATTATTTTCTTTTAATAAACATCATCAGGCATAATAATTTTTCTCAATCTATATTAAAAATGTGTCAAGCGCGAAATGTATAAGGTACACCTACTGAGAAGATAGAAGCATATTAAACTGACTTGCTTATTTACTCCAACAAATCGTAACGTACGTCTATTCCTTTGCGCATTTAATTCAACTGTGCGGCGTCCAATCTCCCGGAGGCCAGTTGGGTCGGCGTCGAATTGGGTCGGCGTCCAATTGGGCCGGCGTCCGATTGTACCGGCGGCCAATTACCGGAGGCCAATCGGCGGAGGCCAGTTCGCGGTGCCAAATCGTCCTAGACCCCGTACGCACACATATAAAACACGTTGAAATTAATTGAAATTAGCATGAATAATGTTAGCGTTGGCATTCTCCATCATTGAATTTACAGAGGTGTTGATCATTTAAAATATTCTTTAAAATGACGAAACCATAGACTACATTATTTGTCACCGTGACAGCGTGACAGCGTGACAGTACGCGATGTGCATCTCAATATAATCACAACTATAGTTTCATGACAATTCACAACACAAAAATAAATGCGTGGTTGTACGAATGTAGTATTCTCGAGTGGGCAAAAATATGGGATAAACAAACGTGTTAATGAATATGTTATTTTTAATATTTATATATTATAGGAATATCTATCAATATAAAATTGAACTAACGGTCTCAATCGGTAATGAAGTACTTTTCACACAAACACTTAAAATAAACAGACATTAACTGAACTTATACACAGTGCAGTGTAGTGTAGTATACATACACATATAAACACAGTATTATATTTTTTCGACCATGTCCGATCCTAATAAGATCATAATATGGGCTTCCACAGAGTTTGTATTAACAGATTTTGTTTTTGTCCGAGAAATGGATGTTAGAAATATACTCAACCTATTAGGTTCATACTCTCACTCAAACAAATTGAAAAACAATATGTATATTTACCAGACCCAGAATTCGAACCTGGGAGCCACTAGTGAAATAATAAATACCCATAAAACAAATTAATCAAATATGTAAGTATCCGTATAAAAAAACTAAAGTTAATAGTTGAACGAAACACCAAATTAAAATATAATAAAATTAAAATAACGAACAACCAGAATATTATTTTTTTTTTCGACCATGTCTGATCCTAATATGATCATATGGGCCTCCACAGAGTAGAGGTTTGTATTAACAGATTTTGTTTTTCACGAAAAATGGATGTCAGCCACTTGCTCAACCTATTAGGTCCATACCCTGACTCACACACAAATTGAAAAACAATATGTGTACTTGCCAGACCCAGGATTCGAACCTGGGACCCACGGCGTGATAGTCCAACGCTTAAGCCGCGCGGCTACCATGGGCATATTATAATATCGTCTCTGTTCTGGCAGAACAGACTAACTGGAGAATTCTAGTTTTGAATAATTTGACTTTGAAGTTGTTAAAATGTTTGAAATGGTCTATCATGTGAGATTATTAAGTAATCGTAGAACGGATGACTTTAAAATAAAGACTGTTTATTAAGAAGGTTTCCAGACGGTAAAGTTTGAAATAAGGAACATTTTGATATAAATAACTCAATATGTCATTTTTAGAATTAGTGTATTCTGCCAGAACAGTGACGATATAATATATATTAAAGATTTTCTTTGTTAATTCAGAAGGCTTTCAATTTATTGCGTTTGTTAACTTCCGCTTCATTAAATCATACACCAAAACTCCCGTCAAAGTCTCAGTCAAAATTGTTTGGCGTTCGCAATTTTACCTTATTTATTTGTTTTATGTAGCAACAGCACTAAAATATTTATTTTACGTTTTAAAAAAAAATCATCTAAAACCCCGAGTTCCAATATTTTCGTCTAAAGATTTAAAAAAGCCCCTATTTGTCTCGTGTTCAGTATAAGTTATTTACAAAATTCTACTGTACCTAGAACCCAAACTAAATTACCTATATCCTTCTTATGATTGGTACTCGAAAGTCACACCACAACAGAACCCCTATTTACCCCTGTCGGACCTATTACGTGTCAGCCAGGTAATTGTTTCTCGATATATTACAAAATATTTCAAGGGTTCCTCTTAACCAGTGGTGCGCAACCCACGACCCTCAATCCGAAATCGTGACAAATGTTTTAATAATTTATCGTATTTATAGATTTCTGGGTTTTTACATTGTGTACTTCTGCCTTCTTTGCTCCACGTTTCAGACTCATTGTAGAGGCCATTCTCAAGAGAATTATTTTTACATACGAAAGGTATATTTTCTTAAGGGATTAATCTCCAGAACTAGCTACCTGGCTGTCTTATAGCAATATAATCAGGGTTACAAATTTGGCTGAAAATCATATATTTTTTTGTCAGTTCGGCCCACATGCTCGTCGTAGGTCAAAATTGAGTTTTTATTGTATTTTCAAACCATGATCCTGGACACTCCTTAAACGTTGTAGATAATCTATTTATATATTTTGAAGCCTTATTATCCTTTTTATTTATTTCAAACATTTGATGACTGCATAAAGTATTTTTGTTACACAAAATAGTATTCTTTTAAACCTCTCGCTCTAATGTTTTAGAATATAGTCATATTTCGGTACATGAATGTGCAGTGGTTTTAAGATTTTTTACGTTTATTAATTTTTAATCGCATTTATAAAACTATTAGTATAATTTATGACGAGAAAATTTTAGTAAAATATTTACGATAAAAAATTATATTGATAATCTCTGTGATCCCAAATTTGACAAGAATTTTATATTATTCAAAAAATCGGCAAGATTAACACATTTGAAGATGATTCTAATGATACTTATTATAAGCTATGTCTTTGACCATTCAAGTGTGATAAACATCTTATGAATAATGATTGCTTTATAATAATTATTGACCTAAGAATAAGGTAGTGTTTTTTTGAAATACGTCATTTCTTTTGTCATTCCCCAGTGTTTAAGCTACAATATACGGCCGTAGCCATAAATTGACAAAGTATAATTGAAGTAGGGAGTAAAATAATATTGACGCGCGTGTTTGAACATGTACCGTTTAAAAAAAATAAAAATAAATTCGGTTAGGTTAGTTTATATATATTAATTTATTAATTATTATATATAAACTAACCTAACCGATTAATTGTTAATTAATTGTAAATTAATTAATTTATATATATTATATTCTTAATAAATTGTGGGTAAAATATTACAATAGCAATAGACGGAAACGTATTTTATAAAATGTAAAAATGAGTTATACTTGTTTTAATATAGTATACCTTGTATCTTACAGATACTACCTTCATGTTCTGCCAGTGAGCCATTTCCGAAAGGCACACAAAACATCGGTCAACAAGGCATTAGGTAGAAAGCCATCGCATCGAGACCAGTAAAACAATCGACAGACATAGCTCGCCTTTCGCCAAAGTGAACAGCATCATTTTCATTGCTTAAATTATCGTGCTTAATTATTATAAGGTGCTATGTTGTAATAAACACGTCGCTCTTTGTCTTTTTGACAGTTTCTTGTGACTTTACCGCCCGAATCCTGTCTCCCGTCTATCAGGCCACTGCAATTATTACCAAAAGACCAGTTAAGATCCATACACTGTTTATTTTAAAATAACTGTCACTAATTGTATCTCGATGAAAACGTCTGGAGGAAAATTAATCTCAATGGGGAATATCTGTGACTTACATCTCCACCTATTCAAGGCAGTGTCGCTTTCGGGTAGCGAGTCATTGCAAGTTATGCCTACAGGCCCACTATAGTCAGGCCGTGTGACGAAACTATAAACATCGATGGTAGTGCAAGTGATTACTCATAGTTCTGAAGCAGTATGGTAAAATGATGATTATTGCACATTTAAATTAGTGGTAATAATTTGAACGAAATAAGCAATTAAAAACCTTCATTAATTCAAAAGGTTACCTACCGTTTTGCATTCGAAAACAATCAATAACTATCACTACAAATGTAATTCACAATTAAGTGCCATACGTGAGTATAGTTGGCATTGCTTTAGTCCATACACTGTAAGAAGTCAAATAACTAAATCAAACATCATTTTCCTGTTAATTGACGTATGCAACATTATATTATTATCTACGTATATTTGACGTCTCTCTTGTATTCTTAGTTGTTCTCTCGTGGCTGTGGATTGTGACCACCTAGAAACTCTGTCATCTCTTAACTGACCAAGACTTTCCACCCCTCTCGATCCTCTGATTCTTAAAGGCTTTCCCCAGTCAGCTCGTTCACTTGATCGCTTCTTCACCTCCTCCTTCTTCATCCTCTGCTTCACCTTCCCTGGAGGCTACCCAAAACCACCAGTCTCTCCAGGTTATCAGATCTGCGCCGAAGAATATGTCCATAAAACTGCAGAATGCGTCTCAAACATATTTTCGAGAGTCGTTCCTTTATCTTGATTATCTTTTCCTTTATTATGTGACGTATGTAACAGCCATAAATCAGTCAATTACGTACACTGCAAATCAAAAATATATACAATTAAAACTAAAATGCCATTGACCTGTGTAAAATGTTCCATAATATTGACAAATGTTTATATAAGCCAGTTTGTACATCAAAACTCGTCTCGCTGCAACGTGTTGAATACGTCCATGTGACGTCATCATTAACCAATAAACACACGTTGCCAAATGGAGCTCCTCAGATCGGTCGAATGCAACTTTTTAGTTTGAAAAAAATATCTAGTGCTGACATTAACAAATCGCATGCGTTTCAGGCTGCGAATCGAAGACCCCAGAATTTATACACACACCTACGAATTGGTCATTGGTATATACTGTATACAGGCTCACCGGTCGCCGCATCCAAATGTATATACGTTTCGAGAGATTACGCGCGACTGTCATTAGGTAGATGTGCACGGTCTTCATATGCAACACCGTAGCAACATTCATAGATAGTTTGATTTACGACTGTGCGGCAGACGAGACGAGTCTAGATGTCGTACTGTGTCAAATTCTCTTGGGCTCTACGCGACAGAAATTTCAAAATAGGACAGTATGTAAAATATAACAGCTATATGCCACCCTATTTTGGATCGGGTATAGCATTGCCGAATCAAGTAGAAAGCCGATACATTCACAACGACTGGTCCTACTTTTTCCGCCCCTCCCGTTGTTGTCTATGGATGACCTGTCATTGCCTGTCATTGTTCTATAGAGTGCTCATATTGACGCGTTTGTCGTGTTCACACAGGGAATGGTTTGATTTGAATAAATAAGTTACATGATAAATAAAACACTAGCATTAACACACCATCTACAAAAATGTAATGCATGGATTAATGCTACATACTTTTTGGAAATCGATATTACCACTGGTTTTTATATGAAGGACTAGTCTGACTTTGACAGCTGACGATTAACATGAATGTATATTATTTATAATGTATTAATATATTTGATTTGAGATTTTATTATAATTCAATTTGAAACAAGAAAGAGCGAATCAATATGTCAAGCAATCTGGGATCTGATTTTGACAGCTGAAAAGTGGACCACTCGTTGCTTGTGCAAAAAGATATGCTCAGACTTTATTAATTTAAATATGGCGGTGGGTATAGTCAAGACCATGATACATATGCGGGTATGGATAAAAATGATGGTAAAAGGGTTGTACTAGTGTCCGCGTGTTAAAACTAACAATCCCCTCCAGTGCAGCTAATCGCACTCATGTATTATTTCATTTTACGCTCCCGTAGTGTACGGATCTATCAATATACGTAATTTGAAGCTTTTCATAATAAAAATATGCCTAAAACGATCACGAGTGATGTTAAAATTATTATTAGTAATTTTTGGCTTATTGCGAAGAAAAGGAGAACCGATACATTATTTAAACATGCCTCTAGCACGCGTTGCCGCCATAACAGGTACGTCACTGAGAAGTCTTCTACATAGTATAACTACAGTAACTACAGTTATCGCCGATTTCTTATTGTCCGACAATACAGAAAATAGATTGCAAATATAATTATAATATAAGTGAACAAGATTGGTGTTACTTTATTACTGTGCGAGTTGTTTTATTTGGATAATTAATTTTTTAATGTTTATTTAAAAAAGTACACCGCAGTTAACAATAAATGTTAAAGACAAAATTCGTTATCCAAGCGAGCGTTTAATCAATAAGCTGCGGCACCCTGCCAAATAATAATATTTTCTGTATACAATTCCGCGCTTTTATTTGATGATTAGCCTTTCGCCTGACGGGTCAAAGCGCTTTTAATTTCGTACGAATACAATTTTCTCCCTTTTCATTCGACAACCGATGTCGGGAAACATGGACGGAACGCGAGGGGGTTAGAATGACTTTCTCTTTTTCACATTAATCGTGACATTGTCATCATCGAAACTACAACACAATATTATGAGTCTTGTATCTTGAAATCTCTTGGATAACACACCATTTTTTTAACATTTCCACTTTGACTTTTAAGCGCGAAATATATTATGGCACTATCACGTGACGTCACAGTAATGGGTCGATTACATTAAGCTACTTTACAATCTGCTTGTTGGGGAACTTACAATCTGCTTGTAAACTCGCCTAGTATCATCATCAAACAAGCTAACAAGCAGATTGTAAACAATCTACCGATAAAAGTTGATAGCCGGTCCACTCCACCGTCACCTGTCAACCTCCTGGTAAAAAAACGAACTATCAATACGTCCTGTCAAAATAGTACCGAAAATGACGGATTCAACTAGCTAGCTTTGTGTGTCATCATCACAATCGCACTACCTGACTCGCCCGCTTTTAAACTCGCCGACAAGCAGCTTGTAGAGTAGCTCAATGTCATTGACGCATAAGCTGCCGCTACGGGAAAAAAGTGTGTACAGACCTACAAACTTATCTGTAGAATGGTCAAAAATGGAACTACGTACGAGTACTACCATAGGACGCTATTTTGAAAATTTCTTTCGAATGTCAGATTTTGTCCAATTACGAGTCTTGATTGAGTAGTTTTCGACAGTGGCTACATCATCCCATCATTCAGATAAGTTTTTAGGTCTGTAATGTCGTTTTTCTTGCTGTTTATAATGTTATCAGACAGATGCTCCCATCTCGTAGCACATTTTGAACCTTTAAACGAACATTGTCTGTTAGCAAAATCAGTCCAAATCACCAGGACGACAATGAGGTCACCTCACGTTATACTGCACTTAATCGACAGCTGCATGACTTAATGAACGTTTTTATCACTTTTTATCCCTACACATTTTTGAATCATGTCAAAATCTCGTGTTTTTTGTTTTTAGCAGTTGGCACTACGTATTTTCTGTAAGAATGTTGTCTATCATCTATGGTCTGCGGGTTGGGTTCCGTTCAAAATATTATTGAATTTACAGAGATCGTGCTCGTTCAAAATGACGAAACCATAGACTAAATTTGTCGCCGTGACAGCGTGACAGTACGCGACATACCTATATCTCAATATAATCACAACTTTATAATGACTTTTTCTTTTTGTCATCATTGGAACTACAACCTGATTTGAGTCTTCTATCTTTAAATTTCTTGGATAACACACAATTTTTATATAAAGCCACTTTGTTGTTTTTTTAAACATTCCCACATTTATGTATACACTCGCAAAATATCTTCAATTCGAATCGACAAAATTTTAGAGCGTTGTTTTAATTCCTGAGATATCTCATTTTCATAATCGTGTTTCATATCCGGCAATATACTTCTCTACTTTTTTTTCCATCAGCCTTCATTAATGAATTTTATTGAAATGTCGTTTAATACTTTCTATATAATCGACATAGCACAATAATTTCCGTCAAACAAATAAATACAAAAACGAGACACGGCTATAATCTGATTATATTGTACTGGTAATTAATTACTATCTGTCAAAGCAATAATATGTCAGTTCAATTGTTTCCTTTAACGACACAATAAACTTCAAACTATTCTTTTAGTTTGAAGCATTTTCAAATATCGAATTAAGGTTGCCATGATCATAGACAATATAGGTAAGTAGAGAAAATTGTTGTGCCATTTCTAGTGTACTTTATTATTTTACATTATGTTTATTATTATTAATATTATTACATTATATATAATTATTGTAATAATATTTATAATCAATAAAAATTACATGATGATATTAGGTACTTACGTGTATAATATTTTATTATATATTACCTCCGTATAAAATTCATACTTGACAGCAAAAATAAAATCATTGATTTTACAATTATATACTAATTAGGATAACTACCTGCATAATTATAATATATTATTGTGTTAGACTACCTTTTTATGACTTTCATAACGATTCTTGGTTTTAAATAAATAGTTGTTTTTACTTTTACATAATATGACCTTTTACGAGAAATATTGTAAGCCATTTCAATCTATTAGGTTCATACTTCGAAAAAATAATATGTATATTTTTTTACTGCAACAATCAAAATATCGGAAAAATAAAACTATCAAAAATGACAAATAAGCGAAACATTAATTTCAAACTGATAGATTTAATTTTTATAAGTAACATTTTAATATTACCACCTTAAAACAATCATTACCCCAAATCAATTGACTGCTGGATGAAAGCCTCTCTAAGCTGATTCCATTTCTCTCGTTCCTGTGAATTGCATTGCTATATTGAGCAATCGGCAATTGCCAACTAGCAAAACAGCTGACCTTTAGCAACTGCATGTTTATGTGTGTACATACACAATAAATAAAATCTTGGTTATATCCATGGCATTTAATTAAAAAAGCGTTTGTTATGTAAATAAAAGAAGGTAAATAATTATTTTGTCTGATTGCTTATATATTCTTAATTAACTGTTTTTTTATTCTACGAATAATTCACAAGATTTAAGAATATAACATTCTAATTGTTGAATATACATAATTTTGAAAACACTTAAAACACATAAAAAAATCTTTTTGGAAAAAGTAAGACAAAAAAAGTAAGTATAGTAGCTCAATTTGGGAAGCGCTTCAGTGAGGATTAAAAGGCCAATAGTTAAAAATTTTCGTAATTTAGTATGACTCCTTTAGTATAGTGGACTGTGTGCGTGGGCTCGATACCCGAGAGATGCAGGTTCAATTCCTGTGGGGTGTCTTACTTTTTTCCAAAAGATTTTTTTCTATTGGTTATAATTTATCAGAAGTTTTTTCAAAATTATGTATGCATATATATTCATTAAAAAGCCCCGTGCCCTCGTATCTAAGGGGAATATTTTTAATCAATAACAATTTTGACGGCCTATACATTCGGTTCGATCTTGACCAGGCTATTTGGGATTTTATTTTTATAAACATAATAAAATACTGAACAAAATAGAAATAAAAAAATACGGTGACACTCGTAATATGGCAGCCTTAAGTATATTGCCATAAAGACAAAAATAATAAAGAAGTTTTTTTAACGACTTTAATCACATAAATGTTTTTATTTCAAGTTATTAATATAATATGTACGCGTATTTTTTTTAAATGGGATACACTTAGAATGGAGCAGTACGCCCGTGGAAGAAATCTCTCGGCAAAGCGACATAATATGCTTCTACTTCGGTGGGTCCCTTCGAATAATCTCCAGATTTTTTTTCACTTGCGTATTTTTGGAAAAATTTGCAAAAACGCTCCGGCGAATAAAATTCCGAGATGAAATGGTTCGGATAAAGGCACAAGACAACTGTTTTGCATTTTCGGCGCAGACATTCTTCGAATCTCATTATTAATTTCATATCCATCCTAAGTGGTTTCTTTTTATTACGTTTTTCGCCAGTGATGCCCCCTTTAATGGCTCGCAAGGACCGGTTCATAGTGACACGGAGATTGTCTCAAAGGGCAAATTGCCTGGGACTTTATTCAATTGTTTGTAATGAGGTGATGACAATTTTTTGTATGTGGGGCCAGATGTTCTTGAAATAAACTGGATATATCTTCACTTAAAATAGTAAATACATTGTACAATTCTGACACATTTAAAGACAAAATAATATCAAGAAATCATTGAAATATCTACACATGTTTAGAGAAAGTACACCTACCAGTAGTGTATTGCTAAATAAAATATTACCTTCCAAAAAGGTTAAATTAACGTAGAAAATTTCGAATTTCATCACATTAAGTAAAAAAGTAGATGCTTAATAAATTTTCCCATAATTACTTCGGAATTTGACTAAACAATCGCTTTCATCGTATATTTACCCAAGTTTTTAATAACAACGACATAATGTTCTATACAGAGAACTTATAAATAATGGGAATTGAAATTAACTCTAACGGGTGTGGAGTTGCGGGCAACCGATCTCGAGTGTGGAAGAATATGAGACATGTATCAAGAATATGCTTTTGTTTTGTTCTGACAATTGCTCCCGTTTTATGCACTGGCGCTTAATCAATATTGGTGTATTTGAAGGTTGCAACACACACTATTGCACGTCTATAATGTGTGGTTCATTTTTGTAGGACACTCACACATTCAAAACCCTTCGTCAAATCTTCTTCTTGGTCTTACACTCATGGCTGAGGATCGTGACCACTTTTTAATTTTGCCATCCCTTGAGCGACCAGACTTTCCATCCTTCTCGTTCTTCCGCTTACCTCAGGGCAGAATTAATGGTGCCCCCAGTCAGCTCTTTCACTTGGTCGCTCCAGTGCGCAAATGCTCTTCCTCTGCTACGCCTTCACTGGACGCCACCCAAAAGTCTCTCCAGGTTGTCCAGTCCGCGCCGGACAATATGTCCATAAAACTGCAGAATGCGTCTCAGACATATTGTCAAGAGCCGTTCCTTTATCTTAAGTATCTGGGTGATTGACTGGTTTGTTCTGTGTTCTGTCCAAGAAATACGAAGCATTCGGCGCCAACACCACATCTTAAAGGCATCAATTGCCTTCCGCTACCTTGTTTCAGGATCCATTTGGATATAGCCTATCGGGATTCTATTTAATAATCAGGTGTGGTTTTTTTTTTAATTTCTTATACCGTTGTTGTCTCGGACACTGTATATTTTCCGATCATCAATATACTCTTATTTATCATTATCCATTATAACGAACCGTTTGATAAGATACTCTTGCTACATCACTAGCTTATGCCTGCCTATTAACGAGGCGATTAGGCACGAGGATTTATCTGGATTTGCTTCTGGATTTTGCCGGTTATGGAAAAAAACGCCATACTAAGCACAAATGGCGTATCTGAATATTTAATTTTTTTTTTATATTGATGGGAACGATGTTATATCATATTTTATTCTACGTTTTATAAAAAAAGATATTGTGGTTATCTGTTAAACAAAAAACATTTTTTTAGTCTTAACGCTCCGTGATTTACGTTATAATTTCGGCTATTGATTTAAATCATTATTTTTTTAATACATGCTTAGGCAGCTTAGAATAAGAATTTAAAATATAAATTATAATGCTATACATATTCAAAATTAATACTCAGAGAAATATAATAAATTTAAATGTGCTTGTATAATATATACATACAATATTTACAGTTAAAAAGAGGTTTGTAATTAAACAAATAGTTCATACCAATCTAATAAGTAAATTCTCTGAATTCGATTTTCAAATGCTTTAGACACATTGACAATAATAAAAAGTCTTTAAAATATATTTTAAATGAATAATATATATAATATATTAATACTATAACAGGCGATGAGGCCCAATGATATTAGTGTAATCAGTAATTGGAGATGAACAATCACAAACACCCAGGCTTTGAGAAAATCGAATAAATATATTTTGATCTCAACAACAATCGAACCCGGGATGAAGGGTCACCGCCTTATGCACTGGACTACAAGGGCCGCCGATTTATATCGATTTACATTAATAAATTACATACAGTCATTACTAGGTACTTGCGAAAAGCAAAATTTATCACGAATTTAAAAATAACAAATATTTTAATTTTTAACAGACTTTTTGTAGTTTTTGCAGGTTGGACATAGACTTTAGATACATAGGACATGGATTATACTTTAGGACATAGATTATCGCCCTCCCAATTGGCATTACCATTGCCTGGTTGGTTCTGCACCTTGGGAGACTTGAGCACCAGTGGTAATGTTGGAGTATTCTAGTTTTTCTAGTTAAGATGTAAGTCCATATCCCATTATTGTCGCTATTCAGCCACGATTGTTTTGAGAGAAATTATATATATATTAAGTTTTTCGTTTGTATGAAATTTTATTATGTGAATTTATATTGTTTTTATAAAATTTTAACTGAATGTCCCCAAGCTGATATCACTATGCAAATATATTAATAATGGGTATATTGTATATTAATAATTGATCACAATGTCGTTCGCTGAATTTATTGTAAGCCGAAATGAATTAAGTCTCCGTCATTTGAAAAGCCAGAAAACATTATTTCGTAAAGTTGAACAGTAATTATGATGGATTTGTTTCTCAGCCTAAAGCTGTGCTCAGCCTCCAGTGGCGTCACCCTCGTATCTTACAAAGAGGGTCAAATTTTTGAAAGTATCTCAGTGCTGACTTAGGATATAAATATCATCATCGTACAAGACAAGTAAATCATACAATATTTAATAATCTATCTTAAAGTAAAGTTAATTAAAAATAATTATAAGATAAAAAAAAAAAAAACTTTTTATATACCACGTTTTTAAATTTTCTGTTGAATCATATAAACTGGACAATTATATGTATTAATAAAAACTTTTTATTGTAGTTGATAGAAATACTGAATACATATTATGGAATAAGTACAGAAATGTCATTTTGACATTTCATATTCATTAAAAACTAGGACCCACTTATGCGTCAATTACATTGAGTTACTTTACGAGCTGTTTGTTGGCGAATTTAATAGCGGGCGATTCAGCTTCTGCGATTGTGATGATGACACACAAAACTTTCCATTCGCTGAGAAGCCACAAGCCAGCGACTATTTTGGCAGAACGTAGTTCGTTTTTTTACCAATAGGTTGCTACTGCGCTCCAGACGCAGTAGGCGCACACGCCGGTGTGTAGCGTGTAAAGTTGACCGGCTTTCAACTTTTATCGGTAGATTGTTTACAATCTGCTTGTTAGCTTGTTGACACTGGGCAACTTTTCAGGCAGATTGTAAATTCGCCAACAAGCAGCTCGTAAAGTAGCTCAATGTAATTGACGCATTAGCAACCAATAATAAATAGTGAGTAGTAAATATTACTTTTAGCGATTTTTTTCCGAAACATACAAAACAGAATTAACTGAAAATTAATTCAATTCTGCTTAAAGATGGCCAAAAGTATTAAAAGAATGCATTGGCATTGTGTTCTAATATAGTCTAAAAGTTTCAAATATCTAGCTAGTCGGGAAGTTAGTTAAAAATCTTGGACAAACAAGAAAAAAATTGTACTGAACCAGAAAAAATCTGTACCGGACAAACAAGAATACGAGCTAATAAAAACGTGGTAAAATACCAAGTATTGTAGAATTTCTTGATAGTTGCTGGATTCTGTTTTTTGTGTGAGTTGAATACTTAAGGTGATACATCAGTGAAACGGCAAATAATTTTCAACTATAGGCGCGACGAAATTTCGGACTCGCTGCCATTCGGAGAGAGAACGTCGAGCTGGAAACACGTCAATTTGTTTCGTGATGGCGACGGGCGTATTAATTCTTAAATCGTGTAAAGATGACTAAAAACGTTACCCATTTACTTTAAAAAGAAAACATGTCAATGAATATATTATTATTGTTACTAATAGAACATACGTTAAAGTGCCCACCACCACCCGTCATATATGCACAGCCGTGGATATGCACGGCCACTTTCTATGACGCTTTAAACGTGTCTGAAAGAAATGATTTTAAGTGCTCATTCTGTCCCGAGACGGAGCCGCACGGCACTGATGCTGCAACCATGCATCGTAGTGCTTAAAGAAGAAAGTTAAGAAAGAAATTTTGTTACTAATAGAACATACGTTAAAGTGCCCACGACCACCCGTCATATATGCACAACCGTGGATATGCACGGCCGCTTTCTATGACGCTTTAAACGTGTCTGAAAGAAGTGATTTTAAGTGCTCATTCCGTCCCGAGACGGAGCCGCACGGGACTGATGCTGCAACCATGCACCGCAGTGCTTAAAGAAGAAAGTTAAGAAAGAAAATGTTTGTTTTTTGGACTGGCTCTGCTGTCCGCTGACTCGCATACTGAGTGTCACGAATTGAAATGGATGAGTCTACAGAAGAGTCGGGACTATCCCGCTCCCCATACGACGCTGCAAATTTCTCAAATGCCGCAAAGTTGGCCTCGTTACTAATAGAACAATAAACAGAACATTAAATGGACACATGTTGGATTTATATGACAAATTATATTTTGTTTGACATGCGTCATTTGCACCCGTGACCCGCAATCCGCGCATCGCCTAGCCACGATCTTTTTAGACCGTGCCTTACGAAACCTCTGATCTGATACAACTGCCCAAGGACATGGAGGTATAAGGAAAGTTGGTCACCAATCTTCGATAGAAGACAACACGGCACTAAAAGAATAAGACGTACATCGTATGGTGATAATAATTATTTGTCTTCAATATGCCAATGGATATGTTTTGGAAAAGGTTCCCGCCTCCGCTCCCGTTATGTATATGCAGTCACGTCGATGCCCGACCGTCTATCATAACCCTTAAGTGTGCCAGTTCAAAGAATTTAAGCTCTCATTTTGTCCCGAGCGGAGCCGCACGGGACTGGTGATGCAACCTTGCACCGAAGTAGGCAATGGATATGTAAAGTTTTTTTTAAATACGCTTGTGAATCTAATTGCGTGCACTATTATTATCCGTGTCCGGAAATTTGTACGTATGCAGTTCGTCGTATCACACTTCACCGTGAAATCTTGTATCGGAAATACATGGCCGCATATTAAAGACCATCCAACCTCTTTGGGTCGTATAGTACTGACCATGACCCCCATAAGGGGGGGTTGACAGGGCTCTATCCTGGGGGCCCGGGCTTAGAAGGGGCCCGGCGTGGCGAGTCGACCAGATATGTGAGATAAATAGACATCGCAAATTTGCTTTAATAGTGAAGAAAGTCGCCTGCAGCGCTATTTTACTTCAATAGTGTTATATTATTAAAATATACGGTTATTTTAATTTTTTATTGTGGGTCGATACTCGGCAACTCCATAATTCAAATGGATGCATTAAAAATACACATTAATTTTACTGATACACAATTTAGAAAACACTACTGTAAAGCGTCACACCGACTTTACCCTTAGCGATAGATAGGGGGGCCCTCCAAAGATCCTAGCCTGGGGGCCATGGTACTGACAATATAATGTCGGTTTACACTTTACAGGAAGTCAGCAGCAAACAAATTTTGAAAACAGCCGAAATACTGAATTATTTGTTAGGTTAGGTTAGGTTTTCATTCATGAATTCATGAATTTTGCCATAATCAGCGATGAAAATTGAATTAATGTTCATATTGAATCTAATAAAATTGGAGATCGTATAGTAAACGGCGAACTGTGCCACGGTGGAATGTTTTACGTACAATTTACATGTAACCATTATTATCTTATACTGGAGATGGTCAATTGTCCGGATACGCATCAATCACTTGTATCGCATTTTTTCCCTCACGCATACATTTTGTATTCATCTCACGTGATGGAGCACGTGTCGTAAATATGTTTTATACTAGGTGATACCATTGAAGTCCCAAGATGTGTCGATTAATTTTTATTTCAATTTTAAAGCAAAATACATAACGTTGTCATATTCTGAATACTATGGGAAAACGGGTTCAGTAAAGTGCATAATTTCGTGTAGTTATATAAAAAGCACCCAGTCCACAATTTAAGTAAAAATGAGTTATCACGTTTAATATAACGTAACATGTTTTTGTTACGTTCTGTAAGTATTACACATAATACAGACTCTCTTCGTATAAAAATGTTGTTCAAATTTAATAATAAAGATTTCACTGATCACAGAATACGCCACATTCGAACTATCTCCCGACCATGTCCGATCCTAATAGGATCATATGGACCTCCACAGAGTAGAGGTTTGCATTAACAGATTTTTGTTTTTTACGAGAAATGGATGTCAGCCACTTGCTCAACCTATTAGGTCCATACCCTGACTCACACACAAATTGAAAAACAATATGTGTACTTGCCAGACCCAGGATTCGAACCTGAGACCCACGGCGTGATAGTCCAACGCTTATGCCGCGCGGCCACCGCAACTATCAACTATAGGTGCGACGAAATTTTGGACTCGTTGCCAATCGGAGAGCGAAAGTAGAGCTGTGAACACGTCATTTTTTTTGTGATGGCGTCGGGGGAATTAATTCTTAACTCGTGTAAAGATGAAAAAACGTTACCCATTTACTTGAAAAAGAAAACATGTCAAGGAATATAATATTATTATTACTAATAGAACAATAAACATAACATTAAATGTACACATGTTGACTTTTTATGACAAATAATGTTTTGTTCTGTACGTTCGTTTGCACAATCTTTGCGTCGCGTAGTCACAATCGTTTTAGACCGTGCCCCAGCTGAAGAATAGCCTTAATTTATTACACCCGATAAATTCCCATAATATCCGTTATTTTTACCATGAAACATCAGAATGTGTGAAAATTTGAACATAGCAAATGCACTTTGCAACCATTTAAGTACAACGTTATGTCAAATAAATCTATAGTCTAGAAATCATTGTAACTTTTCTTGCAAAACTTGGATTGGTACTCCACTGGTGACGATTATTGATATTTTGTGAACACAGCTCCAATTGTGTCTTTTTGACAAAAGTTTGTGATTGCTTTTAAAACAAAATTCCTTTGTGAATTGTTATTCTGTCTCCAGAACTTAATTGACGCGTTTTTTGCATATATATTTTTTTAAATTTGAATGACTTTTAGTTGATTGACTGTAATTTTTTTCGCCTTTCAAAAATATTAAAGACAATATTTTGTATTTTATATTATTGGAAGATAAATAAAAATAATTGATCAGAGTTTTTAAGTAATTGTGTTGTGCGTATTTATAAAATGAAATGTAAATAAAAATAAATATATTTAAAGTCCATTTAAACGATCCGATTTGGTTTGGATCAGCCTGACCTGTACGGCCAGATTTGGTCAGTTGATAATATAACGCACGCATGTATGTATGTATTTAATTTTTATGAACAAAATAAAACAAAATGCATCGTGTTAGCAACGGCGTTAGTTATTAACGCATGGTGAAAATGCGGACAAAATATAGCTAATGGGAAACGTATCAGTATATGTTGGGGGGTATGTTGATGTATAGAATCAACTACCCCAAGGTGGCTCTCGTGGTGCAGTGGGTAAGGCGCTGGCCTTCCTCCCGAGAGTTCTGAGTTCGATTCCCGGTCATGACAAAAACATTTATGTGTTTTTCTCAAAGCCTGGGTGTTTGTGATTGTTCAAAATTACTAACAACCACCTTGTACGAAAAACCAAGAACATGGTTATTACTAATTCTATATTAAAAAAAATCAACTACCCCGCTATATAAATTATATTCAAACAGGTTCCATAAGAATGTATAGATATTATATATACGGATATTTCTAAATGGAAACATTCTTGAACATTTAGAAAGTTTATATTTTGTAGAACGCAAATTATACTTTACACTTCATATAGATAATTACACGGCAGTAAATAAACGTTTTTAATGATTTAATTGGTATACGATCTTTTATCTTTCAAACTTAAGAATAGACGAATGTCTCGTAAGTATATGAACATTACACTGTCAGGTTGGTACGTTGATCAAATTTCTGACGTTTCCGTTTTGGTTTTGTCTATGCTCGTTTTTAGAACATAGACATCTCAGTTTTTTGGAGTTAGGTAAAGCCTCTTCTTATTCGCATCAACGAGTAAATGCGACTGACGGTAAACCATCAAAAACTATCGCAGAGGATCCAATTTGCTTTAGCCGTCTAATTATTGGATTGCGTGACCACCCAGCATTACCTGGCAAAATTATGTCATTCAATACACATAAAGACACCCTGATGATAAGTGAAATACAACCAGATCGGCTCGAATACCCAAGGCTGTATATAAGCAAATCTCGAAAAAGTGACAGATCTAGTAATCCAAAACGTTTTAAAGATAGACCTATAATATGCCACTAGATAAATAAGATAGTTAAGATATGGTAAGTGAGAATTGACGCGATTGTCTAGGAATGGATGGATCAAGGCAGATGACAATAATCACATTTTGACTAGCAATCGCCCACGACTACATTCGCTTGAAATACGGAAAGAAATTATAGACAAGTATACTAATTCGAAATATGAATTGTTCGTTTTGTATGTAAAGTAGAACCTCGATATAACGGACTAATGGGGTGAGGGGTGTCCGTTAAAGCAGAAAATCTGTTATATAAAACACACAAACAAAATCCTGTTTCTTCGTCTTCAGATGATATATCCAGACTTACCCGTTGTGGAGTTACGTTAATGTCCTATTAAAATTGTTAAACTCTCTAAAATTACGAAAATGCATGTGATAGAGTTAAATTTCTTTATATTCTGACGAAGAGTCAATAAATGTCAAATTGTCGAGATGTGATCTTATCACTGATAACTTTGTTTTTGAGCGTGTTGTGTCTTCTCCCTTGCTGTCTTCCCTTCCATCCTCATTTTCCAAGATTGCTATCTTCTATTCAGTCATGATCTGATATCCAGGAACACCTTCTACTTCTTTGAATGACGTAATAATTATTGAAGACACAAGTGGATGAAGGTGTTATGTTACATTTTATGACAAAGTCTTTTTATTGCGGGGATGAAGGTGTTATGTACCCATCTTTCATATGGATGTATCAAACATCTTAAAATAATCATTGGTCTGGCATTACGGTAAGGGATGAATGGACTATGATACTTTATTTCTTTTAGTTTTAGTTTTATTTTGTTATTTTCTCTAGTGGATGTAGGTGCATTTTACACGTTTTTATAAATAAATTACACATTTGAAGATTTTAACAAACTCTTTCTGACGTTAGTAAAATTGTGTGATCCTTAGTTACCATTTGAATACATCACAAGTTAAATTATCTTCAACTGAAAAAAATACATCAAAAAAACTTTGAACTCAATTTACTCAAAACTTTGATTTTGTAACATAACTCCTTCATCCACTTGTGTCGTCAATTGTATCCACTCGCTTTGGGTAAACAAAGTAAACTACTGTGCAACTGTGTGAATTAGCGGCCAACGCTGCAAACGTCAGTGCTATGTTTAGTCTACGAGCAGGACTTCATTATGACTCGAATTCGAGTGCGAGAGATTTGACGTGATTATCATGCGCATAACATTTAATATTAATGTAAATTGTTTATAAGCGATGACACTTGGATTTAAATATAATATTATATAACATTATTGATTATTGATACAAAATGTGTTTGATTTCTAGGTGTACATTGCATATCATTTGAATATGACTATAATATCTCTAATATGCGTAGATACTTTAATCTTTATAAAGGTTTTGTGTTCTAATTATAATGAGTTCTTCTTGTCTTTGTTTCTGCTTGTATATATTAACTTGGTTAGCACAGAGATTAAGACGTTCATTTGTTATTATAACCGTAATTTGTGAGTTAGCAAGCCAACAACATCAGTCTAAATTTAAATGGAAAACTTTTCATAATAATTAGAACAATAAATCGCTTAGAAGAAACATTTAAGGCAATACTCTCTCTCTCTCTATCTTTCTGATATAACTTAACTTATAATATCATACAACACAATCTCCACTTTAAATAAAACTGATTTCAAAACGTTTCACAGTTTTTCTACGTGTATCATATCAGTTAAAACGGGATAAAATCATGAATTAAACTAACGTGGTTGGCGATAATTAAATGGACTGTATATGAATGAGTTTTTTTATGTAACGTGTGTGGAGGGATGGATTCCATGGCCAACCCTTTTGTTATGAAACTATTGGACTCCTGGAGCACTCCTGTGGGTCTATTCTATACTTATCGACCACTAAAGTGATCAAATGATAAATATTATCAAACTTAGAGTAGGTTTGTATCAAAGTATTAGCACTTATTGTAAAAATTACAATAAGTTGGTTGTAATTGTTGCAATAAGTGCTATATTTTAACAGCACTTCTCTTGGCTGTGATAAAATTTAGAGCTAGATAGACAGCTTTGACTGTTTAGGCGGCTAACTTATTGTAACAATTATTATACCTACCTCAATACAAATATGTAATAAATACTATCACCTTATCACTTTAGCGGTCGATAGTCGCCTTGTGTATAGAATAGACCCGCTGGACTTGTTATGTTTATTCTGAGATTGAGTTAGTTGTCACTCGCGCGGCGGGTCAACTTGTATTTTTCGTGTACATATTTGTTTTATATTTCGTGTTTGCATGCATTTATTTAAATAAACCACTGATAAGCAACCATTAAATTATTAAAAATTTACATAAATAACTAATAATTTATAAGTACTCAATTTATATTGTGAATTTTTTATACAATTACCATTGTATGTAAATTAAAAATATACGAATAATCGAAATATTAAAAAAAATGTCTACGCTTTTGACCGTCAAAAGTTTTGATTTGATAAACTGTAAACTGATAACGAGGCCATAAATCGTAATAAATACAATGCCGGCTCACTGTCCTTATATATTACCAACATTCAATGTGCGTTTCGTTTACGTGACAAACTTTAATACTTATTATAACGCAAACGTAATTATTGAAAAATAACACATTCATTAATACATGGATATACTATATCTATACTCGAGAATCGTACCATCTTATAACCACGCCCAGAAAAAACCCACTTCCTTTATTTTTTTATTCCATGGTACCTTTGAAATTATTCCTAAGACGTTTACACATCAAAAACACGTTGAATTTTTTTATAGTATTTTTTTGTTCACAAACAAATGTAACATAATGTATGTAACATATGTAACATAATGTATGTAACATATGTAACATTATGTATGTAACATATGTAACATAATGTATGTAACATATGTAACATAATGTATGTAACATATGTAACATAATGTATGTACTGCGCACATAGTGTCGATGTGACATTTTTGGTAGAAAAACACATTTTTTTTATCGGGTATGATAAATTTCACTCGAAGTAGAATAGTATAATATCGCATCGGCGCATTTGCATAAGCCGTTTTTTCATTCGTTTCGGCTAGCACTTGACGTCACTACCCAGACTTGGTCTTGCCTGTGCGCGTGGAAGAGAGTTGCAACATTGCCGAAGAATTTGATTTATGACCATATCCGAGTCAAAACGATTTTCTTTGTGTGATTGGGCTATCAACAGCAGCGATTTTCTGCTATCCAGCAAGGATTTGTTTATAATAACTTGTCAAAGAATGAAAAAGATTTTATTGTTTTATAAATTTAACCGTTGTGAAAGTAGAGGCTAATTATTACTGGTTTATAGTAAGAAGAAGAAGAAAGTACATTAAGTGACAATAACTGTAAACAGTTTATTTTATCATCATCATCAGCCTGAATCTATTCACTGCTGGATGAAGGCCTTTTCAAGCTGCAGATGTGCGTTGCGTTGCCACGTACTTCCGCAGAACTTTATCATTTCATCGATCCAGCGGCCTCTAGGTCTACCTTGCGGACGTTTTGCACCTCTTGGATTACCACTGGATCACTAAATTCGTCCAATCTCTTCTTCTGTCAATGTGTCCAGCCCATTTCCATTTGAGGCTTTTAATGAACTATTTTACATCGCAAAAACTTGTCTGATTCCTTATCCACTCATTCCTCTTTTTTTCCCTACGCGTTATGCCCAGCATACCGTGTTGTGCTACTCTAAGTTTCTGGATCTCTCTTTTACTTAGGGTCCATGTTTCACACGCATATGTGATTACGGGAAGCACACACCTTGCGCTTTAGGCACAGTGGAAGATCACTTTTGAAGACATTATTCAGGCGGCCAAAAGCATTCCAACCTAGCTTTACTCTGTAACAATTTCATCAAATATACATCCATCTATAGACACTTGTCCCAGATATATATAGTTTTTCACCTGTGCCATTGATGAGGATCTCTTTTTGGCCCGCAAAGCAGTTGAACATGACTTTCGTCTTTGTTTATATATATATATATATATATATAAAATTTCTTAGAAATATAAAGTTTTCTTAGCAGGCAATGTCTGAAGTTTGGAGTATCGTCGACAACATCACTAGACAAGAAGTAAACACAACGATTCGTTTCATTCTTCGTGCGCTCCAATTTAAACCGACAACTCAGTCGGGCTGTACTATATTCTACAAAGTTTCTACACTATACCAGATACTTTATAGTTTACACAGTTTACTTCTACAAACTCGACTATAACATTAATTTTAAATTACGCTCTGAATCGTTGCAAAAGTAGCATCAGTTAGTTTGCAAGTATAACTTTATCAGTTACATTGTAATGTCTCACAGAATACGTGAGGTTGGTAATCGCTTTATCGAGATATCTGATATTTATCTTATGTAAAAGGCATTGATTTATACATATAATAACTTACATAATATATAATTTGAAAACGCTTCAGAGAAATATATTGCCAATAGAAAAAAATCTTCTTTGAAAATATACGACACCAATCAGGATTCAAACCTGCATCTCTTAGGATTTGCGCCCACGTGCATTGACCACTATGCTATAGGAATCTCATCTAATTGCGACGAATTTAATAAGGTAGTTGCTTATTTTATATTTTTATTTTAGACTGTCTTCAACAGACAAATACGATAAATCATACACAACATCTACTAAGGATTATATCATTTCCACGAAACCTACTCTCAAACCGTGTCCGGAAACTTGTACATATGCAGTTCGCCATATCACACTTCACCGTGAAACGTTGTATCGGAAATATATAGCTGTATATTAAAGACTGTCTAACCTATTTGGGTCGTATAGTAGTGACATAAAATTCATGTCTAAATAAAACACGGTTATTGTCGGTTTATACTTTACAGGAAGCCAGCACCAAACAAATTTTGAAAATAGCCGATATACTGGATTATTTTTTAGGTTAGATTGGGTTTTCTTTCTTAAATTCATGAATTTTGCCAAAATCAGCTTTGAAAATTGAATTAATATTCATTTTAAATCTAATAAAATTGGATGTAACCATTTCAAATAGTGGTGGTTTTGGTGGATGTCTGTGGTTCTAACAGGTATGTAGGCACCCCTGTGAGAAAGTTTCCTGTGCGATAAACAGCCATTACAATACGTATTAGAATACAACAATAATTGTGTTATCGGGAAATTTTATGTTTCGATTATTTTTTAAACTAAGATGTTGATACTCTCTGATGAAACGAAAGTATCGTTGGCTTCGTAGGAAACTAACACTGTTCTCAAAGGTTCTAATATTTGTATTTCCTTCATTCGCCGCATTTTTAATGTGCCGCCCCTAAGCAACGCATGATGTCACTGGTGATATATTATATCCTAACCAGGGCTTGAAATGGACAAGAGCGTACCGGAGCGCCATTTCTGTAGGTGAAATCGATAAAATTATCACTAGATAGCACATAATTTAATACAAAATCTAACACACTAATTTTTATGAAATACACTTCAAATTTGATAAATTAATATGTAAATATCTTCAGAAAACTGTCCAGCGCTCCGGTTCGTAAACTTTTTTATTTCGAGCGCTGATCCTAACTCAAATAATTTTTGAACTAGTACTTTTTTTATATACCACGTTTTTAAATTTCCTGTTGAATCATATAAACTTGACAATTCTATGTATTAATAATTTAGGACAAATAAGAAAATTGTCAACAAATCATTTTTTTGCTATTTTGCAACAAACAAAAATATAGAATACTGAAATATCATTTTGATTTCCATAGTAACGCACGTATATATTAATAATTTAGTTGCTAGTACCACCCCCTTAGGAACCAATAATAGTGAATTGGATTACGGATTTCTTCCGAAATAACTTTTCATACAAAACAGAATTAACTGAAAATGGATTCAATTCTACTTAAGATAGCTTAAAAGAATGCATTGGCATCGTGTCTTAATATATTCTAAAAAAATATCAAATGTCTAGCTAGTCGGGAAGTTAGTTAAAAATTGATTGCAAGATTTGTACTGGATAAACAACCACTGGGCAAACAAGAATACGAGCTAATAAAAACGTTGTAAAATTGAGTAGGTACATGTTATAATGTTACTTACAATGTTTAAAGCTTGATAGCTTACATAAATAATATGACATACATAATATTATCATAACACATAATAACAAATATAATTACATAATTAATTATCACTAGCTAAACAGTTCTCGCAGTTGGGATTATTAGTTTTAAAATGGCGTAACATAGAAACAACAAAGTATTCAAAAAATGTCTCTTGGTTAAATTTAATATTGATTAAAACATTATTTTAAATAATATGATTGTCGGAATTTACACAGGGTAGTTCAACGCGTGTGTCGCGGCCATTGTTATCGGCCCAAATCGAGTGCAATCATTTTAAAATAACAGGAAACCCAATGTTCTGTGGAGTGGATGGAACACGCCACAACTAGCAAAACGTACTTCGATATACTATTCTAACTAGATTAACAGGGTGCTCCGAAAATAAAACATTACGAACATACATAATTTTGAAAAACACTTTCTGAGAAAATATATTATAACCAATAGAAAAATCTTTTTGAAAAAAGTAAGCCACCAGGGCATGGAATCGAACCCTGCATTTCCTGGGTTTACGCCCCGTCCGTTGCATTTACCTCTATGCTACAAGGCGACATACTAATTGCGACAAATTTTAACTATTGGCCTTTTTAATACCTACTCATTATTCTGATTCTGTTTTATTAAATCAAAGTAGATACCTATTACTTCAATTACTAACCGACGTCGTGCTAGATTTATAAGAACGCTGATGAGTAGGTATTAAAATTTGTCGCAATTAATACGTCGCCTTGTAGCATAGACGTAAATGCAACGGATGGTGCGTAAACCCAGGAGATGCAGGGTTTGATTCCATGCCGGGGTGGCTTACTTTTTTCAAAAAGATTTTTTCTATTGGTTATAATATATTTTCTCAGAAAGTGTTTTTCAAAATTATGTATGTTCAATAATCAGAATGGTACATTCTTAAATCTTGTGAATTATTCGTTGAATAAAAGAAATAGTTAATTATAAAACATTACGATCATTTTTTTTAATAATACATAATGCAATACAGTAAAAATTAATTTCTTAAAGGCTTACAAAAGCATCCGATATTTTTTTGTAATTTTCTGACCTACTTACATAATTTCCAATAGATGGCACATGATAATATTCTATACTAAAATATGATTGAATCTTGAAAAATGTTTGATTCTTCATTATCTTTTCACTCGCATATAACTTCTACAGCTCTACGTGCGAGTAAGCTTCTAGGATTCATCATGCAACAATCCAAACCATCCAAGAATCCAAATGTCATACGTACACTTTACGTCTCATTAGTGCGTAGCATTCTTGAATATGGGTCGATTATCTGGTGTCCTCGTGAGGTTTCCTGTAAGCTTATTTTAGAACGCGTCCAGAAGAAATTTCTTCGATGTCTTTATTTTAAGATATTGGACATACCTACAAAATGGTCATTCAGTTTTGAGTTATTGTATTGATTGTATTTTATACGACTTCAAATCTTTATGAAGAATATTCTATTTAGTGCCATAAGAAAGTCCAAGTTTTTTAGAACATCGTGTAATTAATTGTACTGGATTTTCATCTACACTTTGATTCACAACATCGATATTTTCAGCAGTACGTTAACGTTTTTGACGAGCTGGATTCTTTACATAACAAACATTATCATTTGAGTCAAATTTTCCAATTAAACTACAAATTAATAGTATACGCTGTACAACTGTGTACCTTTCCATGTTGATTTGCCAAATAATACTGAACACGAATGTCAATTTTTGTGGTTATCAGAAAAAAATGGCTACTATGACGTTTTAAAAACTACTTATTTGATAAATCCCTTTAGAGTTTAGATAATCCAGATACAACCGTCAAATTATATTACGTATATCTGCTAGTCTGTTACTGGTGTGATACGAGTACCTATGAAAAAAGGTAAAATCCATTCATATTAAAGTAGGTTACTTGTAAATTGTACGTATTACATTTCACCGTAGCACAGTTTGCCGTGAGCTTTCTTATTGGAAAGAGATGAACGTATACTATATGGCCTCCAATTTTATAAGATTCAATATGAACATTGACTCAATTTTTATAGCCGATTTTAGCAAAATTCATGAATTCAAGAATGAAAACCTAATCTAACCTAACCTAACAAAAGTAATCCAGTAAATCGGCTATTTTCAAAATTTGTTTGCCGCTGGCTACCTGTAAACCGACAAGAACCGTATTTTATTTAGACATGAATTTTATGTCACTACTATAAATACGACCCAAAGAGGTTGGACGGTCTTTAATATACGACCATGTATTTCCTATACAACATTTCACATCTGAGTGTGATACGGCGAACTGCATACGTACAAATTTACGGACATGATTAAAGTAGGCTCTAAATAATCGCGTAATGCTAGTATTCACCGCTAGGGGTAAAAATAGATTAATAACCGCCCTACGTAACTTTTATATTTTTTATACAAGAAACAGTTTCCAATCTCCGTGTAGCATTATCGGAGAATTGTATGTAGCGAGGCTGACACGCAGGTTGTTGTGGGAACCCACGATAAATAAACGCAACTGAGGTAGCTTATAAAAACCCTTCACAAGCCCTGCGTACTTTATCAAAAACACTTGACATGGAAATATTTCACGTGGACCGAATAACACCTCAGTGTAAACATATTTCATTTTCCAACCACCCACTATGCACCCACGTTTACAAGAAGGTATAGGTATAGATATTACATAACACATAGCCTGTTCTGATTGTTTTTTATTCATTTATCATGTTTTGTTAGATTCGTTTTAAAAGTATTTCTAAACCAGAGCGTTAAGTTAATAAACAATAATTCTTATTCTATACAATGTTTCTAGGGATTGCAATACCGGTATTTCAAAACCTGTATTCCAGTATTTAACAATACCGAAATACCGGTTTTAAAATCACAAAATACCGGAATTTTCGGTATTAAGAAAGCAGGTTAGATGTAAATTGTACGTAAAAAATTTCACCGTAGCACATTTCGCCGTGAGCTTTCTTATCGGAAAGAGATGACCGTATTACTATTACTAGGTACTATACGGTCTCCAATTTTATTAGATTCAATATGAATATTAATAATTCAATTTCATACCCGATTTTGGCAAAATTCAAGAATGGAAACCTAAGCTAACTTAACAAAAAACAATCCAGTATATCAACTATTTTTTAAATTTGTTTGCCGCTGGCTTCCTGTAAACAGTGTAAACCGACAAGAACCGTGTTTTATTTAGACATGAATTTTATGTCAGTACTATATGACCCAAGGATGTTGGACAGTCTTTAATATACCTACGACCATATATTTTCTTTACAACATTTCACGGTGTGATACACCGAACTGCATACGTACAAGTTTCCGGACACGAAGAAAGCACACTCGTTTACGTTTTTGAAAATGAATTATAAGTTATGTGCTGCTAAAATGCAAAAATATTGAGTGAATCCAACAGAGGTGAAAAAATAATAAAGCAAATTTCCTCAAATATATTTATATAAGTAATTGTCGCGATGAATTATCATAAAACTATTTCGAAATAGAAAACATCCGTGACAAAAATGTTCAATTATTCTGTAATTATTGATGACTGTACAAGCGTTGAATGAAGCTTTTCCTGCAGCCGGACTTATTTAGCACTTGAGGGCTTTAATTAAAATTATCAATATATTCTAAATATTTGTAAAAAATCAGAAGTTCTACAATTATGATCAATATATATATGTCAACATAATAAATGTAAGGTTTTTGCTATAAAATAATATATTTAAAAGATTTTAATAGCTATATTTATTGATAAGCACCTACTTCTGTTTTTTTAATGTTTAAGAAATACCGGTATTCAATAAGAAATACCAAAAAACCGGTATTGACATTTTCACTCGGTATTGCAATCCCTAAATGTTTGAGACTTTTGCGGTTATTTGTTATCGTATTTATAGATTTCTGGGTTTTCACAGTGTTTCAGCTTGTTTTAGAGGCCTAGAGATATGTTATGATGAAGTGTAAAGATGACTTTAAGCACTAAGGTTGCTACATCAGTCCCGTGCAGCATCGCTTCGGGACAAGACAGTGTGGCACTAAAATCTTTTCATTCTGATACGTTTATACCGTCATAGAAAGCGGCCGTTCATAAAACCGCGGCTGCATATTATACATGGCGGGTGGTTATATATGGTATCCGGACAAAACAGAACATGACAAAATAAAACATGACAAAACTGAAAATGACAAAACAGAACATGACAAAACAGAACAGTGACAAAACAGAACGCCCACGGGAAAAATGAAACAATATTTTTTGTGGAATCTATTTAGGTTAGGTTAGGTTGGTGACATGACCCGGCTCACGGCTAGCTCAATAATGCTACCGGGCCGTCACTGAGGAGACTAGTGATGAATTAGGAGAGGTGGATCTCCTTTGTAGTATCACAACTTTTGAATTCCCGAATAAAACTCTCAGCTGGTGTGGTGCCGAATTTATTCAGGTACTAGAGTTCACGGTCACACAATAAGATTAACTGTCATTGTTCCCGTAATTAAATCTCATTAAAGTATCAGCAAACTATTTATTTGTTCACTATAGGATCTCTGTGAAATCTTTCACAAATTCCCGAAAAGTCACACCTAATTCAGAGAATGTATACGCCGATATTCTTTGGATATTTTTAATTCGAGAAATATTTTCCCATAAGAAAGAAAATATAAATTATTCTTTGGTCACACAGTATTAGGTTTATAAAAGAATAGAATTATTTTATTGTTGTTATAAAGTTTATTTATGTTCACAGTGTATTTACAAATATTTATTTGTGTTTACAGACTTGTTTACAAAAGGTTTGCTTAATGTTTACAAATTTATTTACTAAAATTTGTTTTTATGTTTATGAATTTGTTTACTAAAATTTATTTCATAATTATGTTTACTTAATAAAGTTTCAAAAATTTATTTTATAATTCCGAAAAAAGATTTGTAAAATTTATTATTACAAACTGAGTTTATTAATTTGTTTTTATAAAACAAATCCGATCACGTAATTTATCCCGATTACGTCACCTCGTATGATGAGTAATGAAAAATGAAATTACTCCGCGAGCGCGTTACTATCGACAGATACGTGGTATTCGAGCTACGTTTTAGCGGCCGACGTCACTACCGACAGATACGTGTTATTCGCGCTACGTTTTGCGGCACACGTCACGACCGGCAGATACGAGATATTCGCGTTACTTTTTGCCCGTCGATGGGGACTTATTGTAGGTAAATTTCACGAATGTTACTGAGAACCGTGTCTCGTATCCGCGGAAGGACTGCTGCTTAGTAGGAGATCGCTGGTGAGAAGTGTAGAAACTAATGATTTTACGGGAAAAGTGGTCACCTTTTATACCCTTCGGATAGAGGTTTAACAGGAAACAGTCCGTAAGGGATAGCAGATGTATATCTTTCTCTCACGGAATAAATTTACATATATCTCCCGTTCCTGGCAACTTTCTAATAGAGATATCTTCTAATTAAATCGGGTTAAAATTACTCTACCTTATTTTCACAAAATAAAGTTTCAATAGGGGTGTTTCAAGCACCCTCTAGAACAAGTCCCTTAAATACGCCGTAGCGGTGACGTAAGCAAAATAGTTGATTTTATATGATTTTTCGTGTTCGAACGAAGGGGAAAGTTTCTAGCTTTCCATCGAGGTATCGGAATAAGTATTCGGGTACTAAATAAGGGAATGGCAGTCTTTAAACTTAAAATGTCAAAACGAAAGGTTGACACCCACGTACTAGTCCTTTCCACCACTCTTGGCCTTTTTAGGCCAATAGAATTTTACTAAGTTTTAATAAAACTATTTGGAGCCGCAGAAAACGTTTCATTCGATATTTACCTTTCGGACGAACATTATTACGTGAAAACACTATAATATTATACTTAACATTTCAACTTAAATATATAAATGCTTAATCCTAACAAGATGTTATTTACAAGCGACTACAAATTTATTTAGTCTTTAATAGTGGCTTTTCCATAGTAATCTAAACGTAACCTTGAATCTATTTTTATCTGGCAACTCAATACAGCCGGGCCGTAAATTCTAGTCGAACAGAATTCAGTTAAGGTTCAAGGTCACGCGTCAATTTGTGTTTTTAGTCGCAGTATTTGATTCTTTTATTTATCCAAGACGCGATTAAGATTTATTATTGTTTATGGGTAGAAACCCATCTATACTAGAACCTTAAGTTTTTCCAATTGTTATTTTTACAATATTCATTATAGTTAGCGAGTTATAGCATTAACAAAATTTATAATTATAATTACGCGTCTATAGATATAGATACGCGTTTACAATATTTTTATAACGGTAGTTCGCCTCTATCTTGTGCTGATAAAATTAGTGTTAAAATTCTTTATTCATAATTATACAGTATATAAATTTATAAATATTCAATTTTCTTTTTCAATTTTCATACATTTCCATTATTGCTATAAAAGTTATCGAAGCATGTACTTGCTAAATTTTACGTAAACAATCTCTCCCATAACTTATTTTCTAAGTTTAATGGAGATTTCCCGGAAATTATTTCCAAAATAACATCGCGCCAAACCTACGCGACGTGTCACTTCGAGGCCTGTGGTCACAGCGTTCCAATTACACTTGAGCAGTCTCGATTCTTGGGGGCGAAATTTTCTACGTAAAATTTTATTACATTTACAAAGAAAAGGTAAACAACATACATTTTACTTCCTAATACTAAACGATTACGCTAGTGGTTACCTGTTCATAGTCTTTTTGACCATTTCATTCTTGATTCTTCCATAGTTTAGGACCATGGGACTTATATATTCTGTTTGTACCTTGTCGTGAGATTGTCGCACGGCTATTGAGAAGTAGAATTGACTACAAGGCTAGATTTGTATAGTTATGTCGTTAAACCATACTCTGCCATAAACACTAACTGAAGGTCGGCGTTTTTGTTCGTGTCATTGGGTTATTATTTCGTTGTATCTAGTAACCCAATCATTTTGAACATATTATATTGATTAAGATGAGATATCCTAAGCTTGCCAGCAACACCAAGTTAAGTCCCGTTTATTTGATTGATTTATTATGGCGTATTGAAAATATGTGCTACGAGTATTAAAAATCTATCAACATAATAGAGATAATAGAGGACAATTTCAATATTAAATTTATATTTTTCCTGAAAGGTCATAGTTATATGTATCGTTGTTCTGTTTTGTCATGGAACCGATATATATATATTATAAAATTCAACTGTTTTTGTGACGAGTACTTAATTATCGACTGAGATCATTAGTTCTATTATAATATCATCATCATTAGCTTGAATCTATTAACTGCTGGATGAAGGCCTCTTCAAGCTGCTTCCACTTATCTTGGTCCGGTGCATTGCGTTGCCACGTACTTCCGCAGAACTTTATCATTTCATCGATCCAGCGGCCTCTAGGTCTACCTTGTGGACGTTTTGTACCTCTTGGATACCACTGGATGACTAGATTTGTCCAAGAATTGTCTCTTCTTCGAGATATATGTCCAGACCATCTCCATTTAAGGCTTTTAATAAACTCTATTACATCGCAAACCCTTGTCTGCTTCCTTATCCACTCATTCCTCTTTTTGTCCTTTCGCGTTATGCCCAGTATGCAGCTTTCCATACCACGTTGTGCTACTCTTAAGTTTCTGGATCTTTTTTTTACTTAGGCTCCATGTTTTTATATATATTTTTCTATACTTCTCTTAAATAATTTGTTCTGACTACTTTATAAACGGTTGCTACGTTAAGTTAAATAAAATTTACCAACCCCTGATCTAGAGTATAAATAGTGAAAACATTAACGATTATATTGCATGTAACTATTAGGTACAACAGTATTATTAAATAATAATATTAGCCTAAATATTATGTTATCAGTTATCACATAAAATTAACTGTTTTTTCACTTTCCGTTGAACCTCATTTCAATTGTGTTAAGTCGTACAATATTTAAGACGGCATTATAATAAAATTATAAAAAAAACACCGTAGTTTTATTGGTTTGTGAATTTGGTCACAGTGAGGTACGCGAGGGTTGAAATCTGTATTCATTTTCCCACAATAAGCCACCATGAGCCCCGCGACGTCGATGTGTTTACGTGGTTGTTTCCAGTCTGTGAATAGCGTTTCCTATTTCGATCGTAAATCAGGTTTTAATTCAATCGAATGGTCATTTCCGGCTGTAGGAACAAGCCTGCGGTTTTCGATTTAACATAATACGAGGGTGGGTCAATAATTCCTTAGAAAAAAGCATTAAAACAGGTTTTATTTTTGTATTTTTTTTTTTTTTCTCAACATAATTTTCTTGGAGCTCAATACACTTGGTTAGACGTTTCTCATTTTTTTTAAACCGTCAGAAAAACAAGTTTTCGGAAGGTCCTCAAAATAAGCATTTGTCCGATCGATGACTTCTTCATTTGAAAAAAAACGTTGTCCACTTAGCCATTTTTTTAAGTTTGGGAAAAGGAAAAAGTCACTGGGGGCTAAATCTGGCGAATACGGTGGGTGGTCGACCAATTCGAACTTCAATTCTTCAATTTTAGCCATTGATCGTAAACATGTGTGAACACGGGCATTGTCCTGATGAAAGAGGATTTTTTTCCTGTTTAAATGAGGCCGTTTTTCTTCAATTTTGTTTTTTATCTGGTCCAATAAAGATGCATAATAATCCCCTGTTATTGTTTTTCCTTTTTCCAAATAGTCAACGAAAATAATTTCACGTGCATCCCAAAATACAGTAGCCATAACCTTACCAACTGATTTTACGGTTTTCGCCTTCTTTGGACATGGTTTGCCTTCGCAATCCCCTGCTTTGACTGTTCTTTCGTCTCGGGAGTATAGTGGTGTATCCATGTTTCATCTACAGTCACAAAGCGACGAAAAAATTCATCCGGATTGCGTTGCATGAGCGACAACAGGGCTTTAGAGGCCACCACCCTACTGCGTTTATTGTCGACTGTGAGCAAACGCGGCACCCATATTGCAGAAATATTTTTCATGCCCAATTTGTCATGTAAAATAGAAATGACGCTACCTCTTGAGATCCCTGTAACCTCAATTATCTCACTTAGCTTTAATCTTCGGTCACTTAACACCATATCGTGGATTTTATTGATCATTTCTGGTGTAGTCACCTCTACAGGACGTCCTGAGCGTGGTTCATCCTTTGTTGATGTACGACCACGTTTAAATTCATTTAACCAGTTATAAATAGTTGCAAGTGAAGGAGCAGATATGCCGTGAACTAAATCCAACTCATTTTTTATTTCCTTTGCTGTTAACCCTTTTATATTAAAATGTTTAATAACAACTCTAAACTCAATTTTCTCCATTTTCCATTTTTCCATTTTCCACAAGCAAATTTTTTTTTTAAATGTACGAGAAACACACAACAACCCGACCAATCTCATTGAAACTTCGCAGCATACTGAATCGGTAGTGCCGCTGCATGAAAACAAACCGCTTGCAGTACTAGTCGCGCCACCTGTCGGCTTTTCTAAGGACTTATTGACCCACCCTCGTATAATGGTTAACCGTTACTTATATAATACTATAGTAATCGCGTTCTGTTTTGAAAATTAAAATCGACTACTTAATCTACAAACCGGCTAACTCCATTTGGGTACATTATTCAGGAAGGACAAAAATCTTACTAATTTAACTATCGAGCGGAATTTAACAATTCCAAAAATATACAAAAAGCTGCACTATGAATTAATAAACTATTTTAGCTTCCCTCTTATATTAGCAATTTTTTTAGTAGTTATTCCACTTTTAATAAATAAAACTGGACCAGTTTCATTCGCCTCAGAGGGACATTTTCTACTGAATAATATTTATAAAACAGTTATTTACCAAAACAAATTCAAAATGCGTCACAAATAATCTACCAATACATTGTAGTATCCGCCCAATAATGCTCTGTCAATAACAATTGTATTAAAATTAATGAAATTGGATATTAATATTTCATATAGCTACACAAAATATTCTAAATTATTAACAAAACAAAATATGAAGCAATATGCACTTACGAAAACATTTCAATATATCACCAAACAAATAATGATTAGTCAATATTTAATAACACAGTAAAATTTGATTAACAATTTATTTGTAAAATTTACAATAAAAAGTAAACCCTTTTTATATATTATAAAGAACGGAGTTGTTCTATTTACGATATTAGAAATTTGGCACCTGAAGTTGGTTGTTTTGTCTGAATACCGATGACGCATTTATTTATAGGTATAGAAGTTTGAAATTTTGTGTGAGCATAGAAAACATGCGTTATAATAAAAAAAATGCCATCAAAAGTACAGTTAGATGGTTTGCGGATTAAGCAGTGTTAATGCTTAGTTTTTATTATCGTCTTTCCCAAGTTATTGGGAAAGACAATAATATCTTTACCTATTAAAAACTAAAATATATATTAATATAAATGGCTTAGAACTTGTATATAAACGTCACACAGTTTTCGATGTTTATCAATGTAATGACTACGTCATGCATTGTATGTATTATGGTAAATTAAAATGAGACATAATATGGATATCTCGAAGGTTTATATCATAAGTATATAAAATTACTACATGGCACTGCCACCTGGTAGCATTCTTGTACTTATTATTTAACCATTAATCTACCAGTGTAAGTTGTCCGCTGAGTGAGGGCGGTTAATCTGAAATAATCAAAAACCAACAGGGCAGCATTGCATGCGTAATTTCTGTATTTAGAGCAGTTATTAGAGTGAATAAATATTTGTCCTTAGATATTTAAATAATGAACGTTAGTTCTAAATTTGAAAAAATATAGTAGCTTTAAAACAATATAGTAGGTTTATAATTACTTAGACGCCGGCTTGAGAGTGGGTCGATTGTTTGAGCCCCGCATCAGTTAAAATATGACCTTATGGTGAAGCGAGTTTAAAAGAAATTTTTGTGACTCCTTTACTTGAGGTTATATTGATACTATCCGTGGCTTTATCCAACTGGCTTTCTTTTAGGTATGCTAACATACTGTACTTTAAATGCTAGAAGATATCAATATTTGGCCACGTATTTTTTCCGACACGCGGTGAAAATGAGAACTCTGCCATTCTTGGCAATATTTAGCTGTATGTCCCTGATAACTATCTTAGAAATCGGGAGCATCAGTTGTTTGTTCTCTCAATGTGTATAACTAACCTGCCATTGGTAATGCCAATTGGGAGGGCAATAAATCACTTCGGATGTTGATATATTCCACCTACGTGAGGATGAATATAGGTGGACGTTGTTTTATATATTCTTAAAATAGGGTCCATTTAGCTCATTCGGTGTACTTCCATGCTTTATAATTTTAATTTTTATACTTTTTGTACCTTTTACTTCACTTTTCATACTGTTTTTCTGATACTGCATATATTTATTTCTTCTTTATACCGTTTCTTTGTTTTTAAATGTCATGTTGTGAACGTCTTAAATGTATAATTTGTAATATTCACGCTAGGTATGTAAAAATAAATAAATTTGAACATACATCATTTTGAAAACACTTCCGAGAAAATGCATTATGACCAATAGAAAAAATCTTTTTGAAAAAAGTAAAACACCCCACAGGAATCGAACCTGTATCTCTCAGGTATCGCGCCCGTGCACATTGACCACACTGCTAAAAGCGCCGTACTTAATTGCGACAAAATTTAAGTAATGGCTCTTATAATACTCTCTAAAGTGATTTTCAAAATTGAGATACATTGGTAATTGAGCCACAAGTATTTTCAAAATTACGAGTATGTATGTTCAATACTTAGAATATTACATTATTGAATTGTGAATTATTCGTTGAATAAAAAAATAGTTAATTAAAAATAAATTTGAAGCTGATTTGCTCATACATGAGGATTTGCGTATATAGTCAAACTTGGTTATTACGATCACAGAAATAGCGAGATCTCGGATGTAATGAGGAAACATTCATTGACATTTAGGTATACCGAGCAAAACTGTTAATGTGTCGATCGTTTAAAAACAATATTTTCGACCCTAAGCAATAAAATCCGACCGGGAAGTTAACTAGACCGATGCCGTCGGAATCGGATTACGTTTATGACACTAGTTAAGTGTCTAAGTATCTAATTGGTGTTTTCGCCGACAACATTGAAAAAGTATCCACGCATATGGTTGAAATTGCTTGTAAAAAATCTTAGCTTTGTGAAGTCAGTAGATTCCTACCATCGCCGGTGGCTCACCACTTCATTACAATAAACAACTTATTTTGTAGTTTATGAATGAAATGCTGTTTCGAGGATTTTTATGATGGTTTTCAGATTTTTTTATGTTCTATGCTTAAATAGAACGTGGCGCGAAAAATGTTATATGACGATATAATTAGTAATGCTTATAATGAGCAAATTTTGTCGGTCCCATCTTCCTCGTAATAACCATGTTCAACTGTATATCAAAATCGCTTCGCCAAAACAAAACAATTCGTTTTACTTTCATCGACAACCCGGTATGCGTGGTAGATATAACTACTGTGGTATTTGAAAGAGAAAATACATAACGTTAAAATAGAATGCTGATCCAAACAATACGCCGTAATTAGAAAGCTCTACAGTTGCATTTAATCGAGGTCCACAATAGATTTTGTGCGCATCCCCCGGGGGCTAGCGATTCGACATGTTATCCACCGAAGCCAGTATTACATGTACGCGGGTGTCGCAAGCGAGACTGCACAATTATCGTACTCCGCGATCGCGCCCTGTATAAATTGTTCTATGCACCGTTGGCAATTCTGCAGATTGTCAGTGGTGATGGGTTTAAGGTTCCCGTGCCGAATTTGACACATCTATAATTGTAAACTATGTTATTATATCTTTTCAATCTTTAGTGGTCAATGACCTTGGGCCTTGTAAGCATTATTTTGACAGTGTGAGAATTAGTAAATCATTTAAACTATCGAAAAATACAGTGTTACATCTACTAGACGCGTGACATCGAATTGCAATAATGCAGAGGCCAGAAGATTTCTCAATTTCCCGAATTTTCATACATATAATTAGCAGGTACCGCTGCAGAATATAGACATAGAACAGCATGCATATGAAGGAGTGGACAATTTCACGTATCTCAGATCCAGCCTAAATACCCAAAATAAGACAGTAGAGGAGATAAAAATCCGCCTTATCTCCGGGAATAAATGCTGGCATGTCTGCAAGCGACTGGTGGGGTCGAAAATTCTAGGCCGAATAAGTACACTTCTAATTTATAAAACGATTATAAGGCCAGTGATCACTTATGGCTGTGAGACTTGGTGCTTAACTCAAAACGAGGAAAACAAATTAGTTGTCTTCGAGCGCAAAATACTCCGCAAAATCTTTGGACCCACGTTGGAAAATGGGAACTACAGAATAAAAATGAACCACGAGTTGGAAGAGCTGATTGAACAGCAAACAATCATAAGATACTGTAAGTCCCAAAGACTATGATGGGCGGGACATGTGGAGAGAATGCCTGAAGTTAGAGCGCCAAGGATCATGACGAAGTGGCTACCCCAACGGAAGAGACCCAGAGGTAGTCCAAGAAGGAGATGGGCTGACGTCGTAGAAGTGGACTGGCTTCATCTAGGACTAGGACCGGTAACTGGAGAAGTGTGGCGAGAGACCGGAGTGAGTGGAGAGCGGTTGTGGAGGAGGCCAAATCCCACCCCGGGATGTAGCGTCGTGGAGAAGAAGATAATTAGCAGGTCCGTAGTTGATGAGCTAGTCAGTCTAAATACCTATTAGTATCAATCATAATCTCCATCCGATCAGTAAGCTTCGTGTCAGTCGCCCCGCTCAGCATTCGATTCCACCGAGTTCGGACCTCGGAACATTATCATAAGTATTGTAACATAACGCTCTTGTAACATACTCTTATACCAACTGTTTACGCTGCAAATAAAACTCGCTCCTGCATCCATCGTAGCAACCACCACAAAATCTAGACTTCTCATCTCTCCTCCTGACGACTCTCTATCTACACCTCCTGGTCATCCCCGAGCACTGCGTTTTTCGTCGACAACAACGAGACCTTGCGAAAAATCTACTATAATATGGAGTCGAGACGCGGATACTCACAGAAACTAGTGGCGAGGGATGAAGGTAGGCTGTTAAAATTCGACATAAATTGTACACACTAAACTTTGTTAGGTATACTTATTTATTTTCATTGATCTACGAATACAATTTGCAGGTGGTGCTGGTTAATTTATAAAATTAAAATAAACCCTGCCTAAACCAAACCATAATAGTATAGATATGCTATCAGCGATCCGACAAAAATTTTGCCCACTTTTTCAGACATACTTATTTGTTTTTGTTGAATTAAGAATACATATGGTGTTGGTTAGTTTTTTATTTTAATTCGTTAAACCCTGCCTAAACCAAACCATAATCGATAAAAAATATTCTTCTGTCTATAAAATAACTAAAAATATTCAATTTGTCAAATAGTTCATTTGACGCCAGGACAAGTGGGCGCCGCGAATTAGACGAGGAAGTTTATTAAGTTTCTATCTACTACTTAGTAATTTTAATTGATTTTGCTTTTAACATAGTTTTTGATTAACTATTTCTTTTATTCAACGAATAATTTACAAGATTTAAGAAGGTACCATTCTAAGTATTGAACATACATAATTCTGAAAACACTCATGGGAAAATAATATAGCCAGGTATTTAAAATGAGCGGGTAAATAGTTGAAATTTGTCACAATTAGCATGGCAGTCGTAGCATAGTGGTAATGCGCAGGGCGCGAAAGACAAGAGACGTAGGTTCGATTCCTACCGGGTGTCTTTTTTCGAAAAAGATTTTTTCTCTTGGCTATATTTATAATAAAGTATTTTCAGAATTATGTATGTTCTTAAGATAGTATTTTTTATTGCAGATTGAGAGTTATTATGTCTAATGCTTCATAAGTCTATTCTCGTTAGAACTAAAACATAATTTACACAATGAAATAAAAAATTGTTTTCGTGTGTAGGTATATTATTTGAATTCTCACCAAGTATTAGATAATAATATAATTATATGTACCTAAGTATTACATATATATTTTAAAAATTCCCAAAATTCACGAACGTATTTATTTTCAAATTAGCGCCCAGTTGTCCCAGCGCCCAATCGTCCTAAACACTAAATGCACTATATATAATTAAGAGAAAATCTTTTTAGATAATACAATATTGTGGTTGACCATATCTGCAATTTGATGCTATTTCATAACAGGTTTTGATTAATGTTTGCCTAACTCCAATTTTAGTACTTATTGCATGTGTCTGCAATGCAGAATATGAAATACATTATAACATTAGACCTAAAACCATCAAAGCCAGCCAGACTACGAACTATTCAACTTTGGTGGAAACACGTGAATAATGGAAAGAGTAGTGGTGAAGGGTGAAGGAATGTTGTTGGCTGTGGTAAGTAACTGAAAAAATATCATATGACAGTCAGGGCTCGAAATGGACCGGAGCGCCGTTCCAGTTCGTGAAATATGTCAAGTTATCTCTCCGTCTCAAGGACAAAATAGTTTGACCGTCTGAGCTAGATATGCCATATAACGAAAAAATCGGTGTGTGTACTTATGTACGCGCGTTATAAGTTATATTTCTTTGGCGAACAACACAAAAACAAAACTTGTGATAAACTAGATTCTTTAACTATCTCTTAATTATCTTGTTAAATTACACACCCAAGAAAAAGTACCGCTTATTGGGAACGCCGTTGGTTTATTTCTATACACTTTAACTTTTATTACTAAATTATATAATGGTTTCTCGTTGTTTTTATTTTTAAAGTACCAACTGTCTCTCTGACGTTTAATCGTTGGTTTACGTAGGGAATTGCAAATGACCGACAAAAATAAATTCGCTGCCTAGGCAACGGAACAATTCTAAACTATAATATTATACTGTATAATCATCACAATTGCAGTACCATACCGTGGCGTAAAGGTAATGCGTTCGGCTGATAACCGAACAATCGGTGGTTCGTATCCAATCGAGTGCGTTTTTTTTCTTGTGAAAAAATAAATTATGTGTTACATGTCACACGCCAAAAATACACTCTGATCTGATTTCCCAAACGCACCAAAATAAGTATAACTTCAAAAATCTAAGTATGTTTATAAAATACACATAAAATATGATAACCATATTAATATCCTCAGAAAATTTTCGAGCGCTCTGGTTCGTAAACTTTTTCATTTCGAGCGCTGATGACAGCCATATTTAAGAAAATCGAATTTAAACTGTATTTCATCTTCTGTATTTTACTAATACAATGTGTATGAAAAGGGAACAGCTGCCCAAGTCGGTTCAACCAGTTACTAGGCCCATCGGACCGTCAATTTTCCAAAAAAGCCAATTTTGTTGCATTTAGAAAATTTACGACATCAGACTGCCAAGATCTTATATATGTATGTCGAATCTCAACAGCCAACCTCCACTCTTCGCCACTGCGCGAGTCTGACTTGTAATAGATCAGGGTTTAAATTTTATTCGACCCAAGATTGTCTAAAATGTATTTTTCTGAAGCTGTTTCAAATTTTGTATTTTCTAAGAATGTTTGAATCCTTAATCTTGTGCAATATTCAGTCTGAAATTTAAAAAAAAACTGATATATTATTTTACTAAATTAATTTTTGAATCGCGGGCAATAATTGTCAAGACGGTAAATCGTACGCACGGTCAATTGTCACGTAGGTATAATTGTAACAAAACATAATGCGTGGTACAATCATCACGATAATAATATTTCAAAATCTTTATCTGAGCTGACAGACGTTTCAAAAAAAACTTGCTCGCATATAGGGTTAGCTATTCATGTTCATATTCATGCACATGCGAAGGTTCATGTAGATATAGTAACACGGACGATATTCTCAACAAAAAAAGTTTTTAATTGTAGATAAAATAGTGAAAATTGCAAATTATAAACAAAATATGAAGATATAACAATGCGCTTTCAAATTCGTATATCTGAGAAGAGATCAGTAAATTAGTTGTCCTTCGGCCATGCCAACAAGAATAAGCATGCGGCTCAAAAATGTAACTTCCCCAGGCTGGTTTTTTGCTGTGACCAGATGTCATGTTACATTTCACGTGACATGTCTACATTTCAAACGCATACTTAAATAAACAATGTTAATTAATTAACAACAAAATTTGGCACAACAGTGTGTGTCAACCTTGTTTCTAAAACAATGACCGTTAAAAAATGAACCAATGAGGATTCTTCCCGCTTTTTTGAAAGCATGATGCAAACAAACAACTCATTTTCGCCCACAAGATCTCACTCCGGGATTAGATTCAGTGCAGTTCGGACGTCACCGGTTAACATATAGAAACAGTTTCAACGCCATCTGTGCTTCCCTTTCGGACAGGAAGATATACAGTTCCAGCCAAGCTGAAATAGCAGCCATCATTTAAAATATAAAAGCAAAGTAATCAAAACCATTTAAAAAATACTCTATGACCCATACTAAACGAACGCATCTCGAATTTGTATTAAAATTTCTATTTGTTTTTTGTATCAATTTTAAATTTCAATGTAGTACGCTTGTCGTACGAAATTGATAGTGTGTAATTAAATAACACTTTTAACAAATTAAGCTGTGTTCTTATTTTTATATTGTTATATTTAATTTGTAAAATACACACCTTCAAGGCGCCCAAAAAATTATAATTTCATATTTTAAACGAGTTTGCAAATGACATTTTATTCGAGGTAGATAATGAGGTATAAAACATTCTTTGCAGAAGGTTTAAGTTAACAGAAAGCCGAACTTATATATGCTTGAGATTAATAGTACTAAATATTTCATGTTTTATCAATTGAATTAGTTGGCACTCCATGTTTAACAATTGTGTATTACAATTGTTAAACTCATTTCTATTATCATTCTAACGATAATACTACTTTACACTTTTTTCTTTTTTTTTTTTTAAATATAACACAGAAGTTGTGTTGTTACCTCGAGCCCCTTTCGATAAGTTAAAAATGATTCCATAACCGTGTATAATAATTATCACCTAAATGTGCTTTGTATAATGTGTAAATTAGTTCTGAAATAAATGTGGTTTATGTATACGACTATAAATGACGTGCATATTATCAATTACCTACTGCTTTCTAATAGACGTGTTTTTGAGGTATTCCAAATTATCTATATTAGATAATATTCGGTACTGTTCGGTTATCAGGAATACAGCGGTAAACACATAATGAAAATACCCGATATACTGGATTATTTGTTAGTTTGGGCTAGTTTATGTTAGGTTGGGTTAGGTTAGGTTAGGTTTGGTTAAGTTTGGTTAGGTGAACCTTACAAATAATCCAGTATATCGGGTATTTTCAAAATGTGTTTTCCGCTGTATTCCTGATAACCGAACAGTACCACTGCGGTACAACCAAGGCCTGAACAAAAACGATGCATGAGTGTGAGTGAAAAAGTATTCGGCACCCTTATAATCTCTGCGACACGCGCTAGAGTAAGATAAAAGGTCGACTTATTTTTGAGTCAGTTTCCAAAAGTATCGCTGGCAAATCGTGGTGAATCGCTTCACGTAGCATCGATAATCTGCAAGTTTGTGTTGCTAAATTTGCTATTTTTTGTGTTAAACATAAAGTCAGTGGTATATATTTTTAGTTAATTAAGTAGGAAAGGTGGTTCTGCGTGTTGTATTAAAATATGGTAGCCGTACTGATAAGCAAGAAGATGGTATTACGTTTCATAGGTAAGTTGATACATGTTCGTGACAATTTATTTGTATATTATTAATTATTTTAAAATCAGTGACCTAGTGTTTCTTTAAAATAACTTAAATTATGAATATCTTTACCTAATGGTTGCATTTTGACCGCTTAAAAATACTATATAACGTAAAAAAATAGAAAATTATATTTTAATTCTGAGCGTCTAGTGCGAGCACTTCGGGCGAGCACTAGCGAAATGGTCTACGGTCTCGAACATTTGTAGGCGAATGCGTTCGCTCGCCCAAAAACCAAACGCACGGCACGTAGCTTCATTTAGCAATGCAACGGGTGGCGTCTAGATGTATCTATAGTCTATGGGTACAACTCTCTATTCTGAGCCACGCCAACGCTTTGGACATTGAGCTTACTACATAAGTCGCGTAGGCAAAATAATCTCTTTCTGCCTTCGCCTATGCTGCCCTCTATCTTTCCCTGCATTAAGAGCTGGATTAAAATTATGGTTCTCACTGAGAAAAAATTGGCGGAAGTATTCAGCCTCTTGGTATTAACTATGTACAAGAAACTGAAGCTTAAATTCGTTATGAACTGATGGATACATTGTCTATTTCAATTATGAACCATATCCGACGTGTACCGAAAAAAAGCATTGACAATGAACGAATGTTGTTATAACTACGTTATATAAGAACAACTATAGTCAGAATATTTAGATGAACAATCATACAAAATCGCAAACTACAGTATATCATCATACATGTATTACAACAAAATGTAAACACTTTCCACCATCGTACAGAATATTAATTTTCCTATAACTAACAATTTATTCAAATATACTAAAAAAAAATTGGAATCGTCCATACCATAAACAGCCATACAAATTAAAAATATGTTTACAAAAAATTATTGAGACCTAATATTTTTAAGTGGTTTACAAAATAATGTCGTATCCGGAAATTTGTACGTAAACAGTTCACCGCAGGACACGTATTCGTGCGCCGCAATACGTGAAACATGAGTTCGTGTAATATTTAATCAAATGACGAGTTCTTCGTTGAACATTTCATCGTGTGCTACAATCTGTGGAGATGTCTTTACTAGGTTAGGTTAGGTTAGGGTTAATCTAATTGGAACAGTACTATTTGCAAACTATCGCCGCATTTTGTAAGATACGTACAAATGTATTCCACGTTGAAATGTTCAACGAAGAACTCGTCATTTGATAAAATTTTATACGAACTCATGTTTCACATACTGCGGCGCACGAATAAGTGCCCCACGATGAACTGTATACGTATAACTTACATGTAACCTATAAATGCGAGACACTCAAATCATTTAAAAGCTTGTGTGCTTATAACACTGGTCAATTGTTAAAATTCCGATGGCTAAGTAAAATTGCAATGCCATTCAAAATGTATGTAAAATCTCACTATTTCAAAGCATTTACAGATAAGGCTACATTAAAATGTAGCGACCGGCACGACTCACCCTCTCTTGGCAGTCGACGACAAACAGTGCCTGTTTAAACTAAGATAATTGGCTTTAAAGTTTTATCTTTTCTGAAACAAGTATGCACTTTGTGCAATGCCTATTCATTCAAACTCCCTCAAAGGAATGTAGTTCTACATTCTACATTCTATGCATTTAGAATCTATTTTAATCCTTAAAATGAAGTCTGAAATTTGTGCGACTTCTGTGAAGTTAAAATTTTTAAAAACTTTATTTTGTAGTCAATAACAAATTAACAAAATAGGTGAAAATGGAATTTCCGTCATTTTCATTACGAACTGAAAAAATAGTTAGGTATTAATTAAATTATACATGCATATAATATCAGTGGCGAAGGGTGGAGGTAGGCTGTTAAGATCCAACATAAATAGTGCATGCTACACTTTTTCAGTCAAGCGTATTTGTTTTCATTGAACTAAGACTTCAATGTGTAGATAGTGTTTGTTAGTTTTTAAAATTCAATTAAATCCTACTAATCCAAGCGATAGTAGATAATAGTCAAAAAATATTCGTTTGTCTATAAAATATCTAAAATTATTCCATTAAACCATACAGGATTTTAGATATTTTATAGATAGAAGAATATTTTTTGACTGTTACGATTTGGGATTCAGGGTTTAATGAATTTTAAAAAATCTAACCAACACCATTTGTAATATTTATTTAATTTAACAAAAACAAAAAATCATGACCAAAAAAGTGTGCACTATTTTTGGCGGATCGCCCATAGAAAACGTACACTATTATGATTTGGTTAGGCAGAGTTTACTTGAATTTTAAAAACTAACCAGCACCATCTGCAAATTGTATTCCTAGTTCAATTAAAACAAATAAGTATGACCAACAAAGTTTAGTGTAAGTATACAATTTATATCGAATCTTAACAGTCTATCTCTCTCTACCCCTCGACACATATATATTGTTGTAGTCGTAAAATAATAAGGAACATTTTGAAAAACATGAAATAGATTTATTATAATAGTTTTAGGTGACATTCTGACCATTTGGATGACTTCATTAATTATTAATTGTGGAAAAGTATTTTTACATACGCAATATTTTTTTCTTAGCAGTGGTAAAAAAATTAAATAATTAGGTACTTACTAACTTTGTAAGGGGACTTGGGACAATAGTCTTCTGATACTTTACATAAAATATACTTTTTTTTCTTAGATGCCTTTATTTCCTTTATTTCCTACCTCGCATTTACTATCGAGGTTTCTTTAAGGACTTTGGCACGCAAACTACTCTACTTGATGCTAGTCAAATGAAAATTGTACCTCCTGAGAAATATGCCTTAATGAAAACTATTCTTCTACCCGCATCGGGTATTGCTAATTTGAATTCGGCCAGGGCCTAAGAAACCGCCTTGCAAAACCCTGGAAAATTCTTTGTCATAAAGCTATACAAGAAATATATTGTTGTTTTTATTTAATATAACGCAATTTTTTGTAGTACTTATTCCACTCTTAAAAGTGGAAAAAATGGTCTAAAAATTAAATAAAAACAACAATACAATGCAGTTCCACCATGAATTGACAGTTAACAAAATAAAAGAAATTCAAGAAATATATCATGGATTCTATCATAAAATTCCAAATAATTGACAAGAATTTAGATATTTTTTTCATCGATCCTTGGATGGGCTTACCATCTAATTTAATATATGACTTTACTCGTAGTATGGGCAGCGCTTCCTAAGAAAAGTATTTATTTGTACTTGATATAAAGAAAAAACAATTACGGTATGACGCGTGGATAAGTTTGTTTACATGCTCCGGAAACATGGCAAAATAAATTTACAGAGATATATTTCACTAATTAACAAGACACGTGTTACGGAGTGAATTATTCAAGTAGAATTGATCAGAAAACGTTAGACAACGGTGACTTTTGAAAGCTCTCATAGTTTACAGAGCTTAAAAAACCAAACAGGGATGTTATGTTAGAAAAATTAAATTCATCGCCATAATCGCTTTAGTTTTCATATTTTAATGATAAATTATTAGATGGATATCTACAATAAACGTGACTTTAGAACAAAATAATTACAAGATAAAAAGAACTATTTATATACCACGTTTTTAAATTGTCTGTTGAATCATATATACTTGACAATTCTATGTATTAATAAATACTTTTTTCTGTACTTGATAGAAATACTGAATAAATATAGAATACTGAAATGTCATTTTGACATTTCACATTGATTTCCAGTGTAAGGCAGGTATATATTATTAATAATTTAGTTGCTAGGACTAAACACATAAGAAAAAATGTGTACTGGACAAACAAGAATACCAGCTAATAAAAACGCGGTAAAAAGGGGGTAACCCTCAGTTTTTCAAAATAGGTTTTATTTGATAATAACGTTGTACACGACTAAATACATGTTGTGTCCAAAGGGTGTAAGCTTCAAGCTGATTTATTAACTAAATTTAGCTGGCAATTTTCAAAAAAGAAGAAAGTGAAGTAGGGAAAAACGACCGAACCATCAATTTTGTTAGTTTTTCTTTGATTCACTAAATAATTAATATCAGATTAGGAATATAAAAACCAAATAATTTATTACCATGCACTTCAAGGATACGTCTATTCTGTATTTTACTTTAATCGAAAACCATAACAAAAACGGTTTTATACCTCTTGTAAAATTTGATTTGTGTGGATTACGCCCATTTTTACCACGTTTTTATTAGCTCGTATTCTTGTTAGTCCGGTACAGATTTTTTCTTGTGTGTCCAGTACAAATTATTTGTTGTTTGTCCAAGATTTGTATTGGACAATTATTGAAGATTTTTAACTAACTTCCCGAATAGCTAGACATTTGAAACTTTTATAATATATCAGAACACGACGACAATGTATTCTTTAAATACGTTTGGCCATCTTTAAGCAGAATTGAAATCATTTTCAGTTAATTCTGTTTTGTATGTTTCGAAAAAAAATCGTTAAAAGTAATATATTTTACTACTCACTATTATTGGTTGCTAAGGGGATCCTAGCAACTAAATTATTAATATATACGTGCGTCCCTATGGAAATCAATATGAAATATCAAAATGACATTTCAGTATTCTATAATATTTATTCAGTGTTTATATCAAGTACAAAAAAGTATTTATTAATACATAGAATTGTCAAGTTTATATGATTCAACAGAAAATTTAAAAACATGGTATATAAAAAGTTCTTTTTATCTTGTAATTATTTTTCCTTTCTACAGTCGATATAATATATCATGATGTTTTGAAAAATCTTGTCACAGTGATGCATCGAAAATAAATTAAGATAAAATATTATTGGAGAATTTTAGCGCTGGCGCACTCATAAGCTCTCGTTGGTACTATTATAATAGTCCCGCCATTACTTTAGTGAGTCTCAGAATAAGTAGGGAAAGGTATATGTGGCCCCATCCATCACTCTTTGAGCATCTGACAGTATATCTAGAGCAGCTTTTTTTAATAATACGACTACATATTATATCGATATCTTAATATAATATAAAGAAAATAGCTTCATAGGTCGTTTTTAACATAATAAACATACGAAGCAAAAACTTATTATATGAAAACTAGAAAAATATTACCAGGTGACAGTATCACGTCTCAACATTGCCATATTACGTCTTCTCCTTCTCTCTTATACTCTTATACTGTATCCCTCTCTCTCTCTTATACTTTTATATGTATGTACAGTTTTACTGTCTTTGTTCTGGTATTTCAAACTTATTAATTTGTATTGTGAGCTACTGTATCAGCCTGGTGGAGTCTCCTGACTTTACTGAGCACGCCATCGGTGAACTTGTTCATTAATCAAACAGCGACGCTTACAATCATGACGTTTCTTCGTTATCCATACATATTCTTTTATTAATAATAATAATTGTGTATGTTGCCTAAGGTGACAGTAGGTTACAGTACCATGTCCCTATTAAAATGACCCTTAAATCTCTTGGATAACACACCAATTTATCGACATAAACTCGATTTGCTATTACCGCCCTGCAAGCATCTGTCAAACTGTTTACAGAGAATCATTTAATTTCCTTTCACGAGTCACGACCCGGTTAAAATAATTTCTCGCATTTTTCAAATTTATAATTTGCGTTTATATGTTTGTGCTGTTGTTTAATTTAATAAAACGCAATTTTTTGTAGTACTTATTCCACTTTTAATCAAGAAATTAGGACCGGTTTCCTCCGTCTTCAGTTGAAAATGTAATAAGTACTACAAAAAATGCGTTTTATTAAATTAAACAACAATACAATGCAGTTCCAACATGAATTGACAGTTAACAAAATAAAATAAATTTATATGTTTGTGTGTTTAATACGTCTTCTCCTTGTCTTGCTCTCTTTAACACATTTCGTATCTTTTCTCTCATGCATTACAGATAATTGAAGACAAATAGGTATATATGTGTCGCTAGATTTCAAAATCAGCCAAGTCCACCTTTAAATATTTTTGATTTTTTTTGTGAATTGTGAACTACTGCTTTCTAACATTTCTGCATTATCAAAATGTGGAACTTATTAATTTTAAATATTCTATAATCGAAATAATATAAACTTTCACCCTTGTGACTGTGTACTTGAGAAAACAAAAAGCTGTTTTTCTCCTATTCATCCATTATGGACTTATGGCTTATTTTTAAATCTAGCGACACATATTATAACGTAATAGTACAACTATTAAAATTATTGTTCGCCTTCTACGTGTGAGCGAAGGTTAGATTTTCAGGCCCTTTGAATGAGGAAGACTTCTTCAGTTCACATTTAAAAAGTATAGTTCCATTCATTTGCATCGGTTGTACAAATGGGCAAGAATATTATATTTCCACTGCAACATAATGGATTGCACGAGCCGCCTTTCTCCCAGCAGAATAAAAATCAATAATAAAAATACTATTATCAAGTGCGCACACATAAAAATGGTTATGGGTCCATCTTGAAAAGAATCGCCATAATAAGTTTTTATTGATTTTTAATGCTTCCGGGGGGAAGCGGGTTAAGAAAATATAGCAGGTGGCACATAAGTGCGAATTATATTATGGTGCATGTCGCTGACTATCACGTGACATCACAATAAATTGGCACTACGGGGAAAAAGTGTGTAATTTCGTTTTTCTTGGTGTTTAAAGTGTCATACTGATGGTCCCATCCCGTAGCACATGTTAAACCTTTAAAAGAATATTGACAGTTTGTAAAATCTGCCAAAATCTCCAAAACAAAAATGAGGTCACCTCACATTGAACCGCACTGCATCTACACCTGCATGACGTTTTGAACGTTTTTTTTTTCATTTTTACATGCCTACACATTTTCGACATAATCGTCAAAATCGCGTGTTTTTTTGTTTTTAGCGGTTGGAACTATGTATTTTCTATAAGAATGTTGTCTATTATCTATGGTCTATAGGTTGGGTTCTGTTCAAAATATTATCTATGAATATAATATCGCAAGTAATTTTAACGTTCGCACACGAGGAAACTGTTAAAATTAATTGAAATCAGCTTGAATAATGAATAATAATTCAAAATACTAATACATTAGAGTTGGCACTTCCATCATTGAATTTACAGAGTTGGTGGTCGTTCAAAATATTCTGCAAAATGACGAAAGCATTGACTAAATTTGTCGGCGTGACAGCGTGATAGTCCGCGACATGCATCATAATGTATTTCGCGCTTTACTTTCACATTTACTCAAATCTACTCAAACTAACAGCGTCACGCCGTGACATACTGCACTTTTCTAGATAAACGCTTAGCCTGCAGGTATAACCAAGGGTGTTCTCCTACGAGTTATTGTGAGCTATCACGTCTACAGGTGATCGAATGCGCATGCCATAATTGTTAGGATCGTCAGTGTCCGTTTGTGTCGTCCGCGCTGTCTCCCTTTTAGACTTGACACATTAGAATATTAATTCAAACGTTGAATTCCCCAGATAGCAGTTGCTTAAGTTATGAGTGCCACGGGTCTTCCAGTGACCACAGACCTTGTGTGTCATAAAATGCCAAGATGAGTGGGGCCAACCCGTTCCGAAAATTAACTTAAATGTATCTTTTCCATTTCTCTTCGGACCTAAAGAAATATAGTAATTATTAGATATTTAAAATATTGTAAAAATCTTGCAGATATATCGACTAAGCCAATTTGCAACCCGCTCCCCCACACCCTTATTTTGTCCATAACAGCAAATGTGCATTTTATTGTGAAATTTCACCATATAATAATATACCTAATAATACCTATTATACCTACTATTATTTTACTACTACGTTTTTATTAACTCGTATTCTTGTTTGTCCGGTGGTTGTTTATCCAGTACAAATCTTGCAATCGATTTTTAACTAACTTCCCGACTAGCTAGACATTTGAAACTTTTAGACTATATCAGAACACGATGCCAATGCTTTCTTTTAATCCATCTTTAAGTAGAATTGAATTTATTTTCAGTTAATTCTGTTTAGTATGAAAAGTTATTTCGGAAGAAATCCATAATCCAATCCACTATTATTGGTTGCTACGGGGGTGGTCCTAGCAACTAAATTATCAATATATACGTGCGTTACTATGGAAATCAAAATGACATTTCAGTATTCTATATTTGTTTGTTCGTTGCAAAATAGCAAAAAGATGATTTGTTGACAATTGCCATATTTGTCCTAAATTATTAATACATAGAATCGTCAAATTTATATAATTCAACAGAAAATTTAAAAACGTGGTAGGTATATAAAAAAAAAATTATCTTGTAATTATTTTTGTTTATGACGTAAAATGTACTTCCTGAAGAATAATTAAAGTTGTTTTATCCTTGAAATTTGTAATTTATTTTTGAGCGTAGGCGACATTTTCGATTTCGCAAAAAGGCGGCTGAGTCCCTAGGGGCGGGCCTGCTGAGGAGGTCTCTTACCAGTAGCGAAGATTCGATACAATGCGATAGCTTAACGTTTACCTTATTAAAATATTTAAAATACCTACCAACGAGATGATTGAATATTCAATACATACCTATATAAGAAATCACTATACATCGCAGTTGCAAGTACCGCGATACTGAGGACTTATGTAACTTTTATATTGCGGTATTGCAAATTGGTATATCCACGATGGCCACCTTCAAGCTTCCGATTCAAAATGTAACTTCCTGAGTGTTGTGTTTTGTGACAAAGGAGCATGGTGTAGTCTCGAACCCCTTCCAATAAGTTAAAAATCAATTTTATAATCTATATAACTGTCATATAAATGTAGACTGAGGCAAGTTTAACGTGAAGCGTGGCCGTTTCGCGAACTACAATTATACTGACAATCATTTCATAATATATCGCAGCGCCACGACGGCGGCCATGACACTTTAACTTATAATTTTCGCACTCTATTAGTAAAATTTGGAAACAACTATTTTTTTTTTGTTCAACGAATCATTCACATGACTTGAGAATGAAACATTCTTTATTGAATACACATAATTTTGAAACACTTCAGATGTATTATACAACTACTAGAAAAACTCTATTGAACCCGCATCCCCTGGATTCGTGCCAATGTGCTTTACCAGTTGAGCTTCATATCTAATTACGACGAAATTAACTAATAATAGTTGTTACATTTTTTAATCGTTTTACAAATTGTGCTAATTTTGGTGGTCGGATTTTGTGTTTTTAAATCAAAGTATCAATTTATTTAATTACTTAGCGGTGTCAGGATTTCTTCAATTTTTAATTATAACGTACTTGCACTCGCAAATAATTAGTACCTATATAATATGCCAAATTATTGGAAGGTTTTTCGTCACTACTCCACTGAGGGCACTTATACAACTGTCCAATTCACGTACACGTCAGATTTGAAAAATCATTTTTGAAACAGGCAGAAAAAAACGTAAAACAAAGGCATTCAAACAAAAGAAAATTGATTTCAAATCGAAGCCAATTTCAAAATCAAATTATTCGTAACTAAACAATGAAAGGGTAAAACTCGGGCAGAAGGAAAATTGCTACAGACCTACAAACTTATCTGGAGAATGAGATGGGGGAGCCACTGTCGAAAAGTACCCAATCACGACTCGTAACTAACAAAATCTGATATTCGAATGACATTTTTCAATATGGCGTCCTATGGTAGTTCGTAGTTCAATTTTTCGCCATTCTCCAGATAATTTTGTAGGTCTGTACTAGACTTTTTTATACAGCAACTGTCTGATATCCGTACCGTTATAACAACTCACGAATATCTAAAACTAAGCCAATGATGATACTAATAAATAATCTTGAAGTGACTGTCTTCTGATTTCTAAATAATATTTACGTTTTGTTCAGTGTTTTGATCTGGGTAACTAACTATCTGTTAAAACTCAAAAACTACTCAACCAATATTGATAAAAAAATCACAACTTAACTCACTACACTGTTTACACATAGGCCTTGTTCAGATGGCGCGATTTGACTCGCGCGCATTCCAGGCACATGTGACCTCATTGAGCCGTCCATACGCGCGGTCGATATACAAGTGACTTTATTGAGCCGTCCACGTCCACTCGCGACGTATCGTGGCGAGACAAGCGTCATCTGGACAAGCTCATAGAGTTACATCTCCATATCAAACGTTCCGAAATTACAAGAAAAATCTTCTCAAAACTAGCACATTTGTAACATTTCATCGTTATACGAGTTAGTTAAGTGGTCAGATAGCAGCGGTGGAGTGGTGAGGTGAGGTACATCTAGAGTGATGCGTGTTTACATTCAGCTGTTTTCGATTACGCGGACTTATTCAAACTCTCAGTTAAGATGTGGATAAATTGCATTCAAATCGAATCAAATATTTTTTATTGTGTATATCTGTATACCTTTTTGTCGTATTTCACGCGAAACAAGTTATTCACCATATCAATTATGCTCAAGCCCACACGATGTTTCAGATATTACAAATAGGTTATACACGCAAATAATTCAATTATCTGAATGTTTAATAAACGAGCTTCTTTTATAATTCAAAGAACAATAATTCATAAGATTTGAAAATGTTATATCCTTTTTAAACATATATAATTGTATCAAGACTTAAGAGCCTACGTGATTGGTACAATTGCAGCTCCACCGAACTATTCCTGGCGGCAGATGATACCTCTGACGATGGCTGATCTCAGTTAGAGAATGGCACGCTAATAATAAGAATAATACAAACGAAAATATTGAAAATAAGTTTATTCCATATTTTTCCCCACTTTAAAATTAAACCTTCTTATACACAGCCCACTTCAAATTAATTTTGTGTTACACGGTTACCAGGGAACTGAAATATGTAAAGCCGGATACTCATTAGCGAGCCGTAACTATAACCGTTCCAGATACTGTAACCAACTCTAGATGCGAAATAATTATTAAGTAAGCTCGCGAACTAATTATTAAGCATCCATACCGGTTACTGTATCCACAACGTTCACAGTTACGGCTCGCTAATGAGTACCCGGCATAACGGGTGTGGAGTAATAGGCAACCGATCTCAAGTGTGGAAAAATATGGAATGAACTTAAAAACGTGTCAAGAATACGTTATTCTACGCTTGTATTTTATTCTGATAACTGTTCTCGGTTTATGCACTGACTCTCATTCAAAATTGGTGTATTTGAAGGTTGCAACGCACACTATTGCACGTCTATGTATATATTTTCGTACGACACAAAACCCTGCTTCAAAATGTAGTGTATTGGGGTATAGCGTATCTGAATTATATGTATTAATTTATTCTGTGATGGTTACCAATTGGAAGTAGATTACTGAGAATAGACCGAATTGAATACGACAACTTGAGGTGGCCAGGATCCATCCTGGATTTTTGCGCCAAGTATGATGTGATTCTCATCATCATCAGGGGCGCGACAACCCGGTGTGGGTCTTGGCCTCCTCCAACAGCTCCCTCCATCTGTCCCTATCCAGCGTGGCCGCTTTCCAATTTGGTACCCCTAGAACACGGCAGTCATTGGCAGCTCCATGAAACCAGCGAATATTTGCCTGCCTCTTCTTCTACGCCCGATTGGATTGCCGGACATCACTCTGTTTGCCGGTTCATTGTCATTCATACGGTGCATATGACCAAGCCATCGCAGTCTCCCAATATTTATTGTGATATGATTCTACGCGTATTTAATTATCTGTCAAATTATTTTTGTAGTTACATAATATTATATAATCAATTTTCCTAATGTGGCCCTAAATTAATATCTCATATTTCGTTATATTACGTCTACCTCCTTTTTTTCGTCCGTCAGAAACATTTCTTATAATTAAATAAACACAATTTTGATTTGTTTTTTTTTTAGTAAGTTGGTACCCACTTCTTTCACTATTTTTTGTTGTTGTTATGTTTACGTTCTGTATTTGTTATTAATATTCTTTTTATAAATTACTCCCGGTCTCTTTACAATATTTTTACTTTCTTGGAAATCATTTATTAATAATATTTACCCAAAGAAAATTCGCCGTACAGCGGGGGGAAAAGGGGCCAACTCACATTTCACCAGCAAAGAGGTGCAAAATTTCCGAAAAGTAGGAGACCGCTGGATTCCCTAAATCAGAGATCGGAATAAATACCTTTTTTTTGGCCAATAAATCCTTAAAAAAAGTAAAAATTTAAAATAATTTAGACGTTCTCAAAATTGCGCACACGATACGATACAAGATTTTTAAACCTTGTGATCTTTACAGCCGTGTCCGGAAAATTGTACGTATGCAGTTGGCCGTATCACAGTTCACCGTGAGATGTTGTATCGGAAACCTATTGCCGCATAGCATTGACATTAAAAATGTCTGAATAAAATACAAAAACCACCGGAATAAATAATAAAAGAGAAATACAATCATATCAGATATATTCATATAAATTCTGAATGGTTCAAAAGTATTGCAATGTATTGATCCTGGCTAATTAAGATAATATGTAATGTAAATTTAAATGTATTAAGGTAAAGTTACACGCCAGTGTGATATAATATATACACATATGACAACTTTCTTTCGTTGGCATATTTTCATGTCTTCTATATAAAAATGGACGTTTTCTTACAATCTAATCTACGGGAAAGATAGGCAAAAGGTCTCTGGAGATTGTTATGAAAGGTTTCGCGTCTGTTGTCGGGGTGAAAAGAATGTCGCGGTCAGATTTATGCGCATTTCGGACCTTGCCGGAATAATATTTCACAAAGCAAACTTTTGCCAATGGATTGATTTATCGTAGGCACTTGACTTGCTTGCTAAAGTATGCATACTTGGTATACTGAGTATTTATAAGCAATAGGAAATAGTACTGCTTGAATATTAATATTTTTTTGTTATATTAACATGAATGACGAAATTAAAAAAAGGATTGAAAGCATTTAAATGGTATCCATACATACTTCAAATATTCACGATTGTGGACATGGTGTGTAAAATTCCCACCTCCGCTCGCGTTATGTATATGCAGCCACTTCATACGCGGCCGGCTAACATAACCCTTACGTGTGCCAGATCAAAGAATTTAAGCCCTCATTTTGTCCCGAGCAGAGCCGCACGGGACTGGTGATGCAACCTTGCACCGAAGTGCGAATGCATGATGTTAATTTTATGGCAACTATCAGAGTGACTTTAATTTGAAGAGTCGCAAGGGGAGTCAAGAGTGTCCCGCCCCCCGGACGCTCTGGCGAATTTAGTAAAGGCCGCAAAATTGGCCTCGGTTGCCACCATGTCCGCGTGTTCTATTGGGCCCGAATGGGGTCGGACCCGGGCAAACAACTCCGCTCGTTTGGGGCCCATAAGTGGACAGTCCCACAGGACGTGCTCTGCGTCCTGCTGGTCGTGTCCACATGAGCAACCCGACCCATGTTCTGCCAAACCAAACCCCTGCAGTTTGGCCGCAAAGTTTCCATGGCCAGTCATGAATTGACTAGTCCAGTGGGTCGGCACCAGTCTCCTCGTCATGTGTCTCACCGAGACATCTGGAAAGTATAGAAAAGTCTTCTGGCGGCCCTTAGAGGAGGCCACCATCTCGCCTGCCATGCCGCATATGCGGTCTTGTAGACCAGCTCAGATACAATCTTTCTGTAGCTCACGCCCTCACACGATTGTGGACACCATACAAAATTATATTAAGATCAGATTGTGGTACAGCTCATAGACGTGGATATTAGTGTCAGGAAACTTGTACGTATGTAGTTCGCCGTATCAGACTTCACCGTGAAATATTGTATCGTAAATATATGGCCATATATTAAAGACCGTCCAACATCTTTGAGTCGTATAGTACTGACATATAATTCATGTCTAAATAAAACATGGTTCTTGTCGGTTTACACTTTACAAGAAGCTAGCTCCAAACAAATTTTGAAAATAGCCGATATACTGGATTATTTGTTAGGTTAGGTTGGATTAGATTAGGTTAAGTTAGGTTAGGTTAGGCCAACAATACTCAACCTTTTTTTTCTTCGGGCCAAATACATATATTTGTAAAGTAACGCGGGCCGCATCACTACTGGTGTGACGAAAAAAATCATGAAACCCCCCCTTTTTTACAAAACATTTTTGAGATTTTAAAAATTATGCGTTTTTTAAATTAATCGTGTACAATAGCAACACTCTGATGTAGACCATAATGACAATCCTCTTCGGGTATCACTATCTGTGCGTCAAAGTCGAAACGAATCTCAAGATATACGAAATTCCTGATAATAAATATGTTTCGGGCCGCAGGCTGAGTATCGCTGGATTAGGCTATGCTAGGTTTTCATTTTTGAATTCATGAATTTTGCCAAAATCGTCTATGAAAATTGAATTAATGTTCATATTGAATCTAATAAAATTGGAGACCGTATAGTATACGGTCACCTCTATCCGATAAGAAAGTTCACGGCGATCTGTGTTACGGTGAAAATGTTGTACGAACAATTTACATGTAACCGTGGATATTGATTAACTGCTAGCTATTCACATAATTTACACTGGATAATCATTTTCCAAATGGGATTCTGTGGAACCCGCAAGGTAAAATTAGGTGTTTTGTAGTAAAGCTTGAAAAGTAGACAAAGTAAAATTTTAAATCGCAGTTTGGAGAACCTGATACATTTCTATTAACATGCAAGATTTCAATTTTAATTTTTCAATTTTAATTTATTTTACGTATTGTGGACATTACAAATTATAAGTTTAAGACGTTCACAACATGACATTTAGAAACAAAGAAATATTATTAAAACAGTATTATGTAATACTGTAATTATGCAATATTAAGTTATTCTACAGTATAAATGTGTAAATACAAAAAATATGAAGTATATAGGTACAAGGAAGTACACCGGATAAGTTAAGCATACCCTATTTTAAGAATTTATAAAATAACATCCACCTATACTCATTCTCACGTAGATGGAATATATCAACATCCGAAGCAATTTGGTTGAACAGAGTTATTGCCCTCCCAATTGGCATCACCAATGGCAGGTTAGTTTTGCTCCTCGGGAGAACAAACAACTGATGCTCCCGATTTCTAAGATAGTTATCAGGGACACACAAGTCAATATTACCAAGAATTGCAGAGTTCTCATTCACACCACGTATTAGTCGAAAAAAATACGTGGCCAAATATTGATATCTTCTAGCACTTAAACTACAGTATGTAAGCATACCTAAGAGAAAGTCAGTTGGATAAAGCCACGGTTAGTATCCATATAACCTCAAATAAAGGAGTCTCAAAAATTTCTTTTGAACTCGCTCCACCATAAGGTCATATTTCAACTGATGCGGGGCCCAAACAATCGACCCACTCTCAAGCCGGCTTCTCACTAAGGAATTATAAAGAATTTTTAATACAGTAACATCCGAAAAGACCCGGGAAGTACGCAAGACGAAGCCCAACATTTGTAGCGCCTAAGATATATTGTAATAATATAAACATGTAAACGTACTTTATTGTCATTTTTAAATAATTCTTAATACACTTTTACTTTCAAGTAATCGATATTGGTACGTTATTCGAGAGGGTACAGAAGAAATTCTTGAGACTCCTTTACTTGAGGCTGTATGGATACTATCCGTGGCTTTATCCAAATGGCTTTCTCTTAGGCATGCTTACATACTGCAGTCTACAATTTAGAAGAAATCTTTATTTAGCTACGTATTTTTTTCGACTTATGCGAGGTATAAATGAGAACTCTGCCATTCTGGGCAGTGTTGACCTGTGTGTCCCTGATAACTATCTTAGAAATAGAGACCATCAGTTGTATATTCTCCCAAGGTGCAGAACCAACCTGCCACTGGTAATGCCAATTAAGAGGGCGATAACTATGTTCAACGAAATTGCTTCGGGTGTTGATATATTCCACTTACGTGAGAATGAGTTTAGGTGGACGTTGTTTTGTAAATTCTTAAAATAGGGTCTGCTTAACTCATCCGATGTACTTCCTTGTACCTATCTAATTTATCTACTGATCTATCTCTTTTTTTATGTAATACTGTTATATTTATATATCTTTGTTTCTAAATGTCATGTTGTGAACGTCTTAAACTTATAATTTGTAATTTCCACAATATGTTTTTAAAAAAAAATCTATTATTTAATATATTCTGTAGAAAGTTCACTTGTTAAAATATTTTTGTTTTCTCTGTGTTATATGTATTTTTAGTAAATATTTATTTTCAATAATAAAAAAATAATAATAAATAATTATTATATTATTCCAATATACTTACAAGTCAAAAGTCTTGAAGGTAGACAATGCCTCTCAATACACTTCCAGTATTTTAATACGTCATACAAATGTTCTGTTTGTAGTTTATATAATGTGTATTAATATTTTACATTCACGGTTTGTTTGATAATTTAAGTTATAAAAAATAAGTTGGAATAAATTAAATAATTTTAAATTGTTAAATAACACAGTTATTATTTTTTATTCAAGACTGAATGTACACAATATTTAAAAATATAATATTAACATCATAATATATGAACAAAGCTGTGTCGAGTGGGATTCAGCTGTTTGCCTTCTTTGGCTGAATTTGAAATATGTATATCGAATAGTGATTCGTCAGAATTAATTCTCACACAAATCAACCTAGAAGTAATAATTACAAGATAAAAAGAACTTTTTATATACAACGTTTTTAAATGTTCTGTTGAACCGTATAAACTTGACTTGACTAGCTTTAACGACCAAAAAAATTTGTACTTGACATGTCATATTGATTTTCATAGTAACGCACGTATATATTAATAATTTAGTTGCTAGGACCCCAGACCCCTAGCAACCAATAATGGTGTCGAAATAACTTTTCATACAAGATGGCTAAAAGTATTAAAAAATGCATTGGCATTGTGCTCTGATATATTCTAAAAGTTTCAAATGTCTAGTTAGTAGTCGGGAAGTTAGTTATAAATCGATTGCAAGAATTGTACCGGACAAATAAGAATACGAGCTAAGAAAAACGTTGTAATAAAAAATATGTAAGTTCGAATCCCACTCGTTCATACTTTATTTCAAGAATTTTTCTAATATTATATAATTATGTAACTTGGGTATTTCAAATTATAATTATTATTATTAAAAATTGTAAGTATTATTATTAAAAATATCGTTAAATGATTTATTAATAGTAGATATACTGATCACTTCCTCTTACACACCTGTATATTGTAATTTTTAAATTATATTATTTTTATAAAATTATTTTTATAATAAAATCTTTTCGTTTGTATTAAATTAGACAAATTCGTTTTCAATTCTATAGCTATTTTGGTTGCCACGGGCTACAAAAGCTTACGTACGTAGTTCGCCATCAAATTAATTCTGACAAACAATAACACGATACTTAACCCATTTAAAGCTAATTACGTAAAGCGGTTGTCAGAATAGACCTACTGGAATCAGGGTTAAAATAATTACAAGATTAAATTCGAAAAAAGGTCCTGTCTGCTTTCATAAGCAGGGTGCGAGGGAAAGTCTTATATTTGTATTTTGATAATGGTATTACAACCGAAATAAACATCAAATACAAACTGATTAAAATATAATAACACGCATCTCAACTTATAGTGGAAAGCCAATCCAAGAATGTTCGAAATTATATTTAAATTATTCTTAATAATTATTAAATTCAAATTACACCGTCAGATTCTCAATTTAATCGTCAGTCCCGATCGCCATCCCGATCGTCTGCGCCGATTAGCCCCGCTCATAAAATATCATTTTGGATCGCTCCCTAGAGTTGTGGCCAAAATAATAACAAGAATAATTCATATTTTTCGCATTATTTCCATTTGTTTTTTATGCCATTGGCTTAAAATAAGTCTTAAATTTTTAGAACTATATACTAGGTATTTTACAACATTTTTCTTAGCTCGTATTCTTATTTGTCCGGTGGTTGTTTGTCCGGTACAGATCTTGCAATCGATTTTTAACTAACTTCCCGACTAGCTAGACATTTGAAACTTTTAGAATATATCAGAACACGATGCTAATGCATTTTTTTAATACTTTCAGCCATCTTTAAGTAGAATTGATTTCATTTTCAGTTAATTATGTTTTGTATGAAAAGTTATTTTTGAAGAAATCCGTAAAAAGTAAAACTATTATTGGTTGCTAAGTAGGTCCTAGCAACTAAATTATTAATATTAATGTATACGTGCGTTACTGTTGAAATCAATATGAAGTGTCAAAATGACATTTCAGTATATTTATTCAGTATTTCTATCAAGTACATTTTTTTTTTGATCGTTTAAGCTAGTCAAGTCAAGTTTATGATTTCTTTTATTTTGTTAACTGTCAATTCATGGTGGAACTGCATTGTATTGTTGTTTTAATTTAATAAAACGCAAATTTTTTGTAGTACTTCTTCCACTTTTAATCAATAAATTAGGGCCGGTTTCGTCCGCCTCGTTGAATATGTCCCTCTGAGGCGGACGAAACCGGTCCTAATTTATTGATTAAAAGACGTAGAATAAGTACTACAAAAAATGCGTTTTATTAAATTAAAACAACAATTATATGATTCAACAGAAAATTTAAAAACGTTGTATATAAAAAGTTCTTTTTATCTTGTAATTATTATTATTTATGTATTATATGAAAATCAAAATATGTTGACTTCCGTTTCCTACTTGGCCTCAACCGACATCTAGGTACATATTATAAAACACTAATTTTGTTTATTCAAATAAACTTTCGTGCCAATTGCAATTTTGAATTTTCACGACAGATCAAGATAAAGTTTGCATATTTTGGATTCGATTTTAATTTGATATTCTTTTGTTTGACTTAGCTGTCAGAATTATTTTCATTTTGAAATGTTGTCTTCCTAGATACGGATATTTTAATATTGAAGAATGTAATTATCATTCTTTTGTTAAGTAAGATAAATGTACAATGATCAATGAAGCGACCTATTATTTTTAAATTCAATATAATACACTTTATTTTATATTTATATGTATTTGAAGTTGTTTAATAATTAATAACTCAATTATATTCACATTATACCTAGTATTTACGCCTACAATGGCTGCGCAGTTACCGCGTTGGCTTATAATGTTGTAAGTTCCGGGTTCGAATCCCGAGTCTGGCAACAAAAAATTCACATGTTGTTTATAAAGTGTGTTTGTACCTAATAAGTTGAGCAATTGGCTAACATTCATTTCTCGTAAAAACAAAAATCTGTTAATACATCTCCCACTCTGTGGAGGCCCATAGGATCGGACGTGAAAAAAATATATACACATATAATATTAAATGATTTTTATTTATATTACATAAGACTTAAAATAAAAATAAATATTTCTACCAGAGGTTTGTTGGACCAATATCCCTAATTTACTACTACTATCTTGATCATACCCATTTCCTTAGGTTTAGGTTTTTTGTGTTTGAAATTTTCCACTTGTGTTGGAACCCAGATCTTTCATTCAAGCCATCAAACTGCGAAATAATATGTTCAGTGAGTTCTGCTTAATTGTAATCACAATATGGAATAATACTTCACAGTAATTACAGATTTAGTATTTATTTTCTATTGTGTTGGAATGAAGAATTTATTTATATAAAATTGAATTATTTTTTTAATAAGAATAAAAAAAATATGTACACATACTTATATAAAGATCTAGGGGCCTAATGATAGTAATATATTTTAACAGAAGTGTATTTTGTAATAGAATTGAAACAATCACAATATTGATTATGTTACATTAATATGCTTAAAAAAAATTGACAGTTATTTATAGGTAAGTATGTTTATTTAGTATTATTTGTTAAAATGAGAATGGAATAGTAATACATTCTTTTACGAGAAATGATTGCTAGTCATTCACACAACCCATTACATTTTTTACACTAGACCAAACACATAAGCCTTTCACGAGCCGCGGAATCAAACCCGTGACTCGCAGCTTCTAACAAAACCTATGTTAACAAAGCCACCGATAAAAGGTTGCCATAATTTTATTATACACGCTGAAAAAAAATAGAAATAAAATTTTTAAATATGACTTATAACTCATTTCTAATAACCACTAATTAAATATTCCAAACGCAATCTAAACCAAAATTTACGACAGTGGCTAAATTAATTTATTAAAAAAACACCTCCCTAATAATAAATTCATATAGAGCCTTATTTATGACCGTATGAACAAAAAAACTTAAATCATAAATCATTTTAACTTTTCATATTAAAATACCGATTTCTCACTGTTTTAATTCATACGTTAACAAACGTTAAAAGCTATTTTTCATTCAAAAAGCTTTTTTATTTATATTAACTGATTTAAGTCGTATTGAGTTAAACGTTGTTTTACCGTAAATTGTGTTAACATAGATCGCGATTGAAATTTGGAGCAACGAACGAACGTCGTTACGCTACGAAAGCTACAGGTGCACTGAGCTTTCGCTGTGATGTATTAAGCATTGCCTCTACGGAGACTGGCGTAGACATACATAATACAGAGGTCTACGGGCTACGGTTGAATGCAGTGTATTTCAAAAAATTGATTCTTCGGTCTCTTTGTATTCAAATATAGAATTAAATCAATTAATTTATATAACATCATTTAACTTAACCTTAGATTTATTAAATATATATGGTCTAGAGCAGGGATTCACAAACTTTTTCGTCAAAAGGACAATTTTTGTGTAATCTCAGATTTTTAAATATACATTATTATTACTCTTATTAACATACTTATGCAATTGTTTGTTTGAAACTAAATACTGCAATCTTGGCTCAAATTTTGTGGTGTGAATATGCAAAACAGATTCGATATGGTTGTCTGTTATTTTTTTTATCTTAAGTGTTAAGATTAATGTGTTAATCTTGCCAATTATTTGAATGATAAAATGCCTAATTCTTGTAAAATTTGGGATCACAGAGATTATCAATATAATTTTTTATCGTAAATATTTTACTAAAATTATCTCGTCATTAATTATACTAATGGTTTTATAAATGCGTTTAATAATTAATAAATGTAAAAAATCTTAACACCACTGCACATTCATGTACCGAAATATGACTATATTCTTAAACATTAGAGCGAGAGGTTTAAAAGAATACCATTTTATGTAATAAAAATACTTTATGCAGTCATCAAATATTTAAAATAAATATAAAAGATAATAAGGCTTCAAAATTATATAAATAGGTTATCTACAACGTTTAAGGAATGTCCAGGATCATGGTTTGAAAATACAAAAAAAAAACTCAATTTTGACCTACGACGAGCATGTCCCCCCTTAAGCTTGATTTATTACTGCCAGTGGCGAAGGGTGGAGGTAGGCTGTAAATATCTGATATAAATAGTGCACATTAAACTTTGTTAGTCATATGTATTTGTTTTTATTGAACTACCTACTACTATAATTTATAGATGGTGTTGGTTAGTATTTAAAAATCAATTAAACCCTCCCTAAACCTAACCATAATAATTTTGGTATATTTTGTGCGATCCAACAAAATTGTGCACACTTTTTCATTCAGACTTATTTGTTTTCGTTGAATTAGAAATACATATTACACATGTTGGTTATTTTTTTCAAATTCATTAAGCCCTGCCTAACCAAACTATGATAGACAAAAAATATTATCTATAAAATATCCAAAGTCATGTATGATTTAATTGCATAATTTTAGACATGTTATAGATACACGAGTATTTTTTGAGTATTATCTATTATGGCTTAGTTTTCGCAGGGCTTCGTTGAATTTTAAAAACTAACCGACACCATCTGTAAATTGTAGTTTTAGTCCAATGAAAACAAACACGTATGACTGAAAAAGTTTAATGTGCACTATTTATGACAGTTCCTAACAGCCTACCCCCAGCCTTCGCCACTGATTACTGCTCATGTTAGAAAATGTTTTTCACAAATATTGGTATTTCCAAATAAAGAGCCATTTGATGAGCATGTTTAACTATATTTGAATATACCTCAAGTGAAATTCCTTAGTAGAATTCAATTAAATTCTTATCACGATAAGATGCTTTTGCTTCCATGTTCTCTTACAAATCTATTACTTCAAACTCCATATTTACGGGAACAGCACCTCAGCATATTATACAAATATCAAAGTGTCTGACTATTCATTTTTGCCAGAGGTTATTTAAATTTGAATGTAATTTTTAATATACGATATGAATAATAAAAAATAATACAGATTTAACATAAATCTCGTGGAATACATCAAAAAATCACGCGGGACACACTTTGTGAACCCTTGGTCTAGAGCTTATAAACGTAGGCAAGGCATCATTACAGTATTTTTGAAGAGAAAGCTTCACTGAAACACAAAAAAGTGTAATAATTTTGAAGCTATTGATTTCAAATTGAAGTCAGTGGTTGCGCTTTTCATAGTAGAGTGTAATTTTGTGACAGAATGATTGTGATGGTGGATGTGGATGCTAGGGGGGGCTACACGTAAGATTCCAAGCACTGACATTTTATGATGTCCTGCTGCCTGGCTTAAGCTGGTCACTAGGGAATGCCATCACGTCCTAGTAGGCACTCGCACGGTACACTTTTGATGAATGATATGATTAATGAGGAGACACCCTATACCAGTAATACGGATACAGGTGGTTTGATTACCGGAGTTTGCAAGGAGACTCGAATAGAGTCATGGTTGCACTATACACGCTCTTCGTGTGTATTTAACTTTTTAAATCAGTCTGTATGTTTGGAATTACTCGTTAAACGACACTCTAGCTTTAACAAGCCTAGGCGCGTCCGCTGTCTTGAGGTAACTGGTTGTTATTTAATCACGGTCGACTGATGACCTGAGACTATTGGTCGCCTGGTGTTGCGTTAATAACTGTGGATTTAATATAGGAGGGATGAAATCGACCATCATTGGCCCAACCAGTCAGTTATCTCAATTTTTATTACAATATATTCTCGATTTTGGTTTTTTAAGTATTTTTACAATGTGCATATATTGATAAGTCATCAAATCCGACTCCGTTTGCTTAGCATTGGTATTTAATTTAAGGTCAATTATTGCAAAACGGTTATATTACCTACATTCAACAGGCACCCTTCGTCACTGCGTGTTACAGACCTTTCGGACGTACACATAATGTATATACATACAAAATACAGTTTTATTTGCCAAAATTAAACAGTTTATACTGAAATGTAGTTATATATATTACTCTATTGTTCCATTATCACATACTGTTAGTTGAATTGAGTTACGTATGTCTACGATACGTCTACGGAACGTAGACCATTGTGGCGTAGACATTTTAAAGAGCTACAGTCTCAGGCTAGATACTGTATTTAAAAAATTGATACTTGACATTATGTTCATTACTACTTTTTTTTAGTTGAATGAATATTTAATTACATATTTTTGAATTTAAACGTTTTTATGAGCGAAAATGAAATTCACTTAGATTTCTGCCGATCTGTGCTCGACAAACGAAATAAAAAGCTTGTCTGCGGCGCAGTTTTCATAAGTTTTTTTTTTTACTTTTCATCTCCTTCAAATAGGACTATAAAGTTGTGATTATATTAAGATGCACGTCGCGTACTATCACGCTATCACGGCGACAAAAATGTAGTCTATGGTTTCGTCATTTCGCAGAATATTTTAAACGATCACCACCTTTGTAAATTCAATTATGGAGAGTGCCAACTATAATGTATTAGTATTTTGAATTATTATTCATTATTCAAGATAATTTCAACTAATTTTTATAGTTTCTAGTGTTTCTACGTGTGCTTACGTGTAAATTACTTGCGATATTATATCCATAGATAATATTTTGAAAAGAACCAAACCTGCAGACCATAGATAATAGACAAAATTCTTATAGAAAATACACAGTGCCAATCGCAAAAAAAAAACAAAAAAACACGTCATTTTGACATGAATTGAAAATGTAGGCATGTAGAAAATGATAAAAAAAAGTTCATTGAGTTATGCAGGTGTCGATGCAGTGCGTTAGAACGTGAGGTGACCTCATTGTCGTTCTAGTGATTTTGACAGATTTTGACTGACAAACTGACAATATTCGTTTAAAGGTTCAAAATGTGCTACGGGATGGGAGCATTAGTCTGATAACATTTTTAACACCAAGAAAAACGACGTCACACACTTTTTCCCGTATCGGCAACTTACTGTGACGTCGCGTGATAGTACGCGACGTGCATCTCAATATAATCACAACTTAAGAGACCAACCAAAGATGTCAAAATAGAGATGGAGCCCAAACGTATAAAGTAGTGGCAAAAAGGATCAGTAGGAGCAATAATTTTCATATCAACTCATAAAACTACCCTGCTTGTTGTTTCGTCCTTCTATAGAAAAATGACGACTTATAAGTATAGTAAAAAAATGTTTTTTTTTTTTTTTTTGTGATTTTACCGAGGCTTTGACTGCGACTCGCTGTCATATCGCCTCTTCTCTTCTAGAAGGGGATCCTTCGATCAGGTCCTCACTCCAATTCTGTTAAATGGCTTTATAATTATTTTGTCTAGCTCTTCCGTCTTTCTTTCTTTCTTCTTTAGACGCCAGTGTTTTATGCACCAGAATCGCTCTCCTCCGTATCCATCCCTTCTGTATTTTCGATACATCGTGTAATCATTGAATTTCAGATAGTCTAATTCAGACCTCAGCCAAGTCTCTGAGATTAATGCTATTGAAATTTTTTGTCTTATTAAGTAGAGTTCTATATCATCCTTTTTTTGCTTCATACTTCTGGCATTCCATTGTAAAATCCTAATTTGTTTTTTATTATCCATTTTGCTCCAGAACCTCCCCTAGAATTTCCTTTAAGTGTCCTTCTTTGAATTGTTTGCATACCCAGTCCACTGCTTTAATTATTAGTTGTTTAATGATCTGCTGCCAGTCTCCCCCTTTCAGCAAGACTTTCATAATTTCTCCCATCGCGTTAACCTCTGTCTTCCCCTTTGAATTTTTCTTATTTTTTGTAGGCTTTACGCTACTACCTGTAGATATTATTGTTGAGCCTGAAGCTTCTACCACCGCTTCTTCTTTCTTTTTGTTTTCCTTAGTTTTTTGAATTGTTTCGCTTTCATCTCTTCCTACGATTTTTTTTTGTTTTAATATGTCAGCATAGCTATTATTTAACATATTTTTTTTTGCTTCCTTGAAAGGTATGTTCATTTTTTTCATTGCTTCTTTGCAATTCTTTTCCTCTTGCCACTTTGGGCATTTTTGGCTGTTTGCCGCGTGGTTACCTTTGCAATTGATGCACGTAATTTCCTCATTTTTTTCGCAGGTTTTGTGGTTTTCACCACACTTAGGGCACGTTTCTACTGTACGTCCGCAATTGTTCGCGATATGCCCATATCGCCAGCATTTGTAGCATTGCATAACCCTGAATACATACGGTTCTACAGCAAAAGAGACTCCATATATGTAAATTGTTCTCGGCAATATTTTCTCCCCAAATTTAATACTGACTGACGAGGTCTTTGTCAGCTCTCCTGTATCACCTTTTCTTGTCAACCTCTTAAGGTTGATTACTTTTGCATCACTTTTGATTTCCATTTGCAGTTCTTGGAGGTCCATATCAATATCGACTTTTCTTATTACTCCATAAGAGCAGGAGTCATTCTCTTTGGTCACAAAACCGAGATCTTTGAGATCTCCAGCTTGTTTCACTTTATCTGCTTCTTTTTCGTCTTCTACTTGGATGTACGTCTTTAAATTTTTATTGTAAATTTTCTGTACTTTTACTCCTGCCTTATGCAGCATCTGCGCTATTTTCAATTTTAATGGAATTTTACTTCCCGTCGCTATCATGACGAAGTTTTGGTTTCCCTTTGGAGTGACCCCAGAGTCTCTTCTGGGTTTTTTTCCAGAGGTCACCGTCTGCCATTCTTCTTCTTTTTCTCCAACCACTTCCTCTTCATCATCGTTTCTTTTCTTCTTCGTTTTTTTGGTTTCATTCACTTCCATCGTGGTGTTTTCCATTTTATTGCTTTTGCCGTTCACGCGGTCTTGGAATTCGCGCAACAGTGTGAACAAAAAACAGTGTGGACAACCCCTCGCTTCACAGCGTTTGACGCACTCCCCGCACAAAGTGCACTATCCGTGCAACAATAAATATTTTTCACTTTTTCTCAAGCACTGGCACTGATTGTCAAAATCACATGGGACCACACATGTTGAGTTTATTGTCAAATTCATTTACAAACATTATTATTTTTGTTGTATCCCGTATTTATAACCGTTCGCGAGTAACCAGGCGAATATCGTCCCGAATACGCAAGCGAAGTTGTACAACCTCACTCCACCGCTGTTGGCTTCCGACTGTAAAAAAATGTTACAGTCTTAAATCTTGTGTATTATTCGTTGAAAATTGTTTTTTAACTTGTTGAAAGGGGCTCGAAGTTACACCACGCTCTTTTGCCCCAAATACTGATGAAGTATTTTGTAATCGAATAGTCGAATTTTGAATCGGATGCTTGCTAACATAATCGATGGACCGGTTCCTCAGATAGAAAACTGTCTAAAAGTGGTTATGTAACGGCGCGAATTTTAAACAACTGTCCCTACTTTGGATTACTGCGTCACGATTACAATAATACATCGGTCCACACGTCTTTTTTTTCTTTTTGATTATGTCCGATCCTAATAGGATCATATTATGAGCCGCCACAGTGCGGAGGTTTGTATTAACAGTTTTTGTTTTCACGAAAAATGGATGTCAGCCACTTGCTCTACCTACTAGGCCCATACTCTGACTCATACACAAATTGAAAAACAATATGTGAACTTGCCAGGATTTGAACCTGGGACTCATGGCGTTATAGGCCGACGCTTAAGCCGCGCGGCCATCGTGGGCTGTAGTCACACGTCTTACCGATGTTTAAATGTTATGAAATTATCATGAATTACTAAGAAAATACTGAATATCTTAAAATATAAAAATATAAATCATCGCCAACCTAAGTGATGACAGTAATCTAATATGAAATGGTGTTAACTTCGCCAACCCTGTCATATAAATGGCAAAAGTTTCATTCCTGCTGAGTCATGCCGGCTGAAATAAGCTGCTGATTCCAGTAAACTTTCTGAACAATTGCTACGCCGAGTGCCGAGTCCCGAGTTTCGAGTGCCGAGTGCCGAGTACAAACTTCCCCACTGCACATATTACCCGCTGTTCCCCTGTTGTATAAAAGTGCAATTATTTCAACTTGGGAATATATATAAAGTAAGCAAGCATCTACTCACCTTTCCAAATAGAGATTTTAATAATCTGAATCGTAGTAGATAAAAAATATCACAGACAGTAGTTTCTATTCAAAACTGAAAGAATTAAACAAGTGTTTCTCAATTTTTCAGTTAAATATAATTGTAAATATTCACGACTTTTATCTTACTTATGCGTATCATTTTATGTGTTTTAATATTCGATAATTTAAATCTATTAACACACTGTATTTTTCAAACGTTAAATTAAAATTGGAATACTATTTTATAAATACATTGTTATCAGTGGCGAGGGGTGGAGGTAAGCTGTTAAGATTCGACATAAATAGTGCACATTAAATTTTGCCAGTCATACTTATTTGTTTTCATTGAACTAAGAATACAATTTACAGATGGTGCTGGTTAGTTTATATAATTCAATTAAACCATGTCTAAGCCAAACCTTGCTATGGGCCATCAGACAAAAAAGTACACATTTTTTCAGTCATTCTTATTAGTTTTCGTTGAATTAAGAATAAATTTACATGGCGTTAATTAGTTTTTTTTTTAAATTGATTAAGCCCTGCCTAACCAAACCATAATCAATAAAAAATATTTTATAGATAAACAAATATTTTTTTACTATTAAGTATCTACTATGGCTTGGATTAAGCAGGGCTTAATTAAATTTTAAAATTTAACAAACACTATCTACACATTTTAGTTTAGTGTAATGAAAACAAATGTTTGGCTGACAAAGTTTAGTGTGCACTATTTATGTCGAATCTTAACTCATTTAGTGCTAACACCGCGACTGACGCGTTTGGAGTCGTTATCCATTAGATATAATTAACGTGGTAATTAAAAGGATAGCAGTGATAGCCTGCATTTATCCTTCGCCACTTATAGCTATTCTAGTCTAGCGGCATAGTTGAAACTTTGTGAAAGTACAATTTTGTATAAAAACATAAACAGTATCATGTTGAAGAAACCGCTTTAAAAATTATCTAGGAGTTTTCTATAATAATTATCGTCTGATTTAATTAATTTTCTGTTTGGACATGTATATTATAGTGTTGAATACTAATTTGAAGGTTAACTAGATATGTTTTAATCATAACCACATAAATACAAAGATTGTGACCGAAATTTAAATTGTGTATAATAACAATTATCGTCCGATTTTATTTATTTTCAGTTTAGACATACATATTGTATTTTATGGTTCTGAATACTAATTCGAAGCTAAATTTGACATTTTTCAATTAGAAACCAACGAAATAATAAGATGGCGGCCAATAAAAGAGTGTTGATTTATTTTTAACTAATTTGATTGATTATTATATAAGTAATTATATTACACAACTGTTATAAAAAAAAAACTTTGCTTTATTGAGAGATTCATCAAAGGATTTTTGAAAAAATATACATTGTTTTTCAATGCAATCATTAATTGGTATTAGTTGTTCGAGATAGACGCAGTTGTTGACCAGCTCGACTCGAATACTATTTAGAGCCAAGACACATGGCAACATAGACGGCCGCAACGTCAACGTTGTTCTTACTTGATTCCAAATGTATCAAATTGGAATCGACGCATACATTTAGAATGATTTTGCTTAATCCCAATTAGATACGTTATTTAGAATCAATGCCCTGTATTTTGGGGTAAATGTAAATTGTACGTAAAACATTTCACCGCGACACAGTACGCCATGCGCTTTCTATCTCAAAGAGATGGCCGTATACTATACGGTCTCAAATTTTATTAGATTCAATATATTAATACAATTTTCATAGCTGATTTTGGCAAAATTCATGGATTCAAGAATGAAAACCCAACCTACCCTAACATAATCCGGTATATCTGCTATTTTCAAGAATTGTTTGCTGCTGGCTTTCTGTAAAGTGTAAACCGAGAAGAACCGTGTTTTATTTGGACATGAATTTCATACAGCCTGTAATATACGGCCATATATTTCCGTTAAATATTTCACGATGCAATGTGATACGGCGAACTGCATACGTACAAGTTTCCGGACATGGTGTCTTAGCACTTATTGATGATCACTTTTCGGTCAGCATACTTTTGTCTTCGAGACATTTATCGTTCAATCTACTTTGAAGCTTTTATTGACAAGCTCTTATTCTATTATGTCGACTACAAAACGCGGAATATACCGCTTATTTGGCGGATACAAAGTTTCAGAAACGCTGTTCGAAAATACATATTATAAAACTGTAGGCAGGTTTTAAATTTAAAAACTGTAGCCATTGTCAGTAAAATATTTTTGTATACTTCATAATATATTGTGTAGGTTGGTATACTGTCTGTTGCATCAGCTCTATACAAAATAGTTTCATATTTCAATGTACATAGTTTTTTTTGTTTTGTCATTTTATTTTACTATTGTGCATCTATTATTAATTGTACCTCAGTGGCGAAGGACGGAGGTAGGCTGTAGAAATCCGATATAAATTGTGCACACTAAACTTTGTCAGTCGAATTTATTTGTTTTCATTTAACTAATAATACAAATTGTAGATAGTACCTATTGGTTAGTTGTTAAAAATCCATTAAACCCTATCTAAGATAAACCATATTATGTCATCTATTTTGGTTTGGTTTTAGTCGAATTTTAAAAACCATCTTCAACTTGTATTCCGAACGAAAGCAAATAAGTGTGACTGATAAAGTTTAGTGTGCACTGTTTACATCGAATCTCCATGGCCTAATAAATAATTGAAACAGCTTGAAGGACTCCACGTTTGAAAATCTAATTAGACTTGCCTCAACAAATGTTGATATTGACATAAAAGAATTTTTTGCTCAACAACTAAGGCCACAATGCTCCCATTAAGAGCGTACTTCAGTGAAACGGCAAATAATTTTCAACAGTAGGTGCGACGAAATTTCTCACTAGTCGCCAATCGGAGACCGATAGTCGAGGTGTCTACACGTCGATTTGTTTTGTCATGGCGTCGGATAAAAATATTCTTAAATCGTGTAAAGATGACTAAAAAACTTTACGTATGTACTTAAAAAAGAAAACATGTCAATGAATATACTATTATTATTAGTAATATAACAATAAACATAACATTAAATGGACGCATGTTGGATTTTTATGACAAATTATATTTCGTTCGGCACGCGTCATTTGCACAATCCGCGCATCACCTAGCCACGATCTTTTTAGACCATGCCTCAACTGAAGTATAGCCTTAAATAACTTATAAGTACGTATAAGTATAATCTTTGTCTTGTAAACGGTATTAATTTATGATAAATACAAATTTCACAAAAAAAATTAAATAACTTAAAAATATTATCTGTTGTTTATATTATTTCTAATTATGTGTTATTTTTGATTTTTTTTTTGTATAAAAAAATAACCTTTGAATTGACATTAACTGACTTTTCATTTACCAATCCTCATTGGCCCCGAAATGTTTCATAAAGAAAAAATGGCCCGCGGCCTAAAAGAAGTTGGACAGCGCTGCTCTAAACGTCAGCCACTGGTGTGTAAATAAAAGAAAATTCTCAATTTGTAATAAAATAATATTTCAACTAAAATTGTCAATGTTCACAGTGAGTTGATTTTTTGCACATTACTCCTCCAAAGTGCCCCAAGCCAAGTAGCGTAACCCTCGTTTTTTTATGAAAGACATTAAAGTGCGAAATACATTATAGTGCATGTCGCGGACTATCACACTGTCACGGCGACAAATTTAGTCGATGGTTTCGTCATTATGCAGAATATTTTGAACGACCACCACCTCTGTAAATTCAATGACGGTTAGTGCCAACTCTAAAGTATTAGTATTTTGAATTATTATTCATTATTCATGCTGATTTCAATTATTTTTAACAGTTTCTACGTGTGCGTACGTAAAAATTACTTTCGATATTCTATTTATAGATAATATTTTGAACAGAACCCAACCTACTGACTATAAATAATAGACAACATTGTTTACGCATGTCGAAAATGTGTTGGCATGTAAAAATGATAAAAAAAACGTTCAAAACGTCATGCAGGTGCAGATGCAGTGCGGTTCAACGTGAGGTGATCTCATTGTTGTTTTGGTGATTTTGGCAGATTTTGTTAACCGACAATGTTCGGTTAAAAGTTCAAAATGTGCTACGGGATGGGAGCATCAGTCTGATAACATTTTAAACACCAAGAAAAAGACATTACATACTTTTTTCTCATAGCGGCAGTTTACTGTGACGTCACGTCATGACGTGATAGTCCGCGACATGCACCATAATGTATTTCGCGCATAATAGTTAAAAATATCTACCCATCCTATCATTGTGAAAATTTTAACAGGGCTTTGAAGTCCGTTTTCAATCAAATACGATTAATAATTTTGATTAATAATAAAATAAATCCAATGCCTTCAGTTTTTTTCACTTCCTAAACAATTTGATATTTGACAGTGACGATATGCAATGTTTGTTACCTATTCGTAACTTGTTATGCAGAAAGAGACAACTGGATCAAAAAGATAACTGGTGTTATGCATAATTCATCATATTATATAATTTACTTATCACATTAAATTTAATATATAAGATATGTAACTATATAGTATAACGGATATTAACAGAAGTAAAGACTTTATACCATTAAACTGAATATCAAGTTTATATTACAATACAGTAAATATAATAATATAGAAGTAAATATGGGTGTTAGTGCAAATTATAATCTTCTACTAACTTTGTAGAGTGGTATTGCTCGACTTCTAATATGTCTTTTGACTTCAGCTTTCGTGTATATAATATATACTGTTATATGTATGTGTGAAATGTACTTGGCATTGCCAAAACCTAATACAAGCCTAGACCAAAATTTAAAGTGAATATAAATCACCAAAACTCTAAAACGGGATGCCCGTTTGTGACAATGAGATAGGGTAACACCGGTTCATTTAAACGGTTTAGTACGAGTATAATAATAATCATTTTAGAACATGTTGTACAGTAAACATCAATAAAAGACATTTTCAATTCAAATTTGTTTATTTTTACACACGGTGAATATTACAAATTATAAATTTAAGACGTTCACAGCATGACATTTAAAAATAAAGAAATAGTTCAAGTAAGTCTCAACAAAAAATCTTGGAGTGATCCGTAACGTCGGTTAGTAATTTTGATTTTAAAATACAAAAGCCGATCGCCAATTGTAGCTCAATTCGGAAAGCGCTTCAGTGAATATTAAAATCATTAGTTAAAATTTGTCGCAATTAAGTAGTTGCAAAGTTGTCGCAATACCCGAGAGATGCAGGTTCGATTCCAGTGGTGTGTCTTACTTTTTTCAAAAAGATTTTTTCTATTGGTTATAATATGTTTTCTCAGAAGTGTTTTCATAATTATGTATATTCAAAGAAATAGTATTAAAACGGTGTAAAGAAGAAAGAAATAGGTATATACAGTATTACGAAAAACAATATGAAAGGTACAAAAATCATAAAAATTATAAAGCATAAAACACACCGAATGAGCTAAATGGACCCTATTTTAAGAATTAGGTACGTATGTGGAACAGCTCGAAAATTTTCTGAGGATATTAATATCATGGTTATCATATTTTATGGGTATTTTATAAACATAAATGTGCTAGATTTTTTGTTATATGGCATATCTAGCTCAGACGGTCAAAATATTTTAACCACAAGACGGAGCGATAACTTTACAGATTCCACGAACCGGAACGGCGCTCCGGTCCATTTCGAGCCCTGATAGAACCCAACATGCAGACCATAGATAATAGACAACATCCTCATAGAAAATACATAGTGCCTACCGCTAAAAACAAAAAATCGAGATTTTGACATGACATTCGAAAATTGTTGGCATGTGGAATATGATAAAAACATCATGCAGGTGCCGATGCAGTGCAGTTCAGCGCAAACTGCCCTCATTGTTGTTTTAATGATTACGGCAAATTTTGCCAACTAACAATGTTCGTTTAAAGGTTCAAAATGTGCTTCGGGATGGGAACATTTTAAACACCAAGAACAACGACATTACACACTTTTTTCCCCCATAGCAGTAACCCGTGACAGTAGACGACATGCACCTCAATGTGGGTCGCGCTTAAGATACGTTTCTTTGGCCCTAGGGGGTCTGACGTATTCTGCGATTGGCAGCTAGTTAAAATGTGCAATGCATGCAGGGTTCTTTGTGCTAGGGTTGTCGCAACCTGTCACAACGTATGGGCACCCTGTCGAGTACCAATTTCGTCGGCAGTTCCGCTGCTCTGTGATCCGAAGGGCGAACCACACAATTTCCTTTCGCGTGAAGGCAAATCCATTACTTTTCCAATGAGTTTCCCAGCAAACATGTCCTTCCCTCAGCCTGCGAAAGCCAACGCATCAATCCGTGCAGTTTAGATCGTCTAATATAAGTACAGCTCCTGCCTATATTATATAACTATACACCAGCAGCGATGGGTGGAGGTAGGCTGTTAAGATCCGCCATAAATACTAACACTACAATTTACAGATGGTATTGGTTAGTTTTTAAAAATCAATTACACCCTGCCTAAACCAAACCATAATAGTTTTTGTATATTTTCGGCAATACGACAAAATTGTGCACACTTTTTCATTCATACTTATTTATTTTCGTTGGATTAAGAATACATATTACACATATTGTTGGGCCCTGCCTAAACCAAACTATAATAGATAAAAACATTATTCTATCAATAAAATATTCAATGTTATATTATATGATTTAATTGCATAATTTCAGATATTTTATAGATGGATAGATTCGTATTTTTTACTTTTATCTATAATGGCTGGTTTCGCAGGGTTTAATTGAATTTTAAAAACTAACCAACAATATATATAAATAATTGTCTTATTTCAATAAAAACAAATACGTATGACTGACAAAGTTTAGTATGCACCATTTATTGCGGATCTTAACAGCCTACCTCCACCCTTCGCCACTGCTATACACTATACGCACTATGCCATTTAACTCACATATTATTATATGAATACTATCGACCTACGGTACTTGATAGAATTTGAATTAAAAATCTAATAAATTTAAGTTTTGTACTATTTTCATTTGAGTCAGAAACAGACTTTTCACACACAGCGCAGCGTGTGTACTCTATGCGCACGAAAGTAAGTGTGCTTCTGCGCAGGTCCGTGCTTAAGGCGGATATAAAATAATAAAAAGAATTTCAAGTTATACACATTTATATTTTTTATAAAAATCGATGTTTTTTAAAATAGATATAAAAAATATTAAAACTATGAATTAATCAAAAATCTCTTAGGTGATGCTTAGAAAACTTAATAAACTAAATTTTAATAATAAATATGACCATAAAATATGTGTAATAATAGGGTGCGGTCCGATTCAACAAATTCACATTTTATTACATTTTTTACAATTGTAAGTTTATCTTTGACTTAAAATAAAAAATATTTTTCTTTTTAATGTTTTTAGATACATATGTATTTATTAATACAGTTGAAATTGTAAATTATCAAAAAAATGTCTGAAATTGCAAGTTTCGTATTTTTCCGCTAGGTGCCTCTTTAAAAAAGGCTCAGTGAAGACTTCGCCGTAAGTTGTATAGCTATAGTAGGTATTATATAATAAGAATGTGTAATAAAACCACGATAGTATTTATATTCTTATCTTTTCTGTGATAAAGATAACGTCAATATTAAATAAATCATGATGCAAGACATTCAGTAGGTATATACATAACTTTTCAATTTACGTTGAAAATTCCTTTCTAGTTTGTTTTAAATTTTTTTGTTAAAAGTAAAGTGGTAAGCAATAATAATGTGATATTTTTTGCACAAAAAGTCTCAAAAGATCAAAGGTATATTTTAGAGTTACATGAAATACACTAGAATCAATAATCCAATATGTTATATGTAAAAGTCTTTGTGTTCTTTGTACAACAGAATACCTACCCATGTTTAAAATGTACATGAAAGTGAAGGCATTTCATTCGTTTGAAGAATAAATGGGTGGCCGCATATTGAAAAAAAAGAACAAACTAAATCCAGGTGCTCTGAACTCCGATATTTGAAATTCGAACATGTTCTATACACAGTGGCGTGCGCGACGGTGGGTCAATGGGCGTACATCATCATTTATTTATTTAGAAAAAGAGTATTACAGCATTACAGCGATTGGCCAATGCGCCATAATACATAATAAATACAAAATTATAAAAATACCTTAATTACAAATAACACCTAATACAACAAGAAAGTAGAAAATATATCATGTGTGTATGTAAATATTAAAGAAACATGATAATATATAGCTACAATTATAAATTTAACCAATTTAACACGTCCACAAACATTATATAGTTAATAAAAAATAAATCAACCTCTATAGTGCCATCCAATAAGTTAATTGCACGATACACAGCATCATGAAACATAACATCTGTCCTGCGACGAGGTATCTTGAAGACCGTAGAGTTACGAATGATATTGGTGGGAACATGAAAATTAATATTTGCCAGTATATATGGATTGTAAATGAACCCACGAAGAAGTAAAAATAAATGCTTTAAAAGAACAATCACTCTTCGGGTCGACAGGGATTGCATTGATAGCATACCCAGAAGAAAACGAGTCGGGAAATTCATTTTATTATCATTATCATAAGGATAGAACCCGTATGTTCTTAAGTAGAGAAATCTAAGAAATCTATTGTGGACTCGATCCAACTTAATTGTGTGGATGGACCCTATTAGGACTCCAAATAATGCTGGCATATTCAAGAATACTCAACACAAATGATACGTATAATGTACGTAGCACATCAGCGCAGGGAAATCATACATTATCATGATATTTGATCAGGAGGAAGTCGAATAAGACGAAGAAGAGACATTGAAGTTAATGGCCGCACCAAACTACACCCAGTCTTATCGGACGCATCACGGGACCCTACGTTTAGATGTGAAGCATCATTTTTTATGACTGGGAATGTCTCAGTAGCATTTACCCAAGACTAAGGTCGCCATGCACTCAAATGTAAGAGTACCCATGGGAGAGGTGAGAAGTAGAGGCAATATTAAAAATTGTAGTAAGTAACAAAAGCTAATACAAAACTGCCGAAAATTATGAGTGAAGAGATCTTCACGTTGATAGTATGACGACGCAAACTTTCTAAATGCAACAAAATTTGCCATGTGGCGACCAGGTCGGACGGTCCGATTGCCCCAACAGTTGCTTGAACCGGACTCGAGCAGCTCTTCCCTTTCCGTACACATTTTAGGACATTGAGGATGTGGTTTGCATCCTTTATTTCCGCTGAAACAGGATCAGAGTGACACTGGATGCCGATAAGTAGGTATAGTCGTGAAGACTTCTGCTCGATGGCCAATTCATTCGATAAGAAAAATGACAGTGACAAATAATAATAATATACACTAAATACACATAAAAAAGCATAATATTATATTATGCATATAAAATTGACGCGAGCACACAGTGCCCTTAAAATACCAACTCGTGAGGCGAGAAGTCGGATTCATGACCAGTTATGTAGCTGGCACCATGACTTTTCGTGTATACAACAGTCTCAAGTGGACGAATCACAAACGAAACTGCGACAATGTACTAAAGTAAAAAAACAGTGTTGATATTTTTTTATATAAATTTATTTGTCTTCAGTATCGTCGGTGATATCGTTCAGTGCATCTATTCTACACACAAGGCTGCTATCGGCGACTATCGAGGGTAGTTAAGTTTATCATATTTATGTATTGAGGCGGTTAATTGCTACAATAAGTTAACCATCTGAACTATCAAAAAGTGCTATATTTTAACTGCACCTCTCTTTACTGTTAACTTTTAGAGCGAGATAGACAATTTTGACAACTTATACGGCTAACTTATTGCAACAATTACATACATATGATAAACTACCGTCGATAGCCACCGATTGCATCCTTGTGTGTAAAATAGATGCGCAGATCTCTTTAAGTGGTGATTTCGCTTATGAGATGATCTACTGCCCTCTATATTTCAATTTCCAGAAAGAACTAGAAAGCAGTGAAGGATCGCATATGATAGTAGCTGCATACATTTGTATTCATGTCTTCATCATTGCACAAGTAAAATCACTACCATTTGAATGTACTCATTCAATTAAATTACACATTAATCACACCATTACTGTATATATATAATTTTAATTATTGTGATCGGTTGTTTTAGTCTGATATTTGTTTGAATGCAAACATAAGTAATTATGTTATTCGGTCAATATGAGAATTCGCGGTGATTTAAAAAAAAATTATCAATTTGACCACTCAGGTTCCAAAGTCAAAATATTCATAGAAAATGTATGATTTTGGTTTTAAAAAAATTAAATAAATTTCAATATACAGATGAAACTTTTCCTGGCGTCCTTCGGGTATTTTTTCACTCTGCTTGCCGAAAATTTTGCGCACGACACTGCTTATATACAAATATAGTTTAACAAACAAACATTTAATATTAGTATATAAATAATTATGTTTCAAAATTTTAATTGTACAGAACATTTTTTATTAATATATTAAAATTTTAAATATCGAAGCCCAAATGACCAAAATTTTATTTTTTATTTTATTTGATTGTTCTAACGGGTATTTTTTAGAGGTTTTGTTTTTCAAATTGGCAACACTTTTATCCAACGATAGCCAATTTGACAGCTGACAGCTGGTTTGTGGTCAATTTGGTTTGCCATTTTTCCATGAATAGACTTACACCAGAAGAACGGTTACAAATTGTGAAAATCTATTTCGAAAATCGTAGTTCACCAATCTTACTTTACAGTGCAGCGGTGATACATAAAAGATTTATACAATGCAGCATTTACATATAACTGCATACGTAGAGGTAGGTACTAGGATACTTCCAATATGCCACAAGAGCGCGATTCAGAATCATCTGAATACTTGGCAATAAACAACATCAAAAGATGCAAATTCAGTTTGACTTGGACGAGTCTCGCCTTCAGTGGTGCGTTGAGTGACGTGACCCGACACAGTGACTGGTTTGAAGGTCCCATACGAAAAAAAATATTGATATATTTTTAATTATCCAAATAATGAATACAGGAATTTTGTTATGCTTCGGGTTAGGGAATCCAATCCCGAGCCAAAATCTTGACCCCGGGATTTCGAGATTACGATTTGACGATGCCGGGATTGGCATTTTTTCCATAGTTAATATTAAATTTTTATATATACGAATAACATTGATAAAATCGGTCAAAAATAAATCTAGTATAATTTATACTATTTAAGACATTTATTGTTAATATTGTGTACGTTCAATCTTGGAAATACATAGGTGTAATGGGGTAAATAATATTGTAATATAAATAATAATGTGAAAGTAAAACAGTTTTATTTATTTATGAAAAGATGACAAATATAAATACAAGTTCAATTAAAATAAAAAATGACAAATGCATTAAAAACATGATGGAATCACTTTGTTAAAAGTGCGAAGCATTGTTTTTACCAATCTTTCTCATTTTTATTAATTTATGTGAAAAAATAAAATAAATTGGCAATACATAGGTAATAAATCAAACTTCATTCAAACTCAGTTTATTTCTAATGTAGTTGTATGTTATTAAAAGTATTTTTCTGTTATATTTTCGTTTTTATTTTATTTTCTATAGAAATTGAAAAAAAAACTCAATCCCGAAAATTTCGGGATTATGTTTACCAATCCCGTGATTCATAGGCATCGAAAATAGTTCGGTATCTCGGGATCCCGGGATTGTAATCCTTACTTCGGGTAATGTTTACATTCAGTTTATGAAAAATGCTCTTAATTTAAAGAACTTTTTTTTTTAATTTCAATATAATTTAATAACTTTGTGACTGGTTTTCATTATTCGGAGGCCGCCTTTAATTTTTTTGACGAATCGCTTGCGTCATTCGCGTCAGAGAAAAGCGCCACTACTTGACCGTATTTTATAGGGTTTCATTTTGAGCCATTGCCTTTTTCCGTAAATTCACTAACTTCTATATGACGTATTATTATGTAGGGATACTGTAGGCGTTGCAATCAATGCAATCTGAGTTGCAGATATTGGCATCTTAAAGATGGGCGCATATCTTAGGTACTTACGCTCTTAAATGTGGTTCAGCATCGCCACTCAGAGGCTATAACGTCAATTAAAATAATATATATAATAATGAAAGTTATAATTACTACTTTTTTAGGGATAATTAATTACTGGTTAAGTCTTAACATTATTCCTGATTCTATCATGTCCGATCCTAATAGGATCATATATGTTCCTGTCGAGGTTTGTATTAACAGATTTTTTGTGTTTTCGAGAAATGGATGTCAGCCACTTGCTCAACCTATTAGGTCAATACTCCGACTCATACACGAATTGAAAAAGAATACGTGTACGTGTTAGAGTTAGACCCAGGATTCGAACCAGGGACCCACGACGCTATAGGCCGACGCTTAAGTCGCGCGACCATCATTGGGGTATCGTGGGTGTATCATCATTAGTAATAACAAAATACGTTGAAAAAATATATTTTTATTTGTTCTTGTATTATATGGCATTATATTAAAGCACCTCCCGATCATAAATATATGTACATTTAATGACTGTAATACATATTATAGAAATATAAGTTTTAATTATATTTACTCAACTAAACGAGAATAATCAATAATCTAAATATAACCTGATATTGTTTCTGTTATACGCAACTTAGGAAATTTCAATAATTACCCACGAGAGCGCTTTAGGAAGAAGCTTCAGTCAAACTTAAAGCTCGAACAATATTCATTTCTATACGACTTATTGAAGTAATCTACTTGAACTTATCATAAACATACGTCGTTGAATAGTTTTAAACATTATGTAGTTAATACTACTACAAATATATTTTAGAAAACCTTATTTTATGAAGATGTGATCTATAGATATACAAAGTGAAGCTAAAAAAATCGGTGTGTCTACTTAATGTACGCGTGTAAGAAGTTACAATTCTTTGGCGTAACAAAATAAAAACAAAACTTGTGATAAACTAGATTCTTTGACTACGTCTCAATTATCTTGATAAATTACACACTCAAGAAAAAGGACCGCTTATTGGAACGCCGTTGGTTTATTTATATACGCTTTAACTTATATTACTAAATTATATAATGGTTTCTCGTTGTTTTTATTTTTAAGTACCAACTATCGCTCTGACGTTTAATCGTTTGTTTACGTAAGGAATTGCAAATGGCCGACAGTAATAAATTCGCTGCCTAGGCAACGGAACAATTCTAAACTATAATATTATACTTTATAATCGTCACGATTGCGGTATCATACTGTGGCGTATAGGTAGTGCGTTCGGCTGATAACCGAACAATCGGTGGTTCGAATCCGATCGAGTGTGTTTTTATTCGTGTGAAAAAATAAATTATGTGTAACATGTCACACGCCAAAAATACACTCTGATCTGATTTACCAAACGCGCCAAAAGAAGTATAACTTCAAAAAACGGTGGAAGGTGATAGTCCGACAACAAGAATTCGGCGATAACAGGAAGTCGCTGTAGTCGCATATAGAAGACTTCTCATTGACGTACCTGTCATGGCGGCAACGAGTGTTTACATAATGTATCGGCTCTCTTTTTAGATGCGACTCCTTTTCTTCTTCGCAATAAGCCGATACTTTTACAAATAATAATTCTAATTTCGCCCGTGATCGTTTTAGACCAGTGGTGCACAAACGGGGCCCGTGGACCGCATGCGGCCCGAAATGGCATTTTTTGCGGCCCAAATTACAAGTACTTCATCACCAAATTTTTCATTGAATTATGATAAAAATCTGTGTTCGATATGTGAACAAATTATGCAGTAGCAACGGTATATGATCTGAATCGTCACTGATAAAAAACTTAATGCTATTTTTTATTATTTAATATGATTATATTTTCACGGGTATAGATTTGCGACCGAAATTCATCTTTTTACAATGAGTCACACTGTCTGTGGTGCAGGTGTAGTCTATTTTTAGACTATTGTTTTCAAAACGCGCATTTTAGTGTTAGTTCTCCTAGTTTTGAGAGGAGCTTATGTGCGCGGTCTTCATATGCAACATCGGTGCGACGTTCATAGAAGGTTTTATTTATGGCTGTGCGGCAGACAAGGCAAGTTTAGATGTGCGAGCCGGCTAAATGGCACCCCAATAGGACAGATTTTAAATAAGTATTCTACGCCAAAAGGGCTAATGATTAAAATAGATACAAATTACTACAATACAATATATTTGAAGCAAAAAAATACAGTTGTACGTCTTACTAGACTACTAATGTATTTACATGCAGGGAACACATAAATAATGGGAAGTGCGTTACCTTCTGTGTGTTGTAGTAACACGGTGTAAATTGCGGATGTGGATAAATATGGAATATGACGTTATTTTCAATAGTTACGTCTATAATAATAGGCATTGTAGTTTGTCACGCAAATGTAACGCCCATTTAGTGTTTGAGGGTAGTCGGCGGGTTCTTTACTTTAGTTTTATGGCCTGACTGTTATAAAGTACCCTGCTTTAAAACTTTAGCCCACAGCGATGGTTTTTAGATTTCTATCTTATTCATCTGTTCTCTCTCTTAAACTATAGAAATATGATATTAACAACTGACTTTCTCTTACGTATGTTTACATACTGTAGTTTAAATGCTAGAATGCCATTCTTGGCAGTATTGACTTGTATCGGAAACCTAACCTAACCTGCCATTGATGATGCCAATTAGGAGGGCAATAACTCTGTTCCACCAAATCGCTTCGAATGTTGATATATTAATCCACCTCCGTGAGATGCGTATAGGTGGACGTCGTTTTATAAATTCTTAAAATAGGGTCCACTTAGGTCATTTGATTTGCTTCCATGCTTTATAATTAATATTTTTTATATTTATTTATTTGTTATAATTTTTGTACCTTTTACTTTACTATTCATACTGTTTTTCTGATACTGCATATTATTTATTACTTCTTTACACTGTTTCTTTGTCATGTTGTGAACGTCTTAAATTTATAATTTGTAATGTTCACGGTATGTAAAGATAAATAAATTTGAATTTGAATTAATTCCAATTTTATTTTAACAAAAAGTTTTTTTTTTTTTTAATTTGTGCCCCTTGTGTTTGTACATATTGGTTTTATTTTTAATATTCAATCCATAGGTAATTCAAGAATTTGTCCGAAGCACTTTATTATATTATGGATAGGCGGTTTGTGTTGTACTCCGAGCCTCGTAAATAATGTAATGAGTCTTGACCGTACCCTTTATAAGATAAGTGGCGTGCAACTTTCAAGATGGGGCGAAGAAATTGGGATAGCTACTGAGAGAAAGGTAAATTTATTCTGGGCAGGCTTAAGTCGATTGTTTTAGAAAAGGTTTAATGCATAATTGATAAACATGTAAAACAATTGCTAGTATTATTAAGATATTTCATCCAAGGGAATTAATGGACATACCTCAATCGCCGCTCAGTTAATTTATATTATACGTAATTCCGTCAAAAAACTATTAATTATTAGAAGTATCAATGCTGTTAAAGTCCGCCATAAATAGTGAACACTAAACTTTGTCAGTCATACGTATTTGTTTTCATTGAACTAAGACTACAATTTACAGATGGCGTGGGTTAGTTTATAAAATTCAACAAAACCATGCGAAAACCAAATTATAATAGCTAATAGTCAAAATTATTACAAGATAAAAAGAAATTCTTATATACCACGATTAAAAATTTTTTGTTGAATCAATATAAACTTGAAAATTCTATGTATTAATAATTTAGGACAAATAAGGCAATTGTCAACAAATCATTTTTTTGCTATTTTGCAACAAACAAATATATAATACTGCAATATCATTTTGATTTCCATAGTAACGCATGTATTTATTAATAATTTAGTTGCTAGGACCACCCTTTTAGCAACCAATAATAGTAGATTGGATTACGGATTTCTTCCGAAATAACTTTTCATACAAAACAGAATTAATTGACAATAAATTCAATTCTACTTAAAGATGGCTAAAAGTACTAAAAGAATGCGTTGGTATCGTGTTCTGATATATTCTAAAAGTTTCAAATATCTAGGTAGTCGGGAAGTTAGTTAAAAATCGATTGAAAGATTTGTACTGGACAAATAAGAATACGAGCTAATAAAAACGTTGTAAAATAAATATTATTTAGTTAAAAGTAGTTAAAATATAAACCTGAAATGTGATTTTTATTAGTACATTATATTTTGGGAATATTTCTAACGTTAATATGTAGTTTATTAAGCTTATATAAATAATAAACTATTTTTGAAGATTTCATAGTTTTAACATACTACTTATTCTTTTTTTAATTAAAAAGTGTGTAACTCAAGGTCGCAGTAAAGTCGAAACGATATTAATAAAAAGGATCCTAAGCTATATTGATTTACATTTTCTACATAAATCGATGTTTTCTAAATTAGAAAAGAAGTATGTTGATTAAAATTATGATTGTCAAATTTAATTTCAAAGTCAAAATTAGTTCATTCATTCAGTTCATTATGATTGTCAAATTAAGTTAGTTCAAAATCGATTGCAAGATTTGTACTGGATAAACAACCACCGGAGCTAATAAAAACGTGGTAATTTACAGATGGCGTGGGTTAGTTTATAAAATTCAACAAAACCCTGCGAAACCCAAATTATAACAGGTAATAGTCAAAAAATACCCGTCTATCTATAAAATATCTAAAATTATGCCATTAAAATCATACATCATTTTGGATATTTTATAGATAAAATAATATCTTTAAGGAGGTTTGTTTAAGCAGGTTTGGCAGCTTGGTTTAAGCAGGGCATAATCCAATATCCATTTAATGTTCTGTTTATTGTTCTATTAGTAATAATAATATATTCATTGACACGTTTTCTTTTCCAAGTAAATAGGTAACGTTTTTTAGTTATCTTTACACGATTTAAGAATTAATTCCCCCGTCGCCATCACAAAACAAATTGACGTCAACCACAACTCGACTTTCGCTCTCCGGTTGCCAGAGAATCCGAAATTTCGTCGTAGCTATAGTTGAAAATTATTTGCTGTTTCACTGAAGTATGCTCTTAAAACACTTATAAAAAAATACTATGCAAATTACAATGGTCCGGAAAAGTGAGGAAAACAAAAAGTTCTCTGCATATAACTACTCATTATTTTAAGGTCTGGATTGAAGAGTCAAATATTGTGAGATAATGTATGATACGTGGTTTCTAAACTTCAAATAATAATAATAAACAAAAATTAAGTTCAACCCGATCACGAAACGATTAGAAAATTTATAACATTTCCCGAATGAAAGCGTTAAATCAAAAAATAATTGATGGAATTATAATGCAATTAAAAATGAGCATTACGCCTGAAACATCTGCGCCCTATGAGACGTGACCTATTCAGATATAGAAGGCTTCAAAATTAATTAAAATAATTGTTTTGAGAAATTCGATTTAAAGCTGCTGCATTTGAAGTTTTAAATTTATTATAATCGAAATTATTAATTATTTTTTTATTCACAACATATCATCAGTAATATATCGCAGTGACGATGACTGTTTGTCGGACGAAGATATATATCAGTGAGTCTATTCTATACACTAGGACCCAGTGGTTCCCAAAGTTGACTGGACTCCGACCCATCTAACAAAAAATTCCAATCTTGGGACCCACCTCTTAGCTGTCTTAGAGAAAAGAGGGCATACATATTGGTAATGCTCAGATTCCCTAGTGGCGAGTCGTGGAACTATGCTGTCTTATTTGTTCTAATTGAAATAAAAAATATATTTTTTATAAGTGTTACCAATATGAATGAAAGACTGTTGAAATAAGAAACACAACTTAAATTAAAAAAATTATTACTTAAATACCTACACCTGCAAGGTTTTTTTACAAAGTTATTTCAATGGGAAGGATGTATTATTGTTTCTTATTTTTCTTCATTATAGTTTTAGCATCAACTTCAACTTTAGTTACTTTTAATCGCAGTGAGTTTGATATATCCAATTTATTTCGGTATTTAGTTTTAATGTTAACCATAGCCGAAAATCCGACCTCACATAGATATGAGGTAGTAAAGAGGAGGAGGATTTTCATAGCTTCATCGAACAGGCAAGGATAATTATCAGCAACTGAGAGCCAGAATTACGTTAACTGTTTACGATTGAAACTATTTTTCAGTGACGTATCTTCTGATAAATCAATGAGTTCTTCACTTGCTTTTGTTGACATACTAGTTGGTAAGTCGTCTTGAAATGGGTTACAAATCCAACGCAACGAATCAAACTTTTTCATCTCTTCCCCAAAAGTGGTGAGGGCCCACTCAATATTCGCTCGCGTTGGGAAACCATGCACTAGGCGGCTATCGGTGGTAGTAGCGAAGAGTGGAGGTAGGCTGTTAAGATCCGCTATAAATAGTGCACATTAAACTTTATTGGTCATTAGTTGTTTTTATTGAAGTTGAAGTTAGTTTTCAAAAAACATAATAGTGTTGGTATACTTTGGGCGATACAACAAAATTGTGCACACCTTTTCATTCATACTTATTTGTTTGCGTTGGTTTAAGAATGGGTACAATACTATATATATCGTTGGTTCATTTTTTTAAATTCATTAAGCCTTACCTAAACGAAGCTATAATAGATAAAAAATATTATTGTATCCATGAAATATCCATAGTTATGTATGATTTAATTGCGTAATTTTATTCATAGACGAGTATTTTTGACTATTATTTATTATGGCTTGGTTTCGCTGGGTTTAATTGAATTTAAAAAAACTAACCAACACCGTCTGTAAATTGCAGTCTTATTTCAATTAAAACAAATACGTATGACTTACAAAGCTAGTGTGCACTATTTATGGCGGATCTTAACAGCCTAGCCCCACCCTTCGCCACTGATCGGTGGCTATCAAAGAGGCCATCCATGGACTGAAACCGTATCCGGTTTAGATCCGTGTGCCATACTAAACTTATGACTTTTGTTCATGAAAATATATTTTCACTAAATTTGTAAGTGTAAGTGTATGGTATAAACGGATACGATCAGATGCTTATAATATAGTTTGTGAAAATATATTTCCAAAAACAAAAAAGATAAGCTTAGAATGGCACACGGTTCTAAACCGCATACGGTTTCAGTCCATGGATGGCCTAAAAGTCTGCAAAACGGTTGAACATGACTTTCGTCTTTTAATTAAAATAAATTCGTAATTTTAAGCGACATAAATCAATTTTGTCATGCAGGAAAAAATCATCATGGTAAATCATGTACACAGAACAGATAATAAATAGAATACCGATAGGCTATATTCAATACGCCGCATGTTGATTCAGGGATTTTGAATGTGTGTCTACGAAAATGAAGCACGCATTATGCACGTGCAATAGTGAGTGTAATACACCAACATTAAATGAGCGTAAATGCATAAACCGAGAGCAGTTTTAAGTATTCGGCGTATAACGTATTCTTGACACGTGTGTAAGTTTATCCCGGATTCTTCCTTACTCGAGTCGGTTATTCGGAGTCCCATTATTTCTGAGTTCCTGATCATGTAGGTAAATAATGCACGTCATATAGTATATCTCTACGCTTCTACGACCTTCAACAATGAAGATAAACGACTCCGGGACCTATTTCCGATGCTATTTCGGTAATGTGAGTGGAACAAATCGATATTGTCGGGCAGGAGAGAAAATTTCATCACGGCATATTATCATGTAGGCATTGGGAAATGTCCTCGGGTGAAATACGACAGTGCTAGAAACAAATAAGTTGGCAGATTGTTGTGTTGATTCGGTTCGCATTTTGTTCGCTAGCCTTACATGAGCTTTCTCAAATTTGTTCTGCAACAAATAGTTTTGTGTACAGGAGAGAAGAACTTTTCCTATATACGGCTATTGAAAAAAGATTTTCATTCGGAATGCTGTAAATAATATCATAAGTTCGGCCTCAGCAACACGATGTTTTTTTGTTCCGAGCTGTAACATCTATGATCAAAATAATAACTATTACAATATCGTCTCTGTTCTGGCAGAACACACTAACTGGAGAATACTAGTTTTGAGCAATTTGGCTTTGAAGTTGTTAAAATGTTTGAAATGGTCTATCATGTGAGTTTAAGGATGACTTTAAAATAATGACTGTTTATTATATTAATTAAGAAGGTTTCCAGACGGTGAAGTTTGAAATAATGAACATTTTGGTATAACTAACTCAATATGTCATTTTTTCGAATTAGTGTCTTCTGCCAGAACAGTGACGATATTATGTGATGTCTCTTGTATTATCCGGTATATGGCAGTAGCGAAGGGTGGAGGTAGGCTGTTGAGATCCATCACAAATAGTGCACATTAAACTTAGTTAGTCGTACTCACGTATTTCTTTTTATTGAACTAAGACTACTATTTAGAGATGGTGTTGGTTAGTTTTTAAAAATCAATTTATCCCTGCATAAACCAAACCATAATAGTTTTGATATGTTTTGGCGATACGGCCAAATTGTGCACATTTTTTCATTCATACTTATTTGTTTTCATTGGATTAAGAATACAAATTACACATATTGTTTTTAAATTCATTAAACCCTGCCTAAACGAAAGTGTAAAAGATAAAACATGTTAATCTAATATATAAAAATAAATATTTGTTCGTTTGTTTGTTTGTTTGTTTGTTCGTATTCTATGCGCTGCCATACCGTTCATCCGATTGCGATAAAACTTTGTGAACTTATTGCTTGCACTTGCACGAAGAGTATAGGCTATATCTTATATATAAAAATGAATGTCTGACTGTCTGTCTGTCCCGTATGCGTTCCTATACCATTCATCCGATTGCGATGAAATTTTGGTAAGTGGTTGTATGCACACCCGCGAAGGTTTCTGAATTAGTATAACCATCTTCTTCTGCATTCTATCTTCTTTTATTCGTATGGTCTCTATACCATTCATCCGATTGCGATGAAACTTTCGTCAGTGGTTGTGCCAACACCCGCGAAGGTTTCTGAATTAGTACAACCATCTTCGTCTATTCTATATTCTTTTATTCATATGGTTCCTATACCATTCATCCGATTGCAATGAAACTTTCGTCAGTTATTATGCCCACACCCACGAATGTTTCTGAATTAGTACAACCATATTCTTCATCTTCTTTTATTCGTAGGGTTCCTATACCATTCATCCATGAAATTTTGATCAGTTGTTGTGCGCATGCCCGCGAAGGTTTCTAAATTATAAAAACCATCTTTTTCTTATTCTTCATTCTATCCTCTTCTATTCGTATGCGTTCTTATACCATTCATCCGATTGCGATGAAATTTTGACCAGTTGTTGTGCGCATACCTGCGAAGGTTTCTAAATTAGTATTATATAAAATACAAAGTTTTCTGTTTGTTTATTCCATCCAATTTTGATTTTTTTTACTACATATTAATAACATTCATAACGTTTTCATACTTTGGATTCGATTTTATGTTAGTGTTCTTTTGTTTGACCTTTACTCCTATTATAATTATTTTCATATTGCCATATTGTATTACACAGATATTTTAATATTAAAAAAATAATTACCTCTTATTATTTTTTAAATATCTAAGATAAATATAACTACGAAGCGACCCTGTGCGAAGCCGGGTACTTCAGCTAGTCTATCTATAAAATAGCCAAAGTTATGTATGAGTATAATTTAATTGCATTATTTTAGATATTTTAACTAACCATTTTTTGACTATATTATCTATTATGGCTTGGTTTTCCCCGGGTTTAATTGAATTTTAAAAACTAACCAACACCATTTGTAAATTATAGTCTTATTTCAATGAAAACAAAGTTTAGTGTGCGCTATGTATGTAGGATCTTAACAGCCTACCCCCACCCTTCGCCACTGAATTGTATAGTTAGTAATAATTATAATAATAAAAAATGTGGATTTATAATTTATTGCTGACGGTCAATTGTCCGTGCTGTCAATTTACCGTAAACCGAATACTAATCGTGAGAAATTTATGTGATAAATTAGTGGAGTCAATAAAAACTCTTCTGCCATTCTAAGTGAATACAAATTGCAGCAGAGGTATCAAACAGTTGGTGATTCCTGTGGAAAGGGATATAGTTCGGATTGAATTGGCTGCCGCCGACGCTGGCTGGGACTCACTGGCACCCAATAAAAATAGCAATCGACTCGCTCGTGACACATATTGTTGTTTACTGCTACCCAAAATATACCCCTAAGCAGTGCTATTCAAAGAACTAGGATTTCATTTTTCCGCAACGTGTTTCATCCAAATTTACATTTGTTTTCGCTATAAAACTACCCATAACATATGTTGACTTTTGGTGGTAGAATATTGAGGTAAAAAACTGTATTGTAGTTAGATATACGTAGAAGATAAATTTATAGTGACGTTCTTAAGCTGTCACCTCCAGAACTAAATTTAGCATACGGCTGAAGAGATGTAGCCAAGGTGACAGGTGAAATGTCAGATAGTGCGCACAGCAGGGCTATTCTAACATATTAACACTTAACTCCAAAATCAACCAAAAAAAACTGATTAATTAACATTAATGTCGTATTCAGGTAGTTAATTATCCCGGGAAGTTAACTCGCAGGTGTGAGATTTTTTAAGCTCATGACCGCGTTAACCACGAACTGTGAAATGTCGTTAAATAGCACAGTTATTGTCGAACAAGAACTTCTTGTCGTTTTTGTTTGTTGTTTTTACGAGAAATGGATGTCAGCCACTTGCTCAACCTATTAGGTCCATACCCTGACTCACATACAAATTGGAAAACAGTGTGTACTCGCCAGACCCAGGATTTGAACATGGGACCCACGGTGTGATAGTCCAACGCACCGTGGGTGTCACGTGTTAAAACTGTGAATTAACAATCCCCTCCAGCGCAGCTAATCGCACTTCCGTTTTCAAATGAGCAACGCCCCCAAATTTTTCATTTCATTTTTTTTCCGACCATGTCCGATCCTAATAGGATCATATGGGCCTCCACAAAGTAGAGGTTTGTATTAACAGATTTTGTTATTTACGAGAAATGGATGTCAGCCACTTGCTCAACCTATTAGCCATACCCTGACTCACACACAAATTGAAAAACAATATGTGTACTTGCCAGACCCAGGATTCGAACCTGAGACCCACAGCGTGATAGTCCAACGCTTATGCCGCGCGGCCACCGTGGGCATAAATTTCATTTTACCCTCCCGTAACGTACGGATCAATCAAATTACGTAATTTGAAGCTTTTTATAATAAAAATATGTCTAGAACGATCAGAAGTGATGTCAGAATTATTATTAGTAAATTTTTGGTTTATTGCAAAGAAAAGAGTTGAATCCAAAAAGAGAGCTGATACATTATTTAAACACGCTTTTAACACGCGTTGCCGCCATGATATGTACCTACGTCACTGAGAAATCTTCTATGTGCGACTACAGCGACTTCCTGTTGTCGGACAGTAACACGTCTTACTTGATTCCAAATTTATCCGATTAGAGTCTCCAGTTGGATAAAAAATCCGATGCGTTAACAATAAAATTATTGTAGATAACCGCCTTGTATATGGAATTGCTCCGAGTGATAATCGTGTTATTTTGGAGCAATACAAATAACAGAAACGTGTTACAGTGTAAACTGTACATGAATCATGTCCATTTTGACAGTTCCTTCAGCAGTACAAAGAGGTATTCGCATACATTAATTTTCTACTATTAATAAAGCCTGAATGTATTTTATGTATAGACTATTTATATAAATCGATCCATGTACTACCAAAATATGGTAAGTATATACAGTGAAAACATTTCTGAATTTTACAAAAGGAGTTTTAACTTTAGGTCCAATTATCTCAGGATCCATTTTGATGGACTTGATCATGGCCCCCACAAAGGGGGGGCTGACAGGCCTCTAGTCTGAAGGGCCGTGCTTAGAGGGGGCCCGGCGTGGCCAGTTAAGTGAGATATTCATACATCACAAATTTGCTTTAATAGAAAAAAAAAGTCAAAGATATGAAGATTGATAGAGTTAAATGATAATTCATGGGTAGAATTTTATTTTATAATTATTTTTAGTGTGTTTCCTGACTATAAAAATGGGTATTTATCCAATATGTCGAATGGTTACTTGGCCACCACACAGGGGGTCGCGATTAGTGCTTCATAATATGATTCTTAATGCCGACAACTCAATAAATCAACTGGATTTATTTAAAAATACAAAAATCGCTAAAAATATACGAAACACCCTTAATTTGACCTCAAAAAACCCTGGGGTTTCGCGTAATACCATTTGGGGAACACTAATGTAAAAAATCACACTGCCTTTCACCTTGACGATAGGTAGGGGGGCCACCAAACAACCTGGACTGGGTGCCCGCTGCTGGATGTGGGGGCCATGGATTTGATTCATAATTATTGTGAACCACCCATATAACGTTTGGAAAATTCTCGTGTTAAAATTATTTTTACATGTAAGAGTTATCGTTAAATAGCTGGTTAGTGTTGAGTCTGCGCTAAGGGTAGGTAATTAACAAGGTTTCAATTAACGGTAAATTTTGAAACCCTGCTGCGTGTAGGTACTAAAACTCTGCCCATTTGCAGCGCAATTTCGTGACACATTTAAAGTCCCTGACATAAAGCCAGTATCACAGGCTATAACTTTACTGATCAGTGAACAACGTACAACACGAGATGCGACGTTTCAATCAAACATCGGATGTGACGTTCGCAAATTAAATTTGTCTCGCCGGGAGTGGAATCAGTCGATAGCGCGTTAAGCCCGATCATATTAACACGTTGCGACTCAAATTTCGGAATGGGGCGCTTAAAACGGGTGGAATTGGGGGGGGGGGTGTTATGAATGGGGGAGGGGAATTGTGGAGAAGGCAATATGGGGCAGTGGGCGATCGATTGCTACCCTCTTTGTAAATGACAGAGAATATGGTGGCTTTCATTAAATATTAGAAGGCTGCAACCGCGTTGTATGTAATAATTAAATCATTAAAAGTAAGGTTGCCAACTTAGCGTTTTGCCAGATCTAACATTTTCGAATAAGCATCTAATTTCCAAAATGCGTACCTGGCATAATGAATTTTAATTTACATATGCCTGTCAATTACCTACTAGTCCAGTCAATGGATATATTGTAGAGTGCATGGAATATGCTCTGCGAATAAATGCTACTTTGGTCTGTTAAGGGGGGACATGCTCGTCGAAGGTCAAAATTGAGTTTTTATTGTATTTTCAAACCATGATCCTGGACACTCCTTAAACGTTGTAGATAATCTATTTATATAATTTTGAAGCCTTATTATCCTTTATAGTTATTTTTAACATTTGATGACTGCATGAAGTATTTTTGTTACATAAAATAGTATTCTTTTAAACCTCTCGCTCTAATGTTTTAGAATATAGTCATATTTCGGTACATAACTGTGCAGTGGTGTTAAGATTTTTTACATTTATTAATTTTTAAACGCATTTATAAAACCATTAGTATAATTTATTACGAGATAATTTTTGTAAAATATTCACGATAAAAAATTATTTTGATAATCTCTGTGATCCCAAATTTGACAAGAATTAGGCATTTTATTATTCAAAAAATCGGCAAGATTAACACATTTGAAGATGATTCTAAAGATACTTATTATAAGCTATGTCTTTGGTCATTCAAGTGTGATAAAAATCTTTTGAATAATGATTGCTTTATAATAATTATTGACCTAAGAATAAGGTAGTGTTTTTTTTAAATACGCCATTTTTTTGTCATTCCCTAGTGGTTAAGCTACAACATACGGCCGTAGCCATAAAATGACAAACTATAATTAAAGTAGAGAGTAAAATTATGTTAACGCGCGTGTTTGAACATGTACCTAACCGAATTTTTTTTTTTTTTTTTTTAAACGGTACATGTTCAAACACGCGCGTCAATATTATTTTACTCCCTACTTCAATTATAGTTTGTCAATTTATGGCTACGGCCGTATGTTGTAGCTTAACTACTGGGGAATGACAAAAGAAATGGCGTATTTCAAAAAAACACTACCTTATTCTTAGGTCAATTATTATTATAAAGCAATCATTATTCATAAGATGTTTATCACACTTGAATGTTCAAAAACATAGCTTATAATAAATATCTTTAGAATTATCATCAAATGTGTTAATCTTGCCGATTTTTTGAATAATAAAATGCCTAATTCTTGTCAAATTTGGGATCACAGAGATTATCAATATAATTTTTTATCGTGAATATTTTACAAAAATTATCTCATAATAAATTATGCTAATGGTTTTATAAATGCGTTTAAAAATTAATAAATGTAAAAAATCTTAACACCACTGCACAGTTATGTACCAAAATATGACTATATTCTAAAACATTAGAGCGAGAGGTTTAAAAGAATACTATTTTATGTAACAAAAATACTTCATGCAGTCATCAAATGTTTAAAATAACTATAAAGGATAATACGGCTTCAAAATTATATAAATAGATCATCTACAACGTTTAAGGAGTGTCCAGGATCATGGTTTGAAAATACAATAAAAACTCAATTTTGACCTTCGACGAGCATGTCCCCCCTTAAGACATTTTAAGTCTCGCTTACTATCTCGCCGAACTAAAAGCACTAATTACAAGACACTTGTAAAGCCAGTGCTCACCTACGCATCGGAAACCTGGACATTAACTCTGCGAAATGAACGAGCCCTGAACATTTTTGAAAGAAAAAATCTCCGCCGTGTATATGGACCGATCAGGGATGGCACCAATTGGAGGAGAAGATATAATGCTGAGCTCTACGGGCTGTACGAAGATTGCAGCGCAGTTCAATCAATTAAGATTGGGAGACTGCGATGGCTAGGTCATGTGCACCGTATGAATGACAATGAACCGGCAAAGCGAGTGATGTCCAGCAATCCAATAGGACGTAGAAGAAGAGGGAGGCCAAACATTCGCTGGTTAGATGGAGCTGCCAGTGACTGCTGTATTCTGGGGGTACCAAATTGGAAAGCGGCCACACTGGATAGGGACAGGTGGAGGGAGCTGTTGGAGGAGGCCAGGACCCACACCGGGTTGTCGCGCCCCTGATGATGATGATGATGCATGGAATATGCGAGAATTTTTGACTTCAGGACTTTGTTAGGAGTAGTAAGTAGGTAAACATACTAAAAGTCCCGCCCCTGGGTAGTGAGCTAAAGGCGCGAGGGGGGTCGAAAGGTACCATTTTTTGGTTTTTCGCTTATATCTAGGAAACGGTGCACGTAGAAAAAAAATGTTTCAAATAAAAATGAAAGCTAATTAAATTTCCTATACAATTCTATATACATATATGTCGAATTCCTAACGGTTTTTGAGATATACGTTATTGAAAATCGATAATTTTCGACTGTCTCCTCTCCTGCCCATTTGCTTGATGGCTGCCAATTATCGTTACTTTACTTACTAACTACTTAACTCCTAACAAAGTCTAATCACTCTAATCCAACCCAATGCTTCATGAGTAGGGAATCCAATCCCGAGCCAAAATTTTGATCCCGGGATTTCGGGATTACAATTTGAAAATCCCGGGATTGAAATTTTTTCCATAGTTAATATTAAATTTTTATAAATACAAATAACATTGATAAAATCGGTCAAAAGTAAATCTAGTATAATTTATACTATGTAAGACATTTATTGTTAATATTTTGTAAGTTCAATCTTGGAAATACATAGGTTTAATGGAGTAAATGCTTAGATAATAATGTGAAACTAAAACAGTTTTATTGATATATGAAAAGGTAACAAATAAAATACAATTTTAATTAAATAAAAAATAACATATTATTGTGTTGAAAAAAATTAAGGATTTTAGTAATTAAAACATTCTCCAGAATAGCATTTTCTGGTAGTGCGCAATGGTTTACTTTACATAAAAAGAAGACAGCTTAGGTGTAAATGGCTGAAACGTCTAACTAAATGTTTCTTGATTTATTTATTCTATTTCTCAAATTCACTTTACGGATGTTACCTGTATCGTACATATTATGTGGAATTTTTAATTTATGTTAAACTATTTACAAATCTAAACGATTTTCATTAATAAAATTTCGTAAAATCAATATTGTGTTCAGTGTTTACATAATATATTATATAAGATAGCTGTTTCTGATAGTAAAGTTTGATGAATGGGTTAGCGAGATTTAAAATAGTAAAGCAAATCATGGCGGTTGGCCTTTCCGCTTCATAAATCTAATTAGTCAGCCAAATTTGAAACTGCCGTAAAACATATGAAATTGAGAGAGAGTGGAACTACTTTTTTAAAAGTGCAAAGCATTTTTTTCTTAATCTTTCTCATTTTTATTAATTTATGTGAAATAATAAAATAATTTGGCAACTTTCACATGTGTAATAAATCAAACTTCATTCAAACTCTGATTATTTCTAATGTGGTTATTTGTTATTAAAAGTATTTTTTGTGTTATATTTTCGTTTTTATTTTTTTTCCATAAAAATTGATAAAAGAAATCAATCCCGAAAGTTTCGGATTATGTTTACCAATCCCGGGATTCATAGGTATCGAAAATAGTTCGGGATCCCGGGATTGGAATCCCTATTCATGAATATGGCACACATCGTGGTTTCTCTCCATCAAAAGTCACGTCTCGCACAAAATTCTGCTAGAAGTGTCCCTGGAAGATCGTCTCAGTACCCTTATTATGAATGAATTATTTTTTACGAGGATCAGCTGCTGAACTGCTGAATAAATCATTTGCTGAACAATTCATGTTGTAATTAAGGGATGTATATAATAAGGGTTTCTCAACCGTTATGCTGGAGCACACAATATGTAGTGATTGCTATATCAAATGAAAATATCAATAAGTAGGTACCTGCATTTCTGTTGAATACCGGTATATACAAAGTTTCAACTAGTAGGTGAGCATCCGTAGTTATAGCTACAGACCTGTTCATCGCTAGACTCAAACTATGGAGTGTATGGGTATCATGAATGTACCCGGAAATCAATGACATCGTGTAGATTTTGTTAACCTCTCCCCCCCATTCTGCGGCCATGAAAAATCCATAATAAATTATTACATTTATTACCTATATTATGTACTTTTTTCCGAAATGGTTCCCCCTTCATACAATTTTTCTGTGTGCACGCGTGCCTACTGCACATTGATTTTTGTTCCCAACCAACTTCTTCTTATAGGTATTTTTCGAATTCTCGATTATTCGGATAGGTGTTTCTTATATTCTCATATATTATAAAATAAAAACTCACGTATTTACTTCACTTGTCGCACTCCAGCCTCGGATCATAAGTCAAGCACAAGGTTTCACCATTTCAGTCGGTCCAGCACTACTTTCCTAAGGCGTGTCTTGCATTGTCAGCTCTGCAGTGCTTAGATCGCTATAATTCAACGTAAATGAAAACTGTCTCATTTTTGACAACATGCGTGTCCAAGATAACTATCCTAAAAATCAGGATCAGACGTCGGAAACCAGAGATCGCTGGGTAGACATAACTAGGATATTTTGAAAGGAGTACTGATCCTCATCAGTGAGGGACACAAAAATGAAGATATAAATGAAGCTAGTGCTTCGACTACTTATGTGAGGTATATGCTTTGCTAGTGTTGATCTGTGTCCCTGATGGTTACATGTAAATTGTACGTAAAACATTTCACCGTTGCACCGTGGTGGAAAGAGATGACCGTATACTATACGGTCTATAATCTTATTAGATTCAATATGAACATTAATTCAATTTTCATGGCTGATTTTGGCAAAATTCATGAATTCAAAAATGAAAACCTAACCTAATCTAACAAATAATCCAGTATATCGGCTATTTTCAAATTTTGTTCGCTGCTGGCTTCCTGTAAAGTGTAAACCGACAAGAACCGTGTTTTATTTAGACATGAATTTTATGTCAGTACTATACGATCTAAAGATGTTGGACGGTCTTTAATATACGGTCATATATTTCCGATACAACATTTCACGGTGAACGGCAAACTGCATACGTACAAGTTTCCGGACACGGTTCCTGATAACTGTCCAATAACAGAATAAGTTGTTTGCTCTCCCAAGGTGCAGAACTAAATCGCCACTGGTGATCGCTTTGTAGTGTATTGGTACGAGGGTGGGTCAATAATTCCTTAGAAAAAAGCATTAAAACAGGTTTTATTTTTGTATTTTTTTTTTATTTCTCAACATAATTTCCTTGGAGCTCAATACACTTGGTTAGACGTTTCTCAATTTTTTTTAAACCGTCAGAAAAATAAGTTTTCGGAAGGTCCTCAAAATAAGCATTTGTCCGATCGATGACTTCTTCATTTGAAAAAAAACGTTGTCCACTTAGCCATTTTTTTAAGTTTGGGAAAAGGAAAAAGTCACTGGGGGCTAAATCTGGCGAATACGGTGGGTGGTCGACCAATTCGAACTTCAATTCTTCAATTTTAGCCATTGATCGTAAACATGTGTGAACACGGGCATTGTCCTGATGAAAGAGAATTTTTTTCCTGTTTAAATGAGGCCGTTTTTCTTCAATTTTGTTTTTTAGCTGGTCCAATAAAGATGCATAATAATTCCCTGTTATTGTTTTTCCTTTTTCCAAATAGTCAACGAAAATAATTTCACATGCATCCCAAAATACAGTAGCCATAACCTTACCAGCTGATTTTACGGTTTTCGTCTTCTTTGGACATGGTTTGCCTTCGCAATCCACTGCTTTGACTGTTCTTTCGTCTCGGGAGTATAGTGGTGTATCCATGTTTCATCTACAGTCACAAAGCGATGAAAAAATTCATCCGGATTGCGTTGCATGAGCGACAACAGGGCTTTAGAGGCCACCACCCTACTGCGTTTATTGTCGACTGTGAGCAAACGCGGCACCCATCTTGCAGAAATATTTTTCATGCCCAATTTGTCATGTAAAATAGAAATGACGCTACCTTTTGAGATCCCTGTAACCTCAATTATCTCACTCAACTTTAATCTTCGGTCACTTAACACCATATCGTGGATTTTATTGATCATTTCTGGTGTAGTCACCTCTACAGGACGTCCTGAGCGTGGTTCATCCTTTGTTGATGTACGACCACGTTGAAATTCATTTAACCAGTTATAAATAGTTGCAAGTGAAGGAGCAGATATGCCGTGAACTAAATCCAACTCATTTTTTATTTCCTTTGCTGTTAACCCTTTTATATTAAAATGTTTAATAACAACTCTAAACTCAATTTTCTCCATTTTCCATTTTTACATTTTCCACAAGCAAATTTTTTTTTAAAATGTACGAGAAACACACAACAACCCGACCAATCTGATTGAAACTTCGCAGCATACTGAATCGGTAGTGCCGCTGCATGAAAACAAACCGCTTGCAGTACTAGTCGCGCCACCTGTCGGCTTTTCTAAGGACTTATTGACCCACCCTCGTATATTCCACTTGCGTGAGTAGTCTTAGAATGGCTCACTTAGTGTACCTACTTCCATGTAATTTTTAATAATTTTATTTGATTATTAGAGGTCACCCATAAAATGACGTTACATGATTTTCAATATTTTTACCCACCTCCCCCATCGACAAATAAATACTTACCCCCACACCTAAATTAGGTCACCTTTTCTTGGTTTTGTGATGTCATATTTTCTATAACACCCTCTCCCCAACCCCATCGTTACAAATCATCATATTGCATTGGCGAGGGGTGGAGGTAGGCTATTAAGATTCGAAATAAATAGTGCACACTAAAATGTGTCAGTCAGTGGCGCACCCGGGGGGGCCAAGAGGTCTTGGCCCCCCCCAAAAACATTGATATTGAAAGCCAATAGATTAGACAAATAAAAACACGGCAAAAAAATGATGTGCAATTCTCCAGCACCCTTTTTAGAACAATTTCTTAGATTTTAATTTCTAACACAAAGATTTCGAAACACTAATGTCAGGTTTTTTTAGAAACCCAATCCCTAATGGAACTATCAAAAAATTCTCGGTGTCCACCCGAATTCCGGAGTGGTGTAGGTCAAGGCTGGGGAGGGCTGACAGGGCTCTAGCCTGGGGGCCCGTCGTGTCGGGTTGATGAGATAAGTGAGATAAACACACATCATAAATTAGCTTTAATAGTAAAAAAAGTCGCCTGCGGCGCTATTATAATTCATGACCATGAACATTTTCAATTACTTATATAATTGTGCAATATATTTTTTGATTATTATGTGTCGATACTCGACAACTCCATTATTAAAGTGGATGTATTGAAAATCGCCAATAATTCACTGTATAACTACCCTTAATTTGAACTAAAACACATAAAAAACGTTAATGTAGTGTTTCACACTGCCTTTAATTTTAGCGGTAGGTAGGAGGCCCGCCAAATATCCTAGGCTGAGGGCCCGTTTCAGGATGTGGGGACCATGGTGTAGATACACCGAGTGCAATAGACAACGAGAAATTAGGCTGTGAAGAAGAAAAGAGCCTATGGGACTAATTTACATTCTCCTCCTTGGGCCCCCCCCAATATTAAATCCTGGGTGCGCCACTGGTGTCAGTCATACTTATTTGTTTTCGTTGAATTAAGAATACATACTAGATAGTTTATTTAATTCATTAAAGTAAACCAAACCATAATCGATAAAAAATATCCTTCTATCTATAAAATATCTTAAGATATATGGTCAAAATCTATGGTTGGATGGCATAATTTTTTGACTGTATCTACTATGGTTTAGATTTGGCAATTTAATTGAGTTTTAAAAACTAACGAACACTATCTACGTAAATTGTAGTCTTAGTTCAATGAAAACAAATTTAAGTGTTTAGTGTCGGATCCTAACAGCCTACTTCCACCCTTCGCCACTGTCATATTGTGACCTCTCGGTCAGTGAGACGTCATATATAGACGACTCCTTAATACTATTAACTAGGTAATAAATTTCTCTGTTTATGTCATGTAGAGTAGATGTTAGACATATGGGTGTTTGCCACTTGCTCAACCTATTAGGCCCGTTTCAGACGGGACACCGGTGTCGCGCTCAATATAATATAGGAGGCCTTTGTATTCGAATAAAGGGGCCTTTGTATTATGTTTATGAATGACCCAGAGCTAATGAGTCAACGCATAATTTCGCGATATAAATTAGAACATAAAACTGGCTGCGGTAATAAAAGCAGGTGTATCGGCGGCTTGAGAATGTAGCAGCCGACGGAAAAGTGTACCGGGCACTCGTTGACTCATCAGCTCTGGGGCATTCATAAACATAATACAAAGACCCCTTTATTCGAATACAAAGGCCTGCTTTATTAATACGAGCGCGACACCGGTGTCCCGTCTGAAACGGGACTAAGGCCTATACTCTAGATCAGCGGTCTCCAACCGGTGGTCCGTGCGAGAATTTTGGTGATTTGAATATATTTGCAATTTTCGTATTTATTAAAAAGTTTAAGTATATTCTTTTTTCTATTCTATTCAAATCTAGCCTTATTACGTCGTCAGTCCATATTCAATGTGTTAAAGAAGTCAAAAATTTAATAAAGTTTGCTGTTCGGGATAAAATAAAATGCAAATATCGACACACTGATATTTTTATTCGTAATTCTTGGTAACGGCCGATGGCGACACACCACTAAAGTAGAAACCCTCGATTTTTTCATATTTTCTACGTAGAATTATTATTAATTTAATAATTATTGTATTGATTCTTTTTTAATAAAATGAAATTTAAAATGGTTTTTTTTTGCATTTTTCGTAATGAATATAACATGTGTTAATAAGTTTATTTATTATAATTCTTTTATCATTATATTGGACATATCGAATTTTTAACAAGTGTGGAAAAAATACGTGGTAGTGGTCCGCGGGATTCAAGATTTTGAGTTTAGTGGTCCGCGAGTCGAGCGGTTGGGGACCGCTGCTAGATCAGGGATTCATAAAGTGTGTCTCACGGGCCAATTATATCCCGCGTGACTTTTGATGTGTCCCGCGAGAGTTGTGTTAAATCTGTATTATTTTTTATTCTTCATTCGAATATTAAAAATTACATTTCAAATTAAATATCCTCTGGTAAGAATGAATGATCCAGAAAATTTGAGCCTAGATTGTAGGATTTAGTTTCAAACAATTGCATAAATCACAAAATTTAAATAAGTATTATTTTCAGTATATTAATAGGAGTAATAATAATGTATATTTAGTTAAAAATATAAGTTTACACAATGAAATATTTTTTTTTTACCTTGTTTTTAAAAAACAAAATATTTACAAAAGGGCGGCTCGCCAAATATTTTTAATTTCAAAATTGTCACTTTGAAGAAAAAGTTTGTGAACCCCTGCGCTAGATCCAAACACACATTGGAAAACTTGTAGATTTAACAGACCCGGGATTCGAGCTCGGTAATCACGACAAAGCTGACTTTAGCGTTAGCCACTCGACCATCGTGGGCCTAGTAATATGAAATGTAAATCATTGTGTTGTTGAGAATCTTCGTAAATAAATGGATAATTGCTATATCGACAGTCATTCTGAATATCTCGCGGGGTTTTCGCACCATTATTGGCTAAAAAGACAGAAAATAAATACTTTTAAATATTTTTCTGATTACCCTTTTCTGGTACACTTTTCAATAAAATTAGTTATGTAGTCAAATAAACTAGAGTAAGAAATCCTATAATTTATATCCTGTCTTTACTTTAGGTGAGTGGTTCGGGCGCAGGAGTGCAACAAATATTAGACTCCATTGTGGATAGTTACGAAGAAAGACGGTTTTTAATGTATAATTTCGGGCCGATGCAATCAATAATGTTTATGCTTCCCAAAAGAAATTTCATCGATGTCTTTATTTTAAGACATAACTATTTTCCTTTTAATAATTCGTCAAACAATTACTTTCCGACTGCCTTTCTACAAGGCATGCTCACTTTTCACTCTCTTGAATCTCGTAGGTCACTTCTTCTCTTGAGACATTTTTGCCTGCTATCACGAGGGATGGTTTCTAATCCTGGCGTCCTAAAGATTTTAAATTTATATGCGCCTGTCACAGCCATGACCTATTCTGGGTCAGAACTGTTTCCTCGAGTCAAGCCTATCAGGCACCATTAGCGAGAGGTGCAAGATTAGTAAATGCGCTCCCTAAAGACATAGACATTTTCAATGATATACTTTGAATTTTGTTTTTGAAACTTTATTTTATTGTATTAAATTGTTAATGTTTATTATTATTATTATTCTCTCTTGTGAGAGTAATATTTATTATAATGCAAATCTCATGTGAACATCCTGAATTTTGATTTGTTATGTACACACAATGTTTTGTTTTCTTAAATAAATAAATAATTCCTAAACGACAATGTCCGTTAGGACGAAATCAGTTGTTTATAATACAATCTTCTTCTTTTGGTGCCGTCTTCTATCGAAAATTAGCAACCGATTTGCGTAACATCTCTCTCTTCAGGCCCAGTATCAGATCACCAACGGCTTAAACATTAAGCCAGGTATGGGGGTTGCGTAGACAATAGATTCTGCTTCTGCTGCCCTCAACCTTTCTCTGCATTGTGAGCCTAAGTAAATCATAGTTCTCATTGCGTAAAATATGGCCGAAGTATACAGACTTTCTGCGTGATAGTAGATATACGTTCTCTTCCCAGTACCTAGACATGTCTCGATTGAGATGTGTCATGTTTTCAAACATGGTTTTTGCTATACAAGTATACCGTCTGGCCTGATCGTATAATGTCACTTTGAATCGTTTCGTTGAGTTTCAAAATAGAAACGTTTATATCATTGCACAATGATTTTTTGAGTTACCTCATCTCCACCCGCCATGTATTATAATATCCAGCCGCGGTTTGTGCACGGCCGCCTTCCATGACGCTGTTAACATGTCCGAATGAAAAGATTTTAGTGCCACACTAACGTAGCAACCATGCACCTTAGTGCTTAAATAGTTTTAGAAAATAAAAAGAAACTTGACTTTCTCTACCTTCATTTATCTTTAATGACATGAAGTGTCCTCTGTACACGTGTACTGAAACTCTGCCGAAACAGAGGAGTCAAGAGTTGAAAGTGATGAATCTAAGGGGGGATTGGAATCATTCCGTCCTCCATATGACGCAAAATTTTTTTCAAATGCCTCAAAGTTGGCCTTGGTTGATATCAACAACTTGACAATTTGAATAAAATATTGCCTCGAAGATTGCTGAAAACGAACAAAAAATATCCAAATATAGTCGATGTATCCAGCCTCCGATAGCGCGATGTCAATACCTCCATGTTAATGTTTAACTAAATACAAATTACCATCGGACTTTATAATTAAAGTAAACACAAATCGCCAATAGTTTGTGGTGTGTGGGTCTCACGTGTAATCGATATTTACGATTACACGTGACGATCGGCGTACCTTGACGAGTGTGAAGTTGCGATTATATTGAGATGCACGTCGCGTACTATCACGTGACGTCACAGTAAGCTGCCGCTACGGGAAAAATATGTGTAATTTCGTTTTTCTTGGTGTTAAAAATGTTATCAGACTGATGCTCCCATCCCGTAGCACATTTTGAACCTTCAAAACGAACATTGTCAGTTAGCGAAATCTGTGAAATCACCAGAACAATGAGGTCACCTCACGTTATACCGAACTGCATCGACACCTGTTTGACTCAATGAATGTTAAGCGCGACCCAAATTAAGGTGCATAAAGTGTTTAATGTCGTTGTTCTTGGAGTTTAAAATGTTATCAGACTGATGCTCCCATCCCGTAGCACATTTTGAACCTTTAAACCAAGGGTAGTAAACCTTTTTATACCTACGCCCACTTTTGTATCTCTGTTAGTAGTAAAATTTTCTAACCGCCCACCGATATGTATAAAACAACTTACTGTAGTTAAATCTATCTTTTTATTTATACTTTGTATACATAGAAGCATGAAGTCTGATGGAAATTACATTTAATTAACCCCTACCGCCCACCATGAAAGCTAAAACGCCCATTAGTGGGCGGTAGAGACCAGGTTGACTACCCCTGCTTTAAACGAACATTATCAGTTGGCAAAATCTGCCGTAATCACTAAAACAACAATGAGGTCACCTCACATTGAACTGCACTGCATCGACACCTGCATGACGTTTTGAACATTTTTATCATATTCCACATGCCTACTTTTTTCGAATGTCATGTCAAAATCACGATTTTTTTTGTTTTTAGCGGTTGGCACTAGGTATTTTCTATGAGAATGTTCTCTATTATCTATGTTCTGCAGGTTGGGTTCTATTCAAAATATTATCTATGAATGTCATGTCAAAAGTAATTTTAACGTACGCACAAGTAGAAACTGTTAAAATTAATTGAAATTAGCATGAATAAGTAATAATAATTCAAATTATTAATACATTATAGTAGGCACTCTTCATCAGTGTCATTCTTCAGTGAATTTACGGAGATGGTGCACGTTCGAAATATTCTGCAAAATGACGAAACCATACACTAAATATTTGCCGCGACAACGTGACAGTAGGCGCTTTATATGCCTACACATTTTCGACTCATGTCAAAATCGCGTGCTTTTTGTTTTTTGCGGTTGGCACTATGTATTTTCTATAAGAATGTTGTCTATTTATGATCTGCAGGTTGGGTTCTGTGTTCAAAATATTATCTATGGATATAATATTGCAAGTAATTTTAACATACGCACACGTTGAAACTCTTAAAAAAAATTGAAAGCATGAATAATGAATAATAATTAAAAATACTAATACATTACGTTTGGCACTCTCGGTCATTGAATTTACAGAGGTGGTGATCGTTTAAAATATTCTGCAAAATGACGAAACCATAGACTAAAGTTGTCGCCGTGACAGTATGCGACAAGCATCTCAATATAGTCACAACTTGACTGTGTAATTAAGAGCATTATAAGAAACATGTGACATGGGGTGAATTAAATTGGGAATTGCATCACAAAATAATAAATAAAACACTTGTTTTCTCAATCCATTCTTTATTGAGAATATTATGTTACACATAAAACACTATATTTATTTGCTGTGTGTTTACAAACAGGAAAAGTACCTATCGCGAATGCCGCGTCATACACTAAATATGTAAAAACTAATAGCGGCATTCAATTGTTAATTAATAGTAAAGTCAACAATGAAAACTGTATTCATAATAGGTAGAATTTTCTAACAAATAGTCAATCAGTAAAATTGTGTAAACCTGCCTAGCGTATTTTCAGTTACAAATCCAATGACTAATTGATTTAACAATACTGTACAAAACACACACAAATTATTATTGAAAGACTTCTTTTCATATTTTACAGCCTGTAAGCAATCAAGAGCGTTCAATTCTATTTAACGCCCAAAATAGGTCAAATCAATCGATAAAATGCTTCAGCAAAATTAAAAAAAACTATAGTCCGGAAACATTCAAAATAAGGCTCACAAGTTGGCACTGATGACGTAAGCCAGATGCAATATATCATACACACGGTTTGACGATGGCCTACTTATTGCGCTGAATTTGTCCACCTTATTTTGACTTATAAATTACTTAGGAAAAAAATGTGAAAATCTTTGATTCAAAGATGACTGACTAACAGACAAATCTAATTTCACTTGTGTTTCGATTTCTTTTTCTTCTTGATAGCCTTCTTTTTGTGCTTGTGTTTTTTCTTCTTCTTCTTGTGTCCGTCGGAGCTTGACTCTTCGGAATCACTCCTGCTGTCGCTGGATCTTTTCTTTAGTTTCCGCTTCTTCGCCTTGCGCTTCTTGCGGCGTTTCTTCCGCGAGTCGGAACTGCTCGACGACCCACTGCTGTCCGAGCTACCAGAAGAACTAACAGAACGCGTTCTCTTCTTGACATTACTCAGATCGAGATGGATTGTTGCATGCTCACCGGTGTCCGGTATCTCATTTTGTAATTCTGTGGATTCATTAATTTCTCCTGTCTCTATTTCAGATTCTAGAGGTTCGTCGTAATCAGGTTCGAAACTGGCTTCATCCAAGTTTGTTTTCTTTCCATCAGAGTTTTTGACGTTTCGCGGCGGCGAAAATGGTACTTTAGAAACACCCACAGCATCGTCTCTACCTTCGTCTCGCGCCATTTTTGGTGTCCCTTCAAGTCCTGCGTCACTCCCATATTCATGTTTAACCCTTTTCGGTTTCTTTTCATCTCTTTTGTGTCGTTTTTCTTTCTTTTTAACTTTTTCGACATTTTCGTCGACGTTATGTTGGTGTCTTTCCCGCTTCTCTCTGAATTCTTCTCTTTCGTGCCTTGGTCTTTCCCTTGGCGGTGGGCTGGTATTCCAATCTTCGGGCTGATTGTCTCCCCGATCTCTTCTTTCACGCTGAGCTTGTTCACGTCTTTCGCGGTGACCTGGACGGTGTTCATATCTGTCCGCACGACCCACAACTCTTCTATCATCTTTAGGATGTTCTATAACCCTACGCTCGACCCTGGGATCCGGTTCTTCCTGTTTAATAAAGCGGCGATTGCCAGTACCGTCTCCGGAAGAATCTACAGTAATCCTCCTGTGACTAGATCCACCTTCGAATCTTCTCGACTGCGGCGTTCGCGATCTAGACTTTATCCTTTCGACTGTGCTATGGACGATTCTCTCATCACGTGATCTTCGAGAAGGTTCATCCACCTTCCCGCCGAGTCTTTCTTTCACAGATAATTTAGGCGGAGGAGATTTCTCACGTTTGATTTTGCGGACATCGTTAATTTCGACAGATCTTGGATCATCACTGCCAGAAGGAATGGTGATTTGAATGGTATTAACCGTTTTTGTGTCCGGTTCAACTTCCACTTCAGGGGGTGTAATTTCTCCAGGTTCGCCAGAGTATAATTTCGCTCGATCGGAACTGATTTTTTTTATTTCAATCGGTCTTATTGAATTAATGGCTTTGGCAAATATAGCATTTTCAGCCCTCTTCAACACCTCCGATGTAACTTTACCTGATTTATCACTGGGAGAGAGAATTTCTCCCGATTCTCTTTTCTCACTGGCGAACGACGGGTCATCCTCCATTTCCCATTTTGATAGTTCCGGCATCGGTGCCAGCATTTGGTCTTTTGGCTTTTCCTTAGCTGGCTCCATTGATTCAGGTTTCAAATCAATGTCGCTCGCTCGCACCTCAAGGCAGTCAAACAATTCTTTATCGTCATCATTAGCTACGTCTATATCTTTGCCATAATTATTTAGAATATTTTTGTCAATTCCGTCCATCATTATATCAGTATAAAGATCAGGAACTTCTTCTTTAACCACTTCACCTTTAATCACTTCCGGTTTTTTCTCATCTACTTCGGCAACTTTATTTTCCAGAACTTTATTTTCTACAACTTTAGTCTCCACTTTTATAACTTCGACTTTTTCTTTTTTGTCTTTCTTTTCCTTTTTCTTCTTCTTGTCAACATCCTTCTTCTTTTTCTTCTTATCTTTAAATTTCTTATCTTTGTCCTTAGTCTTATCGTCATCGAACTTCTTGTCCCTATCATGGTCTCGCTTCAAATCTCTTTTGTATTCCGTTGTATCTTTAGATCGACCACGAGACTTGGTTTTATCATCTTTACCTTCTTTTTTGGGAGAATCCGATCGACGCCTCTTCTCTGCGGGATAGTGGCTACCATGTTCTCTATCTTTCTCTCGATCTCTCTCTTTTTCTTTTTCTTTTTCCTTTTCTCTTTCTCTGTCTCTATCTCTGTCCCTATCCCTGTCCCTGTCTCTATCCCTGTCCCTATCACTGGCTTCACGATTCTTGTCGCTATCTCTTACCGGGCGCTCATCTCTACTCTTTTCATAGTTCCTGTCATGATCTCGCTCTTTCCTTTCAGAGTCTCCAGTTCTATCTTCTCGGCGGTCTCTATATCTGTCTCTATTGTAGTCTTGTCTAGAATAGTCTCTATTGTGTCTATCGTGATTGACATACGGAGCTGAATTACTTTCCCTATCTGGACGCAGTGCACTCCTATGATGTCCTTCACGTGGCTGTATTGTACTATCTCTACTATGAGGAGGAGGAGCATCTCTTGTCGGAGGTTGACCTTCTCTGAAAGTATCTCTGAAATTAGCGGGATACGATCCGTCTCTGTTTGGTGGCGGGCCTTCTCTAAAGTTAGGCTGCTGCCCATCTCTAAATCCTGCGCCCTCTCTAAAACCAGGCTGGCCATCCCTGAAAGCCGGAGGAGCTCCATCTCTAAATGGCACGCCATCTCTAAATGGCGTGGGTACAGGGGCATCTCTGAATTGCTGAGGAGGACCATCTCTGAACGGTTGCTGCGGTGCGTCCCTGAAAGACTGTGGCGGACCATCTCTAAATGATTGCGGTGGAAGATCCCGGAAGTGCGGCTGAGAATTATCTCTAAACAACGGTTGAGGTCCTTCTCTGAACGCCGGTTGAAGACCATCTCTGAACGGAGGTTGAGGTCCATCCCTGAATGATGGTGGTAGACCATCTCTGAACAGTGGTTGTGGGCCTTCTCGGAAATTCTGTGGTGGACCATGTGGCCCATCTCTGAACGGTTGCTGCGGCCCATCCCTGAATGGCTGGGGAGGTCCATCCCTGAATTGCCCGTCTCTAAAAGGCTGTTCTCTAAATCCAGGATCTCTGTGACCAGCAGGCGGAACATCTCGAAATCCAGGTGGAGGCAGATCTCCAAAGCCTGGTGGGGCTCCATCTCTGAACGGTGGACGCCCTTCTCTGAACGGGAATTGCTGATTATTATCCTTGAAAGGATGTTGATTGTCTCCGAATGGCGGTCTGCGTTCGCGGAAGTTTGGTCCATCTCTAAAAGGTGGTCTTTCTGGCCTATCTCGCTCGCTGACTCCGGGAGGACCTATGTCGTCAGGCCGTTCGAATCCTGGCGGGGGCGGTTGTGTTCCAGGAGGGGTGTCTTCGAAAGGCGGCGAAGTGAACCGCGGCCTCGGTGGAATCACATCCGGATTCACCGGCGGCGGACCGGTCAGGGGTAGGGGTCGAGGGGGCGGTCCTCCATTTCCACGCGGGATTGACCTGCACATGCCGAAAATACATATTAATACATTATTGTCCATCATGATAACCAATAAGCATAGTTATGCCAGTAGTCGTGATTCACTGAAGGCCTGAAAATTGGGACAGTATCATTCGCAGAGAATCAAAATACATTAGTTGTTTTTATCATAAATGATTTTTTTCTAAAGTATCATCAGTATCCAAACAGTCATCAAAAACAGACTCTTCACATCAATCGGAATTAATTTTAATAACACATGGTTTTAAAAATCACTGATAAGTAAATTATTACTTTATAATATCACCTAACTTTCAGTTTAAAATTTAATCTATAGGTTTTAATTTCCTAAGTATTTTCTTTAACATAAATATGAATTCTATAGATTAATAACTTGCCTAAATTTGACGATAGATTAACCATTAGATAAAGAAGGTTAGTACCAGTGTTACCATATTTTTCGATGCTGATTATAGTACAAAGGTGTAAAAATTATAGTATTTCTGAAAAAATATATAGAACAGGAACATTTTTCGTCTTGAATCCTTTAAAATTATAGTATTTTGGTATATTTGGCATAAAATTATAGTATTTTACATTTTCCACGGAATTAAAATTATAGTATTGTACTATAATTGTAGTATGGTTGGCATCACTGGTTAGTAGACAGATCTAGTCGCAGGAAATTGGTGGGGGGGGAGTAACAAAACAAGCCTACAAGTGTATACTTTAGAATCCGTATACGTTTTATTTTAATCTACAAAATAAGATAATTGTTTTACACAAAGGGACTTTGCCATTGTTACCACCAGCTATATCCGGCCACTATTACGCGTTGAACCTGAACGTCATCTGCGGACCCTTCTTTACCTAATAGTGAACCCATACCAATGGTTTCAAACGGGTTGACTAAATAGTGTAAATCGTAATTTCGATTTTCAATTGGCCAGTTTTAATAACTCAGAAAGACCACTGATTATTCTTCTTTTTTAAGCGAAATTGGTCTTTTTACGAGTTATATAATATATATATATACAGTGGCGGCTCGTCCATATGCACTGAGAAACTGCAGCACCCCCAAGCAAATTGAGAAAAATGTACTATTATAATATACATAAATTTATGTATATTATATGAAAATATCAATATTATTAAAGCGTGTTAAGCTTGCCCACGCACCAATACATTCAATAATAATTATCATAACCGTGATGAAAGTGATGCATCGCGTGATTTCATGCAGTACCATTTTCGATAGAATATGCTCGAATAGGTGAAGTGAGCGGGGCTCGCCGCTCAGAGTTTAGTCTGGTACTGCCGCTTCAGACAATATTTTCGCGTTGCAAATGTTGTCGGGACAGCGACTCTGAGCTAGTAGCTACACACGGCGCGAGTCCCGACAGATGTCGAGAGCAACTAAAAGGTGATAGACCTTCTTTCAAGGAAAGAAGACAGATGAATCAATTTTGTAATGAAAAATATAATCCAAATAATCATTTATTTTTAATCAACCGCAGCACCCCCAGATATAATATCCACGAGCCGCCACTGATGTATATATATATAGTTGATTCTCCAGTTACTAGAAACATACAATGCATTTTTGTCAATATGACATACTAAATTAATTGTATCAATACTGGATGCTTATTTAGGCCATAGACATATTCAGGCAGTCGTGTTTACTCTTAACACAGAATTTATGACCTGCGCGCCCATTTAAAAAATGTATGCCAATAAATTATTACAATAGTAATATCATGAGTGCGTAGGTGCTAAATTTAGTGTTAACTTATAACACGGTGTCAGAATAGTGCTACTGGTCGCGTTAAAGTTAACGCAAAAATTAATATGTACTTATGAAATAGGTATTAAATATATGTGAGTATCAGCCAATACTACTGCTAGAATTAACTTCCCAATAGATGTAATTGAAAAGTTGTTTATTTATTTGATAAATATTTTTCAATATCTGGCAAGTATTTTTAAGTAATCCATATTTTACTACGATGTAAGTAATCAATACAATATAGATAAGAAATACGTAATTTAGCTAAAATCTCTGATAAACATTATCCGAACAGTGTAACATTATATTTGTGACTATTCGTTGAAGGGATGCTGTTCAAAATATATATATATAATACACCCAGTTTTACACACAATATTATTGCATAGTACTTTATCGATAATTCCTGGGCATGCTCCATATTTACAGAATCTATGGATTGTACGCCACTGGAAAAAAAGCCTTTGAAATTACGCATATCTTTAATTTTCACTGTATGTTACGTTTTCTGTGACTATATTGAAAATTCCATTTTAAAAATACTTACCGTTTATTGATAAAAATACTGACCAAATATATAAAAGCCATTCAAGTAATTCAAACCACAAGATGAGGAGATAGTGTCAGAAGTCAATCCCGCCAACTGCATTTTCCTTCTACCTGCCGAATTCTTCTTTCTTCTGGCACGATCTTCTCCTTGCTGTTCATGTTATTTCCAATTTGGGTTTGCAGTATTTAATGGGTGCTTTTTTGAACAGACAAATCGTGTGGAAGGGGATAATAATAATTGTCTTGCCGTATTGCGAGAAATGGAATCGTTTATGCAGCAAATTTCAGCTGTAGCTGTTCGGGACAGATCGATCGTCGACATTATTTTTCACTCTCGTGTTCTTAAAAGCCACTCGGTTATGCCTACAGGACATTCCGAATAGATTAGAGTCGAAAATACATAATAATATACAGATTCAGAAGGTACCAATATTCCGAATATGTATTCCATAATATAATACTCAAAGAATGGATATTCACTAAAAAAATAATTCAATCATTCGTTTAGAATACCTACTTGAAAGTTTCGATATGTAGTTATACAGATGATCCGTATATAAGCTATGTGGCTATAATGACAGGTGTAAATTATTATTTTGAAGGTAATGTTTTTATTTTAATACAAATAAACGTTCTTACAGTGAAAATACAAAATATTTATAAAAACCTGCAATTTGATACATTAAACTGTTAACCTTATTTTTAAATAATCAATATGCATGTAAGAAAATAAAAATAATTACAAGATAAAGAGAACTTTTTATATACGTTTTTAAATTTTCTGTTGAATTATTATGCTCAATATGCTCAAACTTGTACTTGATATGAAGTAAATAAAAAACAAACAAACAAATATAGAATACTGAAATGTCATTTTGACATTTCATTTTGATTTCCATAGTAACGTACGTATATATTAATAATCTAGTTGCTAGGACCACCCCCTAGCAACCAATAATAGTGGATTGGATTACGGATTTCTTCCGAAATAACTTTTCATACAAAACAGAATTAACTAAAAATGAATTCAATTCTGCTTAAAGATGGCTAAAAGTATTAAAAGAATGCATTGGCATCGTGTTCTGATATATTCTAAAAGTTTCAAATGTCTAGCTAGTCGGGAAGTTAGTTAAAAATCGATTGCAAGATTTGTACTGGACAAACAACCACCGGACAAATAAGAATACGAGCTAACAAAAACGTTGTAAAATAAATATTATTTAGGTAAAAGTAGTTAAAAAATAAACTTGAAATTTGATTTTTATTAATACATTATATTTTGGGAATATTTCTAACGTTAAAATGTAGTTTATTAAGCTATATAAGTAATAAACTATTTCATAGTTATAACATAGGTACTACTTATTCTTTTTTTAATTAAAAAAATACAATTTTTATAAAAAAAAAAAGTGTGTAACTCAAAGTCACAGTACTAAAACTCGAAATCAAAAAACTCGAAAAAAATCGATGTTTGCTAAATTAGAAAAGAAATATATAGATTAAAATTATGATCGTCACCTTCTTTCTATTGTATTGATTATTTAACTTATGTTCTGCTACGCTTTATCAAACTACTGAGCAGTATCTAACTGCTTTAGACCAGTGCTTCTCAAACTTTTTTTATACCACGGCCCCCGAAATCAGAAAAAAAAATCCAAGGCTCCCCAAAAATTTTAGTCTTTAGAGAACAGTACTTTATTTACCATTAATTATTATTATATTAAGTACACTTTTATCATGATTTTCTAGATTATGGTGGATATGTTACATTTGTTGTCGCCAAAAGTTCCTTACAAACCATTAACTGTGCGAACTTTGTAATATCAGTAGATTCATCGAGTTGTATTGCAAAGAAGTTGCTCTGTTTAATGCGAGATATTAATCATGTTTTTATGATTTTTTCTTCGAATACTAAAATATTTCACGGTTCCCTTGACCCCACGGGGGCCACACCCCCCACTTTGAGAAGTACTGCTTTAGACAGTTTGGATTGATTAGTAAACGGGTCAACAGCATAATCATTATTTGACACAATCAATACTAACCATGTGTTTCGTTCGCAATTCTAATAAAATAAATGAGACCCGTAAGTTTGTTTTAACCCTTTCAATAATTTATACTATGTCATCCTAACCGCCCTGCCCTGCATATCTCACGACTCACAGCACATGATGTGCTGATAAGCCGAATTTGTGAATGTACTAGACACTATTTGTATAATATGTACGATAACTCGATATTAAACATTTAAATATAAACTGCAAGGTGTGTAAAAACGATATCGCTGATTGAACACTTCCTCCTGTCTACTAAAAGACAAGTGTCAACCAAAGTGTAAACACACTTGAGGTCAGTTCGGATTAGTCAAGTAATTAAGTCGAGTGGCGAGTAATTTAGTAACTAAACGTGTACGAACAGACAAATTTGGTTGGGTAATTTAGTAAAATTATTTAGTTGAGTCAATCCATTTTGTTCTAATTTTTCGGTTGAGTAGCACCCCCACCACTCTCACTAAATACAAACTAAACAAGCCACGAGACAAGTCTGAACACATTGTTTTTAGTGAAGTTCATTAGTTGTCGTAGAATTTCTTCCTCCAGCCATTATAAATGAAGTTATTAACTTATTTATTTTTTGAACATACATAATTTGACAACACTTCGAATCAGGTTCATCACGCAGGTTCGAATCGTGCTGGGTGTCGTATTTTGGTTATATATTTCTCAGAAGTGTTTCTAAATTAAGTATGTTCAATAAAAATAATGTCACTCACTAATGTACTGTGTTCAGACACTTTTCAGTTACTAAATCATTTAATGGTAACTAAATCACTCGCCACTCGACTAAACTACTCTACTAATCCGAACCGGCCTTTAGGGCTGTATTTTAGACCAATACGGTATCGTTAGCAATTTTTTTTTAAATAAATCTCTCTCGGACAACATTTTGACACATGAGTTCGACACTCTAGTATCAATACTTCTTTCTATTTCATTACCCCAGTTACAGTTACAGCATATTATCAAAATATGATAATTAGTGGATCAGTGGGTCTATTCTATACACAAGGCGGCTATCGGCAGCTATCGAGGGTAGTTTGTCATATTTATGTATTAAGGTAATATAATTATTACAATAAGTTAGCCGTTAGCTGTTAGACGGTGCTGTTAAAAGATAGTACTTTTTGACAGTTCAGACGGTTAACTTATTGTAACTACTAAACGCCTCAATACATAAATATGATAAGCTACCCTCGATAGCTACCGATAGCAGCCTTGTGTATAGAATAGATGCGCTGATGATTGATTAATATACTATGTAATATAGTTTTCCAAAAATATTCGTTAATTATAATTTACTAACTGCACTGGCAGTGACTTCCGTGTGGGTAGGCAGGGTATGCATTGCCAAGGGGCGACACATTCTAAGGGAGCAGCAAATGAAGGAATGTGAATAATATGAGTTTTCAAAGTAGAGATGGCAATTTTGGGCGCTGACAGTTGGTCAAAGTTTACGTGTGTACCTATATATCATTTTTTTAAATCTTTGCTTGTATCCTGTTAGCCACGCAGAAATAATATATCAGAATGTCTAGTAAGGTAACGGTTCACCAAGAATTTACAAAATACTCTAAATTTTTCAGCAAACAAAAAAGTTGGGGAGCACTGGTTTAGATATTAACATTGTAAAATTTAAGTTTATATTAAACTACTCATTATCAGTATTTAGATTACCAAATAAGAAAATTAAATAGAATTATTAGGTCAATGCCATTTATTTTACGTCAACTGGCAAAAAACAGCTATGTAAAAAAATAGATTTTACGATAATGTTTCAACCAACTGTGCACACTCTATAGTGATTAAATTAATATTGATAAAATTACGTTGACACTAATTTTAGTAACCAAAAATAACTGAAATATATTAGATGTAATTCCTACCAAAATAACAAAAATTTTCCTGTGTAAACGATTCCATCCATCGCAATTATTCGCCGTGAATATGATTCGAAAGCCAAAAGGTAAAAGGTAAATGACATAATAAATATGCATGGTTTGGTTTCTTTTAGTTTAGCGAATCTTTATTTTGTCCCGTTTTTTTTAAATATGTATAACATTATTTATTAATAATAACAAATCATTAATATGGTATATCATTCTAGTAATCCTTGCAAACTTGTAATTTAACATTTTTTTTAAATCACATAAAGGCCGTCGCACACTATCAACAACCACTAAACACACATCAAATATTCAGTGTGCGACCACCTTTATGTTTTCACATTTTTTTTTCATGTTTGCTCGGCTCACTAATTAAAAAAAACATTTAAGCAGTGTATTTTAAATATCTCATTTTAAAAATAGTTAATATATGCGCAATACCATTAAATAGTCTTGGTTCAGTTTCGGGTTAAGTTTCGTAACGTATTTTGATGCAGTATTTCACGATTTCTGGATGCCGGAAAAGGACGTTTTCTTCGCAATACTTATATGTCATGTCGTTTGGAAGATAGTGGGTACGCACGCGTATGAAGATAAGTCACTAGCTGAATTTGTTTTCGTTATTACGATATCTTGAGGACACTTTCCGTATAGGTAGTTCTACTTATTCTAACAAACATGTTATATTCCCACAATCAAATTTTACAATACAATGGGTTGGCGTATTGAGTACAATATATAAATACTTTGGTTAACGCAATATAACTTATAAACAGTAAACATTCATAATTTTGAAAACACTTCTGAAAAAATATAGAATAACCAATAGAAAAAATCTTTTTAAAAAAGTAAGACAACCCCGCAGGATCGAACCTGCATCTTTCGTGTATCGCGCCCACGCACACATAACACTATGCTAAGATTTTTTAATGTAACTTACTTGAACTTGCTAATATTTTTAATTACTATTTTTTTATTCAACAAATAATTCACAAGATTTAAGAATGTACCATTCTAATTATTGAACATACATAATTTTAATAACACTTCTGAGAAAATATATTATAAGTTATAAATTATAACTAATAAAAAAAATCTTTTTAAAATCCGAGAGATGCAGGTTCGATTCCTGTGGGGTGGGATGTCATATATTTTTAAAAAGATTTTTTCTATTGGTTGTCATATATTTTCTCAGAACTGTTTTCAAAATTATGTAGGTATGTTCAATAATTAGAATGTTACATTCGTAAATCTTGTGAATTAATCGTTGAATAAAAAATATAGTTATGTATTTATAAATAGTAGTTTAAAAAATTATAAACTCAGTGTGGATAGTCATTTTCAAATTAGGTATCTACCTAATTATTACTAACTACATCAGAAAATAAATTTTTTATTTGACAATCACCAAAATATAAGCTGTTTTGCGATAACCGTCGTTCACATAAAATCAATTTATACAAAAATACAGTCATTAACAATTTATAACTTAACTTAATAATAAGCAAGCGCACAATTTGGTTTTCTTGCCGAATATTTCGGCATTTGGCATGAGACGAGAAAAAGCAAAAATAAAACTTTTTAATTTCATATTTTTCAATTAGAAATACAAACAGTAAAGTGCGCTTAGCTTTACAATCATAATAGTGTGACAATAACAACTATACACCGAATCAATGAAATGTGGTCTTACAGTAACAGTTAGAATGCAGAAAAATCGTAATTATAATAACGTCAAAACATCACAAAATGATTTTCAACTATTAAAATTAAAAACATTACTTTTTATTAAAAATACTTCATTAATAAAAAAATAATTTGTCGGCATTCTCACTTTACACTAAAAACAACTTTAAATAAAGATTTTCGATTGCATATTTCGTTCAAAATATTAAAATTTATTTCAATATGAAACAATCATAATCATTTTCTGCAAACAGTTTACCATTTATTGCTTTCCAATAACTAGCCCTATCACCGATGTTTACAGTTTAGTGTCACGGCCTGACTACAGTGAATCTTGATAGCAGTGGCGAAGGGTGGAGGTAGGCTGTTAAGATCCGACATAAATATCGCACTTATAACCAATACAATTATTTACAGATGGTGTCAGTTCGTTTTTAAAAATCAATTAAACCCTGCCTAACCAAACCATAGTTATGGTATGATAGGGACTATGAGTGATACGACAAAATAGTGCACATTTTTTCATTCAAACTTATTTCTTTTCGTTGAATTAAGTATACATATTACACATATTGTTGCTTAGTTTTTTTTTAAATTTATTAAATCTACCAAAACCATAAAAAATATTCTTCTATTTATAAAATATCTAAAATTATGTATGGTGTAATGGCATAATTTTAGATATTTTATAGATAAACGAGTACTTTCTAACTATTATCTACTATGGCTTGAATTAGGCAGGGTTTAATTGTGTTCAAAAAATGAACAGACAATACTGTAGATTTATACACATTGTAGTCTTGGTTCAATGAAAACAAATACGTTTGACTGACAATGTTTAATGTGCACTATTTATGCCGGATCTTAACAGCCAACCTCCACTCTTCGCCACTGCTTGATAGTAACCTAATAATTAACAATAAGATAGTCAACATTAAATCATTATAATCCGTTTCAATATGAAAGCTATCTAAACAATAGTATAACTTCTTGATAACATGTTAGAATGATTTATTTTTATGTTTAAAAATATCCATTTTAACGTATATTTAATTGCTCCGCATATAAAATTAGACTGTTTCAATTAATCGTTTACTAATAATATATTTTTACGATTTGTTTCCGGCAGCAGTAGGTCGGTACCACGACTGCAAATCTTTTTGGGGATTGTATTTTCTAAATTAAATACTGGGTTTCGAAAAAAATATGAATTATTCAACACGAAGGAAAAGGTTAATTATTTTCTTTTTATATTTCTTACACGCACGTAATTCTGTAGTCTATCTATGGCTATGTGTGTGAGCAGAAGGAAAATATATTATAGGAAAAGTATTTCGGAAAATAAATCAATTAAAAACGCGTTTGCGAAATGAATACTGAATAGTCCTATCCTCAGCTCAGATAGCTAAAAATTGCACCACTTTGGACACATAATATTCTGACAGTGGCGAACACTCCATACTAAGCGATTAATTGAAGCACTTCTACCTTGTTAAGACAACTTATATAACATAAAAAGTTTAAAAAAATACAAACAGTCATTTCGACTGCCTAATCTGCAAACCGGCCAACTATATTTGAGCAAATTGTTCAGGAAGGAGATAAAACATAATAATTTAATTATCGAGCGGAATTTAACAATTCCAAAAATACACAAGTCTATCGAATCTTCTACAAACACACGCAATCAAAGAATTAAGATAATACAAAGTTTTTTTTTGTATGTATTTTTAGTGCATGTCGTCCTTTCTATATAAAAAAACGTCAAACATATCGACCCTTAATCGGCAGAACAACGTAAGCGACACTTTTTGGTAAATTGCGTTTTAAACGGAGAACTGTTCAATATCACCTAGCGCGTAAGTGACAAAAATATTACAGCCCGATCTCATTCGCGTGACATTTTTTTAGGGTCTGTGCCTTTTAGCGTTTTAACTTGTATCGCATTATAAAGTAGAGCAAAACAACGTAACCGACATTATTTGATAGTGTAAGCTACGGTACCGTTTATTCGGTGGTCCATCTGGTAGTGAGTTGTGCAAAAACCGATTTGGGAGAAAAGCTCGCGCCGTCCAGTAAAACTGGCTGAGATAAAATAAACCTGGTAATAGAGTTTATTAAACAATAATTACCCGCCGTTCCATCTCACTACTGTCGGAATAATCTACGAAGAATAGTATCTTCCTGTAGATTTTTGAAATGCTAAAAATGTATATAAAATTTATACTGAAAATTTGGATTCTTTGAATGAATCCACTAATGTCGTAATTCGGAATGTTTTCAGAAACGTATTTAATATACAGTAAGTTCAACTTGGGTTTTCATCTACCAAAAAGATAATAGTGTTCTTTTTGCGAGAAAGTAACAAATATGTCTGGTGACGAGAGACTTCGGCTAATTGAAACGGATACTTAGAAATGTCCCCTTACCGTAGAAGATAAATGCAATGAGATGTTCTTTAATGATCTGACTAAAAGTAAAAATCACAATGACGTTTTGTGCGCAAGTTTTGACCTCGAGAAGGTGCTAAACGCTCCCCACGATGAAACCGTAAATTTATATTATAGTCGAAAATACGCATACTATAATGAAAGTATCGACGAAAGTGGAACAAATAATGGATACTGCTTTTTATGGGGTGAAACTGATGGTAAGCGTGGCAGTAATGAGATCTCCGCAATCATGCACAAATCTTTGGATAGGACTGACAAAGCGGGAAAAAACCAAGGATTTATTATACTGTGATTGGTCAGAATAAGAACCGGGCAACACTATCTATGCTATCTTATTTTATGAAAATTTCAACTTTCATTGAATTGATAGACATACATATTCTATTACCAGTGGGTCTATTCTGTATTTATCGACCGCTAAAGTGATAAAGTGATAAATATTATCAAACTTAGGGTAGGTTTGTATCATAGAATTAGCACTTATTGTAACAATTACAATACGTAGATTGTAATTGTTGCAATAAGCACTACATTTTAACGGTACCTCTCTTGCTGCTGTTAAAATACAGCACTTATTGCAACAATTACAATACGTTGGTTGTAATTGTTGCAATAAGTACTAATACTTTTATACAAACCTACCCTAAGTTTGATAATATCTATCACTTTAGCGGTCGGTAAGTATAGAATAGACCCACTGGTTGTACTACGATGCCGGTCGATTCCATTTATGCGACAATTGAGTCATTTATATTCAGAGTAGTTTGGGCACTATCAGAATGACCCACCATCATTTCCAACGCTAGGTCATCATGTCATATGCAGAATTCCGTGACTGGAAATCTTTCGCTGCTACTTGCATTCCTTCAAAGTTCAAAATTAAATTTGGTGAATTACGAAAGGCATAATTTAAAAAACTATACTATAAATCAAATATTGTACCTACTCTGGTGACAGTAGGACTAAACTGTTAGACCTAGAAAATGTCATCAGATCCCGATCAAGTGCTGTGATGCGTTAAGCGCAGCCACCCTTGCTGTATAGTGCTAAATCACCAATATCGGAGATCGAGTATAACGATCTTAAAAGTCTCTGTGTTAAATATAATATCCCTCAGAGATGACGGATGAGTTTATGAAACTGCCACATGGATTATCAGTGGAAGATACTTTACCGGAATCCGATCAGGAAGATGTGAATGAGGATAATACAGCGATTACTGCTTAAAAATGTGGGACAATATTTTTTTTGTTAAACTGAATAGTTGATTACAATTTTATTTTATCATAATTAGTAGGTCCCCATATTTAATTATGTACGAGTAGATACGTACCTATTTCATTTTGAAAAATAACAATACCTAATAATATTAATAATATAAGCGAAACCTTAAAAATACCAATCATTTATTTTTATTTTACCTATATGTGGTTAAGTATCTACAAGCAAAACTATTAATTTAAAAAGTCAAAGTATTTTTAATTTATTTAACAACCCCCCCTTTCGTAAAATAAATGGGTACTTATGTTATTTATTTTAATACTTAATTATTAATGGCCTGTCATGATAATTAGGATGAAATTTATTTAAATAAAAACAACTACGCCAAATAGCGTAAGCGACATGCCTGGAAAAAAATATCGCGTCATAGACATAAGCAAAACAGCGTTACCGCCACTATCTCGAAAACTAAAAGCACTAATGCAATTGTTTTATAATTTCCGTATAGACAGTAACCAACTATTATTAACCACATTAACAGAATTCATTTTTGGAACTAATTACGGAAATAATTTAAAAAAAACCTTCTCCTGTAAAATTTATAAATTGTCGCTTACGTTGTTCTGCCGATTAAGGGTCGATATGTTATGTTTAGTAAATTGTATCAGTAAAATACCGAAAATGAAACAAGATTCAAATTTTAGTCCCGTAAATATGGCTCTCTACTACACACCTAACTTCCATCAACAGGCACCCTACGCCACTGTATTTCGATGAGCAAGTCTATCGAAGCAGTATATTTGTTCAAATAATGCACTTCTTCTGCGTAGATAAATGAGCTCGTCAAATTATTGGCGAAAACAGTACATAACCTCACAAGAACGCAACTGTTTTCATGTAAAATATTTTTTTATGTTCTTGTATTTTTACTCTGTTCTTTAACAATCAAATAACAATTCAAGTTTCATAAACAAGGGAGCGTCGGCGGCAGGTCTAAGCCGCTGGTAAGAGAGCATATCAACCGGGGGGGGGGGGGAAGGTTGATAACATAGCATGTGGCGCCCTCAGTCAGTGGACAACTTATACTGGTGGATCTATAGTCGTATATTATGATCAGAAGAGTAAATTGTCAGAAGAATATAAATTAAACTAATTTAGTTTAATTCTGACATATTATATGAGAGCTCTACTTATAGGCTTTTCAATTTTCAATTATCAGAAAAGTATAATTAGGTATTTAAAGTGTTCTAAACAAAATCATCAGTCATTTAGAATGCAAAAACCACACCTGGCATAAAATAATCTCCCATACGCATTCACGTAAACATAAAATGGTCTAATATGTTTTTTCCGATAAAAATTCTTGGATGACCGAAAAGAGGCTCACCTTTGATACTGAATATATTATATTTTTTTAATTTGACAGTTTTCCCAAAAGAACTAGAGAGAAAAGCTGTCACTTCAAAATAATCGAATTCTCGACATCCAAATATTTGGAGAAAATGGAATTCTTGATATAAATCGAAAAAAAATATGAAAAATCACAACCTCTATATTATTATAATTACATTTTCAACCATATTGAATCAACAATTACAAGATAAAAAGAACTTTTTATATACAACATCTTTAAATTTTCTGTTGAATCATATAAACTTGACTTGCTAGCTTAAAAGATCAAAAAAAATTTTACTTGATAGAAATAATACTGAAATGTCATTTTAATTTCCAAAGTAACGCACGTATTTATTAATAATTTAGTTGCTAGAACCATCCGCTTAGCAAACAATAATGGTGTCGAAATAACTTTTCATACAAAACAGAATTAACTGAAAATGAATTCAATTCTACTTAAAGATGGCTAAAAGTATTAAAAAAATGCATTGGCATCATGTTCTGATATATTCTAAAAGTTTCAAATGTCTAGTCGGGAAGTTAGTTAAAAATCGATTGCAAGATTTGTACCGGACAAAGAACCACCGAACAAATAAGAATACGAGCTAAGAAAACGTTATAATATGTATGTTTAAAAAATCCAGCTTACCTTACATAAAACACAGAGTTTGTTGTTGTACAAAACAGTTACATTCAACAAAATTCATGAAAAATTAAAAATTCTAGTAACACAATAATTAGTAGTACCTATACAATAGGTAGGTAATATAAAATATATCTTTTTATTCTTACTTCGGCATTAATGACATCCTAGATTTGATGTTTCAAAATCAAATTCAAATTAAGTCGTATTAAGTATAATATTCATTAGGTATATTGAATTCCACAAATTATTTGGCAATTTGAAAACAATTTAAAATAAGAACTTAAATTGACTTCGTCATATATTTTTCATTGTGATAGGTTAAAGTGGTTATAACTTTGTCATGGAATATCTCTTGCTGATGCACTGTTGGGACTCATTTTCAGCAAAACGTTCCTTATGCCATTTTTACTCCAACCTCTACAGTTAATTTGGTTGTTATACCATTATCAAGATGCATCTAAACAAAACTAATTGTTCCTAGAATATTTTTTTGTAACCATGCTATCATCTTGCAACTGGTTACATGTATATTGTACGTAAATTCACCGTGGCACAGTTCGCCGTGAGCTTTCTATCGGAAAGAGATGACCGTATACAATATGAACATTAATTCAATTGTCATAGCTGATTTTGGCAAAATTCATGAATTCAACCTAACCTAAGAAATAATCTAGTATATCGGCTATTTGCAAAAATTGTTTGCTACTGGCTCACTGTGAAGTGTAAACCAAGAAGAGTCGTGTTTTATTTAGACATTAATTTTATGTCAATACTATATGACCCAAAGAGGTTGGAAGGTCTTTAACCCATTCACTGCGGACCTTTTAATTACTATTTAATTACCACATTACCAACATGCTAATTATATCTAATGGACACCTGATGGGGAACGCACCAGTTGCGTTGGACGCAGTGGATGGGTTAATATACGGCTATATATTTACGATACAACATTTCACGGTGAAGTGACACGCCGAACTGCATATTATGTACAAGTTTCCGGATATGCTTCCAACGTCCATTGTGTACATTGAAAACTGTCATATTGGGTACCTAGTGTATTTTGTAAACAATGACTATGCCTGACTCTATTGTAGAATGAAAACCTCATTTTATAGAAATAGAGCCTTTAAAAATAAAAGTAGAGCTGATGCATAATACGGTTACTAAGGCAATGCTGCAAAGCATTTCTTTAATAATTAATAATTATTAAATAATCATTTATATATATTTTTGTAACACTATAACAGGCCATGAGGCCCAATGCTAGTAGTGTAGTAATAAACTTGAAACAATCACAAAGACAGTTTTAAAAAATCACATAAACGTATTGTGACCTCATCAGTAATCGAACCCGGAGCACTGGATAAGAAGCTAATGCCTTACGCACTGGGCTACGAGGGGTGCCTTTCACATTAGAGATTTTGCGTTGCAAGATTATTTTTAGCATACCATTCATGTCCCACTTTTCCGAGATTTATTTCCAAATGCCTCAGTAAGATAAAAATTAAATATTAGCATATTATTCCTGCGAATAAATGCTGAACCTATTGCTAACTAAATCCATTGGAGATCAAACACAAGACTATCTTCTGTTTTGAAATCCATTATATTCCGTGCAAGCATGAGAATATTTCATCTCAGATTATATATTATTTTACGATTTTTTGAGGCGTTCCATGTTAACTGTCACCCCATTTACACATGCATGGATTTACTGCTGACAGTACGTATTATCACAGCCACAAGAAAATACAGATGTAAACACGTATTATTCAAACATAGTATTTTTTATCAAAAAAGTTAAGCTTCTGAATTTTCACGCAATAATTCATACTTGCATGGCAGTGCGCATGCGTAGTAGAACGATAGTGGCAACCCTGCCAGATGAAATACAAACTACACCGCACAGAATATTTTGAAGTCGACCGATTATCTACAAACTTGTCCGAACCTATCTGAATCTATCAAATAGCTCCATACTATGACAACATTGCGTCTCGCTTACGCTTGAAGAATGAGAAAGGCGAGACAGTCATCACTTTTACGTGTAAACAGTTATTATCGCGATAGTTTAAAACACACATTATTGATGAAAGTAAATCCATGCACGTATACAGGCACTATAAGATTTTGAATCAAATATCGTCGGTCTATCTTGTAAACCTCGTAAATCCCGTTTTGGTCAAAAATGAGATTTTGAGCGAATACGTTAGAATGGTTGAATATCTACGAATGTGTTAAACTCTTATATCCATATCTCGTTTAATAATTTCAAAAATCAATCCACAAAAACCTCGTAAATCGCGTCCATACAACAATAAAATTTGCAAACCTCGTAAATACCGTAATCCCGCCATTTCGTATGGAGAACTGTCACAGTGTCTTGAGTATTACATTACCTTCGTCTTGTTTCGTTATACAACTATACTTTGGGTATCATATTACGAGAGGAATTAATTTATATTGATACAATATAGATTAAATATTAAGGTAAGCATTTTATTTATAATGATTTCCCATAATATGCACACAATGTTACATTTACAATAGAACGTTTTTTTCAGGTTAGAATTTCATGACATGCATATTTAATGATGTTTGGTTATTTTCAATGGTTTTTAGTTTATTAGCACATACAATTAGAAAAGAAAACAAATCAAATTACATTCAAGTACCCACTTACTACGTGAATGCAAAATTTACAAAGTTTAATCTGTTTTCAGATGTCATGGGCTCAAAAAATTATGGGCATGCTACAAATAAAAAATAACACAATTGAAACAACTGCTGCTAAGGAAGGAAATAATATAGAAATAATCCCAGTGGAATATTATGAGACCATACATATTATTCCATTATCATCGCCATATGAGGTCATTTCTAGCGATGACAATGTTTTAATGAATGATTCACAACACGAAGCTTCTTACAATATAAGTGTGAGACCCCAACTAGCAAAATTATCAGGAAACAATATAATCGAGACTATTGACAGATCTTCAAACTATGAAAATCTCGTGAAAAAGCCATTATTTAGTTCCTTATTCCAATACTGATTATTCGTTACAGGAAATCAGTACGGACACTTAAAGGAAAAGGAGGAAAAAAAATGAATGCAAGGCAGATAAGTCCGAGTGGAAAAGTGAAAAAAAGAAGGCAAATATAGAAAGAGGTGAGCAATATTTCGGAAGGAAAAAAACAGAACATGCATGGGAGCATGTTCTGTTAAGCATCAAAAAAGTTTTTGCCATCTCTATCGGAAACAGACAGAAGAGAACTAATCCTATATAGCGATGGTTGTACATATCAAAATTGAAATTCGACGATGGAAAATTCACTATTGAATATTGCAATGATGAATGATATTAGGATATTAGAAAAAGGACACACCCAAATGCCAGTTGATTCGATGCATTCTACTATTGAAAGGTACCTGAAAAAAAAACAGGATATAAATGTTCCTGCGGAATAAATGCCGTAATGCTCGAAAGAAACCAGAGCCATATTATAGTGAATATCTGTATCACAACGATTTCAACAAATTTGACTTTAAATTTATCAAAAGTGTTCGTCCTGGAAAAAAAGTTGGTAATCCGGTTGTCACTGATATAAGGGCATCATTATATGAACCAAATAGCACTATACAGTATAAATTAAGATTTTCAGATGTTTGGAGTGTATTGCCTCCAATGACATTAATATGGACGAAGCATCTGGGAATAAAAATGACACTTACTTTTTTGTCGGGTCTGCCGAATGGCATAATCTGTTCTAACGCCATTACAATAAAGGTGATATTGCTATAAATTCCTGATGCTTTTTGTCGGGTCTGCCGAACGGTTTGGTTCAAACGGGTTCGCTCAAATGAACATTGACGCTAGAAACACTGTTCTAACGCCATTACAATAAAGGTGATATTGCTATCAATTCCCGATGCGTGATATCGCATAATGGAAATTGCGTGACGTCTACCTATACATGTGCGAATGTCGCTGTGCGTGAATTTACTTGCTAGCTACTGTATTGAGTGCGTTGTCCATTAATAATGTCATTGATTGTCTCACAAAAAGGACAAGGACGTCACACCTAAAAAGTTTGCTGACGTTTCACCTCTACATGCCAGTCGTCTTAAAATCAAACCAAGGAAACATCATGACCTGCAAAAACTGAAGACTGTTTTGTCGAAAAATTTTCACGATTACTACGATAATCTACCACATTAAAAAAAATAACATGTTCATTTATTATTTTTTTTAAATATACCCATATAAGTAAAATTGTTAATAAGTTTAAACATTACATTTGATATTTTTGTAAACTATACAATGTGTCTTAATTTGCAATTGTCTTAAACAGTACTCGTTTTTATGACTGAAAACCTTCTAAATCCATCAAAAGGCAAAATACACTAAGTATGAAAACCTCATAAATCCAAAAAAGGCTATTTTTAATAAGTATAATGAAAATTTATTAAAAATAATTACTGAATACAGTTGCTGATTTAAAAAGTAACCAAATGGATTTTTGAAATTTCGAAATTCCATTTAAAACCAAAATTAGACAGTTTTTATTGTCTCCTGAACAATTAGTTGATTTGGATTTACGAGGTTTACAAGATAGACCGACGATATATCCAAGAATAGTTCAAGGTACACAAATAAAAAAATTGAATTAGTTTCGAGCCGTCAAAAAAATTAAATCGGGTGTCGAACAGGTAAGTTTGTTATCACTCTTAGTCTTAATCCTTTCTATGCCGCAATTAGTGAATTGATAGTAATTAACTTAAGAATTGGTGTAATTACGGCGTACAAAGACGCTTTGGGCACTTAACCGGTTAAAAATGGTGTTACAACGCAAACAACTATTGTACAAAAAAATGAGGAATTCAATATAATTGATATTACTTTATTCATTGATTTGATGATTGAAAATTGCAAATGTGAACATATTTAACGAACGTATAACAATTATCAATACAATTCAATAATTCATCGATACAAACCAAAAAGCTTGATATCCCACTTCAATATACGGTATGTTATTAGAATTGATGAAATAGCCTTGTCACAAAATGGTACAATTCATATACTTACTACAGTAACATGGAATGTGATATATATCGTCACCGTTCAGGCAAAAGTCACCAACCCTGAAAATGGCAGTTTTGAGTTGAGTATGTCACACGAAGCGTAAAATTATGTTCTTTAAGATGCAAAAGTCACCACGGTACATTAGTTAGTAAAATGTTGCTTAAATCCGAATGATTTGTTTTCCACTAAATGACTTTCGATAAAATCTTAACAAGCAAAAGTCATTATAGGTGAATAGACATTATTGACTCTAAAAAAATAAATCCTTCATTATAAATATACAAGCAAAAGTCACTATACTATGGATGGTGAGTTTTACTGATTTGTCATTTGAAAACTTCTAACACTTGTCTGAAATACGCAAAAATAACCAAACAGGAATAGTCTACCTTAGCTTGTCATAATAAGATCGCTTTGGTCAGATTATTAACAAGCAAAAGTCACCAAACCATAATTGAGCTACCTTACCTCCTTCAAAACGTTCTAGATATTTTAATTAGCATCAAAAAGTAAAAGTACCTTAAAGAAATTATTAAGAACCACATGATAAAATAATGTAATGTAGATAAAACCTTAAAAACATTTAACCCTTTTACTCCCACGGGGCCGATATTTCGGCCCACCATACCTATACGAAAACTCCATCTGGGCCGATCCATCGGCCGAAAGTTTGGAACCAAATTTACGATTTATTCCAAATTTTTTCCCGTCATATTTCGTTCATGTAGACGAAGCATTATATTCACTGTGTGTTGGGTGGTGACTAACATTTATTTTAGTGTCGGCATTGTTTATAATTATGCCATACCCTAATAACTCACAAGTCATAATTGCTCTGCTGTCGAACTTGAGACCAAAGAGGGTCATAAAAATAATAAAACATTATTTTTATGACACATTTTAAATTCTGATATTTCTTTTAGTTGTTTTATGATTCATATATCACATTACAAAATGAAATTTGTAATTTTTGAACTAACAATGGATGCCACTGTATTTTTGGTATGATGGTGAAAAAATACATGAATATAAATAATATTATAAATGATTTAGTGCTTTGAGACTTATTTTTTGAAATTACTTCATTCCATATCAGTTAGTCGTCGATACTGTATCGAATTCTCTTGCGATTTCGTGAATTGAATAATATTCTTGAATACCTTGACACTATACGATTTTTTTTGATTACTTTATAAAAATTCTATTTCATAGAGAAATAATAATATGTTTATTTTTTTTTCTGTTACTACATAAGGATAGATTATATTATAAAATTTGATATATCAATTATAAATAAAAAAATGTTGTCACACTTGTTTTGTTGTTCAAACATAGTTTTATCCGTTCATTTCTAAATAAATATTGATACATTATTTTTTTCTTTTGTTTTATTGATGTAAACTATCAATATTATTACTTATTATTGCTTTATACACCATTGAGAACACACAAAAAAAGTTTCAAATTTTTAAAACATGTGTAGAATTAGTTATTTAAAAAAAACTAAATCGACGATTTGTTGTCAAAAAACGCTTGGGAGTTTTCGCATATGCTAGGCTAAATCAGCTGGGAGTAAAAGAGTTAAATCTGATTTTTCCTGCATTTTCAAACTTTCAAATTGCGATATCTCAAAACTATGTTTTTAGGGTTCGTGACTTTTGCCTGAACGGTGACGATATATTATATACATTTAAATATAGATCAATTGACATTTTCATGAAACTGAGATTTAGGGCTGATGGAGTTTTGTTTTATTATGTATAAAAAGTCGCTTTTCCAAAATAACATGGACATATTATAGCAGCGGTGAAGGGTGGAGGTAGGTTGTGGAGATCCAACAACAAATGTGCACAATAAACTGTCAATAATTATAATATTTATTTGTTTACTTGAACTAAGAACACAAATTGCAGATAGTTTTGGTTAGTTTTTAAAATTGAATTAAACCCTGCCTAACCACAATACATAGAAGAATATTTTTTAACTATTATGGTGTGTTTTTTGCAATTGTATTCTTAGTTCAATGAAAACAAGTAAGTATGACAGACAAAGTTTAGTGTGTATTTTTGTCAGATCTCCACAGCCTACATCCACCCTTCGTCACTGACATACAGATCAAGTCATGGATATATATTATTCTGTCTGATAACCCTTAAAGATATTGAAGAAAAACTTGCAGATAGAGACTATAATATATGCATGAGAACTTGATAAAAGGATTATTGAAGTGACGTTTCACATTGAAGGTTCATTTGTGGCAAGTTTCACACTTGTTCTCTAAGCTATATTTGCCGGGTCTGTCACATACAAAAACCTTAAACAAGTCACTAGTTATTGAAATAATGAATGAATTCCCAAAGTAACAAAATGAGGCTCACATTCTGGTTTGAACCCTGTTGCTTGAGTATGTATGTATTTCTCGGTGTTTACATGATTATTCATTTTAAAACAATAGTCTATGTATTGATTATTTCTGGCTGCCTAAATAATATTGATAAGAGAATATTTTTCTAAAGCTAAATTTTATATTCAAATAACTTTGATACCGCTATATGTGAGATCTGTGGAATGTCAAATTGCAGTCAAATTGAAGACAAATTTAATTATACAGTGTAGTAGAATCCTATGAATATAAGTATTCAAGGCTTATTTTGGTAATATCTGCGCACACAGGATCGTGTAAGTAATTATCTAATTGTGTGAATCTGAAATTACGTTTGAATGTCATTGTAGAAGACGTGTGAAAATCTCTTCAAATGAACCTGCAATGCATTCAATTGTAGCTAACTTAATCAGTAGACCAGCAGGCCTATTCTATTATATCACTTAACATCCAAAAAGAGCTAATTGTGATAAATATATCACATTTATCACTATATGTATTCTGGCGGAATTATGTAAATAAGTTAACCATTTGAACTGTCAAAAGTCCTATCTTTTAACAGCCCCTCTCTTAGCCATGTTAACTTAAAGAACGAGACAGAGCACATCAATTTTAAATACTGAGAATTGAAATATGATTACGTCACGGCTGCCGTCTTAATTTATAGTTCCCCGCGAGCTGTCAAATATGCAGTGGCTAGTAGCAGCTAGTAGTAACATAATATTTGTTTTACTTACATTCGTGCTGCAATCGCAATGACATGACTAATAAAATTGTAGGTTATGTTGATATGTCTGACCTGTCAATACAAAATTCTTGTGTTCGGTCTTATCCACTTGGATTCGGCTGTAACTGGCAACACGAACATACCTGAATTTGACTGACATGTCTACCAACCTAAATTTTCACCGTATTAGGAATTGGAGATAGCAGCCGACAACTGCTCTGTGTATAGAATTGCCTTCCATGTTAATTTGAACCAAAGAAAATAACAGAAACATGCTAAAGTGATAACTGTTAGAATAGACCTGCAGAGGTCTATTTTTGCTTCAATACATTTTTATAGATGGATGTTAGATATTTTTCAAGATCTTGGACTGCAATGACTCATTTTTTTAAAATATGTCCATTGATCTACAAATACTTTATGCAATCCAAATTATTGTTTGCATTCACATATCCCAATCCCAGTATAAATGATACATGGCGATTCACTGAAAGCCATTGACAATAAATCTAAATTCTCTTTTCACACTTCGGAAAAGTTAGTGGTCTCAATTCCACAACTCGTGACATAATTTTTAAACTTGGGAATACATACTAACATTGGTGGTTACATTAAGTGGGAGTGAACGGTATTCACATGTGACTGAATTACATGCAATTACATACAATTTATTGAAAAATTACTTAATTAAAATGATTCAACTATAATCGATACGTGCATATTTCAAGTAAAAAATAAGTGTTCATTGGATCCAATTTGTTTGAAATCATTGAAATGTACTTTAACAATTAGTAGATATCCTCGACAGTAGAGAATTTATCTATAATAATTTATAGTTTCGATGTAACTATTTCAAATTTTAAAAAAAAATGGATTTTGTTGAGTAAAACGTATATTACTTTAAATTGTATATATTTATGTATGGCAATAATTTTTAGTATTTTTAGCACAGGAAAACTACATAATAAGAGTGTCAAATTTATAATTGTTCTACTCTTATTAAATTCATCTGGAATAATTCTGTGTGTGAAAGGAAAAGGGAGATAAGTCTTAAATCACTGCTTGCAAGACAATGTTTCCATTATGGTTAATTTGTACAGTAAAATCTCGTTAATACGAATTCCATGGGACCGTAAATCGAAAAAAAAACGAATTACGAATTATGAAATGTATAATGAAATGAAAAATATTAAAATTTTGAAAAAAAAAATTTTTGATTTTTATTAATTTTGTTTCCGATCATACATGTGCATACTGAATTGGGTCGTAAAATGTCAGGATTATTTTTATTACCTTCTTAAAATAAGTAATTTTTGATTTTTTAAGAAGTCTTATTTCGTAAGAAGAAGAATTACGGCGAATTTCGAATTATCAGTGTTCTTACTAACTAGGTTTTACTGTTTTTATAATACTCAACTTATTTTTCAAATTTTGAAGACGTATCTCCCTTTTTCCGGCGTACACAGAATTAATAATAGTGTATCAACTGGCACTACTCTGACAAAAAGAAGATTATAATCTTATTTTATAATGCAATTTACATTGTTTGATTTGGTGTCAAAGGTAATTTTTCAATTAGTTATATTTAATTTCATATGCAATATTCCCTCACAATGACAGTTACTAGAGAGCCCATCTTTGAAACTGTGGGTTCGATCATGTGATCAACAAAAATGACATGTTGTTAAAATGTGTATTTGATCAAAAGCAAAAACCTGACAGTTACTAGAGGGTCCATCTTTGAAACTGTAAGTTCGATCACGTGATTGACAAAAATTACATGTTAGAATGTGTATTTGATCAAAAGCAAAAACCCGACCCATAAAGTTGTGCCAACTACCATCATTCATAAAAATAGTCCATTAATACAACCTCCACTTTACACTTCTGGTTATGACACAAAAATAGTCCATTCTGTTAGCTTCCACTTTTGGTTACGACACTTTTTACATACTAATTACATGTATAATTCTGTCACTAATACCTATGACACCCCACTTTAATGATCACAATTTGACAGATTTATAATGTTAATTATAATTGTCACAAAAATTATCATCGCCAAATAAAAAACAACAAAATTTATGGATATCGAATACACTAATTATTATAAAATTAATTTCTTAGTAACAGCCTTTCGTTCTGTAGTGAATTTTATATTTATTAATCCACTGAACGAAACATATTTCAGATAACAAAATAATATCACAGAACCAAATATTATAACAATATAAAAATAGTCATAACTTTCAACAAACATACACAATAATTTTCTACAACGTTTATTAAAACATATTTTGTATCGTCTTATAGATTACAGTACATTATAAAATCTGCAAAACTAGTGCACATAATACATAACATGTAGATGTGTGAATTAAACTTTAATTCAACACAACTAAATAAATATAATCACAGATTCTCTTTGATATTAGGACGTTCTAATGATTAAAATTGGTACATCATAAATTCGTTGGTAAAATAGAACACATTACAAGTAGTAATAAATAGTATAAACATGATAACGTTTATGACCACGGATATATAAAACTTTCTTAATTTGTCCGATAGCAATAAACATTATAATTATTACAGTACATTCAATATAAATTAAATCAAATAATTTCGATAGATAGAAAACCAAAATGTTCCATACAACAATGTTGCCCAAATTTAAGCAGCATTTTTACGAAAAAAGAGAACTTATACTCTAAAAGAGAACATGTCTCATCCAAATAACATTTTGTGTGAAAGGAAAAGGGAGATAAGTATATAATCACTATTATACAAGTTTTGGACAACCTTGTGTGTGGATTTCTTTTGTATTTCTCCGTGAAAACATTGTATCATGGTTAATTTGGCATAGCTATATCAATGCATGTTCCTTTCGTACAGTTGTATATGTATTATTATATGCCTTACAGCAGGTTCCGCAAACATTTTTTTACATAATTCAATGCCCGGTATTATTCTGACAATCAAAAGATGGAAACATTGGTGTATGGAATCAATGGTTACAATAAGTCCTGGCTAATTTGAAATAATTCGAATTACAAACTAAAAAATACAGGTGAAAGTTGGTGATAAATTTCGAATTATGAATTATTAATAGTTCAACGTTTTATTATATTGTAACAAACAACACAGAAATAGACACCGAATATAGAAAAGTAACAGTCATTGTCACGGGCGTTTTAATAAAAAAAAAAATTGACTAAGTAAATACTTATTTATCAGCTGAATATAGTGAGTGTTATGAATAAAAAGGACAATTCCATTTACTTATTTTTTTAAGTAAAGATTTAGTTAAAAATGTCAAGTGAAAGAGTGTACTATTTTTTATTCAGCCGATGGCTTCGGTAAGTAGAAAAATTCTTTTTTTTTACTACCTAAATATATTTTAAGTACTGGATTAAAACATTGAAGAGAACAGTACTGCTGAGTTTCAGTTTGAGCTGACACGAGATGTTTGTGAAGACATACCTGGGGGTGGGCGAGTGTCCCGGCGGCTGTACCACGGGGGGATTGTGAGGGGGGTAGGGGGGCACGATTCTGGGCGGCCGTCCGTTGCCCAGCGGTGGTGGCGACCTGGCCCCTGTCCTCGGCGGTCCGCTGCGGTTCTTCAAGAACGGCGGAGGGCCCCCTGGTGGTCCCAATCTAACAAAAACACAGATTGATAAGACCAAAGATGTAGCAAACATACCTCTTCTATTTAGATGGAGCTTTTATCAACTGTCAAAAGATAAAACTACACAATGGACTGTTATCCACCAATGTGACAATTTTGTAAAAATGGATTTTTTACATGTTCTGTTCATATATATTAGACCGCATAGTTTAGTAAAACTCTCAATATTCGATATACCATCAAAATTAAAAAATAATGAACTATAGAAACCTCCGATTAAACATGTCTCATCTTAATAGGACAACAATACCTCCAATGTACGTTACCACATCAAAGATATTAAAAACACTCAATGTTGACAAGCCTCCTTTTACAGGGCTAGGCCATCCGCTCAACAGACGAGACTGAAACTCCAGTATCTAGCTATATAATGTATTTCAATGGCGGCTCGCTGACGGCAACACTGGAATCTCTCAGTTTCAAAACGTCCGCGACCGAAACCGCTAGTCTCTAAGTCTCTCAGTTTCCAGTCAACCATAAAACAGTGGTATCAATATCAGTAGATTCGAAGAAAAATCATATTTTATTACCAAAATTGGTAGCACTGAACTAAACTAAACAAGCAATAGCAAGTCAAGACGTTAAAAGTTAAAGATGGGCGAACCGATTTTCAATTTAGAATATGTGGCAGATGTGGGTACTCCTGCCTGTATAATTACAGGCAGCCAGAATATTCCCGTAAAGATATTACGGAAAAGCTTAGAATGAAGTAGAAAAGACAATAGGTTTGACAGTTTGAGGTTATGAGATTATTAGACTTCAGTATCGCCGTGTGCAAAGCATCAGTCACTGGCCAGTATATGAGTTCCATCACCAACCAGTTCGTCACACTTTAGTTTCTGCGTGAGCGGATGACCTTATGCAATTCGTGGTATAAATTTCACTGTCCAGCCATTTATTACCTGTCAAATATTTCACGCATATTTTTTGACAATAAACAAATCGTCAGTTGCACATCTACCATTTAACACAATGGATCGTTTTTACAGCGCACAACCCATAAAAACTTTACTTATACAACTAAAATGGGAAATTTTAACATTCGCACTGTGAAAATTAAGGTCATAATTCAGTAGAAATCCACTGAAGGCTGTATTCAAAAGCTGATCAAAAAATTTGAAGAAACTAGTGGTGTTTTGTATCTCCTGACACCTGTACATGTTCATCCAGCCTGTTCACACGAAAACATTGCTGCTGTACCCGAAACTATGGCCGGAATGTCGTTTCCAAGAAGATCGCAGTAAGTTAGCTTCTCAAACCTTCACCTACATCCGTATAGGATCCAGCTCATGCAAGAACTAAAGTCAGCAAACCACGGACAGTGTCGCAGATTTGCCAATTGGGTTTTAGAAGAGCAGACAACCAATGAACTTCGGTGATGAGGCACATTTCCACTTCAATGGGTACATTAAAAAGCATAACTGCCGTATTTAGGGCGAGCAAAACTCACAAGTGATTCAAGAGAGGCTATTAAATGCTGCAATAGTTACTGTTTGGTGCAGTTTTCGGGCTGGAGGCGTCATCGGGCTGTACTTCTTCAATTAATCTTTGTCATTATAGGTTAATGACAACTAACTTTTGTGGCCGGAATTGGAAAATTTCATTTTGGAAAACATACAGTTCTAACAGGATGGGGCTACATCCCATACAGCTCGTGAAGCACTGGGTTTATTGCGTGAAAAGTTTGATGGCCGTTTAATTGACTTTAATTGACCATTAAGATCGTGCGATTTTTCTGAGGGGTTACGCGAAAGGAAGTGTCTATGCCAACAATCCGCAAAATCTTGACACACTTAAGGACAACATTTGTAAACGTAACGGCTATGGGTGATGGTAAGTACCCGAAATGTGTTAAAAAGTCATCGAAAATTGTCGTAAGCGGATCGTGAGCTGCAAGATAGCCCGGGGAGGTCATTTGGATGATATTGTGGTCCGTGTGTAATTGCGAAGACCAAATTATCGATTGAAACAATAATATATTCGATTTGACTCCCACGATGGCCGCCCGGTTTAAGCATCGTGAGTCCCAGGTTCAAATCCTGGATCTGACAAGTACACATATTTTTTTTTCAATTTGTGCATGAGTCAGAGTATGTACCTAATAGGTTGAGCAAGTGCCTGACATCCATTTCTCGTGAAAACAAAAATCTGTTAATACAAACCTCCACTCTGTGGAGACCCATATGATCCCTATTAGGATCGGACATGATCGGAATGAATGAAATATTCGCAAAAAGTTAACCATGTATTATATTTTAAAAAAAAAACCATATCAAAACTTGGATAACCTTTTACATACTGATATATCAAGTTATTCAAACATATAAAAAAACTTGAAGTCTACATTAATTTTTGTGCTTATTAAGAGGTTTTTTGACCCTCCTGTAAGATTTAAATTTTGTCACATCAGAGATTTTACCACCTCGACCATAGTTAAGCGTCGATGACATTGAGCTACTTTACAAGCTGCTTGTTGGCGAATTTACAATCTGCTTGTAATCTCGCCCAGTGTCATCATCGAACTAGCTAACAAGCAGATTGTAAACAATCTACCTAGAAAAGTTGAAAGCCCGGCTACTTTACACGCTACACGCTGGCATGTGGGCCGATCTGCGTCTGCGCAGTAGAGCGATAGTGGCGACCTCCTGGTAAAAAAAAACGAACTACTCAATACGTCCTGTCAAAATAGTACCAAAAGTGACGGTTTCAACTCGCTAGCTTGTTGGCTTCTGAGCGAGTGGAAAGTTTTGTGTGTCATCATCACAATCGTACTAGCTGACTCGCCCGCTTTGAAACTCGCCGACAAGCAGTTTGTAAAGTAGCTCAATGTCATCGACGCTTTACCAATTCAACCGGTATATTTTTTTTCTAGAATGACTATCTACTACATTCGCTATTATAAATCTCAATTACCTCGGTCTTGGATGCGGTGAAACACCCTTTGGAGGTGGCGAGAGGCGAAGGGGAGATTTACGGCCGGGTGAATTGCGCAGAGGCGACCGGAATCGGGGAGGGGACCGGCGACGCCTCAACATTCGAGGAGAGCCGGAGCGGCTGTGGGAGCGAGACCTGAGAAATAAGTATTTCATTAACCGACTACTACTTGCAATATACACACATTACAAAAATATTATAAAAAAAAAATTAGACATAGCGGGATTCGGAACAACATCTTTCAATCTCCGGGAGATGGCTTCTATCTATTAAGCTACCGGTCCAACTGTCACTCTTGTAAATAATTGCTAATAACTAAACTACGCTATACGAGTACAGAATATAGTTTTGTTACCACTATCGTTATGCAATTGCATCATTTAACAATAATTTTACGCATGTCCGGAAATTTCTACATATGCAATTGTCCATATCACAGTTCATCGTAAGATATTGTATCTGGTGTAGATGGCCGTATAGTATTGAGATCTAATTCATATCCAAATAAAACACGTCTAACAAAAAATATGTAATAAAACCACCGGAATAGTACAAGGCAAAGACAAGAAAATAGATTCATATCGTATAATTTAAATAAAATTATATGATAATGACAATGTTATCAGATATTGATTCCTAATTGAAGGGTTACCTGCTGAGTGATAAGACAGAGCGCCGGTCCCTTGATCGCCTCCTGACGGGCGGCAAGTGGGGGGGAGGTCCCCTGCGCAGAGGGCTGCGGCCGATGGGGCTCCGAGAGAAGGAGCGATACTTGTCGGGACGCCTCACTATCGACCGGCCGGATCCGGGACGTGAGCGGGAACGCGATCTGCAAGAAAAAAAACAAAATTAAATATTGAAGGACAAAACAAGCTACACAGAAAATCAACTGCCTGTAAACAATTCTTATCGCAAAGTCTTTGCTGCCACGTACATCTACCGAATATACACATACATATCGATTGAATTATTTTGTTTTTTCTGCGTTACACCCAACATGCACCTTCCCATACCACATACTCTGCTCGTAGTTCATGGATTTCCCTTACATTAAGGGTCTGCAATGTCACATGCATACGTGAGGGGTTTTATTTCTATGAAATGAAAACAATTAATACACACTCTTAAACTGTTGACACACCTGCTAATATTATTTATGATTTTTCATCTAAACACTGACTGCTCATTGTATAAAAAGCTACTTATAGGCTTGAAACATGTATGCATATTATCTTCTCGTGCGAGTGCTTCAAGTGCGACCCTGACACACAAGTCGATATCTTCTCAGAAATCATTTGCCATGGCTGTACTGAGATAGAAAAATGACTTGCACTAGTATTACATCCGTTTTGAACACAAAATATCGGTCAAATTTTTAACCACTTCTATTTCAGCAAATTTTCTCGCTCTATGAGGCTGTGATCGACATGCCGCACATACAAATTTCGCAAGTTATCTCATCCGACTTTTTAGCCATTGTCGATTGATTTGCATAATTTAAAAAATTAATCACACATTGACATCTGTTTGAATAATTATGAAATACTAAGCCACAAATTATCAATGTTACAACGATTTTAGTAAGAACTTTGCTATATTCAACGTGTATCGTTAAAAATCTGCGGCTTGTCAGATACTGCCATAGAAATATCGTGAGGCATAGAAAAGGTTAAACAGTTTTTTTTTATAAAAAGCTTAGAGGCAATTTTCATAGATGGCATCATCAATTTTAACCAAAATGAAGATTGACACTATTATATCCTTCGACTCGATTTTTTTGGATATATCTTAAGTCAGTTCTTTCATTGAATTCATGATAATAATGTATACCTTGAATAGGGTGTCCTTGATCTTATCCTGCTACGACTGCGAGTCCGGGACCTGGTGAATCGAGAACGAGACCTGCTCCTGGAGCGAGTCCTAGTCCTCAGTGAACGAGAGCGGGATCTGGTTCTGGATCGAGTCCTCGACCGCTTGTCTCTCATGCGAGCCCTCTCCTCTTTCTCCTTAATCATCCGCTGGAACGCTTCCATCGGGTCGAGTGGCACACTAATAAAATGAATTATTTTATATACAACCCAGAGGTTTGACAGTTTTTATGGACGGAAGTGTGATACGGTAAACTGCACACGTACAAGTTTCCGGACACACTACAAAATATCTAAAATTATGCCATTAAATCATATATAATTTTAAATATTTATTATGGTTTGATTTAGGCAGGGTAGAGGTAATTGCAATTTTAGAAACTAACAAACACCTTCTCAATTTTTATTCTTAATTCAATGAAAACAAACAAGTATGACTGACAAAAGTTTAGTGAGCACTATTTATCTCAGTTTTCCCTAGACTATTCACAACAAACTTCCATATGATTCCACAATCTACTTTAGATACGTACCCTGGAGGTCCTTGTACAGGGGGCTCTCTGGCACCAGGAGGCTCTCTGACACCAGGGGGCTCTCTGAGACCAGGGGGCTCTCTGACACCAGGGGGCAATGGTTGATAATTAGGTCCAAATCGCTGGGGGTTTATAGGTTGGCCGTACTGGTCTCTCATCGGGGCAGGCTGTGGCGGCCCAAATGAACTGCTAAAGACACAAAACATTAAATTTACGCCAAACAGTGCGCCTCTCCATACGACGTACATACGCACTCAGAATTTCTTGATCTCTCTTTTACTGAGTGTCCATGTTTCGTTCGCGTATATGATTACGGGAAATACACACAGGTTGACCATTTGTGTTTTAAGCATAATAGGTCATTTTTCAAACAATATTATGGCAATATTATAGAGAACTTGATCTTTGAGCCTTGGCTAGTATCATATTCGGAGCACTGTCAGTATATTGTAAGCTAATAGTTCTCCAAACCGCCACACCCCAAGTTATAGTTATTTGTCTATAGTAGATATGTTACATTACATCACCATTTTTGATCCTAAGAGGATCGATCATATCGAACGAGAAACGAGATAGAACGCATTATTTCAGTTTTTGCTGTTTTTCTGTTTTAAATGCCAAAATGTATACAATTTTACGCTCTACGTCCTGGTAAAACGCACAAAGGCATAGGATATAATGGTGAGAAAATAGAAACATTATTAAATCATATTGTTATATTTTTATTCTGATAGAAAGCATGATAATGACCTAATGCGTTCTGCATATACAAAATACAGGACTTGTAACATGTCGTATATTGTGTTTGCCATAAAGGTTAGTCTTTATAATGTAGAAAAAATGTTTTTAAATCATAAAAAAATCTACGTGGGAGAACGTTTTGAAAAAAAAATTAAAGTCCTTTTTGCGATTATCTCAGAACTTGTTTTAATGAGTTAATGCTTTCTGTCAGTATACCCTTGTACTTCGGCAGTGGCGATGGTGATACTCTTGAACTAGAATATTCATAGTCAAACAAATTATGAGATTTAATGAAGAATATTTACTTGTATGGTGGCTGTGGTCCCAAGCGTGGAGGATGATTCCCTGGTACTCCCGGTGGAAACCCAGGAACTTGCTGAAAAAATAAATAAGTTTTTAAGTTTTGATTTTCCTTGTGGACATGGACATTTTATGCATGTTTAAATATTTTTTAACACCCCAATATATATATACGATAAACCCGGGGCCCACTTATGTGAGGTTCTCCAGACCCCAGGTATGAAAACGGCGCAGGATGAAAAATGTCTATTCTAAAACCAACATGCTGCATATAACTACGATTTCATAACTCTAAAATATTAATGCGGGGATCAGGAGCGTAGGTTTATACCTGAAAGTGCAGGGGGGTTCTATAACTCCGCAGAGCACCACAAAGACATGACTGACTATATTCAGGCCGTAGCACTGAATCGCGAATTACGGTGGTAGTGCTAGTTATTGATTATCTTCGAATCCTGTTCCAAATTATTACCATTTATTTCATTATAACAATTTACCATATTGCATTTGAAATATAAGCAATAGCTAGGCACTACGATTGAAGTTTACAGTTTCGTGTCACGACCTGACAATAGTGAGCCATGCGGTGAGGCGTCCGCAGCCATGACATAATGCACTGTGACAAAATACCTTTTGGGGGTTTGAAGCATTTTCCCACACGTGGGGGCCATTTGGAATCAGAAAAGATTGAGGTGACAAAAAACAAAGCGACAAAATATACACGTAATAAAAATCTTCCACTAAAATACGATTAGATATTTTTTGAAGAACCAGAACTGAACCCTTTGCGATATTTTCCATTGTAACTGAGACTTTGGAAAATATACAGGATTGACAGATCTGGTTGTTACTATAAGACGTGAATCTAATTCATTGCATGAAGGATTGGTGAAGTTACCGGCTGCATGTGACGGGGGGGTTGGGGGTGTCTCTGGTCGCGCAGGCGCATCTGATGCTGCTCTCTCTCGTCCACCGTCGGGGTGCCTGGCCTCTCTTCGTTCATGTTCATGCCCTGTTGCACACAGTTCAAATAATTATCAATTTCCAACAGGTATACTAAGCACATTTCGAAAAGTGACATTCTTTCGTCTGTTAAACGGAAATATGTATGTAGATACTATTTTATGATAACGCAAGCGGCATGACACAGAGCGGAGCGGAGGTCAAGAGGAGAGACTTACTAACAGCCAGCAGTACACCATCAAAAGGCTGATGAGAGAAAGAGGAAGGCCAAATGCCTATGCCTGATATAGCCGATTTTCGGTCGCGAAGTGGTGGGAATTTAAAAACACAAGTGACAGTTGTCAAAATAAATATGTTTCATACACACAAATCATATAAATATTGCATTGAAGGTCATTTACTAGTTTCCGACAAAGTAAAACTGTATCAAGTACCGATTATCTAAGCAAACACGAAAAACTAACAGTATTAAAAATGTTCCTTATTATTTTATTCGAACTGTTGAAACCAGTTAAACCTTTTTTGACAGACACAAAACCATAAACATGTTAAAACCAATTGCCATAGACTAATACTTAAAGCCAGTTTTGGTTTATGATTTAATGACGGTCAGACCAGAATGTCTGCAAAATCACCAATATTGAATGCGCATTTCGTTTACATGACAAACTTTAATGCATATATATAGTGGTTTAAGTTCATCACATATTTCTCCACACTAGAGTACCTTCTTATAGCCACACCCAGAAGGTAACCCACTTGCCTCATTGTTGTGTTCCCTGGTTGCAATATTTGCAATTCAAATGGTGTGGTCCGAATGCAAGGGATACTGTATCCGCCGTGTTAACATTTATTCTATTAAACCAATGATAAAGCACCCATTAACCGGAGGTTAACGGCAATTCGCAGCTCTTGATGAATGTGTTGTTCAGGAGGACATTGTACATATGGCGAGACAAAGACCACTGATGACTTCACATTGCAAGTTCATTTGCAGAGAATTTCACAGTTCTGCTACGACATTTATTTACCAATTTGCAGAGCGTGTAAAAAGACCGTCACAATGAGTAGATAAGCAGCCAAAAATAAATACTGCACTTCGGAATTATTATTTAGTTGAAAAATCTGTGTAAAACCGTTTATAACTGGAGGAAGTAATCACAATGAACATTAAAAAGGGTCGCCGTTGACAACTGCGCGATCTTAATCTTTGTAGGGTTTAGCAACTTAACTATACTCCATGCGCTTGCAAAATAATTCGAAATGTCATAACAGAAATAATGTACATACAAGACTCCTTCTATTTATAGTCAAATTTTTTAGGGAGAACGGACAAGCTCGGTAAAATGGTAAAGTTCTTTAACAGAATTGGAGGGGGGGGTCTGAACAAATCCTCACTCAGAGTAGTAGAGGTGATATGACAGCGGGTCGCAGTCTTATTACTCGATTTATACCCACCATACATTTACCATTTTACATGAATTTTAAAATATATCAGAATTTAACTTTCGATAAGCAAAAAGCACCGTTGTCTTTTTAGGAATCGTTTCAACATAACTATCAACTATACGAAGACTTCATAACTACAGTCGAACTCTGTTAATACGATCACGGAAATAGCGAGATCTCAGATGTAATGAGGAAACATTCGTTAACATTTTAGTTTACGATTTTCTCCGTACCTTTATTTACTTTTATAATGAGCTACTTCTCGGGTATACCGAGCAAAACTGTTAATGTTTCGATCATTCAAAAACAACATTTTCGACCCTAAGCAATAAAATCCGACCGGGCAGTTGACTAGACCAATGCCGCCGGGATCGGATTACGTTTATGACACTAGTTAAAAAGTCTAAGTACCTAATTGGTGTTTTCGCCGACAACATTGAAAAAGTATCCACGCATATGGTTGAAATTGCATGTAAAAAATCCAAGCTTTGTGAAGTCAGTAGGTACCTACCAGCGGCGGCGGCTCAGCACTTCATTACAATAAATAACTTCTTTTGTAGTCATGATTGCCATGCTTGTTTCAGGAATTTTTACGATATTTTTCAGATTATTTATGTTCTATGCTTAAATGGAACGTACCGCAAAGAATGTTATATAATGATATAACGAGTAATGCTTATAACGAGCAAATTCAGTCGGTCCCATCTTAATCGTAATAACCAAGTTTGACTGTGCCTAGTTTAACATAATGTTGAGATCTTCGCATTTGCCTGTATTGATTAGCGCCTCCGTTGCTCTCTATCTCATCATTGATAATAATCGTGGCTAGACAATTTCACACGTATGACAGATTCATAAACGTATTAAAAAACTATACCTACTTACCACAATATTGAAAAAAATATAATAACGCAATTACATTACAAAGCTATGATTGTGTGCCGATACATTTGTTTCATCAAATATAGTGTTTAAGAATACAGATTGGAGCGCCTCCTTTAGAATTTTCAATAGTTAAAGAGTATGCGGCCAACTTAATGTGTTACACCCTTAGACTATAGATACATCTAGACGCCACCCGTTGCATTGCTAAATGAAGCCGCGTGCCTTGCGTTTGGTTCGTGGGCGAGCGAACGCATTCGTCTACAAATGTTCAAGACCATAGACCATTTCGCTAGTGCTCGCCCAAAGTGCTCGCACTAGACGCTCAGAATTAAAATATAATTTTCTATTTTTTTACGTTATATAGTATTTTTAAGCGGTCAAAATGCAACCATTAGGTAAAGATATCCATAATTTAAGTTATTTTAAAGAAACACTGGGTCACTGATATTAAAATATATAATAAAATACAAATAAATTATCACGAACATGTATCAACTTACCTATGAAACGTAATACCATCTTCTTGCTTATCAGTACGGCTACCACATTTTAAGACAACACACAGAACCATCTTTTCTACTTAATTAACTAAAAATATTTACCATTGACTTTATGTTTAACACAAAAAATATCAATTTTAGCAACTCGAGCTCGCAAGTTATCGACGCTATGTGAAGCGTTTCGCCCCGATTTGATGGTGATACTTTTGGAAACTAGCTCACAGATATGTAGACCTTTTATCTTACTCTAGCGCGTGTCGCAGAGATTGTAAGGGTGCCGAATACTTTTTCACTCGCACTCTTGCATCGTTTTGTTCAGGCCTTGGTTACACCAGTGGATATTTATGAATAAGGCAGCAACCATAAAATAAACAAATAGGGCAGAAATAATTTTAATATATGATCTGCAAGTAAAAGTTCTGATCAAATTGAGGTGCATGTTGCCTACTATCACATGACATCACAGTAAGCTGCCGCTACGGGAAAAAAGTGTGTAATGTCATTTTTCTTGGTGTTTAAAATGTTATCAGACTGATGCTCCCATCCTGTAGCACATTTTGAACCTTTAAACGAACATTGTCAGTTAGCAAAATCTGCCGAAATCACCAAAATAACAATAAAGTCACCTCACGTTGAACTGCACTACATCGACACCTGCATGACTCAATGAACGTTTTTATCATCTTCTACATGCCTACACTTTTCGACTGTCATGTCAAAATCACGTTTTTTTTATTTTTAGCAGTTGGCACTATGTAATTTCTATAAGAATGTTGTCTATTATCTATGGTCTGCAGGTTGGGTTCCGTTCAAAATATTATCTATGGATGTCATGTCGCAAGTAATTTTAACGCACTTTAATTAGTATAATTAATAATAATTCAAATTACTAATACATTATACATAGTTGGCACTCTTCATCAGCATCATTCTTTAGTGAATTTACAGAGATGGTGATCGTTCAAAATATTCTGCAAAATGACGAAACCATAGACTTGGCGACATGCACCTCAATTTGATTCGCGCTTAAAAGTATAGTTTACTAAATGTGACCACATATCGAAATTGTATCAAGTACCGATTATCTATGCAAACACCAACCAAGAAAGACTTTTAGATTGGATAATTTGCATACATTTAGCGTCTAAACATCGGATTTGTGAATAATGAACATGAAGAATGTGTTCACATTTCAATAATAAATAAAAATATTGACAGATTCACAAACGTATTGAAAAAACTATTACCTACTCACTGCGATATTGAAGAAAAATTTGAAATGATAATCGATAAATCTGTTTCATCAAAAATAATACAAATTGGAGTCTGCTTTAGAATTTTAAATAATTTGAATTTACAGCCAATAATTGAATGAACAACATAGCAGATTTTTCTTTTTATCCATTCCTGAATAATGCAGCATAAACATATTATAACAAGAACATGTTAACAATGATGAGATAAAAAAAACCTGGAATTATACTACATATAACTTTTTTCGTATGTGGTAAGTTTTCCGTGAAGCATGAAAATTATCTCACCCCCTCCCCTCTGTTAATTATTATCCCATCAACTGCCTTAACCACAAATATGTCTTATCTTTCTACGTAGTCAAACAAACTCAGTTTGGACATCCTGTTCATCCTTGAACTAAGAAATGTCCTCGTCTATGACGATGACGTATTTACAATGGGTTGAAAATTAAAATAGAGAATCTTTATTTTCTGTGATCATAATCACACCTATTGATTCAACATTCTTATTTCAAAATCTTTCCATTTTCTGACCTTTTTGAAAATATGTTTTTCTAAAATTATTTGTACAATGCCTTACAATACAACCAGCCACTTGTAAGGAAATCCCAACACTGAGCCATCCATTTTCAAGTAACTAGAGGTGACAATACACATACAGTAAAACCTCGTTAGTAAGAACACTGATGATTCGAAATTCGCCTTAATTTGAAATTTTCGTGAAAAAAAAGTCCCTTGAACATTATTTTCATATAAAACCATACCTTTAATTCGAAACGATTCCAGAGTCCTGTCATACAAAAATATTCAATAAATCATAATAAAGCACACTATTTCATGAGCCAGTCATTGAAAATTATTCTTAAAACATCAAAAATTACGTAATTTATGAAGGCAATAAAAATAATCCTGACTTTTTATGACCCATTGACACACACAGCGGTATGTCATCAGAGGCATAACTGCACTCCACTCAAAGGAAAAACAATAACTCACATGTTTCAGGGCTGTAGGTATTTAATTGTTGATTGTTTATTGGATTTTCACATAGTTTTACTAGATAACATATGCCAAACAATTTGTGTTGACAAATTGTAAAAATAAAAAATATTTCATATTTTTCTAAAATTCTAGCTACATTGTAACTTCAATTAACAGCATCGCTGCCGGCGGCTCCGATCGGAGCCACGTCGCCACTCATAGTCGGTGCCGCCGTATCCGATCGGAGCCGCCTGTATAGTAATCACGAAATTGTCATTATTTCACTGGCACTACCATTGAGTAGTGTATTTCTTAGCTGGCATCGTAGATGAATACGTTACCGATACTTTTCGCTAGTTGGTTTTTATTTTGCATCAGAATTAGATTTTTTATTGACATTTTTCGGCACTGTGTTTTATAAGGTCTACCTTCATACCACTTATCATTATCACTTATCACATGTTCAACAGTGGCAGCATTAGGTTATTTAGAATATTTTTCAGTATGATTTTATAAAGATAAAAAGTTTTTTAGTCAAGCACGCCACTGTTCAAAGAAAATATTAATTCGTCTTCATATTAGTGTTACTCAAGTGGATTGCTTTGAAATTTGATACTTTTCATAACATGGTGAACACCAAATCTCATAAAATCAATTAGGGAACTCTCAGGCCATAAAAAAATCCATAAAATAAATTGCATAACATAATAATATTTTCTAGCATTTTACAAGGGCCTTCATTCACAAAACCCACTTGAATGTTTTCAATGGTAAGTACTGTGACAAATTTTATAATTTACGACTTGTTATAACATAACTTATTTATAACAAATATTTACTGCCGTATTCACATGTTTATCTACTAAAAAATATTATAGTCATCACTTGTTTGCATCTACCTTGACCTAATTTTTACGTTTTCGTGGATTGGCACATGGGGTCAATTCTATAGTATATACTAGACAGCGAAACTGTTAATGGGTTAATGACACATGGTATTTGCACAGATTTTAATTTGAAAGAATTGTATCGGAAATTTGGTAGGCACATCTATGATCGGAAACAAAATTAATAAAATCAAAAAAAAGTTTTCCCCCATACATTTCAAATTTCGTAATTCGAATTTTTTTCGATTTTCGGTCCCAAGGAATTCGTATTAACGAGGTTTTACTGTATATACCAATTAATGTTAGAAATATATATGTACTGTGAAACTCACCTGGTATCCAATCGGAGGTGTTTCTATCCCCGGAGGCTTTAATAATGGAACCCTTCCGCCGTGTTGACCACCTTAACAAAAGCAAAATACATTTGTACATTATTTTTTAGGATGGATACATGCTTTTGTGTTGACCTCCCGGGCGGATTCGTTACGAAAAATCGCACAGGCGTAACGAAAAATAAAGTCACAAAAGTAGCGCGGCCGCGAGAGACTCCAGTCGGCTGCGAACAGCGCTTCGGGAATGACGTGTAAACCCGCGCCCAGGGAATTTATTTTATTTTCTTTCGAATTTGGACAACCAGCATTCAGATAATCAGTAGGCAAAGCATGTTCCATCTTTAATAATTTCTTCTTATTGGCTCCACAATCCGGTGTGAATCTTGGCCGTTTCACGAAGAGGTTTTGCATCTTTTTTTTTATGAAAAAGTTAGCCACTTGCTCAACCTATTAGGTCCATGCTCTGGCTTCAAACACATTGAAAAATAGCATGTGAATTTTTCCAGGCCAGGTTTTCGACCCCAAGTGGGTACATTACCGCTCAGCCATCGCAGGTGCGGTGCATATAACCAATCAAATATTTATTGCAATACTTGTCTTATTTATTGAATAATTGAGGTTTATGCTTAAGTCAGTCAATTCCAAACTTTTTTATTGAGAGGAACTCTTGAAACATATAAAACTCCCTCTGGTTGGCTATCACTAACCTAAGCTACGGAGCTAAGGAACTACGAACTACCATAGGATGCCATATTTAAAAGCTTCATTCGAATGTCAGATTTTGCCAGTTACGAGTCGTGATTGGGTAGTTTTCGACAGTGGCTCCCCATCTCATTCTCCAGTTATGTTTGTAGGTCTGTACTGTTGTTTCTATTAATATAGTGTCTGCATCATCTGCATAATCTCACCATAAGGAGGTCCACTGTGATGCCTGAATGGCGGCTCTCCATCAGGCCTGTGCTGCGTCGGCCTGTCACCCCTCGGCGGGTGCCTGGGAGGTCCCTGGTGATAGCCACGTCCCCCGCCGCGGCCTCTGTCCGACCTCGGAGCGACTTTTATGCTAATGTTGTCCTCGAGCGATCCGTCGGACCCGTCGTAGCTGTCTGCCGAGTTGCGGCGATGAGGGGACAAAGGACCTGCTGGTATTTAAAAGAATCAATATCAGGAGACTAAACACGGTATCAAATTCCTCTTTCCCTTGAAAGCATCTTGACTAAAACAAACCATTCACTGGTTTTTATTTAAAATTATATTTATGTGATTTTACAAAATTAGTTAAAACAGAAACGAAAACGATTTTTGATTGATAAGGATGATATGAAGATATGGTGAAGAATAAATCTGCAATACGGAATGACATGCAGCTTATTTAAAAGAAGAACTGTATTGTTTAAAAGGGACCATAATTCGGTTGAGGACCTTTGCGCTACATTGGTGTTTCAGCGTTACTCAAGGTCTTTCAATATTTTATTAAAGTGGCGCACTTAACCCTGCCAAACTCCCACGGCACACCAAGCATCGACATGATAATATTTTTACTTGACGCTCCCTATAACCAAAGTGAATCAATCTCACACTGATCGACCGTGACATGGCACGATTTTGCGGGAACAAACCAATGCTCGATAACGCTCATAGTACTAAACTAACACACATATTATAGATACAAGCTAGAGTTGCATAATTTAGATATTTCGAGTTACCAACGGATTATGTCTATATATAAATATGCTAGAAAATAAATTCAAGGTCATCCGATATATATAACATGCAAATAAAGCAGCAATTAAATTTATGCCTGATTTAAGAGGGCATGTCAAACATCAAATTGCAATTACTCCATAACATGATTTCGGGACTTACCTACTTTTGGCAGTAACCCTTCTCAGTCACTATGTATGTAGGTATTTGAAAATCTCTATGATATCATAATATTATACTATAACTGAACGTACTCTTTACATTTTTATGATTCAATCAAGAGTGATCGGTCAAAATGCAACCCACCATCGTCTGGTCAATTAAAAGACGCATTGGACATGCAGTGTAATCAAACAGTCATGCAGGTGATATGATAGTTATTAATTGGACACGTGTTAAGGCATGGCAGAGGATTAGTAGATGGATATCTCACGCTTGGTATTGGTATTGCGTGCGACGTCTGGCCCGTTGTGGTTGCTCCTGTCCTCATCCTTGCTGCGGCCCTGCTGATGGTCAGGGGGTTCCGCAGGCGCCGGCTGAGCCTCCACCACCGGTTTGGGGGCTTTCAGACAAACAACACGACAACAAAAAAACTTAGCAAAAACAAAATCACACTGTTAACTTAAATATATAGCAGTGGCGAAGGGTGGAGGTAGGCTGTTAGGATTCGCTATATATAGTTCACACTAAACTTTTTTAGTCATACTTATTTGTTTTTATTGAACTAAGACTACAATTCACAGATGGTGTTAGTCAGTTTTTAAAAATCAATTAAACCCTGCCTAAACGAAGCCATAATAGTTTTGGTCTAATTTGGGCAATACGACAAAATTGTGCACACTTTTTCATTCATAGTTATTTGTTTTCATTGGATTAAAAATACATATTACACATATTGTTCGTTATTTTTTTTAATTCATTAAGCCCTGCCTAAACCAAACTATAATAAATAAAAAATATTATTATATTTATAAAATATTCAAAGTTATGTATGATTTAATTGCATAATTTTAGATATTTTATATATAGACATGTATTTTTTGACTATTATCTATTATGGCTTGGTTTCTCAGGGTTTAATTGAATTTTAAAAACTAACCAACACTATCTGTAAATTGTAGTCTTATTTCAATGAAAACAAATATGTATGTCTGAAAAAGTTTAATGTGCACTGTTTATGGCGGATCTTAACAGCCTACCTCCACCCTTCGCCACTGATATATAGTGTATTTTTAATTACAAGGGCTTCTCTATTTACAAAGGGGTTCTGACATGCTGATTTCAACAATTTTGATACAAAAGTATTACCAATAAGCTCAAGAGATGAAAATGTGCAAATATGAATCATTTGGAAATAGTACAAATAGAATTCATTGAAACATAATAACAATACATTGTTGTAGACATTTTCGAGTGAGGTGTGTCAGAAACTAACGAGTTTGCAATTAGAAGAACACCTGTAACCTGTATTATAGAAATATCATAGTTAATTGAATTGTTTTTATTATACAGTGGTACGCCAATTATACGTTTTTTGAAGTGAGTGAAGTGTATATGGATATTGAAGTTTTCCATAAATATTTTTTTTTTAAATCATACAAATGGAATTGGAGCATATTATGTAAACATGTTCATACAACATTTTCAAGAATGAGTCTTTTCTCTTGAACTGACAATGTTTTTTCTTTGTTAAGACATTATTTGAACGGGTCTAGGACGATTCGGCGCCGGGACAACTGGGCGCCATGCAATCGAATGAAATTCGAAAATAAATAGATGTTAGTGAATTATAGGTACTACTTTTAAAATATATATTTAATATTATTATGTATTTACATTTAAATTATTATAATACTTATTATTTAATACGTGGTGAGAATTTAAATATGCACACGTAAATAATGATTTAATTGTGCATATGTTTAATTTCCAACGAGAAGAGAGTTCTTTTATTGTCATATAAAGGCTCAGGCATGATAATTCTCAATCCGTAATAAAAAACATTATGTTAAGAGCAAAATTAATTAAAGCTGCTATTGTAAGTAGTATATAGAAAAACTTATTAAAATTCGTCGTCTACTTTCTGTATAAAATCGTATCGATCGTATATATATTTCATTCGACAGTGCGGCGCCCATTTGTCCCATTCCCTATTTGAACTCATATAAAAAAAAACAACAAAATTTATAGAATCCTGTTTTGGGGACTGCAGACATGCTTACAAATAGAAACGCACACATGTCTGGAATACATTACAATTATGTCATGCATTGAATAGATTGCGTTCAAATAAATTGGGTTATTAATTTTAATACGCAATTTTAATTGAATTTTGAATATTTCAAATGTAAATTGCGGGAAATAACAATGTAAAACCAGGAATTAAATATACTAAAATGAAGAAGGACTGCACGCAAACAGCGGGATAATAGGTGAATATTAGTTGCAGTACCTCTGGTTACGGGAGGAGGGCGCGGTCGAGGGCTGTAGCCTGTCTGGTTGCGGAAGGTGGTCACAGAGTTACGCAAGAATCGATTGGGGATGAGCGTCACGGGTGAGATGTCCTTTTCCCTGCAGTCAGGGCACTCATGGTCTTCCGAATCGAGGAGAATGCCACGGATACCTGAAGAAGAATATTCATTATAATATGTTATATCGTAGTGACATACTCCTGGACTTCCCGTCTTCAATGGGGAGCCAGAATAAAGTTTTGTAGGCCTAAGCGTGCAGCTTGGTCACATAGTCAATTAACAAAATATGAAAGGCTTATGACGTATCACTTGGCTATCTGGATAAAAAGGAATTATGTTAGATTTAGAATGCTAATTATAATATGTACCTAGATATAAATTTTCAAATAAATAGCTTTAAGTGTAATATTAAGATTTATACCATTAAAATTGTAATTAATTTAGTAATAGGAATAGTTTGTAAATCTATATAAGATCGTGTTTTATGAGTTTGAAAGAGATAGGTGCAAAAGATGTAAGAGTGGAAGAGAGTTAGTATGAAAGTTCCTTTTGTAGCGATTGTACCACTCACTCAATTGCCATGTGAGAGTTTTTTGGTATTATTTAAAGTCAGTCGAAAAGAAACACGTATTTCGAGCGGACGCAAGTTGAATTTGTGTACTCCGCGCTAAAAAATAAACTATTGTTTTAATTATTAACAAGTGTGTAGCAAAGAAAAATCACTGAAAATATAAAGCCACGTGCTTATAACCAAAAAAAAAAAAAAAAGAGACAAAGACTTTTCATTTAACCCAAATCTGTTTAATTAATTTTTGTGAATCCTGAGTTCGAATCAGTTCTGAGCTAGACCGGAACACGGGATATCTCTAGTGGCTTGGATCCAATGCCCTTTGTATGCTTTTCCCAATCTCCCAATTTCACAGCACCTGGGTGGTTCATCAAACTCTGTCCAACGAGATCTTATATAGATTTACAAACTATTCCTATTACTAAATTAATTACAATTTTAATGGTATAAATCTTAATATTATACTTAAAGCTATTTGTTTGAAAATTTATATCTAGGTACATACTACAATTAGCATTATAGTAGAGATGACATCAAAGAAATTATGTGTATTAGCATTTTTATACAATCAAATCATTAATTAATTATTTTTTTACCCAATACTGAATTTATATAAGATTTGGGAATATAAGATTCTTTTTATAGAAAATACCTCAGAATACCTAAAAAAAAGATTCGAACATGAATGCCCTTAAACATTCACAATTCAAATTCTCATTCGACAACTGCAGATGTATAATAACAGTAAGCATTGAAAATGCTACTTACACTCATCACAAAAAGAGTTTCCACAGCAGGGAATCATGACGGCGTCAGTTAGCAGATCCCTGCACAGCGAGCAAAGCAGATCATCGGGGATTTCCTGAGATACCGGTGCCTCCGTGTTGGTGCTGACGCCCCCCGTGCCACTTCCTTCTTCTGCATCGCCCGCCTGGTACGCTTCACTGTTGACAACACAAATAAATCAATTTATATTGCATTATAATACCTAATACGTTTTTATTTACAAATTATTCTTTAAAATTTATATTCTTGTTAATACGAATTCCATGGGACCAATGACATTAATATGGACAAAGCATCTGGAAAATAAAATGACACTCACTTTGTGCCGGGTCTGCCGGATGGCGAAATTCATATTTTAATATCGGTATCCTACACTCAAATGAACATTCTGCTTGCAAGCGGTCTGGGGATACCGCTGGGTCTGCCCATACAAAATTTCTGACTGTCAGGTTTCGACTCCGCCGTTATTATTGTGTTCCAAAATGCCAATGTGCCCACTTAAAAATTGTAAAAAAAATCTACTAAACACTCCAAGAAAGATGGGATATCACTTTTCATGTGTTAGTATTATTTATTATTGATAAAATGCCATTTTTAGATATTGATGAATGTTTATTCAATGCAATTGAATGACAGAAACCATTGGACAGACGCCTGTGATGCGCTGGGCTCACTTCCGTCTAATCTCCGAGAAGTCGTAAGTAAACGAGAATCTGTTTCTAACGCAATGACACTAATACGCCATTACAATAAAGGTTGTATTACTATAAATTCTCGCAGCTTGTATCGCATAATGGAAATGGATACGTCATATGGTCACGTGACGTCTACCTATACATCTGTGAATGACTTTCATGCACAATTTCTCGTGTGCGACGATATGAAGTGAGTTGTCCATTTAATATGTCATTGCTTGGGACCGAAAATCGAAAAAAAAAATTCGAATTTTGATTTTCATCAATATCGTTTACGATCATAGATGTGCCTACCAAATTTCCGGTTCCGTGTGTGTTAATGGGTCATAAAATGTCAGAATCATTTTTATTACCTTCTTGAAGTAAGTAATTTATGATGTTTTAATAAAAGTCTGTCACAATTATCAATAACTGGCTCATGAAATAGTGTACTTTATTACAATTTATTGAATATTTTTATATGCCAGGACTCTGAAATAATTTCGAATTACGAAATTCGAATTAAAGGTATGTGGTTTTATATGAAAATAATGTTCAAGGGACTTTTTTTTCGTGAAAATTTCGAATTACGGCGAATCTCGAATTATCCGTGTTCTTATTAACGAGGTTCTACTGTATTACATTGGTGATTTACATATTTAAATATAAACTTTCAAATTACTCTCCTGATGGAGATAAAACTATCCAGAATTCAACCAGCGCAAAATCTTAATCGGTAAACAATCTTGGTGGAATAAACTACCAGGGTATTAAATCCCAGAGGAACTGCCAGCTAAGAACGCTTATAACATTAGTGAAAGGCGGTTTTATCTCATTCATTATCGCAAATAAATCTCAGACCATAAAAGTATAAATCTTGAGTGAAACAAATTGAGTATTTTATTTAATGACCAATTTTACCAGTTTCGTTTTTATATATTTAGCCTTTATCTGAAAGGAAAAAGAATTTTTCAACACCTTTGTGATCTACCTAATATATCTTGTTTCAGTCTTGGTATTGAGTTCCCAGACAACTCCTAGCATCTATTTTACAGAAGTGATTAGTGAATGTGCAATCAGCAATTGCTGGTCGACAGTGCCTTTCCAACGCACTACACACAACTACATCGTAACAATAATCTTATGTGAGCTGAGCTGATGGTATACATCAGGATAATATGAGAGAAAAACCAGTGACATACTGATCGACGACTGGAACAGCAAAAGATCCTGTGGGAGTCATCATGGCACCGGGGGCGCTAGGCCCTTCCACAGGCACCATGAAGCTACGAGGGATCCCCGTGCTTCTCTTTATGTCGATCGGCTCCTACAATTAAAACAATAATAATTATTCATTCAATTTATAATTACATTATTTTCTATTGAAACGGGAATATAATACACAAAATTTAAGAATATGGTGATATTTTATGTAAAATATGTACTTAATTGGAAAAATATGAAATTAGAATGGGATTAGTACACACAACTTTTGCATGCCGGACGAGTATTCTTAACCAACCCAAGTCTTGCCCGTTAAGTTGAAACCCACTCGGCGGTTAAGTAGAATAAAGCTGCTGTTATTTAGAAAATTTACAAATTATTTTGTTGTATTAACACGATTTAAGATTTTTGTGGTTTGATTTTGTTATATAACTTAAAGTGTTCAGCCGCATTTAGACCAAGCGAGCGAATGTTTGTTCTCCCCCCACTCCAGTGAAATTCTTATGCTCGCTCAACAAAAAGCGTTTATGTCAAGAGAATTTTACTGGAGTGGAGGAAGAACAAACATTCGCTGGCTTGGTCTAAATGTGGCTTCATGGGTGCAAGAATGTGGAATATATAATATATTATATCTGATAATACCACCGTATTCAATAAACACGGTGGCCTATTTTATTGTCACGTGACGTTTAGTAACTTGCCTGTCATATTTTACAAAAATTAACTTTTTTGGTATTCATACTATTGATCTAAAATCATCACTGAATCAATTCACCGTGGTCGGTTGGTTACCAGACAGAAATAAAAATAAATATGCTGTAGATGTACTTTCTGAGATAATTAAAGGCAAAAATGAATTGATAAAATATTCACCTACGATGAACATGCCTTCTTCTTCTTAAGGTTCTGCTTTACAGGAACTTACCTCGGCAACGAATAAACCATGCTACAAAAAATATTGTCCAGTTAATAAAAGATGATGACTTACAGCACTATTTCCCAGGGGGCAGCTTCTGATCCAGTGTCCCGGTTCATGACATTTGTAGCAGATGTAATTTGATGGAACATCGCCGCGCTGATTCACGCCTCGTATTTGTTGATAGCTAAACAATAGAACAAAAAATTTACACAATTTTAGTCAAAGGCATAATTCGAAACGATCTCGTCACTACACATTCATTAACAAAAGATATCTAAATCAACACAACCTGTTCAATGGTATTACAACTTATTACGCATAAGACATGTTGGATGTCTTATCCAATAATAGTTATTGTTCATACTAACAAAAAAAAACACAAAATCACTTGACATACATGCTCTTAATAACCCTTAGAAAAATTTATAGAAACTTAAAAAAGTTCAGCTGGCCACAAAACTAATATCCTAATATACTATGTACCAATGAACGAATTGAATGCATCGTTTCACAGCTGCCATCTGATTAATGGAAGATTGTAGTGTTTCATGATACATACACAGTTCATTCTTATTTGTATATAACGTATATATGTATATAACGTATATATGTCGTTATTATTAAAAATACCACCCAAGTAATATTTTCAAGCATACATTAGCATAGGTAATTAAAGCGATACAAAATTCGTGCCGTAGACCACACATTTCCGCATACAGATGACATGACGGGATAGCACAAATGCCACGGTGGTATTACGATAATGTTTTCTCTATGAAATAATATCCATGCAAATGATAATACTACACGGCTTCTCAAATCTGATAACGTGTGACGACATTATAAATTGAGGAATAAAGGCATACTGTTACTGGGTACATTCATTACAAATAAATAAACCTGCACAAACGCATTTAAATACAATCGAAAGTTGGAAAAATACTTTTGCTCATTGCAATGTGAATCGTAGGGCCATCAAAAAAGCATCGACACGTTTCTTCCGATATGATGCCAGTATCGATACTGGTGGTGAGGGGTGGAGGTAGGCTCTTAAGATTCGACATAAGTAGTACACGTCAGTCATACTTATCTTTTCATTAAATTAACAATACAATTTGCAGATGGTACTGGTTAGTTTTTAAAATTCAATTAAACCCTGACAACGCCAAACCATAATAGTTTAGGTATGCTATGGGCGATCCGACAAAAATAGTGCACACTTTTTAAGTCATACTTATTTATTTTGTTGAATTAAGAATACATATTACAGATAGATGGTGTTGTTTAGTTTTTTTAAAATTCATCAAGCCCTGCACATAGGAAACCATAATAGATAAATATTATTTTATAAACGAATATTTTTTTTACTATTATCTACTATGGCTTGGATTAGGCAGGTTTTAATTGAATTTTAAAAACTAACAAACACAATCTACACATTATAGTCTTAGTTCAATGAAAACAAATACGTTTGACTGACAAAGTTTAGTAACCACTATTTATGTAGGATTTAACAGTCTACATATCTCCACCCTTCGCCACCGATCGATACTGTTTCCCTTGCTGGAATATTTAACTGCTGATGGTGGATTACAATGCATTAGCATTAGAATATTTGAAATATTTTAGCCATTGTGTATTTTCAGTGTTTCAGTTTTGTTGTAATACTATTTTTTCATTGTTTCCCATAGCAAATATTACAAGCGTACTAAAAGCGAAACAGGCGGCTCTGGTGGTGCAGTGCGTAAGGCACTGGCCTACCACCCGAGAGTTCTGGGTTCGATACCCGGTGAGGAAACAATATTTGTGTTTTTCTCAAAGCACCTTGAAAAAAAACCAAGGACACGGTTATTAATAATTCTAAGAAAAAAAATATCGAAAACCTAGAGGTAGGCTGTGGAGATCTGACAAAAATATTACATACTATAAAAAGTTTTGAAAACAACATTGGTTTAATGTTTAATCTCATTCCATTTATCGGTACATTTATTTTGTTGTGTTAAAAAAGTGATCACACTACAGGGATCAGTGGCGTAGTGTGGAGGTAAGCTGTGGAGGTCTGACATAGTGTACGCTAAACTATCATTGAACCAATAATACAAAAACACAAAACATGTTATATACATACTGATATACAAAGTTAACTTCAAACATAAATAAATATTTAAAAGATTTTTTTGAATTAAATGAGTTATATCAATATTAGTAATCAGTATGCCTTTTCAAGTGACGAGAGAAATCAAATTTGTCTTCGATGGGTTAAGCAGAATCAACTGTATATGTAAAATGATGCATTACCGGTGGCCCTCGACTTTCACACGTAATTGGTTCTTTAAAATGTGTTTGAATGTTGAATGTTCGAAAGTAGAGGGATGTAAAAAATAAACATCAAAAAGTATACTTAAATTTATTTATCAATGGGTATAATAAAGTTAACGAGGCGTATTAGCAATCAGGTGTTTTACTTGCCAAGAGATAGTTGATTAGCACCCTTTTACGTATTTGAGAAGGTGACATCCGGGAGTGAATTCATGGAAATGCACAGTTTTTGCATTATCAACAAAAATCTAAATTCTAAGAAATGTACGAAATAGCGAATTGTGCGAAAGTAGAACGTTCGAAAGTCGAGGGCCGCCTGTACGTCTATATTTTGACTCTTGCGATATGATACGCCTTAAAACTATTTTTCATTTGGTACACATGTAATTTATGGAAAAAGACCTGGAAAGTGTTGCGATCTTTGTTAGTTTTAGCGATTCTCACCTAGTGTTGCTGTAAGTCTTCATTATTAATATTTTAAATGATAAAAACATTATTCAAACACAACAGATAGCCGTCAACTATACATTACATTAAATGCATGCATAGCATGAATGGGTAAATAAATAAAGTCACACTTAATAAAAGGAATTCAAAGGGGCATTCTCTGTTGTCTAAACATCGGTTGCACTTACTTCCAAAATCTCCAGACGGCATTAAAAACAAAACAGAACTCAATTGAAATGCGTTTCACAGATGACTCTAACTCATTATAGCAACAGAATAACAATAAGCATGAAAGTAGAACTGTTAAATATTCATCGAAGAAGTAATTCGTCTAAACTGTTTGAATTCTGTGGTACAATATATAACATAACTAGTAACATAATACAAACGCAATAACATGAAAAAACTTGGTTCTAATGATATTGACTTGTGGTTAATTTATGCACATACATACACTGATGAGTAAATTAACGAAATTGTAGAAATAGAAAACGTACAATATTACAAAAACTCGTTTATTTGTTCATATTTAATCTAGCGTTCATTGTAACGTTTAGTAAGGTATTTAAGGGACCGATATACTGTGCCTTTATTATAGTGTACCTACCCACCGCGAGAGGAACACGCAAGTCATGTGAGGTGTTCCTTTTTAAAAAACCTATGAGGCGCTACAATATCTGTGGGAAGCTTTGCAATGTTAAGCTTAAGTGGTTAATTTTAGCGTCAGTTTCTTTTGTTAATCAAATTAAACTATTGAAATATACCGAAACACTTGATGAATGACTTGAATGATTGGACATATCTTTTAAATCTATCAGTTAGTGTAAATCATTAAGTTTATAAGGAAACAATATAAGCCGAATATAGACAATGGGAAGCGAAGACTTATACTCGGACAACATCTTCTTGGCTACGTGTTAAAACTGTGAACTAACAAGCTCCTCCCATTTTTAACCGAAATTCCATTATAAACTAACAAGCTCCTCCCATTTAGTCGTCAACAGCGCCTTCCGGGTTTTGCCTAAATCTTCTTGTTGGAGAGTAAACAGATTGTTAGATGCAATGGATCTAGAGCACTCCACAAAGTTTATGAAGGAACTCTTGAAGGCACTTCGCCCCTGGGCCACCCTCGCAGGAGATGGGCAGATAATGTAAAAAGGAACACAAAAAGGAGAGTGTGCATGGAAAGAATGTGCAGTCAGCCATGGACCTGAATGGTTTGTAGCACTGGCTTACCTATCAAGTTTTTAAACATTTTCCAAAATGCGTTTACATAACGACTTACAAAATTGTTATCTTACAAGACAGCTGTTTAATTTAGCGTTGTACTTCAGATTTACTTTTCTTTTAAAAACCTACAAAATTGTTATCTTACAAGACAGCTGTTTAATTTAGCGTTGTACTTCAGATTTACTTTTCTTTTAAAAACCCACATTTGTCCTTTATTTCAAAATCCGCAGTTACTTCAATACCATTGACACTTTGAAAAATACTCTGCTACATATGCAGTTCGCCGTATCACACTTCACTGTGAAATGTTGTATGGAAATATATGGAAATATATGGCCGTATATTAAAGACCGTCTAGCTTCATTGGGTCGTACAGTACTGACGTAAAATTCATGTCTAAATAAAACACGTTTATTGTCGGTTTACACTTTACAGGAAGCCAGCAGCAAACAAATTTTGAAAATAGCCGATATACTGGATAATGTTAGGTTAGGATAGATTTCATTCTTGAATGCATGAATTTTGCTAAAATCAGCTATGAAAATTGAACTAATGTTCATATTGAATCTAATATAATTGGAGATCGTATATTAATCATCTCATCCCTTTCCGATAAGAAAACTCTCGGCGAACTGTGCCACGGTGAAATGTTTTATTTTACAATTTACATGTAACCCATTTTTAGGGCGCCGTAAAACAATATATAGGTACAATAAAGGCGCAGTAAATAGAAAAAGATTGAAAGTCAACGACATAACTTGGAATTGATCTAAAGAAATTATTTGACAGACAAATAAGCTGTATGCGTTCATCTCTCACTTGCTAGGGTCGTATTCTAATGTGGACTGCGACATCATGGCCATGATTTTGTCATCCTCAGAGCCCTCCATCCTCTCGAGGTGGGCAGTGCCTTTGGCGCTGGGAGCAGACGCGGTGTCGGGCCGCTTGGCAGCCGCGCCTCCATCCCATGGCTTCTTGGGCTGCTGTGTCAGAGGCACTCTTGCCAATAGCAGCGAAGTATTCTTCGCGATCAGGGCACTGTTATCCGAGTACACTGAAAATCATACATTCAATTATTCAGTCACATCTCTGTAACGTTAGTGATATTTCATGCTCATTGCATTGAAAAACACCAAAATTCTGACAATAAGGCCCACAGGAGGCGGCGCTGCGACAGCATGACCACTCAAGCAAAATACAATATGGTCTAATACTGCAGAGCCTACTAAGCTTGACGTGGGGCGCATAAGTTGCTCAGTTTACACTGTTAGAGGTTTCATTCAAGTGGCAACGCTACCAATGACACTTGCCTATAATTTTTGTTATCGGTCCTATCAATCTGTAATGTTCACCTATCAATCCCTTACGAACAGTTTCCATACAAATGCAAAAAAAACATTATTTTCAATTTACATTCTGAGATAATGAAAGGAAAATATTTTACTACTTCACTACTTTACTACTAGCATGGGTGGCATACTGGTGATTTTGTGTGTGCGTTGAGAAATGCCTCATAAATCATTCGCCATGGAGGGGTTCCTGTGGGCTTTCCGTGTTACACCGATGATATATTGAAGCTGTAGTAATAATAAAAATTTCATTTACCTTCCTTAGTTTGCGCATTGGTAATCTCCAAGTCAAAGTCAGAGGTCTTGCCTATCCTCTTCTGCTGCAAGATGGCGGATTTGAGGTCGGCCACGGATATATGCAGGCCATCGAACGTGACCGTGTCATAGTCCAGCGAACTTTTAAATTTGTAATGAACTGACATGGTGCCAGGTCATCGACGATGATGTTCGATGCAAATATAATGATCATCACATGATTAGTACGGAATTGGTCTGAAAACAAACAAATCAATGGCACATGTTACATGTATAATACTAAAACCAAACACCTTCTCCAGATGGCGCGTGTCCCACCACGTTTTACGCTCAAGTAAGGTAGGTTAACCTAACTAATTAAACCTAATTTTCTACTTTTTTTTTCGACTTTTTGTGTTATGTGACCGTTCATTTAAAAATACCCATTCTCTGATATAACGAGTAACGCTTATAATGAGCAAATTCAGTTGGTCCCATCTTCCTCGTAATAACCAAGTTCGACTGTATTTTCGTCAATTTCTCAGTATTAAAAATGAAAATAAGAACGGTTAATGGTTCTTCTTTAAAATTTCAATGAAATGTTACATTACAGTACATGCTTTTTCATTTCCATTGCTCAATTACTATGGACCTGTGGTGCGATCAACCAAAATCCATTCTGTGATCGGCCGGTCAACCACATGAACACAACCAAGATAGGTTAAGAGTCCATTCTGCAATCGACCAGTCAACCACATGAACAACCGAGATAGGGTAAGAACAACATAATATGTGTTTGCCGAGGTCAAATGGTACACCCATAGAGGTATTAATTAAAAAGAGGGGCAGTAAATCGGCTTTTTCATACAACTGAATGAAGCAGGCCAACAATAGCCGACAACTTACGAGAAATGGCGATGCGATAAAAAAAATTCAGGGCATCATGTAGGATTTACTTTGGTCATTATAACGTACCCATATAATACAATGTTAAGGAGGAAATTTTGCCGCAAATTGATTATCAGCCTGCCTCACCATACTTTTTCACCGTACTACCCTGCTTCACCATACTTTCATATAACCTGCCGTCCCTAGGGTACACCATAGTAAAGGCTTACTTCACACACCAAAATTTGTATTGCCATGATAATGCCGAAATATGAATCCAGTGTGGTAAATTAAAAATAACCAAAATAACATAAGAAAATAATGTGAACTGAAATACCTAACGGGTGAGAAACGAGAAACAGGCAACCGATCTTGAGTGTGGAAGAATATGGGATAAACTTAAACACGTGTCAAGAATACGATTGTACTTCGTTCTGACAACTGCTCTCGGTTTATGCACTGCCGCTCATTCAATATTGGTGCATTTGAAGGTTGCAACACACACTATCACACGTCTATAATGAGTGGTTCATTTTCGTTGGACACGCATTCAAAACCCTGCGTGAAAATATAGTGTATTTGGGTATAGCCTATCGGAAATCTATTTATTAATCTGTTCTGTGATCTGAACATTACCCATCAATTGTACCTAATTACCTATACCTAACCTATTTGACAGGGTGGAGTCCATGTCGTTTATAATAAATTAATCCAGGAGAAAGCAAAACATGTTGTAATCTTTCGCTTTTGGAAAAAAAAAAAAAAAATGTGACAGTGCAAACAAAATTGTAAAAACTCACCCCATCTTCAGGAACGAAAATTTAAGACGTTCAATTTCATCATAGAAAAACTGTGATAGACCTATGTACGATTTACGAAAAAAACTAGGATAATAATAATCAATAAAACAGTAATAGGTACATATCTACCAAAAGCGTTTTAGACAAGATTTTAGTTTCACCTAAATTTACAAAATTATTTGCATAAAATAATCGCAACCTCAATGTGACAACATACGACGAAAAATCAATTAAGAGAAGAAAATTAACATTACATTAACAACCCTAATGAAAAATACATAAACTAATGAAATACAGGTAGTCAATTAATATAAATACCTAGTTGAATACATTTTAAATGTGGTAAAAAAAATATTCTCACTTTTATTCAGGCAGAAAAGCCGCCATGGCTTCACATGGAGCGAAAGTTTCTGTCAAATTTCTGGTCGGCTGATAACGGCAACTATTGGCTGCACCTTTGACATACAACACTGTCGCTACGATTCCGGTAGATTTATTTGACACAATTAAGATTTTTAATGTTATAATTAATTGAAAATCTGCAAATAATAACCCACCGACCCGAAACCGAATAACAGAATTTCACAGACAATGATTGAATCATAGACTAAAATTCACAAAATATCTTTGGTTTGTGTGACCCATAGACTAATGTGTGTCTAACGGTGGGTATACTTGTCTTGTTCGTAAGAATTCAATTATTATTTTTATAATAATTATTGACAATGATTAAATTTACTAAATTAATCCTTATGACACAATGATCATTATTTGTATTTACCTATTTAATAATATTTCAGTTATATTTATAATTATTTTATGCCTAGGTACTTTTTTTATTCAAGATTCATATTGACATTGTACGGAAGTTTTGGAAATTGTTCCAATGTTAAGGTTCAAATAGACTATAATATGACGACCGGGCACATATATGATAAGAGCGTTTTAGTGTATATGATCAAATCTATGCCATTCCGACATATTATACATACATATTGTATGACAGCTATGACATTCTATTTTTTTTTTTTTTTTTTGAATTATTAATAACCATGTCCTTGCTTTTTCGTACAAGGTGGTTGTTGTTAGTAATTTTGAACAATCACAAACGCCCAGGCTTTGAGAAAAACACATAAATATTGTGTGTCCTGACCGGGAATCGAACCCAGGAACTCTCGGGTGGAAAGCCAACACCAACATAAGAAACGGGTTTTTCGACGTATATATGACCGATCGTTATAGAGTGTATTTGAAGCATTAAACAATAATTAATTTACACACTCTTAAAACTTACTTACTAATTAGTAGCTATTCATAACAATTATTATTTGATTTTATTGTACTATAAAAATCGTAGGTAAAGTAATTAATTATTGATAATGGTATGCCTACCTACCTATATCTATTTTATTTAGATATTGAATTACATAGGTACGTATCTTGTATAAGATTAGATACTCTCGGTACTCTTGTACTACTGCTTGTACGCGTATTTATAGTGTCCTACAAAAACTATTTTTTCACGTGGAAAAAAGTCACCTCGAATAAATAAATTGTTTAGTTACTTATGTAAGTAATAGAAACCCACGTAGTATTATTACGTTCATGGTGATTAGAGGGTACATCACAGCATTGGATATCTACACAGCTGATGACGGTCTAATTGATGACAAAGTAGGGGTGGGTCAGCTTTCGTAGGTTACAATAATGGAACATTAATAACCCCCCGAAAATTGAAGCTCGAAAGCTACTGCTCTGTTTCCCTAGCAGAAATATTGCCTATCAGAGAATCTCTCGAGTGGACACTCAAGAGATTAAAGTTCCACAGACACAACAATGAATGTCAACATAATTTCAGATAGCCAATCCAGTCTGGTACCTAGCTCTCCAAAACCCATCAGCCACACACCCACTAGTAAGGGACATTTTACATAAGTTAGGTAGGTACGCAAAACAAAAACTAAACGGAGATAATAGAGCAATGGATCAACCAGGGAACTCATAAATAATTTTCTTTTCTGTGGGAACAACAGATACACAACATCCGTCACAGGATCAATAACGCAGAAATTTATCCCAAACATAAACTCTGCCGATCACTCTTGCTAAGAACATAAAAATATCACACGAACTCACACAGATACTAATGGGTAGGCCACGGAGCAGTGCGAGCCTATTTAACTTAAATTGAGGGACGATGACTTTGTCTTACGCATCTCAAATTGTGTGGCATGTCATCAACGACTGCTATATATTAGAAAAGGAGCGATGGACTCTGTAGGTCGACATCATAACCATGATATTAACCTCCAAAAGCCTTACGAAATACTAACAACGAAAAAAACTTGCTCAAGAAGTATTACTAAAAAAAAACTATTCCAGTGTATGAAAATATGTAGCTAATGTAAGTAATAATAATTGTAAATGTAAATTTTCAATTGAAAATTTGAAATTTATGAAAATAATTGATTTGATATAAATAAAAAGGATTTCAAGTTATACACATTTATATTTTTTATAAAAATCGATGTTTTTTAAAATAGATATAAAAAATATTAAAACTATGAATTAGTCAAAAATCTCTTAGGTGATGCTTAGAAAACTTAATAAACTAAATTGTAATAATAAATATGACTATAAAATATATGTAATAATAGGGTGCAGTCCGATTTAACAAATTCACATTTTGTGTTACATTTTTTACAATTGTAAGTTTGTCTTTGACTTAAAATAAAAAATATTTTTCTTTTTAGTGTTTTCAGATACATATGTATTCATTAATACAGTTGAAATTGTAAATTATCAAAAAAATGTCTCAAATTGCAAGCTTCGTATTTTCCCGCTAGGTGCCTCTTTAAAAAAGGCTCAGTGAAGACTTCGCCTTAAGCAAATCGAAGTCAGGGCTCGAAATGACCGGTGCGCAACGGAGCGCCGTTCCGGGTCGTAAAATCAGCAACGTCGCTCCGTCTCGTGGAAAAAATAATTTTCCCGTTTGAGCTAAAATTACTACCTATTATAACAAAAAATCTATCACACTTATTTTTATAGAACACAAATAAAATTAGATAACTATATTAATATTTTCATAAAATTAACAGGGACAACTACTCTCGGTTTATGCATTGACGCTCATTTAATATTGGTGTATTACACACACTATTGCACGTGCATAGTGCGTGTTTCATTCACACATCCAAAACTCTGCACCAAAATGTAACGTATTGAATATAAGTGGCCTATCCGAATTCTATGTATTATCTGTTCTGTGATCACAATCCTTCCGCGATCAACAGTTAAGATTTGCCTGTCAGATAGATACATCACAAAAGAAACTGCGTGCCTCGTATTACTATACACACGAAACTCTACTCAGCATCCGGTCTAATTGTTCACCATTGAGCGGGTTGGAGGACTATACAATTAATGTAATAAATACATGACATTGTGCCTGGAATTATTATAATAATACCATTCAACACTTTCAATTGCCTGTAATAAATATTATTTGGAAATCATAGATACTATTATAATATAGCTGCATGCATGTCCCCCACAAGGGGGGGGGGGGGGGTTATAGGGCTCTAGCCTGGGGCCCGGGCTTAGGAAGAGCCTGGCGTAGCGAGTCGACCAGATACGTGAGATAGACACAAATGACAAAATTGACCTAATAGTAACAAAGTCGTCTGTGGCGCTATTTTACTTCAATGATATTGATAAGTAAGTAATTAAAAATATTTGGTTCTATGGACGATGCAATTTTTAACTGTGTGCCGATAATCGACAACTCCATGATTCAAATGGATGTACTTACATAATAATTATTATGTATTAAAAATACAAAAAATCGCTAAAAATACGCCTTAATTTCACCGCGTTCAACATTTGGAAAACGCTACTGCAGCGCGTCCCTTACCCTGAGCGATAGGTAGGGGGGCTCGCCAAACACCCTAGCCTGGGGGCCTGCTTCACAATGTGGGGGCCGTGCCTGCATGCATTGTTCATGATTTCACTTGTGGAGGGCACACACCGGGCTGTTGCACAACGAAGGATGATGATGATGATGACATGAGTTGCTAAAATGACTGGAGACGCATCTCACATCTGCTTACCGGGTTTTCTCCCAGTATCTCGCCGGTTTAGTGCGACCCTGCTAATGTACATAATGTTTGAAAAAACACTGCATTATCAATACTATTACCATATCGTAAAGTTTTAATGGCACCTCAATATAAATATTATTGGTAGGTGTGTATAATGTAAGTATAAAAGTAATAATAATTCAGGTTTAATATGAAAACATACGTCTTTCTCTGGTGGCAGTGAAACTAAAATGTGAATAACGTCCGTAATGTTAGAAAACAAAAATTAATTATGTACCTACCTACCTGTTGTGAAGTGTTTTGTATCCCTTCTTAAAAATATTATTGCCATTTTGATAAAAAATAATTGCCTACTTAGCTTTATTATCTCTATGCAGGCTACTTACCTACCTATAATAGTGTGATCAATGTTTTTTAACATAATCAATATGTTATAAAGCTACGAGTCGTATTGGGGATACTTGCAAATTACATAAATCAAAATTTTATTAAATTGATCATAGACAAATAATTAGAGATATTAGGTGTACCTATAATAATAGAAATAATATGTATATTTATTGACTTTAAATTCGTAGGACGATATATTATTTTTGTTATTTATATTTTAGATCAACGGCATAAAAGCATTGGATGTCGTTTCAACAAAGATTGAAATACTGAAAAAGATGCCAACAATTATTATTAATCTCCTGGTGGTGCAAAAGATGATTTTGCATGGCACGCATTTGAAGAGAAATAAAATACATATAATAATAATAAATGACAGATCGCATTGTACAAAAAATAGCAGGCGAATACTCTTCAAGAATAAGCATTACGTTTATTTTAAATATATAATTGGGTGGGTCGGTCCTTAGACTTTATGCGTCACATATAATATTATCACACTAACATCATCAGGCGGCGGAGGATGCCGAACCTCTAATTTTGATCAATTTACGATGCTTGAGACCAGTGTAGCGAGAGAATGCCTCATCTGATCGGAGCAATTCTCGTGTCAATTTGTGATATAAGAACCAAACTAATTAATACATTAAGAACCAATTTAATTTCTACCCACAAAAAATGACTGCACCAAATAAGAAACAAAAACTTAAAAGGTGATAAAGCTATATTTTTTTTGCAATGTTCTGTGCATGGTATCTAGAACATCATCATTATTTTAATAGATTTTTTAAAAACTATTTTTTCTCGTGAAAAACTGCTCGGCACGTCAGACAGTTGAAAAATAATATTAGGGAAATTTTGGCACGCGTACATAAAAAGGTTCGCCAACCCTGATATAGATTGTAGGTGATGGTAAGATCGATACGGTAGGTGACTTTTAAAAACTGAATTTACAACTATTAGGGCGTTGGACTCCATGAAGAGTTATAGCACTGTCATCTTTCAAGGTGTAGTCTAAATTCGTAACAATGACTAGTTGTTAACCATTCACTACTAACAGCGGTTGAAATGGAAAAGTTTACGAACCGGAGCGCTCGACAGTATTCTGAAGATATTAATATCGTTATCACATTTTATGTCTATTTTATAAAAATAAATGTGTTAGATTTTCTATTATAATATGGTATAATTGGCTATTATAATATAATATTAAATATTATATTTTCCACGAGACGGAGCGATAATTTTACCGATGTCACGAACCAGAACGGTGCTCCGGTGCATTTCGAGCCCTGACCACTAAATCCAGTTCAGGGATTTAGAAGCGGAAAAAAACGTACCTGGTTAATACACAAATTGTGTATTGTGTAGGCTTGCATTTTAATACATTTTATTAATAAAAAGACAAAGATAAACTTACAATTAATAAAAACGTTATAAAATACGCATTCGTTCAAGTATCTCATCTTACTATTTATTACATAAGTATTAATTCCATTGTTTATCATTTAGCTGTCAACGGCTGGTCGGCCCCAAGTGGACACATTGACGCCAGTAGATGTGTTCATAGCAAAAGTTGGGAAATGCCAAACTGCCAGCAAGTCCCATCTGCTGGCCTCCCCGCGGCGACCTCCGGACAATGCAGCGTAAGCTGTAGCTAACAGCAAGGGGCGAAGGGCGAGTGACTGGCGCCATAAAACTGGCCTTCTGGCTAAGGGAAGGAAATCCCCAACAGAAGAACCTGGTCGAGCCGACCTTCAGGGCCCTCGTGGCTCAGGCATCGGGAGCGCTGGGCTAATCACCTTGCCTCCTTAAACGAAACAGATTAACAAAACACCTACACAGCAGCCTCAGACGACAACCGGCTCTGTAAAACGATGACCTTGCATGGAAATGGACTTTGAAACAGGTAGATTAATCCTCTCTAACAACTCGAGTATGCGCATTGGGACATATTATAATGTTCGCACCCTGCGTACCCCCGGAAAGGACCTGCACGCCACACGCATCATGCACACCTACGGTGTGGACATCATAGGGCTGAGCGAAGTGCGCTGGAAAGGAGCCGGGAGAAAGTTGATTGAGGGTTACTCTATTGTCTACTCAGGTCAGGAGCAATACCATCGCCAGGGAGTGGCAGTATTGATGTTAAAGAGAGCGGCCCATTGCCTCGTGAAATGGGAACCAATCTCGGTGATACGTGCGTCTAGCGTGGGGATTTTGTTGTTCAACTATATGTTGAAAGGCAGTTGTTGTTGAAAGTCAATTGAAAAGAGAGCCCTATAATATTTAATCAAAGTTGAATTGAACGTACAGACCTACAAACTTATCTAAAGAATGGGATGGGGGAGCCACGGTCGAAAACTACCCAATCAAGACTCGTATATTTAAGGACGCCATTTTGAAAATTTTATTCGAATGTCAGATTTTGTCCAGTTACGAGCCTTGATTGGGTAGTTTTCGACAGTGGCTCTGTAACAGGACAAAATCTGACATTCGACTGAAATTTTCAAAATTGCGTCCTATGGTAGTTTGTAGTTCCATATTTCGCCATTCTACAGATAAGTTTGTGGGTACCTACTTTTGTCGATTGAACAGTGAATTGTATTATCATTCGAGTCAAATGGTTGCCTAGCATGTTGCCTAGATAAGAGTAACCAAGGTGATAACAATCAATAATCTACCTTGATTCATTGGGGTCTCTCTAAATCGTATATTGCTCTAAATTTTAGTTTCACACGTACCTACGTACTTGTTAATAAATTTTATTCAGTGAATAAATCATAATAATATGATTTAAGAATGTAGCATTCGTTATTGAATTCGTACAACGTGGCGTTCACCCCTCACCTTCGTAATAAGTGCCACTGAATGCCAAACGGGGTAGACCCGAGTCATGGAGGAGGCTTCTGCTCGACAGCCAAATCAATTGGGTCACAAGGTACCAACGAATTCTACATAGGTAATATTGTTACTTATTTAATAATTCTATGATTAGCTACTATTTCGAGGCTCCCTTTTAAGCATTCTGATGAATCGGTTGCGTCATCTGCACTAAAGAAAATCGCTGCTGAAAAAATACGCATTTAAAATATTTTGACACATCTTGACGAAGCGACCGCATCATCTTTAGCGCTCGGAATGGACCTGAACGTACCGGAGCTCAGCTCCTGTTCATGAAATTCCCGAGATTATCGCTATGTATCGCGGAAAAAATAAATATATAAAAGACAGTTACTATATTTGACCGTCTGAGCGTGGTATGTATATTTATTTTATAATACATACCTACAATAATTATTACATAAACATGTAAATATTTTCGTAAAATTATCGAGCGCTCCGGTTCGTACAATCTTCCATTTCAAGCGCTGATCATCTGCTTCATGGAAACCGCCGCAGTTCATCAGGAAATGGATGAACAGAAAACATATTATTGTTTTAATGTGGTTATGTATAAATAATATCTGAATATTATTTTGTTGTCATATTGTTATAGGAGGAAATACAATGATTTTGCCTTGAATCGAGCACATTGCATACATAATGATTAAGTACGAAATAATTCTGAGTATTCTAGTTACGGCTATAATAATAATAGTATTTATGTTTTTTTGCAAACTATTGAAATGCTTACAATTTGGTACATTATTATTTTTTATTTATTTGAAAAAGACACGTTGAGTACCTACATAACAAATTATTAATTCAGAACGTTCACAACATGACATTTAGAATAAAAATTACAAGTAACCAGTTAGAGATAAAACAAGGTAGAGAAAAAAACAAAGCAAAAATAGTTTTATATAAAAGAAATAAGATTTAAAAAAAACAACAATAATTCAAAAAAATACAAATTAAACAATAAAATAGAATTTAAAAAACATAATATATAATGGATCGCAAAAAATATCAGCATCTCTAGGGAGCGCATTGACCAGCCGCACAGCCCTCGCTATTGATGCCTGGTGAGCCTGACATGAGGAAACAGCTTTCACCCAAAATAGGTCATGGCTGCTGCGACCACGCATGTAATTGACGGGTGCGTAAAAATTCAAATTCTCTAGAATATCGGGATTGAAAACGATACCACGTGAGAGCAGGGAAAAATGCTTTAAGAGCAGAAGTGACCTACGAGCTTCATGAGAATGAAAGGCGAGCATGCCTTGAAGAAAGTTAGTAGGAAAATACTCGTTTAAGAAGGTGTCAAAAGGAAAATAATTACTTATAAACTTTAAAATAAAGATGACGAAGAAATTTTTTCTGAACACGCTCTAAAACAAGCTTATAGGAAAACTCATAAGGACTCCAGATAATGGAGCCATACTCAAGAATACTCCGTACTAACGACACATAGAGTGTGCGTAAAACAGTTGGATTCTTGAATGACTTGGCTTGTATCATGACAAATCCTAGAAGCTTGCTCGCACGCAATGCCGTAGAAGTGATGTGTGAGCGAAATGATAAACGTGAGTCAAACAATATGCCAAGATCTTTAATTTCTGATTGACGCTTCAGTAATCTATTTAACATATTGTAGTTGAATATAATTGGAGATCTTGATTTCGAAAAGCTAATACACATTTGTCAGTATTAAATTCGAGTTTATTTTTTTTTCGCCCAAATTTCAATTGAATTGGGATTATTTCGTAATATGTGACAATCTAATTCACTGCGAATTGACGCATATAATTTTAAATTATGTTATAGCACAGCTGTTTAACCAAGCGCGATTTAAATCACATGCAATTGTGTTTATGACGAACTAGGGCCGCAGATAAAGGCAGGGCTGCTATATCCAATAGATCAAGTATACACAACAGGATCTACAATATGGGTAGGTACCTAAACAAAACTATAACGAACGAAAAATAGATAATATTTTAATGATGAAAACAATTCAGGTGATTTGAGTCACGTTTTTTAATGCGTTTAAAATCACTGATGAATGACTGCATTACCGAAACGCAAACTTTTTTGTTGTTGTTTGACAAATGCAAGGCCTACTACTTCTAGTCATTGGGGGCCTTTTTTCGTAATAGTTTGAAATCAAGAAAATATTCACTGACGTCCCTTGGGAGAGGCCATGACACGAAACTCTAAATTTAGACAGTAGGTAGGTACTGAGATATCCCGGGTCCTGTGGCTAGCTCGGGATGTTGGTAGGACCCGGGATTCACAAAAATTAAATAATAAATAGAAATAGGTAGCAGTAAAATGAAAAAGTCTTGATTGTTTCGTTCAGAGAACGTGGTTTTTATATTTTAGCTATATCGACACACCATCAATTCACAATATTATTCTTACACATTTCCGTCACTTAATATTACTGCTTAATCTCTAATTCTCTATATCCGTTTATCTAACTAATTTTTCACGTCCATGCGTGGTTATGTCGTTTCTTTTTTTCCCCCGAGTCGTGAGGACCGATGTTGCCTATTTCAATGGCGACCCTCTACTCTCTACTGACTTTTTTCTATCGAACAGTGCTGCCATCCTTCCCTTGCATACTCCTTATTATTAAATCTCTTTTGCTTTCGTCTCTTTTATTCGGCAAATCACATTCTTCTCTGACATACTATTATTATAATTAGATACAATTCTTACGTGCTAGGTACATGTTGAATATTTTGACAGTTAATCAAAGAATTTTGGACGTACGTACGCCCATTGTTGACTAGGAGATCAGGTGATATGGTTATACCTAATAAATAATTTAATCTATCAGGAGAGGCCCAATAATCATGGGTGTGACAGTACCCACTAGTGCTATCCAGACGTATTCTGCAGGCACCAAACGCAGAGACTGCAACCGTCGCACTGGACTAGCCAGTTCCTCACCGGCCATGGCAACTTCGCCGCCAAGCTTCATGGGTTTCGCTCAATCGAAGATGGGCCGGGTTGTACCTGCGGGCATGACCAGCAAGACGCTGAACACGTCATTTGGGATTGCCCGGGTCCGTCCTCACACGGGCCCAATTGGCCACGCGGACCTGATTGCAATAGGGGCCAATTTTGCGGCATTTGAAAAATTTGCAGCGTCATTATCATATCATCAGTACGCGGGTACATAGGGCGCATCACGCCGGCGGCCAGCAGAGCTGGATCTCACTTTCTCACTTTCTTTCTAGAGTCAATCTAAGCACCGAGGTGCATGGTTGCAAATAATCGGTCCCGTGCGGCTCCGTTCGTGACGAAATGTGAGCAATTAAATATTCATTATGTCGCAATACAGCGCTGTGGAAGGCGGCCGTGCATAATCCACGACTGTACAGACACGGCGGGTGGAGGAGGGTGTAGTACCTAGTGCTAGTTATTTCTCGTACTTCGAATGCGATATGATGAACAGTTGATTGTTGCATATTGAAGTAAATGCTGAGAATTTTTACAAAATAGAAAATCTTCATTTATTGCGAACCACACAAAAATAGACTTCACCAAATCAACCCACCCCATACCAGAGTAGATCTCAATCATGCTTATCATAAGGCTCTGAAATATGGCCCCCACATCTTCAAGAAGTATGCGGGGCCCCCTACCAATCTCTAAGGTTAAAGACAGTGTGATACTCTCCAGTAGCATTTTCCAAATGGTGTTTGAGGTAAAATTAATGGTATCCAGTGTATTTTTAGCGGTTTTTTGTATTTTTTTAAATACATCCACTTGAATTATGACTAGTGCTTGGGTTAGGAATAATTAGTTGTCGAGTATTGACACACAACAATCACAAATTACATCCCTCCCACAATCACTTTTAAACTGTTAATACTCGCGAAGTGAAATAGAGCCGCATGCTACTTTTTTACAATTAGGGCAAATTTCTAATGTGTGTTTATATCACGTACCTGATTGACCTGCCACACCGCCCCCCCCCCCTGGGGCCTTTGACCTTTGTTAACCTTTGTTATAGATTAATTGGAAATATTTGCGACGAATATTTTCTTTTTCGAAATATGTTAATAATAATTCATCGCGATAATTCTATGAGTACCTACCTACCTATATTTGAAGAGTTTTGTTTAAGGCCATACATCAGTTGAGACACGGTCTAAAAAGATCGTCGCTAGGCGATGCGCGGATTGCGGGACGCGGGTGCAAATGAGGCATGTCAAACCAAATATAATTTGTGTTATAAATCCAACATGTGTCCATTTAATGTTCTGTTTATTGTTTTATCAGTAACAATAATAATATATTCATTGACATGTTTTCTTTTTAAAGTAAATGGGTAACGTTTTAAGTCATCTTTACACGATTTAAGAATTATTACGGCCGTCGCCATCATGAACCAAAATGACGTGTTTCCAGCTCTACATTCTCTCTCCGAATGGGAGCGAGTGCAAAATTTCGTCGCTCCTATGGTTGAAAATTATTTGCCGTTTCACTGATGAATCACCTTAATGTTATTTAATTTTTGTTGATTTCAGTCTATATATTTGCGTTTTAGTAGCATAAAACTAGGTATACACTAAATTTAATATACAATAATATAGTAGTAAGTAATGAAAAAATAACGTTCAATTCATTTTTGAAAAAAACATATACGTGTATGCTTTCTTAATACTGAAAATACCGGTATTTTGGATTATTGAAACCGGTATTTCGGTATAGATAAATAATTGAATACAGGTTTTGAAATACCGGTATTGCAATCCCTATTTGGAATATACCTATAAGATTATTATTACACGTACGGTGGCCACGCGGCTTAAGCGTTGGACTATCACGGCGTGGGTCCCAGGTTCGAATCATAGGTCTGGCAAGTACATATATTGTTTTTCAATTTGTGTGTGAGTCAGGGTATGAACCTAATAGGTTGAGCAAGTGGCTGACATCCATTTATCGTAGAAACAAAATCTGTTAATACAAACCTTTACTCTGTGGAGACCCATATGATCATATTAGGATCGGACATGGTCGGGGAAAAAAATAAGATTATAATATTCCTACATGCGTTTAATGATGATGAAATGCGTTGTGCGCGATTTGCATAAAAAAATGTACGTCAGGCCAATGCGACACTGTTTGAAAGAACACTGCCTTATCAATTTACCATATCTATACAATCGTAAAGTTTTAATGGCACCCCAATATAAGCATTACATTGAATATGAAAACATAAGTCTTTCTCTTGTGGAAGTGTAATGTAATGTGATATATGTATGTCAGTTCTCGTGTGAAAATTATATTAAGATTAATTATGTACCGTAAATTGTTTCATACGCGTTTTCCAAAAATATTATTACCAATTGCTCAATTGACTTCATGTATATAATATCATTATCTATGATATTATTTTTTTAGCCATAATCAATAGATTATAAAGCTTCGTGTCGTATTGGGGATACTTGCAAATAAATTACCTACATCAGAAGTTAAATAACATGATCACAAATAAGTCAGAGGTATTATAATATAATAATATTCTTAAATAAGTATGTTAACTGACTAAATTCGCGGGACGATAATAATCCGTTAATTATATTTTAGATCAACGGCATAGAAAACATTGGATATCATGTCAATGAAGAGGACCTTACAGAACGAAATACTGACCATGCCGACAAATCTCCTGATGATGGAAAAGAGAAAGTGGGTGATGATAAGACTGATAAGGTATGTGCATTTTATCACGTTTTACTTAGCCCGTATTCTTGTTTGTCCGGTGGTTGTTTGTCCAGTACAAATCTTGAAATCGATTTTTAACTAACTTCCCGACTAGCTAGACATTCGAAACTTTTAGAATATATCAGAACACGATGCCAATGCATTATTTTAATACGTTTAGCCATCTTTAAGTAAAATTGAATTCATTTTTAGTGAAATCTGTTTTGTATGAAAAGTTATTTCGGAAGAAATCCGTGAAAAGTAAAATACTATTATTGGTTGATAAGGAGGTGGTCCTAGCAACTAAATTATTAATATATAGATACGTGCGTTACTATGGAAATCAAAATGACATTTCAGTATTCTATATTATTTGTTTGTTTGTTGCAAAATAGCAAAAAAAATATTTGTTGACATTTGCCTCGTTTTTCCTAAATAGAATTGTCAAGTTTATATGATTCAACAGAAAATTTAAAAACGTGGTATATGAAAAGTTCTTTGTATCTTGTAATTATTTAAAACTGGCTTCACAACCTTTGGGTGTAGGCCTCATTGCAGTAGCGAAGGGTGCAGTTAAACATTGTCATTTAAATGTATTTGTTTTCATTGAACTAAGGCTACAATGTGTACATAGTTTTTTTTAAATACAATTAAACCCTGTCTGATACAAGACATAGTAGATGATATTAAAAAATATTCATTTATCTATAAAATATCTAAAATTATGCCATTTAACCATACATAATTTTAGATATTTCTTACGAAAACTAACCAACACCATCTGTAATAATATAATATATCATATTCTTAATTCAACGAAAATTTATATTTAAAATATAATTTATATGAAATCTTGAACCAATATTGAAGCTCGATTTGATATTAATAATAATTATTTCAAGTTATACATATTTATATTTTTATAAAAATCGATGTTTTTTTTAAATAAACATAAAAAATATTAAAACTATGAATTAGTCAAAAATCTGTATGAGGAAAAATTTAAAACTTAATAACTTAACTAATTTTTTATAATAAATATGACCATAAAATATAATGTAATAACAACGTAACTGTAGACATAAATATTATGTACTTAACAAATTCAGGTTTTTTTTTTGCAATTGTACTTAAATTTATCTTTGACTTAAATTTCTTTTTAAAGTTTTCAGATACATATTTATTAATTAATACAGTTGAAATTGTAAAATTATCAAAAAAAATGTCTCAAATTGCAAGCTTCGTATTTTTCCGCTAGGTGCCTCAGTTGGTATAATCATCCCCCTTAAGGGCGGCACTTTGCCTAAGTACGTCATTGAGTTCAAATAACTTTTGGAAGAAATAATGAATAACCCCTCGGCTTCGACATTGCTAAAGGGGTTAGGAAAACCTATCATAATATAGTTACAATATTATTATATTCATTTAAAGGGGTGACAGTGGCGATGGACCCAGTCATTTAATACGCCTATGGACAGTCATAAAAGGACATAATATTGAATAAAAATCAGACGTATCTTTCATAATCAGAAATGCTACGTAAATACGAAATATTAATGCTGTATAATATTATGTTTAGGCATCCAAGCCCGATGAAAGGCCAACCTGGTCCAATGGCTTGGAGTTCCTGATGTCTTGCATCGCGATGTCGGTAGGCCTCGGAAACATCTGGAGGTTTCCTTTCACAGCATTCGAGAATGGAGGAGGAGCATTCTTGATTCCTTATATCATCGTCCTGTTGCTGGTTGGAAAGCCTATGTATTATCTGGAGATGATCCTGGGTCAGTTTTCTGGAAGGAATTCCGTCGTTGTTTGGGAGGTGAATCCAGCAATGCGAGGTAAATAATTTAATGTATAATTTGTATATACGAGGGGGCGTTCATAATTTATCTACTTCAGCGGGAAAACAGTGATAGATTAAAATAATAATTTCAATTTAGAGAGCGCTTATGACCAGTTAATAATAAGGCCAATAGTTAAAGTTTGTCGCAATTAAGCATGGCATTTTTGTAGCATAGTGGTAATCATGGCCCCCACAAGGGGGGGGCTGACAGGACTCTATCTTGCCTGCGGGCCCGGCGTGGCAAGCCGACCAGTTAAATGAGAAAAACACACCACAAATTTGCTCTAATAGTAAAAAAGTCGCCTGCGGCGCTATTTTCCTAAATGATTATTAACATTTAAAAATGTGTCTGTGCGATATAATTTGATGTGATATTTTGATTGATATAATTAAATGATAATTCACGCGTAGAATTTTGTTATATAAATATTTTGTGTGTTTTCTGGCGAAGGGTTCCATGTTACTTGGGTATCTACCACAAAAGGAGGTCGCGATCAGTGCTTCATAATTTATGCTGAGTGCTGATAACTCAATAAATCAACTGGATTTATTTAAAAATCGGTAAAAACACACGTAATACCCTTAACCCTAGGGTTCCGTGGAAACCATGTTGGGAATACTGCTGTAAAAATCACACTGCCCTTAACCTTAGCGATAGGTAGGGGGCCCCGCCATAGATCCTATCCTGGGGGCCCGCTTTAGGATGTGGGGGCCACTGTGGTAATGCACAGGGCGCGGAACCCAAGAGACATAGGCTCGATTCCTGCCGGTTGTCTTACTTTTTTCGAAAAATATTTTTTCTATTGGCTATATTTTAGAGTGTTTTCAAAATTATGATGTTCAAAAATATGTTAATTTTTCCTTTTGATAATGCAGTTCCACAGTGAATATGCATCTAAAAAGAATAATAACTTCATAAATATAAGAAACTATGACAAATTTTATTTCGTCATAAAAAGGTGAAAATATTTTCTTATCGTAAAACAATTAAGAATCAGTTTTTTTGGTTAAAAAAATATGCACATTGCATAGGTACCCACCTAAAGCGATCCGCATAAAGAGAATCGTGTATGCTTATCAGTATAACTGCATACTAGCGCAAAGTGTTCAGCCAGTGTGTGCTTCCCGTAATCAGGTTATATGCGTGTGAAACATGGACCCTAAGTAAAAGGGAGATCCAGAAACTTAGAGTAGCATATCGTAGTATGGAGAGGTGCACGTTGGTCATAACGCGAAAGGACAAAAAGCGGAATGATTGGATAAGGAAACAGACAAGAGTTCGCTAAAAACTTCAAACGGAAATGGGCTGGCACATAGCTCTCGAAGAAGGGACAATCGCTAGAAAAATCTAGTCATCCAGTGCTACCCAAGAGGTGAAAAACGTCTGCAAGGTAGACCTAGAGGCTGCTGGATCGATGGAATGGTTAAGTTCTGCGGACGTACGTGGCAAAGCAACGCACATGACCGAGATAAGTGGAATCAGCTTGGAGAGGCCTTCATCCAGCAGGCTGATGATGATGATGATGATAATGATGATGATACGTAATATGTACCTAGGTCGGTACCTTGTCCGGAAATTTGTACGTATGCAGTTCGCCGTATCACACTTCACCGTAAAATATATGGTCGTATATTAAAGACCGTCCAACCTCTTTGTGTCGTATAGTAGGTACCTACTGAGATAAAATCCATGTCGAAATAAAACACGGTTCTTGTCGGTTTACAGGAAGCCAGCGGCAAATAAATTTTGAAAATAGCCGATATACTGGATTATTTGCTAGGTTAGGTTAGGATCTAATAAAATTGGAACATTATTGTCTGCATTGTTACACGAAAAACGCGTAATTTTTTCATCTCGGTGCTATAGAGATGGCCGTATAGCATACGGACATCTCTTTCCGATGTAAATATGTAATACGTACAATTTACATGTTAACAGGTCAGTACTAGAACAGCAATGGCAAATACGTGGCACGCGTGCCCGACTTGGCACGCTAAAAGTTTTTGACGGCACGTCAAAAAATAAATTCCTTTAATTTTTTATTATTCAATACAATTTTTTTTAAACTTGCAAAAGCATGCCTGATAATTTTATATAATATGTTAAAAAAACTAGTAATCTCGTTGTTGACCATTTTTTTCTTCCACGTACTCGTGTGAAATTATTTTTTATTTTACAACGTTTTTATTAGCTCGTATTCTTGTTTGTCCGGTGCCAATGCATTCTTTTAATACTTTAGCCATCTTTAAGTAGAATTGAATTCATTTTCAGTTAATTCTGTTTTGTATCAAAAATTATTTCGGAAGAAATCCGTAATCCAATCCACTACACGTACGCTACTATGGAAATCAATATGAAATGTCAAAAAAACTGACATTTTAGTATTATTTCTATCAAGTACAATTTTTTTTGATCGTTTAAGCTAGTCATGTCACGTTTATATGATTCAACAGAAAATTTAAAAACGTTGTATATAAAAAGTTCTTTTTATCTTGTAATTATTTTTATCTTAAGCCGCTTGATTTATAGATATGTCTTAAAATGAGGGAAATATAGTAAAAAAGTAAAACAGAAGGAGGTGAAATAAACACGTCCCTATGCTTAAATTATTATTTTAGTCATATAATATTATTGTAAAAGTCTGTGAAAATATTTTCATATGAACGAAGCAAAGGAGACAGAAACACATTACGAAAGTTTGAAAATCTAAGGCAGACAGTAAGTTAGTACATCAATCGAGTCAGTTTAATTCGTGATCGCGATCTCGATTGAAGTATAATGATCAGCAGGGACGCACCAAGCTGGGGTGTTAAGGCTATACCTCAGTTGAGGCACGGTCTAAAAAGATCGTGGCTAGACGATGCGCGGATTGCGGGTCGCGGGTGCAAATGACGCGTGCCAAACGAAATATAATTAATTTGTCATATAAATCCAACATGCGTCCATTTAATGTTCTGTTTATTGTTCTATTAGTAACACTAATAATATATTCATTGACATCTTTTCTTTTTCAAGTAAATGGGTAACGTTTTTAGTAATCTTTACACGATTTAAGAATTAATACCCCCGTCGCCATCACGAAACAAATTGAAGTGTTCCCAGCTCGACGTTCTCTCTCCGAATGCCAGCTAGTCCAAAATTTCGTCGCGCCTATAGTTGAAAATTATTTGCCGTTTCACTGATGTATCGTCTTAAGGTTGCGAAACACCAGGGCGGCAGTTAAATATAAAAGGTGTCTATATAGGCTATCTGTATTAATGGCACCCAACTCGAGCAAGTCAGCAGCTACGTCTATCTCGGACAGCAGGTGCCCATAGACGGACGCATGCACGATGAAATTGCTCGCAGAACAAAGCTGGGATGGAGTGCTTTCGGACGTCTTAATAGAATCTTCAAGAATGACCTACCATTATGTCTTAAGCGTAGGGTATTCAACCGATGTATGCTGCCCGTGCTCACGTATGGCTGCGAGACGTGGACCCTCAACACGAGAGATGTCCAAAGGCACAGCGAGGCATGGAGAGGTGTATGTTGGGCATCACGCGAAAGGACCATAAGAGAAACGAATGGGTTAGGAAGCAGACAGGAGTACGCGATGTAATAGACGTTGCCAAACAGCTGAAATGGAGATGGGCGGGGCATATTGCTCGCCGAAAGGACGGCCGCTGGACAAATGCCGTCATCCAATGGTACCCAAGGGACACGAAACGGCCACAGGGTCGCCCTAAAAGCCGCTGGATTGACGAATTGATAAAGTTCGGCGGAAATAGACACAGGACTGATAGAGTTGGAGGAAACTTGGGGAGGCCTTCATCCGGCTGATGATGCTATGAAAATGATCCCGCCGTTCCATAACAATGGCCCACATTTTCAAATTGTATTCAAATTGAACGTCTAATGGAATGCCTGCCTTGTGACTAATCTAACTGCAAGGTGATCTGATGTGGACCCATCCCTGCGCAATGTATTGTTATCTTTGCTTATCAAATTTTATGGTGAAAACAATGCTTTATTACTTGACAGATTCCTGAGAACTTATTAACATGTTGAATGTCCTCAATTACATTGAGATAAAACGATGAGTCTAGGTGCAATTAAGTAATAATGCCATCAAACTAAGTCAGTGTGTTTAAGAATCAACTTGGTATGTCCTCAAAAAAACCAGAAACTCGACGAAAGCGTAACTAAAGAAAGACTGACGCACACAAAATTGATTCACCAGCTATTTTTGATAAAGCCTAGTTCTACTACAGCAGGGGTGGCGAACCTATGGCACGCGAATGTTTTGTGTCGAAGAGAAAAATAATACATATAGGTATAACTTATATTTTTTCTACAAAATGTTTTACAAATACCTAAATATATATTATATAACTAGCTGACCCGGCAAATGTTGTTCTGCCATATAAATTATGTATAGTGAATATTTTGGTTGTTAAATAAAAAATAACTAATGTATTGTAAGTGTGTGGGGATGGGATCTATGAAAGAAAGAGGAATGGAGCGCTGTAGACGATGACCGCCGATAAAAACAAAAAACACCAACCATTCATTTTCTCAATTCAATGTATTTCATTAAAGTAACGGACATATTCATTGTTTGATCTCTTAAAAGTTAAATGTAAAGTGAAAAAAAGTAATATATTTTTTATCCTAAAGTAGGAAAATGAAATAAAACTTATATTTTTAAATTAGCATTTGTGCGCAGATACTTTCATCAACAATTATCAATGTATGAAACCGAGACTTAAATAGAGTAAGTAGTTTATCAAAAAAATCTTTTTTAATGACTGCATTAATGCATTCGACAAATTCGAACGCATAATTTTTACTTCGCCAGCTTTCGGGAATATCTGTGTATTTAGAAACATGATTATGATTATCTTGTACAGAAAGCATACAAGCATTAAATTTTATTTTGATAGCCAATAGTACATTATCAATTAACACTTTGACTAGATCGCAACCAGATTTTTTTGCGCTCGGCAATCTCAGTCTTATTCTTTTATTTTTCGGGTGTTTCCGTTATCATTTTCAAACGTCCACCTCTTTACAAATTTTTCAATTTCGTAATAGCATCCCGGTGTACCTTTTGACTTAAATGCCTTTTTAAAAGATACAACCTCCATTCAATCCACTTCTTTCCAGACGTGAATTCTCCTTGCATATTTTCTGCGGAGCATATGATGCATTTGATACAATCATCTGTTTCCGAATGAACAAAAATATATCACCAATTCTTACTTTTTTCGAATGCATTAGATGGCATTTCTGTTTAGACGATTTCAGAGAGCCATTCCAATTTAAATTTATCGCAGGATTTCTTCTTAATGATCGCATTTGATATATCACATCCACTCCTTTTAGACGTTTTTAGGGGATATTTTTTCTATAATTAATAAGTATAATTGTATTACTTATATGTAACTGTGCAAGCAATCGTATCATTCACTTGAATTTTTTGTTACTTACACTGAACACACCTGTAGTTGTTACTAAAATCTGGCAAAGGAAACTTTCTTTTACAAAATGTTTGTGTGAGGACTGTGCGGGAGATGAAGACATGTGTGCGGACATTGCTGACGACATATTCATAAACCAATATAATAATAAGAACATATTTTACGAGATATGAGCCAAAACGATATTTAAAACTGATTTATCACGTTAATGTTTCAGGAGTCGGTGTGGGCCAGTTGATAGCAGCATTTTGCATTGCGACCTACTACGTTTCCATCATGGGATTGACGCTGTTTTACCTGATTCAGTCGTTCAGCGCTCTGCTGCCGTGGTCAGTGTGCCAGGAAGAATGGGGAGACGATTGCTTCTCAGCGTCAGACAAAAACAATTCTGGCCACAATCTGAATAAAACTACCAGTACAGAATTGTATTTCTTGTAAGTTATCCAATATGCTGAAGAACAAATTATAATTATTATAATAATATGTACCTAATTAAAGGTTTTATAAGGGTTCATTATGAAACACGTACTAAAACCCTTCAACCCTTCCCAACACTTCTTCAAAATAACCTTTTACCTCAACTGTCTAAATTACGTAACATTCTTGAGACAAATAGATTGTTTTAAAATTATCGATTTCGATTAGAGGTGAGATGGAAATACTGTCACCAATTTGTGTACTCATGTTTCGGATGAAACTACCCATACTAAGTATTTGTGGCCCAATAAACTTATTCCAAAAAACCTTGTGATGATAATATCATCGCGAGTCGCTGTTCTGTACACTCGCCAGTTGGTAGACTTTCAACACTATTGACATTAAATGCGCACGAACGAAATAGCACTTGAATATAGGTATATTTTAATTTATTAGTCTATTGCGTTCGAATTTATGAATAATAGGTCATAAATTTTGTGTCGCAGCACAGTGGTGAGATGACGCACAGGCTTGTTGTATACCGCTCAAAAAATGTTTAAAATTTTAAAAAAAATCACTGTTATTCATTTTTGTTAACAATAATATTGTAACCTAACAGAAAAACAACTCATAAATTAAAAATTGTATAATAAATGGGACTTTTCGACAAGCGGAGTTCAGCGTATTTTTAGCGATTATATTGAAGCCGATACACAGTCTGGAGTCGATACGTATTTTAAAATACTAATAATATGGAGTTGGGTTTAGTTTCAGTTGAGTATGAAACTTTTGTCGCATACGCGCGCCAAACGATCTATATAGTATTCCAAATACGAGTAAGTATTTTGGAACAAGTTTATATACTAAGTATTTTTTTATACTGGTAGTAAGTATACTTAGTCTTTAAAATCGACCAGTTTTCCCATATCTAATTTCGACATAATGTTCCTGTGGAAAGAAAATGTGTGTATATTGTATTTATTTTGTTTCGTCAAATTTTCTAAAACAGTAGACAACTCGTCAGATTATAATATCAAACCTGTTTGTGATTTTTACAGGAAAGAAGTATTGAATGAATTTGATGACATCAACAGTGGAATAGGTTAGTTAATGTTAATTCACTATGTGAAATAAAAATATGAATATTTTTCGATGTGCGGCAGTGGCAAGGGGTTGAAATTAGGCTTTTAAGATTCAACATAAATAATGCACACTAAACTTTGTCAGTCATACTTATTTGTTTTCATTGAATTAAGAATAAAATTTGCAGAAGATGCTGGTTAGTTTTTTTTAAATCAAATTAAACCCTGCCTAAACCAAACCATAATAGTTTTGATATTTTATGAACGATCCGATAAAATAGTGCACATTTTTTCAGTCGTACTTCTTTGTTTTTGTTGAATTAAGAATACATAATATTATAGATGGTGTTGGATAGTTTTTTTAAATTCATTAAGCCCATTCGATTCGGTTCGATTCCCGGTCAGGACACAATATTTATGTGATTTTCTCAAAGCCTGGGTGTTTGTGATTGTTCAAAATTACTAGCAACCACCTTGTACGAAAAAGCAAGGACATATTTATTAATAATTCAAAAAAAAAATAGATATTTTATAAATAAACGAATATTTCTTGACTAGTATCTACTATGGCTTCGATAAGGCAGAGTTGAATTGAATTTTAAAAATTAACAAACACTATCTAACGTTGTAGTCTTAGTTCAATTAAAACAAATGCATTTGACCGACAAAATTTAGTATATGTCGGATCTACGATATACGACAGTCTACCTCCATCCTTCATCACTAGTGTGCGGAATATACCACTAAATACATATTATGACTATGGTCAAACATGTATACCATGTCACTTACGAATGTTCTATCACTCATTCACGAAGAGAGAAGAAAGTGATAATGATATTCATCTTCGCGGGGTAAAAAGCTACCCTGTGGGTACTATAGGTTTGTCAGCTTTGACTTCAGTTGATTTCATTGCTTAGCTTTTAATAAGTGTAATTTATCAAACATGGATGACGTCAATTTAATGCACTGTATATTTTTCTTAATTTCAGGAATACCAAATTGGCGATTAACATTGTGTCTGTTGGCAGCGTGGATTGGAGTATTCTGCGTTATGATGAGAGGAGTCAAGAGTTCTGGAAAAGCGTCTTACTTCTTGGCTCTGTTTCCTTATGTCATCATGTTCACGCTCCTCATTAGGTGAGCTCTAAAAATCACATTCTATTTCGATAACACAATATATTTAAACACTTTTCGTCTGCCGGGCTTCAAATCATTCTTAGGAGTTGAAAACGAATGCAGAATTGCTCAAGTAGTTAGCTACATAAGTATTTAAATTCTACTTCACATAAAAACGATCCAAAGATCCATCTTGTACAAAACTTGATTCTTTACGTTTGTCTTTGTGGATTATAAACGCAGCAGACCAGAAAAGAATCGATGCTTTAAGATGTGGTTATCGAGGCGTGTGCTCGGGTGCCCTTGAACTGTCAGGACTAGAGATGGGAAAACTGGTCGATTTTGAAGACTAAGTATACCTACTTACTACCAGTATAAAAAAATACTTAGTATATAAACTTGTTCCAAAATACTTACTAGTATTTGGAATACTATATAGATCGTTTGGCGACAAAAGTTTCATACTCAACTGAAACTAACACCAACTCCATATTGTTAGTATTTTAAAATAGTGTCGGCTCAGGGAACTCAGACTGTGTATCGGCTACAATATAATCGCTAAAAATACGCTGAGCTCCGCTTGTCTAAAAGTCCCATTTATTATAAAATTTTAAATTTATGAGTTGTTTTTCTGTACCTAATGTTACAATATTATTGTTAACAAAAATGAATAACGGTATTTTTTTTAAATTTTAAACATGTTTTGAGCGGTATATAACAAGCCTAAGCCTGTGCGTCATCTCACCACTGTGCTGCAACACAAAATGTATGACCTATTATTATTCATACTAATAAATTAAAATATACCTATATTCAAGTGATATTTCGTTCGTCCGCATTTAATGTAAATAGTGTTGAAAGTCTACAACTGGCGAGTGCACAAAACAGCGACTCGCGATGATATCATCACAAGTTCATCACTAGTTCATCACTAGTATGGGTAGTTTCATCCGAAACTTGAATACACAAACTGGTGACAGTATTTCCAACTCACCTCTAGTCAGGACTCAGGGCTACCAACAAATCCATCCATAAGGGGTAAGGATAAAATGCCGACTCTTAACTATCTGTTCGAGACAAATTCTTCAGTTCTTTGACTATGCTATTGGGGGAAGGGGGAGGTTAGAGACGGATAATATATTATAAAAAGTGATTATGGTTAGTAGTGTGATTGTTATAAGAGGAATAGGAAGAAGAACTATACGCAGGATTGATCAAGTAAAAAAAAAAATTACAGAAACTTCATTGGTGTTAGCAATCTGCACAGATAAGTCCAAAAATAGCTGCAGGAGAATCGTAAACAGAAGAGGATCTGCTCATGAAGACCGCGATCCTCATCATTATTTTATATGATTTACCAAATAGAATTGGCGGTTAAATTCTCATAGATTTAATGCGTACACAATCTCTGACAGTTCGTACGGTGTGTTAATATTATATGATATGCAGCCAATGGGGTTTTATATCGTTATGGTGCAGTCTTGTCCAAACTGAAGGTGGATAGTGTACGATTTTCACTAATTATAAGGGCGTATCCACCTTGAGCGCAATTAAAAAATCAAACCGCACCGCCAATATCAATCTCCTATCATTGCAACTCCTTCCAAGTGAGCCGCCAGTTGGGGACTGCAATACATTGGAGATCATCTTTCATTCCGTCCAGCCACCGGAGTAATGGACCCTTCGGCTTTGCAGCTGCGATGACAATGCTTCGTCCATTATAATACCACGTCCCGCCCTCAGAGTCTCTTTTTTAGTCATCACTTGTAGTGTGTAAATGAAGATATGTGAAAAAAGATCCTTTATATTTTTAGAGCAGTAACTTTGGAAGGAGCAGTTGATGGAATTATATTCTTTATCACACCAGATTGGAGTCAGCTTTATAATCCGCAGGTAACAATCCTTTCCAAATTCTTACTATTCGTACTAGTGACTAGGCCAAGGTGGGTGCACTTCTTTACACTTGCGAATATGTACGTATATAATATAATTGCGTATATTCAGTATTGAATAAAAATAAGTCAATAAAACAACACGGTCGTGGAAAAATCCTGATGCATCATCATGAGTAGAGTTGGGTATTTCCCGAGAAAATCTCAATCTCGAGATTCGGGATTTCCAGAAAAGAATTCTCGAGAATTCTCGAGATATCTCGAAAATTTAAAAAAAAATCCTAAAATCAGTGTAAAAACAGACAAATTCAAAAAAAATGTTTTTATTTACGTAAGAAGACAAACAAAAAAAGAAGTAGGAAAACGAAAATTATTCATAACATTATTTAATAAAATAGAATTTCAAAAAACATAGACTATCAATGGCTACGTCTGACAATCACCTACGCTTTTGAGACACAAAATTCCCTGATGTTGAAAAATTGCGCTCATTTTGAGTCGACGTTGGCATAATTGTGTTTGATGGCCCGTTCAGTTTCATTTAATTAATATTTTTTTAAATTAATATCTATTTGATAATAAAGAAATCCCGAATCTGTAGAAAAGATTCTCGAGATCCGGGATTTCCCGAAATGTTAAGAATTTCAATTCTCGAGAATTCCCGTCGGGAAATTCCCGAAACCCAACTCTAATCATGAGCACAGTACCTACATCCAAAAAAGTTTGATCATTCCTGAAACAGAAAATGATTAAAAAAAACTTCTACAAAACGTTTTTTATGGCTAGAGATAGTTAAAAAATGTATTAACAGGCATCCACGATGGCATAGTGGCTAACACGTCGCGTCGGTGTGTTGTGGGTCTGGCACACATATTGTTTTTCAATGTGTGTTTGGAGTCGAAGTATGGACCTACTAGGTTAAGCAAGTGGCTAACATCTATTTCTCGTAATTAGGGATTCCAATCCCGGGATCCCGAGCTGTTTTCGGTACCTATGAATCCCGGGATTGATAAACATAATCCCGAAACTTTCGGGATTGATTTTTTTATCATTTTTTTATGGAAAATAAAATAAAAACGAAAATATAACAGAAAAAATACTTTTAATAACAAATAACTACATTAGAAATAAACTGAGTTTGAATGAAATTTGATTTATACCCATATGTAAGTTGCAGATTCATTTTATTTTGTTCACATATATAAATAAAAATGAGAAAGATTGGACAAAAACAATGCTTAGCACTATTAACAAAGTAATTCCACCATGGTCTCATACGTTTTACGGCAGTTTCGTATTTAACTGACTAATTAGATTTATGAAGCGGAAAGGCCATAAGTACACTATGATTTGCTTTACTATTTTAAATCTCGCTAACCCATTCATTAAGTCTTTACTATCAGAAACAGCAACCTCATATTAAATTCACATTATTATTTATATTACAATATTATTTACTCCATTAAACTTATGTATTTCCAATATTGAACGTATACAATATTAACAATAAATGTCTTAAATAGTATAAATTATACTAGATTTATTTATGACCGATTTTATCAATGTTATTTGTAAATATAAAAATTTTATATTAACAATAGAAAAATTGCCAATTCCGGGACCAGTCCCGGGATCCCGGGATTGTCAAATTGTAATCCCGAAATTCCGGGATCAGAATTTTAGCTCGGGATTGTATTCCCTACTCGTAATCAAATAAAAAATCTATTAAGACAACCTCTACTCTGTGGAGCCTCAATATATATATATATATTATATATTCACAATGACTTGTTTCAAAATACCTACATGATTTATTAATCATTCCAGGTGTGGTATGCTGCGGTTACCCAAGTCTTCTTCTCTCTGTCAGTCTGCATTGGAGCAATCATCATGTACTCGTCATATAATAACTTCACCCATAATGTGTACAGGTAACCATTTTCATAGCATTCTTATACATTATTCATTAATAATTACAAGATAAAAAGAACTTTTTATATACAACGTTTTTAAATTTTCTGTTCAATCATTATGCTCAATATGCTCAAACTTGTACTTGATATGAAGTAAATAAAAAACAAACAAACAAACAAATATAGAATACTGAAATGTCATTTTGATTTCCATAGTAACGCAAGTATTTATTAATAATTTAGTTGCTAGGACCACCCCCTTAGCAACCAATAATAGTGGATTGGATTACGGATTTCTTCCGAAATAACTTTTCATACAAAACAGAATTAACTGAAAATGAATTCAATTCTACTTAAAGATGGCTAAAAGTATTAAAAGTATGCTTTGGCATCGTGTTCTGATATATTCTAAAAGTTTCAAATGTCTAGCTAGTCGGTAAGTTAGTTAAAAATTGATTGCAAGATTTGTACTGGATAAACAACCATCGGACAAAATAATAAGAATACGCGCTAATAAAAACGTTGTAATAATAAAATACAAAGACATCAGCAGCAACATGTCAAGGAAAATTACCCCTCTTATGCAGCCTCAAAATGTTGCCCCCTATTGCAGTCTTAAATAATTATTTGTCAACGGGGCTGGATTTACCAGTTAGCTAAGGGCCCCTTAAATTGATAAGGGCTCCGAAGATGTTTATGAAAAAACCTTCTGACTGACGAATGAGCTGCTTCCACGTGAATTAATTCGCAGGGTCGCAACGCTCGACAAAAGTGGGTAGCTATTTTTAATAAAATATAAGTACTATTATAATTTCCCTACAACATACGTAATGAAGTGGTTTCAATATGCAAATTGTACGTAAACATTTAACCGTATCACAGTTCGCCGTGAGCTTTCATATCGGAAAGAGATGACCGCATACTATACGGTCTCCAATTTTATTAGATTCAATATGAACATTAATTCAATTTTCATATCTAATTTTGGCAAAAATCATGAAGCCAAGAATGAAAACCTAACCTAACCCAACAAATAATCCAGTATATCTGCTATTTTCAAAATTTGTTTACTGCTGGCTTCCTGTAAACCGACAAGAACCGTGTTTTATTTAGACGTGGATTTTATGTCAGTACTGTACGACCCAAAGAGGTTGGATGGTCTTTAATATACGGCCATATATTTCTGATTACAATTATCAATCGAGAGGGTACAGAAGAAATTCTTGAGACTCCTTTACTTGAGGTTGTATGGATACTATCCGTGGCTTTATCCAAATGGCTTTCTCTTAGGCATGCTTACATACTGCAGTCTGCAATTTAGAAGAAATCTTTATTTAGCTACGTATTTTTTTCGACTTATGCGAGGTATAAATGAGAACTCTGCCATTCTGGGCAGTGTTGACCTGTGTGTCCCTGATAACTATCTTAGAAATAGAGAACATCAATTGTTTATTCTCCCAAGGTGCAGAACCAACCTGCCACTGGTAATGCCAATTGGGAGGGCGATAACTATGTTCAACGAAATTGCTTCGGGTGTTGATATATTCCACCTACGTGAGGATGAGTATAGGTGGACGTTATTTTATAAATTTTTAAAATAGGGTCTGCTTAACTCATCCGGTGTATTTCCATGTACCTATATAATTAATATTTTTGTATGTACATATTTGTTTAATAACATATTATCTATCTCTTTTTTATGTCATGTTGTGAACGTCTTAAACTTATAATTTGTAATGTCCACAATATGTAAAAATAAATAAATTGAAAATTGAAATTGAAAAATACAACATTTCACGGTGAAGTGTGATACGACGAACTTCATACGTACCTACAAGTTTCCGGACACGAATGAAGTATGCTACAACGCTTAAATGGTGATAGACCGGACGCATAGATAGTATACAGATTATTCAATGGACGAATGCGATGACCTAGTGATACTCGAGGGCATAAAAGGCCAGGTACGTTGCAGTTACGAAACATTAAGGTTCGCTAGAATTACCTGACAGTGAAGAACAAAGAACCGAGAAGAGTAGTTTAAGCTTGATGAGGTCTTCGTTTAGCAGTGTATTAAACATACTGATGATATTGATAATACAAATCAGACATGATTGCTTGTTTTATTTTAGCAATACAAGTTCAACAAACGATACAGCTTAATGCTAACATTAATTTTTCAATTGTGGTAAAACCGTTTATTTTACCAAACATCTCTATGTATAAACATTTTTTGCGTAGAATTTAACGATCTTTGTCTGTTGTTTAAATAAAATTTATGTATGGATATCGGTTAGGGAAATATTACGCAAAAACCGTTTTTGGCCGCCAGTTTACCAAGATGGCTTCGTTTGCCCAAGATGCCAATATGGCAGCAGAGAGATTCGTAAGCAGCGTAAAAATGAGTCGGAATCGATCAAAAAAACCTTTGATACTCGACAATAATTATTATGTCCCTCCCCTTTAGCGACCAGTATAATAATTATGAAATCGTTTTCCTTTGGAATACTCTTGATCAACTATATACATTTTCCTGATGCTTAGTTTAATTTTCTGGTTATCCAGGGACGCGATGATAGTCACAACCATTGATACGTTCACCAGCCTGTTGGCAGGTTTCACCATATTCTCAATCCTGGGAAACCTAGCACACGAAAAGGGAGTAAAAGATATTCGGGATGTCATCGGAACTGGAGGTGCCAGTTTGGCATTCATATCATACCCTGATGCTATTTCAAAGTTCGAGTGGGTACCACAGGTAAGGACATTTACGTTTATTTTGAATTGTTCATATTTTTTGTGATCCGTGAGAAAATCGTCTCAACTGGGATAATGGTCGCAACACAAACAAAGGCCCCTCCAAACCAACTCACCCCGCAGCATACTCAGTCTTAATCGAGCCTACCACGAGACCCTACGTTTGGATGTGAAGAATCAGCAGTTGTTTACGCCTGGAAATGTCTCAGGAGCAGATACCCAAGTCAAGTGAGCTTTTACTGAATAAATAATACAATAATAAAATAAGGAAAATAAAAGTACATGGTAGCACTCAGAGTGAACTAGGTTGATAGACTCTATCTTAAAACTCATAAAACAACGTCCACCTAAATTCATCCTCACGTAAAAGGAACATATCAATATCCGAATGAAACTTCTGCACATTCATCGATGCAACATTTTGCTAATCTACCTGCTTTGTGAATGACAAAATCACATCGACATATTCGACGGGTTGCTGTTCAACGGTTCTCTAAGCTCTTAAGTCGAAACCTTTGAATCTTGGTAAAATTCCTTGTCTCACACTAGTGACGTCCCTATGCAGCCCCATATTGCCGCCCCATTTTTGTATACAGTATTTTTTATCATCTTTTCATTAGTAAAAAAATAATATTATATAGATACCACTAAAACATACAACATTAAATTCAAAAATATTTTTCCTCAATAGTGGGGATTTTTTGACATTGGTAATACTGTGGCTTCATACATGTAATTTTTGCTATACCTACATTAATTTTCTGTCTTTAGGAATTAAGGGTTAATCCGTGTCGCTTTTCTTCTTCACAAAACTTGCCAATTGTAATGTAATGATATTTTTAGATTGTGATTGCAAAGGTTTAGACTTTATTAAATCGATAATCGATGACGGCTACAGATTAAAATCGTGAACCAGAAGCGGTAGGTGGGATGCTCTGTAAGAGGGGTGCATCTTTAGTTTCGACGGTCAACGCAATTTCCGTGCGGAGCACGTAATAAGTCAGACTGTATTATTATTGGCAAATCTGCACGTGTCGTTTCTGATCACCAAGGACGTCGAAGGCAAAGGAAGTAAACTACACATCGCGAACTCGACAAAAAATACAGTCCTGTTAAACCTAATTAATACATTTTGCTTCTAAACAGTGAGCTGACTTTTTTATCCTCCCTATTTTACCCTCGAAGGGCGGCAAATCGAGGAGAATCATTTAGCATAATTATATAGAAGTAGTTAACTAAACTTAGTAATGACTTTATAAATACGAATGTAGAGCAGAGACGATCATTGGACATTGGAATTGTAGATTGGAGATATTTTCGTTATTTACTAAGTTTAAGTAGCTATTTCCACATACCTATACCAAATGATTCTCCTCGAATTGCCGCCTTTCGAGTAACTGCCACCCCCAAGCGACGCTCAATCGGCCTAGCCCTACATGACGTCACTGCTCACAGCTATACAGAACCTTTACGTTCATAAATAAAAACACTCCGCTTATTTGTAGTGATCATCTAAAAATGTTCTGATCCATTCCGACCTCTTGCACCATCAGTATTTCCTCGTCCTGATCTTAAACGCTCTCCAACTAATCTAATCATACACGTCCGGGCCCTGATTGTTATCCAGTTAAACTTGCTCTCCAAACTCCAGATAACTATCTTTCTATTTTATTGCAATAAACATAATTTATTTTTTATCAGGTGTTCTCCGTCCTCTTCTTCCTCATGCTGCTGGTCTTAGGAATGGGGTGTGCTATCTCATACATGTGCTCAATCTCCGCGGTTCTATCAGACCACTATAAAGAATATCCTTACTGGTGGTTTGCCCTGGCCAGCTGCAGTGTCAGTTTCCTAGCTGGTCTCGTATATGTCACGCCAGTAAGTTAATTAATAAAATAGTTTTAACGCCAAGTATAAGGACTCATACACACGACACTGCGTGCATTTTAGAATCAAGTAAGACCTGCATCAATGCACACAAATAGTGTTTCCCAAAGTGTGGTACGCGTACCCCCTGGGGTACGGGAAGAGTTTGGAGGAGGTACGCGCTGCACCGGGCTTTAGCTGCGCCTGGAGTCTGGACGACATCAACACAACATCCATGCTAGAAGGTTTATCGCATGCAGAAGAGGAGCAGTAATTGTTGAAATTATCTAAAGACTGATTCTTGAAAAACAAATATAAGGAATGTGCTTACATCATTCGTAATCCTGTGCTGCTTACATGATTGTGTATCCAGTTTTAACAGAGAGAGTCCTAATACACATCTTACCTTTTCCATCTTTATATATATGTGAAGTTGCTTTTTCAGCATTAATTTGTAGACATTAAGTACAAAAAAGAACAGGCTTTTGGATGTGGAACCGCATCTCAAATTTAAATTAACAACCAGGGAACCAAATTATGATGATCTGTCTCAAAATAAATAATTTCATTCTTCTCATTGATTATAATGATTAATGAATGTTATATTTATAATATAACTTTTATTTATATTTTATTATGAATGAATTTTATTTTTCGTTTATTATTCTTTTGTTTATGTACCGACTAAAAAAGGGAAACATAACTATGTTTTAATTGCTATTAAAGTATACTTATGCATTTTTTTTGATGAGGGGTACTCAGTGTTACGAAAATTATAGAAGGGGTACACATGTGTACCTAGAGCATCCAGCAACAGAAAATGAAAAGTTCAATTTAATATACTTTAGATTTAATGATTATTTTCGACAGTGGCGCACCCAGGGGGGGGCAAAGGGACAAAAGACCGATAAACGAGAAATTAGGCTGTGTAGAAGAAAAAGAGCCTATGGGACTAATTTACATTCTCCTCCTTGGGCTTCCCTCAATATTAAATCCTGAGTGCGCCACTGATTTTCGTTACCTAACCTAACGTACCTATCTAAAACATTAAAATAAATAACCTAACAATGTTTAAAAACACTTTAATATTGGTGTGTTCTTTTAACCACAGACCGCTCTTCGTTTCATACGTTTATTGATAGCATGGTTTATATTTTAGGGTGGACAATACATTCTTAACTTGGTGGATTACTTTGGTGGAACATTCCTAATTTTAGGGATGGCAATTGGAGAACTTGTAGGAGTCATCTGGATATACGGTTGGTATAAAAAAAAAAAAATATGCAGTAGCGGGTTTAGGGACGTGGATTCTCGTCTAACTAAATAACCGATTTTGAGCCCCCCACGATAAAAAATACCTCGATCAAGGCCTGAGCAAAAACGATGCATAAGTGCGAGTGAGAAAGTATTCGGCACCCTTATAATCACTGCAATACGCGCTAGAGTAAGATAAAAGGTTTACAGATGTGTAGAAGATTTTTTTGTCGGCGTAGCCGCCAAATCTTAGTTTGTTGCTTAAGCGTCAATTACATTGAGCTTCTTTACGAGCTGTTTGTTGGCGAATTTATAATCTGCCTGTAAAGTCGCCCAGTGTAATCATCGAACAAACTAACATGTTCGATGATTACACTGGGCGACTTTACAGGCATATTATAAATTCGCCAACAAACAGCTCATAAAGAAGCTCAATGTAATTGAAGCTTTAACTAAGCGTCGATAACATGCGAGCGCGTATTGCTAAAATTGATATTTTTGTGTTAAACATAAAGTCAGTGGTAAATATTTTTAGTTAATTAAGTAGAAAAGATGGTTCTGTGTGCTGTATTAAAATGTGGTTGCCGTACTGATAAGCAAGAAGATGGTATTACGTTTCATAGGTAAGTTGATACATGTTCGTGATAATTTTATTTGTATATTATTATATATTTTAATATCAAATGACCGTATTTCTTTAAAATAACTTAAATTGTGGATATTTTTACCTAATGGTTCCATTTTAATAATTTTAAAAATACTATATAACGTAAAAAAATAGAAAAATAATTTTTATTCTGAGCGTCTAGCGCGAGCAATTTGGGCGAGCACTATCAAAATGGTCTATGGTCTCGAAAATTTGTATACGAATGCGTTCGCTCGCCCACAGACCAAGCGAACGGCACGCAGCTTCATTTAGCAATGCAATGGGTGGCGTCTAGATGTATATATAGTCTAAGACCTCGATACATTTTTTTAATATTAGCAAGTGTAAGTACGTTATAACAAAAAATTGGAATGATCCTGACAACAGCAGCGAAGGGTGAAGGGTAGAGGTAAGCTGTTAAGATCCGCCATAAATATTACACACTAAACTTTGTCAGTCATACGTATTTGTTTTCATTGAAATAAGACTACAATTTTATTTACAGATGGTGTTGGTTAGTTTTTAAAATTCAATTAAACCCTGCGAAAACCATGCCATAATAGATAATAGTCAAAAAATATTTGTCTATCTATAAAATATCTACAATTATATCATACATAACTTGGATACGTTATAGATAGCATAATATTTTGTATCTGTTATAGTTTGGTTTAGGCAGGGCTAATGAATTTAAAAAATAATGAACCAACAATATCTGTAATACAATGAAAAAGTACGCACAATTTTTTCGTATCGCGCAAAATATACCAAAACTATTATGGTTTGGTTTAGGCGGGGTTAATTGATTTTGAAAAACTAACCAACACCATCTGTAAATTGTAGTCTTGTCTTAGTTCAATAAAAACGAATACCTACGTATGACTAATAAAGTTTAATGCGCAATATTTATGGTGGATCTTAACAGCCTATCCCCACTCTTCGCTACTATCTGACACCGATTAGTAATTAAAGTAACTCAATACTTTGATTTAAAATACAAAAGCCGATTACCAACAATTCTACGTGCCGCTAGAAAGCGCTTCAGAGAGTATTTTAAAAACATTAGTAAGTTAACTTCGTTGCAATTACATAAGGCGCGTGTAGTTTAGTGGTCAGAACACATGGGCGCGAATCCCAGGGGGCACAGGTCCGAAGCCTGCTGGGTCTCATATTTTTATATTCAAAACGATTTTTATCAGATATATTGATGAGTGAAGTGTTTTCAAATAATATATGTAATAATTATAATTGTTTGGTAAAGTAAAAATACGTCTGACGTAGGGATTGCAATACCGGTATTTCAAAACCGAAATACCGGTTTTAAAAATCCAAAATACCGGAATTGTCGGTATTAAGAAAGCACACTCGTTTACGTTTTTGAAAATGAATTAAGTAATATGCTGCTAAAATGCAAATATATTGAGTGAATCCAACAGAGGTGAAAAAATAATAAAACAAATTTCATCAAATATATTTATATAAGTAATTGTCGCGATGCATTATCATTATATTATATCGAAATAGAAAACATCTGTGACAAAAATGTTTAATTATTCTATAATTATCGATGACTGTACAAGCGTTGAATTTAAGAAGCTTTTCCTGCAGCCGGACTTATTTGCACTTGATGAACTTTTGAGGGCTTTAGTTAAAATTATCAATATATTCAAATTAATTGTAAAAAATCACTAGTTCTACAATTATGATCAATACAAATTTTTAAATAGCAACGTAATAAATGTAGGTATGTAGGTTTTTGCTATAAAATATTATTTTAAAAAGATTTTAATAGCTATATTTATTGATAAGCACCTACTTTTGTTTTTTTTCAATGTTTAATAAATACCAGTATTCAATAAGAAATACCGAAAAACCGGTATTGAAATTTTCATTCGGTATTGCAATCCCTAGTCTGGTTGTATATTCGAATTCACATATAATGATAGAAATTCATGATATTACATTATTTATAATCTATATACTTGTAAATTTCAGGTCTTGAAGACTTCTGCGAAGACATAGAATTCATGACGGGCCGCAAGGTTTCAGTCTACTGGAGATGGTGCTGGGGTGTCGTAACACCTCTCATCATGTTATTCGTCTTCTTCTACGCATTTGCGAGCATCCAACCACTCACCTATGGCGAAAAATTCTACCCTATATCAGGATATGGTAATACTCATTTCAGATTGTAAAATAAACAAACAAATTAATTAATACCCCCCCATCCCTATTCGTATTGGTATAGTAAAATAAATTAAATATTGTGTATTGGGTGTGGACAAGCGAAAAATGTTAAAAGTGCAGTTACCTCGGATATCTTATGAATATATTATAAACATTTTTTTAGAATTATTAATAACCATGTCCTTGCTGTTTCGTACAAGGTGGTTGTTAGTAATTTTGAACAGTCGTAAACACCCAGGCTTTGAGAAAAACACATTTGTGTCCTCACCGGGATCGAACCCAGAACTCTTGTGTGGTTACTCACTGCACCACGAGACCCGCCTATATTATATCATCATCATCATCATCATCAGCCAGGGTCAATCCACTGCTGGATGAAGGCCTCCCCAAGCTTCTTCCAACTCATTCGGTCCTATGTCGTCCGCTGCCACGTATTTCTACCGAACTTTACCAGTTCGTCAATCCAGCGGCTTTTAGGGCGACCCTGTAGCCGTTTCGTGCCCCTTGGGTACCACTGGATGACGACATTTGTCTAGCAGCCGTCTTTTCGGCGAGCAATGTGCCCCGCCCATCTCCATTTCAGCTGTTTGGCAACGTCTATTACATCGCGTACTCCTGTCTGCTTCCTAACCCATTCGTTTCTCTTACGTATATTATATACATTGAAATTAATGCACCAACCACATCCGGTTTTAATAAGGCATTTCACGGGACCCTACGTTTGCTGTGAAGCATCATTTTTTATGACTGGGAATGTCTCAGGAGCAGTTACCCAAGATTGAGGTCGCCATGCACTCAAATGCGCTTTGACTGAATTTAGATGACTATTTTCTACAAAATTTACAGTTAGTGTTTATTGAATTCGTATTTTATGAAGATGTAGTTTGTGCGATTGTCCGTAAATGAGTGTTAAAAAAACAGTACAGTGTAACAAACTTATCTGTAATCTTATCTGTATAATTGGTGGGGGAGCCGCATTCGAAAACTACCCAATGAAGACTCGTAGCTGGACAGCATCTGACATTCGACCTCGACCTCGTAAGTCCGATATTATGGAAAAATTAAGTTTGTTCGACAACATTTAAACAAAAAAACATTTTAAATCACCTCGGTTCTCTAGACTAGTATGCTGTCCATCTATCGACAAATTTTAAAAACTCGTAGGTCTTGTGGTTTCAAACATGAAATTAAAACCTCGTATTTCACAACCCGTGTTGATTCATCAATTACAAAGGTGTTTAAAATATTGTTTTTATTACGTTTTTTCCTTCCCTTCAACATTCTTCTTCAAGAGACTTACGAGGTTTTAATAGTAAGGTGACGATAAAATATGGTAGTTCGTAGTTCCATTTTTGACCGTTCTTCAGATAAGTTTGTGGGACTGTAATATGGGTGTGCTGCAAGGAATTTCTAAATCTAATAGTAAGTACACACGCACGTTCTTGCTCGATGGTTTTACGCTGATTCCAACATGTCTCAACATGTGTACCGTCTGGCTCGATGGTTTTTTGTTCGACATCGAACAAATTGCGCTATCCGAAAAATATTGAAGGTCCATAATTCTTGCGCGATGTAATTTGAGCGAGGGAGTGAGGACGCACCGGCAAGGCTAGTGTGGCCTCGCTCTCACTCGTGGTCTAAGTCGTGGCGGTGCGACAGTGGCCTCACAGCGTCTTGTGTCGAGTTGCTGGACTGTGTGGAACGGTGTGGACGCAACGACGAGCATGTTTCCAAGTCAATATGCTCGATCGAGCAAGAACGTACGTGGGTACCAGGCTTAAGATGTTCAAACTATGTAACAAACGCCTCGTATGATTCTATGAAAACCGCCTCTGATTATTGTTCATATTTTATTTATTATTTCAGTGGCAGGTTGGTCTCTATTGGCTTTTGGACTTCTTCAACTGCCAATCTGGATGGGGGTGAGCTTCTTCAAGAACCGATCGGGTTCTATATCTAAGGTAACTTGTGTAGTATCCACAAAATTCCCGATTTCCATCATGCGTTAACTTTAAGTTTTCCTTGAAGTGTTTTTCTATCATTTAAAAATATGCCACAATTTACCCTCTAGTCCAGGGATAGCGAACCTTTTTACGTACGCGTGCCAAAATTTCCCAAATAATATTTTTCGAGTGTCTGACGTGCCAAGCAGATTTTTATGGCGAAAAATTTTTTTTTTAGTAATCCCGAAAGCCGAAATCCCGAATACCGAAATCCCGAACGCTGAAATCCCGAATGGCCGGAATCCCGAAGGCCGAAATCCCGAAAAATAAAAAAAACACAAACACCAATAATTGCGCAATTTTGTAAGAGGGACAAATCCATTTGTTCCACAAAATTGTATCTCCTGAAAAAAATTGCGCAATCTGCAAAACCAATTTTCCACAAAATTCAAGATTGCGCAATTATTGATGTTTATATTTTTTATTTTTCGTTTTTTTATATTTCCAGAAAAAATGGACTTTTGTCTCTCTTGTAAACATTGCACAATTCAATATTGCGCAATTATTGGTGTTTGTATTTTTTATTTTTCGGGATTTCGGCCTTCGGGATTCCGACCATTCGGGATTCCGGCCATTCGGGATTTCAGCGTACGGGATTTCGGTATTCGGGATTTCGGCTTTCGAGATTTCGGCTTTCAGGATTTAGGCTTTCGGGATTTCGGCCATTCGGGATTTTGGCCATTCGGGATTTCGGCCATTCGGGATTTTAGCATTCGGGATTTCGGCCTTCGGGATTCCGGCCTTCGAGATTTCGACCCAAACCCATTTGAATGACTGCCGATAATTAATTTCATAAAGTTATATTTTTATTTTTAATTCCCCGATCCTAAGGACCGACCTATGATTATTTTTTAAAATGATTTGCCTGCAAATATTTATACAATGCGATTTGTCATTATTTATGGATGCATTTCGTCGTTTCCATTTCCTCATCGATTGGTACCTAAAACAATATGAAAAATCGAAGAAAATACGCAGGGCTATGTCATTATTATTTTTTTAATATTATAAGTAAGTACCTACTTACTTAAGTAGGTGTATATTTATTTGTAAAACTTATTTATAAAAAAAAAAACATTTTTTAAAATATATAAAATAATTTCTTTTATTTTGTTAACTGTCAATTCATGGCGGAAATGCATTTTATTGTTGTTTAATTTAATAAAACGCAATTTTTTGTAGTACCTCTGAGGCGGACGAAACCGGTCCTAATTTATTGATTAAAAGTGGAATAAGCACTACAAAAAAATGCGTTTTATTAAATTAAACAACAATATATAAAATAGTTATATTTCTTTTCTCTTCAAAATGAAACATTCGCGTGCCGTGCAAAATAATCTCGCGTGCAACTGGTGGCACGCGTGCCGTAGGTTCGCCATCCCTGCTCTAGTCTGTCGAACTCCCCCGGCAAACGAACCATTCACATAATACAAATTAGACATGACGCTGATAGATGACATTGACGAGACATAATTTTGATCGATTCTCCGATACTTTTTTTTGATATGACGTCTCGCCGATTTTTCGGGACGTCACGCTTTTTAAGGGCTCATATGCGCCACGTAGGTCAAAATGGAGCTTTTATGGTATTTTCAGAGCATAAGCCTGGACATTCCTTAAACGTTGTAGATAATCTATTTACATAATTTTAAAGCCTTATTAGCCTTTATATTTATTTTAAACATTTGATGACTGCATAAAGTATTTTTATTACATAAAATAGTATTCTTTTAAACCTCTCGATCTAATGTTTTAGAATATAGTCATATTTCAGTATAGTCATTTTTAATACGCCATTTCTATTGGCATTTCCCAGTGGTTAAGCCAGGGCTCGAAATGGACCGGAGCGCACCGGAGCGCACCGGAGCGCCGTTCCGGTTCGTGGAATCTGTAAAGTTATCGTTCCGTCTCGCGGTTAAAATATTTTGACCGTCTGCGCTAGATATGCCATATAACAAAAAATCTAGCATAATTATGTTTATAAAATACCCATAAAATTTTATAACCATGTTAACATCCTCAGAAAATTTTCGAGCGCTCCGGTTCGTAAACTTTTCCATTTCGAGTGCTGGGTTAAGCTACAACATACGGCCGTAGCCATAAATTAATAAACGATAACTGAATCAGGGAGTAAGATCATGTTAATGCGCGTGTTTGAACATGTACCTAACCGAAAAAAAACGATTTGTTTTTCGGTTCGTTAAAATAAATATAAAGCATAATAAGGCTTCAAAATTATATAAATAGACTATCTACAACGTTTAATGAATGTCTAGGCTTATGCTATGAAAATACCATAAAATCTCCATTTTGACCTACGTGGGCCGTTAAGCAAAAGTAGATTGTCGGGCGCGCGGGATAGCTAAATTCACGATTATTCAACAAATATAAATAAGAAGTTTAAAATTGTATACAAACTGTAAACAATAATAATGTAGATCGGCATTAGGTACGATTTTTCGCGTGAAAATATTTTCGCACAGCTATGTTTCATAACCATGAATAACGAAATAAGTTTTGAAAGTATATATAGATAGACTATATAGAATATAGTGTCTATTAAATTTGACAGGAAAAGTAGATATGGACCTGATGAAGAATTTAACTCGCTGAAACCTTCTATGGATGTGATTGAGAAAAATTCAAAAGACTCAGCTGCACAGAAATGTCATCAATTATTCAAGTTATTCCCGGAAAAAGAGACAGAAAAATATTTTCAAGTTAATTTAATTTATTTTAAGCATACCAACATCTAATTGCTTTACCGAACGGGTATTTTCTCAGATGAATTTAAAATGGTCAGATGCACGAAACAGGTGCTATACTGATTTAATAAAATTGGAATTACTTGTTCAATTCAACAATATGATATTATATTCTGTGCTGAATCCGATTCACTGCGGAGCATTTAATTACTTTTTAATCACCACATTTAAATAACATGCTAATTATATCTGTTGGGTCACTAGTGTGGTGTCGAGGTGTAGGTAGAGGATGATGATAATGAAGTCAACGATGTAGCAGGGCGAGATTTATTAGCAGCGTATCAGTACAATAGTATATTATACAATGATAGTTACGAGCTAAGTACTTGGATTCGAGTGACATCTAGATAAATTATTCTTCGTTATTTATACAATAAAAAGTAATACATTAACATAAAATTCTGGTACATAATCATATTAGACTAATTATAGAATCAGCGTTTTAAATTGAGTAGCGAAAAGAAATATTATTTGTTATTACAGTCGTAAGAAAATATAATACTATGAAAAATGATTATTCGGCTAATACACTGTAATGGTATAATGTGCTGTGATATGATGTAATAATACACCGTCCTAATTTCGCCAATCGACTTGCTGATCTAGCTAAGCTGTTTACTGGAAATGGATTCGCTGGGAATATATTACTGCAGAGTAATTTGATATCTTAAACAATAGATATTTGATCACCTATTATTCTGCAGCTACATATCTAATGGCTCCCTAATCAGGACACAACAGCTGTGGCATTCGTGCTGTAAGGATTAAGCAGCAGAAAGAAACTCTTCAGGAAGTAAAATTTTCAGCCAGATACAAATAGGCGAGCGTTGGGACAATATATTGTTAAATATTATTATTTTAATGGAGAGTTTTGTAGTTTGTATTGTGTCATTTATGATAGCATGACTAGATATCCCTAGTAGCCTAGTATATAAAATATCTTTTGCAGTCCCGTAGAATCTAGATACCTCAAGACTCTCAAGAGTATTCAAAACAGCGACTGTATTTCCTACCTCTACCTCTCTATACCTCTTTGTATTTCTTTGTTTATTTGCTGTCTCAGGTACTTATTTGAACGGCACTCACCTGTTTTATCAGTCAAGCGACGGCCGTTCTCAGCCCCATACAAATAATAATGTGTATACCTAACTTAAAATCCGCTTTACTTATATCTAATACCTACACGACAATTAAAAGTGGCAATACTGTTCCATACTTTTCAAATAATAAAACTAATCATGTTTATCTTTCAGACTATTGCGAAATCATTTTCAATCACTCCAAAGTGGGGACCGAAAGACTCCAAGAAGAATTTGGAGTGGAGAAACTTCAAGGACGATGCTCGAAGGCACCGGGAATCTTTCAAACTTACTAAATTCGGACATTTACTTTACTCTCTCAACGGGACATACAGAAATGAGATAAAATATTGATTTACCTATCAAATAACGTGTTATTTATATTTAATATTTAGGATATACATCAATACAATAATCAACTAATGTTTTATTTAATTTTATAGATATCACTAATATTACTATTAACTTCACGCTATGTAGTAGGCGTGTCCGGAAATATGTACATACGTACTTGGCCGTATCACAGTTCACCGTGAGTTGTTGTATCGGAAATAGATGACTGCCAAAAGTTGGTAAGTATCGAAATCATAATTGTTATGGAGTAATTGCAATTTGAAAGTTTGACATGCCCTCCCGGCAGGGAATGGGACGACTGGCCTCCGGACAATTGGACGCCGCACTGTCGTAGACACGTGTAGACGAGGTATTTTAATCAGTTTCTATCTACTACTTAGTAGTTTGAATTCATTTTACTCTTAACATAATGTATTCTTTATCGCGGATTGAGAATTACCACGCCTAAGGCTTTATATAACATACTAGCTGACCAGGCAAACGTTGTTCTGCCAGATAAATTATTTCTAGTGAATATTTTGGTTGTTAAATAAAAAGTAACGAATGTATCGTAAGTGTGTGGGGATGGGATCTATGACAGAAAGAGGAATAGAGCACTGTAGACGATGACCGCCGATAAAAACAAAAAAACATCAACCATTCATTTTCTCAATTCAAAATGAGTAATGATGTTCATAATGAATGAATTACCTGTGACAGGATCTCGTTGTTTAATGTTTATGCAATATCCGTCTTGTCCCTTCCAGAAAATTAGCGGATATTGGAGAGCGTCGTATGAACGGTGTGTGTCAGCGATGAACTCCAGATTATTGTTTCTTCTTCGAATCACGATTTCTCGCGTCGATGTGCGGTCGCCAACCATGATTCCAGCAATGTCGTCAACAACTGTCGCATTGAATCGACGTACGTGCTCTCCAGCTGGTGTTTTATCAGGATTGATGACAATAGCGTGATTGTCACTTTGCAATTCGTGCATGCGTGCTTTGAAGAATTTCAATAATTCATTGTGCTCATTCAACAGGGCGTCCAGTTCGCCGACGATGCGCCTGGCATTAGGCGAATTGAGGCTATTGTAGCCGCAACGTGCATCCACATGATTGATGTCCTCATCGCCGCGCTTATGAAGTAGATTTGTAAAAATGTATGTGGTTCGTTTGGCATTAGCAGCAATGAGCCTACTTTGACTTACACTTGACCTTTGATTTTGAACGTAGAATGGAATTGTTGACCATTTGCCGCAGTATTGTGAACTATTTCTGTTGCTCCGGACGAAGTCATTTGGAAGCATAAATTGAATGTGCGAATGGACTTCAGGAACAGGTTTGAATCTGGAACCGTGCCAATGAGCAAGCTGTTCAATGGTTGTGGTGGTATCTCAATTTCTGGTAGTTGCACTTTTCCTGATGCGCAACACATCCCGGCTGACTCATGTTTGAATTTGAGCGCATGACAATGGGAACATTCTTTGTCCATAGCACCAATCAGCACTTTTGGATGAGCGGAATATTCAATACCTGGCCCGTACTCGAATGCGAGACGAAGGAACGAAGCGGATGTAAATGTTCGATGTACTTGTTGGCGTTGTCGGTCATTTGCTCTGCGTGTGTTAACTACGAACCGGCGCGCTTGGCTCCGTTCCAATTGTCGTTGTTGATTTTGTTCAGCTCGTGCCTCTTGTGATTGAGATGCACGCAATTGCGACATGCTTACCCGCACGTTTTTGTTATCTTGTTGGATTTGTTCGTCTGTTCTTTCTACTCTACTATTTCGCATGTTTGTTGCTTTATTCGTTCGACGGTCTAAATGGCCCCCCTTGCGTCTTGCTGGCATTGTGCACTATAATACACGCACATAGAAATAGATAAATAAAAATAAATCGTACAAAATTTTGCACGCACTGCGTTGTGATTTGCCGAATGAAATGTCAAAATGACGCGACGCTTCTCTTGAATTCTTCTCGGACGTAGTGCCATCTGTCATTCAACAACATAAATAATTTCGTTCTGTTTGGAATACGAACGACGGTTAAATTTGTTCATACAAAAATAATAAAATCGCGATTAAAAAATGGTAGGATAGGGGTAGGAAAGTAAAAATTTGAGGTTATAAGTATTTTTTCATGCCAAATAATAAAAAAAATACAAAAAAAAAATTGTCAAAAAAATAAAAGAAAATTTTTCTGGATAGAGATACCCTAATCACCTAGCGGTATGAAATATACTTGTTGACCTATTCTCATACCTAACAAATATACATAAAAAAAATCATAAAAATCGGTCGAGCCATTTCGGAGGAGTTCGACCACAAACATCGTGACACGGGATTTTTATATATATAGAGATAAAACTCTTTTTTCGTTGGAACTTAAGCATATGCACGATTAAATCATTGTTTGCGTCTGCATATTTACATTCTTACCAACTATTAAATCATAATATAATCATCGAATTATAAATAATAATATTGAATATTTTTTTTTAAAGTACCTATAAGCACCTAACGTCTATTTAATTTCGAATTCCGTGGCGTCCAGTTGTCCGGTGCCAAATCGTCCTAGACCCCTCTCGGCATCAGGCATAATGCTAATTTCATAGTGCTTTATGTGGATGTTATATTTATATGGGATTACCTTGATTATTTTTCTAGCATACATATATAGAAACGTAATCCGTTTTTATATCTAAATACCTAAATTATCGACTTACCAACTTTTGACAGCAAGAATCATTTACAAATATGTGGCTATGTGATGCAATAATTCACACATAGAAATTTATTTTAATTATTTGAAGGGTCGTATGTTGTTACTTAACTACCACAAACGGGGGTGGCGATCAGTGCTTCATTTATTGAATGCCGATTGCCGACAACTCGATAATAAAGGTTTATAATATAAAAATACGAAAAATCGCTAAAAAATACACAAAATGCTCTTAATTTTACTTTGCGGAAGGAACCCTAGGGTTCCAGTGGGGATACCATTTAGAACACTAAAGTGTAGAACATCATACAGGGATTGCAATACGGAATGAATATATCAATTTCGGTATTTCTTATTGAATACCGGTATTCGCCAAAACATAATAATTATTATAGATAAATCAATAAATATAACTATTAAAACACTATTTTATAGCAACCCCTAGCGGGGCCCCCTACTTATCGCTAAGGTTATAGGCAGTCTGGTGCTCTACAGTGGCGTTTTCCAAATGGTTTTCGAAGTCAAATAAAATTCAGTGCAGATTTTTTAGCAACAACCAAAAATTGTGTCGCACAACCATATATTTTATAAAAAAATTAAATTGTGCGCAGGCGACTTTTTAACTACTTATTAGAGCAAATTTAAGATGTTTGTTTATCTGTTCGACTGCCACGCCGCCCCCCCTCTGCCCGGGCCCCTAGGCTAGAGCCCTGTCAGTCCCCTCCTTGTGGGGGCCATGAAGTCCAGGTACAGAAAAACCTCTGAAATTCAACGTTTGTTGGATGTTCTATCAACGTTGGTTATAGAATAATTGGAAATGGCCATGAATGTTTTCTTTTTCGAAATATGTTAATTCGCGACAATTCTATAAGTAAGTATGTTTGAGGGATTTTGTTTAAGTGTTATATACCTGTTGTTGGTTTCAGTCAATATATTATTTGCGTTTTGGCAGCATAAAACTTATACATTCAATGCAACATACAATATAGTAAATAAGTAATGAAAAAATAACATTAAATTAATTTTTGAAACACATATACGTGTATGCTTTCTTAATACTGAAAATACTGGTATTTTGAATTTTTGAAACCGGCATTTCGGTATCGATAAATAATTGATTGAATACCGGTTTTGAAATACCGGTATTTCAATCCCTAATTACACTGCCCTTAACCTTAGTGGTAGATATGGAGGCTCGCCAAGTGTCCTGGCCTGGGGCCTGCTTTAGGCCAGACGGTTGGCCTCAGTGACGTCCCGTGGGGGTAGGCAGATTGAGTGTCGCTTGGGGGCGGCAGTTACCCAAAGGGCGGCAAATCGAGGAGAATCATTAGGTATGCATAGAAAGCTACCTGAACTTAGTAATAACGGAAATATCTTTCCATTAACAAATTCAGATCACTGGTTGGAAACAAAATATATTAATTAGGTACTTACTTACTATAAAAGTTTTAACAGAACTTATTTTTTTTGTCGGGTTCGCGAAGTCTAGTTTACTTCCGTTGTCCTTGGACGTCACGTTCTTGGTGAACAAAAATGATACTTGCATACTTACCTAATTTAAAATGTATCCAAATATGTTTGCCAGTCACTTACGAGTTTTGGAAGTTGTCAGGTATATTTTTAAATGTACCTATCTGAAACCGTAGACTCGCATTATTGTCTATTGAAGCACAGGTGACATCTAAATTAGATTTAGTGGTATACCTGTATTTTGTTAGTAATGTATCCATACAACACATATTTTTGATATTTGAGTCATGAAAGGATCATAAAAAGTACTGTATAAAAAAATGTGGCGACATTTTGGCACTGCCTAGGGGCGGCATTTTGTCTAGGGACGTCACTGGTTGGCCTGATCATCTGCAATATACATACATAAAAATAAAAGTACTGCAAATAGAAATAAACAATTTATTATTTAAGCACGATTATTTACAATTGTTTTAGACGTAATACATAACTGTTACAGGTGTTAGAATCAATACATCAATTTTTAATTAAACATTAGAAATAAAATACTACGGATTTAATCCACAAAAAAAAATATTATTATGGTATATCCAAATTTAATAATACTATGTAAAATTATTTACATAAATATTTAATATCACATTATTCTGCATATCTTATAAAAACTGTATTAAATACTTTTAAATATTTTCAGTTCTCTATCACAATCTGTGCTAAAAGCAGGACGAAATAATTTTAATTAATACTATCAACTGAAAGTGCTTCGAGGTAATTTTTATATAATATTTAAAATAATTATGCAGTTGATATATTGGTAATATATATAATATAATTTTCAATGATTATTTATTGTCAAATTATACTTCTACAGCTACATTTTTGTCATCCAAACAAAGATGATGAAAATGCCGCCACGCTTCTGGAGGGACCTAACGGGTGTGGAGAAGCAGGCAACCGATCTTTAAAATTTGTCGCAATTAAGCATGACAGTCGTAGCATAGTGGTAATGCACAGGGCGCAATACCCAAGAGACGCAGGTCCGATTCCTGTTTACGTGTAAACACTTACTATCGCGATAGTTTAAAATACACACTATTTGTGCTAGTAAATCCGTACATGTGTACAAGCGCTATAAAAGAATATGTACCCACCACATAAAAATACTTCAATATCTTATTGAAAGTTCGCTTATGGGAGCTTTTTCCAAATACATACATTTACTAAGTATATTTCTAAAGTTTCCTGTTGCAGCTTTAATAAATTACATTAATTGAATTATTTTTGGCACACAGAAGAATTAAATTTACTTATTTTTATTTTTTATAAGAATTGTGTCAATATATGTATTTTGGAAATAGTGTTTTTGTTTTTTTTATTGTCTACTAACTGTTTTTGTCAAATACAAACTTATTTAGGAATAATATAGATATAGGTACTTTTAAAAACATTCATGAGGAGCTCCAGAGGCGCATTGGGTGCCAATAATTCTCACTACAGCTCTGCTAGTAGTACTAGTGGCGAAGGGTAGAGGTAGGCTATTAAGATCCGACATAAATAGTGCACAGTGTCAGTGAAACGTATTTGTTTTCATTGAACTAATACTACAATGTGTAGATGGTGTTTGTAAGTTTTAAAATTTCAATTAAACCCTGCTTAATCCATTATACCAATAAACCATACATAACTTTAGATATTTTATAGATAAAAGAATATTTTATCGGTTATTGTTAGGTAGGTATAGGCAGAGCTTAATGAATTTGAAAAAATCTAACCAACACCATCTGTAATATGCAGGGGCGGCTCTACCTTAAGGGTTCGTAGGGACCATCCCCACATCGTTATCATGTCAAAAATACATGCCCGATATTTTTATCATTGTCATAATATACCTACTTAATCACATGATTAAATGAACTATTTAATTTATTTTATCCATCTAAACCGTCGCAATTTTATAGAGATATTAAGTCACTCAGTCCTATCCTATCGCCGCGGTACAAATCTCGTTTTACAAAGTATGTGAATGCATTAGCGTTAGTATAGGCATACGGGGGAACGAATCAAATAACCCGTAGGTGAGTAAAAACGTTCGCTGTATGTCGTTGTTCAAAACTGATGATGGTAAGTCTATAATAATTATTTTTGTTAATTAAGTTATTATATTATCATACTTAGATAATCATTTATTATTATTTGCACATAATGTATAATACGAGAAAGTAGGTATAAATTTATATTTAATAATTAATGGCTAAACCCCACCACCTAGAAAGTCGTCGAGCCGCTACTGGTAATATGTATTCTTAATTCAACAAAAACAAATAAGTATGACTGAAAAGTTGTGCAATATTTTTATCGTATCGCTCATTACTACGTAAACTTATCTTGGTTTGGTTGAAGTAGAGTTTAATTAAAATTTTAAAACTAACCAGCACCATCTGAAAATTGTATTTTTGGTTTGTACGACTGACAAAGTTTAGTATGCAATATTTATATCGAATCTTAACAGCCTACCTCCACCCCTCGCCACTGAGTAATACAATATTATTAAATTAATTATCACTTTACTGTGCTTACATTTTAAAATGTTTTATCTTATCACTTCCATATTATATTATTACTGCAGTTATTCAACAGTGTTTATTTTTTATGACATCTACTGACTTTCTAAATATCTCACTGTCGTTTTGATGCAAAAAATAAATAAGTACCTTGTTATATACTGATCTTTTGTTTTGTTTTGTTTTGAAGAAAGTTAATTCAAAAGTGCTTACTGTTATGTTACTCGTAAGCTATTCCACGATCTCGGCGTTAATTGAATAACATATTTAGCTATAGGTATTGTAAAATGGAATTCTCCAAGGTAAATGCTCAAATCGTGACTGTTCTGGCAGAAGAAACTAATTCGAAAAAATGACATATTGAGTTAGTTATACCAAAATGTTCCTTATTTCAAACCTTACCGTCTGGAAACCTTCTTAATAAATAAACAGTCTTTATTTTAAAGTCTTCCTTTTTACGATTACTTAATAAACTCACATGATAGACCATTTCAAACATTGTAACAACTTCAAAGTCAAATTACTCAAAACTAGTATTCTCCAGTTAGTGTGTTCTGCCAGAACAGAGACGAAATAATGAACAATATTAATTATATAAACAGTTCAATATATTTTTACACAATTGAATTTTTGTTAAGGCTATACTTCAGTTGAGGCATGGTCTAAAAAGATCGTGGCTAGGCGATGCGCGGATTGTGAACCCGTGCCGAACGAAATATAATTTGTCATAAAAATCCAACATGAGTCTATTTAATGTTATGTTTACTGTTATATTACTAATAATAATAGTACATTCATTGACATGTTTTATTTTTTAAGTAGATACGTGAAGTTTTTTTAGTCATCTTTACACGATTTAAGAATATTTTCATCCGACGCCATGACAAAACAAATCGACGTGCGCACACCCCGACTGTCGGTCTCCGATTGACGAAGAGTGAGAAATTTCGTCGCACCTACTTACTGTTGAAAATTATTTGCCGTTCCACTGAAGTACGCTCTTAAGAATATATAGGTATTTATAACGAATCAGTGAGTAACGCTAGAAATACGTCATATCCATCACGTCTTGTGAGCTCATGTGCTATAACAATCAGAACAGAACATTCAATAATATAAACTGACAACCTACAAAAATAAAAATATATTCATTAATTCGGTGATGTGACCTGACCTTAGTGTAGTTCTGATACATTTTGTCAGATTTTGTTAACTGACATTAGTCGTTTTCGGCTCAAAATGTCGTACTGCCTGATAATATTTCAAATACCAAGTAATACAACATGGCCCACTTTTTCCCATCGCACAACCTTACCATGAGCTCACGTGCGCTTACGTGACGTGATGATAATGTATTTCTAGCATGTAACTATTTTTTTCATAATATCACTTTTAGAAATTTTTCGTAATGGTGTTCTAAAACAAAACAATACGAGAATTAAATTTAAAAAAAAATCGTAACATAATATATTTTCATTTTAATTTAGATTCACATTTTTATAGTACATGTTTCTTAGACAACTATGAGATAAAGAAGTGTTCCACGGCTAAACAACATTTGGGAAACGCTGTATATCTTTACAGTAGCATTGACAACAACAACATAATATACCTAACATTATGCTAGATTTCAATAATTAATTTATTATTTTACTGTGGAAGCATGAAAATAGCGTATTGGAAAATGTATACGCATGCAGTTGGCCGTATCACAGTTCACCGTGGGCTGTTGTTTCGAAAACAGATAGCCGTATAGTATTGAGATCAAATCCACGTCTAAATAAAATACTTAAAAACACATAATAAAACGCATAGGGAAAGTTCATACAAGGGTAAGACAGAAGAAAATAGTTAGGTAATTAAATTATAAATACATTCATATCGTACCTATATATTTATATAAAATTCTGGTATGTGCTCGTAAGTATCATATTATATCAAATTAATGTTCTTATTGAATTTAATAAAATTGGAACATTACTATCTGCAATATTCCAAGAATATCGAGTAAGTTTTTGATCTCAATGATATACGGCGATCTATTTCCGGTAAAACACCTCGCTGTGAAATGTTATACATACATTTTACATGTAACCTGAAAATATACGTGATAAATGAGCGTATTAATTTCAAAAACAGCTGACTCCACAATTTTACTTTTACAAACTGGCGTAACAATTTAACATTTTTTTTTATAATTTTGTGACCCAACTGTTATCGATTTTATTGCAAATTGAATAAAATCTGTCAGATATTAATATATACTAGCAGAGCTAGCTGGTGACAGCCAGTTGTCTCGCTAGGTCTTGCATATAACATTATTTCACCAATAATTCGAATTTATTTAAGTAATTTTATGTCAATATTTGTTTTCCTAATTGTTTAATAATAATATTAGGTACTGTCAAAGCAAATATTCAAATTGAATTGTTTTCTGAAGTAGTTAGTCGTGAAAAGTTTATACGTTTAAGTAACTTTGAAACTAGTAGCCACCCTCATTGAAATAAAGTACATCCCTCAAAAATATAATAGGTCAGACATTTTTAAAACAAACGTCACGTGACTTATCAAAGCACGACGTGGACAGTACATAATATTTTGTTTTTAAAAAAATCATATAGAATAAATAACTTGCCAGTACTCTAATAAAATAATATTACATATATATATTATTTAATGACTAGCTACATATTTATATAATAAAATAGTCACGTATGTAATCTTTTGATGATTGTATTTTTTTTAATGTTTTATTACCATAATAAAAGCAAAATAAATATTATATTACATTATTTAATAGTGTAAAGTCTAGTATCAAGCCATTTCAAATATAAAAATAAATATGCAAGTATTATAAAATACAAGTTAATAATTATAAATGTAATTCTTATATAATATACTTTTTAAATCTAAATACAGTAAGTGGGTATCTACCTATATTTATAATATACGTCCATGTATTAAGTGCTTTGTGTACTTGTAGTTTGACATCATCGATTTCACTTACGCGTCCAACGAATGCGTTCAACGTAAACGTAAAACGTATTGTGCGTTGAACGCAATGTACATAGCCTAAGCAGTATATTGGTGAATGCCATAACATAATTGTTTGGTACATTTTATTCTATTTTACACTATGTCTGTAAATGTCAAGTTTGTGATGTTTAATCTCGCTTGATAGTACTGTCAAAAATTTAACAGCGTATTTTTTGCATTTACCAAATTGGTCATACAGAGAAGTCAAAAAATCTCCCGACAAGCAGTGTAGAAAATAAAAAAAATTGTATGGCTACACATTGTCAATTTTAAAAAAAAATGGTAAAAATACCACAAACTTCAATGAAAAATTCTAGTTTTACTCTTTGATTGTTTACACTTTCTTCCCAAGTTTTTTTTGTTGCTTATCATTCACAGCCAGTGGCGTGCGGTCCATAAATAATTATTGATAATATCGTGGTTATGCTGCCAAAAGTTGGTAAATCAATAATTTATGTGTTTAGAGTTACCAACGGATTATTTGTCAAGGTCATCCGATATATAGAACGCGCACATAAGCATAAAGAAATTAGCATTATGTCTGAAATTAGAGGGCATATCAAACTTCAAATTGCTATTACTCCATAAAATAATTACGAGACTCGCCAACTTTTGACAGTAACCCCACGAATTTATATATGTAATTTTATTTTTATTTAACTATACTTCATATAAGTAAGTAATGGTTATATAGTAAAAATATTTTTATAATGTAGCAGTGCTATCACTTTGCTATTAAAACAATATACTAATTCGTTACTTCATAAAATATATCGATTATGGAAAGGAATAAGGGTGTAATCCCCACAATCATTTTTTTACGGGTTTTGGTCAAAGTTAAAATACAAAATGGGCAATTGGTTTTTATATCCCTAATCTGATATTAATTGAGTTAATTTTTTTTAAAACCTAGAAAGATGATGGTTAAGTTGTTTCTCCCACGTCACTTCCTTCTTTTTTTTTTTAAATTGCTAGCTAAATATAGATAAAAAGTCGGCATTTGCAGCTTACAACCTTTGGATACAACATGTATTTAGTCGTGTGCAACATTATTATGCAATAAAACCTATTTTGAAAAAACTGAGGGTTACGCCCTTTTTCCTTTCCACAGTCGATATGATAAAAATATTGGGTATAGGCAGGCAAAAGTCACCACACGCCACTGTTCACAGCCTACCACTATTTATACGAGTGAATGAATCAAACACGTCAAGTGATTTTCTGGGGTGACCGTCGTCCATTGAAAATTTTAGATTTTTTGTAAAACTATTTACGTAATCTATTAATCTATTCTTATTACTTAATATAATATGCACTAAAATTATTGATATTCTATTATTATTTTTCAGTAAGTCATTGTTATTAATTACTATTTGGTGTAGGCTCTTTCAACTTGATGTGCCTTCTGTAGGTGCCATTCAGGGAGTAGACGATGTGCATAAACCTTGAGGCCCCTTTGGCCTCTCGCTCTTTCTTGGCCTGCTCCTTGAAAGCCTTCCATTCGGCTCTTATCTTTGGATCGTTCGGTCCCCATTTCTCCGATGCGGTGAAAGCGTTCTTCACCGTCTGTAAAAAACATCATAAATCGAAGTTAAGTACCTATGTATTTACAAGGATTATAATCTCAAGATAAGTATTCCAATTTCGTCCATACTTTCTTCAATATTTGTAACAAAACTAGTTCATATTATCAGCGAAGAAAATACACTTAAATATTTCACGATTAGTGACATATTTTAATTACAATTTAGTAAGTAGTAATAATAAATCATTGTGTACATGGATAGACGTGAACATACAGAAAAAAACAATATTATTATTTGAACTGACATAATTTTGAAAACACTTCTAGAAAAAAATCGGTGTGTGTACTTATATACACGGGTTAGAAGTTATACTTCTTTGGCATAACAAAACAAAAACAAAACTTGTGACAAACTAGATTCTTTGACTAGCTCTTAATTATCTTGTTAAATTACACACTCAAGAAAAAGGACCGCTTATTGGAACGCCGTTGGTTTATTGCTATACACTTTAACTTATATTACTAAATTATATAATGGTTTCTCGTTGTTTTTATTTTTGAAGTACCAACTGTCACTCTGACGTTTAGTCGTTTGTTTACGTATGGAATTGCAAACGGCCGACAATAATAAATTCGTTGCCTAGGCAACGGAACAATTCTAAACTATAATATAATACTGTATAATCGTTACGATTTCAGTATCATACTGTGGCGTAAAGGTAGTGCGTTCGGCTGATAACCGAACAATCAGTGGCTCGAATCCAATCGAGTGCGTTTGTTTTCGTGTGAAAAAATAAATTATGTGTTACTTGTCACACGCCAAAAATACACTCTGATCTGATTTCCCAAACGCGCCAAAATAAGTATAACTTCAAAAATCTTTTTGAAAAAAGTAAGACCCTTCGAACTTGCATCTCTCGGGTATCGCGCCCGCCGCGCATAGACCACTATGCTAAAGCTGTCATACTAATTACGACAAATTTTAACTATTGGCTCTTATATTACTCTCTGAAGCGCTTCCCAAATTGAGCTACGATTGGCTATCGAGTTTTGTATTTTAAATCAAAGTAGGTATTATTTTAATTACTACCCGACGTCACGGATTACTCCAAGATATTTTTGTGTTGTAACTTACTTGAACTTGCTAATATCGTAATTAGTAGGACAGCTTTAGCATAGTGGTCTATGCGCGGCGGGCGCGATACCTGAGAGACGCAGGTTCGATCCTGCGGGGTGTCTTACTTTTTTCAAAAAATATTTTTCTGTCGGTTATAATACATTTTCTCAGAAGTGTTTACAAAATTATATATGTTCAATGATTAGAATATTACATTCTTAAATCTTGTGAATTATTCGTTGAATATTATTATTTGTTAGTTTATTAGTTTTTTTATTTATAATTAGACTCTTTCCCTGTAAATGATGAATGTATGTTTATGTAAGTGTAATATATGACGTTCAATGACATTTTTTTTATATTTCTATAAAAAGAGCTGTAGGTATTTTTTTTTGAGTTTACAAAATCAGGTTATTTTAGATGAAAATCATATACAAGCTAATCCCGGAATCTCAGGATTACAACATTTTTAATTCCGGATCACGTGATGAAAAAATCGAGTCGGGTCCCGAAATATAATTTTCAAAGTAATTTAAATTAAATGTTTATTCCAACTTTTTAATTCGGTTTCATTTTTTTTTATAAATAATATGGTTACCTCTGTTGTTGATCCAGTCCTGTTCCTCAAACAACGGACGATTCCCCAGATTGGGAGTTGCAATAGTCCAATGGCAAGAAGAGTCCATCCCGCGGCTAAAAACAATTAAATGAAAGCTCAGTTTTACATATTCATAAGACGGGAATGAGCTATGCAGTCAAAATGCAATCTTATTCAACACATTTTTTACCCAACACCGTTTCCACGTGTCAAGCATATCAGGCACTATTAGCGAGGGGTGCAAGACTAGTCAATGCGCTCCCCAAAGTCGTAGACATTTTCGGTGACGTGCTATGTATTCTAAATTTTATTTTTCTGTATAAAATTGTACTCAAGTATGCTTTTATTTATTATCATTATTCTCTATTTGACATTAGCATAGCACTGCCAGCCAATTTTTACCAGATGGACACTTGTAGGTCAGCTATTTTTGGAATAAAATAAATCCTCTAAAAAATATTTGTGAAAAAACAAATCAACATGTTTCTCGAGTTTGTCGTGAATATTTTCACACTAAAATGATAAATATTGTTTAGAAAACATACACAAACAGTTTATTCAGAAGTTATGACGTTTACAAGAACGCACGAGTTAACCCGTCCATGGCCTGACGCGACATACATCCTTTGACGAGTTAACTCGACTATGGCAGTGATCAGGTGCGTTCAATAACTGAATAACCGTGGATAATTTCCTGTTTCGAATGTCATTATTATATAAGCACAATTTCATAGGTCTCAACATAGGCGCGGCCTCACACATGCGGCAGGCATAAGACGTGGCGATAGACCGAAGGAAGTGGCGCGACCTTGTGCTCTAACACTTGAGGTGTGACAGAATGAAGTAACTAAGTAGGTGATTCTCGAACTTAGCCTGAACCAAATAGGTTGATAAAGACCTTAGGATTCCGTTTGGAGAAGCCTTCTGTGGTCTCCCTACCAAAATCGTTTAAGCAAATTTCAATTTATAATAATTTACGCATTATTATATTCAACATTATTTCTCAGTATATAGGTCTCATCTCTATAGAAAAGGGTTTCTTTAAAATATTTGGTTTATAATTAAAATCAATATTGCTTACCTATAGCACTATGCGGGAACCCAAAGTCTCCATACGAGAGGGGTTTCATACTGATGAAGGCGTATAGGAACACAACCAACATGAGAATTGGTGTCACGATTCCCCAACAGTATCGCCAGTAGACGGTCACCTTGCGATTCGTCATGAACTCCAGATCTTCACAGAAGTTTTCCAATCCTGAAAATCAATCTGGATATTAAGAACTACATTCTTTCAAATTGGTAAAAACGGTTACGTCCCTCAGGATAGTTTACCTAGAAATAGATACCTAGAAATAATTCAAAATAAAATTTCGAAATAAATTTATATCAAAGGTTGGCGACCAACTTGCAATTCACCGCCCTATCCTCAACATCTTAAGTAGCCAAGTGAATCTCTTTTTACATAAATTATGCTTCTGCTGTTCTATACCTTCCCCTGCATTATGATTTGGAGTAAATTACCCTTCTTAAATTCATAAAATATTTACAAGGGTGGCCCGCCAAATATTTTTGATTTCAAAATTGTCCCTTTGACGAAAAAGTTTGTGAACCCCTGGTTTAGTGTAACTACTGGAAATATTTAATTTTGCTTTTAATATTACAGAAAAAAGAAATATTATCATCATATATAGGGAATCCAATCCCGAGCCAAAATTCTGATCCCGGGATTTCGGGATTACAATTTGACAATCTCGGGATTGGGATTTTTGTCAATTGTTAATATAAAATTTTTATATTTACAAATAACATTGATAAAATCAGTCAAAAATAAATCTAGTATAATTTATACTATTCAAGATATTTATTGTTAATATTGTATACGTTCAATCTTGGAAATACATAAGTTGAATGGAGTAAATAATATTGTAATATAAATAATAATGTGAATTTAATATGAGATTGCTGTTTCTGATAGTAAAGACTTAATGTATGGGTTAGCGAGATTTAAAATAGTAAAGCAAATCATGGTGTACTTATGGCCTTTCCGTTTCATAAATCTAATTATTCAGCCAAATACGAAACTGCCGTAAAACGTATGAGATCATGGTGGAATTACATTGTTAATAGTGCAAAGCATTGTTTTTTCCAATCTTTCTCATTTTTATTAAGTTATGTGAAAAAATAAAATGAATCGGCAACTTACACATGGGTATAAATCAAATTTCATTCGAACTCAGTTTATTTCTAATGTAGTTATTTGTTATTAAAAGTATTTTTTCTGTTATATTTTCGTTTTTATTTTCTTTTCCATAAAAATTGATAAAAAAATCAATCCCGAAAGTTTCGGGATCATGTTTATCAATCCCGGGATTCATAGGTATCGAAAATAGCTCGGGTTCCCGGGATTGGAATCCCTAATCATATTTTTTTTTTTTTTTTTTTTTCGACCATGTCCGATCCTAATAAGATCATATGGGCCTCCACAGAGTAGAGGTTTGTATTAACAGATTTTGTTTTTACGAGAAATGGATGTCAGCCACTTGCTCAACCTATTAGGTCCATACCCTGACTCACACACATATTGAAAAACAATATGTGTACTTGCCAGACCCAGGATTCGAACCTGGGACCCACGGCATGATAGTCCAACGCTTATAAACTAATAAACTAAAATATGAAATTGTGGACACAATATAAAAAAGTGAATGACCATAATATAATAAAATGAAATTACCATATATCCAGAAAACACCAGTGATCTCAGCTATGGCCAATCCGAGGATCAGGAAAGTCCCTCCATACTGGTCAACGAGAGTCAGGATCCACTGTCCTCCCTACACAATGAAATAAAATATATTACTTTCAAACATTTATCCATATGCCATATAATTATCAGTGGCGAAGGGTGGAGGTAGGCGGTTAAGATAAGCTATAAATAGTGCACACTAAACTTTGTCTGGCTACGTATTTGTTTTCATTGAAATTATGCTACAATTATTTACAGACGGTGTTGGGTAGTTTTTAAAATTCATTGAAATCACGTCAGGAGTCAAGCAACGCTGTGTACTTGCGCCCTTTATTTTCATCATAATGCGTCACCCTGCATCGGTGCTACAAAAGCGATCTACGCGCTGCAGGTCTGGAATGGCGGGAGGTGCAAGAGTTGGCGATGAATCGAGGGAAGTGGCGCAAACTTATGCTTGCCCTATGCCCCAACGCTTGATCGTGACAGGGTGAAAGAAGAAGAAGAAACCATGCGAAAACTAAGCCATAATAAATAATGGTAAAAATAATTACAAGATAAAAATAACTTTTTATATACAACGTTTTTAAATTTTCTGTTGAATCATATAAACTTGACTTGACTAGCTTAAACGATCAAAAAAATTTGTACTTGATACAAATACTGAATAATGAAATGTCATTTCATATTGATTTTCATAGTAACGCACGTATATATTAATAATTTAGTTGCTAGGACCCCAGACCCCTAGCAACCAATAATGGTGTCGAAATAACTTTTCATACAAAACAGAATTAACTGAAAATGAATTCAATTCTACCTAAAGATGGCTAAAAGTATTAACAACATGCATTGACATCGTGTTCTGATATATTCTAAAAGTTTCAAATGTCTAGCTAGTCGGGAAGTTAGTTAAAAATTGATTGCAAGATTTGTACCGGACAAATAAGAATACGAGCTAAGAAAAACATCTAAAATTATGCAATTAAATCATACATAACTTTGGATATTTTATAGATAGAATAATTAAAGCAGGGCTTAATGAATTAAAAAAATGAACCAACGATATGTGTAATATGTATTCTTAATCCGACGAAAACAAATAAGTATGAATGAAAAAGTGTGCACATATCTATCGTATCGCCCAAAGTATATCAAAACTATTATAATTTGGTTTAGGCAGGGTTTAATTGATTTTTAAAAAACTAACCAACATCTTCGGTAAATTGTAGTCTTATTTCAATAAAAAAAACACGTATAACTAATACAGTTTAATGTGCACGATTTATGGCGGATCTTATCAGCCTACGTCCACCCTTCACTACTGATATATTATATAGGTATATTATATACACACAGACGATTTCGCCTAAGAGCGTACATAAGTGAAGCGGCAAATAATTTTCAACTGTATGTAGAACGAAATTACGGCCGCGTTGTCATTTGGAGAGCGATAGTCGAGGCGTCTGCACGTCGATTCGTTTTGTCATGGCGTCGGATGAAAATATTCTTAAATCGTGTAAAGATGACTAAAAAACTTTACGTATGTACTTAAAAAAGAAAATATGTCAATGAATATACTATTATTATTACGAATATAATAATAAACATAATATAAAAAGGATGCATGTTGAACTTTTATGACAAATTATATTTCGTTCGGCTTCCGTCATTTGCACCCGCGACCCGCATTCCGCGCATCGCTAGTCGCGATCTTTTTATACCATGCCTCAGCTGAGGTATAGCCACTACCAGAAATCCTCTAAATATTATGTGGACCGCGAATAATTCGCGCAATTATTGCGCTTCATTATCGAATTATCGATTGCGTTTTTATTCAATTTGTATGACTGACAAAGTTTAGTGTGCACTATGTATGTCGAATCTTACCAGCCTATCTTCGCCCCTCGCCACTTTCTTAGAGCTACATATTATTTTGTTTTTTTTTTATCTGACTGAAAATTTTCGTTTTTTCACATAGGTATGTGGGGATTGCAATACCGGTATTTTAAAACCGGTATTCAATTATTAATCGATACCGAAATATCGGTTTCAAAAATAAAAAAATACCGGTATATTCGGTATTAAGAAAGCATGCACGTTTATGTTTTACGAAAATGAATTTAATGTTATTTTTCACTACTATATTGTGTATTGTGTATAATATGTTTTATGCTACCGAGCTAATATATTGACTGAAATCAGCAAAAGTTAGATAACACTAAAACAAAAACTCTCAAATGTATTTATAGAATTGTCGCGATGAATTAACATATTTCGAAAAAGGAAACATTTCTGGCAAATATTTCCAATTATTCTATAACTATTGATCAAACTAGAGATGGGAAAACTGGTCGATTTTGAAGACTTACTTACGAGTATACTTACTACCAGTATAAAAAAATACATAGTATAGAAACTTATTCCAAAATACTTACTAGTATTTGGAATACTATATAGAACGTTTGGCGTGCGTATGCGACAAAAGTTTCATACTCAACTGAAACTAAAACCAACTCAATATTAGTATTTGAAATACGTATCGGCTCAGGGATCTCAGACTGCGTATCGGCTTCAATAGAATCGCTAAAAATACGCTGAGCTCCGCTTGTCGAAAAGTCCCATTTATTATAAAATTTTAAACACATTTTAAATTTATGAGTTGTTTTTCTGTTAGGTTACAATATTCTTGTTAACAAATATGAATAACAGTGATTTTTTTTAAATTTTAAACATGTTTTGAGCGGTCGTATAACAAGCCTAAGTCTGTGCGTCATCTCACTACTGTGCTGCGACACAAAATGTATGACCTATTATTCAAACATTCAAACGCAATAGACTAATAAATTAAAATATACCTATATTCAAGTGCTATTTCGTTCGCGCGCATTCAATGTCAATAGTATTGAAAGTCTACAAACTAGCGAGTGCACAAAACAGCGACTCGCGATGAAATCATCACAAGTTTTTTGGAATAAGTTTATTGGGCCACACATACTGAGTATGGGTAGTTCCATCCGAAACGTGAGTACACAAACTGATGACAGTATTTCCAACTCACCTCTAGATCAAACGTTTAATTTTAGAGCAATTTTCCTGTACCCTGACTAGTTTTTTTTTGTAAAAATGAGCAGTTCTAAAATATTATAATCTTTACATATTTATAAAGGTCAATATAATAAATGAATGCGATTTAGGTTGCTATAAAACAGTATTTTAATCGGTATATTTATTAATATGTACTTACTACTTTTTTTCTATAATATGTTGTGACGAATACCGGTATTCAATAAGAAATACCGAAATACCGGTATTGATACATTCATTCTGTATTGCAATCCCTAGGTGTGAGTCCCGATTTGTTTTTCGTGAAGTCATACAAAAATAGAGTGAACACTTTTTTATAGTTATTATGTGACACACTTTCGCGTGTTACTGCAGCTTAAATTGCATGCAATAATAGCGACAAAACTATTTCATAAAACATAATGTTGACGCAATAGTGGCGGCCTTAATTGGCAGACATTTTACGATTTCGCCGATTTTAAATAATAAAAAAAAACTATAAAACATGTCTAACGATTTAATTCACGACATTAAAATCATCATTCGGAACTACCTACATACGTACTGTTGTTTATTTTGAGTGCTTCACAAGCATAGTGGACCAAGTCCATTCTGGTTATTTTTGAGTAAGCTAGGTTCAAACGTAATATTTGAGTATTCATCTAACTTATAATAATATATTGATGTGAAAATAATAATCCAAATTAATTAAATGTAATCTAATATAAGGAATAAATTGTTTATAACTTCTAGTATTAATGTGAAAACTGTAACCAACTCAATTTTTACTCATATTGTGTCACGTGTACTCATTTAAACCTCAAAAATAATGATTTTTTGTTATTTTTAGTACATAGTTACTAATCATTATTATGTTATATTATTAATATTTCTATTTGAAAAAAACTCAGTTTACTGATCGCTTTTTAATATGTTTTTGATACGGTGACACTGTTTACGTCTGTTTTTGTTTTGTTTTAAACTCGCAGTCTATTATTTTATGCTCAATTATTTGTAAATAATAACTACCTACTTCACATTTTGAAGAGTGATGCAAGTTTGTACATTTAATTTCAGTCATCCCAAAATTACCTAGGTCACCGTTTCTCAATCTAGTTTAGTCAAAGAACCCTTATAACATATTTTATATAAGCATTGCAGCATTGGTCCTTACTATTTTCCGACCAATGAACACTTTATCAAGAGAAAATAGCTCAAATATCTAAAGATGCTGGATTTTTTTAATGTCACGTTAAAAAATATATTTTACAAATATTTTACACTTCAACTTATTATAACGGGTTTTATCATCAAATTGATTAGAAGAAAACGGGGTATGAACTTCTTTAAAAATTATGATTAGAAGAAAACATAGGATAATAATTATTAAACGATTTTATTTTATACAACGCTCATCCTGGATAGCACGGCAAATTAGAATGCGGACGACTTGTCAGAGTGGTATTGAATCCCAGACCCTATACTAAATATGAGTAGTTCACAAGCATAGTGAACCAAGTCCATTCTGGTTATTTTTGAGTAAGCTAGGTTCAAACCTAATATTTGAGTATTACCTTGTCTTTAAGCTTAAGGGTATGATTTCCCTTACATAATAACTTAAATGTACTCAAAATAACACTTCAGAATTGCAATCATACCCTTCTTACATCATTAGAAATACTTCTATGTTTGAACCTAGCTTAATCAAAAATAACCAGAATAAACTTGGTTCACTATGCTTGTGAAACACTCATTTATCACTTCTTGCTTTCTGAAAAGCAAAAATGTCGAGTACATTTTTATCAATTATCATTGACGGTATAAACTTGGTTAAATATCAAATAATTAGTTAAAAATCATAAAATACTTTTTTGATATAATGAAATTATTGGAAAACCAATAGTGCCACCCTCGTCGGTCGATTCCGTCAAAAAATATTGTTATTTTTTTATTTATAGCACCTGTACACGTGCATTGATTTACTGGCAACGATAGCGTGTAAATTAAACTATCGCTACAATAACTACTTATAGCGCCTGTACACGTGAATGGATTTACTGGCACCAATAGCGTGCAAGGTAAATTAATCTATTGCTATAATAACGGTTAACACACAAAAGTTCAAACTGTCTCGCCAATCTCATTCGTTAAGCGAATGCGTTTGTTGTCGTTGTTGGTGCTATTTGAAAGGTTGTAAAAATTGGTAAACGTCAAAATTTTCTGCGTGGTATTGTTCGTATTTTCCGGCAGGTTCGCCACTATCGTTTTACATATTATCGCACACAACTATTGTGTGAAAATTCAAAAGCCGTTAAACTTTTATGATCCATACATAAAGTCATTCAACTTGCACGATAATACGTGTTTCCATTTGCATTTTACCACGTTATTATTAGCTCGTATTCTTGTTTGTCCGGTACAGATTTTTTCTTGTGCAATACCATTTTTTCTTGTTTGTCCACGATTTCCCGACTAGCTAGACATTTGAAACTTTCAGAATATATCAGAACACGGCGACAGTGCATTCTTTTAATACTTTTGACCATTTTTAAGCAGAATTGAATTCATTTTCAGTTAATTCTGTTTTGTATGTTTCGGAAAAAATTCGTTAAAAGTAATATTTACTACTCACTATTTTTGGTTGCTAAGAGGGTCCTATCAACTAAATTATTAATATATACGTGCGTTACTATGGAAATCAATATGAAATGTCAAAATGACATTTCTGTATTCTATAATATTAAATGTATTCAGTATTTCTATCAAGTACAATAAAAAGTTTTTATTAATACATAGAATTGTCAAGTTTATATGATTCAACAGAAATTTTAAAAACGTGTTATATAAAAAGTTCTTTTTATCTTGTAATTATTTTTGTTATGGTCGGGAATGTAAACGGGCTATTACTTTATTGGAGGACAGAGTTTACTGATATTCATGATATGAACAAAAAATCATATTCCTGTAAATGACCGACACTCGACGGCCCACTTACCGGTGTGATGTAGACGAGGCCAACGATGAATCCTGTAAGACAGCACCCGAGGGATATCTGCCAGTAGCGAATGTTTCTGAACCTGTCAGCCATCACCGTGACGATCGTGCTCTGGAGAGATACAGCGCTTCCAAGTCCAAGAACCAACAGCATGAGGAAGAATAACACGGCAAACAGCTGGAAAAAAAAATATTGAGACTCATCAGAAAATAAATAATATTGAGTCACTGAATTTATTTGACAACACATAAAAATAATGACGACAATTTAAAGTATTAAATAAACGAGGGCAAAACACGAGATAAATAAAAAAAAACAACAACAATTTAACTTAAATTATTTGTCTTATATGTCGTCATAATATAAATACTGCAACAAGGTCACTCCTGTTTTATAAAGATGAAGAATTTCAAATCTATCATCATTGAAGAGGTTCTTTCTAGTGTGCTACTACAGCCTGATGGGTACTTTGAACACCCCAAACATAATCTTATCATCTTCCCAATCATCGGCTCCCTTTTTTCCAATCGATCACTCATAGCGCTCACAAGTGTTTCTGTAGAAGTCGTGTTCTTCCCGCACTCCTTTCATCTTCTGGACCATTTAACTTGAGGCGCTTCATCAGTGTTTGATGATGCAAAGTAGTGCCAGGCCCATGGCAAGCGCATGGTTTTGATACATCTAATGATTCAGGATTATCAATTAATAACTTATGCCGCATTCTCACGATTTTTCCGTTCAACTGTCAAATTAATGTTGAATCTTTAACAATAATTCGAAAGGAATGATCCCACCAGTAGTGTGCGATTCATAGATGCTCATATTTATTGTGCAAATCGTAGGATAAAATTGTACCTAACTTTACTTATAAACTATTTCTTTTTATTTAACGAATAATTCACAAGATTTTAAGAATGCACCATTCTAATTAAGTAAAAAATTCTAAAAAATCACTCATGAGAAAATATAACCAAGAGAATAAATCTTTTTTGAATAAAGTACGACACCCGGAAGGAACCGGACCCGCATCTCTTGGATATCGCGCCCTGCGCATTACCACTCTGCTACGACTGCCATCTTTCCAGCTCTTTTTCTTTTTCATTTTTTTCCTTCAGACCCACGACGAAGAGCCATGCGTAGGGATTGCAATACCGAATGAAAATGTCAATACCGATTATCGGTATTTTAATATTGAATACCGGTATTAATACCGATATTCGTTAAAATATTTAAAAAAAGAAGTACTTATCAGTAAATATAACTATTAAAATTATGTTATAGCAAAAACCTACCTACTTACATTTATTATATTATGTTAACATTTAAAAAAAATGTATTGGTCATAAGTATAACTGGTGATTTTTAAAAATAATTTCAATATATTGATAATTTTAACTAAAGCCTTCAATTTTATTCAAAATGCAAATAAGTCCGGCTGCAGGAAAAGCTTCTTAAATTCAACGCTTGTACAATCATGAATAATTTTATTATAGAACAATTGAACATTTGTCATGGATATTTTCTATTTCGAAATAATATTATGATAATTTATATTTTATATAAATTATTACAATTATATATATATATTGGATTAATTGTATTTTGTTATTATTTCACCTCTATGCAGTCCATATATTTGCATTTTAGCAGCACATAACTTATAATTCACTATCAACAACGTAAACGAGTGTGCTTTCTTAATACCGAAAATTCCGATATTCTGGATTTTTAAAACCGGTATTTCGGTATTTATAAATACTGAAATACCGGTATTGCATTCCCTAGCCATGCGCTCTTTGTTTATAGGTATACAAACGCGAATACTATAGATGCCGAGGATAAAAGGCCGTTTGGCCTTGTTGCCTCATATTATACCTATATATAATTGAAATTGTTCGTTGTCAGTATGTGTTTGCCTTTGGTGAGTATACACAGCGCCTGAAGATGCCGAAAGGCAAAACCCGGGTCACAAAAAACGACTCAAATAGAATAGTACAAAAATTAAATCCATTAGAATTGTAATATCATTAAGAGTTTTAGTCATCTAGACTTGTACGGTTCGTGCCCCGTTACAATAATCATCCAGGCATCTCAGGAACTCTTTTCTCTCTCCTCCCAATCAGTCACAGCGAATCTCTTTGTATCTCTCTTGGTGTTGTACATCCATCTACTCTGAGGGCAGCCAAGGGTCCATCAGCCTACTGCGGTTCCTTTGTAAATATTGTAAGCTAATGAACATCAATTAAAATTGTTATCATGAAAATAATCTAAAGTCCAGCTTACCTGTGGTACCCAAGTGAACTTGGAAATGGCATCAGGGTATGAAATGAAAGCAAGACCAGTTCCACCAGCTCCAATCACTTTGCCAATGTCAGCCTCCCCCTTCTCGTGAGCGAGGTTACCCAGGATCCCAAAGATTGTGAAACCAGCCAGTAAACTGGTGAAAGTGTCAAGGGTTGTCACAATCATGGCGTCCCTAAAGATATTCACATTTTTTTATGATTACTGTTTTAAATTTTGTTTAATTACCTATTGATTTTCAAAAATAGCGATAGTACATTGTTATTTAATGAGTTTAATTTAATTATTTACAAAATAATACATATATTAGTAAAGAGGTACTTTACTACTACAAATTTTCATAACTATTTATATACATGGGGGTTAATTCTGAAATGGATCAAGTCTACTAAATCAAAATAGCCTGCGTGTGGAACAAGTGACTGATAAAAAACATGTCCTGATGTACGACCTTTACTAAAAACATTTGGTTGAATAATACAAATTTTACCAACCAAAATACGGATCAATAGTATCCCATTGTCGATTTATCGTCAAATGTAGTGTTTCAATTCGTATGCTTTATCAGTGGTGAGGGGTGGAGGTAGATTGTTAAGATCAGGCATACTTAAATAGTGCACACTAAATGAATACGTGTATTAATTAAGGCGCTAAGTACCAAAAAAATAAAAACTGACATTTTTATAGAAAAATGTTCGACATACCAACGCCAATAACTTAAACTATAGTCTAAGTGCCTCAAGCAAGTCAAAAAAATACAGCAAAATAATTAAACCTGTCGACATTGTAAGTCCGTTGGCGTGTTTTATTTATAATGGTATAAGTAGCACTGCAGTGGTCAACTGCATTCAATATAAAATAGCTGACGATGGTGTGTTGACACTTGTGAGTTCTTAATACCTAAAATTATAGAAGCTGCCGTGATTGCTTCACACTGTAAAACTACATTTTTCAAAAGGTCTGCTTCATGAAATTTTACTGCAATGACTCGGTATTTTGTAACTACAGGCAATACTACTTTTTGGTACTTAGAGCCTTATTTAATACACGTATTCAAATTTTGTCAGTCATACTTATTTGTTTTCATAATATAACTAAGAACACATTTTGCATATGGTACTGGTTAGTTTTTAAAATTCAATTAAACCCTGCCGAAATCAAACCATGATAGTTTAGGTATGCTATGGACTATCAGACAAAAATAGTGCACACCTTTTCAGTCATACTTTTTTTCCGTTGTAATATTGTAATATCTAAAATTATGTATAGTTTAATGTATAATTTTAGATATTTTATAGATAAACGAATATGTTTTTCTATTGTCTATTATGACTTAGGCATTTCGAATGTATCAATATTAAATACAATTTAGTTTGACGTAAACGTCATAAAACGTATTTTTTTTGTTTAAATACCAGTTGTTCCAAATTTGAATGAGACATTAGAATAAAGTTGTGATTATATTAAGCTGCACGACGCATAATGTCACGCTGTCACGGCAACAAATTTAGTCTATGGTTTCGTCATTTTGCAGAATATTTTGAACGATCACCATCTCGGTAAATTCAATGATGGAGAGTTCTAACTCTAATGTATTAGTATTTTGAATTATTATTCATTAGTCATGCTAATTTCAACAGTTTCTACGTGTACGTGCGTTAAAATCACTTGCGATATTATATCCAAACATTATAATATTTTGAATAGAACCCAACCTGCAGACCATAGATAAGACACAACATTTTTATAGAAAATACATAGTGCCAACCGCTAAAAACAAAAAACACGCGATTCTGACATGAATCTAAAATGTCTAGGTATGTAGAAAATGATAAAAAAAATGTTCATTGAGTCATGCAGGTGCCGATGCAGTGCAGTACAATGTGAGGTGACTTCGTTGTTGTTCTGGTGATTTTGGCAGATTTTGCTACCTCACAATGTTCGTTTAAAGGTTCAAATATGCTACAGGATGGGAGCATCAGTCTCATAACATTTTTAATACCAAGAAAAACGACATTACACACTTTTTTCCCCGTAGCGGCAGCTTACTGTGACATCACGTGATAAAACACGAAGTGCATTATAATAATATATTTGACACTTAAAACAATTCTACGAGCACACTGACATCTGCACCGACAACGTTTTTACTATAAGTATATTATAATTATACCATTTTTTATTAATATAATATACGAGGTTAATAATATGCACTTTATTTCATCATTTAATAAAATTATAATGTAATCCTCACCTCGCACTACCAACTGTGAAGAATAATTGGCTTTCGCAGCGCTATTGCTTGCAACGCAAGTGTATGTCCCGCTGTGCATTGAGCTGTGACTTACTGTGACGTCACGTGATAGTACGCGACATGCATCTCAATGTAATCACAACTTAATAGTTTGTAATTATTAAATCACAGTTGTAATTAATAATAATAAAAAAAATCACGTCTTGACCTATTTCAGATCTAACACCCCAATATGTATATTTCAAAAATGATTAAAAAATTAAAGTTATTAGATATTCTAATGCATTATCCTCAATTTCTAATCTAACTAAGTAACATTTTATGTAGCAGAAAGATCTCTTAGTAATTTTAGTTAGTGCTATAATAATTGCATCATTAATCAAATATAAGCACAGTACATAAAACACATTCTTAAAATCACAAATAAAACATATAAAAATGTAATTTTAGTTACAAAAAGTGTAATTATTGATTGATCTGGCGAAAAACCAACACTAATATAAAACATGCAACGTGCTTTGTGTGATCGTTTTAAAATATGCTTAGGATAGCCTTCATACAACAACAGTGTATCAACTATTATACGTATCTGTTCTGGCAGAACACACTAACTGGAGAATACTAGTTTTGAGTAATTTGACTTTGAAGTTGTTAAAATGTTTGAAATGGTATATCATGTGAGTTTATTAAGTAATCGTAAAAAGGATTACTTTAAAATAAAGACTGTTTATTTATTAAGAAGGTTTCCAGACAGTAAAGTTTGAAATAAGGAAAATTTTGGTATAACTAACTCAATATGTCATTTTTTCGAATTAGTGTCTTCTGCCAGAACAGTGACGATAATATAGTAGTAATAAGATATAAACACAAGAATCTGTGCCTCCTGCATGACATTAAAATATCGCCCTGTATTCTGTTGTTGACAAAATTAAAGTAAGTACATTGAAACTGTGTGTACAAAAAGACAAAAATATTTTATTGTATCGAATGGCTTTTTCTCAGTTTCTATTATTTTTTCAAATCATTAAAGTTGTATAACATGACTTTCAAAGGATATTATAAAAAAAATGTGTTGATTAGGGGATTTGAGGGATAAATATGTCAGTGGCGTGCGCTTTGTAGATACCGTGGATGCAGCGCACTCCTTAATTATTCCAAGCTATAATATTATCCACAAAATCAATAAATAATTTTAATGACATACTACATGTCGAGATACATACGAGAGCAAATTTGGTGTTATCTCTTTAATGCTATGCAAATAGTTCCCGTCATAATCTGTCAAATTAGAATAGTTGAAATCACAAAAAGTAGGTTTTTGGTTTTGAAAAGCATACTCAATCTCAAGGACATCACACACAATTGAAATAATATATATATATATATTTCTGATTTTCATGAAACCATTTAATAGAAATAACATTTATTTTCCACGCGTCCACAATCACTGCGTACCTTTCAATTAATTTTTAATTACCTCATTTAAATAACATGCTAATTGCATCTAATGGCCGTTTAACGGGGACACGGCAGCCGTGTCGTCCGCGTTGAACGAGTTTTAAGTTGTATGCCATTTTGACTGGATAGTGTCATGTTTGTATAGAATATAGATAAATTCGAGCGCTAAAAGCCAGTATACTCAGGATAAGTTACTAAGATGTAGCAAAGCATTGCCATAAGTGTGTGGAAATCAAAGATATGTAAAATGTAGAAACAGATTAAAATGTAGAAGCTCTGCTTCACTTACCTGTAGACATTGTGTGTAAACTGGTTGTATGAAGAAAACATTAAGACAGCGCCCACACAGACGGACAGTGAGAAAAAAGCTTGAGTAACAGCTGCGTACCATACCTACAAGAAAATCCCAAGTAAATCACACTGGCAGCGGCTTGATAATGAAGCAAACACTTTTCACACTGCAGCCATCGAAGCAATATAATAAGCCAATATATCTGCCCTGTAGGTATTGTCGTACTATAAGTCTCAAATCTCAGAGGAACCGAACCCTTAGATGAAAATATATCACATACTGAGGAATCCTTAAATTTTTAACGATATCGTAAAATTTATCACAGAATTGCAACATTTTAAACGCATATATCCTAAACTACGTGTGCACCTTTTAATTAAAAGCTTATTTAATTAAATTATTGCCCTATTATAATTAATAAACCAATTATTTTACAGCACACTATATTAAACTAATCTATCAAAATGAAATACAATAAATGTATATCTTTCTAAAGGCTTGTTTACACGGGCTTAGTATCTACTAATTATTATAACTCACTTATCGCACTAGCCACTAAGCCTATTAAAACGAAAATAGTAGTACATTAAGAAATACAAAAAAATACGCTTATTTTTGTCACTAAACAAATTGGGCGGTTTAGATGTTGCGACAAGATGCGAATTCGACTGGATTTAAGACTTGTTTACACGGGCTTAGTACTAAACATTAGTACTTGCACTAATACCGAGTGTATATATGTATATACATTTATATATTTCATAATTCCACTCACATTCGCAACGTATCGCAACGTGTAACTAGTGTTAAGTGACAAAAATTAAGAATACAAGCAGAAGTATGCATATTTTGCATTTTCTATTGTGCTACTAATACGCTTTTACTTATCAACTCATTTAAGCTCTACTCAGCGATTGAAGTAGCTTAGTAGCTAGCGCTACTAGCGAGTACTAATTATTAGTACCAAGACCGTGCAAACACGCATCTACCGCTGCAGATAGACGGCATTGCAGTGGGCGTGCGTAGACGTGCATCGACACAGGTTTTTATTTGATCCTAATTACATTCAATTAGAATCGCCAATTGAATTTGTTTTATCCAATTGGAATCAAATAACACCCTGCGTCGACGCAATTAATATAACGCTCGTAGACTCTATGCTGGGATACGTACTGACGATTACATAAATATGATAGGTCTCTATTCACAAGCACTCACATATTACTAATTTAACCTGTTTACACGTGACGGTATTAGTAAGGGTAGCGAGTACTAATAATTAGTACTAAGCTCGTGTAAGCAAGGCATTAGTTTGAAAAGCGATCAACTTATATAATATATATAATATATATATTGAATCAGCGTAATATTATATTATGTAGGTATGTATGTATGTTGTAAATATAAACATTATTAAATTGTTAAATTAAATTAATTTATACAGTGAGATTTCATTGTTTTTAAGAAAATTTTCTATCTGAAGGCTGTTTTTTAGAGGTGTAGAACTTAAAAATTAAATAAAATAGATTTGCACAATTTGCAACCGTTGTTCTAGCGTAAGTCTATACCCGTTACTAGGGATGTCATAAAATTATTGATATTTTTCTTTCGATATGTCACCTATACCAATACAAATTTAAATGTTTTTCATATTATCACTGGCAAAATCTTTTGATATCAATATTTTTTTCCATCTTTTACAATTACTTTAATTACATTTTTCGATTAACAAACCCGATACCTACAAGTATCAATACATTTGTTTTGATGCCGAAACTAATATGTTTACTGTTCCTTCTTAGTGATTTCGCAAATGAATGCTAATTATATAATTTTTAAAATTCATAGATACGTGTTTCGTTTTTTCCGTAGCTCTGAATGAAATGTCATGTATTAAATAATATCCCAAAAAATTATCATTACTTCGAAACACTAATAAGACATTTATTTACTTTAATCCACCAAAGTAATCATTACGGAAGTATTTTACCTACAATGTAAACATGTTATTATCATAATGTATTTATAAATACATAAGGTATTTATTTTTCACAGAAAAGTTTTTAAAAAAAATGTTACTGGGTGATTTCGTGTTGTAGACAGCAGCCATATAGGAAGAGCTCATTAGTCATCGGTTAATTCTGTATTTCCGTTTTGCTGTGTATAACTCTAAAGTTACGCGCCATTATTTTCGAATTAGCAATACAAAAAAAAACACTCACGTTACGACAGTGAAAAAAATCAATATTAAAATATGACAACACACGAAAATCAACAAAAAGTACTTACTCGTCTGGTTTTATATTATCGATATTGTGGGCCTGATCACACTCTCCGAAATTGTGGGAAAACGTTGAGTTTCCTCTGAGCACAATAAATGTATTGGTATTATACTGCCCTTCTAAGGAAGAAGGCAGTAACTGACTCTCACACACTTTCGAGATAAATGACATAATGTGTTTTTTCTCAAACTTTAGTACTGTGAATTAATAAAAAACGGTGGTAATTTTTATTTGTAGGATGTTAAAATATAAACAAAGTAATAATAAATAAGCAGTAACTGCAATGAATAGGTGCAATTACTGCCTTTTTGCTAAAAAAAATGTATTATTTTAGAAGATGTCTATTTTTTCACTAAGGATTTTAACGGTATTTTAGTGATAAAACTGATTTTAAAGTAAACAGAATATATAGCTTTCAAAATTACCTAACGAATGGCATTCATAACTCAATTTCACAATTTTTGCGAGTTACTGCTTTCTTCCGTGGAAGGGCAGTATAGACAACGACACGATATTTGTCTTCGACAACTTTAACTAAGAGGACGCAATACTTCGGATATACTCGCATAGCCCTCCTATGTATTGTTTCATTCGACAATAATTAATAATGTAGTGTTGTTTATACGCGTATCGAAAACACTAGAGATTGCAATTTGGGACAGATCTTTTATTACAGAACTACAAACTTATCTGAACAATGGGATGGGGAAGCCACTGTCGAAAACTGCCCAATCAATACTCGTAACTGGACAAAATCTGACATTTTCAAAATGGCGTCCTATGGTAGTTCGTAGTTCCATTTTTGGCCATTCTTTAGATAAGTTTGTAGGTCTGTACTAGGATTAGTATTTTTGAATTCTGAATTACACAAAATCAAGTGAGATTAAAAAAAACATACTTACAAGATTTTTTACTTTCTTTATCGATAATTTAGTAAAATTTCAATATTCTTATATGCAGAATCTAATCGTTTTCTCTACATTAACTAGATACTTTAGAAGAAAAATAAATTATGTTTTTTTTTCATAAATCATATCGTCGCCCCAAAACTAAAGGGCACTTGTGTAAAAATATTGTTTTGAGAAAAACGCATTTTAAGTGAAAAAAAGTCGTGAGGAGACTATTTTTTAATATTTTGAAATGAAATTCAGAGCACATGACATGTGACTTATTACTCAAAGATTGAAATACATTTTTTTCATATCTTGTGAAGATTCTCGTCACAAGGGTCTTTTTTCTGCAACAAAATCTTGTTTTTTGTACAAAGGCCTTTTTAAAAAATAATTACACATAGTACCTTTTTCTTATATAATTTTTGTAACAACTGCACATAGACTATCAAAGTCGTGTAGATGTTACGTTTTTGTTGTACGTTAATTGAAAATTAGATTACAAATACACAAGTGACCTTTATTTTCTTTTGTAAATTGTAATTTCATGGATTTAGCTCCATAAATTCAATTTTACCTATAATGTAGAGAGAAAAAAAACTACATTCATAAATCAACTATCAAAATGTCACAAGCGCCCTTTTTCTTTTGTTATTATAAATTAATCCTTAAATCAAATTAGAATCGAATCAAAAATCAAATCACATTATTCTAAGCCATTTAATTATACATATTGTGTAGCAGGGGACAGCAGAAACGCATCTCTTTTCCGTTTCCGCAATTCCGCTCGGAGGTGCCATACCCTAACAATGGATACGAAAATCATTCACTTTTGACAATCGTGTGGTCGCCCTAAATTCTAAAACCTTTTATTACCTACCTAATAATTCGCAAATATAAATATTGAAAAAACAGCGACATTGTTGGCTCTGAAATTCAGTGTTTAAAAGGGTAATTTTCCGATGATATTTCTTTAGAAAGTTCAACCATGTGAATACAAACGCACATTAAAAAAACTAAATACAGACCTACAAACTTATCTAAAGAATGGATGAGGAGCCACTGTAGAAAACTACCCAATCAAGACTCGCAACTGGATAGAATCTGACATTCGAATGACGTTTTCGAAATGGCGTCCATATGGAGTTCGTAGTTCCATTTTTGACCGTTCTTTAGATAAGTTTGTAGCTCTGTACATATGAATTTACCAGACACTGAATTCGAACGCGGGCACCAACATTGTCAGCATTTTTTTTTAAATTTTATAATTCTAAATGACTAATATCATTGTTATGTACATATTATTTAAAGATACGTTGTGTAGGTACACAAGTCAGTTAATTATTGTACCTATATAATTTAAAAAAATGTTATTAATATTTCTCTCGAAGGATGTTATTGCTTTATAGAAAAAAATAGTTACCTTGTCTAATATCAGACTAAAATATAAATAATCTGTTAAAACGGCACATACAAGTGGTTAATCCATGGTTTTTTTTTAAATTCATTTTTATTATTTAAATACGATTTAATTCTAGACATTAACCGGTTTTGAAATGCTGCGAAACAACAAAATAATGGTCTTTTTTTCACTTTCAACTTCTAAAAACATCAATATTTAAATTGATTTTGATTTTTTAATTTCAATTTTAGATGACACCAGTGGCTAAAGGTGGAGGTAAACTTTTAAGAACCAACATAAATAGTGCTCACTAAACTATGCCAGTCAAGCGTATTTCTTTTTATTGAATTAAGGTTACAATATGTATAAGTAAAAAGTTTATTAGATTTTAAAATTCAATTGAACCCTGCCTATTCCAAGCCATAGTAGATAATAGTCAAAAAATATTCATATATCTATAAAATATCGAAACCTATGTCATTAAATCATGCATAATTTTGGATAATTTATAGATATAAAAATATTAATTGGTTTAGGCGAGGCTTAAGAAACTAACCAATATCATCTGTAATATGAATTCTTATTGTAAATATATCTGTAATATGGTGTGCATTATTTTTGTCGGATAGGTCATAGCATAGATAGGGTCTAGTTGAATTTCAAAAAGTAACCAGAACAATCTGCAAATTGTATTCTTAGTTCAATGAAAACAAATATGTATGACTGACGAAGTTTAATGTTCACTATTTATGTCGAATCTTAACAGCCTACCTCCACCCTTCGCCACTGCACTATATAGGTAAATCTATAGTGAACTGTAGGAAAACCGATCGAAAATTAAGATGTGTACCTATTTACAATACGGAATCTTCGATTTTATTAATATCTCAATCATAGTGCTAGAGAACCGTTTCTGAATTCGTGGATGCAGGGACAATAAGTTGTATAGTCTGGCAAAAATCACAATATGTAGTTTATTAAACGTGTATATGATATATATCAATAGGGATTGCAATGCCGGTATTCAATTATTTATCGATACCGAAATACCGGTTTCAAAAATCCAAAATACCGGTATTTCCGGTATTAAGAAAGCATATGTTAATGAATTTAATATTATTTTTCATTACTTACTACTATACTGTATATTATTAAGTTTTATGTTGCCAGAACGCAAATATATTAACCAAAACCAACAAAAGTTAAATAATATTAAAACGAAATCCCTCTTATATCTACACATTATACTATAAAATTGTCGCGATCAATTAATATAATATTAAAAAAAAAAAAATATTCGTTGCAAAAATCTCCAATTATTCTAAGTATAACTACTATTGATCTAAAGTTGATAGTACCTATATATCCAACAAACGTTGAATTTCAGAGAGATTTTTCCGTACCTACCCGGACTTACAGTATTTATAAAAATTAGCAGTTCTAAATTATTATGATCTATATATACTAACAAAGGTAAACATAATAAATGTAGGTAGGTACTTTAGGTTGCTATAAAATAGTGTTTTTATTTGACGAATACCGGTATGCAATAAGAAATACCGAAATACCGGTATTGATATATTCATTCGGTATAATAATCCCTACTAAGAACCATTCGTTATGACGTATGTATAATCACTGTGTATTTAAATATTTTTAACTACATCTTCTTTTTTCAAAATTATATTTTACAAAACCCAGCAAGCCTCACGGACAATTTATTTTAAAAGCGCTGGTTATTATCCTTTCGTCGTCGAGTAAATGGATGAATCATGAATTAAGTTTGATACACATTCTCTATGAATCACGTGAAAGCATCTTCAGCAAAACTCCATTTATCCAACTTCTAATGTGCAAGGGTGATAAAATGATTAATTTAATATTAGTAACACATAAAGCTTGTTTATCTCCCAGCCAATAAATCATGTCTACATTAAATATACATACCAATTATTTAAAAGAAACATAATTCAGCATTATTCGTCTAGAAAGCGGAAGATCTAAAATGCACAAACCAAACAGTAAACAAATCAAACGTAGACCTGCCTCAGCTCCAACTGACCTGTAAATTTGCCCATTAAAATCGTTGTAGGTGGCGAAAATGAGAATGGGCCCTAGGCAGACACCCAACGAGAAGAAGACCTGTGTCACCGCTGCATACCACACCTGCGATTTGTTAGGCAAGTGTTATTTTTGCATTGTATTCCTTAACAATTTGGTTTAGTCATTTACTCAGTTTTTGTTCATTTGGAAATTAAAATTACAGCGAGCTAATTTTACATCATAATATAAATAATTATATAATTGAGCACCATCATGCAAACCAGTTGATAAATGTAAATCAGCACCTATGCGAACTGTTCAATTGTACAATTCTAAACTATCCTAAACGCCAATTTTTCGAAATGCGTTTTTTTACATCAATCAATTCTCTATGAAATTTCCAACATTTCTGTATAAACCTAAATGCGTAGGATTATATTGAATTTAAGAAAAAAATTATTTTCACGCCACTTCTTAAATATCCTAAGTGACATTATTTGCCAATGTATTGAATTTTTCACAACTTCGAAATTGGAAAAAAAATCCCCAAAATTAATTGTAATATCTATGAAACACAAAAAAAAATTTTTTATATTTCGATATTATAAAATCGAATTAAGTTCAGGTTCGTAATTTCTAAATTTCGCTTTAATGCACATTTTATGGTTTGGCGTTTAGGATACTTTAGAATTGAATAGACGAATACAGTGTGCGAAAAGAAAATGAAGACACATCTAAAAATTAATGAATTATATTATTAAAATCAACGGGTTAAATTATTGCCGTGCAATTTATTAACCTTTCTTTACAAGAACTAGTGTCTTATTCTGCCTATCCTAATTAAATTTATGTTAGACTTATCTCCCTTTTCCTTCCACACACAAAATAATCCTTATCACCTAAGGGTCGGTGTATTGAGGAAACATGTGATTAAAACCAATACATAATTTGCAACGAGTTTAAGTGGACAAGGTTTTATAGATCCTATTTAACTCTTTTTATGTTTTTTCTTTGTATAATATACTTGTATATCGTGGTGTTGCTGACAAAGGTTGGTAAGTCGATAATTTAAGTATTTAGAGTTAACAACGAATTATGTGTATATTATATTAATATGTATGTTAGAAAAAAAATCATTCGATATATAATATTGAATATAAAGCACAGACAAATTGACATTACGCCTGATTTTAGAGGTCATGTCTAACTTCAAACAATTGCAATTACTCCAGAACATGATTTCGAGACTTACCAACTTTTGGGTGTAATCCCACGATATATTTATTTATTACACTACTTTCTTTGGGAATGGGACGACTGGCCTCTGTACAATTGGACGCCGCACTGTCGTAGACACGTGTAGACGAGGTATTTTAATCAGTTTCTATCTACTACTTAGTATTTCGAATTCATTTTACTCCTAACATAATGTATTCTTTATCGCGGACTGAGAATTACCATGCCTAAGGCTTTATATAACATAAAAAACTCTTTTTTCGTTGGAACTTAAACATATGCACGATTAAATCATTGTTTACGTCTGCATATTTAAATTCTTACCAACTATTAAATCATAATAAAATCATTGAAGTATAAATAATAATATTGAATATTTTTTTTAAAAGTACTTATAAGTACCTAACGTCTATTTATTTTCGAATTCCGTGGCGTCCAGTTGTCCGGTGCCAAATCGTCCTAGACCCCTTTCTTTAAATGTTTATAATACTTATGTGTTATTTATTTGCTTTATTTTGTTTTTCTTTATAACATAGAATATTTTAAATAATGTATGAAAACATGCATTCACAAATTAATATCCTATATTAGAAACTTATTATAAAAATATGTGTTATAATTTTTAATATTATTATGAACAGAAGTAACGCTTTCCAATAGACAGTCAATAGTGAGCTGATTAAACCGGATATGCTCTTATGTCAAAAATATTTTAGAACATAATATAGTTTTAAGACTATGGATTATTTATTTTTTAATGAATGAAATATGAAGAATAGTATAATCAATGAAAATGCATTTTTTAACCTTAGAATAAATTTCAACCGTAATAGTAAATCCATAAAGTGTGAATGAAATCTTTATAAATACTAGGTAAGTACCACAACAAAAAATAGTTAGTCTCGACTTTTGAGCTTTGAAAATCGATGTCTCCGCCGAATCATAGAGGTACATTGATACGACCGCGTTGCAAACACTCAAGTTCGTGAGCAAACATGGCAGCACTCGGTGATTAAGGTAATCACGAAGAGACGCTTGACGTGTTCACGTATACACGGCACTCCGTACCCTTGTGGCATAACCTCAAAGGCGATGTAGGTCTCACATCATGATTTGAGGCGTGAGACGTGACGATGGATCGAGGAATGTGGTGCGAACGTGTGCTTCCCAATACTGGGAGGAGCCGTTCGCTACTTGCTCAACCTATTAGATCCAAGCCTATTATCGGTTCAAACACAACATGTGAACTTTTGTTGCCAGACCCCGGATTCGAACCCGGGACCCATTATAAGCCAAGAAGTTACCCGCTCGGCTATCGTGGGCGTTAAACATAATTAGTGAATTTATAATAATATAATCGTATCATTTAACCCAGGGGTAGTCAACCTGGTCCCCACCGCCCACTAGTGGGCATTCCAGCTTTCATGGTGGGCGGTAGGGGTTTTAAAAACATTTTCATTATGTTTTCATCAGATATCCAGTGTTTAGTTTTACAGCATCAGCCTCAGCGATCTCATTAATAATTTAATTAATTAAATGTAATTTCATCAGACTTCATGCTTATATGTATGCAACGTATATATAAAAAGATAGATTTAACTGCAGTAAGTTATTTCTATAAAGATTTATTCTGCCAAACTTAGTGAAAGTCTGACATAAAGTATTTGTTAAGTTATTATTATTACATGCTTTAACTTTCTGTAAATCTGCTTTATAAATTTCATAAAGTAAAGTTAATTCCCTACTTTATAAATCACCAACACTGTGGAACCGGTGGGCGGTTAGAAAATTTTACTACTAACAGGGATACAAAAGTAGGCGGAAGCTATAAAAAGGTTGACTACCCCTGATTTAACCTATTTCATTTTTATAATGATGTCTGGTAGAAGAAGAAGGTTTTTCTTCAACATCTTTGGTAAGTATAAATAATAAAATTATATATTATATAAGTAGTAGGTACCCACTTTGTTTTGGCGTATCATTAAAAGTAATCGTGCAAATCTATAAATAAAATTCTGTTTCATTTTTTAAATAGTGCAACCTTCAACTTCTTACTGCATTGCATTTTTTCATCTTAATATTACTCGTCATAACTTTTGTTTTGTACTTCTGGTGTTCTAAGTCAGTAGTGACAAACCATTGAGACACGTATCATACTGAGATTATACAAGTGTACTTGCAACAACAACTCTATTACTGGAGTTTTAACATTTAATGATGGATTATCGCACAAGCTAAATCTCACAAGGGCGGCATCCATATTACGTGTCCGGAAAATTGTACGTATGCAGTTCGCCGTATCACAGTTCACCGTGAAATGTTGTATAGGAAATATATGGCCGTATATTAAAGACCGTCCAACCTGTTTGGGTCGTATAGTACTGGCATAAAATTCATATCTTAATAAAACACGGTTCTGGTCGGTTTACACTTTACAGGAACCCAGCAGGAAACAACTTTGTAAATAGTCGATATTTTATACAGGATAATTTGTTATGTTAGGTTAGGTTTTCATTCTTGAATTCATGAATTTTGCCAAAATCAGCTATGAAAATTGAATTAATGTTCATATTGAATCTACTAAAATTGGAGACCTTGTAGTATACGGTCATCTATTTCCGATAAGAAAGCTCACAACGAACTGTGCCACGGTGAAATGTTTTACGTACAATTTAAATGTACCTAACCTCCAAATTATGCTTCATAAAATATGAATCAATAATACATGAATTAGTCACGTGCATGCCTAATTCAACGTTTAAAAAATAATGAAATAACATTAGCTTACAAAATATATAAATATGCGAAGTTTATACTTCAATAGTTTTTACCAAAGATCTTTAAAAATGTTAATTTTATTAACTATCTTTTTTTGATTCAACCAATAATTCACAAGATTTAAGAATCTAACATTTTTTATTGGATAAACATAATTTGAAAACACTGAGAAATATATAACCAATACGACACCCAGCAGGATTCGAACCTGCGTCTCTCGGAATTCGCACCCACATGCATTGACCACTATGCTATAGGAATCTTATCTAATTGCAATCATTTTAACTAATGGTTCTTACAATACTCTCTGAATACTCAATAACTCGATTTATAAAGCGCTTGAAGTGTTTTCAAATTGATCAAATTTCAATTCTATTTTTTGCGACACACACAAATCAGTTCTAGCGACCCGGGTTGTATCTAACTTCCGGCATTTTCATGTTCTGCCTATGGTAAATATACAACTGAGAATGATTATATGTATTATGTTCTTACTTATAGGTAATTTAAAATATTGTTATTATGAAATCATTCCCAAGTATAGTATTTTCACAGCCAATGAAAATTTTATCGCTAAAAGCGATTGCTATGGAATAAAACAAACTAGAATAAAATTTGATCGGTTTAATTGGTTATAAATGAGTTTCAAAATCAGTCAGGGCCTTAGGAATTCGTGAATCTTAAATAGCTACTGGTTATCATGAGTGTATCCAGTATAGCTGAAAAATTAATTTATCCCTAATTAAAAGTTACATAATAATGAATAAGTCTGTACTAAATAAATCTTCATCTGTGAGTGCTTTCTCTTGGTGAGCTTGACTATCATTAAACTTTTTATTGAAATGTTAGTTGTGACTTTATTGCACGATAACCATAAGTTCGGTATCGCTGTATGTTAGAGCTAATGTCTCTCCATTCGTTGCTAATTACAAATTTCGGAAGAAATCTTACAAGGACGTGTGTAATAATAACATACAAAATATGTATTTGAAACATAATACCTGAGTCGTAAAAAACTAATTGCTAACTGTTGGAAAGAGTATAAAAAACTTTAAATACTTACAAGCGAGTTGTTTTTGCAGTTACAAAATATAACAAAAGTTTTGCACTAATTAAATAAAAGTTTTAAATTAAATTATTTTTATTACTCCATATTATGACATAAGTGTTTTTGCTAAAGAAATTCCTAATATTGCTAGCACTACGCCAATAAATGAAATCATGTAAAGTAAGTTAATAATTTAAACCGTTGATTTGATTCGATATGTCAAAAAGACCCAAACTCCAACCCCAAAAAATATTAAAAAATACATAACTAAACTAATGTGTACCGCAAAATTAAAATTTTAGATACTTTTATTCGATACAATACTGATACTAAGTATCTATACTTTTTCTTTCGATATGACGGCAATATGAACGCAATCTAAGTCGACTACTTAATCTGCAAACCAGCTAACTGCACTTTTGACCAAAAATAAAAATTTGATGGCATTTTGTTATAAAGCATGTTTTCTATGCTAACATAAAATTTCAAATTCCTAAGCCTATAAATAAATGCGTTATCGTTCTTCACACAAAACAACCAACTGCAGGTGCCAAATTTCCAATATCGTAAATGCAACAATTCCGCTATTTATATAAATTTTCTTTATAATATATAAAAGGAAAGTTAAAATAGTGTTTTAGTTCAAAGTGCAGCTTATTTGTAAAAAGAAATCCAAGTGTACTTTTGAAATTGTTAAATTCCGCTCGATAGTCAAATTATTATGTTTTTTCTCCTTCCTGTCAATTTTTCCAAATGGAGTTAGCCGGTTTGCAGATTAGGTAAGTAATCGAAATGCGGTTTTCTACATCTGGATTAATTTCACGCGAAGAGACGTTTAAAAGTCATGGGAGCAAGCTGATTTTGATTCTCGTAAACATTATTTATTGTCTTAAAAATCTATACCCATCTAACATGACCTTAATTCGAAATACGAATACGAAATAGTCCACCTGGATAATTGAAAAAAAAACATAGTTTCAAAAGCGTGTTCAAAAAATCTATTATCGTCCAATTATTGTGATATATGAGAATATCATTATTATATATATATACATATGAGATTAAACATCAATGTATTGACCACTTTTTTTACTAAAAGTAGTTTCTTTGAATTTTTTTCATTATTCAAGTTTACAGTCAATTGAATAAGTTACAACAACTATCTAATCCTGAATATTACACCAAACAAAAAACAGTAAAAACCCCGTAGTTGTTCATCTTCACTTAAGGAATTATAATATATCATTTAACTCTAAAATCAATAAAAAAATCGGTGTGTGCAGTGACGTCCCTAGACAAAATTCCGCCCCTAGGCAGCGACAAAATGCCGCCCCATTTTTTATATAGTATTTTGTTTCATCCTTTCAGCACTCCAATATCTAAGAAATGTGTTGAATGGATGAGTTAGGTACTAAGAAAATATATACCACTAAATCTTATTTAAAATATCCACGGTTTCAAATAGGTAGGTACATATATTTAAAAATACACCTGACAACTTTCAAACCTCGTGAGTGACTGGCAAAAATATTTGGATATGTAGGTACATACCTATACCTAATTTAAAATATAATTCGCAAATCTGCACGTGTCATTTCGGGTCATCAATGACGTGACGTCCAAGGACAGCGGAAGTAAACTAGACATAGCGAAACTGACATTAAAATTACAGTCCTGTTAAACCTTTTAAGTATGTTAATTAACAACCAACCAGTGAGCTGATTTTTTTAATGGAAAGATATTTCCGTTATTACTAAGTTTATGGACTTAACTATTTCTATATAGGTATACCTAATGATTCTCCTCGATTTGCCGCCCTTCGAGTAACTGCCGCCCCCAAGCGACGCTCAATCTGCCTACCCCCACGGGACGTCACTGGGTGTGTGTACTTATGTACGCGCGTTAGAAGTTATACTTCTTTGGCGGAACAAAACAAAAACAAAACTTATGATAAACTAGATTCTTTGCCTAGCTCTTAATTATCTTGTTAAATTACACACTCAAGTAAACGGATCGCTTATTGGAACGTCGTTGGTTTATTTCTATACACTTTAACTTATATTACTAATTTGTATAATGGTTTCTCGTTGTTTTTATTTTTATAGTACCAACTATCACTCTGACGTTTAATCGTTTGTTTACGTAAGGAATTACAAATGGCCGACAATAATAAATTCGCTGCCTAGGCAACGGAACAATTCTAAACAATAATATTATATTGTATAATTGTCACGATTGAAGTACCATATTGTTGCGTAAAAGTAGTGCGTTCGGCTGATAACCGAACAATCGGTGGTTCTAATCCAATCGAGTGCGTTTTTTTTCGTGTGAAAAAATAAATTATGTGTTACGTGTCACACGCAAAAAATACACTCTGATCTGATTTCCCAAACGCGCCAAAAGAAATATAACTTCAAAAATGATAAATATGATATGTCGTATTCAGACAGTTAATTATCCCGGGATGTTAACTGTGAGGCCTGATGTTTTTTTAGCGCGGCCGGTCATAACCACAATTAATAACGGCGAGCTGTCAAATGTTGAGTTAACATTATGTCTTACTTGATTCTAATCGGATGCATTTGGAACCAAATAAGACGCAGTGCCGTGTGTTAACAATTATTAACTATTTGGAATACTGCCGAGGTACTCTATGTTTAACTAAAAAGCTGGCGCTTCCTGAACTTGTAGGATAAACCACCATTGCCTACACACGACCCCAAATACTAAATACTACCTTATTTGCTAAGGATATATTATTTTAATTTATTTACCTGAGGATTGTACAACTCTTCCCATTTAGGAGTGATGAAAAATTTGATCCCTTCAATGGCTCCCTCCAGAGTGACTGCCCTGTAAAATAGCGTTATATTTCACATACATGGTATGTCACATAAAATATTATAGTGTGGTATAGTTACTAAAATACACGGTCGACAAAAGAGTAACTAACACTATTCTCAACGAACGACGATTTTTCCACTAGAAAACAAATTAACAACCTCCTCACGGCGAAATATAACTTAGTTACAATAATTGGTTAATTAGAATATTTATAATGGCTAACTTTCATAGTTCTGAATTGTCGTAGGTAGTTCGGTTTATCGCTGTTCTGTTTTGTCTCCGTTCTGTTTCTTCATGTTCTGATATAATATCATGATCTCTTTTGTCCGGTTACCTACTTAATCATAGACAGTCGTTTACTGTTTGTAGCCTTGATAATAGTGTTTAACCGAACTAGCTATCGACTTAAAAAAACATCTGTAGAATTTAATATACGAGTAGCTTGGCTATTATCATTTTACGTTGATTATTTTTTTAATAACTGAATGAGTAATAATGGTAGATTAGAAGGTTAGATGAGTTATCTCATTCACTGCGGACCTGTTAATTACTATTTAATTATCACATTTAATTAACATGCTAATAGTATCTAATGACCAACTAATTGAAATTAATTAATGAAAAATCGCACACAATTATAATATTTTGTTTCGGTTACCTGATGAGCAAGGCAAACATGACGACGTACGGGAAGAGGGCCAAGAAGTAGGAAGCCTTGCCTGAACTCTTCACTCCTCGCAGCATCACGAGAAAGACTCCAGTCCATGCCGCTAGCAAGCAAAGGGTTAGCCTCCAGTCAGGTGATCCTATTAACAGTGCACATACATGATTAATCAATTAATTAATTTTAACTTAATATTCTGTGTAAAATGTAAGTCCGAGGTAAAACTGCGCGTGTATACATAGGGATTGCAATACCGGTATTTCAAAGCCGGTATTCCAGTATTTATCAATACCGAAAAACCGGTTTTAAAAATCCAAAATACCGTAATTTTTGGTATTAAGAAAGCACACTCGTTTACGTTTTTTAAAATGAATTTAATATTATTTATCCATTACTTTGTACTGTTTTGTCCATAAAATTGATTACCTACCTATGTTATGCTGCTAAAATGAAAATATATTGACTAAATCGAGGTGATATAATAATAAAACAAAATCCATCAAATATACCTATGTATAAAATTGTCTTGATGAACTAGCCTTTTGGAGGGCTTTAATTGAAATTACCAATATATTCAAATTATTTGTAAAAATCACCAGTTCTACAATATTATGATCAATGCATATTTTAAAATGTCAACTTAATAAGTGTAGGTAAGTAGGTAGGTTCTTGCTATATAATAATGCTTTAAAGAGATTTAATAGCTATAATATGTACTGATAAATAATTCAGTTTTTTTTATATTGTAACGAATACTGGTATTCAAGAATAAATACCGAAAAATCGGTATTGATATTTTTATTCGGTATTGCAATCCCTATGTATACACTAAAAATTGAGTCTCGTAAAGTAATAATAAGATTAAAAGTGTACTTGGTTTTTCATAATAATTAAACTTTATAATTGTGAATAATATTTTATATAAAATTGTAATTACCTATTCCGTCGTCAATGGATGATTCCTTCTGTCTCAATACCTCCCTCCTGCAAAAAAATATTTATAAATGAGTTCAATATTGCTACAGTAATTATAATTTGAATCAAAAACGTTATTTAAAAACCAATAAATATTCTTCATTTTAAAGGCGTATCAGCTAAGCTTTCTGTCCCAGTGTGCATTTTCCATTGATGAGTGGGCATAGTAGCGTCTGCAGATATCGAAAGGCGAAACACCAATCGCAAAAAAAAATACTAAAATGAAAAAGTACTGGTTGGGCCAAATATGCTAGCCATCGTCCTTTCTTCCCACCTACCCACAAATCCATATTTATTATTGTCGCCATACCAGGGCGACCAAGCGATTACGGGTCATCAGGCGACCGTGATTGAATAACGTTCAGTTAGCTCAAGACAACTGGTGCGAGTAGGCCTGTTACCGCTAAGCCACAGTTTATTGATTAATCCAATTAAACAGAAACATCAAAAAATCGGTCGCGTTCCGGGCTTTTGATAGTCTAGCCGTCGTTAACTACCGAGTGACTCAACATGCATATGTTCGATCTTCGTAATAAATCAATTACGGTTTGAGCGAACGTCGCGTCTATCATCAACTTCATATATTATCATCCATCAAAAGTGTACCGTCCGTTTACCAGTGCGTGAGTGCGCGAACACCGAACCGGCCCCACCGCGCGCCAGTCCCGTCACCAAGTACAAAACTTAATTCAATTATTAGAATTAAAATTCAATAATTATGTTACGATATTACGTGATGCAGAGTCCTCGACGTTAAACAGCTGTTCTAACAAGAATAATATAAAGAAACGCGTCACATGTTCTTCCTTTCGTCCAATTGAGCGTTATAATAAGAATAATTTAGCATGTTTTTCTCACAGGTCGCCGAAATTGGCTTCTTAAAGTTAGGTGCGTATCTTAGAGCTTGTCCAGATGACGCGTGTCTCACCGCGATAAGTCGCGAGTGCATGTGGACGGCTCAATGAGGTCACATGTAGCTCGACCAAGCGCGAGAAGTGACATGCGGTGATTACACGCGGACGGCTCAATGAGGTCACATATACCTGGAATGCGCATTAATTTTTGCGCGCAGTCAAATCGCGCCATCTGGACAAGGCCTTACGCGCCAAAGTATGGTTCTGTATCGCGCTCTGAGATTTTAAATTATTCTTATAATGAAAATGAAAATACATTTTGTAATTTAAAAATTAACGTTGTAATCTTCTTCTTCCTGAGAGACTGTTATTGGTAGGGCCTAGGGGCGGCAGGTTATATGAAAGTATGGTGAAGCAGGCTGGTATGGTGAAAAAGTATGGTGAGGCGGGCTGGTAATCAAGTTGCGGCAAAATTTCCACGTTAACATTATATTATATGGTACGTTATGATGACCAAAGTAAATCCTCCGTGATGCCCTCAATTTTTTTATCAAGTCCCTATTTATCGTAAGTTGTCGCTATTGTTGGCCTGCTTCATTCAGTTGTATGAGAAAGCTGATTCCTTGCCCCTCTTTTTATTTAATACCTCTATGGGTAGGGCACAGAAAAATATTTAAACCTGTAAAAAAATACTTATATAGTATAGTGTGCGTACAAAATTACTTAATATTGGGAAGGAGCGCAGACACACGGCATTGCAGTCGATGTGCGTAGACGTGCATCGACGCATGTCTTATTTGATTCCAATCGGATGCAATTGGAATCAAATAAGACCCTGAGATGACGCACGTCTATGCACGTCCACTGCAGTGCCGTGTGTCTGCAGCGTTATTCGTCTTAAGGCATAAAGTCCACTAAAGCGGACTTGCGGGGCGCTCGCGCATATTCTATGTGAATCATCGAAAATACAACGTAATCAAATACGCCAGCGCACACTGGATTTGACGACGCATTGTGCCCGCCTGCCCCATGATTCATCGTTTTTTGGCTTCTCAGCGATACGAATTAACGAAAATACAACGCAGTCCATTCATTGAACATGGTTAGCAAAATCACGCTCCTGGAAGCGTCGTCGATAGACGGGCGAGAAGCCATTATTTAATAACAGTGAATTCTTTGTTTAGTTATTGCGTGTCCGATATTTCGCTGGTATAATGATGTCATCGTGAATATTAATTACAAGCCCCGAGAAATTTAATAATATTTTTATTGCTTTGTTATGGAGAGACGCTGATAATAATTATTATTTTGTGCTCCTTGAGCCCCTTATTACATAGGTGAAGGGTAATGCGCGGGTGGGAGGGGGCCTACTTCGTAGAGAGCGCACCGAGCGCCGCGTTGGTGGGCTTTATGCCTAAGACTGAAATTTAATGAGTCGTCATGTACTATCTATAAGTATACGATACAATAAACAAAGTGTGTAAGTGTAATGAATATTAATAGAGCAAACAATAAAATTAAACACGAATTAGTAGCTGATTTTTTTTTTCAGTTTATTACGAAATGCGCGTGAGATTGAGTACTTACTGTTGTCATACAATAAAATATACTTTCATTTATTATTGCCCGTTTTATTTTTATATACCTACGTTTAATGATGTTTTATAACTACTCTTAAAAATAGGATTATACTGCTTAGTTTCTGAATAAACTTGCTAATTGTTCAATAAAATATTATGTAAGTATGACAAAAATAATTTTACATGATTATAAATTATAATATTATTATTAATTATTAATTATACATCATCATCGAGAAGTATATTTGCATTTAGGTACCTATCGCAATGTGACCCATATCTTATTTTATTACTTATTACGATTTCAATAATTATTATTAATATGAAACACTAAGTGTGACATACATAGATTGATAGTTAAGTACATTAATTTATAAGCGGTAAATACTAATCGACCTACTTAATAACTTTTCTGTTTAATTAATTATAAGTAGCTATCAAGTTTCAAATATTATAGACGAAAACATACTTCATCTACTGAGGAGATTCCCAACCTTTTTTGTGTTTGGCGAAACCCTTGAGACACTTTTGAAAATGTTGCAGAACCTCTACCTACCTGACAAAAAAATCACTATCAAAATTTGTTCTATTTGTACATTAATTATCCACCCCATAGCAACGCATGACTTGTCTAATCGCACGCAATGTCACAGCTAGGGGGGCTAGTAAACTACACTAAATAATTAAGGTGAATACTCCACCTTCTAGAGGTATACAGCGGAAAATACGGAGCTGGTTCAAATTTGTTAAATAACCAGGTGACATAAATTTAATATCATATTATATTATGAGGTGCAGAGGTGCATGCTGGGCATAACGCGAAAGGAAAAAAGAGGAATGAGTGGATAAAGGAGCAGACAAGGGTTTGCGATGTGATAGAGTTCATTAAAAGCCTCAAATGGAGATGGGCCGGACACATTGCTAGAAGAAGAGACAATCGTTGGACTAATTTAGTCATCCAGTGGTATCCAAGAGGTACAAAACGTCCGCAAGGTAGACCTAGAGGCCGCTGGATCGATAAAATGATAAAGTTCTGCGGAAGTACGTGGCAACGCAACGCACAGGACCGAGAGAAGTGGAAGCAGCTTGAAGAGGCCTTCATCCAGAAGTGGATAGATTCAGGCTGATGATGATGATTATATTATTATTATTATTTTTCACTGATTTTTTTGTAATATTCAAAAGTTTTGATACCAGGGTTCGAAATGGACCGGAGCGTACCGAAGAACCGTTCCGGTTCATAAAATCCTCAAGATTATCGCTTCGTCTAGTGGAAATATTTATTTAACAGTCTGAGCTAGATATGTCATTTATAATAAAAAATCGAACATTATTCTTATAAAATACACAATTAGATAAATGTGTTAGTATTTTCGTAAAATTAACAAGCGCTCCGGTTCGTAAAATTTTCAATGTAAAGCGCTGGTTGATAGGATACCGTTGCCAAGTATAGGCTGGTTCTTTTACCTTCGATATGGCATCCTTATTTAATTATAATACTATACTGTACATGTATTTGGTAAATATAATATATATGTGTGCACGTCTAGGTGATAATATTAGCATATTAAATGGATGGTTTTAAAAAGGTTGTTTTCGCATTAGTAAAATAAATGCTAAATAGTTTACCCTCAATAAAAATGGATGATTTCTTATGTTATTATCATTAAACACTTTGCAGGCGACATGTATCTAAATTAATTTATTTAATTTTTACATCTATTTACAGATTAAAAAATGCAGTTATACTGATAAATGGATTAAACTCCTTGATCTAAAAGTTTACCTACCTGACCCATTATCGCTTATCTACTGTGTCAACATTTACGTTTACAATCAATTATTAATAATTAAGATAATGTGCATTAATAATTAATAACACATGTGTATTCTGTTTCGTTTATTAATTATTCACAATTTGACAGTTCGATGTATTCAGTCACTGATAAATATTTCACAAAATGGCTAAATCTTATATATCAGTTCCTCCCAAGTATTTTCTTGTCACAACCATGCCCCCCCACACCCTGAAGTGGGCCCCAGACTAGGATTTTTGGCGGGCCCCCCTACTTATCGCTAAGGATAAAGGCATTGTGACGCTCCACAGTAGCGTTTTCCAAATGGTGTACTAAATTAATTAATGTGTATATTTTTATATTTTAATCCATTTGAAATATGGAATTGTCGAGATACACAAATAAAAATTGTATCGTACAAATACGTAATTTTAAATAATAACATTATTGAAGGAAAATAGCGCCGCAGGCGACTTTTTTTACTATTAGAGAGAATTTGTGATGTGTATTCATAAGAGGGCTCGCACATCAGAACTCGCCGCATGCGTCTTACGACGAATTCGTCGCTGTGACGTCATCGTAAACCAAGAAACAAACGTTATCAAATGGAGCTTCGCAGATTGGCCGATGCAACTGCAACTCTGCGACCCTGCGACATTCGTCTAGTTGCATTGGCCAAAGCCTGCATGTCGATGTCCGGCCAATATCGACTCCGCGCATGCACACAGCTGCAGAATCGGGCGAATCGGCCATTTCTCTCCAGACTGTCGCTGCGTTTGGTAGAGCTAGAGCTAGCAGCGCTAGGCAGATGTGCGAGGTTGTGATCGTGCAACATTCGCCGGCAGTCTCGAAGGTTTTAATTTATGGCCGTCAGGCACACAAGGCGATTTGTGATGTGCGAGCCGGCTAACACTTATCTGATCGATTCGCCAAGCCGGACCCTTCCTGAGCCCGGGCTCCTAGGCTAGAGCCCAGTCACCCCCCCCCCCCCCTTTGTGGGTGCCATGGTCACAATACACTATTTGAATACAACAACAAAACATCGGAGCAAACTGAAGGATACATCATTATCTTCGTTTTATCCACTCCTAATTAAAATAGAGTTCATACTTTTGTCAATACTATTGTTTTAGTATAATTATAACTTTTTTAACTCTTGGAAAATGCTATATAAATACCTGAAATTGCATGCCTGATTTTATATTGTATCAATTATTATATTGTATTCAAGAAGATTGTATTTGGAGGACAAGGTATTATGAGGAACTGTACACACTTTTACGTGTATAGAATGTCGGAGGATATACCAACAAGGCGGGCTATGTATGCAATCCCCGAGGCCAAGACAAGACCTGTGGGTCTATTCTATGCTTATCGACCGCTAAAGTGATAAAGTGATAAATATTATCAAACTTAGGGTAGGTTTATATCAAAATATTAGCACTTATTGTAACAATTACACGAAGTTGGTTTTTATTGTTGCAATAAGTGCTATATTTTAACAGCACCTATCTTGCTGCTGTTAAAATATCGCACTTATTGCAACAATAAAAACCAGCTTCGTGTAATTGTTACAATAAGTGCTAATATTTTGATACAAACCTACCCTAAGTTTGATACTATTTATCAATTTAGTGTTCGATAAGTATAGAATAGACCCACTGGACGGCCGAAATTGAGATGGCTGGACGCGCTACAAGAGATTTAAGAATGCTCAGTCAATGCAACTGGAGAGTATCAGCACATGGATCGTTAAGGGTTGTAATGCCATATAAATGATAATAATATGTATCCATAAATAAATTTAAAAAATGGCTTGTTTAAATCTTCGCTCCATCGATAATAAAATATTATTACCTTTCGACAGTTATAAATAAAACATCGACGTAACCTTGAAATTTGAAGCTCAATACACACAATGTTTCTAAAAAATATATATAAAAGATTTAAAGCCGTTGACTTCAGTATCAATTGGAATATTAAATTATTCAAAAAAAAATTAATCCTTTAGCAGCTACGATGTTTTTTTTTAAATTCCCAGTGAGAAATGCTACACTTTATAATAATTATTGTTGCTAAACAAAATTGTAGTATCATTTTATCTTACTTTTTTATTGGTTTTATGACATCAGAATATTAACACATTGCGACTGATAGTAACATCACTAGCAATAAGGTTATAAATATTATATATTACATTTATAAATGTTTTATTAATATGGTTTTAATACTTTGGACGCGAAAGACGCACACGGTGCGTAATGACCTGGCGGCCGATCGATGTAATTAACGTGCATTTTAAAGGGGGCAATTAAAATCTCATTATCTATTCAGCAGCGAAAGCGTTAATAAAACACACTTGGGAATATTTCAGCCCAATTTTTTGATATCACTAATGCCTCACGCGCGTAATTAAGTTTATCGTTTTATTGACAATTAGAAGTTTTATAATGAGGTAGGCACCTACGTAGACGTTCATATCTATAAATCATCTAACCCATAAAAGAATTGTTAAAAATTAATTAATTGTGCAAAACAAACAGAATAAAATTCGGTTTAATAATGGTGCAGTAGGAAAGTATTGAAATAAATTATCATTGCAAGCATTACGACGTCAACAACAATCGTTGTTAGCATTTCTCGTTGTTATTATAAGCAACGGTATATCGTTTTTTCTTTTGCATTCAACGGGTTAAGGTCAATGTCATCACACCAAATGCAATGAATCACGCGGTTTTGGGTAGATTCTAGTAGAACTTTGTACGAGACGTGGCGTGTGATGGAGAGAAACCATGTTGTGTGCCATACTCACAAAGCATTGGGTTGGATAGCGTCTTTTTGATAAGACTCTTTTGATTGAACTAATAAATACATAATTTATTAAAATATGACTTACAGAAAGAAGTGCTCAGAGCTACTGGTCTTATTAGTAGAATCCTCTGAGTTGTTTGACGTAGAGTAGCAGTTCGGTCCCCACTCTGGTTTGCAGGATGCCCAGGGAAGCTCCGCCTGGAAGGACTGGATCAGGTAGAAGAGAGTCAGCGCCATCAAGGAAACATAATATGTCACTATGCACGTCGTCCCGATGACTTGGCCCACTCCGACTCCTGTTGATGGAAATTATAGAATAAATTTTAATAAAACGTCACTCTAAGTACTTAGTTTATTTGGTGATACTGCAATAATGAGAATCCAACTATTTATTGACCGAAACGGGTGTGAAGATCACCATCTTAAGACGATACATCAGTGAAACGACAAATAATTTTCAACTATAGGCGCGACGAAATTTTGGACTCGCTGGCATTCGGAGAGAGAACGTCGAGCTGGGAACACGTCAACTTGTTTCGTGATGGCGACGGGGGTATTAATTCTTACATCGTATAAAGATTACTAAAAACGTTACCCATTTACTTGAAAAAGAAAACATGTCAATGAATATATTATTATTGTTCCTAATAGAACGATAAACAGAACATTAAATGTACGCATGTTGGATTTATATGACAAATTATATTTCGTTCGGCATGAGTCATTTGCACCCGCGACCCCCAATCCGCGCATCGCCTAGCCACGATCTTTTTAGACCATGCCTGAACTGAGGTATAGCCTTAATACAGAATAATTACCAAAAGTTTGTTTATATTTACATAGCTTGTAAAAAAAGTCAGAAATATACATAAACATTCAAGACAAATTGTAGGGCGTAATGGTAAGGGTAATGGACCGGAGCGCACCGAAGCGCACCGAAGCCACCCGAAGCGCACCGAAGCGCTGTTCAGGTTCATAAAACCCCAAATTTATCGCTCGTCTTGTGGGAAAAGTAATTTGCCCGTCCTAGCTAGATAGGCTATATAACAAAAAAATAGCACACTGATTTTTTTATAAATACACATAAAATTAGATAACTATGTATTCATATGTTTATCTATGTAAATATTTTCGTAAAATTATCGGGCACTCCTGTTCGTAAATGTTTCCATTCCGAGCGCTGACAAATTTTGAATATAGAGGGATTCCTATTTCATAGATTGAATCCAATAAAAATGGAAATGGTACAAACAATAAAAATAAAAGAACCAACAAAATTAAAACTAATACCATTCGCTGCGGACCTTTTAATTAATATTTAATTACCACATTTAAATAACATGCTAATTATATGTAATGGCCACCCGATGGGCAACGCACCAGTAAATATACTTATATAGGTATACATAATCTTTTTAAGACTACAACAGTCCTAGAGGCCCAATGACAGTAGTGTAGTTTAACAACAGTGTATTTAGTAATATAAGTGAAATAATCACACACAGGCTTTGAGAAAATCGCATATATATAAGTGTATATATATACATTCTGTGTCCTCGTCGGGAATCGAGCTCGGCTCCAGCGCCTTACGTACTGTACCACGAGAGCCACATGAGACTGATATTACTATAGAATTACACTTCTTCTTCTTCTTTCTCGGCACTACATCCCGGGGCGGGATTTGGCCTCCTCTACAATTGTCCTCCACACGCTCCTTTCCCTGGCTGCTCCTCTCCAGTCTCCAGCCCTCCCCATCTTTCTCCAGTCCTCTTCGATACAGTCAGCCTACCTCTTCTTTGGTCTGCCCCTAGGCCGTTTCCACTGTGGGATCCATTTGGTCATGATTTTTGGCGTCCTGTGCTCAGGCATTCTCTCAACGTGTCCAGCCCACCTTAGTCTTTGGGATCGACAGAATTTCACCACCGTTTCATGTTTTATTAATTCTTCTAACTCGTGGTTCATTTTTATCCTGTAACTTCCATTTTCCAATGTGGGCCCGAAAATTCTCCTGAGGATCTTTCTTTCGAATATGGCCAGTTTATGTTCTTCCCTTTGAGTGAGGCACCATGTCTCACAGCCATAGGTAGCTACTGGTCGAATAACTGTTTTGTAGATAAGCAGTTTGCTATTCTTGCTTAGGATTTTCGAACTCAGTAGACCCTTACAGGCGTAGAAGCACTTATTAGCAGCTATGAGTCGTATGTTCACCTCTTCTGTTGTTTTATTGAGTGTGTTTAGGTTAGAGCCCAGGTACACTATACATACTAATATACCATAATTATATAAACTGTTATTAAAATAGAAATATATACCTACCTATACTATAATATAATATGAATAATACGTACATGTTAAAAATATTAAATTGCAAACCTTTTAATCCAGGTGTGATGGCCCACATCCTGATGGAATTTCTCCCTGAGAACTGTCCAAGTGCCATCTCCATGTAGTACATCGGTTTCCCCACTACGAACAAGACTATGATGTATGGGATCAGGAACGCACCACCACCGTTTTCATATGCTGTGAACGGAAACCTCCATATGTTTCCGAGGCCCACTGACATAGCGATGCAGGACATGAGGAATTCGACGCCATTAGACCAGGTTGGTCTTTCTTGGACACCTTTTTTCTAGAAAAAAAACCGATAATATTTTGCATTATAATATTATATCTTGTAAAATAGAGCGCCTAATTATTACTCTAATTAGTATCTACCAGTGACAAAGGGTGGAGGTAGGCCGTTAAGATCCGACATAAATAGTGCACAGTAAACATTATCAGTCATATATATGTGATTTCATTGACATAAGAACACAAATTACAGATGGTGTTGGACCAGTGGCGAAGGGTGGAGGTAGACTGTTAAGATTCGACATAAATAGTGCACACTAAAGTTTGTCAGTCATATATATTTGATTTTATTGACCTAAGAATACAAATTACAGATGGTATTGGACCAGTGGCGAAGGTTGGAGGTAGGCTGTTAAGATCCGCCATAAAAAGTGCACATTAAACTTTGTCATATTTTTTTTTTCATTGAAATAAGACTAAGTACACTTTACAGATGGTGTTTTGGCAACAGAACACTTAATAATATACTGTATACCTGTACCTATGCTTTCTTAATACCGAAATTACCGGTATTATGGATTTTTTTAAACCGGTATTTTGGTATCGATAAATAATTGAATGCCGGTATTGCAATCCCTAGTTGTTAGCCGTTGACTCTTTGATATAGATCAAATATACCACATATTGTGATTTTTGCCAGACTATACAATTTATTGAGCCTGCATCCACGATTTCAGAAACGGGTTCTCTAACACTACTCTACCGTGGGGCGCAAATAGATGATTGAGATATTAATAAAATTGAAGATTCCGTATTGTAAATAAGTACACATCTTAATTTTCGATCGGTTTTCCTACAGTTCACTACAGATTTACCTATATAGTGCAGTGGCGAAGGGTGGAGGTAGGCTGTTAAGATTCGACATAAATAGTGCACACTAAAGTTTGTCAGTCATATATATTTGATTTTATTGACCTAAGAACACAAATTACAGATGGTGTTGGACCAGTGGCGAAGGGTGGAGGTAAACTGTTAAGATCCGCCATAAAAAGTGCACATTAAACTAAGTATGTCATATTTTTTTTTCATTGAAATAAGACTAAGTACACTTTACAGATGGTGTTAGTTAAAAATTCAAGCCATAATAGATAATGTCAAAAAATACTCGTCTATCTATAAAATAAGTATCTAAAATTATGCAATTACATTTTCAAATCTTGTGTCTTATTCGTTGAATAAAAATAAATAGTTTTTTTTTGTGATTTTACCGAGGCTTTGACTATGACTCGCTGTCATATCGCCTCTTCTCTTCTAGAAGGGGATCCGCCGATCAGGCCCTCGCTCTAATTCTGTTAAAGGACTTTACAATTTGGCCTAGCTCTTCCATCTTACCCACCGCCAGGGCACCTTTCAATTCGTCGACATTCTCATATATATCCGCAATTCGCAGCTGTACTCCATGAAGTTCATATTTAGGGCATTGTAGTGCTTTATGTACAATGTCCTCTAAAACATGACATTCATCGCAGAGCTGCGATTCGCTTCTTCCCATGAGGACATCAAATCTTTTTCCCATTGTGTGCCCTGTTCTTAGCCTCAGTGTAACTTAAGCTCGTTCCTCGTCAAACGAGACTCTACAAACCAGGGCACGAACCGTGATGATGGTAGAATAGAGTTACCCCATTTCCCCTTTTCTAATGATACCCTATGGTGAAAATCTATCCTCGTACTTTGGCACATTTCCTTTATAGCCTCATTCCAGTCCAGGTTTTCTGGTATCAAATAGTTTATTAAAATAATTATTGTTGCTCAATCCATTTTCCCTAATTTTCGAAATGTTCCTTATTATGTGTGGAGTGAAAAATTTACTGGTCACTGCTTCGAGATAATTAATTATATTGCACGACCAAAAATCATCTCGTGGTAAAGAGGTCATATATGAAAAAACGGGAATGGGACGACTGGCCTCCGGACAATTGGACGCCGCACTGTCGTAGACACGTGTAAACGAGGTATTTTAATCAGTTTCTATCTACTACTTAGTAGTTTGAATTCATTTTACTCTTAAAATAATGTATTCTTTATCGCGGAATACCATTACCTTGCCTAAGGCTTTATATTAAATAAAAAACTCTTTTTTCGTTAGAACTTAAACATATGCACGATTAAATCATTGTTTACGTCTGCATATTTACATTCTTACCAACTATTAAATCATAATATAATCATTGAAGTATAAATAATAATATTGAATATTTTTTTTAAGTACCTATAAGTTACCTAACGTCTATTTATTTTCGAATTCCGTGGCGTCCAGTTGTCCGGTGCCAAATCGTCAAAACATATTTTTAAAACTTGTGCCTTATGTTATGGTTAATCATATTATTAATATGACTTATTTCACAAGTCCCGAATAACAAAAATTTTAGAACCCGTGTGTTGTGTTATGTATAAGATCTATTATGACGTAAATAAAATATTTTCCTCTGATAATTGGAACATCCGTGTAAGTTGTAAGGAAACTGTCCGATTATTTCAACAAACGACCAACTCGAATTGAAATATCATTATTTTCATTACAACTATTGTATGTGAAAAAAACTCCCATAATTTTCCAACTAATGACATCACTGGTTTATTTTTTAAATCACGATTTAAGTGATAGGTAGACACGTTCGTGTAAACATAATCAATGTCTTTAAAACCGATTTAAATCCTCATATTATTTTACGATGTCAGCAAAGTTTTAATAACCACATATGACTTATTACTTATTATAGCGTACTATAAATAAAATTATGCGCACCTCACACAGGTATTAATACCCCGTTTACACGTGCATGGATTAACTGCTGCGTATCGCGATCGCGGCCATAACAATAAAATGTGCGTGTAAACTTGCATTATCCTGCAGTTGTAAAATTGCATGCATGCATCAAAAATGTTCGGAAGCTTCTGAATTTTCATGCGACAGTAGGGATTTTTCGATGTGCGCCTGCGCAGTAGAACGATAGTAGCGAACCTGCCGGCAAAATAAACGAACTATCCTCATTTTGAGGTTAAGCGATTTTTACGACCTGTCAAATAGTACCATAAATGAAAACATTGCGTCTCGCTTACTCTTGACGAATGAGATTGGAGAGACAGCCAGCACTTTTACTTATTGTCACGACAGTTTAAAATACACATTATTGTTGCCAGTAAATCCACGCACGTGTACAAGCGCTATAAGACTTTTTAGCATGTATTTTTTTTTATTGTTTACCTCATAAATACCACTGCCGATGACCCAGAACAGAAGTAATTAATCTATATATATAAAACATCGTCGCGTTAGTTACACCATTTATAACTCAAGAACGGCTGACCGATTTTTATAATCTTTGATTTGTTGGATTTGTCTCCGCCCCGAATATCAGAATAACTATTAAAACATCGGATAAATCACGGAAAAAATAAATTATGAAGAAAATTCATTTCAACATTTCGTGCTTCATGTCAACAGCTCAATTTGCTTGAAAACGATACTCATTGGGATATGACAATCGCTGAAGCAATTGTTTTTACATCTCCAAATCAGATACGCACATTATTTGCTATCATTATTTCGACATGCTTCGAATCCACCTGAACTGTGGAACAAGTACAAGGATGACATGTCAGAAGACATTTTACATCGAATTCGTGTCAGTTCAGGGAATCCCGATCTCGAGCTGAATGAGGAGATACATAACCAGGCTTTGCTTTTGATCGAATACATGTGTTACTTCATGTGCGGCAGTTTGTTAGTCAAGTTAGGAATGCCAACGCCACATCATGGAATGAACGACGCTTTCAATCGAGAATTGGAACGTGAACGTGAATATGATCGAAATGCATTGAACCAATCAGTTCGAACAAATGTACCACTGTTGAACCCCCAACAGAAAGAAGTGTACGATACAATAATGAAGGCAATTAATAATGGAAATGGTGGCTTATTTTTCCTCGACGCGCCCAAAGGAACTGGGAAGACATTCCTCATGTCATTGATTTTGGCTACTATTCGTGCGAGATCCGAAAATGCTGTAGCAGTTGCTTCTTCTGGGATAGTAGCCACGTTGCTAGAAGGATGCCGAACGCCTCATTCAAAGTTGAAATTGCCCTTAAACCTGCAAACGACTGAAAAACCGACATGCAACATTGCAAAACACTCAGTAATGGCTAAAAGTTTGTTAGCAAGTAAAATCATCACCTTGGATGAATGCACAATGGCGCACAAACGCGCATTGAAAGCACTCAATCGAACTATGAAAGATCTGCGTAATGACTCAAGAAGTTTTGGAAGCGTAATGATTCTACTATCTGGCAATTTCCGCCAAACACTACCAGCTAAGATTATAGAAAAATGACTACCAGTCATTCCAAGATCGGCCGCTGCCGATGAAATAAATGCTTGCCTCAAATCATCGACTCTGTGGGGCTATGTGAAGAATCTTCAGCTGACGACAAACATGCGAGTTGCATTGCTAAACGATCCATCTGCCGAAAATTTCTCCAAACAATTGCTGACTATCGGTAACGGCCGATGAATCGAACGGATTGATTTCGTTTCCGCTGAATTTTTGCAATTTCGTCTCAACTAAGGACGAACTCATCAACAAAGTGTTACCGAACATCATTGCTAACCACAAAAATCACAATTGGTTGAGTGAACGAGCAGTCTTGCGGCAAAGAACAAAGATGTGGATCACTTAAACTTCACAATTCAAAATCAAATCGTTGGTCCACTGCATTCCTTCAAATCTATCGACTGTGTAACAAAGACGAAGCAACCAACTATCCAACTGAATTTTTAAACTCATTGGATCTGCCTGGCTTGCCACCGCACAATTTACAACTGAAGGTTGTACGCAGCATGGTCATGTGTCGGCAACCCATCTGCTTTATTCGTTTTCGTACCTGACAACAAAACGAAAAATGTCGTATATCACAAGATGCTTCAATGAAGGGAATCCACCCGAGTGCAACCCATCCAGCAAATAGTTTAACGGAAAGTAGTGCAACAATGCTACGCGAATCATTTCGAGTCGCTTCAATAAAGCAAATGCCTTGCTGCCACGTGAATTACATTCTTTTTTTTTCTTTTGACCATGTCCGATCCTAATACAATCATATGGGCCTCCACAGAGTGGAGGTTTGTATTAACAGATTTTATTTTTACGAGAAATGGATGTCAGCCACTTGCTCAACGTATTAGGACCATACGCTGACTCATGCACAAATTGAAAAACAATATGTGAACTTGCCAGACCCAGGATTCGAACCTGGGACCCTCGACACTATAGACCGGCGCATAATCCACGCGGCCATCGTGGGTATACAGTGTGTACAGTTCAATGTAATTAAAATACTTTTCATTTTAATTTGATTTTTGCACATTTATTGAACTTATTCATTTTGAGTATTCATTTTAACTTAATAAAAAACTGAATTTAATTCAGCTAATAAGTTAACACAAGATTATTGATTCTGAGGCGGTACAAAGTTCGCCGGGTCAGCTAGTTTAAATATATATTATATTATTTTTGATGTTTTCGACTTACAAAAGAAATCATTTTAATATTATAATATAGCAATTAGAACGAATATGTTTTTGAAACCCCACCTTTCTTACAGAAAACTCCATGCATGAAAGTCAAAACCAACGATGGCGAATCTTTTAATGCTTATGTTCCAAAATCTTCATAATAGTGAATGGCGTGCCCGTGCCAATGACTAATATTTAGGGTAAATTATAAATTAGGAACCGCATTATGTGTCCATTAATTATAAGTAGTATTAATAATTATTTAAAATTTACTGAAATATATTTTTTTTATTTCCGCCTTGCCGTCTCCATAAAATGACATTTATTTTTTTTTAAACGCAAACAAACAACAAACTGGTTACAGGGATTAGTTTGAACAGAAATACATAAAAACTACGCAATATAAGGAGTTGGAGCACTTCCTCCAGCATCGGGCTGCATAAATCCAAAACACGACTTTTGTTCATACCAAAGAGGTTTATTACATTTCATCTTAAGATGACAAGTAGTTTAATTTATCATTTTACCTGTATAATATACCAACAAAACAATTAATTATAGCTTTTAAACTGAAAAATATTATATTTTATATCTTAAGAAAAATACTATTATTAGTGTCAATTAGTTACAAATAGTAAAATTGCAAGATTAATATACCTAATAATATGTTATCTTTATCTGGAATAATATTGACAGCAGTTATTATTAGGTAAGTATAAAAAATGACATTTGAGCAAAGCAACATACCAACCTAATAACGATTAACAATATCTTTTCAATGCTCTCCGTTGTCAGTCAGTTTGATGATGAATTGATGAATAAGAAGGTGTCTCAATTGATATAAATTAGTTTTAGATTGATGGTCAGTCAGAACCACTAAACATGAATCATAGACTAATAATATACTATATTATACTAACATGTATCATATATTCTAGATATGAAAAGAAAGATTAAAAGTGAATGTTGACTGTGTCATAAATATATAAAAACACGTCTATTGTTGTCACCCTCTCTAGGGATACTTGTATTAACGGATGTGGGTAAATAAATGCAGGAAAAAAAATGATAGGATGAGTCTCCAGTTCTCTCCACCTGATGAGTGAATCAAGTTAAGAGTGATCCATGATAAATTATCACCACAGCTTCTATCTCTAATTTCGTGTGTGTGGGCTCGAATTCTACGTTTGGCGAAGATAACAATATTGTTCAGTGTGTTTGATCCAGACTTGGTTTTCCCTCCACCACCCGCCACGTCTCCACACCCGTTATGCAGGCGTATACCGTGGCGTAACGAACGATGGGCGCTGTTCAAATTTGTGCCGAAAGTGTCCCAGGAGCAACTTCCCAAGACCTTGGTTGGCGTGCACTAGAGTGTGCGTGATCCCTAATTCCAAATAATGTATTACGGTCAATTCCCGATGAGAAAAGACCTTCTCGCTCGCCGTATAATGCCGCAAACTTTTTAAAAGCTGAGAAATTTTCCCTCGTAGACACCAAGTCGCAATGGCCGACCGGTCCAACTGAGGGTCGGACCGACTTGAGCAGCTCTTCCCTTTCAACCGACATATGGGGACACTCCCAGAGGATGTGATCGGCATCCTGCAATTCGCCACATAAGCAAGTCGGAGATTCTATTAGGCCAAACTGACAGAGCTTGGAGGCAAAACCACCGTGTCCGGTTAAGAACTGAGAAGTCCAATGGTCTGGAGTCAATCTGGTTATCTCCATGCGCCACTTAATATTAGGAAAAAACAAATGCGTTTGTCTGCCCTTGGAAGAAGTGGTCCATCGCCCCTGCCACACACGCAGCGCCGTGTCATATTACGCCAGGTCGCGTACAATAACTTTTCGAGTGCACCGGCTCATGGATCCAAGACCTAAAGGCGGATGATCCAGACTAAGGACTTTATTTATAGGCTGGACGAATGGCAAAAAAACAATCCTCAAATAAATGTCTGATAATTTAATCTTTGCGGACAGTCAGCTCGCTTTATGACCCTTGATTTTATTCACAAAATAATAAAGCAGACCCTTATTCAAAACGCCCCTTTTGGTAACCCAGTTTCCATTAATTGTACGTTGTCAGGATCTCAATAAATAACTAAAGCGTGCATTTGGTTTGTCGAGATAGTACCATACCTAGACTGAATTAACATTCGCCCACATACCTGATTCTTTTGTTAGTTTCTTGTCCCAATTTTTTTGTCTAATTTACGATTTATAACTTTGGGTTAATTAATCGGGAAGGAAGATTTAATCCAAAAAGAGTAGGTTCGATGCTGAATTGTATAAGTTATTGGGGTGCAAGTCTGTTTACTGGAAGCCAAGGCGCGGGAACGGTTACATGTAAATTGTACGTAAAACATTTCACCGTAACACAGTTCGCCGTGAGCTTTCTTATAGGAAAAAGATGACCGTATAGTGTACACCATACGGTCTCCAATTTTATTAGATTCAATATGATCATTAATTAAATTTTCATAACTGATTTTGGCCAAAATTCATGAGTTCAAGAATGAAAACTTAACCTAACCTGACAAATAATCCAGTAAGTATATCGGGTGTTTTCAAAATTTGTTTGCTGCTGGCTTCTTGTAAAGTGTAAACCGACAAGATCCGTGTTTTATGTAGTATTTAGACATGAATTTTATGTCAGTAAGTACTATACGACCCAAAGACGTTGGGCGGTCTTCAATATACGGCCATTGGACTATCATGCCGTGGGTCCCAGGTTCGAATCCTGGGTCTGGCAAGTACACATATTGTTTTTCAATATGTGTGTGAGTCAGGGTATGGACCTAATAGGTTGAACAAGTGGCTGACATCCATTTCTCTTAAAAACAAAATCTGTTAATACAAACCTCTACTCTGTGGAGGCCCATATGATCCTATTAGGATCGGACATGGTCGAAGATATATTTCATATACAATATTTCACGGTGAAGTGTGATACGGCGAACTGTATACGTACAAGTTTAGCCGATTTCGGCAAACTTCAAGGATGATACTTAACATAATCTAACCTAAAAAAGTGAAGATGAAGAAAGAAAGCATGGAGCAGGACTACAATGATTAGATATAAACACTAATTCATAACCCCAGTTAACTTAATTTGTACATTTCTTCTTTCTTTCTTTCGACCATGTCCGATCCTAATAGGATCATATGGGCCACAACAGAGTAGAGGTTTGTATTAACAGATTTTGTTTTTTACGAGAAATGGATGTCAGCCACTTGCTCAACCTATTAGGTCCATACCCTGACAGACACAAATTGAAAAACAATATGTGTATACTTGCCAGACCCAGGATACGAACCTGGGACCCACGGCGTTATAGTCCAACGCTTAAGCCGCGCGGCCACAGTGGGTGTGTACATTTAATGGTAAGTAATTTCTAATAATTTGTAATCGTAAATTGTAAATGTAACTACTCGCCTTTGTACGAGTACATAACAAGCAATGCCTAACATCAAATATAGGAAATGCAAGCGATATAAATATGTGAAATAAAATATAATATATTCAATGATGTACCTAAGCTGCAAAAAAAAAAAAAAATCTTGAATAAACACATTAAAAAACCCTAACCTAACAAATAAACCAGTAGGTATATCGGCAATATTAGACAAGAACCGTTATTGGTTATAGGTTATAATATTGATCAGATAAAACTAAACTTGTTAGGTGAATATAGAGGAAAACTACACAGATTTGATAATTCAAAAAGTCATTTTTCAGATAACACATTTAGATTTAAAATTTACGATGTTCAATAAATTTTATTCATGGATTACGATTGCAAATCGTCAATTAACTTATGACTTTGATTTATATTAATGAAATCCTCCGATAATAATATTGATTGACGTTAATACTAAATTAGTAAATAGATATATTTATAATCCATTGTCTTCATTATTCATCAGAATCATCAGCCATCACTGTTTTGATATATTCTTGTTTATTTATATGTATCAATCAAAATTATTTAGGTATATTTATCAAAATGGCAAGCGTCACAAACATGACTAAACAAAAGTTTAATCATAAGAACATTGTTTCTGGTATTTTCATATATTAGGGATTACTATATCGAAGGTTCTTCAACTATTTAAATACATTTATTTATTTAATAAATATGTTTTATAATTTTAACCTAACTAGACAAATATATTAGTCTCTTGAAGCCTAGATGCAGTGGCGACCTTAGAGACTTGGAGGCCCAAGGCTCTAATTTATTTTGAGGCCCCATATGATTAAATAAAATAAAACATATATACGTAAATTCTAACTACCAACGAACCTAGTAAAATAGCAACGTATCTCTTCCCTAGTGACCAGGAACACAGAATTAATGTAAACTGAAATATCTAACGGGTATGGAGTAACAGGCAACCGACCTCGAGTGTGGAAGAATATGGGATAAACGTAAACAAGTATCAAGAATCACGTCATTTTAAGCAGGTCCTTCGTTCTGACAACTACTCTCGGTTTATGCACTGACGCTCATTCAATATTGGTATTTTTGAAGGTTGCAACACACACCATTGCACATCTATAATGTGTGTTTCATTTTCTTAGGACACTCACACATTCAAAACCCTTCTTCAAAATGTAGTGTATTGGGGTACCTATAGCCTATCTGAATTATATTTATTAATCTGTTCTGTGCTAGTGACACAATATAGTAATAATAGGGATTTTTTTGTATACAATTAAGTAAGTACCTATCTATTTTAGTGGTCGTAGGTTTTTTGGAGGTCAGTTATCTACCTATTATAGTACCTATCTATTATTTTACACGCAATTTATATAACGCACCTTTTTAAGAATTTGGTATAATTGATTTGGTATAATTGTGTAACTAGTTTGAACCGTTTCGAGGTCGCCTTGTAAATCTTTTGACGAATCGATTGCGTCATCTGCGTCAAAGAAACGCGCCGCTGCTTACGTGAAGGTCGTTTTCAATTTAAGCATTAGGAATCCTGCGTGACCTCGTTATATCATTTGATTCGTATTGCATCACTCACGAATACCTCAGGACTGAGAGAAACAATATGTGAATCTCTACATTAATTTAAAGTTAAGCGTATTTCTCTTACCGTCACGCAGTAGGCTCTTTGCACAGTTTGAGAATATTTTGATGACGATCCGTGTGTAATTAAACTATCATTAATTTTGAAATGTTTCACTATATTTAGGCCGTATAATGAAACTGTGAATTTCAACGAGAGTGCTCGTTATTTCTTAACTCTAAATGCAATACAGTAACATGTTCGCAATAAATGAAGATTTTCGATTGCATATTTCGTTTATATTAATTATTAACGTATTACATACAAGGCCTTATAGAGAGGAGTATAGGTTGTATTGTACCAACTACCCCGCTAATATGATGTCCAAAACAGGTTGCGTTCAATTGTGTAGATATGATATTTTACGGGTATTCATGAAAGGAAACACGCGTGGGAATTTTTGATAGTTTGTATCTATACCACCGCCATCTATAGATTGATAAAGCCTGAGCATAACTTTTTGCACAAGCAACGAGTGGTCCACTTTTCAGCTGTCAAAATCAGATCCCAGATTGCTTGACACATTTATTCGCCCTTTCTCGTTTAAAATTGAATAATAAAAAAATCTCAGTGATTAATAAATAATATATATTCCTGTTATTCATCAACTGTCAAAGTCAAAATAGTCATTCACACAAAAACCGGTGGTAATATCGATTTCCAAAAAATATGTAGCATTGATCTATGCATTACATTTGTAGAAGGTGTGTTAATGCCAGTGTATTATTTATCATGTAACTTATCTATTCAAATCAAACCATTCCCTGTGTGAACACGACAGACGCGTCAGCATGAGCACTCTATAGAACAATGACAGGCAATGACAGTTCATGCATATACAACAACGGGAGGGGCGGAAAAAGTAGGACCAGTCGTTGTGAATTGTGTGTGTATTGGCTTTCTACTTGAGTCGGCAATGACCTATACGCATGGTTTGTACACAGCAAGATATGCAAGAATACATATATTAGTCTATGCTGTACAGGTTTATAATGATACGATCTTCTTACTTTAACATTTAAGAACAGACATGTGTCTCGTTATACATATTATACATGTCAGTTGTAGAGTTGGATAAAACCTCTACACCTATATTGATTTATTTAGTATCAAAATAATGTATTATCTTTTAAATCAATAATAATCCATTCAATCGAGCCAATGATGCACTGCAGTTTCCAAACTTTATGTTACTACGCCTCCCTTTTAAAAAAATCCAATCTTAGCGCGCCCCCCTTTATTTCATTAAATAATACAGACACCCTTTTAAATAGCCAAAAATGTATTACTTAATACAACAAAGAAAAATACTTAATTAAATATAAAAATAAACAAGATTTTACACAACTACATACGAGTATTTAAAATATTTAATAGTATTGAAACAAAGTAGCGCCGCAGGCCACTTTTTTTAACTATTAGATTAAATTTATGATGTCTGTTATGCCCGGGCCCCAGGCTCTTTATAAACTATGCATTTGCAAACTGCAAACCTGTGGCTACATTTTTGTGTTAAACTTTTCGTGCCTCCCAGTTTGGAAATCGCTGCACTACATAATAACTTTTGTAAAATTTAAAAATTATTACTCACAGTTGTTTCTGTTCCAGCATCATTATTGTTGTCTATGGCTTGTTTACTCGGATCTTTTTCCACGTCCAATGACAACCGTCCATTCTTTTCATTCTCCGTGATTGCATAACCTTCGTTCACGTGACCGTTTTTCTGAAAAAGAGGAAAAATATAATATAATAATTATCTTTTATGCATATATATTACCATCAACATTCCCCCTTTAGCCGGCTCGCGCATCTAAGCTCGTGTCGACTGCAACACGTCGAATATGTCGATGTGATTTTGTTGGCATTCCCAAAATACTTTAGTGTTTTTAGTGTGACGTTACTGTCCTCGCAGTGTCTTGCTTATACGCACATAGTAAAGTTGAATGTTGTGCTTAGTTTTGATTTATGACTAAATCCCAGTCGAGACGATTTTCAATGTGCGACTGGGCTAAGGTGTGCGCATGTGTATGCAAAGTAGAATGCGATAACAGACTTTCGGTTTGCCTAAATAGACTAAATAATGACCAACATTTTACTGTGATAATAATTTGACGAGTTCATTTATCTAGGTAGATGGTGGATATTAACGGGTGCCGGACGAAATCCCGAAGGCCAAAATCCCAAATGCTGAAATCCCGAATGGCCGAAATCCCGAAAACCTAAATGCCGAAAGCCGAAATCTGAATGCCGAAATCCCGAATGCTGAAATCCCGAATGGCCGAAATCGCGAATGGCCGGAATCCCGAAGGCCGAAATCCCGAAAAATAAAAAAATACAAAAATCAATAATTGCGCAATATGGAATTGCACAATTTTTACAAGAGAGACAAAAAACCATTATTTGTAGAACAAATGGGTTTTTGTCTCTCCTGCAAAAAATTGCGCAATCTTAACACTTGTCTTGGATTGCGCAATTTTCACAAGAGAGACAAAAACCCATTTTCCACAAAAAATGGGGTTTGTCTCTCTTTCTCGCAATTCAAGATTGCGCGAATTGCGCAATTATTTGTGTTTTTATTTTTCGGGATTTCGGCCTTCGGGATTTCAGCATTCGGGATTTCAGCCTTCGGGATTCTGGCCTTCGGGATTTCGACCCAAACCCGATATTAACGTACATTATTTTCTGTACAAGATTAACTAATCAGATGAGTTTATGATCTGCACACATAATAGAAAAAAATAAAAGCAACGCTGATCACCATGTTGGGGCATCAGCAACAAGTCTACAAACACTGTTGATATTCGGAAGAATGATCCTGAAACCAATATTTATAGCCAAGAGTGAAGATGGAGTATGGCGTAATTATCACACCCATGAAGACGTCTACGATTACTTTGGTGAACCCATTGAACTCAACTAAACCAGCAAAGATTCCTGACAGAAATACGCTGATCAGTGGTCATATTCAACGAATAAGGCTTGGGCCGACTCACCCGGAAAGTTTTTGATACGAAGCCGTCTTTGCGAAGAATTGGTGGGAAGTGTGAGAACCCCAAATTTCGTTGGTTGACCCGGGTTTTTGCGCCATATGCAATAGTGTGTGTGATGTGATATTAAAACCCTAGTACAAGGGAGGCTATTCAATTCAATTCAATTTATTTTTTAACATATTGTGGACATTACAAATAAGTTTAAGAAGAAGAAAATAATAGAAGAGATAAAAATGAAAATATAATAAGAGAACATAATATAAACATAGAAAAGCAGTAAAAATACATTTATAATTCTATAGAAGTTCAAAAACGCACACCGAGTTTGCTAAGGAGACCCTATTTTAAGAATTTACAAAACAGCGTCCACCTAAACTCACCCTCACGCAAGTGGAATAATAATATCAACACCCGAAGCAATTTGGTTGAACATAGTTATCGCCCTCCCAATTAGTATTACCAGTGGCAGGTTGGTTCTGCACCTTGGTTGAATAAAACAACTGCTGCTCTCTATTTCTAAGATAGTTTATCAGGGATTTAAAGGTCAATACTGCCCAGAATGGCAGAGTTCTCATTTATACCTCGTATAAGTCGAAAATACGTAAACTAAATAAAGATCTCTTCTATTGCAGACTGCAGTATGTAAGCATACCTAAGAGAAAGTCAGTTGGATAAAGTCACGGATAATATCCATACAGCCTCAAGTAACGGAGTCTCAAGAATTTCTTCTGAACCCTCTCGACCAAAAGGCCATACTCAACTGGAGATGATCTGAATAGACTCACTCAAACAATGGACCATATCCAAGTATCCAGAGCATTCACAGTGTAAAGAACATATTCATTCACAGAACAATCATTCATTATGAAAAAGGATTTTACTAGATGAAGAAAAGATGTGTTCTCGAAAATCTGAGAAACCATGGTAATTATATTATATCGATATCATAATATAAACATACGCAGTATCTAAAGGCATCTAAAATTGGGGCAAAACTACGTTCCAAGGGATAGATTCGACACTTTAAATGCATCTTGTACAAAACACAAATGTGGACGGGTTGTAGGTAGTGCCAGGTTAAAAGATTAATGACGTATTTTTTATATATTGTAAAACAATAAAACCATCACCTTTTAATTCACCTTGTACATTTTAATATAAAATATAATCTGTATATAAATTAGCTTAATAATTATAAGCGACAACATTGGTGTGATTTCGAAATATCTTGTGAATAAATATATTGCGAAAATGTAGACCAGATAAACTCTCTGTCAGTCATAATATACTATTACCTTATCACCGCATATGACAATAATAATACGACGATAACTGTGGTGTATCCTTTGTGGATTTAACTTAGTCATTTATGACTGTTGGATTAGCGATGTCAACGCGTTTAACTTAGAAATATATTATTTCCACGTTTAGGAAACGGCGAACAGATTAATAATTAATGCATGCTGAGATAATAAAATTCTCGTACAATATAAATACCAACTTCCCAAATAAACATAGTGTCGGAAAATGTCGGGGTGTCTGGCAACACAATCTTCGGACGCACTTTCGGAAAAGTGTACATATTATAACCAGTGGCCGTTAGTGGATATTATATCTAGGGTGCTGCGGTTGATTAAAAATAAAAATAAATGATTATTTGGATTATGTGGTGATTATACACGTGAAAGTGGGGCGACTTCGTTGGCAGGCCACGTCTCAAGGATGGAAGACACAACCACCAAAGAGGCTTCTCTTCAACAGAGCAGAAGGGAAAAGGAGGGTTGGAAGATCTAGACTGCGGTGACTGGACTGTATAGAAAGAGACACAGCATCCCTGAGACTAAAGCGGTGGAAGGAGCTTGCGGCAGACAGAAGGAAGTGGAGACGTTTCCTGGAGACGGCCAAGACCCACATTGGGTTGTAGTGCCGATGATGATGATTTGGAATTTGGATTATATTTTACTATGAACATCAGAATTATTAAAATTAAATATTACAAGTGTTTTTATTTCATTATAAAATTGATTGTTCTGTATTTTTTCCTTGAAAGAAGGTCTTCACCTTTTGGTTGCTCTCGACATCTGTCGCGACTCGCGCCGCGCATCGCTACTAGTTCAGAGCCGCTGTCCCGACAACGTTCGCAACACGAAATTACTGTCTAAGCGGCAGTACCAGACTAATCTCTGAGCGGCGAACCCCGTTCCCCGAGCCCCTCCTTCGCTTATTCGAGCATATTCTATCGAAAATGTTACAGCATGAAATCATGCGATTCATCACTTTCATCGCGGTTATAATAATTATTATTGGATGTATCGGTGCGCGGGCAAGCTAAACACGCTTAAATAATATTGATATTTTCATATATACATAAATTTATGTATATTATAATATTACATTTTTCTCGATTTGCTTGGGGGTGCTGCAGTTCCGTAGTGCATATGGACGAGCTGTCACTGCATAATATAATATAACTGTTTTTAATTTAAATAGTAACTTTATAGCAGGTGATAATTATTAATTTACCTTCCATTTTTACATAGCCTGGCGCTAGTCATGAGGAAAATAACAAACTCATTTTGTATTTTGACGTCAAAAAGAGCGAGATAAACTCTCACACACTTGCATCTACTGTTTAGCTAGGCAGTGGCGTACATAGACAAAGTGCTACCCTTAGGCAGAATTATAATGCTACCCTTTTTCATTTAAAACCCAAATTGTATGGGAAAATTGTTAGGTAGCTACCTACATAGCTATTTTAAACAGACTAGTGCAACAATATATATATATCGTTGGGGCACTCACAGATTTGGAGGCCCCCTTGCAAAAAAATTGCCTATGCGATAAACCGCCAATGAATATTACAATACCAAAATAAGATGTTTCCAGGACTTTTCACGCTTCCATTATTCTTTTAATTAAGTATCGTAATTTAAAATATCGCGATAATAACTGTTTTCACGTAAAAGTGCTGACTGTCTCTCCAATCTCATTATTCATGCGTAAGCGAGATGCGATGTTATCATTCTATACTATAGTCTATTTGACAGGTTCGTAGACAATCGTCAACGTCAAAATATTATATGTGGCGTAGTTCGTATTTCTTCCGGCAGGTTCGCCACATCGTAAAATCCCAATTGTCGCGTGAAAATTCAGCAGCTTCCGAACTTTTTTGATTCATGCATGCAATCTGCAACTTGCACGATAATACATTTTTACACGTGTATTTTCTTGGTATTTTCACGATAATACGTATCAGCAGAAAATCCATACACGTGTAAACCTGGTATAATTATTCAGCGATGGATTTTTTACTATCGTGTTTTTCATAATTTTATATAAAAAATATATACTTTTAATTTATGTAGGTATATCTGTAAATGATAATAATTATTTTATTCTTTGTAAATCCATAATAATTTTATTCGTTTTATTATTCATTGTGTAATAATATGGTAAATACATTTTATTCAACTATTTTCCTTTTCGTTTTAAATATCTTTGTAAATACAGTCGAACTTGGTTATCACGAGAAAGACAGGACCGACTGAATTTGCTCGTTATAAGCATTACTCGTTATATCGTTATATAACATTTTTCGCGCCAAGTTCTATTTAAGCATAGAACATAAAAAGTCTGAAAACCTTCGTAAAAATCCCTGAAACAAGCATGTCATTCATAAACTAAAAAAGAAGTTGTTTATGGTATTGAAGTGCTGAGCCGTTGGCGCTGGAAGATACCTACTGACTTCACAAAGCTTGGATTTTTTACATGCAATTTCAACCATATGCGTGGATACTTTTTCAATGTTGTCGGCGAAAACACCAATTAGGTACCTACTTAGACACGTAACTAGTGTCATAAAGGTAATCCGATCCTGGCGGCATCGGTCTAGTTAACTACCCGGTCGGATTTTTTTGCTTAGGGTAGAAAATGTTGTTTTTAAAATAATGATCGATACATTAACAGTTTTGCTCGAAATAGCCGAGAAGTAGCTCGTTATAAAAGTGAATAAATGTATGGAGAAAATCATAAACTAAATTGTCAACGAATGTTTCCTCATTATATCAGAGATCTCGCTATTTCCGTGATCGTAATAACCAAGTTCGACTGTATCATTTATATATTTCTGGTTATGTGTAGTGTCATAATAATTATACTTCCAACTTGATTTTGTTTGGCATATGAGCGGAGAATCACCTGTGGGGAGTGGGAGTTTAGCGTTTTGGAAATATCTTAACAATGATTATAATATAATGCACCATGTAAATACAGTGTTTCCGAAACTTTCGACATCTGAGTAACCCTTCTATAATTTTCGTAACACCGATTACCCCTCGTCAAAACAAAAATGCATATTCTTTAATAACAATCAAATATAAATAAAAGAACTTTTTATATACAACGTTTTTAATTTTCTGTTGAATTATTATGCTCAATATGCTCAAACTTGTACTGATATGAAGTAAATAAAAAACAAACAAACAAACTTAATATAGAATACTGAAATGTAATTTTGATTTTAATAGTAACGCACGTATATATTAATAATTTAGTTGCTAGGATCACCCCCTTAGCAACCAATAATAGTCTTTTACTTTTTACGGATTTTTCTGAAATAACTTTCCATACAAAACAGAAGTAACTGAAAATGAGTTCAATTCTGCTTAAAGATGGCTAAAAGTATTAAAAGAATGCATTGGCACCGTGTTCTGATATATTCTAAAAGTTTCAAATGTCTAGCTAGTCGGGAAGTTAGTTAAAAATCGATTGCAAGATTTGTACTGGACAAACAACCACCGGACAAACAAGAATATGAGCTAATAAAAACGTTGTAATAACATTCATTCTAATCAATGAAAAGGATGAAATTATTTATGTTAGACACATCATCATAATATTTTGGTTACCTGGTTGTTAATTTTAATCTGAGATGCTGTTCCACATCCAAAAGCCTGTTCCTTTTTTTGACGTAATGTCTACAAATGCTGAAAAACCAACTTCACATAGATATGAAGTTGGAAAAGGCAAGATGTATTTCATGACCTTCCCTGTTAAAACTGAATACACATGTTGCATTTGCAACCAGAATGATGTTAAATTACATTCCTTATATTTATTTTCAAGAATCCGTCTGAAGCTAATTCCAACAATTTCTCTTCTTCCGCATGCGATAAACCTTCTATTGGATGGTTGGATTTTGTATTGATGTCGTATTAATTCGTGTTGCACCAGGCGCAGCCAAAGCCCGGTGCAGCGCGTACCCCCACCATACTCTTCCCGTACCCCATGGGTGCGAGTACCACACTTTGGGAAACACTGATGTAAAAAAATCGAAAAATATTGAAAGCAAGTGGTGTCCACGGTTAGCATTCAAACGTTTTTTCCTAACACTTCTGTTTCTTCGAAATATAAGATTTAAATATTATTCTCTTATTGTTTAAGTCCATAATTGGTAAGCGAATTAACATCGTTAAAAATGTCAAAGAACAACTTCATTCTTATCTGCAATAAAAATAATATGTCGAATGCAAACATTTTATAGCCATAATAAAACCAGTTCAAACATTCTTGAAATTTATGCAATATGTTGGAATAACGTGATGTGTCATCTTGGTATTAAATGTAGAGATCTAAATAATTATGTACTATATGTGTAGTGTATGTGAAGTAGATATACTCATCTCTACATATTATAAAAACTAACAATCGATATTAACATCACAACTTTTTCCTTGACTGGAATATTTACATACCTACTGATCTATATTCATTGTTTACCAATAAATATAATTATATTGTAGCGATCAATAAATACACCATTTTTTATTTAAATATTTGTTAGTTGTTTTGAGTAGATGTAATAAAAACAATATACAAACAGAATAATCATTCTTGATCTCTATTTTGTAATTCATAACGAAATAAATATATTATGTAAAACGGGGTGAGAATAGACCATTGGTATTTACTTACTTTCCCGCCAAAAACTAAAACACGCGATCTAAACTTTTGATAACAATGTCATACTTACAATAATAATTATTACTGGATACCTAGCAAGACGTAACCTAGATAAACCAGTACTGCGTAATCCAAAATATCAGTCGTATACCTTCCCACTTGACTAGAGTATCCAAACCCGAGCCAAAATTTTGATCCCGGGATTTCGGGATTACAAGTATCCCGGGATCGCAATTTTTTCGATAGTCAAAATTATTTCTTTTTATTTACAAATAGTATTGATAAAATCGGTCAAAAATGTAAATGTAAATAGTATAGGATTTATACTATTTAAGACATTTATTGTTAATATTATGGTATTCGTTCAATCTTGGAAATTTATAGGTTTAATGGAGTAAATAATATTGTAATTAATAAATAATAATGTAAATGTCAATTAGTTTTATTTATTTACCCAGGGGTCCTCTTTATCCGAGTGTAATTAGTACCGAAAAACGGGGATCAAAATTACTTAGTAAATGGGTTTAAGGAGATGTCTTAATAAAATTCTTCTAAAATACGAAGCTTGCAATTTGAGAATTTTTTTTTTACAATTTCAACTGTGTTAATTAATAAATATGTATCTGAAAACATTAAAAAGAAAAAAATATATTTAAGTCAAAGATAAACTTACAATTATTGTAAAAAAATGTGAATTTGTTGCAGAACCCCATCTTATTATTACATATATTTTATGGTCATATTTATTATTAAAATTTAGTTTATTACGATTTCTAAGCATCGCCTAAGATATTTTTCACTAATTCATAGTTTTAATATTTTTTTATATTAATTTTAAGAACATCGTTTTTTTATAAAAAAAAAATATAAATGTGTATAACTTGAAATCCTTTCTATTTATATTAAATTTTATTAAGGTATGGTCCCAATATTGAAGCTCGATTGTTAATTAATTTCGTTTAAAGAAAAATTTGAAAATGTCCCTTTTAGGCGGACGAAACCGGTGCAAATGTATTAAATAATAAAAATGGAATAAGTACTAAAAAATGCGTTTTATTAAAGTAACTACTTACCTATATGTTGCAAACCTTTATCTAGGACCGTATTTCATATATTACGCGTCTACTAAAAATTATACCCAGCTCATTTCACGGGATAGTTCGATGACTAAAGCAGACAATAATTACAAGATAAAAAGAACTTTTTATATACAACGTTTTTAAATTTTCTATTGAATCATATAAACTTGACTTGACTAGCTTAAACGATCAAAAAAAAAATGTACTTGATAGAAATACTGAATAATGAAATGTCATTTCATATTGATTTCCAAAGTAACGCTCGTATATATTATTTAATAGTTTAGTTGCTAGAACCCCCTAGCAACCAATAATGGTATCGAAATAACTTTTCATACAAGACATAATTAACTAAAAATGAATTCAACTTTACTTAAAGATGGCTAAAAGTATTAAAAATTCATTGGCATCGTGTTCTGGTATATTCTAAAAGTTTCAAATGTCTAGCTAGTCGTAAAAGTTAGTTAAAAATCGATTGCAAGATTTGTACTGGTTAAACAACCACCGGACAAATAAGAATACGACCTAAGAAAAACGTTGTAAAAAATCAAATGATTCATTCATAATTTTAGAATTATTTATGTAATAATATGCATAAATTGCCTGACCTACATTACCTACGTCGTTGGAGATTTACATTTTTGCACGACCATAAGTTGCCAGTGTAGAAATCGTTTTTTACTCTCGGTAAAAAAAAACTGGCGGTTTTTTGTAAGTTTTTTCCTCGTGCGATAGTTTTATTGGTAGGAAATCCCCTCTAATAAAAATATATCACAAGCATTATGACGTAGTTATCAACGTATTCGATTCCCTCCATAAAACAATAATTGGATATCAAAAACCCAGGTGAGTAAAAGATAACATGTTGTAAAAAAAAATATTATCTACTATCTCGGCTTGGCACTACCAGATCAAGGCTTCAGCACGTTTTATTTATGAATGTGTTGAATAAACGCTGACTTGATGCCGCCAACAACTGGACGACGGACATCTAAGTGCTGTTACATATTAATAAAAAGCGTAAAGAAATTCGCGTACGTTACGAAATATATGAGGAGGTTTAAGGCTTAATGTTTAACTTCCAAAAATACTCCAACTTTTCCATTTTTGAACTTTTCATGCCATATGTGCAATTAACACAACAACCTATAGTATAATAAAACGTAGTAGGATCACAGAAAAGATAATAAATAGAATTCCGATAGGCTATATGCAAAATGAACCACGCATTATAGACGCGCAATGTTGTGTTGCAACCTTCAAATATACCAATATTAAACGAGCGTCAATGCATAAACCGAGAGCAGTTGTCAGTATTCGACGTATGACGTATTATTGACACGTGATTAAATTTATCCCGTATTCTTCCTTACTTGAGATCGGTTGCCTGCTTCTCCTTACCCATTAGGTATTTCAGTTCCCGTATTACACACACTATTGCACGTGCATAATTCGTGTCTCACTATCGTAGGACACTCACACATTCAAAACCCTGCATCAAAATATAGTGTATGAGTATAGGCTATCGGAATTCTATTTATTAATCTGTTCTGTGGTGTCACACAAATTGTACAGTATTTTTCAACTAAATAATAATTCTAGCATAATTTGCTGGTTATCTACTCGTTTTGACGAATTGTCTTTTCAAACGTCTGGCAAATTGTTAAATAAAAATGTCATATCAGTAGTTTGAACTTCTCTGCAAATAAATTTGGAATGCGAAGTTACTTGTAGCTAATTTCATAGTTGGACCAGTGATTCCTTTTTTGATTCATTTTCATACATTAAGGCATAAAGCCCACCAAAGCGGCGCTCGGTGCGCTCAATACAAATAGGCCCCCTCCCACCCGCGCATTACCCTTCTCCAGTGACGTCCCTAGACAAAATACCGCCCCTGGGCAGCGCCAAAATGCCACCCCATTTTTTTATACAGTATTTTTATCATCCGTGTCGATTATGTTCACAATGGACGTCGAAGGGCGACGGACGTGAACTAGACGTCGCGAACCCGACAAAAAAATACAGTCTTGTTAAACCTTTTATGTTAATTAATACGTCATTTTGTTTCCAACTAATGAGTTGAATTTTTAATGGAAAGATATTTTCGTTATTACTAAGTTTAGGTAGCTATTTCTCTATGTACCAAATGATTCTTCTCGATTTGCCGCCCTTCGAACTACTGCCGCCCCCAAGCGACGCTCAATCTGCCTACCCCCACGGGACGTCACTGCCCTTCTCACCTATGTAATAAGAGGCACAAGAAGCATAAAATAATTATTATTATCAGCGTCTCTCATAACAAAGCAATAAAAATATTATTAAATTTCTCGGGGCTTGTAATTAATATTCACGATGACATCATTCTACCAGCGAAATATCGGACACGCAGCAACTAAACAATGAGTTCACTGTTATTAAATAATGCCTACTCGCCCGTCTATCGACGACGCTTCCAGAGCGTGATTTTGCTTGCCGTGTTCAATGAATGGGCTACGTTGTATTTTCATTAATTCGTCCCGCTGAGAAGCCAAACAACGGTGAATCATGGGGCGGGCGGGCGCAATGCGTCGCAAATCCAGTGTGCTCTGGCGTATTTGATTACGTTGTATTTTCGATGATTTTAACGCCACTTGTGAAATTTTGCGTGAGTGCCCCACTCGCTGCGTTAAGTGGGTTTTACGCCTACATAAAGTCCACTAAGGCATAAAGCCCACCAAAAAGCGCTCGATGCGCTCACTACTGAGTAGGCCCCCTCCCACCCGCGCATTACCCTTCACCTATTTAATAAGGGTCCCAAGAAGCACAAAATAATTATTATTATCAGCGTCTCTCATAACAAAGCAATAAAAATATTATATTATTTCGGGGCTTGTAATTAATATTCACGATGACATTATTCTACCAGCGAAATATTGGACACGCAATAAAATTAAACAATGAGTTCTCTGTTATTAAATAATGGCTTCTCGCCCGTCGATCGACGACGCTTCCAGAGCGTGATTTTGCTCGCCGCGTTCAATAAATGGACTACGTTGTATTTTCGTTCATTCGTATCGCCGAGAAGCCAAAAAACGATGACTCGTGGGGCGGGCGCGCATAATGCGTCGTCAAATCCAGTGTGCGCTGGCGTATTTGATTACGTTGTATTTTCGATGATTTACGCGAATTTTGCGCGAGAGCCCCACTTGCTGCGTTAAGTGGGTTTTACGCCTAAAGCGGACTTGCGGGGCGCTCGCGCATATTCTATGTGAATCATCGAAAATACAACGTAATCAAATACGCCAGCGCACACTGGATTTGACGACGCATTGTGCCCGCGTGCCCCATGATTCATCGTTTTTTGGCTTCTCAGCGATACGAATTAACGAAAATACAACGTAGTCTATTCATTGAACACGGCAAGCAAAATCACGCTCCTGGAAGCGTCGTCGATAGATGGGCGAGAAATCATTATTTAATAACAGTGAACCCATTGTTTAGTTTGCTGCGTGTCCAATATTTCGCTGGTAGAATGATGTCATCGTGAATATTAATAACAAGCCCCGAGAAATAATATAATATTTTTATTGCTTTGTTATGAGAGACGCTGATAATAATAATTATTTTGTGCTTCTTGGGCCCCTTATTACATAGGTGAAGGGTAATGCGCGGGTGGGAGGGGGCCTACTCAGTAGTGAGCGCACCGAGCGCTTTTTTGGTGGGTTTTACGCCTAAGGAGCAATCTCTATACAAGACGGTTTTTGCACCATCTATGGGTTTAGTAAAAACTAATTTCGTAAAATCATAAAATTTTCGATTCAATTATGTACGTAGATAGGTACCTAAAATACAATATAATTCGATATGTTAGGTATTAATTTAATATTGTGTTATTATTTCTCTCTATATAATTTATTAAAAATCACATTACCACTTAAAAATTATTTAATGATTTTATAATAATAATTATTGTACATTGTAGTTGAATTTATTTGAACCAATTATTATTTTATTTTTATTCACAATTACTGAGTGGAGAGGTACTTATCTGAAATATTCTAAATATGTACAATTGTGTCAATATAATCATTATGCATTATTTCGCTAGTCGTATTTTGAGTTTGCACGTAATAAACATTCAATTAAAAAATGCGATGCTATATTGAATTGTGGCATTTTATTGCAAATCATTCGATAGTAATAAATAATACTACAAAATTTACTTTATAATAGTCTTTTGCTGATTTTATTATTCTGGTTGTCGTTTATTCCGCAAGTAGGTATACTGAGATTCATAAATCCCTCACCGTTAGATTATTCCCGGCACTAAAACCTCACTGCCTTGATCACTTTTTTCTTCTTCTTCTTCTTAGTAAATGTACCTATACTCTTCGTGTGGAACTAGTGCTTGTAAGTTCTCGATTTTTTTATATTCTTGAGAATCAAAAATTGGACAATAATGTAATGACTTTATTCAGAGTTCTGTCCAGGGAACCTAATTGAAAATTGCGATGACAACGCTAGTTATTGATTGTCTTCGAATGCGATACGGCAAAGTTTTCTCTTACCGTCGCGCAGTAGGCTCTTTGCACAGTAGGAGAATAGTTTGACGATAATCTGCGTGTAATTGAATTCACTATATTTAGGTCGCGAAACGTAACTGTACATTTTGGTGGTAGTGCTTGTTATTGCTGAACTTTGAATGCAATAATCAAAAATGATCAATTGCAAATTTCGTTCAAATTATTACCATTTATATCAATCATCATTTTATATAAACAGTTTACCATATTCCATTCGAAGTATAAGCAATAACTAGCACTACCATCAAAGTTTACAGTTTAGTGTCACGGAAGGACTATTATATAACAGGCCTCGTGTCCAATGTATGGTTATCATTGATAGTTTGTCGACAATCTGTGTGTAATTGAATTGACGACAATTGTTAAGTTATTCACTATATTTAGGCCGTGGCAAGAAACTATGAATTTCGATGGTAGTGCTTGTTATTGCTGAACTTTGAATGCAATAATCAAAAAAAATCAATTAAGTACAAATTTTGTTCAAATTATTACCATTTACTTCACCATCTTCATTTACTATAAACAGTTTACAATATTGCATTCGAAGTATAAGCAATAACTATCACTACCGTCGAAGTTTACAGTTTCTTGTCACGGAATGACTAAATATTGTGTAACAGGCCTCGTGTCAGTCGTATCCGAAGTATAGCTCTAATACTACTTGAATGAATATTCAATGTACCTTACACACTATGGTGCAAAAAAAAACTCGAAAATCTCGTAGCGAAACAAAGTGGTCATTACAGAATATTTTTTTTGAATGTCATACTGATTTAATAATCTTCTAACGATGAGTATATAGAGAAAGCATTTATTTAATAATCTTCTCAATGACTTGCGTGCAATTGTTCGGGTACCTACATTGTCGACTCGGTCAACTCTTTCCAAGACCAGGGGCCCGATTTCCTAACTATCGTCTCGTGTGGCACCAGACGACATGACGTAATTGTGACGTCAGCCAATACATGCCGCCCATGTCGTCTGGTGCCACACGAGACGATAGTTAGGAAATCGGGCTGCAGTGGCTAGAAATACGCTCAAAGATCAGATAATTATCAGGAATGGAGACGTTGGTGTGCATAGTTTCCAGGGAAATCATACTATAATAATTATGTTTATTTATGGACACCATTAAAATATACATTGATCGGTGGAACAAATTAGAGACATTACCTATCTATATATTTTATTTACAAACGGCGCAAGCATCTATGAAATAATGTTTATCTTTTAACTTTACTATGAATCGCACGTGTTTATAATAATATATTCTTTCAAATATAAATGAATGGCCTTCCACAAGGTAATTGTCATATTTTATTATGAGCATGGTTTTTAAATAAATATTGTATGTATGTAGCCATTGGTCCAACGTATCGAATATCTACTTCGGATCTAACACACATTGATGAACAACAGGTGAATTTTCGCACTGTAAAAATCAGCCTTGTTTATACTGCCCTCATAAGGAAAGAGGCAGCTTTTCGAAAAAAATAACAAATTGAGTTAGTGTACAGATAATGCTCTACGTGAAATTCTGAACCATTTGACATAAAGTCAAAAGTAGTATAAAATTTATTTTAGTATAATAATCGACACATTGTTTTTCGTTTTTTTCACAAAAACGGTAGTTATTCTAAACAAAAAGACATTATAACGTGTTTCATAAGCAAAAACACAGCATCGATTGAAAACATACTAGTTTTTGCTTATACCATAATTATATCAAATGATTCATCCACATAATTTAAAAATTTATTAAGAAAAGTTGAAAAAACGTTAATGTTTCATTATCTCAAAATGTGAGTTTGGCTTAAAGCTGCCTTTTTGCTTATTGGGGCAGTATACTACAACAGGCCTTGATGCTCAATGGTAGCAGTGTAGTAGTAGCGAAACAATCACAGAAAATATACTTGAGACAAAAATCACGTAAATGTGTCGTGACTTCACTGGGAATCGAGCCCGGAGACATCAGAAGCGAAGCCTTATATCTTGAAAACAGATATTATCATGGCCCCCACAAGGGGGACTGACAGGGCTCTAGCTTGGGGGCCCGAAAGAGGGTCCCGGCTTAGCGGATCGATCGGCAAAGTGAGATAAACACACATCACAAAAATGCTGGAAAAGTAAAAAAAAATGTTTCAAAATAACATTTCAAAATATGTGATTGTGCAAAGCAATTTTTGATTATTGTATTGCAATATACTCGACAACTCCATAATTCAAGTGAGTTCAAAGATACAAAAAAATACACAGAATACCGTTAAATTCATCTCGAACACCATTTGGAACACGCAAATGTAGATCGTCACACTGTTTTTAATTGACCTTTGCGATAGGTAGGGGTGCCCTCCAAACATTCTAGCCTGGGTGCCTGCTTCAGGATGTGGGGGCCATGGATATTATCCACAGTGAGCGTATAACGATAACCAACTATGTATATGTACAGTTTTGAGATTGCGACCCGTGAATAAATATGTTATGTTTCTGCGAATTCTTGACATTTGTTTAAAACAAATGTTTGACAGTTAATGTAAATAATGTTATTTCACTCGACAATGTTAACCATTTTTAATTGATTTAAAAAAAATGTAGGTAGATAGTATTATAAATATAATAGGTACTTATTTCAATTATATCGATCAAAATACTAATAAATTATCTTTTTTACTAAGAACAAGTGAACGCAATTCGAATGAGAAAACATTCTAAATTCAAAAAAAAATATAATTGTCTTTGGCGCTTTTTATTGACTATTTATTATACGATTGGCAACAGCGCAGCATTGATCAAATTAGTTTTAGGTAGGTGGGTAAATTTATATTTATATCAGGTGCAATATTAAAATAAATTTTATTCTGTATCGAGGCCGTAAGATTTTTCAGAAAACGGTATTAATTTCAGTATGAATTCGCAATGAATAAAATATAATATCCGTAACGCGATTCGATACAAATCTTTTTTTTTTCTATTCAACAGCTGTTTGATTGTTAAATCTGTTTTAGAAAGCACGTGATTTGTTTTTTTTGTTATTGTATTATATAACATTTGCTTAAATGTGAACTGGTTTAATACATATGCCTGCTTATAGATGGGCACGTGATTTTTGCAAAAGGCAATGTGCATAATAAAGATTATGAAATAGTTAATTGGTATAAAGAATTGTTAAGATTTTTCAAATATGAAAACAATCTTATTATAGTGGGCAGTGTTGCCAACTGTCGTTGATAAAAACATACTAGACGGGATACGAAAACAAGCAAATTAAGGCAGGAAAAAACGCTAGATTTTGTTACCCTTTTTCGCCTATCAAAAAAAAATTAAAAAATGGATATACCTACTGGTAAAATCACACCACATTTTCCCAGAAACTCGTTTCAAAATTGACAAAAATAATTTATGTACAAACTACGATAAGTAGATAAAATGTGAATTTGTTTAAAGATCACTTCCTATTAAACATTCACAAGTATATTATGGTGACGTTTATTATTAAAATATGGTTTATTTAGTTTTATCTTATACAGCGATTTTTTTGAATAAATAATAGTTATTTTATATTTATTTTAAAAAAACATTGATTTTTCTGAAAAATAAAAATGTGTATTGATATAATTTGAAATCTTTTTTATTGAATCGAATTGAATCTAATTTCGGTATGGTTACAATATTGAAGCTGTATTTTATTTTATGACATTTTATGACGATTTTTTTAAACTGTAAATCTATCTTCGACTTATTTTTTATTTTTGATGTTTTTATTGATTGACTAAACACTTTAAAATGTAAATTATTAATATAAATAAAAATAATTCAAATTACTAGCTTCATATTTTATTTCGCTTATGTGCTTATTATAGGTAGAGCATTTACCCTAATAAATCAATTTGAATATGAATCATAATAATATAATATAACACCTACTATCAGCGTTGCCAACTTTTCTTGTCAGATCTAGCATTTTTATATGGGCATCTAGCTTGCAAAAAAATCATCTAGCTTATGGCGTTTTTATTAGCGTTTTTAGATGCCTTCAGCAGCTTTAAATGTGCTGAAAATAAGCTAGATATTTAGTTTACTTATTTTCTGGCACATCGCATTTTTGACCATCAGATGAAGATTGGTCGGTACTTGAAAAATGAAACAATAGGAGAATTCTTGGCATTATAGTGATGATATAATTGTATCAGATATGATAAAATAATGTGTCCTTGGGCATGGTGGCATCAGATTGATGGGGATTCCACTCTCTGGTATAAGGTAAATATTTATTTTCGTCATTTTTTCCGATAGGTGTGTCGAATAGACGGAATACTCGCCTTAAGACTGCCCACTACTCGGAAAATTATCTAAAATACAAAAAAAAAATGTTTGCAAGTTGCCTCTAGTTCTAGTAGGTAGAACCAGCGCTCGATATGGAAAATTTTACGAACCGGAGCGCTCGACAAATTTTCTGAAGATATTTACATAGTCATCTATTCGTATGTGTATTTTATAGAAATAAGTGTGTCAGATTTTCTATTCTATGGCCTATCTAGCTCAGACGGTCAACATATTTTTTCCATGAGACGGAGCGATAATTTTACAAATTTCACGAGCCGGAACGGCGCTCCGGTGCATTCCGTTCCATTTCGAGCCCTGGGTAGAACATTCGCCTTAAGCGCCTTTATGAATTGCCAATACGCAGACATACTGTCAATAAGAGAATTTAGATCTTAAATAATAATGTCACTCAACAGTCTATAATATTACACCAATTGTAATCCTCATCATTTCGTGACTAATGGACACCTCAAATCACCTGTCTTGTTTTCATCATTCAGATACCTAATTAGTTAATTATTTAAATTAAATTTTACATTTTTTTATTATTACAACGTTTATATTAGGTCGTATTCTTATTTGTCCGGTGGTTGTTTATCCGGTACAAATCTTGCAATCGATTTTTAACTAACTTCCCGACTAGCTAGATATTTGAAACTTTTAGAATATATCAGAACACGATGCCTATGCATTTTTTTAATACTTTTAGACATCTTTAAGTAGAATTGAATTAATTTTCAGTTAATTCTGTTTTGTATGAAAAGTTATTTCGGAAGAAATCCGTAATCCAATCCACTATTATTGGTTGCTGGGGTCCTAGCAACTAAATTATTAATATATACGTGCGTTACTATGGAAATCAATATGAAATGTCAAAATGACATTTCAGTATTATTTCTAACAAGTACAAATTTTTTTGATCGTTTAAGCTAGTCAAGTCAAGTTTATATGATTCAACAGAAAATTTAAAAACGTTGTATATAAAAAGTTCTTTTTATCTTGTAATTATTTTAGGATTTAGCTATGTGGCCATTTATTGTATACACTGATGTGTATACGTGGTATTTTATTGGATGAAGCGGGTCTGCCCCTATCTACGGCCCTGGTTCTTCATTCGTCATTAACATTATTTCACGTGATTACATATTTTAAAACGTGCTTGGTCAAACAGCTGTGAAACTAGACATACCCAATCGTACGCTATTGAATAATTTGCGAAAAAAGATAAATATGTTAATACCAGCAACGCGAAAATATCACAATTATTTCGTACTTGATCATAATGTATGCACCGTGCATTTCCGTACCTCGATTCAAGGCAAAATTATTGTAATTTCTTCTAGTAAAATGGCTGATAAAAATTATAATACAACAATAAAATGTACTCGTAATTCATATATCACATAACCACATTAAAACAATATGCTTTCTGCTCATCCGTTTCCTGTTGGACTGCGGGGGTTTTCCACCAAGCAGATGATCAGGGAACTCAGAAATAATAGGAACTGAAATACCCAACGGGTAAGGCGATAGCAGGTAACCGTCTCGGGTTAGGAATAATCCGTGTTAAACTTACACACGTGTCAAGAATACGTTGTACTTTGAATACTGAAAACTGCTATCGGTTTATGCATTTACGCTCATTTATATTACACACACTATTGCACGTTACACATTCAAAAACCCTGCTTCAATGTGCGGCGTATTGAATATAGCCTATCGGTATTCTATGTATTATCTGTTCTGTGCAGATGATGCATAGATCAAGTTGTAGACGTCGAAATATCTAAAAACATGAACATCTACAAAAAATTATCGCCAACCTCAGAGTAACGATATATAGAGAGCGCCTATTTATCGGAGAAATTAAGCCGTGTTTCTTGCGTAATGCACAATTGAACCTCGATATTATTATTATCAATTTAACTATGAAACGTTATACCTACCATCGTGTTGCTTCTCAGTACGGCTACCAAATTTAAACAACATAGTTAACCATATGTTTTACTAAAATAACTAAAAATAATTAACCACTAACTTTATATTTAACAAAAAAACAATAAATTTTAGCAACACGTGCTCGCAGTTTTTAAATTAATGTAATCAACTAATGCAACAACATGCTAACAACAACTACAATAAGTAAGTATAGGTAGATTGTTTTTATAAATAAAAATAAAATTTATCTAATGATTTTTGATGGGTATACATGTTTTGAAAAATACGTAATTTAAACACATCGCTCATTTTTATGTCGTCAATGAGTTTTTGAAGTTTCATTGAATTAGTGTGTCGTTGTCATTTACTAGTGTATACCTATTCATTAGTAGTAAATATCGTACTATTCTCGTAAGTATACCTGACAAGTGTGCTCTTTTTATCAGATCTCCACAGCCTACCTCTTTCCAAAAGTCACCCTTCGCCACTGACTTATACAAATGACGACGTAACCTTACAAAAAAAATACAATAGGTACTCATACAATAAACCTTTCATGTTAATTAATACATTTTGTTTCGACTTTCAATACATAATATTATATCGGTATCGAAAAATACTGGAATACCGGTATTGCAATCTCTAGTTCAGTCATGGCTTTAACCTTGACGTTTTAACTGGGGCCGCCGTTTACCATAATACGCTACTGTACTCTGGTATAAATATTATAATAACTGGGTACTTAATGTTGCCATATTATTTGTTTTGAAAATACACATACATAGATTTGTCAATGTAGGTACGATTAATAAATAGTTATGTTTTTCAATAGAAATTTTTATAAGCACCATTGTTACTTTAACACGTTACGTATTATTTAGATATCCTTTGTTTTCATAATATAAAACATGCAATATAATGTCGCAGGGATGGATTGAATAATGTTTCCAAAAAACAAGTAATATGTATATATATATATATTATTTTTATTATTGTTAATGACTCGTAAATAATAATAATAACATTATTTATTTAAATGCTTTTTAATGTTGTTATCCATCACTCTTTTACCCTGCACACCTCGAATCGTCTTGTCAAAAAGCGCAGAAACAGTATTTATATGTATCTACCAGTAGAGAAGGGTCGAGGTACACTGTTAAGATCCCCATAAATAGTGCACACTGCACATTAAACTTTGTTAGTCATACGTATTTGTTTTTATTGAACTAAGACTACAATTTACAGAAGGTGTTGGTTAGTTTTTAAAAAATCAATTAAACCCTGCCTAAACCAAATGCCCAATTGTCCTGGCGCCCAGTTGTCCCATTCTCTCTAGCCTTGTACACAATAAAATAAACCACTAATATTATAAAGTGTCATCACTCCTGTCAATTATTATATTTTGGTGATTTTAGGAGAGAGATACATTAGTATTTTTACTAAATACACCCACGTTCCTAAATCCGCCACTGTACAGATCATCTAATTCTACATAGTGGGTTGGATATGACGTATCTACCAACCACTTCTCTTAAAAATATATATTTTAATATAACCTCTACTTGTGAGGACCATGGTTCTGCTTTTTTACACTGCATTAGACTTATTTTTATAACTTTACTGTTTCAAATCGTGGGGTCATTGTGTTTTTTTGAACATTACATACATTTACCGGCGCCGAGTTGTTCTGGTTTCCAGATGGCGTTATAAATCGTCATATATCCCGAAAACGCATAGAAACCGATATCTACAGGCGACATTGCGAAAAAAGACAGAATCACTACCTCACAAAACAGATTAATAAATAGAATTCCGATAGCTAATACCCCAAATACACTACATTTTGACACAAGGTTTTGAATGTGTGAGTGTCCTACCAAAGACGTGCAATGATGTGTATTGCAAACTTCAAATACACCAATATTGAATGAGCGTTAGTGCATAAACCGTGAGCAGTTGTCAGAACGAAGGACAAGCTTAGAATGACGTGATTCTTGACAGTTGTATACGTTTATCCCATATTCTTCCACACTCGAGGTTGGTTGCCTGTTACTCCACACCCGTTAGGTATATCAATTCCCATTAATTATGTGTTCCCGGTCACTAGGGAAGAGATACGTTAATATTTTTACTAGGTAGGTATGTTGGTAGTTAGAATTTAGGTATGGTTTTTATTTTATTTAATCATATGGGGGCTCAAAATCAATCAGAACCTCGAGCCTCTCAGTTTCTAAGCTCGCCACAGCATCTAGGCTTGAAAAGACGAATGAATTTGTCTAGTTACGTTAAAATTATTAAAATTCTATATATTAAATTAATAAATGTGTTAAAAAAGTTCAAGAACCTTCGATGTAATAATTACTAACATCTGCCAAATAAACAATCTATTATCTATTACTGAATATAATCCCAGAACGAAATTCTTGACACGTGTTTAAGTTTATCCTATATTCTTCCACACTCGATATCGGTTGTCTGTTACTCCACAACCGTTAGGTATTTCAGTTTCCATTATTTCCGAGTTCCCTGCACTACCTCCTACAAAGGAAGAAAAAATACGAAATGCTAATGTCTAATTGCGTCTCTGTGGTTGCAGATATAATGCAATAATAATGACAGTTGACACGTCTCAGTAACATGACATCTCTATGAAAAATGATAAATTACCGTACCTATAACAAAGATTGTTTATTATCTAACTGTCAAAGGTAGATTTCACCAATAAACAAACACGTCCTCACACGATTTTAAACACGGACAATAATGGAAGAGAGGAAGGAAGACTCGAGGTTAACTGAACTCAAATATAATAGCTTAAACAAAACGCCATTGGTAATAATTTATTTGTGTGTGGGGCTTGTTAAATAATAATGTTTTAGAGACTGTTTTTTTTCATTATTTATTTATTTCATGGTCGCGATTTTCCAGATTTCACTTTCAATACGCGTTCATTTCAGATTTCTTGCCGCAAAACTGCAATTATTTCGACAAATTTAAGATAGTTAGGTAGTTTTATTGTCTAGTTAACAGTTTTTGCAATGGCGGTGTAAAGTATCTTACACACACGCGATTATTAACAACGCTTCAAACGGGTTGGTTTGGTTTGTTGTCATATTATATTATTATGTTGCATGTCTACTCCGTGAGCGAGGATTCTTAGATAATGTATAGCACATTATAAACATAACATTTATAAGCGTAAGGTTTGATAGTTTTGCCACTAAACTAGACTTAGTCAGAGTGTCGCTGAGCGAGATAAAGCGATGCAATAAATTTGATATAAGTACAGTCGAGAATAGCAACCGTAACAAAAATCACATTAGCCCTACCTAATTTCTGTGCACTAGAAGAAAGCACATCTGAAAGCAACAGTGAGAAAAGAGGGAAAAAAGCCGATTTTGAGATAAAAATATTTTCAATTTATTTATTTTTTTAACATATTGTGGACATTACAAATTATAAGTTTAAGACGTTCACAACATGACATTTAGAAACAAAGATATATAAATATAACAGTATTACATAAAAAAAGAGATAGATCAGTAGATAAATTAGATAGGTACAACAAACAACGTCCACCTAAACTCTTGCTCACGTAGGTGGAATATATCAACACCCGAAGCAATTTCGTTGAACATAGTTATCGCACTCCCAATTGGCATTACCAGTGGTAGGTTGGTTCTGCACCTTGGGAGAATAAACAACAGATGGTCTCTATTTCTAAGATAGTCATCAGGGACACACAGGTCAACACTGCCCAGAATGGCAGAGTTCTCATTTATACCTCGTATAAGTCGAAAAAAATACGTAGCTAAATAAAGATTTCTTCTAAATTGCAGACATGCATGCTTTTAAGCATGCTTAAAAGAAAGTCAGCCAAGAATGCTAAGCGATAGCTTTAATTTTAATTGTATTATTGGGATATTCCCCATTTAATAAAATACGAAACTCCATTGTTGCTTGTATTATAATTGTTCTGTAAATAACCCACTATTGACAATGCTATACGCAAAATCCTTCTATTATCATCTATTTATTATGACCGCAGAAAAAAAAACAAAATAAACATATTGTATTTAACTATTTCATTTGAATGGCATAAACATTAAAGTTAAATTATCTCAAAACCAGTATTTTTTTTACTTATTCTACTGTTGCTTTCGGGTAGTGGTATGTTGTAAGTTAAATTATTCTACTATAACATGGCTAAATAGACGTATCGTCGCTGTAGGATTGGTTTGTCGAATAGACCAAATGCCAAATGTTCAGGAGACGAAAAACAAATTTGATTATCCTATATTTAAATACATGAAGGTATTTAAATTGTTGTTTTTACAGCATATGAATGCTGTTTTCATTACAAAGCAATTTAAAGAAAATGAAGGTTCTGGTCCATTTAGATACAAAAAATCATTCTGCATTAAAAGGTCGATTTCGACAAAAACGGATATTCGACAAACAATCCTATAGCGACGGTATTTTTACGTCTCCCTTCACGATTGACTGTTCTTAACCTAACCTAAACTATCTAATAATATATCCCTAACCTAACCTAACTCTGATTAAATCGAAACATGCCGCTGTGATGTCCAGCAGTTGCTTTACCGAATAAAAATAAACTTGATCATGTTTGGCCATGACAATCCTTAATCCGCCGCAGTATCTGCGAGGGCCCTTCTACGAAATCTGATGGAACATATTATCAAAATACGCGCTTCTGACGCGCTACTAAAACACCCGTGTGTGTAAGAGCCCTAAGGCACTTGAAGGCCTCAGGCGCAAACTCATTACGAGCCATGGTTAATATGACTATCAAGAGAACAGAGTTATTCTGTACAGTGTACACGATTAAGATTTTTTTGATCTCAAGGAAAAGTAAACGTATTTAAAAACGTCAAATTGGTTTGTATATTTATGACATGCCGTGAAAGAAACAATCAGTATAGTGTATTGTGTCATATTACTTAGTTACTAAACCCTAACACACTCCAGTATTTTAGGGTTACATGTAAATAGTATGTAAAACATTTCACGGTTTCCAATTTTTTTAGATGCAATATTATTCTGCCACCATAAGCAAAAAGGCAACTATTTGCCAAAGTCACATTTTGAGATAATGAGACATTAACGTTTTTTCAACTTTTCTTAATAAATTTTTAAATAATGTGGATGAATCATTTGATATATGGTATTAGCAAAAACCAGTATATTTTCAATCGATGCTATATTTTTGCTTATGAAACTCGTTATAATGTATTTTTGATTAAAATATCTACCGTTTTTGTGAAAAAAACGGGGAAAAAATGTGTCGATTATTATACTGAAATAAGTTTTATACAGCTTTTGACTTTATGTCAAATGGTTCAGAATTTCACGTAGAGCATTATCTGTACACTAACTCAATTTGTGATTATTGTCGAAAAGCTACCTTTTGCCTTATGAGGGCAGTATGAACATTAATTCAATTATTTTCTGAGCTGATTTTTGGCAAAGTTAGTTCATGAATTCAAGAATGAAAACCTAACCTAACAAATAATCCAATATATCGGCTATTTTACCACGTTTTTATTAGCTCGTATTCTTGTTTGTCCGGTACAGATTTTTTCTTGTGCAATACAATTTTTTTCTTGTTTGTCCAAGATTGTTAACTAACTTCCCGAATAGCTAGAGATTTGAAACTTTTAGAATATATCAGAACACGACGACAATGCATTCTTTTAATACTTTTGGCCATCTTTAAGCAGAATTGAATTCATTTTCAGTTAATTCTGTTTTGTATGTTTCGGAAAAAAATCGTGAAAAGTAATATTTACTACTCACTATTATTGGTTGCTAAGGAGGTCCTAGCAACAAAATTATTAATATATACGTGCGTTACTATGGAAATCAATATGAAATGTCAAAATGACATTTCTGTATTCTATAATATTTATTCCGTATTTCTATCAAGTACGATAAAAAGTTTTTATTAACACATAGAATTGTCAAGTTTATATGATTCAACAGAAAATTTAAAAACGTGGTAAGTATATAAAAAGTTCTTTTTATCTTGTAATTTTTTGCCTTTGTTCTACATACGATTAATGGTGTTTTATAGCTAGTCTTAAAAATAGGATTATACTGCTTAGTTTCTGAAAAAAAACTTGTTAATTATTCAATAACATAATATATATTTTGTAAGTGTGTGACAAAAATAATTTTAGATGATTATATTATATTATTATAAAACATCATCCGTCGGGTAGCGTATTTCCAACACCTATTTATCCACCAACGGTTACAAGTAAATTGTACGTAAAACATTTCACGATCTCCAATTTTATTAGATTCAATACAAACATTAATTCAATTGTCATAGCGGATTTTGACAGAATTCATGAGTTCAAGAATGAAAACCTAACCTAACCTAACAAATAATCCAGTATATCGGGTATTTTCAAAATGTGTTTGCACCTGGCTACCTATAAAGTGTAAACCGACAAGAACCGTGTTTTATTTAGATACGAATTTTATATCAGTACTATACGACCCAAAGAGGTTGGACAGTCTTTAATATTCGGCCATATATTTCCGATACAACATTTTACGGTGAAGTGTGATACGGCGAACTGCGTACGTGTGTACAAGTTTAACCTAACCTAACAAATAATCCAGTATAATATCGGCTATTTTCAAAATTTGTATGCTCCTGGCTACCTATAAAGTGTAAACCGACAAGAACCGTGTTTTATTTAGACCCGAATTTTATGTCAGTACTATACGACCCAAAGAGGTTTGACAGTCTTTAATATACGCCATATATTTCCGATCAACATTTCACGGTGAAGTGTGATACAGCGACATAGGGCAAGTATAATTTCGCGGCATTTCCCTCGGTCCCTCACCAAATCTCGGTTTTTGTGTAAGCTAAGTGTGTTGAATTTTCCGATAAAATTAAAACCCAACGTAATGTAATTTTGCATTTTTATTCAGTCTCTAAACCTACCAAATTCTTGTGTTTTTTTTGCTTACAATAAAAACGCGACTAGAGACCAACCATTTTATGTAGTGAAGAAATTTTATAATAATGTAAAAAAATCGCGATTCTTTGATTTAATTGTTTGATCACTTTTTTACGGAATATCTTAAAACAAAAAACAATCTTTAATCTAAAATTGTATGTAAATATCTACTAAATTGTAGGTATACAACTAGTAAAACAAGTTATTTATTTTATCGATAAAATATTACACTTTTTTGTCGTTTATTTTAAATGATCGAGACTTAATTTGGAATTTCCATAGATTATAATTTTTTTTTTATTATTTAGAAACTAAATACTTGTTTGAAACTACATGCTGTTAGTAATGGTGATGAAGGCACTCTATGTTGACATAATCATTTAAAATTAATCCCAAAATCCTGAGGCCGGGGTCAGGTGAGGAAAACACACATCCAGATTGACCCTAACAGTAAAAAAGTCGCCTGCAGTGCTAATTTACTTAAAATGTTAATGTTGATTATGGTAAAAACATGTAGTTATGCGATGCAATTTTTGATTTGTGTCGATACTCGACAATTCAATAATTCAAGTGGATGTATTAAAAAAATATACTAAATGCTCTTAATTTTACTTCGAACACCATTTGGGAAAAGTTACTGTAGTAGAGCACCATACAGCCTTTAATCTTAATGATAGGTAGGGGGCCTACCAAAGATCCTGACCTGGAGGCCCGCTTCAGGGTGTGGGGGCCATGGATTCAATCATATTCAATCTTTGAATTAATAAATCGAGTGGGATCCCGGGATTCGAAATAACGTGATGGCAAACCCTACTTGGATACATCTACGTTGGTGAATGATTCACAATCGTTTAATCTATATCCTAATACCAAATTACGAATTAAAGTATTTTTCTTTATTCAATGAATCACAAGATTATAAATTATACAGAGCATTCATAATTGAATACCTATACGAATTCAATGCAACATTTGTCATGGGATTTAATCATTCCTGAATAAAAAATAGTTGTATTAAAAATTATTGGCACGGAAAAATGACTGCCGGGCATTGATATACTACTGGATGAATCATATTATGCTTCTTAAAATGACGCCCGATATTCAGCGACTCGGCCAGTGTTAAAACTTACTGTTTTAATATCAGCGGACTTAACTCGATATAAGCTCACTTAATATTTGTCTCGAAAACGACCTGGCAATAATTATGAGTAAGCCCGATCTAGCTTGCATCCTACTCTAACTAATAGTCAGCGCATGACGACTTGCTCTGTCCGCTCAGACATGAATTTTTGGTAGCTTGCAAGCTTTGGGTTGCAGACACCCTTAGGCATAAAGCCCACCAAAAAAGCGCTCGGTGCGCTCACTACTCAGTAGGCCCCCTCCCACCCGCGCATTACCCTTCACCTATGTAATAAGGGGCTCAAGGAGCACAAAATAATTATTATTATCAGCGTCTCTCATAACAAAGCAATAAAAATATTATTAAATTTCTCGGGGCCAGCGAAATATTGGACACGCAGCAAACTAAACAATGGGTTCACTGTTATTAAATAATGGCTTCTCGCCCGTCTATCGACGACGCTTCCAGGAGCGTGATTTTGCTTGCCGTGTTCAATGAATAGACTACGTTGTATTTTCGTTAATTCGTATCGCTGAGAAGCCAAAAAACGATGGGGCACGCGGGCACAATGCGTCGTCAAATCCAGTGTGCGCTGACGTATTTGATTACGTTGTATTTTCGATGATTCACATAGAATATGCGCGAGCGCCCCGCAAGTCCGCTTTAGTGGACTTTATGCCTTAGGGTCACTATTTCAAGAACGCAAATTTAGTTTTACAGCCGGGGCAATACGGGTGAAATTCGGGAATCCATGTTAACGGTGTTAACGCATTATACCTACAAGGAAATATTATAAGACGATATTCGTAATATCTTCTTTTGTGGAACATTTTTAAAATGACACTTGTATGGGAACTCCTCATCTAGTAGTATATCAATGCTGCCGGGTATGAGTAACGACCATAAAATAAACTAATGGATAGGAGTACGTAACGTGATAGAGGTTTCTAAGCAGATGAAACGGCAATGGGCTAAACATGTCGCTGGACGAGCGGACAACCACTGGACAAATGCCGTCATACAGTCGTACCTAGATGGAACTAAACGACCGTAGAATCCGCTGGATAGACGAACTCATAAAGTTCGGTGGATGTACGTGATAGCGAAGAACTACGGACACAGAAAAATAGAGGGAGCTAATGAAGACCGTCATCCAGCAGTGGATCTACCTCGGTCGTTGATGATGATGATATATATCACACTTTGCAAGCAACACTGTAGATTCCATTAGCCATGAGTGTTGTGAAACAGTTATGTTAGGTACTTAAAATAATGGGGGCACATCCATAGACTATAGATACATCTAGACGCCACCCGTTGCATTGCTAAATAAAGCTGCGTGCCGTGCGTTTGGTTTGTGGGCGAGCGAACGCATTCGTCTACAAATGTTCGAGACCACAGACCATTTCGCTAGTGCTCGCCCAAAGTGCTCGCACTAGACGCTCAGAATTATAATATAATTTTCTATTTTTTTAAGTTATATAGTATTTTTAAGCGGTAAAAATGCAACCATTAGGTAAAGATATCCATAATTTAAGTTATTTTAAAGAAACACTACGTCACTGATATTAAAATATATAATAATATACAAATAAATTATCACGAACATGTATCAACTTACCTATGAAACGTAATACCACCTTCTTGCTTATCAGTACGGCTACCATATTTTAATACAACACACAGCACCATCTTTCCTACTTAATTAACTAAAAATATTTACCACTGACTTTATGTTTAACACAAAAAATAGCAATTTTAGCAACACGAGCTCGCAGGTTATCGACGCTACGTGAAACGATTCACCACGATTTGCCGGCGATACTTTTGGAAACTAGCTCACACATAATGCAGACCTTTTATTTTACTCTAGCGCGTGTCGCAGAGATTATAAGGGTGCCGAATACTTTCTCACTCGCACTCATGCATCGTTTTTGTTCAGGCCTTGGGCACATCTAGCAAAGTATGAAAAAGATTTATTGGAATGTCTTCGAAGACGATCCGGCCATTTGGATGACTTCTTCATTACCAACTATTTACTGTGGAAATAATTATTTTACATACACAAGACATTTTCTTTGGCAGTGGTAAGAAATGATAATGGGTTAGGTGCCCTCCAACTATAAAGTATAGTAAGTAATTTTTTTGTATTATTTTATTTGATACCAGCATATTAACAAGAATTTAGACATTATTTGTACACATTTCCACATAGTTTTAATATACCTAATACAACAATTAAAAAATAAATATAATCATAATTTCCAAATTCGCAAAAAGATGACATTTTGCCCACGGTTTCAGAGTTTTACGTGCAACGCTCATAAAAATAATTAAAATGCCTCGCAAAATGACACGTCTCAAAAAGCACTTATCGTTGTATCTATCTTAAACATAATTATTCTAAAATAAGGAAAATAATTAAACATATATTAAGCTTGAAGATGACTCTATGCTTCACCAATGATCTTTTCAAAAGAAAACACATCTACATAATAAGGTATTTCTTTCGACCATGTCCGATCCTAATAGGATCCTAATAGGGCCTTCACAGAGTAGAGGTTTGTATTAACAGATTTTTGTTTTTTACGAGAAATTGATGTCAGCCACTTGCTCAACCTATTAGGTCCATACCCTGACAGACACACATTGAAAAACAATATGTGTACTTGCCAGACCCATGATTCGAACCTGGGACCCACGGCGTTATAGTCCAACGCTTAAGCCGCGCGGCCACCGTGGGGTATAGGCACCTTATTAAGAGTCAAATAAATTCTACAGCTCCATGACGGTGGACTTCCCCGACTAGTAAAGTCAAAATTACCACCATTCCAACTCACTACCCAGACCACGAGTAATAAATATTCATAGATTTTCTCTGGCCTTTGACAAAGTAGCATCTTCCTCTCTCTAGTATTATCATTATCATCAACGTGGATCAATACACTGATAAATGAAGACCTCTGCAAACTAATTTCATTCATATAGGACTATAGGTTAACTGCGTTGACACATACATCCGTAGAACATAACTTTCTCGTCAATCCAGCAAAATGTAAATCAACCTGTTTACCCGTTTCCTTATTCAGTTTTATCCTTAGAGTCATCACTTTCAACTCCTGACTCCTCTATACTCGGCAGAGTTTCGGTACACGGCTACAGAAGACACTTCATGTCTCTAAAGATAAATGACGGAAAAACAATAATACACTCTTTCTTTAAGCACCGATATGCATGGTTGCTACATCAGTCCTGTGCAGCTTCGTTTCGGAACAAGGAAGGATAGCACTTACTTCTTTACATTCTGACACTTGAAGAAGACACATATTGCGGGCTGAGATGAGGTAACTTAAATCATAGCCCAGGATTGTCAGGTATACTGAAATTTGGTCGCCAATCTTCGATAGAATACGGCATAAAAAGAAGAAGAATATCACACTCTACTACATCGCATACCCTCATCTAAATAATTATATTGTTTTTCAGACCGTTGGAGCGGACCCTTTTTTGAATTGCTCCACTCCGGGACCTAATACTTGCTCCGGCTCCGCTCCAGGGTCTACTCCGCTCCGGGTAAAAAGTTTTAATAAAAGTATTATATGTATACAAATGTTATAAAAAATAAGTAGTTTTAAAACAATCGTCATTTTCATTATTGATACTATTAAACAAAATACCGACAGCAAATCGTCTCTCATTATTTGCCTCTTCTGTCAAAAAGGTGAGGTTATTTATCACTCGGCAGCGTTTTCATATTTCAAATAATCCAGTGTTGCAAAGTGTCAAAACATACTATTTTCATTGGATTTTAGGACGAAAATATAATAATAAATAAAAAAATCCGGAGCAGTGGAGCACTACAAATTTTCGGTGCTCCGACTCCGCTCCTGCTCCGAGCTCCGCTCCAACACTCTGGTTTTTATCCTTACGCATTATGTCCAACATACATATCTTTTCATACTACGCTGTCTTCAAACGTTTTTCAAACTCTGTTTGAACGTTGCATGTCCATATTTTACCTTCATACATATGAGAGTACAGGTAATTACACGCTGATTATACACATTTAGGCACAATAGGAAGTTACTTTTAAAAACATTATTCAGTCGACCTCCATTATAACATATACAATATACATCCTCATAGTGCATCTCACATTGATACTTCCCTTCAATCACTAAAAGACCTAATAAGTTGAAAAAAAACTGAGGAAAATGGTGTTGCCTTTGCTAAATTCTATAGCGACAGGATATATGAGGCGTCTAATTCCAAAAAGCGATAAGCCCACATTTGGTCAAAATCGAGAAAAAAATATGCACGAATTCTTTGTATAATTTTACACAATATGTATTGATCTATAAAATCTAAAACGCGATATAACCCTACGAAAAAAAACATTTTAAGTCTCGATTTATTACAAAAAGCGCCAAGTCCGTGTTTCATATTATTTAAAGCTTGGTTGATTTCGCGCGTGTTTAAGTCAACCAATAAGGGAATGTTCAATATTGGAAATGGCGTCTCCCATGCTGTAGCATCTGGTAAACTCATGACAGTGCCACGGAAATATGTGCCTTATGCGGAATAAATTAAAAAGTGAGGTACAAGTAGCGCTACGGCCAATTTTATTTTGCCAATATTTGAGAGTTTATCCGCTGTAACAAATTGCCATTTGGTTCTAATTTCGACATAGAATACAACAGAAAAAATAATCTCACGTTAAAACAAGTAATTGAAGCTTGAAACATAAAAACGTTGTTTCCCGAAAACATTGAATTGTGGACTTGTAGCTTTTTGTAATTAGACGCCTCATATAATATATTAATAGTCATTGAATACTCAAAACGATGAAAAAGGAGACCTAACACCTCATCTCATACATTGAAGCAGTACCTATACGACATTTTTTTTTTCAAATTATAGAATATGACCAAGGGCAGGGCTCGAAATGTATCGGTGCGCACCGGAGCGCTGTTCCGGTTCATAAAATCTTCAAAATTATCGCTTGGTCTCGTGGAAATATTAATTTGACCGCCTGCGCTAAATAATATGTCATAATATAATAAAAAATCTAACACACTTATTTTTTTATAAAATACACATTTTTCTTTTTTTCCAACCATGTCCGATCCTAATAATATCATATTTTGTTTTTACGAGAAATGGATGTCAGCCACTTGCTCAACCTATTAGGTCCACAGATTGAAAAACAATATGTGTATTTGCTAGAACCAGGATTCGATCCTGGGACCCACGATGACCTATAGGCCGACACTTAAGTCGTGCGGCCAGCGTGAAATACACATACGACTAGATAACTATGTTTATATTTTCATAAAATTATGGAGCACTCCGGTTCGTAAAATATTTCATTTCAAGCGCTGACCAAGGGCCGTAAGTTTTTAGTCAATACACAGCTACGTATACTAAAAATTGATATAAAGTCGTTTGGTTTACGTTCCTCTCACAATGCCTTATTCTTACTATATACAAATATATAATATTATCAGTACCTATTTTCACAGTATGTACATTTAACATTAAATCGAAGGCATAGATAATGTACGTCGAATGTCGATAGATGTATTAATCTCTTCGAATTTGTGACTAATAATTGTGGATATGTCATAGAGTCAGAGACTTAAAAAGGGTATTAAATTTATGACCATTTATTGAAGTAAATAAACATGGATTATCTGTTAAGTCTACAGCAATGGAGTACTTATACTTCTAGGAATATTATCAGTTTTGTCAATATAATAAAAAATAAATAAAGGTAATACGTGAATCGTTTATCTACTTTGTGCAATTTTATAATAATGTGACTTAAAAAATTATATTCATTTCCATGCGCCCTAATGACGTAACACACTCAAGTCACGTTCTGAATAACAGCCAACCGTAACAGAAGTATTATTAAAATGTATGAATAAAATATTATATAAGCCCTCAACATTAAGTAAAAGGGAAGGAAAAATATGACTTTAAATGTATAATTTGTACTAAACACTAATGACTAATCATTGTCAACTTTGGCTTGGAAACCTGTGCAAATATGAAAAGTGATATTTTTTATACTGTCTGTCACCCAGTGGCGAAGGGTGGAGGTAGGCTCTTAAGATCCGACATTGACAGAATATTATTTATTTATGTGCTTTTGAATGTTGTTATACATCGCTCTTTCGCTCCACACACTTCGAATCATCTTGTCAAAAAGCGCAGAAACACTAATTATATGTATCTACCAGTAGAGAAGGGTGGAGGTAGGCTGTTAAGATCCGACATAAATAGTACACATTAAACTTTGTCAGTCATACGTATTTCTTTTCTTTGTACTAAGTCTACAGTTTACAAATGTTGGTTAGTTTTTAAAAATGAATTAAACCCTGCCTAAACCAAACCATAATAGTTTTGTTTATTTTGGGCGATACGACTAAATTGTAGATACTTTTTCATTCATATTTATTTGTTTTTGTTGGATTAAAAATACATATTACACATATTGTTGGTTTATTTTTTTTAATTCATTAAGCCCTGCCTAACAAACCATAATAGATAAAAATTATAAATAATGTCCATAGTTATGTATGAATTAATTGCATAATTTTATATATTTTATAGAAATACGAGTATTTTTTTTACTATTAGATATCTATTATGGCTTGGTTACGCAGGGGTTAATTGAATTTTAAAAACTAACCTACACCATCTGTAAATTGTAGTTTTATTTGAGTGAAAACAAATACGTATGAGTGATAAAGTTTAGTGTGCACTATTTATGGCGGATCTTAACAGCCTACCTCCACCCTTCGCCACTGCGTCACCCATTCCTAACTTGTTGATATTAGTATTAAGATAATCTTGATTGTACATTAAATTTGATCGAATTATATACACACCCATTATGCAAACTTATACCGTGGCGTAACGAACGTTAAGCGCCCATCAAAGTTGTGCTGAGAGTATCCCAGGAGCAACTTCCCAAGACCTTGGTTAGCGTGCACTAGAGTGTGAGTGATTCTTGCTTTGATATAGTAAATTTGATATAGAAAAGACCTTCTCGCTCGCGGTAAAATGCCGCAAACTGTTGAAAGCAGAGAAATTTTCGAGAAACTCTTCCGTTTCAACCGACATAATATAGGGACACTCCCAAAGGATGTGATCGGCATTCTGCAATTCGCCACATAAACAAGTCAGGATTAGGCCAGACTGTCAGAACTTGGAGGCAAAACCATCGTGTCCGGCTAAGAACTGAAAAGTCCAATAGTCTGGACTCTGGAGTCATCATGGTTATCTCCATGGTTACCTATACTATGCGGTTAAATACCATAGAGTGCAAATCTGGGTAAAAAAGACTTGCAAGAAATTGGATTGATAACATATAACAATGCCTACCGAAGAGATACGAAAACCACAATTATTTTTATAAGCAAAAAGTAATTTTTCATTTACATTAATATTTTCTTGGTATTATTATTCCAACATGACCTCAACTATCATCTACATTATAAAATAATTACAGGATAAAAAGAACTTTTTATATACCACGTTTTTAAATTTTCTGTTGAATCATAATATAAACTTGACTTCATATTAATTTCCATAGCACGTATATATTAATAATTTAGTTGCTAGGACCCACTTAGCAACCAATGACGTTTAGCGATTTTTTTCCGAAACATACAAAACAGAATTAACTGAAAATGAATTCAATTCTGCTTAAAGATGGCCAAAAGTATTAAAAAAATGCATTCCCGTCGTGTTCTGATAACGTCTCTGTTCTGGCAGAACACACTAACTGGAGAATACTAGTCTTGAGTAATTTGACTTTGAAGTTGTTAAACTGTTTGAAATGGTCTATCATGTGAGTTTATTAAGTAATCGTAAAAAGGATGACTTTAAAATAGTAGGAATAGGAACATTTTGGTATAACTAACTCAATATGTCATTTTTCGAATTAGCGTCTTCTGCCAGAACAGTGACGATATATTCTAAAAGTTTCAAATGTCTAGCGAGTCGGGAAATTAGTTAAAAATCTTGCACAAACAAGACAAAATCTGTACGGGACAAACAAGAATACGAGCTAATAAAAACGTTGTAAAATACAAAGTTGGTTTTGTTCAAATTACTTTTACCGCCAATTCCAATTTTAAATTTTTACGACAGATAAAGTTTCCATAGGTATTTTGGATTCGATTTTAATTTCCTTTGTTTGACTTTAATTTCCTTTGGCTGTCAGAATATTATTTTCATTTTGACATGACGTATGGCTAGATACAGATAATATATTAATATTGAAGAATTTAATTACTATTGTTATGTTAATACAATATTAAAATATTAGACCGTCTGGTAAATGATGCTTCTATTCTACATGCCTAAAACAATTAATAATTATTGAAGAAAAACACCTAAGTAAATGTAAGTAACAGGAGATGTATCATTTCCATCACGATAACGTCAGATCTTCTACGACACAAAAGTCCCCGAAAAAACTGAGGCAGTTTAAACGGGAAAGCATGACACATTCAACATATTCTCCTGAATTATTGATACCATCAGATCACCATCTTTTCTGCAGTCTACAAAACCATTTAATCCAAAACGGTTTTGTACAAGACAGTTTGTAGAAGACAGCTTGATTTATTCTACAGCTCGACAGAGAGAATTCCATCGTCAGGAATTGAAAAATTGCAGTTCTTAAACCTTTTTTTAATACATAATTTCAAACATTCTTAAAATACCACCAATACATAACTTCGGAAAGCATCATATTCAGTGACGTCCCAAGACAAAATGCCGCCCCTAGGCAGCGCCAAAATGCCGCCCCATTTTTTTTAACCGTATTTTTATCATCCTTTCATGACACCAATATCTAATAGGTACATGTGTTGTATGGATACATTGCGAAAAGAGATGCCTGATTTAAATGCCACCTCTGCTTCAATAGACAATATTGCGAGTCCACGGTTTCAGATACATTTTAAAATACACCTGACAACTTCCAAAACTCGCGAGTGACTCTCAAAAATATTTGGATACATTTTAAATTAGGTACGTAAGTATGTACCTACCTATAATTCAATTGTAATTCGCAAATCACCAAGGACGCGACGTCCAAGGACAATGGAAGTAAACTAGACATCGCGAGCTCAACAAAAATTACAGTCCTGTTAAACCTTTTATAGTAATTAATACACTTTGGTGCCAACGAGTGAGCAGATATTTTTAATGGAAAGATATTTATGTTATTACTAAGCTGTTTAGGTATCTATTTCTATATATACCTAATGATTCTCCTTGATTTGCCGCCCTTCGGGTAATTGCCGCCCCCAAGCGACGCTCAATCTGCCTACCCCCACGGGACGTCACTGATCATATTAGAAAAAATCTAATAAAAATCTTGTACCTACTGAGTCAGTTTTATTCCACGTTTTTTTACTTGCCGAACAAGGTAAATATTACAAACTATCGACCTAAGTCCTTGTTACTAATACATTATTACTGCATCATTTTCAAATTTATTTATATTTTATGTTATCGTTATTCGTTGTAATATACTTTTACTATTATAATACAAACTGTGAAAACTCTACCGATTACATTATGTTTGTTTTCTTCATTCGTTTTACATGTATTAATATTGCAACCATTTGTTTCTTTCAATAAACAAAAATAAAAATATATTATAGCGCCATTAGTAATAATTAAATCATTTTTGTCCACCGCGAATTTTATTATTTGATATTATTGCATACTGATATTTTAACTGTGTTTTCTGATACGTTGATAATTATTTTTCTATAAAAATAACCAATAACTAATTTATATAATAATATGCTAATAGTTGTCTTTAGTAAGTATGATATACATACTTTACATCTATAAAATTTCCCAAATTACATATTAATTCTAAATAATATTTATTTATTTATCTAAAAAAGACACGTTCAGCACATAACAAATAATTAATTCAAGATGTTCACAACATCACATTTAGAATAAAAAGTACAAGTAAATCATCTAGAGAAAATATCTATACACAATATTTTAATATGAAATGTGTAGGTTTTAATCAATACAATATCAATAGTAACGTCATCTGATAATTTTTGAGTTTTTACAATAATTTAAAATCCCAAATCCATTCCCAATATAACACGAAAATAAAATAATATAATTATTCTACCTGCATTTCCAGTGCCGGTTCTAAATCCACCGGGTTCCACATTGTTATTTACTGTATTTTTAATTATATATATTGTTCTTTTGATGCCTTTTGTTTTCTATAACTGGTTTATTTTTTATTCACCACTTTTATTCATTTATTATTTAAATACGAACAACACTTCAATAACAATAAATATTGCCATGCGCGATTAGAAGAAACGAAGCAACGACATGCGGCGATCGACTTAAAAATTTACAATCTATTCCATTCTTTATATACGGATAATTAACTTACCTGTTAACCCGTCAAATAGCGATATAGTTAGACATAATTCAGTTGCGATGACAGATAGAGTACACATTATAATGATTGACGCCTACCTTGACAGCGATTGAATCAGCCATACGTGGAATGATGTATATTATATTTATGAATCATTCGCATTTAAGTTTTCCTTATAACATTTTTTTTGTCATTTTGGTTCTTGTCAGTTTACTTTACAGGAAGCCGGCGGCAAACAAATTTTAAGAATAGCCGATATACTGGATTATTTGTTAGGTTAGGTTTGCATTTTTGAATTCATGAATTTTGCGCCATTTTTTGCTGAAGTTATGGGTTAGTTAGTTAGGAAGTTATATATATTATATATTTTTTTAATTTTGACTATAATCAAAAATCAAAAAGATCAGTAGGCATATAGATTAGGAATATAAAATTCACTTTTAATCGGTTTTAAGGGCTGAAAAAACTGTTGAATAATGTGTCGTGGCTGCATATACATGGCGGGTGGAGATGGGGTAACTCAAGTAATGTTGAATATTGTGGTCCTTCTTCAAACGGTATATTTACATTAATAATATTTTGTGTGAGAAATTTTTATACATACATATCATATAAATTATGTGTTTTTGTGTGTTTTACTTTTTTTCCGACCATGCCCGATCCTAATAAGATCATATGGGCCTCCACAGAGTGGAGGTTTGCATTAACATATTTTGTTTTTACGAGAAATATATGTCAATTAGGTCCGTACTCTGACTCAAACACAAATTGAAAAACAATATGTGTATTTGTCAGACCCAGGATTTGAACCTGGGACCCACGACACTATAGGCCAACGCTTAAGCCGCGCGGCCATCGTGGGTGTGTATTTTACTACTAGTTAGTAATAAGTACTATTAATATTATCTACCACTAGGTACTACTTTTTTATATTTTGATATGAATATATTCCATTTACGTGGGGATAATTGCAAAAAATAAAATTGACAGCCCGAGAAAATAGCAATCTCTTATTACTTAGGTATATAAACAATTTTTTTTATTCAACAAATAATTCACATGATTTAAGAATGTAACATTCTTTTATTAAATATACCTGATTTGAAAACACTTTTGAAAAAAAAAATGTAAAAAAATATACGACACTACGATTTAAATACAAAAGCCGGTTGCCAATAAGTAACGTAATTTATAAAGTGCTTCACGCATAGCGTAGTGGTCAGTCCATATGGGCGCGAATCCCGATTGGCGTACGTTTGTATCCTGCTGGGTATTGCATTTTTTTGTTTATCTAGTGGTTATATATTTCTCAGAAGTATTTTCAAATTATGTACATATTATGTCCCATATTATTATATTATATTAATATCCAGTCAAGCACAACGAATCATTATTATTTAGTTAGATATTAAAATGAACAGTCACAAATTCGCGTATATCATATCGTCACTGTTCTAGCAGAAAACACTAATTCGAAAAAAATACATATTGAGTTAGTACCAAAATGTTCCTTATTTCAAACTTTACCGTCTGGAAATCTTCTTAATAAATAAACAGTCTTTATTTTAAAGTCATCCTTTTTACGATTACTTAAGTCCATACCTCAGTTGAGACACGGTCTAAAAAGATCGTCGCTAGGCGATGCGCGGATTGCGGATCGCGGGTGCAAATGAGGCATGTCAAACCAAATATAATCTGTCTTATAAATCCAACGTGTGTCCATTTAATGTTCTGTTTATTGTTTTATCAGTAACAATAATAATATATTCATTGACATGTTTTCTTTTTAAAGGAAATTGGTAACGTTTTAAGTCATCTTTACACGATTTAAGAATTATTACGGCCGTCACCATCACGAAGCAAAATGACGTGTTTCCAGCTCTACATTCTCTCTCCGAATGGGAGCGAGTGCAAAATTTCGTCGCGCCTATGGTTGAAAATTATTTGCCGTTTCACTGATGAATCATTTTAATAAACTCGCATGATAGACCATTATTTCAAACATTTTAACAACTTCAAAGTCAAATTACTCAAAACTAGTATTCTCCAGTTAGTGTGTTCTGCCAGAACAGAGACGATATTATGTGTTTACTATTATCGGAACGTAACAGTGTTTGATATTAAAAACGAATGTGTTTATTTTGTAAATATTATACGGTAATGTAGCTCTTTTTAAATTTACTGGTGGTTGACGGGTTGAATAACAGGTAAACATCAACATACTAATACCAGTGACCCATAGAAACTTTTCTCCCGGTGTTTGGGTTTTTTCGCATAGTGAGACATGTCTTGCAAAAAATATCGTAGTTATTCTATACTAGTAAATACTAGTCCGTAATAATGTATTGTTACGTGTTTTATTATAACAATTCATTTAGTATAATTATTCTATGATGAACGTACATGGTCATTCTTCCCAACAATGACTAATCTCGGTAACCACATCATGAATGTTTTGTTAATAGTATATAGGGATGTCATAATATTAGGTACATATATCACCAGGGAACTCATAAATAATGGGAACTGAAATACATAGCGGGTAAGGCGATAGCAGGTAATCGACTCGAGTAAGGAAGAATCCGGGTTAAACTTACACACGTGTCAAGAATACGTTTTACGTCGAATACTGAAAACTGCTCTCGGCTTATGCATTTACGCTCATTTAATGTTGGTTTATTTCACACACTATTGCACGTGCAGAATGCGTGATTAATTTTCGTAGGACACTCACACATTCAAAACCCTGCATCAAGATTCGGCGTATTGAATATAGCCTATCGGTATTATATTTATTATCTGTTCTGTGTATATCAACATCCCTCAAGCAAACGTTAGCGCTTTGTGCTTGCGATCGGTTGGTATGCAATTCGAATCCCGCGATATAATAAACAAATAAACAAATTGTATTTTTTTTATATTTTCTCTGTTGATGGAACGTATTGTTATTTCTAATAATAGGTTGATTGCTGTACTTATGTATACATACATATTATAATATTATTTACTAGCGATAGTCTGCGACGTCGTCCGCATGAAATACGGAGGAGAGACGTACAGCATGAAAAGATGCGGTACTGATTCGATTACTCAACCGCAATTGTCGGATCCCCTCGTGGTGACTTGTTGCAAGTGCGTTATTCGACAGCAGTTGGATGTAGGCGCGCGCCCTTCTACCCAAACCACGCCTCACCACTCCACCGCTGCTATGTGACTACTTTACTCGCTCGTGATAAACTATCGCATGTGCACTATTCGACAACGGTTGGACGCGCGACCTTCTATTTGCGCCTCACCTCACCAGTCCATCGCTGCTATCTGACCGCTTTACCCAGTAAATTGTGATACGCCTAACTGTATACGTAGATTTTTCTTGACACAACAATTAACGATACACATAAAAATTCATAGTTACACGGATGCTGTAAAAATTTAGGGATTGCAATGGATACCGAATGGAAATACCAATTTCCAACAGAATACCGGTATTCGTGAAAAATATTTAAAAAAAAACAGATAATCCAATAAATATACCTAGATATAAAAAAATCTCTTTAAAATATTAATATTGTATAGCAAAAATATCTAAATAAGTATCTACAAATTATGTAACTTTTAAAATATGTAATGGTAAGATATGGTAGAGATGCTGATGTTGACAATTAAATACCTATTTAGTATGTTGTTGAACTATTGGCACTTTCTTCTTCAAATGATCTTTCAATACATTTATTTTATAAAGTGTTCTTGGACATATATGCGCCCTACTGGTAATTCCATCTATGTTTTCTAATGTTGTAAAATCAAACAAAAAATTGCTCACTTTTTGTTAAAAAAAAATATTCTTTAAATAAAATACTATTAACAATTCTACATTTTACATACATTATTAATATCATGTTGTTGCCGTTACATACCGGTATTGCAATCCCTACAGTATCATCATCATCAGCCGGGGTCAATCCACTGCTGGATGAAAGCCTCCTCAAGTTTCCTCCAACTCTCTCGGTCCTGTGTCGTTCGCTGCCACGTGCCGAACTTTATCAGTTCGTCAATCCAGCGGCTTTTAGGGCGACCTTGTGGCCGTTTCGTGCCCCTTGGGTACCATTGTATGACGGCATTTGTCCAGCGGCCATCCTTTCGACGGGCAATGTGCACCCTCCCATCTCCATTTCAGCTGTTTGGCAACGTCTATTACATCGCGTAGTCCTGTCTGTTTCCTAACCCATTCGTTTCTCTTACGGTCCTTTTGCGTGATGCCCAACATACACCTCTCCGTGCCTCGCTGTGCGACTCTTAGCCTTTGGACATCTCTCGTGTTGAGGGTCCACGTCTCACAGCCATACGTGAGCAAGGGCAGCACACATTGGTTGAACACCCTACGATAAAAACATAATGGTAGGTCATTCTTGAAGATACTATTTAACAGTGGCGAAGGGTGACTTTTGGAAAGAGGTAGGCTGTGGAGATCTGATAAAAAGAGCACACTTGTCAGGTATACTTACGTGAATAGTACGATATTTACTACTAATGAATAGGTACACACTAGTAAATGACAACGACACACTAATTCAATGAAACTTTAAAAACTCATTGACGACATAAAAATGAGCGATGTGTTTAAATTACGTATTTTTCAAAACATGTATACCCATCAAAAATCATTAGATAAAATTTATTTTTATTTATAAAAACAATCTATACTTACTTATTTATTAATATTCGATTAAACGCCGTTGAAATTATTTTTTTAATTATCTAATTATTAATGATTTTGGACAAAGTGCGCAGTCGTGACAACATTATTATGCGCGAATGTTTTAGGCTCTGCGATAGGAGCTTACCTTATTTCGTACAAATCAGCAGACTTGCTAAGGTTACGAGACGTAAAGTCCATTCGAAAAAAATTGAGAATTATTTCACACATAATCGGAGATTTATTTAGGTCGAGACGTCGCGGCGTTTATTATTTATTTACGGCGCGCTGTGGTATATTTTTTAATACCTTTGCAAATTGTTTTGTAAGCTGTGTAATACTGTAATACATTCCTACATATACGACATCTCTCGTTGGCAAAATAAATTATTTTTATATAACATAAAATAATGAAGTGATTAAGTATATAAATATGTCAATATGCAATTAAAAAATATTTTTGTTAAGAATGTAGGCTTTAAATAATCGCCTAGTATGGAGTCTTCGCCACTGCTATTTAGAAGTCCGAAACCACTCCATCTCAGCTTTGTTCTGCGAGCAATTTCATCGTGCATGCTTCCGTCTATGGGCACCTGCTGTCCGAGATAGACGTAGCTGCTGACTTGCTCGAGTTGGGTGCCATTAATACAGATAATCGCAGGGTCTGAAAAGCAGTTCCTCATCACTTTTCTCTTTGAAACATTTATCTTTAGGCCGACCGTTTGACTGACATCCGCGAGTTCTTGCATTCTACCTTGGAGGTCCTTCGGGTCTTGTGAGAATATAACAACATCATCTGCAAAGAGCAGGTGACTGAGGTGCTCCCCGTTAATTGGAACACCTTTTTCCTCCCAATCAAGTTTCCATACAGTATAATAACAGATAATTAAATTTATTAGTAAGGCTGATTCAACCATATCAAAAGTGTTGCCACTAGACACGACAAAGGATTTTTTAAAGTAAGTTAATTATATTATTATGTGTCTCTTAATTCTGACATTATGTATTTAATACCTTTTAAATATTCCCATTCGAGATGGCATTAATAGATTTGTAGATACCTATTATATACGTACGTATTCATGATAATTTGCCTTTCGATCAGTATTCATCGGGGATTTTTTAGAATTCTCTTGTAGTCTTTCCTTGTTTCCCCATATGGATGCAAGTTCTCCTCGGTATAGATTTCACAATTACGATTTGGATGCAAAAAATCGTTTGTATACAGATTGGTTACTTATGTATGAGATTATGATCGCTTCAAACAATGATTTTGTTGCTTAACAATTTTATTCTTCTTCTCTTCTTTCATCCTGTCACGTCTAGGGAATCCAATACCGAGCCAAAATTTTGATCCCGGGATCCTGGAACTTGTCCCGGGAATGGCGTTTTTTTCGATACATAGTTAATATTTTTTTAAACTATTTTTTTTATTGAAGTTATACTTCTTTAGGCGCGTTTGGAAAATCAGATCAGAGTGTATTTTTGGCGTGTGACTTATTTTTTCACACGAAAAAAAGCGCACTCGATTGGATTCGAACCACCGATTGTTCGGTTATCAGCCGAACGCACTACATTTACGTCACAGTTTGATACTGCAATCGTGACGATTATACAGTATAATATTATAGTTTAGAATTGTTCCGTTGCCTAGGCAGCGAATTTATTATTATCGGCCATTTGCAATTTCTTATGTAAACAAACGATTAAACGTCACAGTGACAGTTGGTACTTAAAAAAAACAACGAGAAGCCATTATATAATTTAGTAATATAAGTTAAAGTGTATAGAAATAAACCAACGGCGTTCCAATAAGCGGTCCTTTTTCTTGAGTGTGTAATTTAACAGGATAATTAAGAGCTAGTCAAAGAATCTAGTTTATCACAAGTTTTGTTTTTGTTTTGTTACGCCAAAGAAGTATAACCTCTAACGCGCGTACATAAGTACACATACCGATTTTTTTTTGTTTAACGAATAAGACACAAGATTTCAAAATGTAACATTCTATATACTGAATATAGGTAATTTGAAAACATCTCATGCATATACACATTAGAAAAAATCGTTTATGTAGAAAAAATATACGACGCCCGACAGGACTTGAACCTGTATCTGCTGTTTCACAATTCGATAAGCATTTCATGTAACAACTACTAGTTAAAATCGTCGTAATTATTTAAGGCGCCCGTAATTTAATGGTAAAACATACTGGCGCGAATCCAGTTTTCGCGGGGCTTAATTGAATTTTAAAAACTAACCAACACCATATTTAAAGTGTAGTCTTATTTCAATGAAAACAAATACGTTTGACTGACAAAGTTTATTGTGCACTAATTATGTCGGATCTTAACAGCCTACCTCCACCCTTCGCCACTGCTAAAGGGAAGGTCACTATGCTACTTCTAAATATTGTCATCACCTAAAAACAGCCACAGACGCATACAAAATCACGATTTTAATTTATCATTGCGACGTCATTGGGCTGATAGATACTTAAAAACCCTCTTGCTTAAGAGTTAATTGCTTATAATCGCTACGAAAGTAAAATAGAATACATCCTCGATTCGTTTTTTTTACTGTCGATATTTTCCTCCTAGATAAAAATAAATATTATGTAAGAATAATTCATATTAAATACGTCAAACTCTGACGTTTTCTGTGGCATTCGTTGCATTGAGTGGGTGGATTTGAAAGTCTCATTTTCAAAAATGGTTTTATTAATATTACGTCGGTAAATTTTGAAATCAATAATTATTGCTTAAATTTGTTTTTAATGTCAATAATAATATTGTGTTATTACCGTTTCGTAGAAATATTGCAGAATAATAATTAATATAATCATCCCCCCCCCCGCAAGAGTGGGGTCGACCAGATAAAAGATATAAACACATAACAAATTTTCTTAAATATAAAAAAGTCGCCCGTGGTGCTATTTTGATTCAACAATAACATATTATTGTGTGTCGATTCTACCTACCCTTAATTTTACCTCGAACGCCATCGCCATTTAGAAAATGCTACTGTAGAGTGTCACACTTTAGCCTTAGCGATAGGTAGGGGGGCGTCAAAGACCCTAGCCTGTGGCCCCGTTTCAAGATGTGAAGGGAGGGGGGGCATGATTAAAATTATTTTCAAATAATTAATAATTTAACTACAGTACCCCCCTGCCACATTATGAGAGGACAAAATGACAACATTCTCAACTCGTTATCATAGGAAAGATCAACATAACATAGCTGCAGTTCATAGCTTAAGAACCTCCGTGATTGGTACTAGTGCGACTCCACCGAACTGTTCCGGGTAGCATATTATGATATAGCAACAATCACTTTGATTGTGGCCGACCTCCAGTAGGAGATGGCACGGTAAAAAGAAGAATATTTTTCCAACCAATTAACTAAATATGTATACATCAAAATTACCTACTTGAATAATTGAACAGCAAACCATTAGTAGATTTTGTGAGTCGCAAGTACTGCGGTGGGTGTAGAGTGGTAGACTACACGACACCAACGATTCTGAACTTGTTGGTACCGCATCGGAAGCGGCCTAGATGAAAACCTCGATAGGTGTGGATCGACTGCATGTATGAAAGCAGGATCAGGATTCAGGATGGAAGGATCTGGGAAGAAGAGAAGATTGCTGAGAGCTTCCTGTCACGGAATATAACACGAAGGTATAAAATAAACAAGGATGCATATGCCTAGATCAGACATATTCAACTTCAAATTGACTGTGTACTGTCCAATATCAAAATTGGGTGTTTTTCTAAAAAATCTAGCACTCCAATTGCGATTTTTTTTTGTCGAGGCACGAACTTCTAAAATTGACTGCTTTCTGCAAACCAGCCACCTGCACTTTTGACCAAAAATAAGATTTTGATGGCATTTTGTTCAGTGACGTCCCTCGACAAAATGCCGCCCATAGGCAGCGCAAAATTGCCGCCCCATTTTTATACAGTATTTTTTATCATCCTTACATGACCCCAATATTTAAGAAATGTGTTGTATGGATACATTACTAACAAAATGTATACCACTAAATCCAAATTAAATGCCATTTCTACTTCAATAATTAATATTGTGAGTCCACGGTTTCAGATACATTTAAAAATACACCTGACAACTTTCAAAACACGCAAGCTAGGTAAGTACCTATGTACCTACCTATAATTCACAAATCTGCACATGTCATTACTGGTCATCAAGGACGTGACGTCCAAGGACAACAGGAGTTAACTAGACATAGCGAAACCAACAAAAAATACAGTCATGTTTAAACCTTGTATGTTAATTCTTAATACATTTTGTTTTCAACCAGTGAGTTTTTTTAATCGAAGGATATTTTCGTTATTAGGTAGATACTAAGTTTAGGTACCTATTTCTATATTATAATATACCTAATGATTCTCCTCGATTTGCCGCCCTTCAAGTAACTGCCGCCCCCAAGCTACGCTCAATCTGCGTATCCCCACGGGACGTAACTGATTTTGTTATAAAGCATGTTTTCTATGCTCACACAAAATTTCAAACTCCTAAACCTGTAAATAAATGTGTTATCGTTCTTCCACGAACCACTTCCACTTCCACCAACAGCCAACTGCAGGTGCCAAATTTTCAATATCATAAAAATGGAAAAATTCCGCTCTTTATATAAAAGGAAGCTAAAATAATAGTGTATTAATAATTATTCATAGTGCAGCATATTTGTAAATAAAAATGGTTAAATGGAGTTAGCCGGTTTGCAGATTATGCAGTCTAAATGTATAATAATTTTCACTGATAGCGACTTCAATTTTCTTTAATCTCCAAATCAGATTTGAATGGAAATGAAGTGGTACTTTTACAACATTGATTCAACATTTTGGAAGTCACCGAATCTCTTTTCAAACTTCTGAATAACAGAACCAAGTTTGGTGAAACTTAGGGATTTTTTTTTTCTTTTTCTAGATGCCTTTATGGATACCTCGCATTTACTATCGAGGTTTCTTAAGGACTTTGGCACGCAAACTACTCTACTTGATGCTAGTCAAATGAAAATTGTGCCGGCTGAGAGAATATGCCTTATTGAAAACTGTTCTTCTACCCGCATCGGGTATTGCTAATTTGAATTCGGCCAGGGCCTATGAAACCGCCTTGCAAAAACCCTGGAAAATTATTAGTAGCGCAAGGCGGAGGTGATTCTGATGAATATTTTGTCGTATTCATTGGGAACTGAGGACTGCGATTTGTAGTCGAGTTTTTTCCCGTGGTAAAAGAAATGTCGCATAGGACTGATATTCTGAGCATATTCTTATCCTATCTTATATGATTGCAGTCACTGGATCTGAAAGGCATGAATCATCATTAAATGTCACCATTTATTATTTTTATTCTTTTTATTACATCAATACAGAAATTAAAAAGTGCATCTCTTCCGGCCTCGTTTGCCATGGTCCCCGGAAGGTCTCGAATGTCCGCATCTGCCATCTGTAATAAAAAGTTCAGGTTGTGCCGCTCCTTGCTAAAGATTTGACAATCTAGGAGTAAATGTAGGACGTCCTGGTCGCTTCCGTCGTCGCATGGACACTTTCCATCAGATGTTATTTTAAACCGGTGCAGGTATGCTCGCATGACTCCGTGACCTGTAAGAATCTGAGTCATCTCAAAACATAGCCCCTTATGCACCCTGACGTCTCGTGCTGCTAAAATTGAAGGTAAAAACTTTCGGGTCAACTCCCCTGTCGATGAGTTTATGAGGGATTGCAATACCGAATGAAAATACTAATAGGTACCGGTTGAAATAAATCTCTTTAAAATATTATTATTTTATAGCACGTGCCATTGCTGGTCGTCAAGGGCATTGAAGGGCAACGGAAGTAAACCAGACATCGCGTGACCCTACAAAATTACAGGTATGTTATACCTTCATTCTAACATTCGTTAATTATTAATACATTTAGTTTCCACTTTCAATACCGAATAATATATCGGTATTATCTGATTTTTAAAACCGGTATTTCGGTATAGAAAAATGCTGGGATACCGGTATTGCAAATTCTAGTCATATTGTCATACACTTCTGTTTGAAAAACTACGTCTGAATTTTTATTCAAGATAGTCTGGGACAATCGATAAGGAGGCAGGAGTGATGCTGAACAAATGCTATCAAATAGTGGCCCGAAAGCCGCTCGATAGACAAACTCATAAAGTTCAATGAATGAAAGTGGCAGGGAAGAGCTAAGGACCGAGAAGCGCTAGGGGATACCTTCATCAGCAGTGGATCGACCCGATGATGATTAAAAAAAATGGTTAAATCAAATATTACGACAATGACATAATATTCAAAATTGTCTAACTATTATGCTTCTACATTTAAAATTGATTAGTAATACGACATAACTATGAAGTCGTGACTACGTCGTGATGAATTTTTCATAACATTTTCCTACCCGTTAATAGTTTTTCCTGATGTAATTCCTGTCCTGAAGTCGTAACATAGTCACGTTAACGGATGCTACATGCAGTCATTAATTTATATAAATTTTCCATAAGTAGATTTCAATATGCGGAAAATCATTGAAAACAGCTGTTGTCAACATTTCGGTAAAACATTGTAAAAAGATGACTAAATTTCTCTGAAATTTCATTCGACGTCAAAAGGAATATTAATGTAGGTCAATGACTAAATACATTAAAAATATCCTCCAAAGCCATATCCCTGGCAGCAATAATGTGTATTTTAACTTTACTTTTCACACGTAAAAGTCCTGACTGTCTCTCCAAGCTCATTCTTCAATAGTAAGCGAGACGCGATGTTGTCATTTTATGGTACTATTTGACAGATAGTGGAAATCGTAATTCGTTTTTTTGCCGGCAGGTTTGCCAGTATCGTTCTACTGCGCAGGCGCTGATCGAAAAAATCTCAGCTTTTTTGATTCATGCATGCAATCTTACAACTGCATGATAATACATGTTTACACGTACATTTTCTTGCTATGGCCGCGATAATACGTACTGTCAGCAGTAAATCCATGCACGTGTAAATGGGGTATTAATCTGGATTCCATTGTCACCGCCACAGAACAAATTAATAAGATAGAAGTGTGAAAACCAGTCGCCATTGAAAAGGTACAACAATATAACGATTTCTGTGGGTACGAACTTCACGGGGTGGATATGATTGTTGATACGCTTACTATTCCGACTGTTCTCAACGCAAAAATAATTAGAAAGGATTTCCTTCTGGGTGAAGCTGTAAGAAGGTATAATGGTACTGTTCGGTTATCATTATCATTAACACATTTTGAAAATAGCCGATTAACTGGATTATTTGTTAGGTTAACCTAACCAAACCTAACCTAACCTAAACTAACCCAAACTAACCCAAACTAACAAATAATCCAGTATATTATTTTCAAAAAGTGTTTTCCGCTGTATTCCTGATAACCGAGCAGTACCGGACCGGTATAATAAATTCTCCATTGTAACAAAATAAGTGTTATCAGTGCTTTTTTTGAAAAATAAAGGTGCCGGAACTCACTTATTGCCGAACTTGTCACCTACTAAAGAAAATTATGTTCAAATATCATTTAAAGTAACTTTTCCTATGCCACGAAGCACACGAAAAATTAAAAAACAAACATTAATACATATAAACAACTAAAGTTGTAAAAACATCATAATATATTTGAATAAAAGTATATAGTGATTTCCATGGCCTCCAAATCCTGAAACGGTCCCCCATTCCAGGATCTGTGGCGGGCCAACAGAGATGCTAGGTCCTACATATGCTTACACCTGCAGGAAACTGGCCTAGGATAAAGGAAGATACATGAAGTTCTTGAAGGAAGCTAGAATTGGTTGCCCAGAGTTTATCAATCATGATAGTTACTTATGGCAATGTTTGCTAGGCTATCGCAACAAAGGTATAATAATTATTATTCAATAAATTTTAATTTTACCTATGAGTACCTATAAACCACTGGTTTTGATTCACCTATGTAAGGATGTAAATAATTTAATTGGAAATACTACTTCTATTTATATATACTAATTTTAAGACGTTGTGTTCCTACATCAATTAATCAATTAATATACATTCATAATACTTTTACAAGTTTTATCCTTACAAACTAATATAATATAGGTAAAACTATTTTTATTTTGCTATTAGCCATAATTTATATAATCGACATAGTGGGCGACACTTGTGGTTAAAGTGAATACCTATCGATTACCTGTAACCTGTAACGTTATGACAATATGATGAAATGCGTGAGAAGTTTTAGCAGAATATAATATTTACTATATATATATTTACTATATATATATATTTACTATATATATACCTACATAATTTGAAAACATCTCATGCATATACACACTAGAAAAAATCGTTAATGTATAAAAAAATACGGTGCCCGACGGGACTTGAACCTGTATCAGCTGGATTCGCTGTTTTACCATTAAACTACGGGCGCTTTACCTTATTTAATAATTATCAGTGGCGAAGACTCCATACTAGGCGATTATTTAAAGTCTACCGTAATAAAAATATTTTTTAATTGCATATTGACATATTTATATACTTAATCACTTCATTGTTTTATGTTATATAAAAATAATTTATTTTGACAACGAGAGATGTCGTATATGTAGGAATGTATTACAGTATTATACAGTTTACAAAACAATCTGCAAAGGTATTAAAAATATACCACAGCGCGCCGTAAATTAAATAATAAACGCCGCGACGTCTCGACGTAAATAAATTTCCGATTATGTGTGAAATAATTCCTGATTTTTTTTCGTACGGACTAACCTCTGACTGACGTAACCTCAGCAAGTCTGCTGATTTGTACGAAATAAGGTAAGCTCCTATCGCAGAGCCTAAAACATTCGCGCATAATATTGTTGTCACGACTGCGCACTTTGTCCAAAATCATTAATAATTAGATAATTAAAAAAATAATTTCAACGGCGTTTAATCGAATATTAATAAATAAGTAAGTATAGATTGTTTTTAAAAATAAAAATAAATTTTATCTAATGATTTTTTGATGGGTATACCTACATGTTTTGAAAAATACGTAATTTGAATAAATCGCTCATTTTTATGTCGTCAATGAGTTTTTGAAGCTTCATTGAATTAGTGCAAGAACGTAGTGATCGCGCGGGGGCGATGCGGCGGCGTCTTGCAAAACTCAAACGTATAACCGTGTGTAAAATATTCGTAGACAGTGTCTACTAATACACACGGTTATACGTTTGAGTTTCGCAAGACGCCGCCGCACCGCGCCCGCCAAATGACTACGGCCGAGCACTTAGTGTGTCGTTGTCATTTATTAGTGTGTACCTATTCATTAGTAGTAAATATCGTACTATTCTCGTAAGTATACCTGACAAGTGTGCTCTTTTTATCAGATCTCCACAGCCTACCTCTTTCCAAAAGTTATCCTTCGCCACTGACAGATATACCAAAACCGATAGCCAACCTTATAATGCAATTCGATAAGCATTTCATGTAACAACCACTAGTTAAAATCGTCGTAATTATCTAAGGCGTCCGTAGTTTAATGGTAAAACGTACTGGCCCGAATCCAGCAGATACCGATTCAAGTTCCGTCGGGCGTCGTGTTTTTTTCTACATAAACGATTTTTCTAGTATACATACATGAGATGTTTTCAAATTATGTATATTCAGTAAGTATATAGAATGTTACATTCTGAAATCTTGTGTCTTATTCGTTGAATAAAAAAATAGTTTATTATATTTACTATTAGTCAGTGGCGAAGGGTGGAGGTAGGCTGTTAAGATTCGCTATAAATAGTGCTTACTAAACTTTGGCCCGGCAAATTGAAGCGGCAGAGGAGGCAGCAAGCAGAAATGACACCAGGAAACTCTTCCGAATCACCCGTGAAGTCTGCGGCAGGCGACCACCGACTCCCGGAGCCATTCGTGGTCCCAGTGGAGCAATAGAGTCTGACGCAGAATGCGTCAAGAAGATTTGGAAGAATCATTTCTGCGGAGTGCTGAACCGCCCACCCCCCTTGGATCCCTTTGACATATCTGCGGAAGCTATACTTTTGGACATTCCCCGAGCGACCGACATTTCCGATTGCCCGCCCACGCACACCGAGATAAAATCGGCTGTGAAAAGGCTCAAGAACGGAAAGGCACCGGGGGGAGACGGGATTCATCCTGAATTCCTCAAGTACAGCTTGAGCGCAATCCTGCACCCTATGTTTCATCTGATGACAAAGGTGTGGGAAGAAGAGCGCTGCCCAAGGGACTGGGTGAACGGTGAAATCATCACACTTCTTAAAAAAGGTGACCCTCTAAGCTGCGACAATTACCGAGGCATTACGCTACTCAGTGTTCCGGGAAAGATTTTGGCAAACATCATTTTGATGAGAATAAGGGACCCAATAATGCACGTCCTCAGGAAAAACCAAGCCGGGTTTCTACCTGGTCGAGCGTGTGCAGACCAAATCCACAACCTTCGATGTCTTCTCCAGCAGAGCCATGAGTTGAACAGTCCGATGGCCTGCTGTTTTGTGGATTATGAGAAGGCTTTCGACAGTCCGCACCGCCCCTCCCTCTGGATGATACTGGGAGCATACGGGATCCCTCCCAAGATCATTGCCATAATCAAAAGCCTGCACGAGAATAGCGAATGCTGTGTCAGAATTGGAGACACTGTCACGGAATGGTTCGGGGTCACGACCGGAGTCAGACAGGGTTGTGTCCTTGCACCGTTTCTCTTTATCATTCTCTTTGACTTCATACTACGGAAGTCAATACCACCCGACCGAGGCATACCTGTTACCCCCACGGTGAAGCTATGCGACCTGGAATACGCCGATGATGCTGTCCTATTCGACAACTCAATCGAGGGCATTCAAGAGACAATCGACAGGCTGCATAACAACTCCTCTCGCGTTGGTTTGAAAATCAACGCGAAGAAAACCAACGTCTTGTGCAATAGCACCTGTCCTGATCCAGATTTCCCTCTGATTAGCGATGGACAGAGCATCGAGAGCGTCGACAGCTTCAAGTACCTGGGGGTACACATCACGGGAGATGGCATTTTGCAGAAAGAGCTCGCTATCCGAATGGGAATGGCTGGAGCAACATTCAACTCGATGCGAAATGTCTGGGACTCACGATTGTACTCGGTCAAAACCAAATGCCGCCTATTCGACGCTTGCATTCTGACGGTGCTGCTTTACGGTAGCGAATCATGGCACCTTACGAAGGCTCAGAGCAACCGTATACTGAGCTTCGAAAATAGATGTTTGCGACGAATACTGGGTGTGCGGTGGTATGACTTTAGGAGCAACGAGGAGATAAGAGAACGTACCAAGCAGCCTCTCATCACGCTGAAAGTGAAGAGGCGACGTTGGACCTGGCTCGGCCACGTGCTGCGGATGCCAGAAGAGAACTTTAACCTGGCTTGCCTGTTCTTCAAGCCGACCGGATTCCGGCGTCCTGGAAGGCCGCTAAATACAATCTACAGAGTGTATACGGCGGAGCTACGGGATGCTGGTTTGACCTGGAACGAAGCAAGAAGACTGGCGAGCGACAGGGATTCTTGGAGGCGCCGCGTGGTGTCCATATGCTCCAGTTAAGGAGCGGATATGGGCAAAGAAGAAACTTTTTTAGTCATATGTATTTTTTTTTAATGAACTAAGACTACAATTTACAGATGATGTTAGTTAGTTTTTAAAAATCGATTAAACCATGCCTAAACGAAACCATAATAGTTTTGGTCTAATTTGGGGAATACGACAAAATTGTGCATACTTTTTCATTCATAGTTATTTGTTTTCGTTGGATTAAAAATACATATTACACATATTGTTGGTTATTTTTTTTAATTTATTAAGCCCTGACTAAACCAAACTATAATAAATAAAAAATATTATTCTATTTATAAAATATTCAAAGTTATGTATGATTTATTTGCATAATTTTAGATATTTTATAAATAGACATGTATTTTTTGACTATTATCTATTATGGCTTGGTTTCTCAGGGTTTAATTGAATTTTGAAAACTAACCAACACTATCTGTAAATTGTAGTCTTATTACAATGAAAACAAATATGTATGTCTGAAAAAGTTTAATGTGCACTATTTATGGCGGATCTTAACAGCCTACCTCCACCCTTCGCCACTGCAGTATTAGTAGGGTAAAGGGTTGTACCTTGCGACAATAATGGTTCTACCTTGGAACATAGTTGTAACATATGGTAGTTTTTATAATGTGAAAATTAACCAGAACTTGAGTAATAAAATGTTACCTTGGGACAACAATATACCCAATTGGTTAAACGGTGAGTAGTGATGTACGCATTGATGATAGCATAAATGATTAGAGTCCCGTTTACATGATTCACTTTTGACGATCATCGCAGAGGAATCATCTCCAGTGACGCAAATTCATTAACGAATTATCGGAAGTGACCATACGGAATCAAAAGTGAATCAGCTTGTCCTACATTTTGATCATTTTGCGTTCACTGCGGATGATTCCAAATAAAAGCAGGGCTCGAAATGGACCGGAACGCACCGGAGCGCCGTTCCGGGTCGTAAAATCGGCAACATTGTCGTTCCGTCTCATGGAGAAAATAATTTTACCATTTGAGCTAGAATGGCCATAATATAACAAAATCACACACTTATTTTTTTATAAAACACAAAATTAGATAACTATGTTAATATTTTCATAAAATTACCGAGCGCTCCGGTTCGTAAAATGCTCTATTTCGAGTGCTGAATAAAAGTCCTGCGCCCCTGATTACTGTCATCATATTCCCCATGCATCTAATATACATGGGTAATGCGATATAATTATAATGCATATTAGTCTATGATTTTATCCACCAACGACTCTTTTTCCTATTCCTCTTTCTCTCAAGTTTCTGCATTCATATAACAAACAATCACAAATTGTTTGAACCTGCAGGGTCATTTCACTTGACGCTATTTTGGATGGAATGTGTATTTCACTTTCAGTGACGCGTGTAAACAAAAAATGAGCGCCTCCATTAAATTCACACGCGATGATCATCCACAGTGACTAAATGAGCCTAAAACTCGAACAAAAGATGGCTGTACAATAATTAAAAAACTAAAAAATGACCCATGGTACAACACTTTCCCTAGGCCTAGTGGACATCACATTACATCATCGACGTCACCACTAAGGCGTAAAACCCACTTAACGCAGCAAGTATGGCTCTCGCGCAAAATTTCACAAGTGGCGCGTAAATGAACGAAAATACAACGTAATCAAATACGCCAGCGCCCACTGGATTTGACGACGCATTATACGCGCCCGCCGCATGAATCATCGTTTTTTCGCGAATCACCGCTTCTTCATTGAACACAGCGAGCAAAATCACGCTCTGGACGGCGTCGTCGATCGACGGGCGAGAAGTCATTATTTAATAACAGAGATCTCATTGTTTAATTTTATTGCATGTCCTATATTTCGCTGGTTGAATAATGTCGTCGTAAATATTAATTACAAGCCCCGAAATAATATAATATTTTTATTGCTTTGTTATGAGAGACGCTGTAATAATAATTATTTTGTGCTGCTTGGGCAGCTTATTACATAGGTGAAGGGTAATGAGCGGCAAGAGACGTGTGATTATGGTTATGAATAAACGCTTCATACGCCGACTTCGCCCGCTCGACGCGTTCTATGGGCACTATCGCTAAGGCCAGGCCGTGCGACAGCCCAGGACGCCGAGATTTAAGGAGCGCACAAAAAAATATTTATCTATTTTCATTACAATTGATCTGAACAGAACACAAAATAAAATAAACAAATTTCCACTACATTAGTAGGTACATCAGAACCGTAATTAAAAACTGGATCAAAAGGGTAAAGAGTAATTTCTGACAGTGTTTTGAGTTTTCTAGTTCTCATGAATGTTATAATACAGTGATTCCCAATATTTTTTTTAGCGAAACCCATACTTGGATGACCCATATTGTTATGATGTAGAAGAAATTTTGAAAATACTACTGTTAGTGTAACTTGCCAATAATTTTTTGCATTGCTATCTTGAACGGGAACATGCATATTATTAATATCACTACAAACAATGTCTACTTTTGATTTTACTGTTAATTTTGTCATCTCCACGAAATTTGCTCTCAAAAATTGGAAAAATTAAAATTTGCTTGTTCGTTATTTTGAACGCGGATTTTCGCAAATGAATCTAATTATTACCCCAATAAGAGCTTTTTTGAAGACCAAAACAGTTTCGGCACTTTTGTTCATCAAACTCGTCGAACCACCTTTAACACTTTTCGATCCCTCAAAATACGTTGATCGGTGGTTACTCAGTGGAAGACATTCGGCCATAGACTCTTAACACTAAGAAAAGGAATCGAGACGATTTGCCAGACAAGAATTGGACTGGACTTTGGAAATCACCATGGCCCCCACGAAGGGGAGGCTGACAGGGCTCTAGCCTGGGGGATCGACCAGATAAGTGAGATAAACGCACATCACAAATTTTCTCTAATCGTAAGAAAAATCGCCTGCAGCACTAATTTCCTTCAAACTTATGAACAGTTTAAATTTAAAAACGTGCTTGTGTAATTGCATTTTTTGGTTAATGTTTATTGATACACTGAATACCCTTAATTTTACCTCGAACACCGTTTGAAAAACGCTACTATAGAGCGTCACATTGCCTTTAATCTTCGTGATAGGTAGGGGGCCCGCCAAAGATCCTGGACTGGGGGCCCGCTCCAGGATGTGGTGGCATGGAAATTACTACTACTTTTAGACGGTTTTGTGTAGCTTTTTGTGCTCAAAAATAATAGTTTAAACTAAAAGATTATATACAATAAAATTTAATTAAAATAACTAATAATACTGACTCGGTCAATGGGTAACCATATAAAGCAAATTCTATCGGATAACATTATTATGTTGGTTTATTGACCGTCTTAAATATTAAATTCAACTCTACCTACCTATTTGTTTGTTTGTTTATTTTATTATGTGCTTTGTGGCATAGGAAAAGTTGCTTTAAATGATATTTGAATATAATTTTCTTAAGTAGGTAAAAAATTTGGCAAGTGAGTTCCGGCACCTTTGTTTTTCAAAAAAAAAGCCTTGATTGTACTATAATAAAATTATAGAATGTATAGCCGGCAACATTGTTGGACGTCCTGGTACAGGTAAATGGCTGTAATAAATAAAACACTTCTGTCACCTCGATTTTCATTTATTTGTTAAATAATAAACCTTTCAAATATTTACAGATTATCATACACTATTTACACATGAGCATGTGAATATTAAAATATTTACAAAACAAACATAATATTATTACGTACCTACATATTATGACAGAAAGAAAAAAATTGTATTAAAGAAAATAACATTATAATATCACTTATAAAAATAATTAAAATGTCAAAATTTATTCGACAGAAATTTTTCACATTTATTAGCCATAATAATTATTACTCTAGTGGTTATTTTCATAAACTTCCTGTTTTACCATCTCAGAAATAGTTACTTATAAAAAACACCACTAGATGTATGCATGTATGTAATCTGTTACAAATTAGCACTGGATAAAAAGATATTGCAAAAAAAATCAAAAAGTAAGATTTAATGAACTAACTAAAAATTAAATAATAGTGTATGTAAGACCAGTGGATATATTTTTTTTAATTTACTGATATGGTCCCTTTTCTTAAATCTCCATAATCATTCAGCGCAAACATGACATGAAGGGTTACAATATTATTAATAATATCAATTACTCAATGAAAGTCATGTTACAGAAATAATCATACAAAATCTATCATAATCAAACGCATTCAACCTAAAATCATTTAGACATATCATGACAATATATAATCCAGTAATACCCAACCTTTTGGATAATGGAACTCATATTCTTTCTAAAATGTCGGGGAACCCTATGATATAATATTGTGACTACCTAGTGAAAGTTCCAATCTTCAAGGCCATTCATAGACTGAAACCGTATGCGGTTTAGAACCGTGTGCCATACTAAACTATGATTTCTGTAAAGGAAATATCGTCTCTGTTCTGACAGAACACACTAACTGAAGAATACTAGTTTTGAGTAATTTGACTTTGAACTTGTTAAAATGTTTGAAATAATGGTCTATCATGTGAGTTTATTAAGTAATCGTAAAAAGGGTGACTTTAAAATAAAGACTGTTTACTTATTAAGAAGGTTTCCAGGCGGTAAAGTTTGAAATAAGGAACATTTTGGTACTAACTCAATATGTCATTTTTTCGAATTAGTGTTTTCTGCCAGAACAGTGACGATATATAAGGTTAGTAATTAAAGTAATAAATACTTAATAAATAGCACTTATTAGCAGGTATTAAAAAAGCCAATAGTTAAGATGTGTCACAATTAAGCATGGCAGTCGTAGCATAGTGGTAATGCACAGGGCGCGATACCCAAGAGACGCAGGTTCGATCCTACCGGGTGTCTTTACTTTTTTTAAAAAAGATGTTTTCTATTGGCTATATTTCCTGAGAGTGTTTTCAGAATTATGTATGTTCAATAAATAGAATGGTACATTCTTATAATCTTGTTAATTATTCGTTGAATAAAAGAAATAGTTAATTAAAATAACATAACATAACATTTAAACAAGTTAAAATTATTTATTCAAAGTTATTTGGCTCAAAAAACGCTGGTTGGGAATTACTGGTATTATCAATAGTCTAATTGATTTTTTTAATGTCTCTTAAAAAGTAAATAATTTAAAATAAAAACAAGCAATTTTCTCAATATACTAGGGTTCAAATTAAATCTATAAATCTAAAAAGAGTACGAAACGTTCATACATTTCATCGAAGTCTTTCATTTCTAAGCCTTCTTTCTCACTGTAAAAAAGTCCAGAAGTTTGATTGAACCACGTTATTCATTTAAAGATCAAGTCACATTTGTTTGAGACGCGGTAATTGACTAATAATTTAGTTATTTATAAATTTTTATGTGAGTTTAATAAGTTATGTTCGATGGAAAGAAGAAAGTATTAAATATTTCATAGTTTATATTAAAATATATTATATATATAAATTTTTATTTTAAATATTAAAAACATAAATTTTTCCATCAAAAACAATGCATATAATTGTAAATTGTAGGTACATAGTGTCACTAGATGAAGACATCAATTTACTTTGACTAAACAATGGCTAAACAATGACTAAACGAAGACTCAGAGCAACCGTATACTGAGCTTCGAAAACAGATGTTTGCGACGGATACTAGGTGTGCGGATGAATTTAGGAGCAACGAGTAGATAAGAGAACACACCAAGCAGCCTCTCATCATACTGAGATTGAAGAGGCGACGTTGGACCTGGCTCGGCCACGTGTTGCGGATACCAAAAGAGAACCTCAACCTGGCTTGCCTGTTCTTCAAGCCGACCGGTTTCCGGCATCCTGGAAGGCCGTTAAATACTATCTATAGAGTGTATACGGCAGAGCGACAGGGATTCTTGGATGCGCCGCGTGGTGTCCATATGCTCCAATTAAGGGGCGGATATGGCCAAAGAATAAGAAGAAACAATTCAGTTTTAAACAGTGATATCAGTTACGTGTTTGTGGTAGAGGGTGTCTTCCGAGAACTAGGTTGCACGACAGGATTCTCTTTTTGCAATATGAATCTACATTTTTATTAGACTAAATTTGCATTACTACTATCGAACAAGAACTTCTTGTCCGCATGTTAAAACTGTGAACTAAACTAACAATCCCCTCCAGTGCAGCTAATCACACTTCCGTTTTCAAATTAGGAATTCCCCCAAATTTATCATTTCAATTTACACTACCGTGGTGTACGGTTCTGTCAATTTACGTAATTTGAATCGATCAGGAGTGATACTAGAATTATTATTAGTAAACTTTTGGTTTATTGCGAAGAAGAATACATTATTTAAACACGCGTTGCCACCATAACAGGTACACAACGAGAAGTCTCCTACATGCTATTACAGCGACATCCTGTTATCGGCGATTTCTTGTCGTCGGACAATAATTTAGACGCTTTATTGCTTGACCTGTAAATGCATAACACAATCCAAATAATGACAATGGAAATAGTTAAATTGTCAAATTTAATATTCTAACAATGATAATTATTAAAATTATGTATTACAATATATTTTAGAAAAATGAAAAAGAAAACAAGAATTAATACTAATAAGATAGGTATAACTTTGTAGTAGAATATAATATTAATAATAAACATACAAGCAGTAGATATAAGAATTTTATATTTTGGTAGCCTTAAAATATTAATGTCTTTTAATACAACTAAAACATAATTTAAATCTCGATGATTATAAGGACATTATTTTCATTTTTGGACATCTTTTATTTTATAACATTGCAAATTTCGAGCCTTGGATAAAAATATGTAGTGTCAACCCTTATTTTGGTTAAAAATTTAGTTAAGTGTGCCATCCATGAAAATTGCCTCTAATAGCGGCTGTACACGCGCATGGATGTACTTGCACCAATAGTGTGTATTTTAAACTATCGCGATAATAACTGTTTACATGTAAAAGTGCTGACTGTCTCGCCAATCTCATTCTTCAAGAGAAAGCGAGACGCGATGTTTTCATTTTATGGTACTATTTGACAGTCATGAAAATCGGTTAATCTCAAAATGAGTCCGAGTGGTGTAGTTCGTTTTTTTTTTCGGCAGGAGGTTGACACTATTTTATCTAGGCCCCTTTCAAATTTTATTGGCGTGTTTATCGAAATTAAATTATTTAGATGGGAACAAACCTATTATGGTTGACATAATGATTTTTGAAGGGAGCAACACTGACCAGTGGCTATATTTGGAACTAAAATATTAACAATATAAAATTTGACAGTTGACATAGACGGTGGCGACCTCAATATTTCCAATGTGAAAAGTTACTACATTATAATATTATCTACACAATTTTATTTATATTACTAAAAAAAAAACTAAACAAAACAGGATTTAAAAATAAAGAGAATTAGTTAAACTTTTGACCAGGATTGAATGGTAATTTCAAACATACATTCATCACAGCCCTGAAATGCAAGTCACTTTTTGATCAGAGACAATCAAATTAAACCTCTGAACGATAAAAAGAAACTTTTCACTATCATTAATAATCAATAATTAAATAAACTCATTCATTCTAACCAATATTAGCAAGAACCTAATGAGAAATGAGGTTCATTATTTTGATTTCATTGTGAAACATCACGCGATCTTTGATTTGGTGACATTTTGTTTGAAGTATTGCTATGGAAACATTCCTCCCACTAAACGCTAACATTATTATAACTGTACTACTGTAGAATGTACTGAATGAATACACCAAAATCACATCACTATATCGTCGCTTCGGTGGTGAACTGAGCTATCCACATTTTATAAATTTCGGAGATATGTTGTTTGAAAACTTTATGTCGTACTAAAAATGTACCACATTGGTTCGATAGTTTGGGCAGATATCAAGAGATAGTGGAAGGGGGGGGGCGATTGAAATAAGCTTGGACAACAGATGCAATGTAAACACAGTCGGAAATAGTGACAATATTATAGTAAATTAGCCTCGCTTCCCACTTGTTTTTGGGAAGGAATGGTATCTAAATACATTACTCACATCATAAAGATAAAATCATGATTTTCACAATAATTTCCATAAATAAGAAGCTGATGTTTAAAACATTTCTAAATTGACTCAATCAAATTCAAAGTTAAATATGCAATTTTATTATAAATTCTATTTAATATGTAACTGTTTTTCAAAAAAAATTATATGAGATATTATTTTATCAGACAAAAATAGTTGAATTAGATACATTGCAAGAAAATACAGTGGAACCTCGATTTTACGTGCCCAGAATTCACATATTCCCACTATTACATTCAGTTTCTGCAATCCCATTTCATTTTAGAATGTTTAATTCCTAATTGTACATTTTTATTTCCCACAATTTACATCTGCAAATTCAAAATTAAATTAAAAATCCAATTTATTTGAGCACATTCAATTCAATGCATGGCAATCGATGACATTATTAATGGACGACGCACTCGATACAGTAGCTAGCAAGTAAATTCGCGCATTCGCATGTATAGGTAGACGTCAAGCAATATGACCTTTATTGTAATGGCGTTAGAGCAGTGTTTCTAATGTCAATGTTCATTTGAGCGAACCCGTTCGAACCGAACCATTCGGCAGACCTAACAAAAACCATCAGAAATTTATAGCAATATCACTTTATTGTAATGGCGTTAGAACAGATTATGCCATTCGGCAGACCCGACAATAAAGTGAGTGTCATTTTCTTTTCCAGATGATTCGTCCATATTAATGTCATTGATGGCAATCATTGAAATGAATTCCAAACGCGTGTGTGCGTTTCTATTTATAGGCATGTCTGCAGTGTCAAAGCCTGAGTGTACACAACGCTATCGCATAAGCTTTTTTTTTATATTGTGTTGTTTTTTTTGTTAAACCCGTTCAAATAACGTCTCAGCGAAGAAAAATGTTGTCAGTTCAAGAGAAAAGGAGCATTCTCAAAAAGAACATGCTGACATTAAGGTTAGGTTAGGTTACTACCAAAAGTTGGTAAATCTCGAAATCATATAATGGAGAAATTGCAATATGAAAGTTTGATATGCCCTCTAAAATCAGACATAATGACAATTTCTTTGTGCTTTACTTGCATGTTCTATATATCGGATGATCTTGATATTTTTTTCAAGCAGACATATTTTATATATAGACACATAATCCGTTGTTAACTATAAATACCAAAAATTATAGACATACCAACTTTTGGCAGCAACCCCTCAATATGCTCCAAACCAATTTGAATGATTTACATTTTTTTGTCAGTCCCTACTAAAACATAATATAATTGGGGTTTTACTGTACCTAATATTTTTTAAATATGCATGAAGTAGGTCAGTTCACCAGCAAGGCCACGATAATGTGAAATCATTTTTCCAATACATACATAACTAAAATTTACCTAAATACACACTGATATCTTCTAAAAATTTAAGAACTCGGCTTCAACAAAAACAAATTTAAATAAACAAAATAAATAGTATGTCGTAATATATAATTCAATCAAATATAAACCGAAGCTACGGGTTCCTAGTTTCAATTTACAAACAAGAATTTTACAACCATAATTATTGTAAAAAAATCTTTACCCTTCTTTATTTTTGATATGAGTATGTGTCCCACTTTGCAAGATTACCTATTTACATTATCAAATTGAAAGATAGAAAGTAACACTGCAGTAAAACCTTGGATTGCAAGTAACTTAGTCTGAGAGTTTTGCAAGACAAGAGAAATTTTTACCTAATAAACAAGCGAGGTCTTGCAATATGAGTAGTACGCATAAGTTTTGTCTGCCAAGGTCGCTGAGAAATCCTCAACAGGAGACAAATGCAAGTGTCATTGGATAGGTTACTTGTTAAAGTCGCACAAAAAAAAGGATTCCAGTGATCCAATCACTGCTATCTATTCCATTAGTGACATTGAAGATCGTCTTATACAATAATTAACAGATTCAATCACTTCATATATAATTTCAATAATACGAAAATATAAAAAGATATACATAATTTGAAAACACTTCTGAGCAATGTATAACCAATAGAAAAAATCTTTTTTGAAAAAAATACGACACCCAACACGATCAAACCTGCGTCTCTCGGAATTCGCGCCCACGCGCATTGACCACAATGCTATAGGCATCTTATCTAATTGCGACGAATATTAACTAATGGCTTTTACATTACTCTCTGAAGCGCTTTCTAAATTGAGTTACTATTGGCAATCGGCTTTTGTATTTTACATCAAAGTAGGTATCAATTACTTTAACACATTCGCGGACACATGTTAGCTAATACATATTAGTGATATGACACATATGAAAAATTTTATTTTTTAAATTTTCGATTTAGATATGAGGCGTCTAATTACAAAAAGTGACAAGTCCACAATTCAATATTTTCGGCAAACAACGTTTTTATGTTTCTAGCTTCAATTATTTGTTTTAACGTGAGATTTTTTTCCCCGTTGTTTTCTATATCGAAATTAGAACCAAATGGCAATTTGTTTCAGCTGATAAACTCTTAAATGTAATAAATATAGGCAAAATAAAATTGGACTTAGCGCTACTTGTACTTCACTTTTTAATTTATCCCGCATAAGGCACATATTTCCATTCCGTGGGGAGACGCCCTTTTCAATATTGAACGTTCCCTTATTGGTTGACTTAAACACGCGCGAAATCAACCAAGCTTTAAATAATATGAAAAACGAACTTGGCGCTTCTTGTAATAAATCGAGACTTAAAATATTTTTTTTCGTAGGGTTATGTCGCGTTTTGGAATTTATAGATCAATACATATTGTGTAAAATTATACAAAGTATACGTGTGTATTTTTTTCTCGATTTTGACCAAATGTGGACTTATCGCTTTTTGGAATTAGACACCTCATATATAGAAATGAATTGAATCTTAAGATACTACACTATCTAATGGAAGCATGTTCGCACCCTGACACAAGTAGCAGGGAACATATTGTTTTAATCCAAAATACGACTTCTATAAACGTCATGTCGTATTCCGTTCCACAGTACAGGATGTCAACGGACGTCCTGTCATATCACATCTCACCAAATACGATGTCTATAGACGTCGTGTCCGCGGATGTGTTAAATTACCAACCGACGTCACGGATCACTCCAAGATTTCTTGTTGTAACTTACTTGAACTTACTAATATTGTTCATTTAATTAACTATTTTTTGTATGTATGTATATTCAATAAAAAGAATGTTAAATTCTGAATGTCCTAAATCTTGTGAATTATTCGTTGAAAAAAAAGAAATACATAGTAAATAAAAAGATATTTTGTACTAATCGTTTTTACATGAATATTTTTTAAGTTTTGGAACGAATCATCTGAATTTCCTTTATTTCTTATGGGGAAATTCGTTTTGATATACAATAACTTTGAATTATAAATGCGTATCCAGAACGAATTTTACTCGCAATCCAATTGGATGATGTCAGCCGCTTTACGATACGGGTTCTTGATGATAAAAAGGTAGCCAGTAAATGTGCGGTTTTTAAATGTAAAAATTTTACACCTGGCATCCTCCGAAGCTTTTAAATAGTGTTACCTACGACAGTGAAAGGAAAGAAACTTTTGAAATTAAAATCTTAGCTAGAAAGGCTTAAAAATAGTACACCCAACTCTCACTTAACAGACGCTTGTTATACAGAAATTCACTACTCGATTTACACATTATTTTTAATACGAAAATTAGACATACATTTCGATATACGGAACTTTGATTTATGGTCAACCCTCCCATGAATGAAATTTTCCGTTAAACAAGAGTTAGGTCTTCCGCCCACTGAGGTACTGAAGTGTGAATAGACTGGTTGGTGATTGAAGTCACAAACTGCTCAGTGATATTTCACTCACGGTGCTGCGTATATTCATAATTTCGATACAGTAAACTCTTGAAGTATAATTATTTAAAAAAATATATTATATAATATTTAATACTTAGGCACCCAGCACTTTCGTGCCCGACCAGGTGCCAAAGTGTTAATATAATTTCGAATGAAGTAACAAGATGGATTTGTTGGATTATTCCATACTTTTTCCATGATATCATTACGGGAATATTCTCTCAATTGTAATTATACAGGCAGAAGGATATGTTTCCATTTCTGACACAAGTTTAATATTTAAAAATTGTTCGCTCATATTTCAATATCATGTTTCGAGTGGTTTTCAGTTTGTAACTGGTAACCCGCCGATACGCACACGTTAATTCAAGTGAGTAATCACAGACTGATTAGAAACTAATCACGCGCATGCTATTAGTTGGTAATTTAAATTTCAGTCATGTCACTTTTGAGTCTTCTTTGGTTAACATCCGTGGGCGGAAGGTTTTAGGTATATACAGAATTCGACATCCATAACGATGGTATGAAATTAGCTGAAAAAGATAATTACCATTTAAACTTCAATGATACGTTTTCTTTTGGACCGAACATCAACTAATCTTTTTACTAAAACTCACAATGTCATCGCACTCCTGAGACTTTAAATAATAAAAGAAAGAAAATTGATAACATTTCGACGCACAAAAAATATAGCATAAGAACACTCTACAGTATCATCGACAAACTATGTATCATAAATTGTCTCTGCTCGATTGGTTCTGTCTATGGCCGTCGTTAATCAAAGACAACGTGTTGACGTTCCACAGCACCTTCAGCGACTGTATGGATTCTCTCACTGAAGATATGATTGGGTTGGTCGGTGGTATTTTGGTCGTATGCAGAGCACCTAAAGTGATGGCTAAAGTCCTCAGGCATTGGAGTCGCCGCAGGAATAAACTTTTGATTGAAATGTCTTTGGCTTGGCGCCATTTTTTCAGGGTGTTTCCGATTAACGTTCCCGTGTAATGGCGTATATTCATGATGCAGTCTCTCATCGCGTTGCTGTCCTGAAATATGAAAAGCAAAATGTTGTATTATATCGTCAAATCATAAATGAATACTACACAAAAATATTGGATTTCATTAACAAATCAGGCAAAAAGAATGAGTTATGAATATAGCGATAGTTTAAAATACACACTATTGCTGCAAATTAATTCATGCACATGTACAGGCGCTATTATACCCCATTTACGCGTATCATTTTGCTGACAGTATGTTTATTGCGGCCAAAATAAGAAAATGCACATGTAAACACGTATTATCGTGCAAGTTGCAAGATTACACGGATAGATCAAAGAAGTTCAGAAGCTTCTGAATTTTCACGCAACATTTGGAACTCGTGAGATATCTGCGCCTGCGCAGTAGAACGATAGTAGCGAACCTGTCGGAAAAAATACGAACTACGCGGCGCAAAGTATTTTGACGTTTACAATTATTCACAACCAGTCAAACAGCACCATTCAATGACAACATCGCGTCTCGCTTTTACACTTAAATAATGAGAGTAGCGAGGCAGTCAGCACTTTTGCGTGTAAACACTGTAAACAGTTATTATCGCGATAGTTTAAAATACACACTATTGGTGTCAGTAAATCCATGCACGTGTACAGGCGCTACTATTCATAGATTTAAATAATAAAAAAAATGCTTTCACTCGTATAAAATAAAGAATAGTAATAAAATCACAGATAAAATACGTAATATATGAAAAATGTGCGGTACCGTTTAAAATTTAAATGATTAAATCATACCCTGGTTTGATTGCACAGCAACAACTGAGCATGTAATTTCAAGGGGGGTTCGAGTCCGGTGAGGACAAATCCTAAGATCCCTTCAACAGTTATCGGATGGTTCTCAGGATACGATCGGCTTTCTTGTTTCCTGAAGAAAGAAAAAACAAAAGTCACTATTTATTTATGTAATAACTTATTAACTGTCAAATGGCGTACTCCAAATCACATTATTGTACGATATCACCCATGTCAAAGTTAAATAATATTAAAACCAAAGGTGTTCAACTAAATAACTGAACATGAGTTCAAGTGGACATTGTTTTATAAATCCTTAAAATAGAACCAGCTCACTCAGCGAAATTTTTAATATACCCTTATTTATATAAACTTTGGGTCTAGCGATAAACACCTGACATGCAAATATAACTAAGGGTGTCCAACTATGAGTTATTGCGAGCTGTCACATTCACAAGTGGTTATCGAATGCGCATGGCTTAAGAATCTAACAATCATCAGTGTCTGTTTGTGTCATTTGCGCTGTCTTGTCTTTTGGACAAGTCACATAGAAATATTAAAGCAAACATTGGATACGCCAGATGGTTGCACCAACTTATGAATGCCACTGATTTTACAGTGACCACAGGCCTTGCGTGTCACACAACTGCCAAGAGGAGTAGGGCCAATCTGTTGAAAAAGCTGTTAGACAATCACGGGTCATGATCCTGTCATGAGATCACGAGGAAAAAGTAATATTTCATTGACCTAAATAATTTTCCATTTGTGGGAAGGGTCTGCATATAAACACCTCCCCCCCATGTACGCTTACATTAGGAATTTTTATTGGTGAATTCGCTAACAAGTGCATATTAATGACATTCATAGCAAATAATGTGCTACCATAATTTTTCTACTTACTGTTCCGTAGGGAAGAAGACGAGAGTAGGATATTTGGAGACAGTATACTGCCATGGAAGGTCGTTTATTGCGGTGTCAATCCTGCCGACCTGAAAAGTATCCCCCAGCCCTCTCAGTGCATGCGAAACACTCATCAGAGCCATCGAGAGCAACCCACCGCACGCGCCTGATCCGCCGCCACATAGTACCAACAGAACAGCCTAGAAATAAGAAGGAATAACATTTAATATTTATTTATATAAACAGTAATTTACACACAGTTACGCGATTCTTGATTTTTTCATTTGGCTACACTTCAGACCCAGTTCCACCAGAAAAGCACATAACAATTGCAAGCTTAGAGAAGGTCGCAGCTCAATTGAAAATGGCTTAAAAAAAAAAGAAAACATAGACTCCAATGGAGAACACGTTTATAGTAGAGGTGGGAAAACTGGTAGATTTTGAAGACTAAGTATACTTACTACCAGTATAAAAAAATACTTAGTATCGAAACATGTTCCAAAATACTTACTAGTATTGGAAATATCGGCTTCAATAGAATCGCTAAAAATACACTGAGCTCGGCTTTTCGAAATGTCCCATTTATTATAAAATTTTAGACACATTTTAAATTTATGAGTTGTTTTTATGTTAGGTTATAATATTCTTGTAAACATAAAATGAATAACAATGATTTTTTTAAATTTCAAACATGTTTTGAGCGGTCATAACAAGCCTGTGCCGTCACCACACCACATTCCTGAGGGAATGTGCTGCTACACAAAATTTATGACCTATTCTTCATACATAAGATTATGTCATTCGAGTGCAGACTAATAAATTTAAATATACTTGTATTCAAGTGCTATCATCACAAGTTTTTTGGAACCATTTTATTGGGCCACACGTACTGAGTATGGGTAGCTTCATCCGAGACTTGAGTACACAAACTGGTGACAGTATTTCCAACTCACCTCTAGTTTATAGCTACAAAGCAAGGAATAAAAAAATTATTAGCTTGCTACAGAGAAATTCTGCATGAAAAAAAGAAGGCATTGTCTCGTCAGACGAATTTATTAGATTTTACGAAGCCAGCGACATCGAAATAACATTTTTACGTAACTCATTTATTTTTTTTAATATTTTTTACAGATTAATAATATGTACAAAGAACTACAATTTTATTAAATATTTTTCTTCTAAACTAGTGTTTTTGTTAGTCTCTGGTTCCAATTGAACACAATTTATATATATTTATATGCAAAGTTGTACCCGGACTTACGCGAATTCGACTTAAGCGATTTTCGACGGACCCACCTATTGTGTAACATCGGGGTATTACTGTACATGCTTATTAATTACCCCCAAAATTTCCATTTTTACCTAACCACCTGGGGTAATTTACCGCGGTTCCCTGACCCCTGGCTTACAGAATACACTGGTTGAAATTAAAATGTCGAATTAAGTAAATATTCTAGAATTGTCTAGATCTGAACATTAAGATATCTAAAGTTAGGTTAGTTTAAAGAAATAGGTAACCTTATGTTTCTGCAAAATGAATTCTTCAAATGTAGCTGTACTCAGTTCAGTGAGGCATACGACTCTGTCATCGGCTCTCTTGGGCTGGCACCAGTGATTGTTGGAGAAGTTAGTTGGACTTTTTGGCGCGTCTCCGGCCGGCTTCGACTCCTCTACTATCTTTCCGGAGCCGTAATAATGCGTGTATCTGGCGCCACTGCCGATCGAGCGAAGATTTCTCGGGAGAAGGTTCATTGTGAAGTTAGCGATGAATTCACGGAGTGATCGTTCACCGAATGGCTTTTGCAGCAGGTACTGAGATTCACGCTAGAAAGTAAAACACATGACAATACATATTTCCAATAGTTTTCATCGAATCCTTTAACTTTTCCGTTTAGATTTTTTTATTTATATCGAAAATATCAGAAATGTTTCCCGTAATATATTTTCGATTTTAATCTGGTTTAAAAGAAAAACAATAAACACAGTATATCTTCGATTTTTTACGACAGCGATTAACCAAAATTTGCTTCTTGAGCTACCTGTTGGCCATACCTGGCCTATACGATGGACCAACCAAGTAAAGGACGCTACGGATCTCCCAATACCTTCAGTTATATGGAAGGCGGAACGTAGGAATCGCTGGAGAGACATAACTAGAACATCATTGATAGGAGTCACAATCATCAACAGTGAGGGATACGAAAACGAAGAAGTTGTTCATATTAAACGTTATACAATATAAAAAACTTAAGAGTGTGATAACCTTGCACTCAACGTGCAATGTGTCAGCCTAATGTGGCTAATTGTTCATAATTTTCAGTTTCAACGATAAAAACGTTTCCTTACCTCGCTATCCAGAATAACGACGGCCGTATTATCCCGCTTATTACTGATGTCGATGCCCAGAGATTCAGCAAAGTGGTGATTGACCAAGCTGTCGATGGCCACGAAAGATAAGGAAGCATTGGTGTTGCAGGCCATCCCCAGAACGCTGGGCTCGTCCCCGTCCATCTGAGGGAAGACCTGCGGGTGGACAGTGTGCGCCAGCTCCACCATCACGCACAACTCTCGCATCCGCCGCTTCTGCAGGTTGGCGGGAGATCGAGGATCTTTCGGAAAATTCAGCATGGACGTTTCATAGCTGGAATATTTTATTCAGAATAGGGAATCATGAAAACAAAATAGATATAGTTCAATAAAGTTACAATGTATGTAGCAGGTATTAAAAAACATTAACCACTTGACTGTTTATCCCGAGTGTGACTCGGGCACGCGTTTACTTCGCACACTGACTAGCACGAGTCTCAGTCGGGCGTTTTTTTTATCAACTTGACAGGAATGTTTATCACGAGCTACATTCGGGAAGATCGTATTTCAACTTGTCACACAGTTTATTATATGTTTTGACTGGTATTTGAGTGATATATGAGCCATATGACATAATAAAAGCTTTATTTACTGCCTGGCAGAGCAGGCCTGATTAGTCAATGACTTCATTGTTCATTCATAGTTATTTTTGTGTTAGGTATGTCGCATGTTATTTTAATTTGAATTTAGTTACTTTTGTTATTTTTGAGCACATTTTAGAAGTAAGTTCGTAAAAAATAAGTATATATTATTTATACTTATTAGCTTCATTTTAGTTACCAACCAATACCATCTACGGCGAGTAAAGAAAGGCCTACTAGACGTGCAAAGTATGCTGCTCACATATGAATGAAAACGACAAACGAATATGGAAGGAGACGAGATTGTGATGTAGGGTTGTGTATTGAATTTTTAAAAATTTACCATACCAAAAAGACTTATTAAAATTATTTCCGTAAAATTTAAAACATTAACCTACATATCTGTTGTGATAAAATGTAGAAAAACATTCAAAAAATTTGACTTTTTTCATAAAATTTTAAATATTGTAAAAAAGTGTTAATTTAATGTGAAAAAAAGTAAAACAAACGTAAAAATAAAATTTTTAATAAATTGTTTAAAAAATGTTTAAAAAAATATCTGACAATTTTTAGACACTCTTTCTCACCAAAATATAACTGGGAAGTGGTTAATACCATTTCCATTTATTCAATATTGAGACATGGCTTTTAAAATTTTCTATGCCTCACGATATTACTGTGGCAGTATCTGACAGGCTAGTGTGAAAATTTTCACGATAAACTCGACAAACATGTTGATTTGGTAAGTTTTCACAAATATTTTATTCCAAAACTGGCTGGCTTACAAGTGTCCACCTAGTAAAAATTGGATGGCAGTGATACGGTTAAAAATATCTTTTTATGCAAATGTGGAAGTTCGCAGGTTACTTGACCTTTATAAAATGGGGTTCCAACTAGCAACTAAACGACTAGAAAGTTAGAAATAACAAACAAATCATATAAAATTAAAGCACCTTTTAGGAACATCGACAATATTCAGCATATCCATGAGCTTCATCTCGAATTCTTCCTCCTGGGCTTGCAGGTCGGAAACCAAACTACCAGACTGGCACGCCCCCTCTTCAGACTTGGAGCAACAACCGTCCAATCCTAAAGCGTCAGCCGAACTCATCACCATCTCCTGTCCCGCTGAATTCTCATCTCCCCACAAGAAATGATGAAGGCCTTTACTCTTCGTGTCCTTCTTGCATAGGGTTTTATTAAACCAGTGGCTCTTTCCTTTGGATCGTACTGTTTCCGTTTGGGCCATGGATTTTAAGACGAGTTTCTGTGCGGTCGTTTGGGCTTGTTCCTCCAAGCACATCAGAGTTTTGTTGCGTTCGTATTCCTTGTATTTGTGTCTCTGGTCTGAGCTGTATTTTGTGATCTCCAGCACCCAAGGATTGTCGCAGTTGTTGTACTCCAATGCAGTCTCCCGGAGCTTGGAAATAAACAATTTAACAATTCTGTAAGTATGTATGTATATCCAAGCCATTGAACTAGTATAATAGAGAGGGTAAAAGAGACACTCATTGTATAGCTTTTTCTAATTATGACGCGATTTCAATTTATGGTCCAATTTTTTTCAATATATATACACCTAATCAAAAAAGATAGGTACTTCACTACATTGGGGAATAAATATTGTGTCCCTTATAAATGTAGGTAAGTTTTGCATAAAAAAATTTGAGAAAATTATCAATTTGGACAGGAGACAACAACTACAATGGTTAACTTCAAAGAGTTTGTCAAAACCACTTTCTCATTTTAAACAAGGAATGAACATCCTATTTGAAATTGATCCCAATAAACACACAAGAAAGACGCGACTGAAACTAAAATTCCAACCAGTATCTAGCTAATGTATTTCAATGGCGGCTCGCAGACGGCAAGACTGGAATATCTCAGTTTCAAAAGAAACCAAAGAGACGCGAGATGCTAGTCTCCCAGTCTCTCAGTTTCCAGTCACCCATAAAACAGGGGTGCCAATATCAGTAGATTCGATGAAAAATCATATTTTTTTACCAAAATTTTCTATTAATTTGTATCATGGATCTCTTTTCGCTTTTTTTATTCTGTTGATCGATAACTGCAAAACTTAAACATAACTGTTTCGATCTCCTCTTCACAATCTGAAGGACTACTCAAGTTGGCACTTTCCATAATTGAATTTATGGAGATGGTGATCACTCAAAATATTCTGCGGAATAACGAGAGTATAGACTAAATCTGTCCGCACGACAGCACGTAATGTGATGGTAATGTGTTCGCGCCATAAGAAGCAAAAATAGACCTGTTAACCCTTTACTGCATGATTTTTTTTTTTTGAAAAATTTTATTTTTTCTTGGTGTCAAAATGCCTTGTGAATGAAGGAAAAATAATAAAAAAAATATTTTTCGAAAATTTCATTAAATTTTGTATGTTACTGCGTGGTGTGGTTACACCTTATTTGATGTGTAGATATTTTTATTTAACCAATTTCAATCTTCTGTATATTTTTTTTTATTTATTTACAAATGCGGATTTTCGCGTACATACGAATTCGTCAACTGTCAAAGCAGAAATGCAGAGATTATAATGCAGAAATGCTTTATTTCTTGAAATGTCCAAACAAAATCGGTAAAGTAGGATGTTTATGGTAAAACAGTTTTCTAGGCATCGAAAAAGGATATTATTTGATAATTTACACAGATGGCATTGGCTATATTGATATAGTTTGAAATGTCGCAAATTTGCGACACTATGCAGTAAAGGGTTAAGCAATACTTTATAATCACTGCCTGTGGTACTTAATCAGAACTAAGAAAATGAATGACAAATTACTACGTAAAATGTTACCAGATCATAATTGGGAGTCTCTTCATTGTAGTGATTTCTCGGAGTGAACAGTATGAGAACGGGCCCCCTGGAAAATAGATGCTGCATGCTGTAGGCCTTCTGCCATGGCGGTGTTATCCATGAAGCCCTCTTCGTGACATGGGCCCAGATCCAACTGAGGATATTTTCTTCGGAGAAAGTTGAATCACCCGGGTATTCCTAGAAACAGATTTGTAATAATCCTATTATTATTTAAGATGAGTCATATGAAATAATAGTGGACCTATAGCCCGGGGACCCCAGAGCCTGAAAGATAAATTGAGTCGCTTAGTCGCCAAACCCACTATCATTTCCCTCCATTTTGAATGTGAATAGCAAACTGTCACTTTTATTTTTCGTCTGGATTTTAGGATTTGGAGGTGAACAAATAACGCACCGGAATTGTTTTGAAAACGGCAAGGTATATTTAAGTCAATATTATATAATAATTACATTTTTAATAATTTAATTTTACGGAGGACGAAATTGGCGTGTTCGCGATTTAGCTGTTTGTAGCGTTCTGCCCGTCATCTTGTGTTTTTTTTCGACGAAAGCCGTCGTCGAAAAAAAGCGACGTTGCAAATCTTCAACGGTTATAATTTTACGGCATCGCCGGCTCGGCTCTGTTATTATTATTTATTTTCGTAATCAGCGCTTTACTATTTGTTGGGTTTGATACCCATATACATACTCCAGATACAAAGAGACATCCCCAAATGGGGTCCATACGGGGGTGCCACACCACTCTGTGTGATTTTTCAATAAAATTAATTTTGAATATACGTATGTGCTATATCGATAGGTCTACCAGCCTATCAGGGTTATCAGGGTGCAAGTTTTAAATTCCGCAGTGTTTCGTCAAAAAACCAAAATAAATATTGACTTGAATCGCCAAATCCGCTCTTGGATAAATAACAGGTTAGTAAAAAGAGGACAAAAAGAGGAATGAGTGAATAAGGAAGCAGACAAGGGTTTGCGATGTGATAGAGTTCATTAAACGCCTCAAATGGAGATAGGCTGGACACATTGCTAGAAGAGACAATCGTTGGACGAATTTAGTCATCCAGTGGTAACCAAGAGGTACAAAACGTTCGCAAGGTAGACCTAGAGGCCGCTGGATCGATAAAATGATAAGTTCTGCAGAAGTACGTGACAACGCAACGCACAGGAATGAGAGAAGTGGAAGCAGCTTGAAAAGGCCTTCATCCAGCAGTGGATAGATTCAGGCTGATGATGATGATGAAATCCACTCTTCATAGCCGACCAATCAGACGTCGCGATTCAAACCATGATTTTTATCATATTGGCTACTTAATCTGCAAACCGGTCAACTCCATTTGGGCACATTGTTCAGGAAGGAGAAAAAACTCGAGCGGAATTTAACAATATGTAATTTCAAAAATACACTTTTTTTATACAAATAAGCTGCACTATGAATTAATACACTATTTTAGCTTCCCTTTTATATATAAAGAAAATTTATATAAAGAACAGAGTTGTTCCATTTACGATATTGGAAATTTTGCACCTGCAGTTGAGTGTTTTGTGTGAAGAACGATAACGCATTTATTTATAGGTTTAAGAGTTTGAAATTTTGTGTGAGCATAGAAAACATGCTAAATAACAAAATGTCATTTTTGGTCAAAAGTGCAGTTGGCTGGTTTGCAGATTAAGCAGTTTAATAGGGTGTTCATCCAAAATTTTCGAATGCGATTTTACGCCAGATATATAATACGCCCGTATAATTGCGTTCATCTAAATTTAGTACATAAGCATCTCGCCGAACCCGAACACCTAATGCCCCTCTACCATAAGTTTAGCGAACCGATTGCTAAATTCGGCAGAGTCCATTTTTGACAGATCGCAACTGACAGCCCGCGTTTCTTGATAATTTTCATAGGTACTTGTTTTCTTCCGTATTTCATTATGATTCAGTGTATTATTTTGATTATTGTCTAATGGTACTATCTATTTTACAATTGATTCTATAATTGGTGCTTCATTTTATTCAATCATGAATGCTTTATTTATAGGTACTAAACTTTGCTTTCGTAGATAAAGCTAATCTACAATGCCGCAAATTTCGTAAAAGCGGCGACGCTTTCAAATTTAAGAGTCTCGTTAGTAAACACACATCAGACGCAGATTCATGAAATCAAATAAATACAAGTAATATAATATTTTGAACAACTCAATTCACATGATTATGCTGGAATCGATTTATGCATAATAATTATATGGTAGGTAGGTATACTATCACGATAACCATTTACTTTCATTTGTTTATATTGTATTGATTATTTATTCAATAACGTTTATTCGGCATTCGGATTATCCGGCTATAATATAGTATTAATCGAAAAATAAAAGAAATAATATGAAAGTAAATGTAATAATGAGTTCAAAATATATGGACCACTAGGGATATCTAGCGGCAAAATGTGAAAAATTGTCATTTATTTGACAGTTAAGTGCCCATAGACATCAAAAACTGACCATAGAGAAAAAATATTTTTCTGTTTTAATATAAGGAATACTTGTATCAAATAGACGCGCATGTACAAACACCGTTATTTGAATGGAGCATAATGGAACACGGCGGCACCCGTATATACAAATCCGCAGATAAGTGGGTGAACACTCGACAAGTTTTATTACGGCAATAAACGGTTTCGGCGTAAGGTGAGACCGTCATAAACCATTCGGTTCGGCTTATTTCCATGGATACCTTGTAAATCGCTATACAAACGTCACCACTACTAGCATCAACATCATCGTAAATGCACAAAACAGTTTTTTGTGATTTACTCAAAACTCAATAAAACCTCCAGAGTGGGTTTAGCGACTAAGCGACTCAATTAATTGCCGAGGTGAAAAATCTTTGCTCACAGATTGCTACAAATTAAAACACCGAAACTATCATTCAATATCAATCATGCTGACTTCCACTTAAACACATTAAATGTCAATGTGGTTTGAAGAATATCCTACGTACTAAATAAATTACAAATAAACAATGTTAAGGTATAATCTATAATCGTATACGGAAAACATCAAATCGTGGTACCAAAATGTCAGGCTTTAAGTAGAATTAGAATTTAATATCAAATTCCATTAAGAACCCTCGGTCGATAGTATTAATTTTTTATGTTATGGCACTCACCGACGATATGTCTAAAACATCTTTGTTAGGCAAAATGTAAGTTTACCAAAGTTTCATTCCACAGCATGAGCCTGACATTAGGCACGAGATCCACTCCCATATCCTCGGCAAGCTGTTCCGAAGTGACAATCGCAAAGCAGACATCCGCGAACGGATCGTGTTCCAAGGATTTGAGAGCCGCAGAGTATACGGCATTGTATGACGCAGGACCATCAGACATCGGTGTGTATCCAACCACGACAGCCTAGAAGATGATAAATGAATTCTATGGTGATGCCATATTTGGTTACAAATAAATTGTACATATTACATTTCGCCGTGGCACAGTGCACCGTGAGCTGTCTTGCCGGAAAGAGATGGCCATATAGCATTGAGAGATCTAATTTTTTTGGATTCAATAAGAATATTAATTTGATATTGATTAATATCAAATATCCGATAGATAATAACGATGTTATTATAATCAGATATTTGATAGGTACCTACACGAATAGATACTTACAAGCACCTACCAGAATTTTATATAAATATATAATTTTCTTATTTATTTGTATTTTTTATTTATTATATTATATTATTTTCTTCTGTCTTTCCCTTGTATTACGGTGGTTTTTATTAGATATTTTGAAGTGTTTTATGAATTTGATCTCAATACTACATGGCCATCTAGTTCTGATACAACAGCTCACAATATACTGTGATACGACCAACTGCATATGTACAAATTTCCAGGCACGGCCGTATTTACCCAGATAATTCGAATCACAAATTTGAATTCGTGTTTGATTTATTGATTGACGTGAAATGATTTAAATTGCAGTTGCTATTTTATTCCTGTCATTATATACTAGGGATTAAAATCACAGTAAGAATTTTAATTCTTGAATTATAGAATTAGTATTTTTTTCAATCACAAAATATTAGAATTAAACAAAAACTAATTAAATTTTGCCTAAAAATGTCTAAAAAGCCACATAATATAAATGTAACACAAAACATGCAGGTAGAACTCCATTATAATGGTTTTGAAACAAAGTTATTTTTGTTAATTCTACTTTATCTGAGTCGTTTATGAAGACAGCTGTTCCGAAACCATTGATAGCCCGAAACAGCTGTCAACATAATTAAATGACAAAAATAAAGATAAAATGATTTAATATGTAAGAGTTTTATAGGTTGATATATTTTGCGAATTCTATAATCCAAATAAATTTATAAGTAAAAATTCTTTAAATTACACCTGTTCAAACATCATAAATACCATATTATAGCAGTAGCGAAGGGTGAAGGTAGGCTGTTAAGATCCGCCATAAATAGTGCACATTAAACCTCGTTAGTCACACGTATTTGTTTTTATTGGACTAAGACTACAATTTATAGATTGGTGTTAGTTAGTTTTTAAAAATCGATTAAACCCTGCCTAAACTAAACCATAATAGTTTTGGTATACTTTGGGCGATACGACAAAATTGTGCACACTTTTTCATTCATACTTATTTGCTTTCGTTCGATTAAGAATACATTATTACATATATTGTTGGTTCATTTTTTAAATTCATCAAGCTCTGCCTAAACCAAACTATAATAGATAAAAAATATTATTCTATCTATAAAGTATCCAAAAAGATGTATGATTTAATTGCATAGTTGTAGATATTTTATAGATAGGCAAGTAAGTAAAGTAAAGATAAGTATTTTTTGACTATTATCTATAATGGCTTGGTTTCGCAGGGTTTAATTGAATTTTAAAAACTAACCAACACCATCTGTATATTGTAGTCTTATTTCAATGAAAACAAATACGTATGAATGACAAAATTTAGTTTGCACTATTTTTGGCAGATCTTAACAGCCTACCTCCACCCTTCGCCACTGTATTATAGTAGTTAATACCGAACTCCAACGAATTCAGCATTCTCAATTCCGGGATTTTAGCAATCCCGGGATTCCAACATGCTCAATACCACTATATTCAATCAAGAAATCAAGCGGCACTAGCAATCGTCTACTGGATAATAAAATGATATATGAAAATATTAGAAACTTACATCACAAACGGTAATCAGTTTAACTAAATTCTCAGAACTAGTCAGTCTTTTCAGCGGTTTAATAAATTGTCGTAAAAACTTGACCATACTGGCAGAATCTTTGGGACCTGTAACAAAACAAACCATAGATAAATGAAAGCTGTGTAATTTGATTTACTTTTCTCTCCATATCTGTTATGGGGCAATATAGTGGCATAACAAACATTAGGTGCCTTTCAAATGTATTATTCTGATTGAATCTTTAGTGCTCGGCCGTAGTCATTTGGCGGGCGCGGCGCGGCGGCGTCTTGCAAAACTCAAACGTATAACCGTGTGTATTATGCCCCAAAAAAGACACTGTCTACGAACATTTTACAGACGGTTATACGTTTGAGTTTCGCAAGACGCCGCCGCGCCGCTCCCGCGCGACCACTACGTTCTTGCACTTATGGTCAAGTCTTGGTAAGAAGTCTCTTCTATCTCTCACTTTAAACTTTTTAAGAGCTGATAATTTTTTCCTAATCGAAACCAAGTTGCAATGGCCAACTGGTCTAACTGAGGGTACAACTCTTCAACAAACAACAGACGGGGACACCCCCAGAAGGTTTTATTGCCATCTTGCAATTTGCCATATAAACAAGCGGGAGATTCTGTTAGGTCAAGCTTATGGAGACAAAACCACCGTGTTTGGTTAAGAACTAAGAACCTATTGGTCTAAAATGTGGATTTGTTTATCTACAGGAGCCACTTTACATAGCTAATTTGGCTAATGGCAACATTATTGATATATAGAGTTGACAATAATCTTAAAATACAAATACATAGTGAGTGTTTCCACAAGATATAAGCCTTTGTTTATCACTAGCTGAAGTACCCGTATTTGCACGACGTCGCTATACATTTATCTTATTTAACATAACAATCATATTATGTAATTACATTCTTCAATATTAAAATATCTGTAGCTAGGCATACAACATGTAAAAATAAAAATAATTTTGACAGCAAAGTCGAAGTCAAACAAAAGAAATAAAAATCGAATCCAAAATATGCAAACTTTAAAGATTCGAATACATTATTATCATGTCACGTGCTGTCACATGCTGGCACGGTGACAAATTAAGTCTACGGCTTCGTCATTTTGCAGAATATTTTGAATGATCACTATCTCTATAAATTCAATGAATACCAACTCAACTCTAATTTTGGATTTGGTTTTTATTTGTATTAAAAATTCATTTTCTACCATAATTATGTATAAAAGTTTATGGTGCTTGTATGATAGCCCGGCGCCACGCTCCGAAACTAATTGTTTTGCCGCACCGCACGGCCATAGCCATAAATTTTGAAAATAATAATATATTATAAATTAAGAGAATTATGTCGAGGTCCGTCACAACAACTGAAGTGGAGAGTAAGATCATGTTAACCCGCGTATTTGAACATTGAAAAAAACTTTTTTCGGTTCGGTTCCGGTTTTCGTTCTGACGAAAATAACAGTTTTTCCGGTTTTCGGTTCAGTTCCGGTTGAAGTCCTAGTTAATTTCTAATTATATCTATTGATGTAACCAATGGAGAAGACATTAGTAGTATGTACCTGTATATATAACACTTTTCAAGTGCGTAGTGTAAGCCATTATGATTGGCCAGACGGATATCTTGTTGTGATGCTGCCGACACTCACCAGATGGATTCCAGCAGTTTACAGCGGCAAAATGAACCTGAAAATAATTATCATTTAAATTCCATCTCATTTATAAAAGCATGGGACATTTTTTACTTCGCTTTATTGGATCTAATGACATTGCACACATTTAACAGAAATTAATAATTTATTGCTTGAAACAGTTTTCACCGTTATTTTTATTGGTATTTGTGATGTATTTAGCCTTTCTTTTCTTTCTCACCCCACTTACTCCAGGATAATTCTCAATATTGAAAGGAAAGAGAGGACAGAACACACCGTTACAATATAAATATCACTGACACAGAGGGGTCTACATGCGATCTACAATTTGATAATTTTACTTTGATTTTTTAAATTTTTTTATGTTTTTGTTGTTTGCTTTATTACGTGTTATCTTAAAATATTATTTTTAAATTAAGAAAATGCTTGTCTTTCAAAATATACACATAAAACAATGAAATGATTGTATTTATTTTGGTTGCAGTGTTTTTCATCTCTCCTGAACATTTTTGTTTTTGCATAATATAGACCCTTTTTATAGGGACGCCTTCAATTATTAAATTATAATCATATGAAAGTATCGTTCATTTGTGTCGGCCACATATCGAGGGTATACTGACAGAACGCATTAACTCAGTTTTTGCTGTTTTTCTGTTTTAAATGCTAAAATGTATACAATTTTACGCTCTACGTCCTGGTAAAATGCACAAAGACATAGGATATAATGGTGAGAAAATAGAAACATTATTAAATCACATTGTTATTTTTTTATTCTGATAGAAAGCATGATAATGACCTAATGCGTTCTGCGTATACAAAATACAGGACTTGTAACATGTCGTATATTGTGTTTGCCATAAAGGTTAGTCTTTATAATCTAGAAAAAATGTTTTTAAATCATAAAAAAATCTACGTGGGAGTATGCTTTGAAAAAAAAAATAAAGTCCTTTTTGCGATTATCTCAGAACTTGTTTTAATGACTTAATGCTTTCTGTCAGTATACCCTCGATATTATGTATATAAACAACAAATCTTTATCCAGACGATTATTATTTCATCCGCTATAATAATCGCTATATTACTGCCATTTACCCAAACAGGATCGACACCTCTTACGTAAAAGGTCGGAACTGTGTTTTTGGTTATTTTGACTTAATTGCCTTTATTAAATAATTTTAAAGATAATAAAACGATGATATCGAAAAAAACAAAAATTCAATCAATATTTTATAGGCGTAACTAAAAAATTAACATAACATGTTGTGTTATCATTAAAATTTATTCAAATCGTATTACTAAAAAGATATCATTTTGCAGTTCCGACCCTATACGTAGGACGTGTTGAGATAGAAACTTATTATTATCTATTCGAGATAGAGGGCATGGGTGGAAGAACAACTTAACTTCAAAAAACATTCATTGAACATATTATCCGAACATGATTTTTGCAGTTAAGTTGTTCTTCCACCCATGCCCTAAATTAATAATTACCCATACCTAAGTATATACAAAATTATTATATGTAACTATTTCATAAATGCTGTACGTACATGTAAAATATTTATGTATAAGATAAGAAGCAGAAAATTTACTTTTTAACGAGTATGACAAATTTAATGGCATAATTACCACATTTCTATGCAAAATATTATTTTTCCATTCTTATCATATTAAGTGCATGTTTCAATTGCACAAACGTTACATACTGCACTCATGCAAATTAGAGTAAATATTATATTTCAAACCAACCGTATACCTATATAATATATCTAACAGGAGTATACTTATTATACATGACATTCGTCATTTATTTTGAATATTTCTCAAATGCACACGTTTATTTTTTAACATTGAAAATGTCTGTGTGGGTGGTCGAAATCAGTTCTGATCATTATTCAGTTTTTGTGGATAGTCTCTAGACTCCATCTCCTACCGACATCACACTTTGTCACAAAACCTTTTTCCCCCCTGTCTATATTAGGCATGTCACATTTTTAATACAAACCCCTAAAATGCAATTACGTTTCGCTAATACAGGGTTAACCGGAGGAAATGATTCAAGAGGATGGCGGCAAAGGTTTCATTTTCATAATGGAGAGAACGAAATGAAAAGCTTCCGTACAAAGGTGGACGGACAACAACAACAACAAGACGAAGAACAGGGCCCCTATTTGCTAAAAATAAATTCATTAAAAATTATTTTATATTTTATCATTTTTTTAATAACATGACATTTTCTACAACCCCCCCTAACCCCCCCATCGCAAATCATTGCATTATATCAGACCCCCTCCCTTAAGTAAGACGCATTGTTATAAATGGACAACCCTTACAGTGGCTTCCTACAAAGAATAAAGAACTACTGTGAACCCAATATTAGTACACACACTTCCACTAAAACTTAAAAATTAAATGGCAAATCTTAGTATTTCATAAAAACTGTAAACATCCACTGTATGACAAAATAATCTCTTTGCTGCCGGAAAACTGGTTAAAATCAAGAAAACCTTTCTGGATGACAGGCGAGGAGCTGGTTCATGGGTACAATAGTAGTCTAGCATCATAAATGATAGGTGTGTGTTGTGCGAAACTCCCATCCAGTAATCAATCAAATGTTAGAGCTACCAAGTGCCACTGGCTTTATTGTGTGTAAAAACAAAATCGTACTCGAACTTGGATAACTCTAGAAATTAATATTGTAAGAAAATTTTTTTAAAAACACGATCATACCTGTCTAAACATAGTCTGGGCAACTTTATTGAACTCATGGCGGACATGCTGACTTTCTGCGTCCCACGGAGCGTAGTACATCACAAAGGAAATTTCCGAGAGAGATATGTATGAGAGAGCTGCCGATAATTGTCCCTTGTACCAATCCATGACAAGGGAATTTTTGTCAAAGAATGGCACAGGGGTGGGTGTCCGGGAAATTTTAGGAGGTCTGGAAATAAAAATTATTCGTTTACATCTTCTATGAAACAGGATAGGACCTAAATATGACCCAAACTGTTTTACTCTGTATTTATACACAAATAATATTAAATAAAACATTATGTGATACCCCATTTATACGTGCATGGAGTTACTGCTGACCATGGCCCCCACAAAGGGGGGGCTGACAGGGCTCTAGCCTGGGGGCCCGGGTTCAGGAGGGGCCCGGCGTGGCCAGTTAAGTGAGATAAGTAAAAGAGAATAGTAAAAAAAGTTAGGCGCTATTATATATAAAGATCATTTACATGATGTGCGATGCAATTTGATGTGATATGAAGATTGATATAGTTAAATGATAATTCATGTGTAGAATTTCATTTTATAATTATTTTTAGTGCGTTTCTGACTATAAAAATGGTTATTAATCCAATATGTCGGAGTCACATGTTACTTGATGCTGAGTGCCGACAACTCAATAAATCAACCGGATTTATTTTAAAATACAAAAATGGCTAAGAATACACGAAACACCTTTTATTTAACCTCAAAGAACTCTGGAGTTTAGCGGAAAACCATTTGGGGAACACTAATATAAAAAAATCACACTGCCCTTCACCTTAGTGACAGGTAGGGGGGTCCACCAAACATCCTGGTCTGGGGACCCGCTTCCGGATGTGGGGGCCATGCTGCTGACAGTATGTATTATCGCGGTCATAACAAAAAAAATGCATGTGTAAACACGTATTATTATGCAAATTGCAAGATTGCATGCATGAATCAAAAAAGTTCAGAAGCTTCTGAATTTTCACGTGACAATTGGACCATGCAATATATGCACCTGCCCAATAGAACGATAGTAACGAACCTGCTGATAAAAAAACAAACTACACCACATTTTGAGGTCAACCGAGTTTCACGACCTGTCAAATAGTACTTACCATGAAATGACAACATCGCGTCTCGCTTACTCTTGAAGAATGAGAGACAGTCAGCACTTTTACATGTAAACAGTTATTATTGAGATAGTTTAAAATGCACACTATTGGTGCAAATAAATCCATGCACGTGTACAGGCGCTGATATGTTTTATTTCAATTAATTAAAAATATAGTTTACTACCTGCGTGTTACAAAACATTGTATGTAGTAATTTAACATTTAAAAAAAACGGACTATGTTTTTTTGTATTAGAACCATTCACTTAAAAATACTGAGTTATTATTATAGAAATAAATATTAGAAATATTGAACTATACGTTTTAGGTTGTCCCGCATTTTGCTCCTATGATGACACAGATGACCGCATGACCTTTTACAACTTTCTTTTTAGACCAACCCAACCTAACCTAAACTAACTTAATCTACCCCAACCTAACCTAACCTAACCTAACCTAACCTAATCTTAGTGTGTGATAATGATGCATCGAAATGTATGAAAATATCAAAGTTTAAATTAACAATGGTTCTTGTCGGTTTTCAGGAAGCCAGCGGCAAACAAATGTTGAAAATAGCCGATATACTGGATTATTCGTTAGGTTAGGTTTCCATTCTTGAATTCATGAATTTTGCCAATATCGGCTATGAAAATTACCGTGGTTCACGCCTGGCTTCCTGTATACTGACTTGTACCTTAATAATTGTTGGATCGAAAACCATCTGCGCCGACAGAAAAAGGGGTACAAGTCGGTTATGTAGAAGCCAGCGGCAAACACATTTTGAAAATAGCCGATATACTGGATTATTTATTAGGTTGGGTTAGGTTAAGTTAGGTTTTCATTCTTGATTTCATGAATTTTGCCAAAATCGGCGATGACGATTAGCGCGGTTCCCGCCCGGCTTCCCCATAACCGACATGTATAGAAAAAGGCATTTTAAATAATTGTCTACATGGGACAAACTGTTTCCGCCAAAAAAATGATAAATGGTTATGCGGTCATCTGCGGCACTATAATCCGATTTTTTTATTTCACATGGCAAAAATCCTGATTTATCCTGACAATTATTTGGCAACGTTGACTGTGGTATATAATAAAAATCGGTGTGTGTACTTATGTACGGGCGTTTGAAGTTATACTTCTTTGACGTAACAAAACTTTTGATAACCTAGATTCTTCGACTAGCTCTTAATTATCTTGTTAAATTACACTTATATTACTAAATTATATAATTATTTATCATTGTTTTTATTTTTAAAGTAACAACTGCCACTATGACGTTTAATAGTTTGTTTACGTAAGGAATTGCAAATGGCCGACAATAATAAATTCGCTGCCTAGGCAACGGAACAATTCTAAAGTATAATATTATACTGTATAATCTTCACAATTGCAGTACCATACCATGGCGTAAAGGTAGTGCGCTCGGCTGATAACCAAACAATCGTGTGTTTTTTTGTGTGAAAAAATAAATTATGTGTTACATGTCACACGCCAAAAATACACTCTGATCTGATTTCCCAAACGCGCCTAAAGAAGTATAACTTCAAAAATTGTCTACCTTACAGTCAGTCTCTACTTTGCACAATACTCAAGTTCTAGTTATGGGAAAAAATTATTGCCATAAGCACACATGATTTAAAATAACAATGATTATAGATAAATATTATGAATATTTGTTTTGATTTGGTACTTACGAGTTTTGCAAGGCATCGTAAGTAGTCAGTGCTAAAGCAAGGAAAAATAAAATTTCCCGTAAAACCATATTCAAATTTATCTCGCTAGGAGCAGTTTCGGGGAGATTCGGTGGCTGAATTGATTCGGTTTCTGGCAGACTGTTCTTGGCATCGCTGTCGACCAAATTAGTTTCATTTAATTGGCCTTTATCAATAGATCTCGAACATAAAATGTTGGTACCGGACGTGGTTTGAACCATTACACGTCACATATTAGTATGACGACCACATTTTGATTCAGACCTTTCTACTTATTCATCCAATAATCGTAAAACTGAAAGACTTCGGTATTATTATAATCCAATTATGCAAAATAACGGTGTAACATTTAATTATGTCGGAGGACGTATTATTTTTGACACATGTCAAACCTGAAACTGTCACAGACAAGATACAAGGCAAGGACGTTTTCGGATAGTGACCTTCTAAACGAAAAAAATGATACTTGATTCATACAGTATTTTTTTAGATAGGTAGTTTAAAATTATGATAATTATTTTTTTTTAATTATGTTCATGCCAATGAATATTTTTCTGTTTTTTATTAATACATCCTCATTTAAAACATAAATTTTATTTTGTAACAAGTATCCATATTTACTTTACTCGCCCAACACCAACCATATTACATTTACTTAATAGCCGTTCAAAAGATTAAAACCCATAAGCCGCCATATTGCCTACGAGTTCGTCTGAACTCCGAGTTTGCGGGCAATATAGCAGATAAAAAGAGGTCAATTTTAGAAATAGAAGTTGCACTATATTACATTTTAAATATTTGTTTAACTCCTCGAGATGTCGGCGCAAGAGCAGATGCGGGCCATGTTGGACCAGCTCATGGGTACTGCGAGAAATGGTTGGTGAAAAACATGATTCTTTTCAAGGAATATACTCAATCTTTGTCATATCAATAATATTAGAAATTATGATTACTTTTTAAATTAATTCGATACGTTCCTATGTTAACTTGATTTCATCCGTGATGTTGCAGTCATTTGTCGTGTTTATTTACTAATTTTATTTTAAATTTATTCGAACAAGTGACATTTAACTATGGACTGCAATAATATTTTATAAATTTAATCTTCACTTTCTCTTTTACGACAATATCAAGAACGTTTGCATTTGATTAGATTGATTGTTAGGTAGAAATACTATAGAAAAAATAACACGTCCACATTTACTTTTACATGGGTAGACACTTCCTACCACAAAAAAAATGTTGTAAAAAATTTTCCATTTATTCTCAATCATGAAGCGATATTCTCCACGAAATCGCTTACAAAACACATTAAAAAATATATGAAATACATGTGCTTTTACTGCACTGAAGACTACTAACCCATTTAAAAAAAAAACCATTTCTGCTCTACACCAACATAATAATTAATCTTAATATCGAAGGTATACTGACAGAAAGCATTAACTCATTAAAACAAGTTCTGAAACCAAACCATGGTAACCAATAAAATGCTAAATAAGGGACGTAGTTGTCACAATGAATCGCTTAAGAGCGGACTATTATAATCTTGCCGCATCCCTGGCTCGCTTGGGTATAATAAATGACAATAATATAAATATAACAAGTGAGATTGAAGATATTATTCACGTCGTTTGGCAATGTCCTCTGTATGTTGCCCAGATACAGGCTTCTTGAAGAACTAAGCAAACAAAAGTACCAATTGCCACTGAATCTTTCGATATTTTTGGGCTCGGCCGAATATCAAAGCGTTCCAGTGTGTCCCTAGTGTTTCTGAGGGAGTGTGGCCTAACAGTGTAAATTGTTTTTTTTTTCTCCTGTAAATTTGAATTGTAATAACTGCATGAGTAATTGAGGCGTCTAATTACAAAAAGCGACAAGTCCACAATTCAATATTTGCGGGAAACAACGTTTTTATGTTTCAAGCTTCAATTATTTGTTTACCTCACTTTTTAATTTATTTCGCATAAGGCACATATTTCCGTGGCAATGTCATGAGTTTACCAGATGCTACAGCATGGGAGACGCCCTTTTCAATATTGAACGTTCCCTTATTGGTTGACTTAAACACGCGCGAAATCAACCAAGCTTTAAATAATATGAAACACGGACTTAGCGCTTTTTGTAATAAATCAAGACTTAAAATATTTATTTCGTAGGGTTATGTCGCGTTTTGGAATTTATAGATCAATACATATTGTGTAAAATTATACAAAGAATACGTGCAAATTTTTTTCTCGATTTTGACCAAGTGTGGACTTATCGCTTTTTGGAATTAGACGCCTCAATTGTAATAATATGCTTTCACAGTGTATATGTAAACGTAAAGCTAAATAAGACTGTTGAGACTTTAAAAAAAATTTCACAATCACCAATTGCCCTATGGGGTCTCTGGGTTCGATTCCCGGTGATTTCACAATAAATACATTGTTATAGCACAGTTTGACCAGGCTTCTATAATTAGTCCAAATTAGTAATTAACGATTTGATGTTATTAAAATACATTATTGAATTCATTTATTAGACAGTATAAACAGTGTTTAACATACATAAATTGACAGTATGATATCTGAGTCCCAATGATGCCATTTGCAGCCACCCCCGCCGCTTGCAGAGGGCTTTATGCCATAGGTTTTTATTTGTTTCTGGGTTACAGTCAATGACATTATTAATGGACGACGCACTCAGTACAGTAGCTAGCAAGTAAATTCGCCCATAGCAACATTCGCACGTGCATATGTAGACGTCACGCAATATCCATTATGCGATATCACGCATCGGGAATTTATAGCAATATCACCTTTATTGTAATGGCGTTAGAACAGTGTTTCTAGTATCAATGTACATTTGAGCGAACCCGTTAGAACCGAACCATGCGGCAGACCCGACAACAAGCATTGGGAATTTATAGCAATATCACCTTTATTGTAATGGCGTTAGAACAGATTATGCCATTCGGCAGACCCGACAAAAAAGTGATTGTCATTTTTTTTCCAGATGCTTCGTCCATATTAATGTCATTGGTTACAGTAGATTGTATCCCACTGCAAGCGGCGGGGGTAGGCTTTGCGCCATAGGTTTAAATTAAATTTGTTTCTTCAGTCGGTACAGATAGTGGAACAAGAATGTTAATGGAAAAATACACTTACTGCCATCGGCCATTGTTGGGCTCGCGTCTGTCATCTTGTTAAGTTTTTGTGAAATACAATTGTAGGTATAACAATTTTTAATTGTCTGATATAATAATAATTGGTGTAAGTAGCATACATTTATTTCAATTTCTACATTAAAAATGTGAATTATAGGTCGTTTACCAAATATTTCTTTGACGATAATATAAGTACTGTATCTATACCTTAGCCGGGACCGTCCCAGGATGAAAGACCATGTCCACACTTCTGTTTGGATCATATTAATAACACAATATATTATGGGATTTCAATGAAAACCACCAACAAATATCATCCACTAGTAACTTTCTACCACACAAGGCTCTTTAAATCACTTATATTTTGGACATATCATCATCGGCAGCACCAGCAGCCTTAATCTATCCACTGCTGGATGAAGGCCTCTTCAAGCTGCTTCCATTGTGTGGATATTGTGTCCCAAAATATTGTGAATTCATTAATATTGAGCATAAGGTGGGTTGCACATACAAACTCAATACAACTGATACATATCAACTCTGTCGATGTGATTTTGTTGGCACACACAAAACACAATAAATAATTTAGGATATTTTTGGGAGCCAATTCTAACATACATATTTAATATTGTCTCCTGTTTTTTCTTATTCTAAAAATCACAATTTCATGATCATTTAACATAAATGTCGATACCATAAAAGGGTATTGTAATCTACGTCCTTTGAAATTGAGAAAATGCTGCTCATGACCGCGTTTAACACGAGTTATCAAATTTTTGATTTCAAATGCATCCAATTAAAAACTCTAATTGGATAAAAAGTAGTCCAATTGGAGATGCTAATCGGACGCATTTGGAATCAAATAATACACAGTGCGGTGTGCCTTGTTTATGGAATTGCTCTCAGTGATATCTGTGTTATTTTGGAGCAATAAAAATAATGGAAACGTGTTACCGTGTTTTAAATATTTAGAATAACCCTGCTGATATTGCAAATCAACAATGATGCTTCAGAATAATTGAGTCCATGTGTTGTGGGTACATTCGCTTATCGAGATAAAACATAACTTTCTTGTCTTGCAGGAGAAACTGATAAGTTTCAAGTAAAATTCTCTGATGGCTCAGTGTGCAAGAGTTTCCTACTGCAGTGCTGCCCTCACGAGATCCTGTCGTCAACGGTAATTATTTCAATAACATTACAACCTCACTCAAATTGTTTACTTTATCTTGTCATCCACCATTTTTGGGTTTCGTTTGTCCTCCAAAAGATATGAATTGATTTCATGACACGCCTTTTTCGTTAAAATTAATCTTTTTTTAAAATGAAAACATTTTATTTACCCGCCTCTTCAAGAAACTAATAATACCCCCCTATGCTTTTCTGAAAACATTTCCTATTCTATCCGATTACCTTTCATGATTGAATCAAATATTGTCTCAAGAATAACATCTGTTTTACACATAATTCATGGTATATTTACAGCGTTGCCATATTAATTAATTTCCCATTATATATTAACACATGTTTAAATTTTTCTGTTATTCAAATCATTATATTATACCAATTTATTCATTACATTTTCGTGATGCAATTTCAATGTGTTATCGTTCAACAACGCTGAATTGAATCATACAAAATTTGTTTTGTAGTCGAGATAGCTATCAAATTCGTCTCGATGATGGAGCGAGTACCGAAATAGCCACCGACAAAAACAAGCTTTATATAATTTAATTCAGTCTAATTGACACATTTTTTCTAATCCATTCCTTTGCTGATCCATGTTGATCACTTGTGTCCTGATTTCACACTGCAACACGCCCTTTTTTATATATATTTGTAATTTTACGGAAATCGGTGCTTCAGTTTATTTTTTTTAACACACTATGCGTGGTTAAAACTACAACTTCATTGCCGTCCTGGTTTTTCTTAATCTTAACCAAATTCCAGCTTCGACATATTAATTTACCAACTTTCCATCTGAATTTATTTTAGGCAATATTCTTTTAATTCATTTTAATAATTCAATCCCCACCTAGCATATTGACTAATAAAGAATTTTTTGTTAACATCTCCCAAATGCAATGTAATTCATGCTCTTTTTTTTAATATCTGAAACGCAAAAAGAATGGACTTAGACCCATTTCTTAGTCCATTGATGACTATGTTCAGTTGGGGCCACAGGCCTTCAATGATTCTTACCATTTATCTAATAAATTAAATGGAATACGAGGCAACGGCACATAACTGCGAGTTCCGATCTTGGTGCTAGTTACGCTTGTATGTTCTAGCTTAGTTAGCTAATTCTAACTAACGATTAAAATTTCACATTTATTGCATAAGTGGATGCTGTCAGACTCCACAAGAGCATGAGCTGTTGACAACACTTTCGTCTGAATGTGGAACCAGTGACAGCCGAATATATAAGTGGGGTTTAATTAATGCACAACCTTTTTGACAGAGGGGCCAATTTATCCATTATCTAATTGTTCACGGGCCACAATGGGTAAAACTAAGGCGGCTCTCGTGGTGCGGTGGGCTGGTCTTCCACCCGAGAGTTCTGGGTTCGATTCCCGGTCATGACAAAAACATTTATGTGTTTTTCTCAAAGCCTGGGTGTTTGTGATTGTTCAAAATTACTAACAACCACCTTGTACGAAAAAGCAAGGACATGGTTATTAATAATTCTAAAAAAAAAAAAAATGGGTAAAACTAATAATGATATATTGCACTGGTGACTAGACATACATATTTAATTTAATAGTTTCATATCAGATACTCCAATCTCTCTTCACTCTGCATTACGTGCATATTTGCACAATGGAACTTAGTACCTAGATACTATCTATTATATTCAATGAAACACATGGTGATACAGTACATTTTGGGCCGCAACAAATGGTATTGCTGGCGGTTAGTGCAACGCTAGTTTAGAGCTATCAAAAACAATCAATCCAGGAATATACGACAAATTTGATATAATTTTCAACAATCAGTGCGGGAAAACGATAAATATAGGAATAATTTTTTGCTAATTTTGTTTGAGCATTTTTCGCGACCTGCACGAATGAAGGATACATGCTGGAAAATGATAGTTCAAGAATCCATTGTAAATATTAATTATGTATTTCAAACAATTCACCGCATTGTATTTGAAGTATACAGCAGCAATGACTAGCACTACGATCAGAACTTTGCATCGCAGCCTGGCTAGACCTTAAGTGTAAGGTTTAAAAATTTCAGCCATTTTCAGATAATAGTTATACATTTACCTTTCAGAATAATTTATAATATGAGATACCCGTTGTCTGAAACATTAGCAAATGTTTTTGTGTGTCTTTTTGAACATAAGTTATTAATGGGAAATGTTTTATTTTTGTTTTATTTGTATATTTGTTATTGCATATTTTATTGTTTTAATAATTGGTATTATGTTTAAATGGGAACAGTATTCATGTTAGCACTAATACTGGTACAATATACTTTTTCAGAAATTCACCATCACATTATCTAAATCTTAACGATGAGGATAGAAAATGTTTGATAAATGAGTTAGGCCGTTCTGTAAGTACCCTGCCGTACGTATAAAAGCTATGTTGTATCTAGGTTAAATATGAAAATATTTGTGCATATAGAAAACATTCAATGTGCAATGATAACGAACCCGCAACAGTCCACTATCCGCCCCACTGTCGGGCGGATATATATCCCCCCCACGGACTGTCACCATCGGTAAGTAAAATCAATTGTATACAAGAGAGAAGGTTAAAAAAAAATTACTGGCCATACGACGCGAGGGTACGTAAATAGATTTTTTTTTCACAAGTTGCGCAAAATCGTCCGGCGTTAGTTCACAGCAGGAATCCGTCGGCAAACATTGAACGTATGTCACTTAAATGATTCTCTTTTCAGGCAGCTTCCGCCGCGGCATTTGTAACTATGTCTGCAGTATTTTTAATTTTTTTTGTAAAATTTGGTGTTACTATTTTTCATAGGTATTTCCACACGTATCAACATTGTTACACCGTCTTGGATATTCGACATGTCTGTGACTATTGCTTCAATCTGAACACTGATCGAGTCTACGATATTTTATACATACAGCAAACTGTGCATATTATAACTGTTGAACGTGTCTGACTTGATTCTTTTTGATTAGCGTGACGTGTCTTTGTGTGCATTGTGCGAGGGTAGTTTGCTAAGTAAGGTAAAAAAAAAAGAAAACAACAATTTTTAGGTGGATTTTATTTATTAAGATAAATCCTTTATAAATAGCTGTATTCACCTAATTCAATAAATACCCAAAACGTTTTTATTGAACGATATCTCCAACTCTTTTCAGCATTGATCACTTCACTATTACTAACACGAACATAGACCCCTCTAAACCAACCTGCCCTGCAAAATAGTGTCTCAGGACCCAGTTTTCCCATGGCTGAGATCGCCATGTAACAAATCGCATTACAATGTTGGCTATCGGTTTTAGTAGATTAAATTTAGGTAGGTATCAATTAATTCCTTAATTACTAACCGAAATCACTCCATTATTTAGTTTTTATAACGTACCTAGACTTGCTAATAATTTAATAAACTATTTCTTTTATTCAAAAGAATAATTCACAAGATTTGAGATTGTAATGTAATTTAATAAGCATTTCATGTATGAACTACTAGTTAAAATCGTCATAGTTCGGTAGGATGCTCGTAGCTTAATTATGTATGTTCAATATATAGAATGTTACATTCTCAAATTTTGTGAATTTTCCGTTTAAATAAAATAAATGGTTTATTTATACAATTTTATGATATGACAAATCTTTTTTTTTCCATTTAAAAAAAATAACTGAGAGCGTCTTCTAAGAGAACGAACTGCAACTTTTGAAGAACTAAGCAAAATGCTCATTTAAGATTTTTATAAATAGTTTTTATAAATTTATAAATATTATATGATAAAAAGACACAGAGTGTGGATCATGGATTCCTGATAGACGCGGAAGTTGAGTAAAAATCTTATCATTATTGTTTTTGATTAGCTGAGATGGTAGCTTATAGAATTAAGTTTTGTTTGGGATTTTACTCAGCTTGATGTGTTTTTCTGTCAGGTTCAAATCTAGATATGTCCAGCATTTTTAATTCGCACAGTTTGACCTTTATCCATCACAACTCACTCATGATTGATATTGTTACAGAATGAAACATTATTGTTAGTTGAAATTAATAATCTTGAGGCTAACCGGCCTCGTAAAAATTATTACGCAGGACTTCGAGTTAACACATAACCCATTTTCAAAGATGGGGCAATCGTGCTGTACTGAATTTTTTTTTTTTTTGGTCATGTTTGCAAATGATTGATTTTGTTAGATTTGATCGATTGATACTGACTTGTTACCTGGTTATGTGAGTATCATCTTATTTTTCTCCGCCACACCGCCCACGACTCCCGACGGCTGGTCTACATATGGTGCGTCTTACATACGAATGTTTTTGTATCAATTGTCTATTATTATATAGCGATAATAAAACTATATGTCTACATGTTGTCCTTACAGACTCTTTAAATTGAAATCGTCTCTATTCACTGACTCATTTTTTTATAATTCACTCAAAATGTTGATTCTAATTTATCATTAATCAAATTTTTATATTTATTTATTTTCGTTACAGAGGATTATTTTAAAACGCATGTTAAAAGTAATCAACAAACTTTCTTTATTAGCCATAAAGTTACCAATGACATCATTATTTTGATGATAATAATATTACAGCATTGGAAAATCCACACTATACACCATTTTCTTTATTTACTAAATCATCAATTAGTTAAAATAAGTGTTGCAACACTGTACTATTTAAAATATCAATTTTTAAATTTATTTCATCCGAATATCATTGTCTACGTTTGAATTATAATATGTTTTTCACCAAGTATACCTATTGGGTTACTTGAATATTTCCGTAAAATTCAATGTCTCCTTATAACTGGTAACGTTGCTCTGCAATATATTTATATAATTATTTATTTTGTATTATATAATCACTTTCACAATGTATGTATGCATTAGGGTTTGCAATCCAGGGATTCCGCTCAGTTTCTTGATTTCGAAATTATCAGAGTTCTAGAATTTCGGGATTAGTTATTGTTTGATTATTTTTTTTACAAAAATCATGTTTTGTCAACTAAAGAAGTACAGATAAAATTTTCAACGTTCCCATGGTATCGGAATAAATTAACAGAAACTTAATTTCTCAAATAGGGGTAGTTTTTTCTTATTATAATAAAATTGCCAGCAAAATTTCACTTGTTATTGTCTAATCGTGGGATTTAAAAAACTGAATGCCGGGATTGTAAAATGTTAATTCCTTAATAGAAAATATTAATCCTGGGATTGGAAAATTTTGTGCAGGATTGCAATCTCTAGTATGCGTATTATATTATATTCTTTAGTAACATCAATCTGATGTTTACAGATAGATTTTTAATTTAGTTTTATAAATTCGTTCTAATTAATTTTAACTTAATTCTAATTGTGACAATAGCCTTCCGGTATTGTTTCATTAGGGCAGTAAATAAAATAGAATATATTATTTTAATAGTATGTTAACAACAAAACCCTTTTGTAATTATTTACGAGTATTATTTCTAAGGAGTTTCACCGTGGAAGAAGCATCTGTTGACATGCTTCTTTATGGTTGACTAATTTGCAGTTTTAATATATTTTGACAGCGTATGGATCTGGGAGATTGCCCAAAAATTCATGACTTAGCACTGCGGGCTGACTTCGAACAGGCATCCAAAGCCAAGGACTACTTCTATGATATCGATGTAAGTGACTCACGATTATTATTGTCCATTTTTACTTTTAAAATAAAAATTACAAGATACAGTAGGCGCTCGCTAATCCGGCGTTCACCAATCCAGCACATCCAATAGTTCGGCATTTTGCAACTCTGCTTTATAATCCGGCAGGTTTCACATTAAACTGTCGGATTACAGAGCAGAGTCACCCGGCAGTTTGAATATTGAACATGATATTGCGACACAACCTATTATCAATATTGATTAAGTAAACAATGTTATGAACCAATTTTTTGTGTATGTTTACATAAACTAATAAAGATTTTTACTGTGCAAATCTGTGTTAGAATTATTTCCTATAGAAATCCAATAATCCGGCATTTCCGACAATCCGGTATAGGTGAAAAAATATGGATGCCGGATTACCGAGCGCCTACTGTAGATACATAATAGTATTCATGGGCTAAAACACATATATTGTAGCTTATAATGGAATTGAATTATTATACTTTATGTGGTAAAAATATTGTACATAATATAAATAGAAGATATTGTCACATTGACATACATTATGTCCATTCTGCCTTCGATTTCCTCAAAACATACATCTGTACAAATAGTTACCTTATAATATATTTGTCTTGATTTATCAATAACGCATGAGAGAAAACATATGTGTAGCAGAGAGCAGCGGGACAGGGAGAGAACGTTATTAAATGGGGTGAAGGTGAAAGAAAAGATACATGTAAACAAAAATTCTAAATTTGAAAAATAAACCCACATGATAATAAAGGAATCGTTTATTTTTATCAGGTCGTAAAAGAAAATAAATCTGTGAGGGAAAGGAAAAGAAATAATATTACTTTTGAAATGGATATTGAAAAGGAACGACGAGCTGCTCGGGTCGACTACATTTTAGGAGCGCTCTATGACAACTGTGTCATTTCCGTTGCGTCTATGCTCTAGAAATGAGCATTGGAAATTGAAAAATTAGTTTAATGATCCATAATACATAATAATCATTATATTCACAAATGAGTCGAATTACCTCTGAATTACTAAAATCCACACAGAAACATTGAAGTTCCCATACAAAATAGTCCAAAAATCAATTTTTTCCTCAACATCTTCATAATAACTTGACAAATGACCGAAAATGTTGAAGTGACCTGTCACCTGGTATTGTTTTCTAGTATTAATGTTAATTTTATGTACCTATAAGCAATGTTGCTTGAAATGATATTGAGTTTATATAATTTATCGTAGATTTTAAATAGCAGACTATAATACAGTGCAAAATGATGATGTAAGTAAGCTGTGTGGTTGAATTCAGGCCACAGAGCACCTGCAGGCGTTCATTGGGGACTGCGATCGTCGCACCCATGCCGCAAAGCTCCGCCTGGCGGAAACCCAAGAGGAATTGTCCGCGGAAGTGGCCGTCAAAGCGAATGCTGTCCATGAGCTGGCCGAGCATATCGGTAAAAAACTGGCAAGGGCGGAGGCGCTCGGGGCAGAGGGGCTGGTCGAAGACAGCATGCGACTCATGGAGGAGGTAATTACCTGTCAATCTACTTATTTTACGGTTCACTAGTATTTTAAGGGCCTGGCAATAAATGTGTTGACTTACTTTATTTACAATGTTGCCTACAGACGGAATATTAATGTTTCTATGGTTAGCGATTTAACCATAGGTACTGAAAAAATTCTGGGACAATTCTATTCTTTACTGTAACCACTGTTGCCTACGGTTGTTGGCTAAATTATACCAAACCGGGTAAGAAAATAAGCTATCTGTAATTGATGACCAAATTTCGTACCTGCATTTAAGGCCATACCTCAGCTGAGGCATGGTCTAAAAAGATCGTGACTAGGCGGTGTGCGGATTATGCAAATGACGCGAGCCGATTGAAATATAATTTGTCATAAAAATACAACATGCGTCCATTTAATGTTATGTTTATTGTTATATTACTAATAATAATAGTATATTCATTGACATGTTTTCTTTTTCAAGTACATGCGGAACGTTTTTTAGTCATCTTTACACGATTTAAGAATATATTGCTCCGACGCCATCACAACACAAATTGACGTGCTGACAAGTAGGCAATCGCTCTCCGAATGGCAATGCGGCCGAAATTACGTCCCACATAGTGTTGAAAATTATTTGCCGTTTCACTTATGTACGCTCTTAACACAATGACTGCTGACCTGTTAATTAATATTTAATTACCACATTTAAATATCATATGTTAATTATATCTAATGGCCAACTAATCCAAACGCGCCAGTCGCGGTGTTAGCACTAAATGAGTTAATGGTTGTATGATTTATTTATTAGGCATGTAACAATAAAGTCTTCTTCAATCCTTTCCACGCGGATGGCACACCTGTTGTACACTAATTAATTGGCCATTCGATATAACTAGCATGTTATTTAACTGCAGTAATTAAATAGTGATTAAATGCTCCGCAGTCAACAAGTTAATCTTTGCTCTCGTGAAAATAATATTCATAATTATGACTTTTTATTTAAAAGTAGTTTCTAGATATTTTTTAACTTTGACAAAATCTAGCATTTTTACTGCTTAGCATAATAGGCATGTAAGAGATCTAATGTATTTTCTTCGTCTATCTGGCATATTTTTTTGTGAGAGACAGTTCGCAACACTGAGATATAAAGCACAACGGGTGCGAGTTTTCATTAACACCTTTGATTGCATTGAATCAGATCGAGCAGTTACGTAAGGAGAAGTCAGAGGCCGAGCAGGAGTACAGGAACTCGATGCCGGCAAGCAGCTACCAGCAGCAGAAACTGCGCGTGTGCGAGGTGTGCTCCGCCTACCTGGGCATCCACGACAATGACCGCCGGCTGGCCGATCACTTTGGCGGGAAGCTGCATCTCGGCTTCATCACCATCCGGGAGAAACTCTCCGACCTAGCCGTATGTACACAAGAGCGCTCAATATTTCAAATTTTAGTAACATAATATTCATATGACAGGAAATATATTCAACAAATATAACATTTATTTAATTGTTATCTCCTTTTTTGGATGCGTATTTCCCTAATTTTAATCACCGCTCAAAAATCGCCTTCTATTTAATCACTGTTAATATGGTTTGTCTGTTAGAAAAATATTGACAGCCGGCGTGAAGAGCGACGCAAGCAGTACAAAGGGGACGACAGTCGCCGCAGCGGGGGAGGCGGAGGCGGAGGAAGGGGTCCCAGCCACTACGTTGGCGGTAGGGAGCTTGATAGGAGAGCCAGGAGACACAGATCTCGATCGCGGGAACGTCGAGATCGCTCCGACAGGTGATGCATTCATTACTAATAATTATGTTCCTATGATCGAAAACTTTATATTCAAATTTCAAAAATATTACTAAAACTAGTCCCGGCGTAAAATTTATGATATGTTTACAATTAAAATAATATGTATGTATACATATGAATACGTGTATTAATTAAGGCGCTAAGTACCAAAAACAAAAAAAACTGACATTTTTATAGAAAAGTGTTCTACATACTAACGCCAATAACTTCAACTATGGTCTAAGTGCCTCAAGCAAGTCAAAAAAATACAGCAAAATATTTAAACCTGTCGACGTTGTAAGTCTGTTGGCCTATTTTATTTATAATGGTGTAAATAGCACTACAGTGGTCAACCTCATTCAATATAAAATGGCTGACGATGGTGTGTTGACACTTGCGAGTTCTTAATACCTAAAATTATAGAAGCTGCCGTGATTGCTTCATACTGTAAAACCACATTTTTCAAAAGGTCTGCTTCATGAAATTTTACTGCAATGACTCGGTATTTTGTAACTACAGGCAATACTACTTTTTGGTACTTAGAGCCTTAATTAATACACGTATTCATATATGTGACGCTAAAAAACAAACGTGGTCATCTCCATCACATGTGAAACTGAGTAAATCAACTTTTTTGTTTTTGTGGTTAATTTGAACCCGTGAGTTAATAATTTCCTAATTTATGATTATATTTTATTTAAAGAATACGATTTAAACAATGCTCAATAATCGCGGATCCTTAATAAACAAGATATTTACGATTTTATGTTGGAGATGGCTATGTTTGTTTTGTATCATCTGGATTTGACATAAATACTATTGGAGATAGACAGTTTTGTTTTGTATTCGATCGGTTTGTTTTGTATTCTTACAAACAGGGTTGTGTTAAAATGGGTGCCGGACGAAATCCCGAATGTCAAAATCCCGAATGGCCGAAATCCCAAATGGCCGGAATCCCGAAGGCCGAAATCCCGAAAAATAAAAATATATAAACAGTATTAATTTTCAACCAGCGGTTCCCCAATAGGCGGCGCTTTTTCTCGATTGTATAATTAATCTAGATAATTAAAATAGTAGTATTAAAAACTATTATTAATTATGGAATGAAGCAACAAAATAATTTTCAACCAGCGGCACCCCAAAAGGGGGCGCTTTTTCTCGATTGTATAATTTAACTAGATAATTAAAATAGTAGTATTAAAACTATTATTAATTATAGAATGAAGCAAAAAAATAATTTTCAACCAGCGGTACCCTAATAGGCGGCGCTTTATCTAGAGTGTGTAATTTAACAAGATAATTAAAATAGTTATAATAAAAACTATTAATATTTATGGAATTAAGCAACAAAATAATTTTCAACCAGTGGCACCCCAAAAGGCGGCGCTTTTTCTCGATTGTATAATTTAACTAGATAATGAAAATAGTAGTATTAAAAACTATTGTTAATTATAGAATGAAGCAAAAAATATTTTTTAACCAGTAGTACCCCAATAAGCGGCGCTTTTTCTAGAGTGTGTAATTTAACAAGATAATTAAAATAGTTATATAAAAACTATTATTAATTATGGAATGAAGCAAAAAAATAATTTTCAACCAGCGGTACCCCAATAGGCGGCTCTTTTTCTAGAGTGTGTAATTTAACAAGATAATTAAAATAGTTATATAAAAACTATTATTAATTATGGAATGAAGCAAGAAAATAATTTTCATTCCATAATTAATAATAGTTTTTATATAACTATTTTAATTATCTAGTTAAATTATACAATCGAGAAAAAGCGCCGCCTTTTGGGGTGCCGCTGGTTGAAAATTATTTTCTGGCTTCATTCCATAATTAATAATAGTTTTTATATAACCATTTTAATTATCTTGTTAAATTATGCAATCGAGGAAAAGCGCCGCGTGTTGGGGTGCCGCTGGTTGAAAATTATTTTGTTGCTTCATTCCATAATAAATAATAGTTTTTAAATAACTATTTTAATTATCTTGTTAAATTACTTACTCAAGAAAATGCGCCGCCTATTGGGGTACCGCTGGTTGAAAATTATTTTGTTGCATCATTCCATAATTAATAATAGTTTTTTATATAACTATTCTAATTATCTTGTTAAATTACACACTCTAGAAAAAGCGCCGCCTATTGGGGTACCGCTGGTTGAAAATTATTTTGTTGCATCATTCCATAATCAATAATAGTTTTTTATATAACTATTCCAATTATCTTGTTAAATTACACACTCTAGAAAAAGCGCCGCCTATTGGGGTGCCGCTGGTTGAAAACTATTACTGTTTATATTTTTTTATTTTTCGGGATTTCGGCCTTTGGGCTTCCGGCCATTCGGGATTTCGGCTTTCGGGATTTCGGCATTCGGGATTTCGGCCCTTCGGGATTTCGACCGGCACCCGAAAAAAACAACATTATAAATGTATAACTTATTTCATATTTACAACTAACACTTCATAATTTGAAAATTATAATTGGGTTTATGAATTTATTTTGAGTTTTATGATATTAGAATTAAAGGTAACTAAACAAACATAACAATATTTTTGAATAAAAATATATAAAAAAAATAAAGATGACTGAACCAGTTTACACGATATTATGCAGCTTTAAAACTGAACATAAAATATGAACAGCCAAGGCACAGCCCTGAGGTTCTAAAATGCTAACTGTCGTAAAACGTTTGAAAATCAAAATTTACTTACCGTTTTTCAGTCTTCTTTGAACGTTTAATGGTATAATTTGATCTGGTTAACTTTCGTGCATTATCTGGAGACACTATTTCAAACTTTATTTGGATTATTTTCCATTCTTTGACAATTATTTCGCTTAAAAACTTGAAGAGCACATCGTATACACAGAGAAAACTTTTTGCTGATGGGAGTCATCTTGATAAAATACCACGACATGATTGGCCATTTTGAAAAAGTGCTACGTCGTTATTGGCCAAGACGAATGTGACCACGTTTGATATAAAAAATCAATGGATATGACTAAGTTTGAAAAAAATCACATCTTTTATTTGAATTTTTGAAGCAGAAATTGAGGAGATAGCCATGTCTTAACTAAATAATATTATATAAAACAACACAAGCAATCATACCAACCAAAAATCTCAAAAAAGTCATTGACTGGAGATGGCCACGTTTGTTTTTTAACGTCACATATATTCACTACAATTAATAGGCCATGACACCCAATGATAGTACAGTAAAACCTTTGGATATAACGGACAAAATATCCGGTCAAATCTGAAAATTGTTATAAACATCCTGTTAATTATTATACATGTTTAAATCCAAGTGTCACCGCTTGTAAACAATGTTCTGCGCATGATAATCATGATGTCATACCTCTCGCACTCGAATTCAAATCATAATGCCGTCCTGCTCATAAACTGAATGTAGCACTGATGTTTGCAATGCTGGCCGCTAATTCACACAGCTGCATAGCGGCTTAATTTATTTAGTCAAAGTGAATGGATGCTTTTATTACTCCATTCAATGCGTTCATAATGGTTAGAAGTAGATGAAGGTGACCCTAGGTATCATGTCATGACTGAAAGTGAAATAGCAGTTGAAGTTATTATCTTGGAAAATGAGGATGTTAGGTAGATAGCGAGGAAGAAGAAACAACACGCCCAAAATGAAAGTTATCAGTGATAAGATCGCATCTCGACGATCTAATAATATTGATTAATGGCTATTCATCAGATAATGAAATTCGCCATATTTAACTTATTACGCATTTTCATGATTTTAGAGAGCTGATTATATAAAAACAGCAACAAAACTTGATTTTTTTTTCGAAGCAGGATTACCGAAAGCACGCGCTTGCTTCGACATCGAATATTAATGTCACTCCACAACGGGTGTGTGTGAATATTATTCAAAGACGAATAAACAGGATTTTGTTTGCGTTTTTATATAACGGATTTTCGGCGTTAGCAGACACCCACTATTAGTTGGTTATATCGAGGTTTTACTGTAGTGTAATGAAACAATACTCTATTCAGTAATAGAAGTGAAACAATCACCAAACACCCGGGCTTTGAGAAAATCACATAAATATATTGTGACCTCACCGGGAATCGAACCAGTAGCCCCCAGATGAAAGGTCAGTGCCTCATGCTCCGGACTACGAGGGCCGCTTACGATAAAAAAGTGTGTTTAGTGTATTACAGATTATTTTGTGGCAAGTTGACATACTTCACTAACAAGTGTTTTAGGGGTCTCTGCTGAATTTCTTGAGTAAAATTGAGTTGTGGTTGTGTTTGTATATATGAGGCATTGACGTCTTATTATATGGATGAAGTGTGTAAAAAATAAAATCATTTTATTATTAAATTTTCTCTGCCCTAAAGTTTGGTCTGCCAGAAACATTTAATTTTTTTTTCCCTAATAAACAGATAAAATACAAATGAAAGTGATGGAAAAATTAACTCTGCCTGCGCGGGTCAATTTCCAAAATACGTTATTAATTAATTAGTGTTTTTTAAGTCAATTTTATTTTTACATTAATTTAAAATAAAAGAAAATAATTAGATTATATGGGATGTTTTCAAAGAGAATTATTATATACACATAATTATTGTATGTGCTTAAAACTGAAGTCTATCTACATTGCAATAAGGGATAAGCTGCACACAAAGCAGCGTACGCGCAAATTTTGCAAGTGGTGCGGTGAATCATCGAAAATACAACGTAATCAAATATTGCAGCGCACACTAGTCGTCGTGGACACGGCACGGCGCCTAGCCTGTCTCATATTTCAACGCACACAGAGTGTAGCGCAAGCGTGTTTTGACTTCGTAGCACGACAATACAACGAAAATACTACATATTCAAATACGTCAAAGCCTATTGAATGCGACAGGCACATGGGGCGCGCGCTTTTTCATTTATCCCCTTCTGGACGCGTTGTCGATAAACGGGCACCGGGCATTCTTTTAATAATAATAAAGTCATGTAGTTTAGTTGCGGGTGTGCGATATATCGCTAGCAGAATTATGTCATCGTGAATATGGATTACAAGCCGCCGACAAATAAAATAATATTTTTATTGCTTTGTTATGAAAGGCACTGATGGTAATTATTATTTGTGCTCCTTTTGCTGCGTATTACATGGGTGAGGGGTAATACGCAGGTAGAAGGCATGTCATTTCAGTTGTATTCACGCTTCGCGTGCCTACTTCCTAGCGAGCACCCCGATCCACTGCTTTTGGTGGGCTTTGTCGCTAAGGGTGATTTTTGTCAGACGTCATAAATATGCATGAGCTTGGGTAGCCAACTTCAGATATTGTGTGGAATGGTGAACCCTGTAAATATATCAATGGTACGAGGTCTGTTCACACATCCCCATGAAGGTACCCTCCACCTCCGGACTTCACTTGTTTCCACAGGGTCAAATACTTATTGAACAACACTTGTATATGCTAGGCAGCTATTTTATATTATGAATTTGTATTTTATTGGCAGATCTGAACGCAGGTCTCGAAGCCGCAGCCGTGACAAAAGACGCCAGCGCCGCTCCGGATCGAGAGACCGAAGAAGAGACTAGAATTAATCGTTTAGTAATAATTGTTTTTCGCCATAACCGCAATACGCATTGTCTCGCCAATCTTTTCATCGCTCAAATACGCGCGTGTCGTCGTCAATCTGCCAGATACACGTTTGACATGTTATTATGATTCTGTTTCGTAAACTGCGTGGTTACGAGCGTTTCAGCGTTTTAAATACATTTCATACTTTTGTAATGTATAGTCGTGCAGTAGAATTTCTATTATTAATAATGTATTGGATACTTATCAAAATAACTTAATTAGACCCATCAGGTTACTATCTGTTGCCGCCATTGTAATTTATTCATAGTATGTAGTTTTGATTTGATTCTGTAATTCTTAATTCCTCATTGATTCACTGTAGTCCTTCCAGATGTGACTTCGCCATTTAACATAACACATACATACATACAGGCAATAGTTGCCATTGCAAAGATCAGCGTCTCCCAATTACTTCAAACTGTGGACTACATAATATTATCATTTCAAAATCCCCATTTGTATTTTTTTTTAAAACATCGACTTTCAATGAATGTTGGCAATACGTCGTGTTCCACGGAGCTAGTTTGGGAAACATGACATAGACAATTACTGTAAAAATTTGATCTTTTAAATGATTCTTTGTAAAGTGTATAATCTTATTATGACTGCAATCCAAGTAAATTAAGAAACTTAATCACATCTACTACTTACATTTCATTTGTCTATATAAAAATTATAAACTGATGTACCATCAAATATATCCATAACGTGATTTGTTACACCATTTTTTCAGTATCAACTCGCAGACCATGCATAACAAAAGTGGATGTAATGGCATTTTTTTTACTAAGATTGGTTGTTAGCCAGTTGATTCAACCTTGCTGTTTTCCTATTTCAATTAATTTTAATGTCAGGCAACGAATGCCTGAGAAATACCCGAATGACTTTTTAGACATTAAAAATCATTTAACCTGTTATGATTTATATTATTCAAATAAATGTTTCGATAATAAAAAAATCCTTTCTATTATTTCTCATCACACTATAAAAAGCATTGAATGATATGTCAAATGTAAGCATGTGGCACCCCCACTCAGCGGATAACTTATAGTGGTGGATCTATACTGCCCTGCTAAGTAAAAAGACAGTGATTTTCATTTTAGTGAAATGTGAATCCAAATATTAACCCTTTTACTCCCACGGGGCCGATATTTCGGCCCACCATACCTATGCGAAAACTCCATCTGGGCCGATCCATCGGCCGAAAGTTTGGAACCAAATTTACGATTTATTCCAAATTTTTTCCCGTCATATTTCGTCTCGTGTAGACGAATCATTATATTCACTGTGTGTTGAGTGTGAGTAACATTTATTTTAGTGTTGGCTTTATTTATAATTATGTCACACCCTATTAACTCACAAGTCATAATTGCTCTGCTGTCGAACTTGAGACCAAAGAGGGTCATAAAAATAATAAAACATTATTTTTATGACACATTTTAAATTCTGATATTTCTTTTAGTTGTTTTATGATTCATATATCACATTACAAAATGAAGTTTGTAATTTTTGAACTAACAATGGATGCCACTGTACTTTTGGTAAGATGGTGAAAAAATACATGAATATAAATATTATTATAAATGATTTAGTGCTTTGAGACTTATTTTTTGAAATTACTTCATTCCATATCACTCATATCAGTTAGTCGTTGATACTGTATCGAATTCTCTTGCGATTTCGTGAATTGAATAATATTCTTGAATACCTTGGACACTATATGATTTTTCTTGATTACTTTATAAAAATTCTATTTCATAGATAAATAATAATTTGTTTATTTTTTTTTCTGTTCCTACATAAGGATAGATTATATTATAAAATTTGATAAATCAATTATAAATAAAAAAATGTTACACTTGTTTTGTTGTTCAAACATAGTTTTATCCGTTCATTTCTAAATAAATATTGATACATTATTTTTTTCTTTTGTTTTATTGATGTTAGCTATCAATATTATTACTTATTATTGCTTTATACACCATTGAGAACACACAAAAAAAGTTTCAAATTTTTAAAACATGTGTAGAATTAGTTATTTAAAAAAAACTAAATCGACGATTTTTTGTCAAAAAACGCTTGGGAGTTTTCGCATATGCTAGGCTAAATCAGCTGGGAGTAAAAGAGTTAAACTACATAATCTCTCAATAGACAGTGCTAAGTAAAAAGGCCAAGGCCTGAACAAAAACGAACCATAAGTGCGAATAAGAAAGCATTTGCATGCTTATAATCTCCGAAATATGCGTTAGAGTAAGATAGAAGGTCAACGATTTTGTACACAGCCAGTAAATATTAGTTTGGATGATTACAGTCATCCAAACTAATCACTGAAAGTTATAGTTTTTGTGATAAAGTTCGTTAGTTAAGTTAGTGGTATGTGACTATTTTTAGTTAATTCAGTAGACAATATTGTTGTATTTAAATGTGGTAGCCGTACTGAGAAGCAATACGATGGTATTACGTTTCATAGGTAAGTTCCACCAACCACAGGTAACAACGAAACCCACGGAACACGGTTTTACTTAGTAAAACAATACGCGGAGTCTATACAGTATATACCTAGTCTAAGAAAAACAGTCTTTTTACTTGGCAGGTCAGTACACAAGTGTCTTTTAGTTTTTGCTCCAAATGGCATTCTCATATCGATCCCTGAAATGTCAAGGTAGGTATCTTAACTGACTTGTAATGATCATTATTTGTGGACTATTCTGTTAGCCTTTGTTCAAGAGTGGAAGGTGGATGGGGATAACTTTTAACCCAAACCAAAAATTAATAAAACGTTTTTCACTAGAAATGCCTGAAACTTACATAATTAAAGGCCATACAACTCAATAAATAATATCTGACAATTATTAACAATTAATATTAGCGACTTGAGGGTACTTATGTAGGTCTATTATAAACTATTAGTTATCCAAACTCACAATTTCGCGATCTAGAAGTTTTTCTTCAAGACTTAGTGATTTTAGGGCCTATGTAAGAATGCCAGTCGACAGGGTAGCAAAGAACCTGATAAATCAGTGGAAGCGCACAAAAGGTACGTGGATTCATTGTGTGGAGAACTGAAACAAGATGGAAACTGAAGAAAATTGGTGAGGGATAAAAATGGTCAAACCCGCTCGCTAGAGCGTTGAGAATGAAGAAAAACAATATCATACTGTACATTATTTTACATATATTTAATAAACGAAGATGTTTATTTATTTAACCATTATGCCCAGGAGGTGGCGAGAAACGGCATTATTTTAATCTAATAAGAATAGTATTGGCATGTGATGTGTGTAAGGATTGCAATACGGAATGAATATATCAATACCGGTATTCATCAAAACATAATATAGAAACAAAGAAGTACTTAATAATAAATATTACTATTAAAATCAATTTAAAACACAATTTTGTAGCAACCTGAAGTACCTACTTACATTTATTATGTTGGCGTTTGTAAATATGTATAAATCATATGTTTTAGAACTGCTAATTTTTACAAAAGTTTCAACATTTGTTCGATACACTATCAACGTTTGACCAATAGTTTGAGGATATTTGCATGTATATTTGAGGAATTTCAATTTAATATTATTTAATTTTTGTAGGTTTCAGTCAATATATTTGCGTTTTGGCAGCATGAAACTTATACTTACACTAAATTTAATATACAATATTTATAGTACCTAGTAAGTAATGAAAAAATAACACTAAATTCATTTTTGAAAAACATACTGGTATTTTGGATGTTTGAAACCGGTATTTCAGTATCGATAAATAATTGAATACCGGTATTAAAATCCCTAAATCCCACAAATAATTTAAAATAATTAACCAAAATATGAAGCAAGCCTAATTGAAATAAAATATAATGTATTTTAAATATATTATATGTATACCACTGTTAACTGCCGAAAGCGAACTTACTTGCCGTAATTACACCAATTCTTACGTTAATTACTACCAATTAACTAATTGCGGCATAGTACTGTAATAATATCGGTATTTAGAATATTTATTATTAAAATGTAATTATTTTAATTATAGTGACATCTGGTTAAGTGCCCTCGAAGGTAATCTGTATTGGATTGCATTCTTATCTCAAGTGAGGTCGTAATTTCGTTAATAGATGTCTATGAAATCGCAACTTTTGATGTGGAAGTGGTTCAACATTCTAAAATGTTTTATCAGAGTTTATCTCTTAGTGGGCTCGCACATCAGAACTCGCCGCATGCGTCTTACGACGAATTCGTCAATGTGACGTCATCGTAAACCAAGAAACAAACGTTATCAAATGGAGCTTCGCAGATTGGCCGATGCAACTTCGACTCTGCGACATGCGTCGAGTTGCATTGGCCAAAGCCTGCATGTCGATGTCCAGCCAATATTGACTCCGCGCATGCACACAGCTGCCGAATCGGCCATTTCTCTCCAGACTGTCAGATGTGCGAGGTTGTGATCATGCAACATTCGCCGGCAGTCTCGGAGGTTTTGATTTATGGCCGTCAGGCACACAAGGCGAGTTGTGATGTGCGAGCCGGCTTAATAGGTGAAACACCTAGTCTAGACCAAAATATATTTATATTGTTTTTACACGAATGCCAATGTTTTTGGTATCTCATCGTGGATGGAAAACAAAGCTCTGACAAACAAACAAATGAGGCCATGCTTGGGTGAAATTTTTACTGTTTTATCAGAAGTAGTGATGCATGGATAATATTCAGTCTCATGATGTGCGACTTTGTACAATGTGAACTTTTTTCACATTTAATCTGATAGCAATGTTTTAGACATGCATGAGCCTGGCCGTAAATCATTCGTACACCATCATCTCTGCTCATGTCATTGTCAAAAAATTGTTTCCATTCAGCCAATGTAATTTGAACACTTTGAAGACAGGAGCAAATCAGAGCATACTTCCTGATGAGGATTTCGTTTTTCCTGACTCAAATGACCTAATTGATCAAAATGAGACATGAAATGTAATTGACAAGACTCACATTTGCGTTTTTGCAGACAAAACGCGTTAATTTTCCAACAAATGATTCTGCACATGCATTTGTATACTGGCAGAAGTATACAACCATTGTACAATTTTTATGCGGCCATATGGTATATTAGACTGAACTAGGCTTTAATGCAGTCCAATCTACACTATAATTTGAAGAATATATTTGGATGTTTGTACTGTCTTTCGGTTTTTCTTTATACAAATCCACATGGACAGTTGGATCTCGACAAAATTTGGGCAGTAGACGGAGGCCGACGAGCGGGAGTGTGTGGTCGGGGTCTCGAATTTTAGATTTACTCGTTGCACCCCGGACACAGTTTTTGCGGAAAAGGCCGCCGCGTACAGGGCCTTGAAACGCGGAAGTTAGTGCTGCAACCCCCATTTTTTATTGAAAATGTCGGTAGAATGTGTACATTTAAAAAATATTGGCGTTTATTTCAGCTCGATCAGAGGTCAAATGGCAAAGTTAGATGCAAATAATTGTGTTATTCAAATCGCTTATCGGCAGGGAGCCAACCGAGCCGGCGCAACGCAGTGTTGCTACATTAGATCGGAATGCTTCACTCACGGACAATTGCATGTAGCGGCATCAAGAGTGAGAAATAGTAAAAATCTATATTTATATTTTAACACCAAATGGAAAAGCCACAAAATATTGTATATCGAAAAGCCCTGGAATGATAGATTGGATATTTATATTACAGGCGGACCTCGACTTACGAACGTTCGACTTTCGCACAATTCGCTATTTCGCACATTTCAAAAAAAACGTTTTTTTGAAACGTCGCGCTGACCGTGAGGTTAGGGTTAAGATATCCCTTTCTCGCTCGCTCACAAGTAAGTGAATTTCTTGCGTCACTTGCATCCTACTCGCACCCGTCACTTTGCTTGTGAGCTAGCTACGATAAGTTTAGTCTTGCGCAGGAGCGCGTGCGGGCGTGTCATGTTGTGCGTTTTGCTGATTTTCTACATTTTAAATATTTCACCCTAAAAATTTATAAACATGAGTGAGAAACGGAAAAACTGCAGTGTTGATACGAACAAAAAGAAATCAAGGACTTATAAACATCACATGACGTTCTGATTGCGGTGAATCTTTTGCTTCAATCGGACGTTCGTATGATACAAACAGGTCTACTACGATATGTTCAATTTTGAAAAATAAAATTAAGGAATACGTTCAAAATTGTGGAAATATGTTGTTTCCAAAAGACACGGCATAGTTATGGATGAAATGGAAAAATTTTTGTCATCATGGATCGACGACCAACATCAAAAAGATGTCCCTCTGAATATTTCAATTATTCAAGCGAAGGCTCTTAGTTTGTACAAAGATTGGAAGGCTAGAAAAAAAAGATTCTAACACGATTTTTCAAGCAAGTAACGGTTGGTTTATATTAAATTCACTGGAGAATCGGCTGATGCGGACAAAGATGCTGCAAAAGAATTTATTTCCTCATTATCCAAAATTATTGAAGACGGAGAATATTCCTCTAGCCAAATATTTAATGTAGATGACACAGGTTTATTTTGGAAAAAATGCCTAGTCGTACATTCTTATCTAAGGAAAAATCAGTTGCCCCTGGGCATAAACCTTCTTAAAACCGATTGACATTGCTTCTTGGTGGAAACTTGGCTGGTGATTTAAAATTGATGCCAATGTTAATTTATCAACCAGAAAATCCCAGAGCATTGAAAGGGGAGGATAAAGAATTGCTTCCAGTAATCAAATAAAAAAGCCTGGGTTTACTGCGTTAATATTAAAAGATTGGCCCACTTTACATTTCGTGCCAGCAGTTAAGCAATATTGTAAAGTTAATAATTTACCATTTAAAATAAGAAAAAGAAGAGTGGTACTCTTGATAACTTTTTAAGGGAAACACCCGCAAACCCCACTTAAACGTGTCTCTTAAACATGTTATATTTACTTGATAAATAAATATTTCAGAATAGGTACACACAATTTAATTTTTTTTTACTTCCCTCTACTTTCGAACATTCAACATTCGCACACCTTTTAAGGAACCAATTATGTGCGAAAGTCGAGGTCCTCCTGTATACAGAAAAGCCTTAAAATAATAAATTGAATATGTACTACTTTTTAAGATATTTAAATGCAATAAATGTACAAAAATAAAGTACTAAGTATATTATGTTAAAAATCTGTAATATTACTTTTACTTTTTTAAATTCAATCCTTTGCACTCTACATATTAAATTTAGAATTTTTATTTTCAAATATTACACCATTCCACTCCCGGGCAGCGCCGGGTGATACTGCTAGTATTCCTATAAAAATAACAAATTAAATTTGGTTTCATAAAAATGAAGCACAACATTCATGGACACGCTTTTATTACAAAAAATGTACATATTGTATAACATTCTGATATAAATTGTGTTTTAATAACAAAGCAGTACCATGTCCACTTATAATAATACAAAGATTATCCTTTTGAGACTTTCACAGTTCTTTCCGATGCACACATAAGACAGTTCTTTACCACAATAATTAATTTAATTAAAATATTAATCCCTGGTGTAATCAAATGAATAGTCGAAGTAAGATTGATCAAATGTGTGCACCCTTGTGAAACCGTCCTCTCCGCCAGACGCGTAACTCTTGCCATCGGGGTGGAATGCCAAACTGTTGATCGGTCCGAAATGTCCCTTCACTCTGCCAAATTCCTCTTCAAACACCAAATGGAAGAATCTTGAATCAAACTTTCCGTGTCTCGTAGATGTAGTGGTTACCTCCATAGCATCCTGTCCTCCTCCTAACACGACATGATCTAGAATTGGACTAATAGCGGCTGAGTTGACGGGCCTTTCAGTTTGATATTCTTTCAATAATTCAAGAGAGCTCGAATCAAAGAGCTTGGCGGAATGATCTTTACTGCCTGTCACAAACATCGTATTATCTCGTGACATTTGCATATCGTTAATACTTCCTTGGTGTTCTTTGATAGTTTGAACTTTTTTGCCAGTCCTCAAATCCCACTGACCAATTTCACCATTTTCGTGGCCGGTAATGAGCACTTCGTCGAGAGAGCCCCAGAGAATCGACGAAACTTTCGAATCGTTCACTTCCCATTTTAGAATCGGTGACTGACTCTGTGTGGACTCGTCAACGTTGCGCGTGTCGATGATGAATACCTCGCACGGCTTTTTCATGGCTTTGTCGGTGGAATACGCGGCCTGGTTGGCGCTGTAACTGAACGCGCAAGTACGCACTGAGGAGTTTGTTGCGATCATGCCGATTTCTTTGCCAGTTTCGCAATCCCACAGCCTACAGGAGCTGTCACCGGCTCCGGTTATCACGATTGTGGAATGCCAGTTGACATCGATGCACCATACGACACCGCTGTGGCCATTGAAGGTTCCTAACCGCTCGCCGTTCAATGACCACCATACATTGGGCTGTGAATCCTTAGCGGCTGAAAACAACAAATCGCCTTCACGATTATACTTTATCTGGGTTATAGCACGCTCGTGCCCCTGTAACATTAACGGCTTCATAGCTCAAATTAATATTACTTTAATCACTAAAAAACGTGGCGCACGCCAAAAGTATGTAAATCGTGAATCGTAATGTCACCATAGACAATAAAAGAGCAAAATGCTGTCAGTATTCAACCATAGATAAAGTTATTGTTTTTGGTAAATAAGTAAAATTGTTGGTTTAAATACCTATAGTTAATTAATTAGGAATTTAAAGAAATTAATAATTCACATCCCTTCAATTTAAAGACATCGTTTTTACTCATTAATTATATTCTTCATTAACATCAAAATAGTGATAAATAATATAATTCCTAGAGAGCTGATCCACTTTTGAGTAAGTCTGTGGTTTTCTAACGTGCCCCACTTTCTCACTCTCACATGAAATTGAAAAACAACGGAATTTGAGTCACAGAAGAATATTTAGTTACCCATTTTCTTGATCATACCCTTGTGTCTGAAGATCGTGACCACCTTGAAATCCAGCCATCTCCAGAGGGACCAAGACTCTTCACCAGTCTCGGTCTGTATTTCTTTCAGAGTGAAGGCTGCCTCTAATAAGCTGTTTTACTCGTTCGTCCTAGCGTGCCAACGCTCTTCCTCTGCTTCGTCTTCTCTAGAGGCTATTCAAAACCACCAGTCTCTCCAAATAATCTGGTACCTATGCACCGAATAATATCTCCATAATACTACAAAATGCTAAAGTATATAAGTAATTGATAAATTGGTTTATCCTGTGTTCTGTCTAAGACAGGGGGGGGAAACTGCGGCCCGCGGGCCGCATGTGGCCCGTCGTGTATTTTTTTGCGGCCCGATATCATTAATTGTACTTTTGATAACGAATAACTTTTTTATATATTTTTAAAAAAATATTGACAATAGATTAAAATTTGTTTAGCAATACTACGCGATCCATTTTCAATAGATATTGATAGTGTACCGACAGAGCTATAACTTGAGATTATTGATCTGCAGTGTGAGACTGATTTAAGAGAATTGCATCGCCGTGAAGAAATCTCCAAATTTTACAATGCCCTTAATTCAAAAAAAATTGACCAACGTAAAGATTATGCAAGAAAAATGTTCGTTATTTTTGGATCAACCTATATATTATGTGAACAAACATTTTGGATCATGAACCTCAATAAAAATTCTTTACGATCAAATATCTCCGATGCCCATTTACAAGCAGTTTTGAGAATATCAACTACAAAATTAACACCTGAATTTAAAAAAATGTTTAAAAATGTACAACAATTTCATTTTTCTCATTAATTTCTTTGTAATGTTTATTTTTCGTGATAATAAATAGTGTATATCTAAAAATGGTATTTTACTTGCGGCCCGCCGCTCATTTTGAATTCTTGAATTTGGCCCTCCATCCAAAAAGTTTGCCTCCCCCTGGTCTAAGAAATAAGTACCTACCTACGAAACATTTTGGCGCCAACGCTACATTTCAACGGCATCAATGTTACTTTCCGCTCCCACGGGGTCCATGCAGTGTTGCCAACCGTACTATAATTATAGTATTTGTACTATAATTTTGGTCCGCGTACTATGTACGATATAAAATAGGTATAGTACGCCCAAAATACTATAATTTTGAAAATCGTACTATAATTTTATATAAAAGTACTATAATTCTGCATTTGCCATTTCGCAATCGAGTGGTCTTCGAAAATTTGGAAATCTGCGGCCCGCGGCGAAATATTTTTCCCAAAAAAAACAAGCCGACCATGAAAATTTGGGAACGTGCGGCCCGCGGCGAAATATTTTTCCTAAAAAAAACAAGCCGACCATGAAAATTTGGGAACGTGCGCGGCCCGCGGCGAAATATTTTTCCTAAAAAAAACAAGCCGACTATGAAAAATCGGGAAAATTTTCATTTTCAACAGATGACAACGCGTACTATATTTTATCTCCAAATACTATAATTTTGGAGGCTCTGTACTATAATTCCTCTTTCAAAATATGGCAGCACTGGGTCCATGACTCGACACCGCACATAAAGGCGAAGAACACTACCTACTACATAATTTTTCCATATTCCGGTATATTTTCGATGAATTTTTAACTGTCCATATATCTTGCAAGGACAGGTTGGTTGGACGGTCTTTAATCCATTTATTTACAAATTATTTAAAACAACTATTATATTATATTTTATAAACTATTGACTCGTCACGTTGTGGGTAGGTACCTATATAAAAATAGAGTACCTACCTAATGATTACAATAATAATAATTATTATAGCGTTGTTAAATAACTTTATGATTTCATTGGTATCGAATCGACATTTTAAACATTATTACTTACATATGAGGCGTCTAATAAAAAAAAGTACAAGACGTTTGGTCTCACATAATAATAATTATTATGAGACGCTTCATAGGTATTGTAAAATAAAATTGATACCTACCTAGGTACATAGTTTGGTAAAAAGTATGCAAATGGTCACTAGTATAATTTTAGCAATGAAATATGAATTTCCATTTACCAATGATTTTATTAAAATGTAAACACCAAATATCCGATTTGTGTATTGTTGTCTCTATCGAAAGCTACGCGAGAGAAAGAAACAGATGGCGTTTGCCCTACCTATGTACGTTTAGTCGAGCGGAGATTTGCGAAGTTTAACGGAAGTAGTCGAAGTATTTCAATGTCCCGTTTCTTTCGTCCTTGTTTGGTGCGGGATTAAAAAGTGTTGTGGTTACGGATATTAATGCTTTACTGTGATTATTGTGAAGAAAACTCATCAAAGGTAAACTTTCCAGAAATTATTAATTTTATATGCTCACAACTTAAAAATTAACAACGATTCTATTCCCATTGATGAAATCTAAAATGGCGTCGGTTTGTGAAAAATCCACGATGTAAATAATGGGTTTCAAACTACTTTCTTAAATTACCTGAAAATGTGATGTAGGATTAGAATTTTACTGTTTAACAACCAGGCCTTTGTGTCTTATCGTTTATAATATTAGTGAATATACTAGTGGAGTGATAAATGATACAAAAATACGAGGATGATCTTTGCTGTAAAAATAATGTTCTTCTAGTCTAGTTGTTTATGTGTACGCTTGTGTGTAGGCACTCTATGCATGTATAAGCGGTCGTAGTATAGAGATCGGGCGAAAGTATGCTTTATTCTGTATTCTTGTGGTATCAAAATGGTCTGCCCACTATTCCTTACACACACTTGCTAGCTTTCGCCCGTAATACGATCCACTTTCATATTTTAATAAAAATCCTCCCAAAAATTACGTTTAGTAATTCGTATAGTGTCAATACAACCTTAAAATCTTGGAATTCCATTGATATTTTCCTGAATTGAAATAAATGTTGGTGAATAGCTAAATTGAAAACGGTCTTTTGACAGTATACACATCGGCGACCTTGTCTATGCCCGATCTACTTTTTCGATCCTTGCATTTTGAAGGAATTCATTTAATTTCTTTCACTAGTTACATTTTCGCAGGATTTTGCCTTCTAGAGATAGTGTTCCGCAATATGTAATAGGTAGTAATAATGTAATCGCGTTCGTTGAATTTTATCTGGTTGCTCAATTCATGAAACACCTATTATTAAAATCATACCAAATTACAGTTCGCATTACTTATCTGTATCTGATAAAAAATTACCTCATCGCGTATTTTTATTTACCTACCTATTATATTTTTTTACCTACATTAATGTAGGCATAGTCGATAATACGGACAGTAATATAAAACGAATTCGAGTTTAAACCAAAGATGTTAATGATATCTTGTATTGGGAAATCTATAAATAAAATCTATTCCCTGATTTTGGATCTCATATTCCACATTCTGTGCACGTTTTAAACAACGTGATTCAATCCGATCCATTTTTTTTCGATTTATTTTTCTATCGGCGACAAATTTTCGTATAGGTAATGATAGTAAAAACAATGATCAAAAATTAACACGCCAAACAATATTTATTCATCATTACGATAATGAATCTTTGTCTTGTATTATTTATAGTTGTCAAATAGTTTTGTTTTCGTAATTTTATTAACATAACTAGGTATCTATCTACCTACCTATGTATTTATTTTCCCGATTGTCTTGATTTTATTTTTTGTACGTAGGTACGTATACTCAAACCTACCTGTGATAAAACATTTTGCTGCTACCACGTCCGTATTTGAAATTTTATACATGGTGCCGCCTTCCTCTGTCTTTTATGAGGTAGGAACTATTCTATTTTGTTTACGAACTGCTTATTTTACTTCAATAATTAAACATTCCACACTGACAAATAATGCTTTAAGGCAGTTTTTCGTATTATTTAATAATATCAAATGTCTCATAATTTTGCATAGGTAATTAAAATACTATGTAATGTGGTAGGTACCTACGTATAGGAGGTTTTTTGACAATGTTAGCGAATATTAATGTATAAATTTGATATTTCATTTGTCTAAATAAATTCAATACTATTTGATTGAACTGTATTCTTTGTGATTTGTGTCGTTGCAGATTCAAATTCGTAGATTTTAAGTCATATCTTGCAGTTTGTGTAGGTATTGCAAAAAACTGCAAGACAAAGATTTTATGCCGGCAATTTGAACGGATTTGAATATTGTTGGACATGTTTTTTTTTTTATTCAAAATGTCTCGCAAAAAACGGCGCCGGCCAGGTTTTGGTACCCTACATTTACGCAATTACGTAATGTTTATATTGTGGCTTTTTACCGGAGCATTTAATTACACAATTGAACCGGTGACTTAGATTCGGTTTAAATTCGGCGTCGGCCGTCCATACCACAATCACGACGCCATATTGGACGAGTTCAAAGCATAGGATACTTCGCAGTCGGGTGGTGGGAGGGGGGGGGGGGGGTCGTGTGGGTGGGAAAGGCAAAACCAAAGGCACACTACACTACGTCGAAATGGAACGTTTCGTAGGATGTACGCCTCGAGCGATTTTATTGTTGCTCGATACGCAACCATAGTTTCTCTAATGTTAACCTGTTTGCCGCTATCCTGTTTTTTTTATTCACACGAACGAAACGCCTATATGCCAACGAGTTTGGCTGAAGTAAACCCTATGGAATTTTAGTGTTAAACACAAGATGTCGTTTCCGGATCTTTTTTAGTGTGTTGTATTAAGGCTTAATTACACCGGCAGGCTTGCAGACCCAACCTGATCCAACGATCGTGAGTGATTCAGCTACCAACTAGATCGTGTTGACGTTTGATTTGATTGGTTAACAATAAAAAGATCTGTTGGTCATCTAGGCGGCAACACTAAACAGTCTTCTCTCATTATGTTGTTGGTACCTACTTAAATACCAATTGGAGATCACATATAGACAAGTAGCGAATAATTGCTGATTGTATTAACTGAGATATAATTTTTATTTTGTATTGTAATTGTCGATTAAAATAATGAACAAAATCAGCCACCCTTAATTTCATTATGTAAACGTCAATTTTGTGTTATGTCGAGCACAAGATAAGACACGCACGTGCGGTCAATTTTGGAAGCTCAAGGTTAATTCGGATATTTTCGTACGTTCTCGGTAATCTTCGATACGATCGTGCCCAAAAATGTGAATTGTTCTAATTCGCTCCCGACTCCAGGGACGACTCAAGTGTGACTTCACGGTCGAGGGCGTAATTTGAGCTTATAAGCTACTACCGCTAGATCTGCACCTAGGTACAGGTTTGTGGGTGGATGGCGCACGACTCCGTGCTTGGGCTTGGTAGGGACGACAGGAATGCATCCACCAACGGAAAGTAAACTAACACTAAATCACTTGACTCCCCAGCAATGTTCCCTCTAAGGTGTGCGCGCGCACACCCACCAAAATTTGTCCGCACACATGTTTTCATCCCTCGCACAGTTTTCGCACAAAAATATTGTAAAATAAAGTTTCCTTTGCCAGATTTTAGTTTTGCTCGAATGCACGAAACCGTCACACATCACAAACCTGTACCACATAACACATATACCTTAAAAATATCAGTTTTAAAGAAAAATTGTATGTGTGTCTGTGGGGGGTGTAAATTTACCGCACCGGGTGACACCAACCCTAGTTACGCCACTGCTCGGATGCGTTGATGATCCGCACACACAATAAAAAATTAGAGGGAACGTTGCTCCCCAGGTCTTCGACTTTTAGTTTTTGACTGGCCACATTCCGTTGGCGGACATGGACGATGATTTTGGTAATATCTTCAGTCTGTCGCTGCCCTAAACAGAAATGGAGTGCTGAGATCAAACAAGACTTGAGATTCTTAACCCTTCTGGCAGGGAATCGCGTACAGGATTTTTTCTCTTGAGTAATAAGATGGATATGTTGATATCCCAAAGTATACCAACTTTCTTCATTGTGCCTCTCTTTTTTTTTGTATTTTTCATCATCGCCATGAGCACGAGGTAAATTTGTCCATCCATTTAACCGTACGGAGTAGCTCTGTCAGCTTGGTCCAAAAGAATCCCACATTTGACGAATCTCAGTATGAGTATTTCACAAATATGTCATTTGAAATGGAATAGCTACACCGAGCTGTCCAACCATCAGTTGAGTTGAGTCAATCGGCTATTTCATCAATATGTGAAATATTATTCAGCCTCGAAGATGTTTTTCTCATATAGGTATGGCCTACCGAAGTAACTCGTGTAAGTAAGTGAGATATCCCGAGTTCTAGGCTAGCTCAGAACTGTGTCGAACTCAGGATTCACAAAAATTAATTAAATAAAAGTCCTTGTTTTTTTGGTAAGCACGTGGCTTTGTATTTTTCTATGATTATTTTTTTTTTTACAAGAAAGAAACTTATGTTAAACAGTGACATAGATATTTATTATTATCGTTTCTATAGTTCCTTAATTAACTATATCACTTATATTATAGTTATTAATGGCCGACATTAGTTTTATTTTTGGCGTCCACGTCCGTTCGTGATTACGTATTTTTTTCGACTGCCTTTAAATAAAAAAAAAAACTCTCACGTGACAAGTTAGTGAGTGATACAGTCGCTACAAAAGACTTACATGCTAACTCTCTTTCACGCTTACATCTCTTACATCCATCTCTTTTAAACTCAAAAAGCAAAATCTTACATAAAATTACAAACTATTCCTTTTTATCCAGATAGCCAAGCTATACGTCATAAGCCTTTCATATTCTGTTAATTGACTATGTGACCAAGCTGCACGCTTAGGCCTACAAAACTTTATTCCGCTCCCCATTGAAGACGGGAAGACCAGGAGTATGTCATAAGGTATTGGTAAACTCTTCCTGGGATGCTCCCAGCACAACTTTGCGACGCGTTTCTCGGTTTGTTTCGCCACAGTATACGTCCGAACGGCCAATGACTAATTGATTACAAGAACCATCAATTCCGCTTCCCACTATTATGAAGTATGGTTTAATTTTAATATCTGTATACGAAAGGAAAAGGGCGATTCCGCCTGAGTCTCAAACATTGAAAATTAATTAAATATTGCCATAATGCATAATTATTGAGGAAAAGCAGGACACATCTGAATTACTAAATTTCATACAGAAGCTTATGAGTTACATACCTATTCGTTTCCTTGAAAAATAATGATTATAGGCTTATCTCCCTTTTCAGTAGTCACAAAAAAAAATTTGTCTTCTTTCTTTAGATTTCGTTACTATATTCGCCCAATAACGTTTACATGCCTTGGATTGAGTTAAGTATATCTATTAATATACTTTACAGTATTTATCGTTGTGCAGTAAAACAAAATGTTCCTTATTTAGTAAAACAATCGGCGCCAAATTTAAAAAATGCTCAGCTCTATTTTATTGTATCCCAAAGTCGTCGTACTCGAGTATCATATTATTTTGTCTATGGTGGAAACGGGTCTCTGGGAATTCGCCGGCGCGCATGCGGGGCAGTTAAAAGGTTAACATTGTCAAGATTATAATATACTATAACTGCCTTCATTGTATCTATTGCACGGTCGCTTCTTTTACCATACAATACTTACTTTTTATGCAAAGAAAGCTCGCCGCCCTGCATCGCTGATCCCAACGGGGTATCAGAACCATATTCCAGTTTTTACAATGGCGTTCCCACTATGTATTATAGTCGAGAGTTGTTGGTCCACTTTTGGAAAATGACGCTTGAAGAGATGCGATAAATAAACAAGTCATGGTGTGTAGATCGTGTGCTTTTCTCAAATGCTATAATAACAATGCATGTTACATTTCCCTCATAATCAGTAATTTGTAATTAGGTCGATACCAGTAGCGAAGACTCCATACTAGGCGATTATTTAAAGCCTAACTTACTTCCCAGAGGCCTTGGTGGGTTGATGATGATAATGGAGTTGTAAAAAGATAGGGTATATAATAACACCGATTTTGATAAATATAGCAATTCATTATGACCAAGCGGAGTAAAATTAGGTTGGGATAACCTTCATCCAGCAGTGGATTGATCCTGGTTGATGATAATGATGACTATATCCATCGGTTACTTAATAAAGCGAGTATTAATTAAATATAATCAGGATTACGAATATTTCACATATTTGAATATATTTCAAGGCGTCATAAACCACTTCACTGCGTGCCAGAAACAATAATAATTATTAACCCAAAATAATAACAATCCACACTTAAACAGTGATCGATGTTATTACAATTTACTTTATATAAACTTCTGAATCTTTCTTAATTTTCCAAAGTGCAGTGGTATTTTCATACAAATATTACATTTATTATAATATTATACCAATAATTTCTTACTATTCATAGCTGTCGCTAGTTTCTTGCGTTGCAATTTACGTACGGATTAAATGTCAAATCGATTCGCAATGTGTTAAGCAATTATTAATTCTCGTTTTGGCGTGGCCAATTCAAGTCGTGGCGAACGTTGAATTATCGTTTAGCACTGAGTTTTCGCCGCTGGCGGACGATTACTATTTTACCAAGCAATGGAATACACCTAACCCGAAATTTGACAGTTGAAACAGGCGACATATCAAAAAAGGGATGCCTGCATCCGGCAATTGACTGATCGTACGAATACATGATTTATGACGTCATAGCTTGTACAAGTAGGTACATACTGATTCAAATTTTCAACTACAGTTTTTACGGATGTGTATTGCATCAATCATTTGACAGCTTGGGTGTCGGAATTAATACTAATTTAGGTAGGTGTACTCTCTTATCACAATAGGGATAGGGATCCCGTACATTGGCAGATGTAGTATTTTCTAATAGTCAACTGGAAAGCTGCGGCCTTTTATCTGACCTTTTTTTTACCTTCGCTCAATCGCCAAAACTTTAACAAGTGTACATATCTGGAAAATGAATGTAATTCTACCATTACACCGTACCTATCTCATTTTTAGGAGCATCCAGGAGACAAGACGCCATCATTGTGGTATCGCTTTTTGCAATGAAGGTTGAGCTTCTACGATTAGTCGTGGCGTTCAGGTGATTTCGGAAACAGAGGATCTTTCGGCCAACACCGGTCGATTTTATCACTGTTGAATAAAGATACATTATAGTGCGGGTAGGGGAGACAGACTGACTTAAATATTTTTTTCGTGACTCGCTCATCAGATAGGGTAGACTGATCTCATTCCGTGATACTAAGGCTTCTTAGGGTTTTTCAATAAGAAAAATGTAGTTTTTTTAAACATCTTTGGTACCCAACATTTATGATGTTATGAAAATATATTATTGACATAAATAAGAATTAAGTTTCAAAATTTGAAACAAAATTCAGTTATTGAGATGTGAAAATTGTGGCAAATGTAGAGCTTACTCTGTGATGGTATGGCCCTAATTGCGTGATGGGAAATTTGTCGAGTTTTAACAAAAAACATGGAAACATTAAAATAATTTCAATAAAACAATATTAAAATATGTTGAAACTCTTAACGAAGAAAATTATGTTAAATAATATGTATTATAGTTTTTGATGGCTGAAATGAAAAAAAAAAATATTTTTATTACAAATTTTCATGAAAAACTCGCTATTTTCGATTTTTTTTAAATAGTGACTGACAATGTTTTTTTTCCGACCATGTCCGATCCTAATATGATCATATGGGCCTCCACAGAGGAGAGGTTTGTATTAACAGATTTTGTTTTTTACGAGAAATGGATGTCAGCCACTTGCTCAACCTATTAAGTCCATACCCTGACTCATACGCAAATTGAAAAACAATATGTGTACTTGCCAGACCCAGGATTCGAACCTGAGACCCACGGCGTGATAGTCCAACGCTTAAGCCGCGCACTATTTATCGCGGATATTAACAGCCTACCTCCACCCTTCGCTGCTGGTATCTTGTGTATAATAATCAATACTTTTTTGCTACCCGATAAGTAGAGGGAAAGATGTTAAAAAATACTACATTATCTACAAAACATTTGAATGCAACTGTTGCTGAAAACATTTACACCATAAATAATTTTCGTTATAAGTTACTTACCAACCGACTACGATGATAAATGAACAGTCGCTATCTTATCTGTTCAAATATTCAAAGCGTCGCGTTTACTTATTTTTCACTAAAATAAACACAATATCTAATCACAGCTTACCTAGGTATAAAAAAAGTATGTTCACCTCTATCAAGATACTCTTCTTGGAATAAAACCGTTTGCCTGACATACTGGCACAGGCGAGACTGATAAGACGCGGCGGGCTCCGTTCAGTTTCTCCGCAATTTTGCGAGCCGGTTGACAAATAAACATTATCCAGGTAACACAAAAATAATGAAAAATGGGTTGCCTTCTGGGTGGGGTGAGGCTGCAAGATTAATTTAATTTTCGACCGGAAGTTAAAGTTTAAGAATATTAATACTATATCATAGTATTATGCATTGGAGTTTGTCACGTGAACGGAATGCGTATTTAAGTACATATTATTTGAGAAGAATCAGGCGGGATTTCTTGTGTTTTATGGTCAGTCGTAAATCAAAACTGGCTTCAAAGTTTTCGTCCACGGCGGCTGGCTTTCGCGTATCTATCTTATTAATCTGTTCTGTGATTATATCGGAAATATTTATACATATTCATATAATCGGCGATGACATTGTTTTGTTACATAATGAAGGCCATGATATTTAAAATTGTATTTTTTCGTTTTTTTCGTTGTCCAACTTTTTCGGACTATTGCTCCGAGTGTATACTTTGGTATATTTCATCAGCACCCCGAGATTGTTAGCCAAAATTATTATACAAGCAGTATGTATCTATAACCACTTTAAAACACACCCTTGACACATACTGGTAAAAATTCATTCGAGTGCGATGTTGGTTCTTATTCAAGCAAAAGGTTTGAGTAGGTATTTACGCGATGTTTTGTTCTTTTCACGAACGAACGTCGCATGATTCTCGATGACCCCAGAACCTAGAATGATTCATACAGGTTAAAGGTGAACGGATAGTTTCCTATTATTTACCCTATTTTGAGCAGCATAGTGCCCCACCGTCTTTCAATACCTTCACACCTACAATATTATTTATATCGTATATCGAGACGTATTCCAAATCGGCGACAGCGGTAACTTCGACGATGTCCATCGGATGCGATGAGGGAGTGGAACTGAAGACAGTAGCACTCGGGAAAAGTCTCGTCGTGAATCCAGAGCTGGTGCGTTTTTACCAAGATATTTTGTCCTACCTAATGTCGGGCCTAGAGTTGGGTATTTCCCGAGAAAATCTCAAGATTCGGGATTTCCCGAAATGTTAAAAATTTCAATTCTCGAGATTCGGGATGGAGAATCTAGAAAAAAATCTTGAGAATTCCCGTCGGGAAATTCCCGAAACCCAACTCTAGTCGGGCCACATTTCGGTTCCTCGACGTTCTCAAAGCCATAATAGGTAGGTACTTATTCAAATCGCAGCTCTACTCATCAGTTCATTTCTGGACTCTCTCTACCAACCTTCACGTTACGTTGTCCAACAAATATCAAAACCTTGTTTATGGTCCTCAAGGTTCACTACCCCTAGTTTATGTAACACGCTTCTATCATATTTTTTTTTCTGGACACCTCCCAAGTAGATAGCATAACGCCGCGCACTTTTTGCGTGAAGTATGTACCTACCCATTAGAATAGTTGGCCACCTCGAAGAGAAGTGAAGCTTAATTCATTTTTGTGAATTTATTAGTAACCGTAGCATATTTTCTCGAAAATACTGTTCATCATCAGCTACTTTGCCAACTAACCTATTTTCTCGTGTCGAGCCTTCCCCAAAATCATTCCAATACGATACAACTTATTAATTATTATTGTATGGGTAGATGAAGCCAGACTTTTTCGACGTGTCGCTCCAGAAGTTGACGTAGGCAACGCCATTTTCCTCGTCTTGTAGGATCTCGTCGAAATTGCAGCTTACTGGGCAAGCCTTGCATGAAAATAGGTGCTCCATGCTTTGCATTTCACCGCACTCGCAGGTTTGGTTATCGGATAACACCCATTTCACCATGTTGTCATTTCACCATGTTGTCTTGGGTGCGCCCTACCATGGTTCTTAGGAAGCCAGGCTATATTATGAATGTGGAAATGGCTAATAAGATTAATTAAAATAACTGCAAGTATTTTCGAATTGCATATCACATTCTTGCAAACTTCACAATTGCTAAAGCATCCGCATCTGTGAAAAACCTCAAGTATCTCAATATAATTTTAGATTCATCCCGACAGACTTTTCTATCAATTATTAAATTTGCAGCTGTGACAATATAAACACTGAAGCCTTCATTTGACATGAATAGTTTAATTAATTGCGAATTGTTTTATATTACTACATACATTGGCCATTTGAAACACGAACCATTGTCGGCTTATAATGTAGGTAGGTACATAATTTAACTGTGTCTGAAAGAAGTCTTAATCTATCCACTGCTGGATGGAGGCTTGTCCAAGCTGATTCCACTCTCAGTCTTGTTCTCAGTTAACACAATCTATTTCGTCGGCCTCTTGAGTCTTCCTTTTGAACGTTTTCTACCTCTTGGGAACCACTGTATGATTGTATATTTTGTATCAGTTGACAATGTTCCATTGAAGCAGATGAATCCGGTACTGATTATTATTAAACAAGTACCTATGTACTACAATATTATATTGTTTTATTGTCGTTTAAGTAAATAAAAGACACGCATACTAGTTATTATTGAGGCGTTCGAAGTCGAACAGGCACAGGTGAGGCGAGGTCGGGAAGAGGCAGCGCCTGAATTTGCGCGCTTTAAAACGGAATTATGGGTCAAGGTCGCCGTAATAATATTTCGTAGGGGAGCGAAGTCGTGTGCACCCCCTTCCCAAATTGGGTCACGATCACGCGCTCCCACCCGTCCATCGTCCTAGATGGCGTGCCCCGTTTTCGACTAGCTCCCCGGACAAAATTCCAACAAACGCCGACGGATTGTTATCAGACCGTCACATACGATTTCGGCTTTAAAATGGGCTGGTTTATTTGCGTATTGTTAAAGGAAACAAGCTATTTTTTAAAACTTAACTAACACAAAAGCCTTGCTTTAAGTTCGTCAGTTTAGAGAGGATTCGATAAAAAAATCGATGAAATTAATAAGAATACCCTGTGCAGCTGCATCCCATGTTCTATTTTTTTCCTGTGTTGTACCCATGGCCCCCACATCCTGAAGCGGGCCCCCTACCTATCGCCAAGGTTAAAGGCAGTGTGATGTTCTACAATAGTGTTCCCCAAATGGTATTCCGTGTATTTAAGCGATTTTCTTTATTTCTAAATAGATTCCCTTGAATTATTGAGTTTTTGGCACTCGGTATCATATTATGAAACACTTTGAACCCCTCTTGTGGTAGCCAAGCAACATTCGACTCTTCGATATTGGAATAGCCATTTTTATTATTCAGGAAACACTACAATTTATAATATAATATGATAGTAGACAAGAATTATCATGTAGTTATAGGTATCAATCATCATATTGCCTCCAAGCTGGAGCCCTGTCAGTCCCCCCCCCCTTTGTGGGGGCCATGGTTGTACCACACCTATTATACACCCCCTGTCGAAAAGTCATTACCACAGTTTGGAATCCAGTTATCCCGCTCAATTTCTTGATCCCGTAATTCTGGAATTGAAAATGTTGTAATCCCGAGATTAGTTTGTATACGATTTTTGAGAAAATACACGTTTTTGGCCAAGCAAATTAGTGTTCTATAAATATTAAAATCTCTGTAAAATTCCAGTAATCTCCTAGCTTTCCTTGAGATTGTGGGATTGGAAACATGTTTGTTTACAATACCTCAAAGTAAACAAATGTGCACAGCTACATTGGTTTTTTCCTAATCCCGGAATTGAAGAATATGTCCGGTTAATTATATTAATTTTCGGTCCTAAGCTGAGCATATGGGCCTCCAGGATTAAGGTTATATTAACAGCCTTTTAATGACGAATGGTTGTTCGCAATTCTCCCACACAATAATCGGATCTTTGGTCTCTGGATCAAACACATTCACAACATGTATTTTTTTGCCATAAACAGCGAATCCGCTCCACGGGTAAGAGAGAGATAACTACCTACCATACATCGATAATAACGTTATCTCTTCGAAATAATTTTAGCAAAAATCAACAAAATACGTGTTTTTATATTACTTACGTTATTTAATTACCATGTAATGATATATGGATATAATAGGTATAATAAATGGTGATAGTTTTCATTTCTTTTACATGAAAAACTACAGTCCTCGAGCCTGCATAACTTTTTATTTCTCTTTATCGACGTATTGTAAAATTAGCAATAATGGTTCAAGAAATAATCAAAGTCTGGAAAAAACTTTTTCATTTATAATACATGACAATATTTGTATGTATTCAGTACACATTTCGTATGGTATTGCGAGTTTCACTGATTTTTAGCTACTGAGATAATGTGGCGTTGATTTTTCAATAATTTTAACCATTTCCGTTGGTATCCATGAATGTTCGTTAAATTATTATGCTCACATGCGTTTATTATTTTATTAAAACCGCAAATGAACCGTGTGGAAATTATAATGCAGTCGTGTATAAAGACAACCAAAGAGTTTGCACTAATAAAGAGTGAGTCCAACCAGTTACAACATTTATACAGCAATTTCAATTATTGAAATACGTTTTTTAGTGTGGATGAATTGGTACCCATAACCATTGAATATTTGAAAATAAAGTGTATGTAGCAGGATGATGTTGACGCTCTTGCTTTTTTGTTACTTAAGCTTCAATTACATTGAGCTTCTTTACGAGCTGTTTGTTGGCGAATTTATAATCTGCCTGTAAAGTCGCCCAGTGTAATCATCGAACATGTTAGCTTTTGTTAGCTAACAAACAGCTCGTAAAGAAGCTCAATGTAATTGACGCTTTAGGTACGTTTCGTTATTTGCGTTAAACCTTCTTTCAGGCTTGTAACACTTATGAAAGGCTTTTCTGTTTCGATGCGCTCCATTGCAAATAATAAGGGCGCCATCTTCACTGAATAAGGCTTTTATTCAATATCTCTGTTGCGCCCCGTATGCACGTGGCCGCAAAGAAACAGAAGAGTAATACGCTAGAGCTAGAGGAAGCATTTGTCCAACAGTAGATGGACCCCGGTTGATGATAATATTGTTTGTGAACAAAATCAACTATTTTTGAACATTTATTCCAATAAAAGAACAAGTTGCACGATCACATTAGTCAGGGCGTGACACGAAAATGTAAACTTCGCCAATGCCCATACTTCGAATGCAATAGTATGGTAAATTGTTTGTACAACATGATAAATCTTGCATATTTCAATACATAGTAATAATTTGAACGAAATATGCAATCGAAAATCTTCATTTATTGCGAATATTGCATTCGAAGATAATCAATAACTAACACTACCATCGTAATGCGCAATTAAATGCCACGGCCTGAATATAGATACGATTATGTATCTATTTCCAAGATGATAATATTATACTTTCAAAATAGTCAATTACTCATCACTACATCATTAGTTGCATGTTTGCACTGGGGGATCCATATTGAATATTGCACAATTTATGCTACACGATGATGATTCACATTCACCTTGGTTGAGTTGTTCACATTTGATTTTTTAATGGCACATGAAAAATATGCTAATTATGTTCAAAATTAAAAATAAATGTCTAAGTAGGAACTAACATTTCAAAAAAAAACTCATAATTTATTAACACTCTTTCATGATAACGAAGATCGAAGAAAACCGTAGGTATTGTTTCACAACTGATCAATAATCAGTCATTCAAGTTAAAGATGAACGTGTCCGGAAACTTGTACGTATGCAGTTCGCCGTATCACACTGTGAAACGTTGTATCGGAAATATTATATGGCCGTATATTAATGACCGTCCAACCTCTTTGGGTCGTATAGTACTGACATAAAATTCATGTGTAAATAAAACACCGTTCTTGTCGGTTTACACTTTACAGGAAGCCAGCAGCAAACAAATTTTGAAAATAGCCGGTATACTGGATTAATTGTTAGGTTAGGTTTTCATTCTTGAATTCATGAATTTGGTTCATATTGAATCTAATAAAATTGGAGACCGTATAGTATACGGTTATCTCTTTCCGATAAGAAAGCTGACGGCGAACTGTGCCACGGTGAAATGTTTTACGTACAATTTACATGTAATCAAAGATGAATGAATGTACGAAATTTGGTCATCACACTACGTTAATATTGCATGTTAATTTTAAAGCAATTCTGGTCTACTAGTCTAGAAACTCAAGAAATTGAAGAGAAAATACCAGTTGCGTGTATGTATAATAGTTTTACTGACTTAGGGTTATAGTTTCTACTACCCTTGAACGACCCCCTGTACCCGCTGTCCATTGACCAGTGTCACATTCAAAACAAATAGTTCCGAATGAATGTCATCCCAATTTTAGCTCGTAAATGCGATTTATTAGGATTGCTTTAATTTAGTTGGAAGATTGAATCCAAATATAATACTTATATTATACGACGAGGCAGTAGAATTCCAGGCGCTCGTGCTGATTCTCGAAGAGTGGCCAGAGCTAGACGCATTTTCGTTATCATAGATTCTAGTTAAAAAATAAGTATCTTACAAGTTGTTACGGGGCGACGAATTTGCTGGTGGAAGACCATAATTGAGGCGATAAGGGCTAAAACGAATACAAGTGCAGACGTCATCAAGTTGAGTATTACCTATAATATGTCCTATGCCATTATAAATTCAACATACAAATTCTTTTTAAACAACCATGAGATTTATCATGTTTTTAGCGTTGGGCCAAAACGTTCAAATGACATACGTTGCTAGGAAATTTATAACATTTAACGCAGGTACCTAATTAATGTAATCCAATGTTTGGACTAAAATGCTTGTACATTTTCTTATAAAGCAGTTGCATTTTTGTGTTTGAATCCTTCATGTATGTATAAATATGTGGTGATGCGAAAACTGTTCCTAACTCGGCGCCTCGGTTAATTTTAAGTAATTTATTAAATTAAATTGTATAATATCCACTATGCAAACTTCAATACCTACTCACTTCACGTGTGATAATTTTTTTTATAATGATGAATTAATTAAATAAGTCGTTTCTTCCGGTCGCATCGCATAGCTATTATCGAAGTATAAAATAATAATAAATATAATATTTTTTAAGCTCGACCACAAAATTTCTTTTCTCTAAAATTATTTGCTTTACCGCAAAATTTTATCGGTGATAAGAACACTAATAATATGCCACTATTATCGTAATACAAACAGTTATTTTATATTGTTTATAATGTAATATAATATTATGTATATACATAATAATATTATCAATGTTTTTATCATCAGCAACTTACCCGATTTGGTTTTATCAAGCTTCTTACCTGGGAATGGAAATTACATTTTAAAAAACATTGGGTTTATATTTTAAATTGAAACTAGAATGAAGTGCTTCTTTTAGATTCAGTCAGTGCTGCCAATGTTGCCTAGTTAAGTGCTTCTAACTTGACAATATTTATATCTTTTCACATACTTTGCCTAATGGCTGAGGATCCTGATCAGTGAAATTACAAGTGTTGCCAACAATCTCCCTCCACGTGGAGATATCCTGCATTGATCTCGTTGGTTCACTTTATTGATGGGTGCACTCGTAACATCCTCCATTCGACGCCAGAAGAGATCATTTTCTCCCCGGGCTGCTCGGATCTCTTCTTACCACGTGACCGAAGATAGCTCTTGCAGTTATCCGAGAGACGCCAAGCTCTTCCAGCAAAGAGGCATTCGTACACCTGGCCGTTCATGGAATCTGGAACATCCTTCGCCAGCGAAACATCTCGAACGCTCAATTCTCTTCCTATTGGATCTGAAAGCCCGAGTTGCAACACCGTATAGGAATATTTAAAATATTAGCGTTTAAGTCTTTTTGTAGTGGTTTTTGTGAAGCTGCGATTTTTTCATATCTTGGTGTGACGAGCATTTTTGCACATCAAATTCTTCGCCCAATTTCTTTTTCGCAGTTACCGGAGTCATTGAGGCTTGATCCAAGGTATATGAAATCGCTCACGCATTCCATTGGTCGATGCTTGGCAGAGCCACTTTCTAGCTCATTTATAATCAATACAGTTCCAAGATCATCATCAGTCTGAAACTATCCGTTGCTGGATGAAAGCTTCAAGTTGATTCCACGCTTATCATTCCCGTGTGGTACGATTTTTCGTCTATTTCTCCAATTAATTATAGATCGGTAATATAAATACATACTTTTTTTATGAGGGGCCACAATTGGTATTCCGAGTAAGGCCCCTGGCTGGTTAAATCCGTCGGGTAACCAAAGGTCTACCTTTCAGACACTGGATGACGTAAATTTGTCCAGCATTCCGTCTTGGAGCTATTTGTTTAGTCCAGTTATTTTCCTTTGAAGCGAACTCTATTACCCTTGTTTATTCCCTTATTCAATCATTCAGTTTTTGTCCATTTGCGTTTCTCCTCTCCACGTTACTTAATTTCTGCACCTCCGTTTTTCTGAAGGGCTCCTTTTTCGTCTTGTTCGCACGCTCTTGGTGACGATTACGGGGGAAGTAAGTGAACACTGCGGTTTACGCACACTATAATAAATGTCACGTTCGGAAAACATTGCTAATTAATAAGGTGGCCAAAACCATTTTGGTTTATAGTGACCATGGACGATTTAGATTCGTCGTAGAAATTTGTGTTTATTGTCTGTTATTTAATAGATGGAAACTTCCTGCAATTTATCAAAATTATCTCAGTAAGTACTGTTATGGAATTGAATTTTCATTTGAACGATCATTCTTCATATCTAGGAGCTTTTTCTTTTATTTCATTGACAGATTGAAGGTCGTAATATGTTGCTAAATGATGTCGAAGGCCGTCGATTTTGACAAATAATAATGGAGCTTTTCAATCATGCTCGATTTTACTATGCTCGTGCTTATATAGCTGGAATTAAAATAGGTACCTAGTAAATATTTAACGAGAGCCCATTATTTACATATTTTACACGAGTTAGTTGACATTTATGAATTAATTCATACTTTTATCACCGCTATAATAATATGTTGGTTTAATTTCGTTTCCTATTTTCTATAAGTCTATGGATATTAAACATTGTCAATAATTACGTCAACATTCAAATGTGAACTTGACCTACAGTAAAAATGTGACGTTTGTCAGATTCGGTAGGTACTAATTCAGTGTAGCCATCGACTCATTTTAATGTCTAGTCATCACACCAATAATTGCAATGAACTAAGCACACGGGTGGAAAGCTTCGATTAGTTGATGTCCTTATAATTTGCTCATTTCATCCCTCCATGACATTTAATTTTAAGTGTACTGCCTGCCTGTAAATATCGATTCCTACTTTATTGTAGTCCGTCGTACAAGATATTAATCTATGGTTTGTGGCTGTTCCAATCCGGCGGCGAATATTGAACCAGTGGCTGCTTATATAATAAATAATAATAAAAATATAAACAACGTGCGTTTCGTAAGGTCCGACCAAAACAGCGGAGTCGTTGATTTCAGTGAAGATAATAATACTTATTATTATCGTATTAAATCTTGTGGAAAAGTAGATTAATTATTGAGATGTTAGGTCTGTACTTAGTAGGTATCTCGCCTGAAATGTGTTTTGTTCATTCTGAATTAATTTGTTCTTTCGGTTTTACGATCGAATGGACAAATTGTTTTCCGTAAATGCCGCCAGCCAGCGTTATAAGAGGGGGTTGTTTACTAATTATACGACTTTTTTGTATAACATTTCGTACGCGTCGGAGCCCTAGAGTAGATTCTGGATATCTAGAACACCATAGGCACAAGTCGAATTGTCGTGTTTTGAAAAAAGGCATTTGGTATTTCTAATTAATGACTTGTGACTAAATATTATTATGTTATACCTATAATTATATTACTCAACAAAATATACCGGACATAGATTGTGGTACTTTTGGATATTGTGAAGTCCACGGCAAAACCTCTTATCAGGATTTTTGCCATGCGAACGCAAAGAGTGTAAAATACACGAAATTCATAATGAAAACTATTGTTTTTACCATATTAATATAAAATCATGTAACCTATAATTATATTACTCAACAAAATATACCGGACATAGATTGTGGTACTTTTGGATATTGTGAAGTCCACGGCAAAACCTCTTATCAGGATTTTTGCCATGCGAACGCAAAGAGTGTAAAATACACGAAATTCATAATGAAAACTATTGTTTTTACCATATTAATATAAAATCATGTAATTATGAATAATTATTGGTGATTGCATAGCAATATACTTACATCGCAGAACAGATCAATAAATAGATTTCCGATAGACTATATCCTAATACACTACATTTTGACGCAGGGTTTTGAATGTGTGGATGTCCTACGAAAATGAACCACGCATTATAGACGTGCAATAGTCTGTTGCAACCTTCAAATACACCAATATTGAATGAGCGTCAGTGCATAAAACGCGAGCAGTTGTCAGAACGAAATACAAGCGTATTCTTGTTTAACACATGACACATGTTTAAGTTTATCCCATATTCTTCCACATTCAGGCTCGGTTGCCTGTTTCTCCACACCCGTTAGGTATTTCAGTTCCCATTATTTCGGAGTTCTCTGACTTGCATATTAATTATGTACACGTACCCAACCAAACACAAAATACCTATCTCATTATTTTTCTGATGACGTCTTGACATGGACGCGACAATATCAAATAGTTGTCAGTGAAATATGTGAAAATATGCATCATCACTAGATTTTAGGTAAAATTTGCAATAACCGGTGAGAATGGGCTAAATATTATGCAAATGCATATAATCCGGTCTCTAGTTATCACTAATAACTATATCCGTGTGCGAAGGAAAAAGGGAGATCCGGAAATACTTCTAAAATCACTACTTTTCAGGAGAGCGGAAAGAGAATTGATTTTCGGATCACTTTGTAAGGGTAGTCCTATGTTTATGTATTCAACTCATCCCTTTTCTCATTTATTCTGGTTCATTTGGCATACTTACCTAATATTCAATTTAAGTCTTCTTGCCCCTTTTCGTATCCTGCAGATATTGCATATTTGACTAATACATTTTACAGCAATACTTAACACTTTTTAACTTGTGGCCGCAAGTGAACACCTTTTCCCAAACTGTACGCGTATCTCCAGGGGTACGTGGTTGACATCTTTTTCGTAAATACATACCTAGTTACATTACTGCGTACCTACGCATCGGCAGCTTTATCTTTCAATTGGCTGCTGAAAAAGTTTGAAAAGAAAGCTCTCGAATTTAGGACTTTGATGAGAAAAAAAAATTGGAAAATGGGATATATACCTACGCCGGTTAAGTCTGTAAAGGAGGGGTAGGTCCTCGGGAGTGGTAGGTCCTCGACTTCCATGTAAGATAAACATTGTTTAACCCATAGCTTACGGGCCGCACAAAATTGTGTGTTTGCTAATTACTTTTCAAATGCAAATTAATACGTTAATTACAAAATTAATTAAAAGGGCCCGTAAGCATTGTGTTAAGTTGCAATGCACGGTGTTTATGTCCTTAATCCTCACAATGTCTTATACAGCGTTGTATTGTGTCCGGATTTAGTCTAAATGATGTACTTGCAATATTATTTTAGGGTTGAAAATAACAAATTTCCCGATTTCGCAAAGTTAGTTTGACTGCCGGAACGTTCAGGCCTACGGAAAACTAATCAAATGAGTGTCTCAACACTCAACCCATTCGAGAGTCGTCCAGCAAACATTCTCGTGATTTGGACAGGTTTATCATTCGAGCTTTTGTCAATCACAAATTAATTCTGATTAAGGGGGGACATGCTCGTCGAAGGTCAAAATTGAGTTTTTATTGTATTTTCAAACCATGATCCTGGACACTCCTTAAATGTTGTAGATAATCTATTTATATAATTTTGAAGCCTTATTATCCTTTATAGTTATTTTAAACATTTGATGACTGCATTAAGTATTTTTGTTACATAACATAGTATTCTTTTAAACCTCTCGCTCTAATGTTTTAGAATATAGTCATATTTCGGTACATAACTGTGCAGTGGTGTTAAGATTTTTTACATTTATTAATTTTTAAACGCATTTATAAAACCATTAGCATAATTTATTACGAGATAATTTTTGTAAAATATTCACGATAAAAAATTATATTGATAATCTCTGTGATCCCAAATTTGATAAGAATTAGGCATTTTATTATTCAAAAAATCGGCAAGATTAACACATTTTGCGCGGGCCTCAATACAAATTCACAGGTACACGCAGCGGGCGAAAACCAGCGGCAATTGAAATAAAATCGAATTTTACAAAAATCGCTCTATCTTCCAAACTATCGGTTATTTTTAAATGAAATTTGGAATTCACACTCACCATATATTGCTCCTCAGTGCTGTGTTTCTTTTTAGAACAAATTGTTTAAAATAACATAAGTACATGGTGCTAATCACATATTTACAGGAAGGTTTCGTAAAAAATATTCCATTCACTATAAATAAATTCCCGCACAAAAATTATTATTCTAATATTTGGATAAAGTATGATATTTATGAAAACACTCACCCCTGTGTAGGGGGACGTCACAAAATGTACACATATAACTAGTCAAACTTTTCTTTTTGTGCACCGAACACACTCGACACTGTCTTTGTGGGTATTTTTTTTTACCATCTGTAACAATTTTTATCATTCGATGCTTCTTCATATCGAGTGATAACCTACCAGGATGATCACTTTTACCCACTCTTCTTGGTAATCGTGATGTAGATGGCCCTGCTTCTTCCAAAATTGCGTCGGTTTCAACGATATGGTCGGCTATCCAAAATTTGCTTATACTACGCAAAAACTGTTTGTAAGTTAGCCTTTTGGTCGGATTTAATACTTTATAAACTTTAAAAGAATTGAAAAAAGCATAATTTAACAAATACATGACAACTCTCTTTGTCCATTTTTTTGTTCTTCGTATGATCGAGTAGTAAGAGAGATACTGATCCGCACGGTCAACCCCTTTCATTTATTTATTATATTCGATAACACATAGCGGTTTCCAAATGTGTAGTCTCGTATTCCAATCGGTGTTGTGACTCTCTAAAATGGTAGATGGATGTATTGTTGAAATCATTCGAACATCTCTCTTTGATTTCCAGAGTTGTAACAATACATCCTTTCGCCGACGGAAAATACTCTGTCCTGCACTAAGATTGACGTGTTTAAAACATTCTGGGAAGCCTCGGTTTATTCGCATTGTTCCGCACGTCCTAATTTTATTTTCTAAACGTGCTTCACTGGTTTTTACACTATTATAATAATTGTCCATATAGACATGATGCCACAAATTTAAATACGGACCAAGAAGCAATTGGATGGTGTCTAATAGTGGTCTTCCTTGCCCACTGTAAATGAGCATATTACAGATGTATCCCGTAGTGGCTTCACTGACCATGCGCACTAGGATACCGTATTTTATTATCTTAGATGCATTATATACTTTAAATACAAGTCTTCCCCGCCACGGTATAATACCTTCATCTAAAGAAAGTTCCCTTTGAGGCTTATAAACCGAAGAAAACTTCGGTATTAGGTATGTCATAATTGGCCTAATCTTTTCAAGGCGATCGCTGGAATCCGTAATGATATCGTTATTTGAAAAGTGCCACGATTGCCAAATTTGTCTAAAACGATCACGACTCATTGTTTTAGAATATATTGGTGTTTCTATACTCGGATCAGTAGACCAATAATCATCTCTTGTGTCTTTTCGAACTTGTCCCATAAGCAAAATGAGTCCGAGGAATTTTTTCATCTCACCAAGATTTACAGGCTTCCATTTGATAGATTTCTTCATTTTCTTGATTCGGGATTCATTTTGTGTGCGGTATCGATTGCTTTCCTCTACCATCATGCTAAGTAAATCATCTCCAATAAATAAACTAACTATATCCATCACATTTTCAGAATTGTTTGGTGCTACGCAAATACCAACGTTGCCTAAAAATGGTTCAATATGCGGTGGGTTGTCTATTTCAGACCATTCCATGACTTCCTCTTCCTCCACTTCACTGTCTTCAGAATCACTGATTTGTAACGGTATCACTGGTACCCTTCTCGTGCGAGGGAACTCTTCACTATCGCTGTCGCTATCACTGTCGCTGCCTAATTCTGGTAAATCTTCACCCGAATAGGCAGACAAATTATCGGCAAATATTTCGTCATCGCTTTCATAATTGTCTGAAGCCATTTTTTAAAGATTAAATAAAATATCGATTACTTAAATATATTTCACTTGTAAAAACACACCCGTTCTATAGCGCCGTATTTCAAGACTGAAAATTCAATACTGATATTCAATATAGATCGTAGTAGATTACAGACATCTAAATAACATTGGTTTCCACTTATGTTATAATTTATTGCTCCGCTCGCATACCAGCGTTATCGCACCGCACAATATCACTTACACAAGTGCGAAGAATGCATTCCGTCTATCACAAATTGTCGTCTTTTCACTCGCTCACAAAGGATAATATTATAGTATGAAAAGGAGGCCTATGTATTTATCACACATCATAAAAATATACATATAATCGCATTCACAGTACAGCGAACAAACCATGTTTAAAGAATACATCGATATTTCACAAAATGTTGTCTTCCTGCTCACCCATCAAAAAATAAACAAGTGTAAAAAGAAGACGCATATAGTTTTAGCATTCTTATCGTCTACAGAAATATAGTTCGCTGATTTAGTGACTCTAAACAAATTTCCTGATTACGCACAAGCTCTCATTTGGGCTGCGCAAGAGTGTGTGTGTAAGTAAATGAATCGACGGTAAATTATTTTTTTTTGTAGATGTGTGTGTAGTTTGAAACATTTTCAAACCGTTGACATAAAATATTCGTATGCAATAATCGGGTAGAAATACCTTTCCCGCACTTCAAGTGGAGCCGGCGTAAAAGGTATTTCTACCCGTCCCGCCGACGAGCACCGGTACGGCGCGCGGGTAGAAATACCCTTCCCGCTCAAGATGTGTTAACACATTTGAAGATGATTCTAAAGATATTTATTATAAGCTATGTCTTTGACCATTCAAGTGTGATAAACATCTTATGAATAATGATTGCTTTATAATAATTATTGACCTAAGAATAAGGTAGTGTTTTTTTGAAATACGCCATTTCTTTTGTCATTCCCTAGTAGTTAAGCTACAACATACGGCCGTAGCCATAAATTGACAAACTATAATTGAAGTAGGGAGTAAAATGATATTGACGCGCGTGTTTGAACATGTACCGTTAAAAAAAAAAATTAAAAAAATTCAGTTAGGTACATGTTCAAACACGCGCGTTAACATAATTTTACTCCCTACTTTAATTAGAGTTTGTCAATTTATGGCTACGGCCGTATGTTGTAGCTTAACTACTAGGGAATGACAAAAGAAATGGCGTATTTCAAAAAAACACTACCTTATTCTTAGGTCAATAATTATTATAAAGCAATCATTATTCATAAGATGTTTATCACACTTGAATGGTCAAAGATATAGCTTATAATAAGTATCTTTAGAATCATCTTCAAATGTGTTAATATTGCCGATTTTTTGAATAATAAAATGTCTAATTCTTGTCAAATTTGGGATCAAAGAGATTATCAATATAATTTTTTATCGTGAATATTTTACAAAAATTATCTCGTAATAAATTATGCTAATGGTTTTATAAATGCGTTTAAAAATTAATAAATGTAAAAAATCTCAACACCACTGCACAGTTATGTACCGAAATATGACTATATTCTAAGACATTAGAGCGAGAGGTTTAAAAGAATACTATTTTATGTAACAAAAATACTTCATGCAGTCATCAAATGTTTAAAATAACTATAAAGGATAATAAGGCTTCAAAATTATATAAATAGATTATCTACAACGTTTAAGGAGTGTCCAGGATCATGGTTTGAAAATACAATAAAAACTCAAATTTGACCTTCGACGAGCATGTCCCCCCTTAAGGAGTGTCTAATTAATTATTAGCTTGTGGTTTTATCGGTAGAATTGCTATTCTGTTTCATACCTTATTAATATTATAAAAATAGTTTCGGTTTTGTCTATAGGTTTCGTAGAAGAGAGTTTAGAGTAGCTGTAAAATATTAATTGAGGTAGATATATTTACCTATATCTACTTATTATATTTTGTCAGCTAGATACCTACATGTTTGAGTAATAAATATAATCCATTCTCAATATTCAATAAGAGACCGAGACCTACTGCGCGTAAAACAAAGACATCATCAAGTAAATCGTAAAATTTATGGTGTCAGATTTTATTGGTTATTTTTTGTTAAATGTATAATAATTAATAATATTAGCACGTATGATTTTATTTATGAAAACAAAGTGTTGCATTAAATTGATTCCAATATATAATAAGAATTAAGTGTCTTCTAGTTTTGTAGTGCAAACGCAACGAGCGCAAATATTATAGGTACCTATCTAGGTATTTTACTCTTTTTGTCCATGACCCGCTGCATTATAAATCGGCTTTTATGAGGCCAATACAACACAAATTAGCAAAATGATCAATCTTTTTGATTTAGATAATACGATAACTGGTTCTGTTTGAATCGTCGAATTGTTAATTTCGATATTACGGACTCGCGTGAGATAAGTGCTTTTCGCGGCAGAGGGCATATTAGGTAAACATGGCCGCTTATTTTTGATCGAGCAGCGATGGCGGCCGGCGGAGCACCGGAGCACCGCTCGGTCTAGTGTCACGCCGGCAATCGCGGCACGAAAGTGTTGCCATGTCTACTGATATTGGTCTTTTTCCATAATTGTAATATGTATTCCATAAAGTATGAGATTACCAAATGATTTATAAGCATTTAACCGATTTTCCACCATATAGCTTATAGCACTGTTTGTGACGTAAGCAATCTGACGTCACACGTATTCAAAATGGCTGCTTCATCTATCACTTTCAAATGTCATTTTAATAATGCATTCATTACAACAAACGTTTGCTTGAGGACCTCGTTCATTTTGTAGACTGTAAAACATGCGAACTTTAAAAACAGTTCCTAGTCGTGCTGTTTACGAATGGTCTATAATCTAGATAGTAGGTAACTGATACAATGCCTCGTATTTCGCTTACAAAACATAGTATTTCTCAGGGATAGATAAGATGGATTTACGTAAGATTACGATAAAATACCTCCTAAACGACCGCAAAGATAGGTACCTACTGCTGTATCGTATATTAAATGTATATTAAAATATGCAATTAGAAGCATTCTTCAAAATATTATGGTACCTACCGACCTAGTTAATTGTAAGATAACTAATAAACAAGGCACAACTCTCAATTACACCGGCAACATCAATAGTGTCATACGGTGATTGGTGTAAATGATAATATTATACAGAGATCATCACATATTATTATCTAAATCCATTTGCATTTCTGTCATTTATTCTTATTCTGTTTTGACATCTCATAATTGAAGTGATGTATGTATTGCCACCAAATGGAAATGTTTATTGGCAATAATCTATCCTTTCGTACAGTAGAATTATAAAATAAATGTGATAAAATAACTGATAAATTATTTAAAGTTCATAATAATTATTCATGTATAATTATTAAATTTATATAGTACCGTTCGCACACTTTCAGACACATTTACAATTTCAAAATTTTAAATTAATAATAAACGTGAAATGATTATTTACGCACGCCCTTTTTTGGTGTGTGACACTTCTACATTGACAAAAAAATCGGTTTGTGTACGCGTGTTAGAAGTTATACTTTTTGGCGTAACAAAACAAAAACAAAACTTGTGATAACCTAGATTCTTCGACTAGCTCTTAATTATCTTGTTAAATTACACACTCAAGAAAAGGACCGCTTATTGGAACGCCGTTGGTTTATTTCTATACATTTTAACTTATATTACTAAATTATATAATTATTTATCGTTGTTTATAAAGTAACAACTGGCACTATGACGTTTAATAGTTTGTTTGCGTAAGGAATTGCAAATGGCCGACAATAAGAAATTCGCTGCCTAGGCAACGGAACAATTCTTAAATATAATATTACACTGTATAATAGTCACGATTGGTGTATCATACTGTGGCGTAATGGTAGTGCGTTCGGCTGATAACCGAACAATCGGTGGTTCGGATCCAATCGAGTGCGTTTATTTTTGTGTGAAAAAATAAATTGTGTTACATGTCACACGCCAAAAATACACTGATCTGATTTTCCAAACGCGCCTAAAGAAATATAACTTCAAAAATGAATATTATTAGTTATTGTTATTCTTATTAGTCTTAAATCATATTATCTAATGTACCTACTACATTTTCGAAAATCTAATGATATGTTATGGAATCTAATGGATTATTTGTTCATAATCTACTGAAATTTTAAATTTTGACATGGCAACACTGCTCCGATAGTGGCCGACCGCCTTACGCCGTACATTTTCGCCCGGCCCGCCTGCCACGTACAGCGGGATCGATATACAACACTACACAGTCTCGAAACGTAGAATCGAGCATTTCGCGCAGTGTACACACAATATGTTACACGTTGACCATTGTTGCTAAGCTGCGGCGACTACTTTTATCGCCATTTTGTTATCAAATCGTCTATCTCTCGATCCGGGCGAACTTTTATGTTAAAAATTTGACTACACGGGCATCTGCGCACTGGTCGTGGAAGAAATAGGAAATTCGACAGACACGGTTGGTGAACAAGTGCTTACGTTTTATAATTTTCATCGCGCTCCGCGATCGGTAAACACCGTTTGTTTCCAGTTTTGACAGCTTATTTTCGGGCGAATTGACGGTGTGCCGAAAAAGTATAAAAAAATCATCTCCATGTTCGCGTTTCCGTCATGTTTGTTCCAATATCGGGCGAAACGTGCAAAGCCGTGCCGATAAACAAACACAGTCCGCGATGTGCCTAGAAAATATTTTGTTGTGATCGTGTCGCCTCTTGGGAATATATTTTTCTCATTAACCTACGCCTAGTGACATAAATACCTAAAAAAATAGGCAACTCTTCTCGCAGTCGATTCACAAAATATATTTTTCGTTTGTTCGATTCCGCATATGGTTTTTATTATTTGAAAACTACTACAGTAATATAATCTATCAAACCGACGATTGATTTCTATTGTTTTTAGGTTACGTTTCCTTTCTAGTAGCTAAAAGGGTGTAACTACAAATATACATTTGTGAGATGGTCATTACTTTTTACTTTCATTGTGGGTAATCTATCTAAGTACTAATTCTCTAGTACAGTAATATTGTCGTGACAATATGATGTTGAACTCTAAACTATTATAATGATAGGGCTTTTTCATTATGAAAAAGGTCACTAAACGCAAAGGCTGTGATTCCTAATGTTTATGTCAGGAGATATTACAGAAAAACCTTTGGACATGATTTGTAAGGTTTTTGTGGATTGATTTTTTAAGTAGTCAACTGACAATATGGGTGCAAGCACAGTGATAGATATGTATTCGATGGTACTTGTGTATATTCAAAATAATCTGATTTGTGGCCAAACTGGGATTTACATTTTAAATGATGAATATTCATTAAAATGCACTATATTAAATTTATTCCCTCTGTGGAATTGTATATAGGTATATTATAATATAGATAGGACATAAGTAATTGTGAAGATAAAGTTTGAATTTGTACAGATAACTTAAAAAAGAAATGTGGGTTTCTATAGTAATTTAATGACAGAAAAGATGGTGTATGCTATGGTATGATCGTCTCAGCTGTTTTTGCTATGCCAATAATAGTGCTCCCACGCTAATTAATATTCTTTCTGTGTTTCAAAAGATGACATTTTTTAGATGTTGCTATGATTGTGACACCATATTATTATTTATCAGAATGATCTTGTCAATTTACAAATCCTTTATTTTTTTAGCAAGTTTTTCTTCAATAGGAACATCTATATTTGGCATTGTAGATTTTATTATCAAGTTGTGTGGAATTGTGTAAGGATATTTATAAATATTTTGTTTTCATTTTATCCGATTCATTTGTACCTGGCAATGAATGACAAGCCACCTAAATGATTTATTGTTTACAATTTAAAATTCGCCGCTGTATGAACATCTTCCAATAATATGCAGTATACCTATATTAACAATAACAATTTTATTCTACGATATAGTATAACCAAAGAATTTGGACTATATAGCAGTCTTATAAACTATTTTTATTATGAACCATGGTTAAGTTGATAAAGAGGGGCCATTACTCAAGTAATGGCCACTAATTTTTGATATTCTCTTTATTATTTTTACACTTTACTGGCTCGCGTGTATGGATCCATCAATATAAGTTGTCCGCTGAGTGAGAGTGCCACATGCTGACATTTGACATTTCATTCAATACTTTTTCAAACTGTGATAAGATTAGTTCTAAATTCGAACACCGGACGGTTTATGATAGTAGGTATATCTATAGTAAGTAGACAGACCAGAGGTCCTTGTGCTTCACTTTTATAATATAATTTATGCTCCATCTATATAGAAATAGAGAGAAGGTTTTCTTTAACATCTTTGAGTATAACATTACTATTATTAATTCAGCAAAATTGGTTTATTCATATTCTTCTAATAATCCTAATCTTAAAATGTGTTTTTCTAATATGTTTTTATTTACTAGTAGTTATTAGTGTCTTTTGACTCGGACAGTCATCTTTTCGGAGGTCCTACGCGTTGGTATTTTTGCTTTTCAATATGTCTGTCATTGCAGTCTACAAAAATATATATTTCACCCAGACAGATCCAGCGGTAACGTTTTCTGGAATGAACACGACATGCAATGTTTGAATGTGACATGATTTTCTTTTCCACCGTGTTGACATTAGATCCGTCTGTAGGTGTCGTAGTTACTAACCGCAAGGATAGGATATTGAGCATATAAATCAGAACTCCAATTTTTCACTTACACAATTAAAACAAAAATATAAACTTTTCCCTCCCCTCTGCCATATTAGTGTATGAGTTTGGAAAGATAATGTACTGAAGTAATTTTACACTTCATTGTAAATAATATTCAATGACAATCATTCAGAAATTATCTGGAACCGACACATTACATTTATTTTTCATCATTAATGTTTTACATTGCGGTAATTATTGTAATGTAAATTGTAAGACAGTTACTTTGAATCACTTTTTATATTATATCAAGTAAATTATTATATCTAATCTTTGCCCGTGTTGACTGAACGGTAATGTGTCTGCTGAATATCAGGTCTGACAAATTTGCATGTTGTTTTTACAACTTACCGGACCTAAAAGGTTAAGCAAGTGGGTGAATCGTGAATCGGCCAAGATCAAAATCATTGGATTGCAGAGCCAATAAAAAAAACTTTGTTTGATTTATGTGCGAAAGTGATATTTTTATTTGAAAATTTTGAAACTTTAATTTCTCACTGTAAAAGAAACTGCACCTTTTTTTTTTTAATAAAATTAACAATCGGGTGGGTACCTAATATCATTATTGGAATAGTGGACTGACTTGGATTTTAGAAATTACGAATTTTACACTTGTCATAAATCGGCCAAACATCATAGATATTATAATGATTGTAATATGTGCATTAAATGTATAATACAGTAGAACTTATCTGATATAATCTGAAGGAATTATCCAGTTTTGACTTGGCGGAAACGGGAACTAAGGTGTTCAGGTAACACATTAAAAATCATCTCGGCTGGGATATAATAATAGTCATTCATCAAAACTGGGCGCAACTTTTTTTTTTCTATGCGCATGGTACATTAAATTACATGTGTTTTGTAAAATCCTATTGTACTCAATTTTTTAAATATATTTCTAACATGTACCTATTTCTTTTTGTTACAGGTTCTAAGTGTATAATAAATAAGCTTCACCAATAATGGAAGAAGTACACAAACGATACCATATTTTCTAAAAATCACAATGACAAATGCCTTCCCACAATTTCGAAAGGTGAGTTGAGCTTTTCTTTTGCTATTAGCATTAAGTTCTTTCTACTGTGTGATTGCTTCGATGTCTCGATCTCGATATGTAGTAATAAACGCAGTGTATTGAAAATAAGAAAAAGAAAAAAACTAAAGTCCCGTTTACATGATTCACTTCTGACGATCATCGCGGAGGAATCATCCCCAGTGACCACACATAAACACACATTCATCAACGAATCATCAAAAGTGATCATCCGGAATCAAAAGTGAATGAAGTTCAACTGGTTCTACTTTTTGATCACTACGGATGATTCCGCGCATGCGCACTGTGCCCCTGAGTACTGTCATCATATTCCCCATAATATTCCATCACATTACCCATGGTTTTATCCACTAACGCCTCTTTTTCCTATCCCTCTTTCTCTCGATGAAATTTCTGCATTCATATAACAAATAATCACAAATTGTTTAAATTCTAACCTACACCACAATAATTTCACCTGACACCATTTTAGAATGAACGGAGTATTACACTTTCGGTGACACCTTGTAAACAAAATGTGACTGCCTGAATGAAATTCCCTGCGGATGATCATTCGTAGTGACTCGTCTAAATGAGCCTTCATCCTTTACTCTAGTGGTAATGGTTTCAGTGTTTAAACCAAGGGTAGTCAACCCTTTTATACCTACCGCCCACTTTTGTATCTCCGTTAATAGTACAATTTTCTAACCGCCCACCGGTTCCACAGTAATGGTGATTTATAAAGTAGGGAAGTAACTTTACTTTGTAAAATTTATAAAGCAAAGTTACAGCAAATTAAAGCATTTACTTACCAAATACTTTATGTCAGACTTTCGCTAAGTTTGTCAGAATACATCTTTATAAAACAACTTACTAAGTTTAATCTATCTTTTTATTTGTACTTTGCGTACATACTCGTAAAAGCATTAAGTCTGATAATTTCCTACCGCTCACCATAGAAAGCTGAAACGCGCCCACTAGTGGGCGGTGGGACCCCAGGTTGACTATCCCTGGTTTAAACCATCGATGATTCTTGTGAATTATTTCTAATAACAGAGGACAGTGTATTAAAATGCAAGTGTATGGAATTTCAAAAACGGAAAATTTCTATCCACAGGAAAGTACTTAAAAACGATAATCGTAAGGGCGTATATCCACTTAGTATTACGAATAAAAATAGAATGTGACATATTAAGATTATTTAAATATTATATTATAAAGACTGTATTCTTTCTAAACTTTATTATAAACTTGTTGGACATTTATAATCATCCACAGGTAATTAATAAATAATTAATGTCAAAAGTTAAAAATCCTCCTGTAAAATCAGAGCCTCGGAGCAGGAGCACTGGAGTAATGAGATTTTACCCGGAGCACTGAAAATTTGTAGTGCTCCACTGCTCCGGATGTTTTTTTTTGAATGAAAATAGTATATTTTGACACTTTGCAACACTGGAATTATTTGAAATAACACTGCCGAATGATAAATAACCTCACTTTTTTAACAGAAGAGGCAAATAATGAGAAAAAGGATTTCAAGTTATACACATTTATATTTTTATAAAAATCAATGTTTTTTTAAATAAATATATAAAATATTAAAACTATGAATTAGTCAAAAATCTGCACGAGAAAAAATAGAAAACTTAATAATAAACTAATTTTTAATAATACCTTAATATGACCATAAAATATAATGTAATAATAACGTAAATGTAACAAATTCTGATTTTTTTTAGAATTGGAAGTTTATCTTTGTTAAAAAAAATATTTTTCTTTTTAATGTTTTCAGATACATATTTATTAATTAATACAGTTGAAATTGTAAATTATCAAAAAAATGTCTCAATTTGCAAGCTTCGTATTTTTCCGCTAGGTGCCTCTGCTGGTATGAGGATCTCCCTTAATGAAATGATTTGCAGATTGTTTTACTTGCATCATTATTATTTGCAGAATATCCCTTCTCGGCCATACAAAGTGCATGAAATGGAATCTCCTAATCCGTTACCTGCAGTACAATGCAACATAGGTGAGCATTAACGTGAACTAATTAACCCATTTCACTTTTGGTTTCCTATTAGAGATTGGAAACCTTATCGGCAGATCCCCAGAGTGTCATAGGATAATCGTAAAAGTACCTACTCTTTACAAGAAAATTTCTTGTTGGAAGGTAGACATTGTGGGTGAATTGTCATCATATTGCGAAAAGCGATTAAGTAACATTTTAATTAAATCTGAGTTCTTAATCGTTGAATACTTTTTTCATTATTCTCTTGGCAGTCTGAATGAAATAAGTCACCAAGTGTCAATTAATATTGACTGATTTTTTTTTTAATACACTAAAGAATTATGTCATAGTGAAAGAATTAATCCTTATAATATTATTGGATGATAATTTCTTGCACTATTTTAATTAGCTTTTTTCAAAAAAATTTTTGTAAAGATTTATTGTAAAGATGTGTATGAAAGGATGCAAATCTGTCGGAGGATGTCGTGAGAGTTTTTTTTTTAATACCTACTGTTGTATAATCTTATAATTATTGATTGTCATGCTTTGCCTTTTCCTCATAACATGAGTTCATGAACGTTCTTGCATTAATCGTCAGGATAGTAGGTGAAAAAATACCTGTGAGTGTAGATGACAATTGGCCAGTCCAGTACATTGAAGCACCATGAAAGTTTCATGTTAGATTGTACTAAAAGCAATGATCACATTAATTTCTACCTATCTGGCTTCTGGAGTAGTGCATCCGACATTTAAAATACATTTCAATATATGTGATGATATTTGTTTGTTCTTACAGCAGAGCGTATGGGGCGACCGACCTCAGTTAGGACTGAGGGCGGAATGAGGCGCATGGAGATGCGCGTTAGTGTAAGTGGGGCTCCGCAGGCGAGTGCAGCGGAGGGGCGGGCTGGCCTCTCCGTCCCGCGCTCTCCTGTCCAAAGAGTCCGGACCCTCGTGGTCCACCCAACTGTGATAACCAGCCCGAACACAAGCAAGCAAGGCCAATCTCCGTCCTCTGAGGTGAGACATTCATATTAATTAAACACATGTTTATCATGATGCATAATATTATGGCTGAACTTTAAGTTAAAGATTTATCTATTCCAAAGATATTATTCTCTGTGGAAAAATATAATCACGATGTGGCACTATATCATAATATCTTCAGCTAATGATAAATCATTTAATTGTTATTTGTTTAAATGGCTGTCGGTCCCAAATGTGTCGGAAAATGATAGTTGAATCTTGTGTGTATGATTGTTTCAGGGCTGGGGCTCACGGCCGGGCCGCAAGGCGCATCAGAGGCGCACCAGAAGCGCTTCCAGCAATACTTTGGTTCCCTGTCCCTGTCCCTCTGTATCTCTCTCCCTGTCCCTCTCTCTCCTTGGACCCGACCTCTCCTCCGGGATCGCCCTTCACCGTACTGACGTCACCGCTAACTACTCAAATAACTTTAAGATAAATGATAATAAAAACAATATGCAATCTGTGAAATTTAGCGTAGTCCTAGATAATATGAATAATTTTGAGGATAAGGGTATTGTTAACGATATTTGTCTGATATCTGATATCTCTTTAATATTATGTGTTCCAAATATGATTAAATTTAATTGTTACTCGAGCGCGGTCGCGAAGAATCAAGGTGCTTTTCCGCAACGGCAGGGAGACGAAGGCGAGAGTCAGCGTTCTGAGAAAACTGTAGATAATACTAAGACTTGTGATTCGAACGTAACCGTTGATCGTATCCTGATAAACCAAATGTCGGGCCCAGCGCCCGGCGCCAGCATTCCTGTCTCGATAGATGCCATAAATGTCCAGGGTATGTACGCACGCCCGCACTCGCATAGCTTTAATCCAAACTTTACGTTTAATAGGGCGGAGCCCCCCTTCGACAAGTCTGATTACGCTTTTATCGACCCAACTCGTATTATATCAAACCGTTCTGTATTTAATGAGTCTGAATCAGTATCGAGAGAGAACCTAGCGTGCCGTCCACGCGACGCGCTAGTCCTTCGAAGTAATATTATCGAAACCGGTAGCAATATTACCGATCCGCCGCAACAGATGGCCGAAACCGAAAGAAACAAGAAAAATGCACAACATACCGCAGAAGAGGTATCCGCCGGGCACGAGGCCCGAGAGAAACCCGCATTTACCGAATTCAAGAATGGAGATTTGACGTTCGCTTCTCTGCTCCGAGCCGTGGAGGAGGCTCCCACCAACATAATGAACCTGGTGAAAGAAGGCGGCGCACGACTCAACGCCTGGGGAGTCCCTCAATTCCTGGGACTAGCCGGGGGCGGTGAGAGCTCTCTCAACACTGCCAGCGGTTGGGGAACACCACCCAGCGCCAATAATAATAACGGTTAGTACTCGCCACGATCGTCAGTCTGTTCTTATATCCTTGTCTCTGTTTTCATGCTTCACTATTGCAATGATTATAAACTGGATCCAACTCCTGAATGGTTTTGATGTCAGCAAATTTTTTATGAGCAATTACCAAACGCAACCAGTTTCTCAATACTTTCCATGAACGACTTATACTGTAATTATTACAGGTATACAGTATTAATTTATTCTGTTTTTTGGTCAAATCTATTTCCTGGTAGCTCTTTTCAATAGCTCCAACTCAGCGGATGAGCAAATCGATAGGCCTTATTTACGGAGTCATAATGTAATATCATTTTACAGGCAATAGCAGCGTGAATTGGGGAGGCGGAGGCTCAGGGGCTGGAGGTGGTGGGGGTGGAGGGGCTGGCGGAAACGCCCAGCAGCAACAACTGCAATGGCCCAATTCGAATCAGAGGCCTCCTGGACCCCAGCCCGACAGTTAGTACTCTTTTCTGCTACGATAATATATCTAATGATATATTTAGGTTATCACTATTGCAGCGGTGAAAATATTAATATCATGAAAGGTTTACTTTTATCGCAATGATTATAAACTGGATCCAACTCCTGAAAGGTTTTGATGTTAATATATTATTGTTTATGAGCGATTGTATTTTTGAAATGTATTCAGTTAGCCCACAAATTTTATTCATTGTTATGAATCTGACGAAAACTCAGAATTTTTAGGCCAAATTATGCGAAATGACAGATATGCACTGCATCAGTTAATCACACAGAGAAAGATACATGAGACAAAAGACTGGTTGTGGAGCAATTTAGCACATGCAAAGTGTGTATACCTAGGGCCAGATTTACCATGGGGCTGTAGGGGCTATACCCCAGGTCCCTGAATTGGTAAGTTCCGGAATTTGAAAAATAAATTGAAAAAATCCATTAGACACCACAGGCAACATTTTTTAAAATCATGTTTCGATCGGTTGGATTTTTCGGGTGCCTTAATACAAATTAGCCCAGCGAGGCTATTCTAACATATCACTTGACACCCAAAAAGTAGACAGTTAATTATCACAAGAAGTTAACTGTCAAAAGTGCTATCTGTTAACACCCCCTCTCTTGGGTGTGTTGACTTTTAGAGCGAGATGAGGTATTTCAATTACATATCGACCGTGTTTAGGAAAAAGGGCATAACCCTCGCAGAACAAATTTTACATGAGAGGCAAAAAACGTGTTTTGAATGATTTTGGTTCAATATTAATTAAAAAATAAGCACAGTCATTGGGTGCATGATGATTGATGATTTGGTGTAATATCTTTTCGATCTAATAATAATTAATGAGTTATTACAGAAAAATCATGAAAATTGAGCGTAAATGCTTTTTTCCTTAAATTAAAGCTCAATTAAAACCTGAATTAGATAATAAAACGGCATTTGCGGCTTACTTCCTTTTTACAGAACGTGTATTTAGTTGTATACATTGTTAATATCTAATAAAAAAACTTTTCGAAAAATCGAGGGTTACGCCCTTTTTCCTGAACACAGTCGAATTCAAAATTGAGATGTGACTATTTTGAAAAATAATTATGTCACGGGTCATGGCCGCCGCCTCATTTTATAGTTCCCCCCACTCTTCGTCAAATATCGAGTGGTGATATTTTTTTTATACACAATATGATTAATAAAATTTTAGGTTATGTTGCTATGTTCAAGTCTTATGAACAATATGAATAGAACACAGATTAAAACTCATAGTCAACCTATTTATGTTGGCACATAATGTAGACCAGTATTTCTCAACCCTTTTACACCTGTGGACCGCTGGCAATGGGAGAAACGTTTTGCGGACTGCTGACACAGTAATAAAAAATATTTATATAGTAAGGTATTATGACATGTTGATTTCGTCACGTGAAACCATTAATTTACTTGTAAGATCAAAAACCCAATGCATAAATAAACACTTGCAGTTGCATGAGTATTGAAGATTTTATTGGAATTTTTAGCGTAGGCATTTAGATACCAAAAATTCGGAGACCACCAGAAAATGTCTGCGGACCGCAAGTTGAGAAACACCGATGTAGACAATTCAGTAAAATTCTAATCTAATAATTTGGGATAGCACAATTTGTTTTATTATTGCATTTTTGTTTTCTTTTTCAATTGCTACCTCTAAATTTTCATTTGCAGTTGACCGAAAAATTTAAGATTAGAGGTGTCTCTTCTATTCTCGAAAACCGATAACTAGACATAATATAATATGGTCCAAATCTAACAAAAAATATGTATGTACATGTTGTATGTGTGATTTTACACAATATCGAATGATCTGTGTCAGCGATGGGGAGCCTTTTTATGCTTATGTACCGAAAAACTAATAAAAATTCTTGTAATGGTGGGTGATGTGATTGTTCGTCTACAGGCAAAAGATTTGACCGCCCAATGATTACTTGTGCCGTAATTTATTTTACAATAATTAAGGGCTTTTGGCTAATAATAATGGTCATGTTGTTCTAATCTAGAAATGCAATACATTGATCGGAAATCAATGTTAAAACCAACCAACACATCTTGTGTTGTGTTTTTGTTTTGTATTATTTTTTATTGTGGACTCATGTCTGTCATATTCGTTGACACTAGGGATTGAGATAGAGAGGATAGAGATTGCAGTGTCGGCTGAATTGGGTAATTTTTGAGATATTGAGAATAATGAATATAATCCTTCGGTTAACAGGCAACAGCAACAAGGTGGGGCCAGGAGTCGGAGTGGGCGGTAATTCAGGAGTGGGCGTGGGAGGAAACGTTTCCGGAGTGGGAGGGGGAAGCGCAGGAGGCGGCTGGTCAGGGGGAGGAGGCGGTGGAGCCCCGCCCATGCAACAAGCGTCGCCTGCGCAGCCAAACAACTCTGCACCGTTGCCACCGCCCCAAGGTATGCTCATTTTACCTAATGTCAATCTCGAGTCAGACCAGAGGTCACACATAGTGGGACGCGTAGAATTTTTGTCCATGTCGGGATCGACTCGATGGATGGGCTAAGGATTCTACGAGAGATGTCAATAAGCAGGCTTCACAGTATGTGCGCTGACTGAAGTATGAAGTTTAGTTCAAATTTTTAATTTAGCATATTATTAATACTCCGTCGCACTTGAGGCTTCAAATTATTCGGTAAGTATTATATAGCATAATATAATATGCATAAACAGCAAGTATCTTTACAAAAAAATTGGTAAGTATTTTATTAAAATATGGCAATTATCTAATGGTCAACACAAGTAAAAAATGATTATCGATAAGTATTTAAATCAGGGGTGACCAGTCTTTTGCATACCATCCGCCAATTTTTTTCACAGGCGAGTTCACACGCACCATACAACTCAAGCACCTTTTCTAGCTTCTTACATTAACGGTTGGGGTTGGAAAATAGGGATAGGGGTAGGATCTGCTTCGCTTAGGGGAGGAAAAGGAATAACTCAATCACACAATTAAATTAATTAATTTATGCCAGTTCAAAAAACACACAATTATTGGGGCACCAATCTACAATAGTCAGAAATGATCTCTTCGACGAGAGGGTGATTGCTGTCGTGGACCCCGTTGATGGTGCTACAGCTGCCGGAGAGTCTCGTTTGGTGAAGATAACTTTGGACCACAGTTGTTGGATGTGATGAGAGAGAGCTCTGAGAGGGATGGAGCACTGAGAGCTTTTGAGTGTTTGGATTTCGCTAGTTTTTCAATGCTTGGTGTTAAATTTGTTACTGAGAGCAGCAGAGAATTATTCAAATTTGAATCAGTTATTCGCGACCTTGTTTTGCTTTTAATCAATTTCATTTTCACGTCTGTATGTCGATCCAAAGCGATATAAATATAACTTGTTTTTAAATCAATCAGTTCCATTTGTATCTTACTAGGCATCTGCATTACATTTTGTTCACTAAGTGAAAATGGGTTAATGAATGCGTGCATACAGTGTTCTTATTTAGCAAAATCATGAAAACGACTTTCAAATGACCCTTGTAATATCTTGATTTTTTCAATATATTTGCCAATAAATTGCTATTATCCGCAACACATTCATTCTGCTCTTTCAAGTGTGGAAATTGACTCAAATCCTCATTTTCTAACTGAGAGATGAACGGTTTTAGTTTTATTTTATTCCTACAATTGTAAACTGTCTAAAAAATGGGATGGACTGATGAGTAAAAAGGTTGTATGACTTGAACTCTGAGCACTCAGGTGTTGAAAATATGAAGATGGATTCAGTTATGGCGCCTTCTTCAAAAGAATAAGTAGGCGCAAAGATGAAATGCGCCACGGCTTGGCCACCACTGATTTAAATAGTCAATATGAAAGTATTTCATGGTAAGTATAAATGAGGCGCCGAGCGCCAAAGGAGTTCAAGCACCATTTAACAAAAGTGCTAGAAAATGGCCGACAAGTTTTCAGTGAATTTATTTTTTTAATTTTAAACTTGAATGTTGAAATGGACAATTATTTTCTAAGCAAAGCAAATTTAAAAAAATTAAAGTATTATTTGCAATAATATTTAATGAAAAATATCTATTGGATTCCAAAAAAATGGTGTTTGAGCCTCTTTGGCATATAGAAAAATGAAAAAAGGTGGCACTTCATACTTTTTTTTGTTGCATAAGCTTCTGTGGCATTAACATTTTCAAACTCAAATAATGGCATTAATTTAAAAAAATAAATCATTTAAAAAAAAATGTTTTAATGTAAGGGTTTGGATAGCAATAAAAAAACATTTTGATATAAACAAATTTTATTATGCCAAATAAACACTGAAAAAATGGTCAAATTTGTTATGATTGTTACATGAGTTTGTTTGGCATAAAATTTGCCTTATAATATTAAATACGTTTTTGCCATTACAGCAATGATTTCAAAGCCTTTCGATTGTTTTTTTTTTTTGTAATAACCGTCTATATACCCAATATTATTAATAATACTAAATCAAATCGTTACTCCAAGCTGGCCAAAATAACAAAATCATTATTCAAATTTAACACCATCATTTTTTCTCAAGGATTCTGGTGATTTTTTAAATACTTTTTTTAGTGTATATCAATCGTAATTGGATATAAAACAAGATGAAATTAGAAATAAGAGTTATTTTCCTTCATGGAAGTAAAAGTTTAGTGGACATAATTACTAAAATGACGTTAATAACCATATTTCAAAAGTAATCTAAAATATTTTAAACAACAGCGTATGTGAAAGAAAAACGGATAAAACATGTTAAACTTACCGTGATTTTCCTCGTTTACAGGTTTAACACACATCGAAACTATTTTTCTAATCCTTCTTGAGCTCATTTTTAGTTTTTTTCACTGTTGAGAACGTATATTCAATAAGACAAATCTGACAGCTGTTTTGGTCTCGCGCTCTCCATAGTATAATGGCGGATAAGCTTCTGTGGCATGCCGACATAACGACCAAAACAATTATGTCACAGAAAATAAATCTCTATTGTAAAATATCTATAATTATTTGAGCGATAAGACTTTGTGGCATGATACATATCGATGTATAGAAAAAAACCAACATTCAAATGTCAAAAATCGTAAAGTTGGCGCTTGAGCTCCTTTGGCACTCGGCGCCTCAAATATCAATTTGTCAGAATAAAATCTAATCATAAATAATCGGTTCGAACCGAATATTCATTAATGTTGCGTGCTAGCACTGACTAATAGGATGAATGTTTTTTACTTCTACTATCAAAATATTAATTGGTATGTGTTTTATCTATTGGCCCGTGTCATTTAAATAATGATTATTTATTTTAACAACTGACTTTTTTAATAACATTACTTGCTGAAAGAATATTTTACATTTAACATCAAAACTGGCGGGCTTTGGAATAGATACTTACCATTTAATTAAAATTCTGACTAAAAAATTTTCAAAATGTATTAATTCCTGTTTCAAAAATGCACACCTGAAACTAATACGATTCTAGTTTGATGTTAGTATGATTGCATTGGCTACTACAAAAAATGTACCTGCTACTGTTTGCTACATAAATATCTATGTTTATAATATGTTTAAAAGTTAATACTGAATATTTTTTATAGTTGATGAACATTTGTGAGAAAAGTTTGTCTTTGCCTGCAGGAAGTGGCGGAGGGAACAACTCTCCCGGTGGATCAAACAATGCTATACCTGGGGCAGGAGTGGGCGCCGGGGGCCCTCCTGCGCCCGCTGTCCCCCCTTCTACCACTGCAAAGGCGCAACTGGAGCAACTCAACAACATGAGAGAGGCTCTATTCAGTCTCGATGGATGGGGTGGAGTGAGTACATTTCTACATGCATGTCATTTTCCCTGCGGACACATGTATAATATCCTGACTTGAGTCTTATTAACCCATTAATTACCAAGAACGAGAAATTCTCATGTTAGAAGAGGTACATGGTAATGTTTTTTTTATTACACCATATTAGGGCATCTATTGAAAATTTCTGGTATTAAATGTGTTTCGAAACAACTTTGCTACAGGGTGAATATATTAGATTACAGGGACTCTTACCAACCAGTATAAAATATTGGATTTTAAAAATATCACACAAAAAATAGTACAGCATTTTAAATATTTTTTTTTAATTTTGCGTTTGTGACATCTGTTAATTGAATCTTAGTCCAATATTTAGTAAAACAGTTCACTGCGCAGAATAAAATAATGTATTTATGTTTCTGTGATGGAAAACACTTTAAAATTAATGCCATTAAGGTCTTTTTTTTTATTGGCGTTAAGAATGAACGTTGTTTACGTATTTACAAACCTTAGAAATGATTTTAGATACAGGATAATACAGGGAACAGTTTTATTACAAATCATTATTTATATTTTGAAGTTTCGGAACAATGCATCGTAACTTCTGATACTCCGGAATAAGTTCGCGAAATTACACCTATTGCTAGAGATGCGAAAAGTACGGCATTTGTCAATAATTTTCAGATATTTCATGGGTTATGAAAATATATTACGCTTTATAATACAAGCAGATTTTTAAATCTTGATGTAATTGGTTTTTTATTTAGCACTAAACTGTATCTGTAGAAAAATAAACAAAAGTTTTTATGTATTGAACTTTGAACCTCACCATCTCGCTTCCAATATTATTTTTTTCTTTACTGTCTTCTAAATCATTTATTGAAGCTTTCTTTTTTTATTTATCTTCAAAGAAACAAACAATTTAAACACATACTTTTTGAATTATTAATATTTGATTGTTGGAAGTCAATTTAGTATTATTATATACAAAAATAAACCAAACAAGTGACCAATGGGTTAATAACCATTGTATTACGAAATTATTGCCGGAAATTTTATGCCATTTTTGTATTTCATACAAAAACTTTATACAGTCAAACTCAGTTATTACCATCACGGATATAGCGAGATCTCAGATGTAACGAGGAAACATTCGTCGACATTTTAGTTTATGATTTTCTCCATACATTTATTCACTTTTATAACGAGCTACTTATTGGATATACTGAGTTAGAATATCGTCAAAAATGTTAATGTGTCAATCATTTAAAAAGATTTTGACCCTAAGCAATAAAATCCGACCAGACAGGATGCTGCCGGGATCGGATTAGTTAAGCTGACAATATTGAAAAAGTTTCCACCCATATGATTGAAATTGCATGTAAAAAATCCAAGGTTTGTGAAGTCAGTAGGTACCGACCAGCATTCATTACAATAAACAACTTCTTTTGTAGTTCATGAATGTCATGCTTGTTTCGAAGAAAAATTCTAATTGCGTATTTTTGTTTGAATTGTGACTTTTTTGCGTTATGTGACCGCTCATTTAAAAATAACTATTCTCTGATATAACGAGTAACGCTTATAATGAGCAAATTCAGTCGGTCCCATCTTCCTCGTAATAACCAAGTTCGACTGTATTATGCGAAGTGAGGACAATTATGTAAAGCAAATGAATATTTTAAGAATACTTGGTGAACGTGACTAAATTGATACTGGCAATGTAACTTCCGATATTTTTTTCATTTTAATGAAATAAACTTTATAAATTTTCTTCAAAACTTATTACATAATATTATGTATAATAAGTAATAATATTAAATATATCGACATATTTATATTAGGAACAACTTTTTCAATTCAAGCTTACCTGCGTAAACCGATTTGTATCGGGAAGTCCGTGTGTATGGACGGGAAAACTGAGGCTCGCGCAAACCGAAAAGTGCTGTAAAAGTGATACCGCACAGGCAAGTCGGGGCGCCGTCTAGCCGGCACAATTTACTGCTGGGTTAAATTTCAGACTCATTGAAAAAATACATTAGGCACTCTTCACCACGTATTTTCTCTGCCATGATTATAACCTGGATCCAACTCCTGTAAGGTTTTGATGACACCAATTTATTTATGAGCAAATATACGCAATAAACACATTATTTGGTATTAAAAAGATTTGCTTTTGTGTTCTGCTATAGTAGTTGAATTTGTAATCGATCTTTGGTTTTCATTTGCTTGTCGAAATTTAATGAAGCTTATTCTTAAATGAGATATTTTAATACGAATTACAGCAACACGTGAATCAAGATACCAATTGGGATGTCCCCACTACGCCCGAACCGGGAGTGAAGATGGATCAGCAGGGCGGACCTCCGGTCTGGAAACCCAATGTCAACAATGGTCAGTTCTCTTTCTCCCGTTGCCATATCTGATTGTTATTTTGTGTCTTAACAAATACAAGTTACATTAATTATAAATAGGATCGAGGGAATAGGCGATATAAGTCCAAGTTGAGTAAACTAAGTGTAAGTTCTATTTTCAACATTCTGTAAATATGGATTTCTTTACTTGTTGTTATGCTAAAAAATATTCACATTTATTTATGTCGGTAGTGTTTTTATTTTAATAGATACATCATACCTTTCTTGCGATATGAGAATTTTTAGCAAGAGATACAAATTAAAATACACATACAGTAAAACCTCGTTAGTAAGAATACTGATAGTTCTAAATTCGCCGTAATTCAAAATTTTCGCGAACAAAAAACCCTTGGAATATTATTTTCATATAAAACCTTTAATTCGAATTTAGTAATTCGAAATGATTTCAGAGTCCTGGCATATAAAATATATTCAATAAATCGTAATAAAGTACACTATTTCATGAGCCAGTCATTGAAAATTGCGACAGACTTTTCTTAAAACATTCCACTCCAAGGTAAACCACTCCAACGTAAAACAATAATTCACATCATGTTTCATGTATTATTAGATTTTCACATAGTTTTACTAGAGAACCGATGCCAAACAATTGTGTTGGGAAATTGGATAAATAAAAAATATTTCATATTTTTCTATAATAAAATAAATAAAGCTATCTGGTAAATTCAAATAATGGATAAATGACACATGGTATTTGGACAGATTTTAATTTGAAAGAATTGTATCGGAAATCTGGTAGGCACATCTATGATCGGAAACAAAATTAATGAAAATCAAATTTTTTTTTTTTAAATTTTAATATTTTCCCCCCATACATTTCATATTTCGTAATTCGAATTTTTTTTTCGAGTTTTTGGTTCCATAGAATTCGTATTAATGAGGTTTTACTGTAATTTATTGGTCACAGTTCTCAAACAGTGATTTCAATTATGCTGTTATAAAGAGCAGTTTTTATGTTTATTGCACGCTCTTAATAATATGATGCTTTTGAAAACCGTAGGTACATAACTCGACTAGGTTGTCAGTACCCCTTGAGACCTTGTTCCTTCTATTCCTCATAGAAAATGAAATCCCATAGCATTCTTTGCAATGATTATAAACTGGATCCAACTCCTGAAAGGTTTTGATGTCAGCAAACATAATATGAGCAGATATTAGTTTTGATATTTTTTGTAAGCCGCTTCTCGGCATGGGCTTTCGGGGTGTGGGTGTTCATAAAATAGATGTACTGTATGAGTAGGTAGAAGAATTTTCTAAGAGTGACCCATTGCTTATTCCAGGAACGGACCTGTGGGAGGCCAACCTCCGGAACGGGGGACAGCCGCCGCCCCAACCGGTGGCCAAGACCCCCTGGGGGCACACCCCTACCAGTAACATCGGGGGCACGTGGGGAGAGGATGACGATGCGGGAGACGCCGGCAATGTGTGGACCGGACCCCCGCCTCCTCAGCAACAACAATGGGGCGGGCCGCCTCAGCAGCAGCAGCAGCAGCAGCAACAACCCCCGCACTGGAACGCCGCCAAGAAGGACGATTGGGGAGGGTGGGGGGAGACCTTACGCCACGACATGCATCGGCCGGATATGCACGGCCGCGACCTCAGGGCACCCGCCCCCGATCACCGTGACATGCGCGCCATGATGGGGATGGAGGGACGCGGGGACATGCGTGGAGACCCGCGCGGCATCTCGGGCCGCCTCAACGGCACGGCCGACATGTGGAATCAGCATCACGCCCCGCACACCATGCAACCTCCCGCCAAGATGATGCCCTCCAACGCAGGCAACGGCGCCAACCAATGGGGTGCGCAGGGTCCCAAGGACCCCATGGGTATGACCAAAGGACCCTCCGGCTGGGAGGAACCTTCTCCGCCGGCCGCGCGCCGCCACATGCCCAACTTTGATGACGGCACATCCCTCTGGGGACAGCAACGAGGGGGGAACGCAGCTCAGCCCTGGGAGGACGCGGGCGGGATGGGCCACGGTGCCATGCAGTGCCCGCCCGGTATGCCACCCAACCGCATGCCTGGAGCGACCCCCGCCCCCATGAAGCCGGATGCCATGTCTTGGGGCCACCATGGCCCCCGAAATGGTGCCTGGAAAGACGGTGGGGGCCATCCCAACTGGGACAAGGAGGGGGCAGGTTCGTGGAACGAGGGCTCTGTCGGCCAAGCCGGCGGCTGGGCCGGTCCTAAGATAAAGCCTACCGGCGGTTCGTGGGACTCTGATATGGGAGACTGGGGAGGGCCCAAGCCGCCCTCTGGTGGGCCGTCCGGCAAAATGTCCGGTGGCCTGCTACCCAAGGACATGATCTGGAACAGCAAACAGTTCCGCTCCCTTGTGGACATGGGCTACAAGAAGGATGACGTAGAGCTAGCTCTGCGCCGCCGTGACATGAATATGGAGGAGGCCATGGACCTCTTAGGCCAGATGAGGGGCGGGGGAGGCATGGATACCTGGAGGCGCCACGAAGAGCACCCCGCTGGGGGCCCACCGTTCGATCACCAACAGCAGATATACGGGGCCCCTCCGAGACCTCACCACGCTGGTTTTCCTCCCCAGCAGCCACCGAGCGTGCCCTACTCTCCTGTTTTGACTGTGCAGAAGATCCTCAATGCTCCCACAACTCAGCCGCCGCCCTCATTCAACCAACAGAACAAGTGAGTTTCCATTTGGCAAACTAAAAAGCAATTGTAGCAGTTAAATATCATAGCTGAAGAAATCTCTACGTTTTGGAATTAATTCGTATTACAAATTCATATTATAAACCAAAAAGCAGTTTTGTTTTATGCACTACAATGACATTGGTAATCACAGAATTAAGTCATTGTTCCGACTATCAGTAGGTGCACTCGCAGTTTATCTGATTCAAACTTATTTTATTTCTTTAAAACTGTTGTATGTATGTATGTACATGTCTATGATAAAATTACAGTCAATCGGGCGGAGGAGGTCAACCCAGCACGGCGCAGCTGCGAATGCTGGTGCAGCAAATTCAGATGGCGGTCCAGGCGGGCTACCTCAACCACCAGATTCTCAACCAGCCTCTGGCCCCGCAGACCCTCGTTTTGCTAAACCAACTCTTGCAACAGGTATCTTTCACACTCTTATCCTTTTTGCCATTATGTTCCTGCTTCCTAATTGCAGTATATACCCTTCACGTGATTGGCTGCTTACCAAAAAAATTTTAGTGTACGACCTGTACCGAAGTCAACACATTCAGAACATGTATAATGCAAACGTAGAAAACTTACTGCATCTGACAGGATTTTTTATTTATTGGCTTTATTCAATAATTGTTAGCCACTAGGTCCATGCTCTGGATCCAAATTCACAAATGCAGGATTTGAACCCATAACGCACAACTTCATGAGCGGACATTGCCACCTGTCTCGCCGTATGTCCACATATAGGCAGCCAAATTACCTAATTGTCATAATTTATAATATTTAGACTAATTAATATCATACGTAAATTACAGATGTCAAAATAACTTTCAAAGATATTACCAACCAACAGCCTTTCTGTTTCAATGCGCTAACATACGCTATTTTAATTTTTCTACAGCTACCAAATCAACCATACTAAAAGCATCGCAGAATCGACATCAAGTATTACAATACACACAACCTCATTAGTTAAATAGTCCAAACTGTTTGTACACATTATGATTATTATAAATGTTTATTGTCCTAGATCAAACAGATGCAACAATTAGCTGTGCAAAATACTTTGACTGTCAACAAAAACAACCCCACAGCTCTGTTGCACATCTCTGTGAGCATCACAAAAGCCAAACAGCAAATTACCAACCTGCAGGTAAATACCTCATTCAATTTTACCTCCTGTTTGTTTTCTCAATTAACTTCAAATCAATAAGAAAAAGTGATGAATATGCTATGTCGTATTCCAAGAGCTTATAATCCCGGAATGTGAAATGTCAGGTGTGACGTTTTTTGACACGAGTCCAGATTGACCGCGCTACTTGCTTAGGGCGAGATATAAGCAATTAAATTTTAAGATACGGTGATTTTGAAAATCATCGTCACTGCTCAGCGAACCAAGTCACAGTTGGCGTATTACATGCCGATGCCTGTTAGCTGTGAAATGTCATTGATTACGCAAAATATTTTAAATTGTAAACGCTTTGTAAGTACCTACCCTTGTACAATGTAGAATACACAATGTAATATGTATATTATAAACACCATAATATAAAAAAATACAGATATATGGAGCGCATACATAACCTCAGTTATTTTTTTATGTTAAAGAAACATCAAAGCAACATAATTTACTACATCAAAGCAACATAAGTATTAACTTGCACCCTGCATACCTATTTTCTAAGATTATTTTAGATATTCTTTTATTGAATGGAAATATTAAGCCTTAAATGTCGTCCACAGAACCAGATAGCGGCCCAGCAGGCCATTTATGTGAAGCAGCAATCCGGAGGCGGCGGCGGAGGGGGTAATTCGGGCGGAGATTTTTTCAACAAGCCTCATGATCCGCTCGCCCAACTTCAAAACAACTTTGCAGACATCGCTCTCAACAAAGATCCATCAAACGTGAGTGTTTTTCAACAATACATACATAATAAAATTATGATCAATGTATAGTGTTTTAGATTTTTTTGATTCACTGTAAGTCAATTCTGTCAATAATTATGACCATTGTTATGTTACCATAGTTACCGTTTCCGTGGAATAGCATAATATCATGTTACGCGTTCCGAGTCATAATTCCCCAGGATACTCTGAAATAATTGGGTAACTGATGAATCGTCAAATGACTTTTCAATATAGAATTAGATCATAATTATTCATGGATTTAGCAGGTAATTAGAAAATATTGAACAATCGTAAATACATCATTCATATGGAAAATTCTAAAGAAAGATGGCGGTCAAGAATATGCACATTGTCATGTTTCAATTCCAATATGCCCACATCACAATATATTAATTTCATTCTGACTACCAAATCAACTGAACCACACTGAAATTACCCAAAAATGTCATGATATGTGTTATGTAATGTTCTAGTCGAACTCTTGGCAATAGTCTAGGTTCTACGGTATTACGTTACATATTGGTGATCCTGAATGTTGTTGACAGTCATACGGCAGCGGTGGGGGGCAGCAATCTCGCCTGAACCAGTGGAAGCTTCCGTCTTTGGAGAAAGAGGGTGAGGGCTCTGAATTCAGCCGGGCTCCGGGAACCACTTCCAAGCCCACCACCAGTCCGATCAATCCCATCAATTTACAACAAGACAAGTGAGTACTAGTATTATATTATTGTACAATGGCGGTCTGCCGACATAGTAGAATGTAGCTTTGGACTTTTACATTTTAGTCTTCAATGCAGAGGAATTATTTTTTTGCAATTCAGAAAAGTATGAAGCTCAATTGTTTTATGGGGCTAAATACCCACCCGTTATAGTTTTATAAGTAATGTGAAATGCCACAAAAAAAACCAGTACAGAACTCAATATATTTTTGGAGAATTATTTGGTTGGTGAGAGGGAATAAAACATAAAATAGCCCTCCATCTTCTGAATTCATATCTTAAAAAGTATAAGTGAATAACAATAGAAAGACATGGCGACAGTTGCCTTTGATGGAGATCTATGCTTTTCCTAGATTCCGGTATGATTAGTAGTGAATAGAAATAGTGACATGAATGGCAAACGAGATTTGTCGGCTTGCCCTAATATGCAGCATGAATTTCAGCACTTGGTCGAGCGGGCGCGGCATGAGTGACGGATGGCCGTCGTCCGACCCCTCGGACCTGGCCGACGGCAAGGAGCCGTGGCCTTCCAGCCAACCGCAGCCTTCCGCCTACTCTGACCTCGTTCCCGAATTTGAACCTGGCAAACCATGGAAGGTATGTTTTACCTTTGATTTACCACTTCACATGAGTATCAACTACTGTGATACTAATGTGAAAATGGATATTAGTTAGCCAGAATATATTTATTGTACAAACAAATTTTAATGTAATTTTTGTAAATAAATGTTTAAATATACAGTACATAATATTAAATAAGGCCATACTTCAGTTGAGGCATGATCTAAAAAGATCGTGGCTAGGCGATGCGCGGATTGTGCAAATGACGCGTGCCGAACGAAATATAATTTGTCATAATAATCCAACATGCGTCCATTTAATGTTATGTTTATTGTTATATTACTAATAATAATAGTATATTCATTGACATGTTTTCTTTTATAACCCGCGTAGCGTCATCAACAAAAAATAGTCTCGGTTGCGTGCATATTTTCGTAATGTTATTATTACCCGTACCGTAATAAATACATCAGTTAAAAATAATAGGTCTGACTTTTATTACCCCCAAATCCATTAAGTTTGCGTCGAGACACTAAAGAATAACAATAAAGGCCTTGTGCAATCATGTAAACTCGGAACAAATATCTCTATACAAAAAACTCACCGCCTCGCAAATCCACCATTTTGTCCGAGGCTAATCGGCCGGGACCACTGCGGCGACCCTCTTTTGGTATCACGTTACAACTTCACACTCGTAAATCAGTCACATATTTTAACCTTTGCCATTAGAAAACACATTAATTATTCAATACCTTGACACTTTTAAAATAAATCTTAAAACTTAACTGCATTTAAAAAAAAAAAAGGATAAAACGAATTCAAAAATGTTTTGAACTATGGTAAATTTTATAACATGGATCTAAACATAACGCGACTTGGCACGTTGAACACATAAAACGGGATAATTTGTATACTGCCCTTCCAAGGAAGAAGGCAGTAACTCGTAAAATTTGTGAAATTGAGTTATGAATGCTATCCGTTTTGAATTTTGAAAGCTATAATATTATTTAAAATGAGTATTATCACTAAAATACCGTTAAAATCCTTAGTGAAAAAAATAGACATCTTCTAAAATCGCACTAATTGCACCTATTCATTGCAGTTACTGCTTGTTTATTATTACATTGTTTGTATTTTAACATCCTTCTAATAAAAATTATCACCGTTTTTTATTAATTCACAGTACTAAAGTTTAAAAAAAAAACACATTATATCATTTATCTCGAAAGTGTGTGAGAGTCAGTTACTGCCTTCTTCCTTAGAAGGGCAGTATAGTTTTTTTGCCTTTTTTTGAATTGCCACAGACATGGCATCTCCTGCACGGCTTGGCATTTTTGGGTGTTGGAGGAATGTGCACTGGCAAATGGTCTGTAGCGGATTTTAGTGGAAGAACTTAAGAATAAACGCAAGTCAAACACAAATAATTAAACGCACACACTACGCTAGCTTAACCCATTGCAGACAGATTAAATTTTTCAGGATCATTTAAAAAGGCACACTGTTTACTAAAATTGATATAACTCATGTATTATTCATTCAATTCAAATAAATTTTTTAAATATTTGTAGGTTTTGAATTTTTCTATTAAGTATTTACATTTTAAGTAAACTTTGTCTATAAGTGGAATGAAAAAAACATGTCAAATATAGTTTTTTGGTTTTTTTAGCCTTTTTTTATACAAAATGACAGAGATAAAAAGTTTATGATAGAAGTAAATAATAAAAGGAAGATATACTAAAACTGGAGCTAAATATAATATTCTTCAAGATATTTAGAAGATGGAGGGCCATTTTATGTTTATTACTGTCTCTAACACCTCATACCTAGCGAACTGATCATTATTTTGACAAATTTAAATAAAAATAGATTTTATAAATCAAATATTTCTTAAAAAATATATTGGACCGTATATAACTAACATCATTAAATGATAGCTACATATATTATTAAGTAATTTCAACTTTAAAAAAAATCAAAATATGATTAAAAAAAAATTATTTTCATCATGTCCTGCACCCTGTAACACCGGCGTCAAATTGGCGCCGATAGGGCGCGATGGGTTAAAGGCCATCCATGGACTGAAACCGTATGCGGTTTAGATCCGTGTGCCATACTAAACTTATGATTTTTGTTCTTGAAACTATATTTTCACTAAATTTGTAAGTGCAAGTGTATGGTATAAACGGATACGATCAGGTGCTTATAATATAGTTTGTGAAATATATTTACATGACCAGAAAAGATAAGCTTAGTATGGTACACGGTTCTAAACCGCATACGGTTTCAGTCCATGGATGGCCTATTAGTATTGGTTTGTGACACAGACCACTTTTATCAAAAAAAACTTTTTTACGTAAAACGATCATTGAGTATTGTTATGTTACATATCCAGTGAAAAAAGACCAAAAAAATATTGAAATAAACTAATTTTATTATTAAATAAACTATTCAAGTAAGATCATGTTAACGCGCGTGTTTGAACATGTAGTTTAAAAAAAATAAAAATAATTCGGTTAGGTACATGTTCAAACACGCGCGTTAACATCATTTTACTCCCTACTTCAATTTTAGTTTGTCAATTTATGGCTACGGCTGTATGTTGTAGCTTAACCACTGGGGAATGGCAAAAGAATCACAGAGATTATCAATATAATTTTTTATCGTAAATATTTTACAAAAATAATCTCGTCATAAATTATACTAATGGTTTTATAAATGCATTTAAAAATTAATAAATATAAAAAATCTTAACACCGCTGCACATTCATGTACTGAAATATGACTATATTCTAAAACATTAGAGCGAGAGGTTTAAAAGAACACTATTTTATGTAATAAAAATACTTTTTGCAGTCATCAAATGTTTAAAATAAATATAAAGGATAACAAGGCTTCAAAATTATATAAATAGATTATCTACAACGTTTAAGGAATGTCCAGGATCATGGTTTGAAAATACAAAAAAAGCTCTATTTTGACCTACGCTGAGCATGTCCGCCCTTAAATATTATGAAGTGAAACCTATATACCAATTTAAGAACACTGAATTTGAATTTTAAGTATTAAACCTCAGTAGATGAATGAATAACTGTTTCAAATTATGTGCAACTATTCATAAATGCATATAGGAAAAAGGTAACATGTGACTAAAAACCCCTTATAAATAAAAAATTGACAAATTATAAAAAAATTACATTTCAATCTTGAGTAATTAATTAGGTCACCTGTGTTCCAAATTTCATTTAAAATATTAAGTAAAAATGCGTTTTTCTCACAACTCAATTTATGCACAAGTGCCCTTTTGCTTTTGGGACGATGATATTATACTTCAAAATTATGAATAAATAAAATATTTTTGGCGATCAACCAAAAATCATTTCGCGATCGAACTTATCGACACCCCTGCTATATAACTTAATAAATATTTCAGTAAATTAGCTACATAGGTACCTACATAGTTGAAAATTTCCTAGATATTAGAGAAATAAATTTAAATCTAATGATTCCGGAGTGTCTGTAGTCTAAATATATTGTGTGCGTTTTTTAAATTAGATGAAGAGCATCGAAGACGATCCAGCCATAACTCCGGGCTCAGTGGGAAGGTCTTCGTTGTCGCTGGCTACTATCAAGGACACGGACATCTTCGGAACGGGGGCGCAGGGCAAGGCCTCCCCCACCACTCCCTCCGAGAGGTCCTTATCTTCCAGCACTTGGAGTTATCCACCGCCTTCCGCCTCCATGGGTGGAGCGTTCAACTTGCCCAAGGGGGGCAACCCCTCGGCTGCTAAGAACTCTTGGGGTGACACTGCTGCCGGCTCCTCGGAACTGTGGGGTTCCACTGGAGGCAAGTCCCGGGGGCCTCCGCCTGGCCTGCAGGCCTCCAAGTCTGGACAGGTGTCAGCCTCGTCATGGGGCGGCGGCCAGTCTCAAGCTCAGAGGCCTGGCTCTTATGGACAGCAGCCCGCTTGGCAGTCCACTTGGCTGCTTCTTAAGAACTTAACCACTCAGGTGACTATTTTATTTATAGACTTGATTTTGTTGAAAAAAAAAATGTTTCAACAATGTGATTGAAAACAATGTATTATTACTAGGCTTAGGATTTTTTGGTGCTAAAACATGAATAATAGGTACCTAATATATGTAGATATAATTGGAAAATATGTTAAAATTTCATAATTATGTGCTAAAAAACCAAATTAGGTGTCTAAAATTTAAGTAACTATTACAATAAATCATAATATATATTTCAACAGTTGAATTTATTATTTATTCACAAACAGGAAACGCTTTATTACAATAAATAATTAAATAATGCTTAAAATTTTCGAAGGTGAATCTTTGACGATTTGATCTTCAATTTGGAAAAACTTCTTTCCACTTAATATATTATGTTATTATTGCGTATGTAAATGAAATTATTTCTGAAGTAGAAAAAATTGAAACATCTGAGGCATCTGTTGGATTTTCCAAAACAGCTATTATATTCTGCAGCGTTTGAAGTCCAGTATTTTTATTTAAAACACCATTTAATTGTGTACATATTTTTATTCCAATTGGTCTAGAAACATTTCTTATTTTAGCAGCAGTATTGTTTAAAATATTAATTTGCTCCACTAGTAACTTTGTAGATGATTCTAACATTTCAATTGTGTTTACCGGATGATCATAATTTGAAGTGATGAATGCCAATTCATTTTTTATGGAATGGTTTCCCATTATTTCTTTTACTATTGGTTGGAATCTTCCTCATCAAGTATCTCCATAATTTCTTGTAATTTTTCCAAATTAGCAGTACAGTACACACAATCAGTAATCCGCCGCTCGATTATCCGACAATTACTATAATCTGCCGTTATTTTTACTAGTTGGAAGCACAAAATCAAGCTCCATAATTCGCCGGTATTCGATTGTCAAATTCAGTAGTCCGCCGTGTACAAACAATGCAGATGAGACAGGTTTGTTTTGGAAACTTCTTCGTAAAACGTACATTCATCGCGAAAATGTACCAGGGAGGAAAGTGCCCAAGGACCCCATCACGTATGGCGTGCTCCAATGTAACCGGGACACACAAAATGAAGCTTTTGGTCATAGGGAAAGCCAGGAATCCTAAGCCATATAAGAATATCTGCCTGACTGAACAACTGGTTGTGTCAAGTGATTAGTTAACAAACTTGGTTATATGTATAATTTAGTAAATACTTAATTTTGATTATAAATAAAACCATAATTTGCTAGTACAAATTTCTCAAAAAAACTATTTTTACGAATTACCATATATAATTTTTACCATATTTTGTATGTATGCACTATAATCCGCCGCTTTCACTAATTGGACGCTTGTCTGGTTTATGGGGTGGCGGATTACTGAGAGAGTACTGTATAGTAATTTACTGCAAGCCAAGTTCCCAACCTAGTTTATCACGGGTTGAGGGGGTAGTGATTGAAATTTTGTGTTTATGTGAAAATATGTGCTTAAACCTAGAATATGTAAAAATATGTAATTATACAAAAATATTGAAAAATACAGTCGAACTCGGTTATTACGATCTCGGACATAGCGAGATCTCGGATGTAATGAGGAAACATTCGTTGACATATTTGGTTTATGATTTTCTCCATACATTTATTCACTGTTACAACGAGCAACTTATCGGATATACCGAGCTAAAATACTGTTGATGGGTCGATCGTTTAAAAATATTTCGACCCTAAGCAATAAAATCCGATTGGACAGGATGCCGCCAGGGGACGGATTCAGTTTATAACACTAGTTAAGTGTCTAATTGTTGTTTTTGCCGACAATAATGAAAAAGTATTCACGCACATGGTTGAAAAATTCAAGGCTTGTGAAGTCCGTAGGTACATACCAGCGTTCATTACAATAAACAACTTCTTTTGTAGTTTATGAAGGACATGCTTGTTTCGGGGATTTATACGATTGTTTTCAGATTTTTTATGTGACATATGTGACAGCTAAAGATACCTATTCTCTGATATAACGAGTACCGCTTATAACGAGCAAATTCAGTCAGTCCCATCTTCCTCGTAATAACCAAGTTTGTCTCTAGGTGCTAACAGATAAGGCTTAAATGTTTCAAAATTGTCCGAAACAGATAGATATTTTGTTGTGGGGCCGCTCAAAAAAAATATTTGAATACCTAAGAATCCTAAGCCTAATTATTACCATCATTCGTTTCAGATTGACGGATCTACATTGAAAACGCTGTGCATGCAGCATGGCCCTCTACAAAGCTTCCATCTCTATCTCTCGGCGGGAATCGCTCTCGCCAAATACTCCACCAGAGAGGAAGCGAACAAGGTAAATACAACATATCTGTATCTCTGTCCCTTGGAATATTCTCACCCTCATAATCTGTTGCTTGACGGTTTGTTCTTGCTTTGCAGGCTCAGGCCGCTCTATCGAGCTGCGTGCTGGGGAACACGACAATATTTGCGGAGTCGCCCGTCGACTCAGAAGTGAGCATGATCCTGCAGCACCTGGGGCAAGGAGGGGGCGGCAACGGCGGAGGGGGAGCCTGGCGCGGCGGCGGGGGCGGCAAGGGGTTGGGGGGAGCGGGCGGCGGGCCGTCGTCGGCCGACTCGTGGCCTTTCCCTTCCATGTGGGCGGAGCCTCCGCTGGGCGACGCCCGCAACGCGTCCGCCTCCCTCAGCTCCTTCCTGCCCCCCGACCTGCTCGGGGGAGACTCCATCTAGGCGGCGAATACATACAATTCGATTATGTGATAGTATTGTTGTGCTTTTTAGGTCATAGGTTATTATCGATTATTGTATTGTACTGCACCGTATCGGTCTCGTTTTTAAGAAAAATGAAAAAAAGAAAGCATTCTATTTAACGATGACAGAGAATTATTAATTATGATGACGATTGACGATTGACGATCGGATCGTGACCAAATTTTATAGCGGCCAATTTAATAGTACCTTTACTGAAGAAAAAATATAGATAACGGACGATTGTTTCCTCTTTTTAAGGTTAGCTTAAGCCTTTTGAATATTGATAGGTGGACTTTTTGTTTCGTTTCTTCTTCGGATCGCGCGGGACGAGACTCTTCCGGACCGTAAAAGACATTTATTTTTTGTTCTCCGGTGATATTATAATTAGAGAAGAGGATAAAGGTTAACTTAGTCTAGACTTACGCTTAATCGTGTGACCTTTGCGCTGCGACGGGGGGCGGAGGGCGCGGACGCCGGCCCAACCTAGTCGGGCCCTCGCCCAATTCGTGGCCGGCGCCCTCCCGCCCACCGCCCCCGTCGCTCGCGATGTTATACTCAATTTAGTCATTCTTAATTTTTTGCTCACCGGCCGCCCTAAGCGGGATATCCGTTTATATTGTATTAAATATTGTATCTGTTCATGTGTGTTCTATTGGCGCAGTGTAACCGTCTGAGCGGGGACCGCCCGCTCTTACGCTGGCCGCTTTGTTTTTCTTACGGGAGAAAGTGGACCGCGCCTCGCGCAGCCCCGCGACTCTCCTGACACTCCTCAGACGCGAGCCGATAATTGTATTATTTCGGGCCGCATTGCATACTCTGTTCCTACTGAATCTGAGTTGAATTTAAAAAAGATACTGTACAAATGTGTGAATTAATTTTACATTTAATGATAATTTTAGTGGACAAGGAACGGTCTTTCCCAAAGCATATTCATACTGAAAACTATTCTAAAAAATATACTATATTAACTTGTCACTGTCTTGTTGTCTTTACTATTCTGTAGAATTATCGATGTAATTGTAATGTTCCTTTAATTTACCAAATATCAATATTTGAAATTTTCATTTCTTACTATTACAATTTACATTATTTACAAGTCAAGAGTATCCCTGTGCAATAATGATGCCCTCAAATTGTATAATATTTATGTAGACAATGTCGAAGCGGGGGGTTGCCGTTTGAAACGGAGCGCTTCCGTCGTCAGGGCGATCCGAGCGAGGGAGAGCTAGCGCGGGCTACGTCGGGGGGTCGGTGGGCGGCGGGCGGCAAAGAAAACAGTCATCTCGAATTGTACAAAATTGCCTTTGAAAAGTGAATCTTCCGCAGTTTGTCTCGCGAGGATTCGCTGACACCACAATCACGTTTAGACTGCACCGAGATATTTATTATGCAATGTTATACTTAAATAATAAAGTTAAGCTAGAGCCGGCCCGGGGCGGAGTCGCGGGCGGCCGTCAGACGTCACCCTCTTTAGCGTAAGCTGTCCAAATAGATACGTCGACCGCGGCTCTAAGGTGTTCATATGACAAGCATAGATATATATACATACATACATATTATACTTAATAAAAGATAACATAACATAATATTAGGTAGGGAGAAGACGGAGCCGACGCGCGTAATAATAATAATAATAATTTAGTGAAATAGTAAATAGAGACCTAACGGTGTACTAATGTGTAATAATAATGAGAGAGAGCGAATAGGCGGAAAAGGCAGGCGCCGCCCTCCGTTGGACGACAGGGCCTTATTCATGATAATAATTAACTATACGAGTACTCGCAGGCGGCCCTCCCTTTTTTGCCACCCCACCACCCCCCTTTGTCCCCCTCCCGACTGTCGCATTTCAACATCTCCCGACCCCCCCACCCCCCGACGCCGGTCTGTTGTGCCCGTCTCATTTCATTATATATATATTTGATACGATATATATTGTATACTCTGTCCCTGATCGTTTACAAGACTGACTTAACAATTAAAAAAAATGGTTGACATTATTATTATTACATTATGATTATTATTATTGTATTCACGTTTTGTTGTTACTGCTAACTTACTACTACTACTACTATATTATACTATTACGAGTGCAATCGCAATTATTGTGTATTTTTCTCTTTTAGGTAAATGTGTCGCGGCAGATTCGCCCCCGAGGCTGTTTTCTTAAAGTGTTATCTAGTACCGTTGTCGTTTTGTTATATTGTCTTAAATCCTCTATATCGCATCGCACACTCGGTTTGATATTATATTATATTCCAGTGTATGTTTGTGCCGGCGTACCTCCTGTTTTATATTAATCACTTTCAATCGACAATCTCGACCCCTCCTCGGCCCCTGTCCGTCAACGAGCGCGGCTGCGTTTGTAGTATCATGAATTGCATTTAAAAAATACTTAATTTTATTATTATATCTTCCAAAAGCGTTCGAGTCATTAGTTCATTTCGTTAAGTTTAGATTTATCTTTTATCGTTACCGGAAACTGTGTTTCTAGCGTTTACCAGTCACTATGATACGGCGCAGTCGGGCGTGACGACGGACAGGTCGTTTTCCGTAGTTTAAATTATATTGTAAGCGAAAATTCAATCACGTGTAGTGCAAAATTAATCTAATCAATCCCCTATCGCGTAATGTAGCCCATCAGCTGCATAGTATAGTATTAAATGATAAATGTACTCTTATTTTTACCATATCTACTACGCCGACTTCATCATTGTGGTGCGTTTGTCTGTCATCATCAATCAACTGTCAGTCATCGAGGTGGAGCTCAGTCTCTGATATCAGTGAATATTAATTAAAAGTATCAACGATTCGTATTAGAAGCGTCAGTCAATTGCGGAGAGACGATTCCTGCCAGTCCGCGAGGCCGTCTATCCCCATTCTATTGTGCAATAAGCAAAATCTGCCTCGATTCGTCTCGCTCGGCTATTTAAGAATAATTATTGGCTTTAATAAATTATATTATATTTAATATATTATTATTATTATGTCGATGTGAAATTAAAACAGATTAGAAAAATAATTAAAAAAAAATATTTAAACAATATTATCGTATAGAGAAATTTAGATATAGTCTAAAGAGTCGACGGGATTATATTTTCCTTGATTTAATTAGCCGTAAATGACTGTCTGAAGACACTGAAAAGCGGAACCAAAAAGGTATACGATACCTTGCACAACGTATTAACTGTTATTACAATTATAATTCTGTCGGACGCAATAATATGGGAGGTATGCCTGCACTCGGAGGGGAGGGGAGGGATGAAGGTAACGCGGGGGATCGAGCGGGCGGACGGTCGGCGGGGAGACCTCCCGCGTCACTTACTCATAACAAATTAACTTTTTGTATTAATGTACAACTGTGCTGTGAAATATGAGTGGCTTTTTATTTGTAAAATACCACAAAAATATAAAAAAAAATGTAATTTTATTTAAGTCTCGAGGAGAGAGCTCTCGTTTTGGTAAATTATATTAGAATTACGCCTATAAATATTTATATCATCGGATAGAGCTGGCAGCAGCTTAACTTTACTATGGTGCAAACGGTGGCACCGCTCGGGGTCTGGCGAGGTCGGGCGGGCGGAGATGCGCCTGCGTATCAGCCGACGGCCAAAGTCGCGACCCGCAAGGGCGGGGTCACCTCATACACGGTTCCATTTCTAAAATATCTCTAGTTTTGTATTTATAGAAGACAGATATGAATGAAATGCCAATTTTAGCTCGTAGGTATTAAGATAAATATTTTTGTTAGACTTAGGATTAACTATTCTATTTAATAAATACATAGGAGGAAGAAGGAGAGGAGAGAAGGGATTATTAGCGGGCGTGTCTGCGGTCCGCAGCTCAGTCGATAAGAACCCGTCGGTGGATCTCGATGCACAATAGATATAATCATGTTTTGTGCTTAATACTTTTAATCGCTAAGTTTTCTATTTTTTAAATTATTTTCAAACTACCAAATCTATAAGGTAATATTATTTTCATCTCTAAGTATATATATATTTAAACGTAATTATAGTATAAAAAGAGTACCTTCGGCGAGAGGGGCGGGCGCCTCTGTCCGCTTTTTATTTTGGGCTTTTGTTGTGTTGGTAAAATGATACTTGGACCGGCCCCCCCACCCCCCTACCTCGTCCGCTCGCGCAGCGGTCGACCGACGATTCTCAGTGTTATCTTTTTTAATAGAGTGATATTTTTATTCAGCAATAAAAACAATAAGTGCATTTTGCCAACAGACAAATATTTGTAATTTTAGAGAATAGCGTACGATAGCTCATAAAAGACGCAGTAATTATGAGATTCAAGTGCATTCTTGTAGGCGTAAATTCCTGTTATCTACTACGGTCTGAAATTTTGAAAATTCGTGTATATTGATTAATGAATAATATATATTTATGGACTTGTTTTGATTGAATCGGGGCGCCTCCGCCCCCCTACTAAAATGATTAATGTTATTTTAATAAATGCAAACGAATGAAGAAAATCGTCAACGGGAAACTCGCGCGCGGAACGTCCGCGACGGTGTGACGCGAATCAATATACCTCTACGACCCGACCCGGTGGTCTTGTGATTTCTTTATCTTGCTAAAAATCAACGTACCAAAATTCTCAATTATTTGTTTATATAAATGAAAAAAAAAAAATGAAAAAAAAACAAAAGTATTCCTGAACCGAATCGACCCTCGGCAATATCAATTGGTGTATTTGTAGTTATTTGTATTGGTAATGTGTAATAAAGTAAAGTAACGTAAATAAATAAAATAATAAAATAAAGAGTAATGAGGGGGATGGGATATCAGAAGACAGGCAAGGCACAAAGTATTTGGCGGGCGTGCCGAGCGAGACCTACCGATGAATAGTATTTCCCTAAGTTTTTCCAGTATTTGTGATTCAAGTGCCACTTTATGTTTAACAATATTAAATATAAATAAAAATAAAAGAGAAACAATTATCTAGTAATAATTAACGTAAGGGTAATTTAGAAAAATTATTAAAATACAATGTTTTTATCATTTTAAGACATATAAATCACAAAGAATGTATTAATATAAATTTATTATCAATATACCTTATTTAAATATTGAACATTTAACAGTAATTATTGAATAATTTAATTTTAGCCATATCAGTCGGATATATTGTGTACATGTGTATTTGTATTTGTAAGGTGTACTTTTTAGAGAGACGAGAGACGGAAGACGGGTGCGACTCGCATCGTGAGCTATTTGTATATTCTAGTGCCGGCGATTGTGAGTGTTTTCGAAACATCTGTGAAATTAAGTGATTTAAATAATTTTAAGTGTTGTTTTGTATGTTGAGTTTTTAACGGGGCCCTCGCCGCGCCGCATCTCATGCCGTGTTACGTTTGCGTCTCGACAAATGCCCGTAGGGATGTTTTATCTGTTGTTTTCATTTTTCTTTTCAAAGTAATTAGTGTGCCACATTCAAATCTGCCAAAACGTCATTACCAATATTTGAACTGTAATCTTTTCGACATACTTATTCGACCTATTTATTTTTACTATTTTTAGAGTAAGGCAGTGGCAGTACGCGTCTCGCCCCGAGTCCCGGAGCGAGAGGCGTCCGCTTGCACATATCATCTGTGATTTAAATTTGTCGTTATCACGCGTATTATTTCAATCGTTTAGGGAAGTATTATCTTACGGATTCGTACAATTAGAGAATGTCAAACAGCAATCGATGCCATTTCACACAAAGACTCTCTATTTGAATCTCTACAATAAAGTGAGTGAGTAACCTGTAATAACAATAAGCATTAATAAGTCATAGTCTGGTCCATTTATCCATTTAGGTATTAAATATTTATCGACTAACGGCCGGCCGGCAGACGCGAGGCCGCTTCATTTCAATACCAAAACTGAATTGACAAATTATCTACTGTAACGTTTTATATTTTACGGGCTCCGCCTTTTATATGTAACTTACGATTAGACTTTTAGCAGTACCTTGAGAATGAGGGGTACGCCCCGCAGCTAGCATTTTACTTTTTCACAAAATCAATATTATATGTACCTATGTTTTTAATTTTAGTCAAAACCAGTGTTTCAAACTATTTTTCCCAATTATATAGCATAAAACATATTTGAGAATAAGTATTTTAAGTAAATGAGTGTTTAGATAATAATGTTATGCCTTCCCATTAAATAAATAAATAACTAAGTATGAATGGAAAGTGTCGGTTTGCATGTGATGTGATGTGGGCATGTGTGCGGAGCGCGGCGCCCCTCTAGAGGGGCGTCGTCTTTGCGTTTTCCAATAAAAGTGGGTTTCGGTATTTGTGATTTAAAATGTTTGTAGCTCCCTATATTAATAAATGTGTATATGACTAAACATTGATTATTTACAAAGAAACTTAAAATAATATAAAATACTGTATTGTATTGTATAGTTGTTACACTTAGGGAATATTCATATTCATATTTCACTACTGTTCACATAAATGTGCTAGCGTTAAGAATGATACGATTAGTAAGTGGAGCACGGCGATCCGCACACGCGTCGCGCGTTGCGTTACCTCCGAAACGATTCACATTTCATATATCATTACATTAACGTTGTTGTGTGCTGTACCTTGTATTTTATATTATACTTACATATTTACGCTTTACGCTTCGAGTTGAAATTAAATTGTCTGTGAATTCTTGTCATACATGATTAATATTTAACTTACCTTATTACAAGTGTTAACGTAAAAATCAAAAAAGAAACCAATGATTGTGCCTCCCTGTTGAACTGTGGCACGTTACCTAAAAATGCAGCAGTTTCACTCATTTCTTTTTTTAAGTGTAAGAGTTTTGTTTTAAGAATGGTCTACTTCAATTTTTTATATGAAGCCTATTGATTTACGAACAAAGTAGATAGAGAATTTATATTCATATAAACGTTTTAAATAATTTTTGTAGTAGAAAATACCTGGACTGTGAAACAGAATTGAATCGAATAAAATAAAATAAACCGTAATTAGTATTTGGAATCAACCTGAGGCCTTGCGAGCGACAGTCTAAGACTCCGTTCCGATATGAGCTTAATCATTAATGAGCGCGTCTCTCTCTGTCTTACTAACTATCTAACTGTATAGTTTAACGTTAATACAATAACAATAGCAAACACAACTCGATCGACTCGACATCTCTCAAAACAAATTTGTGTTCTAAATTTTAATATGCTTATGCTTAGGCATTCAGAAATGATACTCATTTATTGCCAAAAAATGATCGATTTCTTAGATTATCAATAATTGTTTTTGGGCATGTTTTACTTTTAGCATTATTTAATATATATATATATATATTTACAGTTAGAATTACTTAGATTATAATTGAATTAGGTGAGTTTCAAGTGTATCTGCATATATTTTGTAAGATACTACTTAACATTACATTATTATAAATGGGATAAACTGGAATCTGGATGGTTTGATAAATATGTATCACGTAATTGTAAAACAAACAAAAAAAAAACAAAAAAACAATAAAAATAGTGTAACCCCATCTTGTTCTTTTATTTCAGTTCCACTTTTTTCCATTCCCCTCTGCTTTTCTCAGCACAAAAGCATAATAAAAATGACAACTCATTTCTGGACGGGAGATTCAATTGCTATGATAACTCTGATTATAGACGGGCTTGGTGTATCAGGTAATGTGGTGTATGCTCCAATGTTGGGAGTGTAATGGGGTAAAGTAAGTAAATGTGTGATTATGGTTACAGTTGCTATCGTGGACTGTACTTGCATCTAGCAGGGATTCCCAACCCTGTATCATGGCCACTATTCGACTGCGACAGATTTCTCAAATTTCAATTTTATTTTGATGAGTCATCGGATGTGTTAAAATCATATTTCAAGTCGACATACCTTTGCGAATCAGTGTTTTCAAACATGAATTTAATAAAATCAAAATATAGATCTCGACTCACCGATAAACATCTTTATGATTGTTTACTGGAATATCGTCGCTTAAGAAACAACACCGCAGAAGTCAATTAATTAAAATTTTCAGGGGCAAACAAAAACCGTCTCAAAAAATTGAAAATTGATACCTTTTAACTTAATTTTTTTTGTGTTTAGTTAAAAAAAATGAAATTTTAATTAATTGACTTCCGCGGTGTTGTTTCTTAAGCGACGATATCATACTTTCCTAATTAGGAGGCACTGGCCATTGAAATGCGATGCCAAAGGTCACACTGACTTTGAGATTGATATTATAATTTTTACATAACGTGAATACTCAAAAAAAGACCAGACTAAAACTTCAGTATCTAGCTAATGTATTTTAATGGCGGCTGGCTGACGGCAAGACTGGAATCTCTCAGTTTCAAAATGTCCGCAAAAGAAACTGAAGAGATGCGGCATGCTAGTCTCCCAGTTTCCAGTCACCTATAAAACAGTGTTACCAATATCAGTAGATTCAATGAAAAATCAAATTTTCTTACCAAAATTGGTAGCACTGAACTGAAATAAACAAGCAATACCAAGTCAAGACACAAAATTAAAATATGGGCGAACCGATTTTTGATTTAAATATGTGGCAGATGTTGAGAAATACTCCTGCCTGTATAATGGTATAATATGATATACAGTCGAACTCGGTTATTTCAATCACATATATAGTGAGATCTCGGATGTAATGAGGAAACATTCGTTGACATTTTAGTTTATGATTTTCTCCATACATTTATTCACTATTATAACGAGCAACGTATCAGATATACCAAGCTAAAATATCGTCAAAAATTTGTTTAAAACCGTTAATGTGCTGATCGTTCAAGAACATTTTGACCCTAAGCAATAAAATCCGACCAGACAGGATGCCGCCGGGATCGCATTATGTTTATGACACAAGTACCTACCTAATTGGTGTTTTCGCCGATAATATTGAAAAAGTATCCGCGCATATGGTTGAAATAAATAAAAAATCCAAGGTTTGTGAAGTCAGTAGGTACCTAGGTACCAGCGTTCATTACAATAAACAACTTCTTTTGTAGTTTATGAATGCCATGCTTGTTTCGGGGATTATTACGATGGTTTTCAGATTTTTTATTTTCGACTTGTGTGTTATCAATATAATCAACGCGAAGAAAACCAACGTCTTATGTAATAGCACCTGTCCTGATTCAGGTTTCCCTCTGATTAGCGACGGACAAAACATCGACAGCTTCAAGTACCTGGGGGTACACATCACGGGAGATGGCATTTTGCAGAAAGAGCTCGCTATCCGAATGGGAATTGCTGGAGTACATTCAACTCGATACGGAATGTGTGGTACTCATGATTGTACTCGGTCAAAACCAAATGACGCCTATTCGACGCTTGCATTCTGACGGTGCTGCTTTAAGGTAGCGAATCATGGTACCTTACGAAGGCTCAGAGCAACCGTATACTGAGCTTCGAAAACAGATGTTTGTAATGGATACTGGGTGTCCGGTGGTATGACTTTAGGAGCAACGAGGAGGTAAGAGAACACACCAAGCAGCCTCTCATCACGCTGAGAGTGAAGAGGCGACATTGGACCTGGCTCGGCCACGTGCAACGAATGCCAGAAGAGAACCTTAGCCTGGCTTACCTGTTCTTCAAGCCGACCGGATTCCGGCGTCCTGGAAGGTCGCTAAATACTATCTATAGCAGGGGTAGCCACACTTTTTTTCTAGGATCGACTTGTTGATAAGTTTATTTATGGCGATCGACTGATCACTTGTAATTATATCATGGAACAATATATACAGTGAAAGTTTGGTTTTATGTATTTTCACTTCACTAATCAAATCAATTCATGACTTTTTTCCCCTTGAAGTTGTAGATTTAATTGATTTAATTTTTCTGTTATGTCAAGGCAAGATCAAGCAACCACGTTTTGTCATCTAATTGATGACATTCTGTTCCCTTCTTTGTTTAATACTGTTTAATTCCAGGTAACATATCGTCTCTGTTCTGGCAGAACACACTAACTGGAGAATACTAGTTTTGAGTAATTTGACTTTGAAGTTGTTAAAATGTTTGAAATGAGTCGTATAGTTCCTATATACGATAAGTCCACTTTGATAAAATGTTGGCAAACTAAATATTTTCATTTAAAACTACTTCTTATGAAAACCTATGATTGAATTTATATTATGGTGGTGTGTAGTTTTTATACAAATATTCACAATAAAATTAATCATTTTCGTAGCAGTAAAGGAGAAATTGACAAAACAGTGATGGACTTATCGGCATTTGGAACTAACTGTCAAATTTATCGTATTTAGGAACCCAGTAGGTGTGACTTATCGGTCTTTGTTTCTCAACGCTAACAATAAATGGTTGACAAGTATAGGGTAAATAAAAAACAATTATTATTTCAATAAATACAAAAATAATTTGTTAGAATGATTTCATTCATTGGTGATCTGAGAATTTTCGTCAGTAAAATAAAAATCGTATTTTTTTAAATTTATTTATTATCATAAAACCTAATACATTAGAACGAATCGAACATAAGTTTTGTCTTCTCTTCATCTAATAGACAAATGATTAGTAAAATAAAATCAAAAAAATATAAGGTGAGTTAGGGTAAGTGCGTCTACGGCAGGGGAGGGCAAATTGCGGCCCGCGGGCCGCATGTGGCCCGCCGGGTATTTTTTTGCGGCCCGCCATCATTAATTGTACTTTTGATTACGAATAACTTTTTTTATAATTTTTAAAAAAATATTGACAATAGATTAAAATTTGAAGAATTAGTTGTTTCGTAAATGTATTATCTCAGTACATCTTCCTTGCGTCTCGTCTCGCACTATGTAAGCACTATTTTCTACGTTGAACATCGATTTCAATAGATATTGATAGTGTACCGACAGAGCTACAACTTGAGATTATTGATCTGTAGTGTGACACTGATTTAAGAGAATTGCATCGTCGTGAAGAAATCTCCAAATTTTACAATGCCCTTAATTCAGACAAATTCGACCAACTTATAGATTATGCAAGAAAAATGTTCGTTATTTTTGGATCAATCTATATATGTGAACAAACATTTTTGATCATGAACCTCAATAGAAATTCTTTACGATCAAATATCTCCGATGCCCATTTACAAGAAGTTTTGAGAATATCAACTACAAAATTAACATCTGAATTAAAAAACAATGTACAACAGTTTCATTCTTCTCATAATTTTTTTTTAATGTTTATTTTTCGTGATAATAAATAGTGTATATCTAAAAATGGTATTTTACTTGCGGCCCGCCGCTCATTTTGAATTCTTGAATTTGGCCCTCCATCCAAAAAGTTTGCCTCCCCCTGGTCTACGGGGTAAGAGCGTCTATAGTCAATAACTTTTTAGTGTTTTAAATATAAGTTGTGACATCTGTGGGTATCTATTACACAAGTAAATACACACACACCATCCAAAGATGGCAGTATAATAGCATTGTTTAAGGTCAGTATGACATTTCAAATATTGTCAGTTATTTGAAGTCAACGGCCGAGATCGACACGTTTTTTTAATCGATCTGTATCTCGACAATCTTTCGTCCTAAACAAGTGATTTTTGGTAAGTACCTTTATCTTAAATGATATTTTATTGTCTAAATTTAATATTTGCGATTATTGCCAATGATTATGTTTTATTAGACTAGACACACTTCCCCCACCAAAAAATATCATTGGGGTAAGAGCGTCCGACGCTCTTCCCCCATGCACTGTTATATTTTTGTATGGATAAGTTTTAGCTAGTGATGTGCCATGCAATCATAAAATATTAATTGTTGTAACTAATGTGTAGCATTTTTTCACAACTTCTAATTTGAGGCGTAGAGTTACTAAACTCGCTCCAGAGACTTTTTTGAGTTTTGAGTAAATCACGAAAAACTGTTTTGGGGATATTATGTTGATTTAAGTGTAATTTTAGATGTTATATTTCTTCCATTACATACGGAAAAGTATAATAAAATGTCAAATCCAATGTATAAGCCGTAAATAAATGCATTTTAATTATCCCAAGATTGGTCTTTGTCAGTCGCTACCAGCTGACAGAGCGGCGTTCGACACGGAATTTTTTAAAAAGAGCGCTGTTTGGTGCACAGTGGTACATTGTCGACAGGAGATGATAGTTCAGTAGAAGTCCGTATTTATTTTAATTAAGTAAGTATGTAATATATTTTAGAACTTACTTTATCTAGAAAATATTTTGTAGCCATTCTTACCTACTGGCAGCTGTATAATTTTCGCATTGCACCTACATATTTAGCTGTTATATTGGTATGTAATATTTTTTTAAATAGTGGTAGGTATGTACTTGTCTTGGAAATAAAATACTTTGTGTTGATACAAAGCATTATTATTTATTTAGAATAGCAATAACACATTTAATAATATCAATAGCATAAATGAAAAAACCTAGCGGAATTAAGTACCTGCCTTTAAATAACTAATCACCCCATTACATGTCACTCAAATTCCATGAATGTGGGAAACCTACCTTACCTACCAACCTATTTATTAAATGTAAAAATAAAATGATGATATTTTTAAGCAATATTATTTATAATCTACTTAGGTATATTAGTTATTTTATAGTATTAAATTCAGAAAACCAAATCCGACAAATAAAAGTCTACTTTTTATGTACAAATAGGTAATATGGGATTTTTTAAATTTATTGTAAAAACGTATTAAGTATAAAAATAACGGAATTTCTACAAGATAGCACAGCATTGTTAACTATGCATCGTTATTACAACTAAGCTAATCTACAAGACAGTACGATATATTAATAAACATAGGTAATTGAATTAAAATTCATTATCATTCATATTAACGAATGATACAATTTCAATTCTTTTTAAATGGCCCAGAGCGGGTTTTGTAACTCTACGCCTCATTTTATTTAGTACTTATTATTTATTTCAAATTCTAGCCTATACCTACGTACAATACTATAAGTAATAATGTACATAACCGATTTCAGTGGGTATATACATTTTTTTTATTTATTTATTTTGTGGGGCGGAGATATTTTTTATCACATTGATTTCCTCGATATGTAATAAATGAATTTAATTTCGCATATGGGCATTTTCGCCAAAGTTTGTACATTGCGTTTTTGGCATGTCCCATGACTTTGATTGATTTTTTGGCAAAGGCTGACTATGGCCTCAATGATGTATACCGATGCCAATAGGTATACTTCTAAAAAATGTTGAGACGCCACTGTCCAAGAAAGTCAGCAAATCCTATCTCTAGCCTCCGCGTGGCGTCCCCCGGGCAATGCAGATAATGTGCTGTATAACGCAACATAATATCTGTAGCCAATAGAGAAGGATGCAAGGCGAAACTCTGGCGCCTTAAAACGAGAGACCTTTGGCTACGGGAAGGATCACCCAGACAGAAAAACCACACACCAACCCGTCTGGACAGCGTGGTGTGTTATGTCCAAAACCTTCATATGAAAACAAAAACTTCTAGAACCCGGCCCTCATTCTCCGGAGGCCAACCTGATACTGATCACGGCAGCGATCAGCGAAGGAAGGCAGAGGGTGCTAAAAATCCCCGGAGACCCGGAAAAGGCTGCCAACAGATGACCATTGCTACATATAACGCAAGAACATTGTCCAGCGATGCCAAACTTGTAGAGTTTCAAGAAGAGCTCCGGAATATCCACTGGGATGTTGTCGGACTCAGCGAAGTGAGGCGTAAAGGTGAGAGTATTATTACTTTACAAAGCGGACATGTGCTGTACTCCAAAGGAACCGATGAAGGACGCACGAGCGGTGTTGGATTTGTTGTCAACAAAGCCTGGAGGGACCGCATAGTCGAGTTCAACTGCATTTCTGACAGGGTCGCAAGCGTGATACTTAAAATCAATGCTAGGTACCGCATTCAGATTTTGCAAGTATATGCTCCGACACAGAGCTATCCTGATGAAAAAGTGGAAGAGTTTTACGAGGAAATAACATCCTTGAAAAATAAAAGTAAATGCCACTTCAACATCATAATGGGAGATTTCAATGCACGTATTGGATCATACCAAAGAGATGACGTAGCGGTCGGACATTTCGGACATGGCTCAAGGGATGGTAGAGGGGACATGCTTGTGGAGTTTGCTGAAACCAACAATCTTCACATCATGAATTCCTTTTTTCAACATAAACCTACACGTAAATGGACGTGGAGAAGCCCGACAGGAAGGACCAGCGAAATCGATTACATCCTCACTGACAGAAAATATACATTTTTAAACTGTAAGGTGATCAATCAGTTTAACACCGGCAGTGATCACCGGATGGTGAGATGTAAGATAAGATTGAACGTCAAATCAGAAAGATCCAAACTGCAGAAGAAGTCAAATGCTCGCGTATACCTGCAGAACAATACTGAATTCCAAAATGAACTCAAAAATGCACTATCGGCTTTCTTAGATGAGAACGAAACCGTTTCCCTATCCAACGCGGAGGATATAACGAATATTATTCTACAATGTGCAGAAAAAACAGGCGTAAAAAGCTCAGAAGTTACACCTTCCACCAAGCTTTCGAAGGCAACATTGAATCTTATGGAGCAGAGAAGGAAAACCAAGAGCGATAGACAGGCGCAAAACGATATGGAGTTTTCATCACTTTGCAAAACCCTCCGAAGGAAGATTAGAGAAGACCTTCGTAAATTCAATGTAAACCTCATACAAGCAATTGTGAAAGCAGGCAGAAGTTTAAACAAAAACAAGCAATGCTTGTCGATAGGAAAACGTCAAATCACAGCACTAAAAGCAAAAGATGGTTCTATCGTCAGAAATTGGGAACACTTGTTAAGCCGAGTTGAAGAGTTCTACAGCGATCTCTACAGTGATGACACTGACAATACGACTATAGACTTAGATCTTCAGAGAAATGGAAATTCGGAAGACCATACTCCCGAAATTACATCCTGGGAAGTAACCCATGCTTTAAATTACATGAAAAGTGGGAAAGCCCCCGGGGAAGACGGTTTAACGATAGATATCCTCAAAAAAGCAGGAAAGGATGCAAATGAAGTACTTGCACAATTGTTCACAGCCTGCATATGCAAAGAGGATGTCCCAGAGGTATGGAAAAATGCCAGCATTGTCATTCTTCACAAAAAAGGTGTCAGAGAAGACCTAGCAAATTATCGTCCAATAAGTCTACTCCCTATTCTCTACAAGACGTTCACAAAAATTCTCTCAAACCGTCTGCAAAATGTACTAGACGAGAACCAACCGAGAGAACAAGCCGGATTTAGAGGAGGATACAGCACTATGGACCATATCCAAGTCGTCAGAGAAATCATAGAGCGGTACCAGGAATACAAACTGCCACTATGCATGGGTTTTATAGACTATGAGAAGGCGTTTGATTCGATAAAGAAATGTTCAATACTCGACGCACTCAGAAAACAAGGAATCCCTGGACGCTATATAAATATTTTCAATAATATATACAGTAGCGCAACAGCATCTGTAAATCTCCATAAACCATCGCGCAGATTTCCTATCAGCAAAGGAGTCCGACAAGGTGATACAATCTCACCTAAACTATTTACAGCTACCCTTGAAGACTTATTCAGGCAACTTGACTGGAATGACAAAGGGATCCCCATAAATGGAGAATACCTGAGTCATCTGCGCTTTGCCGATGACATAGTAATTTTCTCGCAAGACTCAGAAGACCTCCAAAGCAGAATGCAGGAACTCGCTGAAGTAAGCAACAAAGTAGGTTTGAAAATAAATGTAACAAAGACGAAAGTCATGTTCAACTGCTTTGCAGGCCAAAAAGAGATCCTCATCAATGGCACTCAGCTCGAACAGGTGAAAAGCTACATCTATCTGGGACAACAAGTATCTATAGATGGATGTATATTTGATGAAATTGTTCGCAGAGTAAAGCTAGGCTGGAGTGCTTTTGGCCGCCTGAATAATGTCTTCAAAAGTGACCTTCCACTGTGCCTAAAGCGCAAAGTGTTCAACCAGTGTGTGCTTCCCGTGATGACATATGCGTGTGAAACATGGACCCTAAGTAAAAGAGAGATCCAGAAACTTAGAGTAGCACAACGTGGTATGGAGAGGTGCATGCTGGGCATAACGCGAAAGGACAAAAAGAGGAATGAGTGGATAAGGAAGCAGACAAGGGTTTGCGATGTAATAGAGTTTATTAAAAGCCTTAAATGGAGATGGGCTGGACACATAGCTCGAAGAAGAGACAATCGTTGGACAAATCTAGTCATCCAGTGGGATCCAAGAAGTACAAAACGTCCACAAGGTAGACCTAGAGGCCGCTGGATCGATGAAATGATAAAGTTCTGCGGAAGTACGTGGCAACGCAATGCACAGGACCGAGAGAAGTGGAAGCAACTTGAAGAGGCCTTCATCCAGCAGTGGATAGATTCAGGCTGATGATGATGATGATGATATTATAAAATATTGGAAAATTATGTATTTTTAACATGCAAATTTATTAATTTACTCTATTCGATCAGTTAAATACAACTATCTGACTTGTATATTTTTTTAATTGATTATTTAGATCGAAAGGTAGTGTGTTTTTACCATGTCCCACCCCTAAATTCAAATAAACAAAGTCTGATTTCGTCATTAATTTTGAGTGTGTAAAATTAAATTCGTAGTGTCTTCAACAGTTTACATTATATATTTTTGGAAAATATATAGTTTTTTCCGTAAATTTGTACCAATATTGAAAAAAATCACGTTTAAAGTGTGTCCCAGGATATTTGAAAAAGTGGAATTCCACATTCCGTTACCACGATTTTAGCATGAAGGCGAAAAATTTCCACTATAAATATGTTTTTTTTAATGTAGCAACACTTTTGTATAGCACTGATCGCCATTTACAATTTAAATTGTTGGTGTGTGTCGGTATCGCTATCGGAACAGGTTGCTTTCTGGGTTGGTCATTTAAGAAGTTCCACTACTGTTACCACGATTTATAAGGTAAGAAATCACATATTTCTATTTCACATACTATACATATGGAACTTATCTTTCATACTACAGATATATTAAAACATATCGCAGGTTTAACAATAAAACTAAGCTAAATTTTGGCTTCAAACACTTCTGAAACAGAATCCGTTACTTCCACTCCGAAACTATATTGGTGGTAACGTATATGTGGAATGTAAAAGTAACGAAATAGAATGCATAAAGTTGGGTTTACAGTGTGTGTTTAGTTCTTCATAGATTATAAAAAGTTTTATTTTGTCTGTTCGTATGAAAAACAAAAATATTTTCATTAAAAAATATAGAAAATAACCTGACTATATAATAAAGATTAAAAAAGTATGTGATATGTCTGAATACGCAAAACTAGCGCAGATAAAAGTATGGAGATAAAAAAAAAACAACAGAAGGAAAAGAAAAAACACCAGACTGAAATAATTGCGAGACAGGCACTGGCTCTGTCATACTCTTTCTGTTATACGCCACCAAAATTTTAAAACTTCTCCATACATTTTAGGCTGCGAGCACACGGCAAAGCGAAGTTTCGGATTCATCCGCCAAACGACGTTTGCGTTTTATTTGCGTTTTATTTGCGAGCCGATTGCGTTTTAAATGCGTGTCAAATGCGTCAAAATTTCGACAATGCTGTCCAAGAGAAAACACGGTTTTCAAGGGGATTCATAAACGCCTTTTTTTGAAACTGCACCCTGCTGCGAGAGTATTTATCTTTCATTACAGTGGCGTACAAGGGTAAATAAATCAATATAAAATCAGTACGTAATATTGCATTATACCTACATTTATTTTCCCACTATTGCTTCTTTTGGAGCTGGACTGTTTTATATCGAAAGCGTTTTGAAAATTACCTATTGTTGAGCCTATTATATACCATCATCATCAATACTATCGACCGAGGGTACTTGATGGAGTTTGAATTTAAATTCTAATTGATTTAAGTTTTGTACTATTATTATTTATTAATACAATAAAAAAAGATTATAAGTTAATACACGAAGAAAGGGTAAAAACCTTATTACCTAGATACCTACTAAGTAAAGGATTAAGTACAAAAACATAATATTTTGAATAATTTGAATATTTGCAGTATTCTAAAAACCTGTTGTAAATACTATTAATACATTCGGTAGGTAAGCAGTTTTACAAAATACTCGTATAATAAAAAGTTGTGACACAGCACAGCTATGAGAAGAAGTATTTCACGAGAAGAAAGGCTCGCCATATCTATACGGTAAACTAAACTATTATTATTTATTTTGTAGTATGTACTTATTTAATTAATTTTTTTATTAGTTGACACTGTCATCTTCTATAGATACACTAAAATGGAAACGGGTACTAATAATAATATATTGAAGTGAGAATAATGAATACCCACCTACTACTATTGATAGGTATGTGCTTGTGTACTTGTATCGGTACAAGTATATTTATATTAATTATTGTTTTTTTGTTATAATATATTAGTTGCGATTAATTGACAATAAAATTTTGATAATTTATCTATTTAGCCGCTACAGTACCATATTATTCAATTACATATTCAAAAAAAGTTGGTAGTTATGAATTCAAAACACCTTTCATAAAAAATAGATTGAAATATTAGTAGGTACACTAACACGAAATTACCTGATATAGTCTCATTACAATAGCTATCTTTTTAATATGTAGCTATTGAATTCTAAGCAATAATATTCTATTGGAAATATGAACAGATTTTAAGGGGAGATATTTCAAATGTTTATGAATAATATGTTTTAAATGTTTATTTAATAAAAGATACAATAGGTATAATAATATATTACATTGTTCTAACAAATTATATACAAAAACCCTATAAAATATTTTAATTAAATTATATCTGTTTTCCCCATTGCATTAACGCCACTGTGAAATTCTTGATGACACTAAAGGAAGATTTTTTTAATTTTTTCGGACTAAAGTAATAAATTATGTCATACAATATGTGCCTTATTGTGTTCGCCAACTTATAGCTATTATGGATATTAGTACTTTTTGTTTTCACCGTTAGTGTTATTATGTAAGAATTTATTTATTGCACTATCCGAAGAATTAAAAAAAACCTTTTTTTTGTCGCCAGTGGCGAACTAAGATAAATAAAATATAAAAATATAATATGTAAACATTACCTACATAATTATTAAGTATTTCTTTTTTACCATTTTACCTATATTTATTTTTTCCACTATTGCTTGATTTGGAATAGAATTCTGTTATATTATATCGAAAGCGTTTTTTAATTTGATGATATTTTCATAGTGTAGAAATTATTTTTAATGACTTTCATGCGGATTTTTGTTAGCTATACGCAAATGCAGACATAGTCCAAATAAGCATTAATCATTCAAGTGAATCTTTCTGGTTGCAAACAATTCATCATGACTTCGACAACAATAACAATACAGAACATGATAAAACAGAACAGCCAGGTTTTCTCCAGGTGTTCTGTTTTGTCATGTTCTGTTTTGTCACTGTCCTGTTTTGTCATGGAACCGACTGAGATTTAACATTCTTCATATTATTATATATGACAATGTGCTAGGTGCAGATTGCGTAGGCTTAAACCTTTACATTATACCCAAGTTTTTAATGAAAAATACCCACTCATCTGGTCATGAGTTTGTCATTGGTAAATAAAATTTATTAGGCCTTTCTGAACATAATTATGTGGTTAATCAGTAATATTTCTTAATACGCGCCCCCATAAATTTCAGCTTTCAAAAGTTCGGTCCTGGCCTAAATGGGAAGATTTAAAAGAACATGTGGTAGGTAGTATATTCATGGCACGTATTGCATGACATAATTAATTACTCCATTGCTTCAGTGGCGTTCATGCAATGTAGAGCAACAGATATAATTTAATTAAAATATTTTATAGATTTTACTGTAGCGGGTGAATAGATAAATTATCTAAATTTTGTTATCAATTAATCGCAAATAATATATTATAACACGAAAACAATAATTAATATAAATATACATGTACCTACACAAGTACACAGGAACATACCTATCGATAGTAGTAGGAAGGTATTCATTATTCTCACTTCAATATGTTATTATTGGCACCCGTTTCCATTTTAGTGTATCTATAGAAGATAAAAGTGTCAACTAATAAAAAAAATAATTAAAGAAGTACATACTTACTACAAAATAAATAATAATGGTTTAGTTTACCTTATAGTTATGGCGAGCCTTCACGCTTAAAAACAGATTAAATTTAATAAAAATATTTTATAGATTCGATACCTACATAAAGATTCTACTACTAAAACGGAGGCATGATTCTATTAAAGATACATACTTATTTAATATCGAATATAACCAAATGCATACCTACTTGTATTCTTCCCAAAAGAATGGTGTTATTTTAAATATGTATTTCATATAATATGAATAGGTAGGTGGGTAATTCAATACGTATCTATAGGTACTTATATAAATATTTTCGGTATAGGTATATAGGTATTCATCAAAAATTATTTAAATTTGCATATTACGAACTATACCTTAACATTGTTTATTCGTTTTTTTTTATTTAGTGAGTAGTTACAGATGGTGACATCTCTCATTAGTTAATATTATTAAACTCCCAACATATTGCACAACGAGAAAACTATTGTTTACGAGAAATGACATTTTAATACGCTTACCTACCGAATGTATTAATCGTATTTACAACGGGTTTTTTTAGAAACACTGCAAATATTCAAATTATTCAAAATATTATGTTTTTATACTTCATCATTTACTTAGTAGGTATCTAGGTAATAAGGTTTTTACCCTTTCTTCGTGTATTAACTTATAATCTTTTTTTATTGTATTAATAAATAATAATAGTACAAAACTTAAATCAATTCGAATTTAAATTCAAATTCCATCAAGTACCCTCGGTTGATAGTATTGATGATGGTATACCTACTAATATTTCAATCTATTTTTTATGAAAGGTGTTTTGAATTCATAACCACCAACTTTTTTTGAATATGTAATTGAATAATATGGTACTGTAGCGGCTAAATAGATAAATTATCAAAATTTTATTGTCAATTAATCGCAACTAATATATTATAACAAAAAAACAATAATTAATATAAATATACTTGTACCGATACAAGTACACAAGCACATACCTATCAATAGTAGTAGGTGGGTATTCATTATTCTCACTTCAATATATTATTATTAGTACCCGTTTCCATTTTAGTGTATCTATAGAAGATGACAGTGTCAACTAATAAAAAAATTAATTAAATAAGTACATACTACAAAATAAATAATAATAGTTTAGTTTACCGTATAGATATGGCGAGCCTTTCTTCTCGTGAAATACTTCTTCTCATAGCTGTGCTGTGTCACAACTTTTTATTATACGAGTATTTTGTAAAACTGCTTACCTACCGAATGTATTAATAGTATTTACAACAGGTTTTTAGAATACTGCAAATATTCAAATTATTCAAAATATTATGTTTTTGTACTTAATCCTTTACTTAGTAGGTATCTAGGTAATAAGGTTTTTACCCTTTCTTCGTGTATTAACTTATAATCTTTTTTTATTGTATTAATAAATAATAATAGTACAAAACTTAAATCAATTAGAATTTAAATTCAAACTCCATCAAGTACCCTCGGTCGATAGTATTGATGATGATGGTATATAATAGGCTCAACAATAGGTAATTTTCAAAACGCTTTCGATATAAAACAGTCCAGCTCCAAAAGAAGCAATAGTGGGAAAATAAATGTAGGTATAATGCAATATTACGTACTGATTTTATATTGATTTATTTACCCTTGTACGCCACTGTAATGAAAGATAAATACTCTCGCAGCAGGGTGCAGTTTCAAAAAAAGGCGTTTATGAATCCCCTTGAAAACCGTGTTTTCTCTTGGACAGCATTGTCGAAATTTTGACGCATTTGACACGCATTTAAAACGCAATCGGCTCGCAAATAAAACGCAAATAAAACGCAAACGTCGTTTGGCGGATGAATCCGAAACTTCGCTTTGCCGTGTGCTCGCAGCCTTAGGCATAGAAATTTATAAAAATGTATGAAAAAGTATTTTTTTGTCACGTTTAACAGAAATGTGTACTCTATTAGATTTAATACCTGGAACTGTAGGTATTCGCGAAATGTCAGAAAAGTACGTCTTGATTACAATCAACCTGTATAGCTACATTTTATGTTGATGAATACAAGTAAATTTCAAGACAACATACAGTCGAACTTGGTTATTACGAGGAAGATGGGACCGACTGAATTTGCTTGTTATAAGCGTTACTCGTTATATCAGAGAATAGGTATTTTTAAATGAGCATGTCACATTACACAAAAAGTCGAAAATAAAAAATTTGGAAACCATCGTAAAAACCCCGAAACGAGCATGGCATTCATAAACTACAAAAGAAGTTGTTTATTGTAATTAACGCTGGTAGGTACCTACGGACTTCACAAACCTTGGATTTTTCAACCATATGCGTGGATACTTTTTTATTATTGTCGGCGAAACACCAAAGGTAGGTACTTAGACACTTTACTAGTGTCATAAACGTAATCCGACCCCGGCGGCATCCTGTCCAATCGGATTTTATTGCTTAGGGTCGAAATGTTTTAAAACGATCGACACATTAACAGTATTTTAGCTCGGTATATCCGATAAGTTGCTCGTTATAACAGTGAAAAAATTAAATGTATGACGAAAATCATAAACCAAATGTCAACAAATGTTTCGTTATTACATCCGAGATCTCGCTATGTCCGAGATCGTAATAACCGAGTTCGACTGTAATTATTTTCGTAAAAGTTATATACTCCGTGCCGCGCTAGGAACTCGCGTCCGATTCCCTTGCTGATTTTTTTTTTCATATATTGTTAATTTGCTTAAAAATATTTTTTATCTGAGTTACAAATAATATAAATGCCAAATAAAAGTTATGGTAATGTATAGTGTGTCAAAATTATTACCTACCTTATTTTACAAGTATTGTGAAATTTATTATAAAACATGTCTATTTTAGTGATTAAGTTTGATTTGTTTTGTTATTTTGACGCACGTTGAATATATATCTCCCTATCAAAAAATTCAAATAAATTTTATAAAACAAAAATTTGTTTTTATGGTAACATGTAACTTTAGCTTTACAAATTACACTCCGTTACCATTTCGTTCCATTCCGAAAATGTCCCCAAAAAAGTTAAACGTTAACTATTTTTCATTTGATTATTAAATAACGAAACTTATTTATTTTTCCAATAAAATTTAGTAAAAGTGATTATTGTCTTTAAAAAAATAGCAGAACGAACATTGATTGGTTTTTTCAAATACTAAAGGAAAAATGCTCTGCCATTATAGACATAGGGCAGTGGTCGGCAAACTGCGGCTCGCGAGCCACATGTGGCTCTTTGGCCCCTTGGGTGTGGCTCGGCCACAAATGACCACATATGGGCTAAAACAGTGAAAGATAGAACAGTCAAAATATCTTCGAATATAACCAACCAGCAAGTCGGAGATCTTATTGGTTTCAGCTTTATCAATAGCAGTTAACGAATCTTGTGACATAAATGATACGCACAAGTTTCACGTTTTGTACGATTTATTTCATCTACCTACAGGTCCTAAAGAAGAACTTGTAGGATTATTGCCACTCAAATGTCAAACACGTAGAGAGGATATTGCAAATGTTGTAATTGAGTGTTTGGAAAAACATCATATTATTCTAATCGATAAAATTGTGTCAATTTCAACAGACGAGGCGGGCGTTAAGTATGACCGGCGTAAAAAAAGGGGTTGTTGCTGTTTTGAAAGAAAAAAAAATCACGAGATACTACTTGCTTACCATTGCATCATTCGTCAAGAAGAGATTTGTGCGCATACATTTGCAAAGTTATGGAATTGGTGATTAAGATTATCAACTCGATTATAGATAAAGCTTATCGATAAAGAATTATGGAGTTCTAAATTTGAACATCTCTGTGATTATATGGACATATTGGAGAAAAACAAATGTGAACATGTTTCACAGCACAAGTTTGGTAGTCTGCTTTGAAAGACCTGGAGAAGGGAGACATGATGATTTTTAATACCTGGAATAGTATTCCTGACTCATGTGATCAGTTCAAAAAACTAGCGTTTGCTCTTCTTTCCCTTTCCGGATCTACATATTCATGCGAACAATCTTTTTCAAGCATAAACCTTATCAAGAGTAAATTGAGAAGTCGTCTTATTGACGAGAACCTGGAATCGTGCCTAAAATTAAAAACAACAGCATACAAACCTGACTTATCCAAACTTTTCAAGGAGATTCAAGGCCATTGTTCACATTAAGTGTTTGTCAGTCATTGTCATGATTTAATTTTATGGATACCTTACTTACAATTTAATTTTTATCAATAAATTAGATCATTATTAAGAATGATATCACGTCAACAGTGTACCTACCTATATAGTAAGTTTAAAAAAATTGGCTCTCAAAAGAAATCGCAATCGTTGTTCTGCTGATATTTGGCTCTTTTGACTAATGAGTTTGCCGACCACTGACATAGGGTAACGGAGGGGAACGAAATGTGCCCAAGAATTAAAATTCAATAATATTTTTTGACTATTTGTAGTTTTATTTTTAAGTGTATGGTTTTTTTAATCTAATAGAGCTCTTTTAAGTGATAAAAAGTGTCTCATTCATGTTTTATAAGCTTAGTTTCGTAGTCACGGAACGGAAACTTATTATGCCCAATTTCATAATAAAAATGATATAAATATTGTATTAATCAATATTTTGCTAAAAAATTGCTATCACCAATTCAGCAATAGAACAAGAAATCTGCTAGCTATATAAAAATGGTTAATTTGAGTGAAAAAATAATATTACCCAAATTTCAAACATGTACAAACTTTGGCGAAAATGCCCATATAGTCACTATATTTTATATTGATAAATTCACTTTTATCAATATGTTAGTTAAATTGGAGAATAATTTGTTTCAGATTCCAAAATGCCAAGAAATTATGTTCGGAAGACAAACAGGGCTGCTTCGTATACAAAGGACGAACTCTTTGAAGCAGCTGAAGGAGTAAAAAGTGGTCATCTAATTGGTTACCAAGCTTCCAAACAATATAAAATACTGAGGATGACCATTATGTCTCACGTAATTGGGAGGCGAGGTGAAAAGTCAAAAACTATGGGACGAACATCAGCTCTATCACATGAAATTGAAGGAAAAATTGCAGAGAATTTACACGTTATGGAGAAATATGGATTTGCTTTAACGAAAAAAGAAGTTATTGAACTAGTTTCGCAATGTGTTGTAAAAAATTATTTGAAAACACCATTCAAAAATGGAATTCTCGGCCAAGATTGGTACAGAGCGTTTTGTAAAAGATACAAATTTTCCAAAAAAAACTTCAAGCCGTCGAATATGCAAGGAAGAAAATTTGTGATCCCTTTATTATCAACGAATACTATGATCTACTTAAAGGCATACTTACAAACCTGTGCCTTCAAAATAGACCAGAAAATATATATAATATTGATGAAACTAGTTTTTCAAAAGACCCAAGTAGAACGAAAGTTCTGGGTGAAATTGGATTTCCGTCCACAAGGACTATCAGTTCTGCAGGAAAAGAGAATACGACAGTATTATTAGGATGCAATGCGAAAGGGGATAAAATTTCACCCCTGATCGTATTTAAGGGGAAGTATGTATGGGATCAATGGACTGATAAAACCCAAAATTCTGGCACAAGATATGCTGCAACCAAAAATGGATGGATGGAGTCTGTAGTTTTTGAAAATTATTTCAAAAATCATTTTGTGAAAGAAATAGAAACATCTGGGCCTACGTTGTTGATTTTTGATGGTAACAAATCTTATGTGACCATCAACGTAATAGAAGAGGCAAAAAAAAATAATGTAACCATTTTGAAATTGCCTCCTCACACTAGTCATTTGCTCCTATCATTGGATTTGAGTGTTATGAAATCCATGAAATCTGCCTGGGACGAGCCATGTGATTTTTCAAAACTATTTTTATCGATTATGGTAAATTTTATACGACGTGTTATCGTATTAAAATTAAGGAATAACCAACTTATATGGATTTTATGTTGTACCTACACATAAAACGTTCCAGCAAATAAAATATCAAAAAAATATTTGATCTTTTTATTTTACCACAGTCACATCCCTAGTACTAAGTATGCCGCACTTACCCAACTTTTTTGATTTCATTAAATATATTCTATTTCTCAATGAAATTTACATGCATGAACTATCAAAATATTGTACTTCAAACATTCGATAATACTTATGTTGTCATATTTCGTTTATTGATAATATTTTGAGAGATAATACAACTAGACGCTCTTACCCCAACTGGGGGGGGGGGGGGGGGTAAGAGCGTCTATTCGCCTTGTTACATTAAAACGTTTGAATTATGATTAACCATTAAATATTTTAATGTAAAGATTACAGTGATTGAAAAAGGGATAAATTGTTTAGAAGTCAACAAAAATTTCAAAGAGATAAATTACAATTTATTAAGAATCACCATCCACTTAAAATTCACCTAATCGATTTCTATTCCGCACTTACCCTAACTCACCTTAACATGGTTAGGTAACTTAAAAAGATTTTTTAGGTAAGTGATAGTAGAAAAAGATACACAAATGTAATTACCGTCTTCGCTCCTAAGCAGAGCATATGAACCTCCACAGAGTGAAGGTTATATTAACAGACCATTTTTTTCGAGGAATGGTTGTTAGCCATTTGCCCAACCCATTGGGCCCTTGCACTGGATCAAGCATACATTGAAAAAACAACATGCACTTTTACACAAATGTACCTATTATGTAAAATTTTGACACTTTTTTACTATCAATAATGTAATCACAATAATTTTTTTTTTAAATAAACGTATTCTGAGTAATTTTTAACAGAAAAAAATGTTATCAAAAAATCTTATTAAAAAACCATTATTTGAAACGAGGGAAGTTTACATTCACACAGATTTTATTTTGTGCAGGTAGAACAATTACAAAAAAGTACGGAAATAACTAAAATAAAAACAATTGTTTAATTCGAGAGAAATTCTCAATCACCCAGTATTTGCCAACATTTAATGCAAAATAGTCGTATTTTAAATACCTTTCCCGATGATCCACGTTCTTTTTCCATAATTCTTGATTGATGAATCGTTTCCTTGATGTATTTCCTTCCACTTTAGCAACATTCTGGGTAAGATCAAACATTATTTCGTTGTATTTCTACTAAAAACTTGAGACACTTTTGATAACGCGAACTGCTACAACGGCCATGTTGATTTTAGCAAATGCTCGATGCTAATTGGCTGTCTACAAGGTCGCATGGATTTATCGGCCTTTGAAACCAACCGCACCGTGGATTTATCACCGATAGGAATTCATCGTGATTTTGAAACTCTCTTTTCATATGAATTTATAGCTTTTAGGAACCGATCAACTGAACCAAATTGTGGAGCGCTGGCGGTAGAAAAAAATGTCATCATTATCTCAATTTTGACCAAAAGTGCACTTATCGTATATAGGAACTATACGACTCAAATGGTCTATCATGTGAGTTTATTAAGTAATCGTAAAAAGGATGACTTTAAAATAAAGACTGTTTATTTATTAAGAAGGTTTCCAGACGGTAAAGTTTGAAATAAGGAACATTTTGGTATAACTAACTCAATATATAATTTTTTCGAATTAGTGTCTTCTGCCAGAACACTGGCGATATCAAAAACTTAGCCCGACTAAGCCACCTTACATCTGTGTGCAACAAAAGTTCGCCATTTTCCGATCCACATTCTTCTAATAATGATCGAAATTGCCTTATTACTAAAGCTTTACCACAAATTGACTGAAGAGCTGGAACGTCAAGTACTTTTGACTCGTTTGAACAAAAAATAGTACAATATATTATTATGTCCCCGATCGACCAAAAATACCTTCGAGATCGACGCACTGGCCATCCCTGATCTATCTATAGTGTATACGGGATGCTGGTTTGACCTGGAGGAAGCAAAAAGACTGGCGACAGGGATTCTTGGAGGTGCTGCGTGGTGTCCATATGCTCCAATTAAGGGGCGGATATGGTCAAAGAAGTATAATTACAGCAGTGGTTTCCAAACTTTATGTTACTACGCCTCCCTTTAAAAAAATCTAATCTTGGCGCCTCCCCCCCTTTATTTGATTCAAATTTTTCATCATTCACCTTTTTAAATAGTCAACAATGTACTAATGCAAAAATGAAAAAAAATATAAAAATAAACAAGGTTTTACTACTTTACTACTTTACTATTAAATATTAGAAACTATTATTATATTTTATCTCAGTTCTGTCGCTTGCAATGTCATTTACACAAAATACATCTGTGCAGCACATGTATTTGCATTGTTTACCTACCAGATATCGAAACACGTGCTGTATTTATTGATGTCGCGCCGTGTGAAATGCACTAAAGGCAAATTCACACTAACATAATATTTTGCGTTTATATACATTTTATTTTGAACGGAATTTTATCTTACCCTTTTTACTCCATGTTTTGTTTTACAGCAATTTATTCAACTTCAAATGTTGATAATATTTCTTATTGTTGAAAAAGTTCACAAAAAAGACACTGATATAAAAATAGTTGAAATGTAATTTACACTATCACAATACACTACAATATATGATATTACTTTGAAAGAACGTTGGAATGTTAGATTCACATTTGTTTATGTACATTTAAAAAAATCTGTGAAGATACATATAAATCGAGACAAAAAAGTATTATGACTTGTTGTTATAGAATAAATTTCTGATTCACTCTGACAAAAACTAAATTTGTTCGTGATATAGTCGAAAACAGGGTTCTAAACACAACCCAGGTTTATTCGGGCAATCAGGACAATGGAACAACGAAGCTTTTCGCTGTTTGGTAGTATTCCAGCAATGTTTACACCTTCGCCTCTTTGTGTTTCCTGCACTATCTTTTTCGCAGAAACTTGTTAAGTGAATTTTTGTTTTAGGTTGTTTCGGCAAGGTAAGCGGAGGTGGGTGTGACAACCCCGTATGGTCCCCATTTGGGGATGTCTTTGTGTATATTGAGTGGCCCGAATCGGTATCGAAGCCAACAAATAATAACGGCTGATTGCGAAAATAATTGAACAATGTTTAATACCACTAATAAATATCTGACCGGCAACATTGTCCAAAAAAAAAAATACGAATGGCAACGTCGCATTTGGCACGGCTCAGAAAGGTAACCGTTTTTGTTTGAGCGGGAGAAGCTTCCTGCTGGGCAAATCGCGAACACGCCGATTGCGTCCTCCGCAAAATTAAATTATAAAAATGTAACGATTATAATATTAACGTAAATAAACTCGTCGTTTTCCATCATAATTCCGGTGTGTCAATTATCCACCTCCAAATCCCGAACCCAGACGATAAAAAACCATAACTAAAAATAAAAGTGACAGTTGAGAAATTCACACACAAAATGGAGGGTAGTGATATGGGCCAAGTAGTTTTCTAATTACCGATAGTCTGAAATCGTACAAGGACATTTTTGGATTTTCGGAATTATATAGATAATGCACATTCAAAAGTATTGTTCGTAATAAATGAATGCCGAATTTTTTGCACCACCTTATAGTTTTACGTTGACACGGGTAATATGCCAACATCTGATCATGATAGTCGATTCCACTCATATAACGGTTGTACTCAATTACCATCTTCGGTTTTTTACATAACTTTCCAAATCTATTAGACGTGTTAAGTTATATCACCATCGAATTCTGATGATATGGTAACTACATCTCGACGATCTTTCCATTTTGTAACGCATATACCCATATCCGTGTACTGGCTAATACATTCACCAGTTTTAAGTTTTTTATTGACCACCGTATCAGGATTACCCTTTCTATTGCTCCTTAGGATTCCCGTGACAAATGTCTTATCTTGGAGTAAAGCCTCAGTCAGTGGAACACTATTATAGTAGTTGTCCATGAAAATAGAATGACCGATTCCTGTTTTACCTTCAATTAATTTTCGGACAACTTTTTTGGTATGGTCTTTCCCCCCAATTCCGTATCTGCTGATCCGCCATAAACAATAAGTTTTAGAGCCAAACCACCAGTCTCTCCGACCATCTAAAGTTTGATGCCATATTTTGCTTTTTTGCCTTTCATGTGTTGCCGAATAATTAGGCGACCGCGCCATAAAACCAACAATTCGTCGACTGATAAAAATTTTTTCGGCACATATATGGCGTCCATCCTTTCATTAAACAGATCAATCAGTGGTTGTATTTTACCTAAACTGGAACTGTCTTCTTCATTGTAATTGAAATGCAAAGATCTCATTATCAGTAAAAATCAGTCTCGGGACATAAACTGCGAAAATACAGTCAAGTTGATGAGGTAGTCTTTTTTCCAGTAGTCACTTAGACGATTCGAATGTATCGTTCCTGTATGAAACAGAAGTCCATTGAGTGATTCGACTTCTATCGCCCTCTGTTCGAGCTAGAATGTCGACTGCATACGCATTTGTCTGATCTACGATGTAGTTATAAAATTTCTCATCAGCTATAAGATGAAAATAATCGATAGGATCTTTTCCACTCATGTCGATTTTTATGCCAGGCGTAGCCGAAAATTGAATAGATGTGGCTTGTTTTTTTTCAGACGACCACTTTTCAGGTACGTTTGTTCTTGCAATTGATTGTAAAAATATGTCATCATCACTTTCCCAATCCGATTCACTATCAAAGTTTGTTCTTGCAATTGATTGTAAAAATAAGTCATCATCATCACTTTCCAAATCTGATTCACTATCAATGTTATAATCACATACAATATTATCAAAATCACTTCTGTCATTATTGTACATTTGGTCATCGCTTTCTTCTACTCTTTGTCTTTTTGAACACGATGGCCGATCCATTGTCAGTGGGGTAAAAAATGAAAATCACTATGACTAAAACACAAGGGATCACATACACTAAAACGTCGGAAAAAGTTTATATTCACACGGAATTTAGAAAAAAATATATACTCGGTATAAAAAATACATAATTTACAAGATAATAAAAAAAAGTGATAAAACAAAACCAATTTACAACTGCAAACAATATTTCAACAATATATTATAAGTCGTTTGATGTACGTATTCCGATTACACTAGTGTGAACAAGCCTTTACATAAGAATTTCAATGAAATGTCCCGAAACGTCCGAACTGTGGCAAGTACTTACTAACACTGAAAGATTTTTTACAGTGCTAAGGGTGCACCCACGGTGGCCGCCTGGCTTAAGCGCTGGACTATCACGCCGTGGGTCTCAGGTTCGAATCCTGAGTCTGACAAGTACACATATTGTTTTTCAATTTGTGTGTGAGTCAGGGTATGGTCCTAATAGGTTGAGCAAGTGGCTGACATCCATTTCTCGTAAAAAACTAAATCTGTTAATACAACCCTCTACTCTGTGGAGGCCCATATCGTCTCTGTTCTGGCAGAACACACTAACTGGAGAATACTAGTTTTGAGTAATTTGACTTTGAAGTTGTTAAAATGTTTGAAATAATGGTCTATCATGTGAGTTTATTAAGTAATCGTAAAAAGGATGACTTTAAAATAAAGACTGTTTATTTATTAAGAAGGTTTCCAGACGGTAAAGTTTGAAACAAGGAACATTTTGGTACTAACTCAATGTCATTTTTTCGAATTAGTGTTTTCTGCCAGAACAGTGACGATATGATCCTATTAGGATCGGTCTGGGTGGTCTGAAAGGGTGCTAAGACTAAATAACAACAATTGTAGACATGCTGTAGAATATTTAGTTACTAACATTGAAAGCAACACATGAACACGGCTGCCGTGACCGATGCGGGGCTACAATTTTTGTATGGACACGGGAGCCGTGTCCAACACACCGAACGTGTTAATCCAAATTCATCATCGTTCATTGACAAATGGATTCTATCATGGGCCCCAACATCCTGAAGCAGGTCCCCAGGCCAGGATCTTTCAACCACATATTTAAAATATTTAATAGCCCTGAAACTCTTTTTACTACCCATTCACTGCGTCCAACGCAACTGGTGCGTTGCCCATCAGGTGGCCATTATATATAATTAGCATGTTATTTAAATGTGGTAATTAAATATTAATTAAAAGGTCCGCAGTGAATGGTTAATAAAATAATGTGAAAAGTGGATTAGCAAACTAACCGAGAACTAATAAGTAAATAGATTTTTGTTTGCTTCAATATATCTGGTGTAGAAATCATTTAAAGGTGGAGACATGGTGAACTTATTTTTTTTGTAATTTTGATTTCCAAAGCTCCAATTTTTTATGAATGCCACCATCACTTTGTTTTTTTAAATCAGTGAATGCATTAGTGGTCCTTGCATTGATTTATTTACTAAATTTTTTTAAAATTTCAACCAAAATCCTATCGTTCCTAAACAAATTTCAACATTATGATTTGACCTTTTTATTTCATTTTTTCACGAGATAGCCAGCGCGCTTCACAATAGTATAAAGTGAGGTATTATAAAATTAGTCTCCATATTTTCAGACAGGTTTGCAAACAACCTTTTATAGGACTATTTTTTTGTGTAGTTTATAACCAGCGGCCGTTTTATAAACTTTGCAAACTGCAAACCTGTGGCTACATTGTGTTAAACTTTTCGCGCCTCCCTTTGCAACACTCCGCGCCTCCCAGTTTGGAAATCGCTGAATTACAGGCTGCCAGAATATTCCCGTAAAGATATTACGGAAAAAGCTTAGAATGAAGGAGGAAAGACAATGGGTTTGACAGTTTGAAGTTATGAGATTATTAGGTTTCAGTAGCGCCGTGTGGGAGGCATCAGTCACTGGCCAGCTTAAGAGTTCCATCACCAACCGGTTTGTCAGATTTTAATTTCTGCGTGAGTGGATGGCGGCCTTACTTTGTAACTTATGTCAAATTTAACTGTAAATTTCCTTTGAAAAAATAGGTGGTGTCTGCCGCTCTACTGATATTTTAAAATGCCTCTTTTAGGGTACAAAAAGATACCCTAATACTTAGAGACAAAAAATGAAAAACTACTGTCTACAATGGATGCGCAGCCCTAGTTTATATCGAATATCATACCGTATTTGCTCTGATTAGGAGAGGATAAAATAAAAAAGAGAAAAATCAGTTTCAATTTTTATTAACATATAAATACCCATTTTATTCGATACACTCAAATATTATATTTAGATTTAAATACTTACAACTGTAACATTATCTAGCATAACAGTAGATATAAAGTAATATTATTTACCTAGTGACGGTACAAAAATTTAAACAATGAAGAATCTAGTACAAAACAGTAATTTTGAGCCATAATTCAGAATCGACGACTAAAATACATTTGCAACTTTATTAGCCATACATATTCAATTTAAAGCCACAATACAGCACTGTGACTAGGTAGGGATCAGTATTTTTATACTAGATCCCTATAATCCTTTGACATTTTGACATTTTATAATTCTGATTTTTTAATGTAAAAAAGGCTGAAATTTCATCCAAACGGACGAAATATAACAACGGGTATGTATTTCATAAATCAAAATTAACCATCATTCAGTGTCTTATAACTAATAGGGCAGTTTCAGACATTGCGTTGATTCATACCAACGTTTCAGACACTTAATGAAGAGAACAATAGTTTTTTCTGCGTATCACATAACATAGCATTCTCCACAATAAAAGGCATTGGATATTCATATAAATCAATCATCTGACCTCATTGCACCATTTATTAATCAGCTGTTGAGCTGCAACCATTTTAACGTTTAAATGTTGCCCCCAATTTTTTTTTAAAGACAATGGATAGGTGGTACTGGTAATAACATATTATTTTTAGTTGGAGGGAAACAAATTTCTTTTTTAATTCTACAGTTTATAGCTGGTGATGTCTACGGATGATTCGCGACGGATTTCAATCATTATAATAAAAGAAAGTCTGTGAAATATCATTCTAATAATGGATTTATAGCCTGAAACAGCTGTTCAACTCAAAGTTAGTTAGAATTAATATTGAAGTTTGCTTCCCCAAAATAATAATAAATTCCTACCGCATAAACATTAAAGGACTGAACATTTTAAAAGGAAAGAAATACATGAATTCATAATATGAATTTAGGAAACTAATTTGTCTGTTAGAGGTCGTTCACATATGACGTCACACGATTTTGGCTATTTTTTAACCCCTCTCCTCTTCGGCACATAACGATTTACCATCCTGTCTATAATACATCATATTTTTGACACCCCCTAAATGTTAAAAAACAGAAAAAATGTTTTTTTTATATTTATCCTTAACAGGCGTATGCATATAACAGCAAACTGCATTCAAGCTATTTACTGCAAATTTGCATGCATAAACCTAAATGTATCTGACGAATAGTGACGTCACGTCGCCGACGTAATACGCGTCATGCCATGGGTAATGTTACCTAATTTTAAATTTAAATTTCCCGAAAATTAATTTAAAATTGTGAATCGGTGTAAAAATGTGCAAACGGTACCATATAAATTTAATAATTATAAATAAATAATTATCATGAACTTTAAATAATTTATTTGTTATAAAATCATATTCATTTTATACTTTATAATGCACGAAATGATCAAAGTATACCCATTAAATATTTCCATAATATGGCAATACAGCTTCACGGATCATTGTCAATATTTACAAACACCTCCATTGACCCACGATCTCGATCATTTTTACAAGCTTAGCATCATTTTCATTTTCATTTTTTAGCATCATCATGAATCCTATTGTGGCACAACGACGACGGGCAGTTAACTTCACGCAAGATGAAAAGGAACTATTAGTTAGCTGTGCCGATAGGGAAACATTGATAATAAATTCGCGGATAACAAATGCGTTCAGCAACGCGCGAAAACGTGCCGCCTGGGCTAGGATAACAGTCGAATTCAATAGGCGAAGCCAAGGAATAACAAATGTCCATATCTCTGATGTATCTTTTTTGCAGTCGCAAGCGTCTCCTCCTTTCTGTTTCACACACATTTTCGCAATAATTTATAAAACCTACGAAGGTTTCAAGCCTCCTACTAAACGCTTGTTGTGATGAAGTCATTGTGTATTAAAGTGACACTGACAGCTCGCGCAGATCGCCGCCATTTTAAGTTTGGTGCGCATTCCTGTGCGCATCTCGTGACGTATGCATTTTTTATAGTTTCCTTAATCGGCCGATAAACGGCTTACTACGTTGAACGCGGTTCAAATGTATATGAATACGGCAGTAAATCCTGATCCCCATTACAGTACACTCTCAGTAATCGGACTACTATTATAATCTGCCGTTATTTTTACTAGTTGAAAGCACAAAATCAAGCTCTTTTATTCGCCGGTATATTAGTCCGCCGCGTACAAGTATACAACGCAGATGAGACGGGTTTATTCTGCTTCGTAAAATGTACATTCATCGCGACGAAAGTAATGTTGGTACCAGGGAGGAAAGTGCCTAAGGACCGCATCACAATTATGCCATGCTCCAATGCAACCGGGACACACAATATGAAGCTTTTGGTCATAGGAAAAGCCGGGAATCCTAAGCCATTCAAGAATATCTGCCTCACTGTACAATTGGTTGTGTTGTAGGGTGAATACCCTACCATCCAGCAAGACTTGGCAGGAAACCATTAATTTATAACTATATTATATTTATAACATTCCCGGGATTTCACTCATCTAAATTATAATCTGTAAACTTACCTGTAATAATTAAATTGATATTTATTTGGAAGGAGATAGTAAAACCAGGGTTCATTTCATTCACGCACCAAATTCCGAGTTATTCATTTGGGAGTCAAACCAACCTACCCTCCGGTTCCCTATTCCATCTCACTTCCAAAGTGTCAAGTGATTTACTGTTTAACATTTAGTAAATAAACTTAGTTTATAAATATTAAGATTGAAAACGAAATCAGTGGAGGTAAAAATTCGTCGCGGTGTAAGACAGGGGTGTATATTGTCACCTTTGCTATTTAACATGTACTCGGAAGTTATTTTCAAGGAAGCCTTACAAGGTGAATCGGTGGGTATTATGGTTAATGGCAAACATATTAACAATATACGATATGCCGATGATACTGTGCTGATTGCTGATAATTTAAAGAGTTTACATCAACTGGTAGAAAAGGTTAATGAGGTCAGTAACTCTTATGGCTTAAAAATGAACCTCAACAAAACAAAACTATTACTAGTATCAAAAACAGCGACACCAGACACCAACACAAATTTTGTCATTAACAGCGAACCAATCGAACGTGTGACCCATTATAAATATTTAGGCACATGGGTCAATGAGAAATGGGACAAGTCTCAGGAAATAAAAACTAGAATTGAGATCGCAAGGAGCGCCTTTCTCAAAATGAGACGCCTCCTTAGCAATCGAGATCTTAAGCTAGGTCTGAGACTGCGTATGGTACGTGTTATGTGCTCTCAATTCTTTTCTATGGTATGGAAGTATGGACGCTAAACCAAGAGATGTCACGGAGACTTGAAGCTTTCGAGATGTGGCTGTATAGACGCATCCTCAAAATTCCTTGGACTGACCGGGTGACAAATGTTGAAGTTCTCAATCGAATGGGGAAGGACCGAGAAGTTCTACGTAGTATCAAAACCAGGAAACTACAATACCTCGGCCACATTATGAGAGGACAAAAATACAGCAATCTTCAACTCGTCATTCAAGGAAAGATCAATGAGAAGCGTAGCATAGGACGGCGCCGCATTTCATGGCTGAAGAACCTCCATAATTGGTATGAGTGCAGCTCCACCGAACTGTTCCGGGTAGCACACGACAAAGATAAGATCGCCTTGATGGTGGCCGACCTCCACTAGGGGATGGCACAATAAGAAGAAGATAAATATGTACAAATTAGTAAATACTTGATTTTGATTATAAATAAAACCGTAATTTGCCAATACAAATTTATGAAAAAACACTATTTTTACGAAATACCTGTTTTAATTTTTACCATATTGTGTATGTATGCACTATAATCCGCAGCTTTCACTAATTGGACACTTGTCTGGTTTTTGGGGTGGCAGGTTACCGAGAGGGTACTGTATTGTGTTATCAGATACTTTAATAATTTTTGTTTACTTTGTGACGTCACATTTTCTCTGAAAGAGCATGACGTCATATATGGACGGCCCCTTATAGGATTTTTTTTTATTTAACAAAGATACATCCATATCCAACAGATCGCATTCACATACCGATCAGAAATTAATTCACTACTGCACATCCCGTCTAATAGATATACCATCATAAATCGTCAGGTGTTCGAATTCAGAACTAAGCTCATCACAGTATAAAAAGTATTGAATGGTATGTCGAATATTAGCATGTGGCGCCATCACTCAGCGGACAATTTAAAATGGTAGATCTATAATAGCAGAGCGGGGGCAGGACAGTGTGAAATAAAAAATCAACTACATCCAGTCGAGTTCATTACTTCTCTAAATCCAAATATCATTTAAACAGGGATATCAAATAATAATATATTATAATATGAGCACGACTTGTGGACATTTATTACATTATTATAATGTCACAAGACACTATTCATCGGTTAGGTAATCTAGTTAACACAGATAAACCGTGTTAAAATCACAATGGTCCGCAGGAACAAAAGAACCTTCTCTTCAAAGGATATTTGAAGAATATAGTGAACACTTCATCAGTTAGCGAGAAACATTTATAAACAAGCTCTTTGTACATCATTAATAATAATAATTACCTAACATATAATTTGTTATAATACATAGTATGTACAAAATTGTTTGAAAACCGTGAAAGTTACAGCAAAAATGTTATTAATTCAATACGCAAGTATCGGAATACTTTGCGGTTTAATATTATGTAGCACATTTTTCAATTTATTGTAGGTTATGTTATCACAATAACTAGTCATGCCTAGTAAAAAATAATTCAATATTGCATAGCAAAACGAAGCATGAAATGCTATAATTATTTACTTATCTGAGTATAAAAAAATATAAACCTCTACATATTTGTTGGCAGGATTATTGTAGATATTTTACCGTTTCTATTTCGACAAACGCTATAATTTTTTGGATTTCTTTCCTGTAATTTAAATTTAATTTAATTTCTATATAATATCTCATTTTTATATGAAAATAAAACAGTGAAAACCTTCATAACATGTATTATTATTCGTAGCATAGCCGGTGATAAATTTAAAAAGCATAATATATATATTATGACGTCATTGTTCTTACATGTAGCCAAACTATCGATAAAATGTAGCAATTCATTGCCATCGATTGACTCGACTACATTTTAGTCATGGATTAAATCAGCCAGAAACAGTGAGACGAGTGATAAATGAATAAAAAAATAAATGGAAGATATAAATAATTCACCGTGCACATTTTGCCAATGTGCATGCGGATCGGTCAGGGAGACGAGGACCGCCTCCCTTAAGGCACTCGACAACCGTCCGATGAGGAATTAACGATCAACTCACTTCCGCCAAGAAGTTGCCGTCTGGGGAGTCGGAGAGCCGAGGGCGGGGAAGTTAGCCAGCAAATCGTGGGACACCGAATGCGAAGGAACGTCTCCCGGAGTCAATACTTGTCCGCAGATATTACAAACGATTAATTCGCTGTCGTCGCCGTATAACTTGAAGAGTTCCTGCTGCTTGCCTATATCCGGGAGCAGGGATAAGAGTTCGGGAAATATAACCCGAAAACGGTCACCCATCGATTTTTTACAGTGCTCAAAGTATGATTCGGCCGAATACGTACCCTCTCGGAACATCTGCGAGAGCTGTTTGAATTCGTGGATGCCGTCGCGGCAGTCGAGCGCCTTTATGAAATCGGCCACCAGAGATTTATTCCGGCGGTGAAAGTCGGGAGGCTGGACGTAGTCATGGGCGGGAATACGGAAGCTCTCCCCTGAGGAATTGGTGAAGGTGAAGGCGTCACACGGCGGGACGGCGCTGCCACGGAATCCAGGCGGGGGACGAGCTTTAGCAGCGAAACCGGGTGGGGGAGCCGACCCCTTTTTGACTTTACCGAAACCGGGTGGACCCCCGGTCGCATTCAACGATGGATATTCACTCTCTGAAGTATTGACAATCATTATTTTATCGGCTCGAGATTTTTGTTCAGATTCACCTGATCTGTTGCTGAGCTTTTCGTCACTCTTGGGCGCATTCTTTTTCTTTTCTTTTATGTCATCAGGCGGGCGTTCATTGCTATTCTTTTTGTTGTTATTCTGCACGCCACGTTGGCTGTTTTCTTTGTCACTTCTTTTATGTTTGGAAGTGAGGTCGGGGGGGGCGCAGTCGGGTGGTCTCTCCCCGCTTTCGTTATTTTTCTTTTTATCCTTTTTACTGCCGTTATTATTAGTTTCTCTGACGGAGAAATCTTCTACGGATGCCTGTCTGTCGTTTTTCTCAGGTTTTTTCTTCTGTTTCGAGTTGACATTGTTGGTGGGGGCAAGTCTAGGGAAGTCGGCCGGGCTGTCGAGATCATTTTGGGATGCTATCTGGGGGGCAGGCGCCACTTTGCCCGGCGGTTTGGGCTTCTCTTTGGTCTTGTTGACTGTGATCCACTGGGGGCGTTCGGCGGGTTTGGAAACGGCGGGGGGAGCGGCGGAGGGCAGTTCCGGAAAGGCTTCCGATGTCCGAAGCGGAGGCGGGCGGCTTTGGACGACGGGCGGAGGTGGAGCTCTCTGCGGCGGCGGCTGTACCGGAACAGGCTGCAACAAATAAGTGAATTTTCATACTGCATTGCATAACATCTTGATGATTATAATTGTCTTGTAGTACCGATTTAATTACATATGAGCAGTAAGTTCTTCGAGACCTTTGGTTTTGACTGACCTTTTTCAACTGACGCATGGTGTTGGTGGAGACATAGTCATCGGCGAGCAGAGCCATGTCTCGTTTGCTCAGCGATGGAAATTCGTCCTGGAACTTTCTGATCTCGCTACTCTTCTTAGCATTGTCGGCCAGACGCATGGCCAGCTGCTTGTTGGATGTCTCTGTCACGCTGATGCGGTTCGGGGTTGATGAATGGTTGTGTACTTGGATGGATACGTTTGGTTTAGCTGAAACAAACGAATGATTCATTGAACTATGTCGATAGTGCTGCCGCAGCCATATTATCACTCCATTTTTGACTTGCCATGTGTGTGTGACTTCGGTCTCATCTCCAATATGCATTCCCCTATTTTGAAACATTGACTTAAATCTTTGCTACCCAGAATTTTACTCTGGCATACATTAACACAAAACTAATAATTCATACATTACATTAAGTTAGAACTGAGGTGATAATATTATACTGAATAGATTATATTTCTTAAATTTTTATATTCAAAGACAACGATTCCTTGTGACAATGAAAGCTATAACAATGCCACATTGAAAATGAGGTTCGATAATCAATAAAAATCGGAGAGGAGCTGAACGAGAAATGTCACATAAACACTGTCAGTCATAGAGACTATGGACAATATATAACACAAATCTGCTTTCGGCAGCTATCTAGGGTAGGTTTGTATCGAAGTATTAGCACTTATTGTAACATTTTTTTTTTGACCATGTGCGATCCTAATAGGATCATATGGGCCTCCACAGAGTGGAGGTTTGTATTAACAGATTTTATTTTTATGAGAAATGGATGTCAGCCACTTGCTCAAACTAATAGGTCCATACTCCGACTCATACACAAATCGAAAAACAATATGTGTACTTGCCAGACCCAGGATTCGAACCTGGGACCCTCGACACTATTGACCAGCGCTTAAAGCCACGCGGCCATCGTGGGTGTAACAGTTACAATAAGTGCTAATACTTCGATACAAACCTACCTTAGATAGCTGCCGAAAGCAGTCTTGTGTATAGAATAGATGCCCTGGTTGTTTCTTAAAAACCTTACAATCGCTGTGGTCTTACTATAATATAGAGTTAAAAATACATGTAATAGTGTTGTGCTGCAATAATTTTATTGCCACCGGTATGTTTTTATGAATAAATAAATCAAACAATAAACCCACCACTACTTCTAATAATGGCGCTGGAAGGCCCGGGCTGATGAGTGATGTTCACCCGGAAGGTGGGCGCTGACGAGGATGAGGCTCCGGAGCTGCCAGCCTGCCCCTCATTCGATGAGAGCGAGGGGAAGTTCTCTTCGGTTCTGGCGAGCGCCCCTTTGGTCTGACGGATTACCATTCCTGTGGGGTGGTTCATCGAGACGATGGGTCCGCCCGAAGACTCTCCAAGGTTGGGGAACTGCTCCGTGCTATCCGTGTCGATGCCTCGCTTTGTTTTATCCTCGCCATAGTACACTTCCTCCTGCGCCATGTCCTCATAATCGGGAACATTTTCTACTCTGCTAGTGATGAAAAGGACAGATAATTCATTTCAGATAATTCGCATTAATAATAAGACAGCTTATTAAATTTTTTGCATTACAATATTTAATAGCAATTTCAGAATGTAGAAAAGTTAGATGTATCCAGGGTTACGGAATTGACTGTTTGAACGAATCGAAACTTGTGTTGAAATGCTTGCAGTTTTTGACAGATGCGAAGATTAACAATGTGAAGTTTGTAACACATAAATCTGTAATGTGACATGACAGCGTTGAGTCCAAAGTCCATACTTCAATATGTGAGATATTACATTTTTGTGCAACAGAACAACGAACAAAACAATATGCATATTTCTATTTGATGATTAATCCCTTTATGCAATAAATCCATGAAAAATAGAAAAATAATATAGGACGTGTCCATTTATTTATCTTTAAATAATCAGTTTCTGTCATTTGTCGTGTGATTTTGGGGCTTTTTAGAAGTGATAGACCTTTACAGATAGTTTGAAATTGCACATAGCATATAGACATATTTTTTGTTACATTTTACTCAGGGACTCTTTAAGTTTTTGGTATTAGACCTCATTTATTGCACATTTATTATATCTATTCACGATAGTCAAAACTAACTGTGGGCTCTGCACGTTTTATGTATTTATTAAGGGCATTTCCGTGAGTGGCAGTGACAGATCTCCAAAGCTCCTTGCCTTAAAAATCATTTTTTCAGCTTCACCTTTATATATCTAGGCTCCGTCTATATAGAAACCCTTTTCCCAACGTTGTTTCATAAAAATTGTTCTAAATCTAGTGAGAAAGTAGTGTAGTTATTGACCTTTCAGCTCTGGCATGGGGCGGGGGCCCTCGCATGGGTCTACGCGTCAACATGAACTGGACTTCCAGAGTTCTAGCTTGCCGTGATGCTTGCTTGCTCAGACCTTGACCGTGAACTGACGCTCTGTGAGCTGTAATCACATCATCAAAGAATGTGTTAGTATTACATTCAATTATAGGGAATCCAATCCTGGGATCCCGGACAATTTTTGTTACCTATGAATCCCGGGATTAGTAAACATAATCCCGAAACCTGCGGGATTGATTTTTTTATCAATCACAATCAATTATAAGTATGTGTAGAAAATTATGTTAGTGAACTGTATGTACCTGCACATGTCACAGGGGGAATCGCCGGATGTTCACGGATAATAAATAACTATTTTTTGTTGTTATAAGCAATTGTAACATCAGAAAAATAATAAATTCGTTCATTTAACCAGCTAGATGCCACTGACATTCTGGCACGCGAACCGCGCCAGTGCCACGGACGTGCTGGCAGGCACTTGTTTCTACGTCGAATTTTATGAATATTATCTTTTCTAAATAAATAAAAAAAAAACTGTTTTCCATTCACATTATTATCTATATTACAATATTATTTACTCCATTAAACTCATGTATTTCCAAGATTGAACGAACACAATATTAACATTAAATGTCTTACTAAATAGTATAAATTATACTAGACATTTTTGACCGATTTTATCAATGCTATTTGTATAAATAAAAAAAAAAATATATTAACTATCGAAAAAACGCCAATCTTGGGACCAGTCCCGGGATCGTCAAATTGTAATCCCGGGATCAAAATTTTGGCTCGGGATTGGATTCCCTATTCCATGGTTTCCCAAACTATGGGTCGCGAGCGAATATTGAGTGGGCCCTCGCCACTGTATACATTTTTTGTGCGCTATATATGGCAGAACGACGTGCATGAAGATATCTTGTTCTGCAAGCCAATAAGTCGTGGAAAAGCTGAGGTAATTTTAAATACAATTGATTCCCATATAAAAGAAAAAGATTTACAGTGGAAGAACTGTGTCGGTATATGCACTGACGGTGCGCGGGCTATGTGCGGGAAAAGTAGCAGTGTGGTTACGAGAGTTCTTGAATAAAGTCCCTGTGCTTTGTGGACACACTGTAGCATTCATAGTGAAGCACTGGTTTCCAAAGCATTGCCCGATGATTTCAAAACAGTACTTGATACAGCTGTGAAAATTGTAAATTATAATAAAACAAAACCCTAACAAGCCCGCCTATTTCAAAAACTATGTGAAGAAATGGGTAGCCGCCGTACATCTCTTCTTCTGCATACAGAAGTTCGCTGGTTATCCAGGGGAAAAGTACTGACACGATTAGTGGAATTGCGTAATGAAGTTACAATTTACTTGGAAGGAAAAACTGAATATATTAAACATCTACTGGACGAAGAATTCATTCACAAGCTCACTTATTTGGCGGATATTTTTTGAAATTAAATGAACTTAATTTGTATTTGCAAGGATCAAACATTTTTTGCAGTTCACGATAAAATTCGAGCGTTCATGAAAAAGCTTATGTTGTGGAAAAGTTGTATTGAAAATGGCAAGTATGATTGTTTTGAAACACTTGAAACTTTTATTATTGAAAACCAAGTGCAGCCTAAGATGAACGTACGAACGAACGATGAACGTCTGAAATTTCCAGTCATTTATCACTGTTAATAAATAACTTTGATGACTATTTTGGGGAAGAGATGAAAAAGTTTTATTCGTTGCGATGGATTTGTAACACATTTCAAGACGACTTACCAACTAGTATGTCAACAAAGGCAAGTGAAGAACTCATTGATTTATCAGAAAATACGTCACTGAAAAATAGTTTCAATCGTAAACTTCTTCTTCTTCTTCTTTCACCCTGTCACGTCCCAACATTGGGGCATAGGGCAAGCACAAGTTGGCGCCACTTCCCTCGGTCCATCGCCAACTCCTGTGCCTCCCGCCATGTCAGACCTGCAGCACGTAGGTCGCTTTTGTAGCATCGCTGCAGGGTGAGGGAGGGCCGGCCACGGCGACGGAACCCTTGAGGCTGTGCCACAAGGGTACGAAGTGCCGCACTCTTTGGCGGCATCCGGAATACATGTCCCAGCCACGTGAATCATCTCTTCGTGATAACTTCAATCACCGAAGGCTGTTGTGTCTGCTCACGAACTCGGATATTTGTAACGCGGTCGTACCAATGTACCCCTAAGATTCTGCGGAGACATCGATTCTCAAAGCTCAAAAGCCGTGACTCTTGAAGCTTAGTAAGATGCCATGTCTCACAGCCATACAGGAGCACAGGTAGCACGCACGCGTTAAACAAACGACATTTGGTCCTCACAGAATACAGCCTTGACCTCCATGCGACTCCAAGTTGGTTGAACGCAGAGCCCGCCACACCCATGCGGATTCCAAGCTCACTAGAAATACCACCATCATCGGCAACCGTGGCACCCAAGTACTTGAATCTGGACACCAGCTCGACGGGCAGACTAGAAACCCGCAGAGGAGTGTCGGCGTCGATGCAAGCAGCACTGCACATGGATTTGGTCTTAGCGGCATTCAGATGAAGACCCACACGCATCGAGTTCGCGGCTAGCCTGTTCACGGTCACCTCCAACCTCTCGATCGTCGAGTCAAACACGATCGTAAACAGTTAACGAAATTCTGGCTCTCAGTTGCTGATAATTATCCTTGCCTGTTCGATGAAGCTATGAAAGTCCTGCTCCTCTTTACTACCTCATATCTATGTGAGGTCGGATTTTCGTGCGATTAAAAGTAACTAAAGTTGAAGTTGATGCTAAAACTGTAATGAAGAAAAATAAGAAACAAATACATCCTTTTCATTGAAATAACTTTGTAAAAAAACCTTGCAGGTGGAAGTATTTAAGTAATAATTTTTTTTTATTTAAGTTGTGTTTCTTATTTCAACAGTCTTTCATTCATATTGGTAACACTTATAAAAAAAAAAAATTATATTTCAATTAGAACAAATAAGACAGCATAGTTCCACGACTCGCCACTAGGGAATCTGAGCATTACCAATATGTATGCCCTCTTTTCTCTAAGACAGCTAAGAGGTGGGTCCCAAGATTGGAAATTTTTGTTAGGTGGGTCGGAGCCCAGTCAACTTTGGGAACCACTGCCCTATTCAATTAAAATAATTACAGAGAAAATAACCAGATCATAATATTATGTCGACGTGTCCTTTCATCTTATCGAGAATGTTTATTTTGTTAAATAACATTCATTATACAATGAAATATAAAAACTTATAATAATGTTATTGTGTGACCTTGGTCTTGGGCACTGCAGACGTCTACAAATGTAAATGTGCTCATATAAATTGTGTGTGTGAATGTGTTCAAATAAATTGGATTTTTAATTTCAATACATAATTTTAATTGAATTTTGAATATTTCAGACAGCAAATAAAATTATTGCAGGAAATAAAAATGTAAAATTTAATTGTACAAAAATGGAACGAGAATGCAGAAACCACACGCAAATGCAGGACAATATGAATTCCGGGTATGTAAATTCGGGGTTCCACTCCATGTTCAATTCTATCGGAAGACCTTACGGGTCTTCATAAATCAAGTGAAAATTTCAGACAAATAAAAATCAAAATTTCTTTATGCATTTTACCATGTTTTTATTAGTTTGTTCTTGTTTGTCCCGTACAGATTTTTTCTTGTTTGTCCAAGATTTTTAACTAACTTCCCGACTAGCTAGACATTTGAAACTTTTAGAATATATCAGAACACGACGACAATGCATTTTTTTATTACTTTAGGCCATCTTTAAGCAGAATTGAATTCATTTTCAGTTAATTCTGTTTTGTATGTTTCGGAAAAAATTCTTTAAAAGTAATATTTACTACTCACTATTATTGGTTGCTAAGTGGTCCTAGCAACTAAATTATTAATATATAAGTGCGTTACTATGGAAAACAATATGAAATGTCAAAATAACATTTCAGTATTCTATATTTATTCAGTATTTCTATCAAGTACAAAAAAAAGTATTTATTAACACATAGAATTGTCAAGTTTATAGGATTCAACAGAAAATTTAAAAACGTGGTATATAAAAAGTTCTTTTTATCTTGTAATTATTTTCAATTTATTTTTAGGGCCCTGGGTTATATTTAAAAAGAAAAATCAAAATGATTTCGATACCAAAGCATGAAATAGTTTTTTTTATATTCCTGTCTGTCTGTTACATGTTATATTGATGAATCTTGCACAGCTTGTTGAATATATTGTTGGTACTATTTTAGTAAAGTTTCATTTCTATGTCTCATAACGTTCGATAGTTAAAATAAACCTTATCGAAAATAATATACATGCAACAATTCATCACGAGTAAGTAAAATGGTTAGATAGCAGCGGTGGAGTGGTGAGGTGAGTCAGGTAAAAATGTATACAACTACATCAGACTATTAATTGTCAATTGCTTATGCTTGTGCTTGGTCGGTGCAAATAATAAAACTCAACCACCACAAGTAGGTACATAATTTGGACAGATAGCAATGGTGGAGTGGAGAGGTGGAATCAATTACATATTTCACGGAGACGGTGTAGTGGACTATCACTAGTTATTAATAAAACTCATGCAAAGTAAACCATGTTTTCATCACCTTTCAAGTCAATATCCGATCGAAAGACCGACAGCTTCTGTTCGCCACATTCCCCCTCTTCACAAAGGAAGTGGTCTCTCCGCGAGTGCTCATTGAGTGCTTTGTACGAGCCATAGTAGTGGTGCAGTCCATCCGAATCGCACAGATGGCAGTAGAGATGGTCCTTGCGAAGATGCCGATACAGTTCATCCGTGTCCACATATCGTTCCTCGCAGAATTCACATAGCGGATGACCCCTGAAACGGCCGACGTATGAGATATAAATCTAGATCCGTACTTGTAGCCAATTATTGTAAATAATAATTGAACATATTATATTTGGTTTTTTTTAACCGTTTAAATCAGTGTTTTTGCCGTGAGCATAACATAACATCAAACTTAAACTCATAACAACAATTCATAGATACATATGCAATAAGTGTGAGACGGTGGCGAAGGATGGATGTACGCTGTTAAGTAATCATAATAAGTTAAATAATCCACACTAAACTTTCGTCAGTCAAATATATTTGTTTTCATTGAACTAAGCTGGCTCTCACATCAAAACTCGTCTCGTGTGCCAAACAAACCTTCTGAGAACTGAGATCCAGTGTTGCTTGTGAAGATCGCGCACATCTACCTAGCGATAGTCGCACGTAGCCTTCAAAACGTATAGATATTTGAATGCGGTGATCGGCAAGCCGGTATAGGAATGACCAATTCGTAGGTGTTTGTATGTGACTTCGACTCTTTGACTCGGCCCAAAAAGGATGCAACTTGTCGATTGCAACAGCAGATGTTTTTTTCAAACGAAACAGTTGCATTCCACCAATCTGCGGAGCTCCATTCATTATTTGGGAATAACGATGACGTCACATCGACACGTTTTAGGCGAGACGAGTCTTGATGTGAGAGCTGTCTAAGACTGCAATGTGTTGGTTAGTTTTTATTTAGTCTTAGTTCAATGAAAACAAATACATTTGACTGACAAAGTGTAGTGTGCACTATTTATGTCGGATCTTAACAGCCTATTACTACCCTTTCCCACTGGTGTGAGGTTGATAGTTTTGACAGAAAACAAGACGTGGGGGGGTGGCGCCGAATGAGAGAAAGCAATACAATATTGTAGATGTAATTAATACAATTGACAATGGCAAATCACATTCGCCCTGCTTAATTTTTGCACTCTGGAAGAAATCACATCTACGAATGTTAAGTTGTTCGACTGTAGTTTAGCATGACGATTGACTAGCAAACTGTCTGCTCTCATGTTTCATATCCCAGTTGATCGGTGCGAGTCGCACTTTGTTTCGAGGGAACATCATGTTTATGGGAGTTTGACACAGGGTCTTTAATATAAAGGTTGTAAAACACTGATTCAAATTTAGTTTTATAGACAAATGATAGAATGAAAAATAAAGCTTTTTTCTCTCTTTGTTAAAAGGAGACAAGTATTAAACTTGGATTCGAGTAAAAAGCGAACAACCAATATTCGAACATATTCAGAAATTCACCACATCTTTGTCTAATGACCGTTTAGTAGGTTTTCATTCTACAGAATGAAGCGAATCAGCTTGCACGATCAGGAATCCAAATTTTTAGGCTTCTCTGAATTAAGAATAACATCTCGGATGTTTGTGTGCAAGTCACCTTAGGTTTCTGCCGTTTGTAGTAAACACTTGTGGTAGAAGATTTTTAATTCTATTGTTAAAATACTTTTACAAACTTGAATAGACATTTAACTTACTTATGTGACGTATCATCAGGGTCACCTTTTCTTTTATGCAGAGCAAGTTGCTGTCTCGTGTAAACTTTACGCTCACATGTGAATATCTAAAATTATATAACAATGGATATTATTCTTAATTTCAAATTAATAGAACATAGAAAGTTTGAATTAAACTTCCATAGTATTAATAATTGTTTTCGATACATGTTTGTTGAAATATGATGATACATGGCAACACTACAAAATAAACCCAGCTGATTGAAACCTTAGAAATGTATATTCTCGGGTATTAAGTCAATTTACTTTAAATTAATTAGTAATACCTATAGCATAGTGAAGTAATGATAATTGGATTCGTGGAATGCGATATGTTGTTTTTTTTCAGATCAAGTTGGACGCTATCCAATTTTTCTGCATTGAAAATATTATTTATAAATGGCAACCTTGCAAAAATAAGGTCTTAAATTTGTATATCACTATGTATTTGTAGATCAAGAGAAATGCACGCACATTTAAATTAAGTACATCATTTTGACTTTCGGATTCAATTGTAACAAACTTCACACTATTATTGTAACACCTGTATTTGTCAAAAACCGCAGGATTACAAGTCAATTCCAATAATTATTGTTATTAATTTTTTTGTTTTTTGGACATGCCTGATCGTAATAACATCATATTGGGCCTCCACAGAGTGAAGGTTATGACAGATTTTGTTTTTACGAGAAATGGATATTAGCCACTTCCTCAACCTATTAGGTCCATACTCCAAAAATAATGTGTGTATATATTTGCCAGATGCAGGATTCGAACTTGGAACCTACGAAATTATAAGCTGACGCATAAGCCGCTCGGCCATCATGACTTATACCAAAATAAACAATGACGCTTGCATTTCGTACACTTGTAATGGAACCAAAACGTTAATTATGACAATACACAAAACATTATAATGCGAATGTAGCATTGTATAAATTTGTGAGTAAGAAAATCGGGAATGGCAACCATACCAACTTAATAATGCTTTATGCGCGTGGTAAATAATTTCAAATGTCATAACATAAATAATGAATGAGTCTCCTTCCATTTACAGTATAAATTATTTGCAAGTCACATATTTTACTGAAATGTCAATAACTGCTGAAGATAATAGTGGCAGTGGCGACTGTAAACAATATTGCCTTATTTCGAAGCGTCAATTTTCAAAATATTAAATTTCTGCTGTTGGGTACCAATTCTACTTTCTACTGCTCTAAACTTAAAATCTTTTCATTCTGACACGTTTATAGCGTCATGGAAGGCGGCCGTGCACAAATTGCGGCTGCATATAAATGGCCGGTGGAGATGGGATAACTCAAATCATTGCTCTAAACCAGGGGTAGTCAACCTGGTCCGTACCGCCCACTAGTGGGCATTCCAGCTTTCATGGTGGGCGGTAGGGGTTTTAAAACATTTTCATTATGTTTTCATAAAATTCCCCGTGACAATTTAAATTTCAGAAAATATACTATTTGTATCGCCCTCGCATAAGTTTAGTTCACGTTACTAAATGGCGCTATAATAGTGCGAACAAAAGAGCCTCGTCCCAGAATAGCTACAGTTATTATTTGTTTTATATAGATTTATTCTGCCAAACTAAGCGAAAGTCTGACAAAGTATTTGATAAGTAATAATTATTATTATTATATGCTTTATCTTGCTGTAACTCTGCTTTAAAAATTTTATAAAGTAAAGCTACTTCCCTACTTTATAAATCACCATTACTGTGGAACCGGTAGGCGGTTAGAATATTTTACTACTAACAGAGATACAAAAGTGGGCGGTAGGTATAAAAAGGTTGACTACCCCTGCTCTAAACTTTAATCCCAGAGTGCTTCTGGATTTAAAGCATCCAAGGATCGTTTCTTCTTCTCTCAACTCACTGAAGAAACTAATGGAGGTGATATAGATGCCATGAGGGTTTGGTGGATAGAATTTAATATTATGAAAGCTATCAGAAACATCTACGAAGCGTGGAATGAAATCACCCAGTCGTAAAATGTTGTTCAGTGAAATTGTTGAAGTTCACTGCAATATGAAAATGATATTCAAAATATCATCGAAGAGATTAGTCTCATAGCCATATCCGGAGGCATCGAAAGTGTTGATGTACATGATATTCAAACTTTGTTAAAACCCTTAACTAATGAAGAGCTGGAGGAAATGGACTGCAATACGTCCCTAGAAAATGACGTCTCCGAACATGTTTCTGTGCAAAAGTTAATTGTTAAAATCATTGAAAAGGCCCTTTCTCTTCACAATCAATGCATGTAGTTGTTAGATTACGAGCGAGCGAGTGCTGTAATGCATTACTTGACAGTATGTAATCTTAAATATTGCACAATAAACGTAGAGGCCAAACAAGGGAAATTTCGTTTATCGCGACCGTGTCCAGAACGTATCCCCCGCGATGAACAGGGGGGGGGGGGGTTTCCTGTACTTGAAATTTGTTGCACAGTCCTATATAAATATTGTGCAATACTATAATTGTGTTTATGGGTATTACATCCAGGGTGAGTTGAGGAAGATAACATTTACACTGAATATCGTCACTGTTCTGGCAGAAGACACTAATTCGAAAAAATGACATATTGAGTTAGTTATACCAAAATGTTCCTTATTTCAAACTTTACCGTCTGGAAACCTTCTAAATAAACAGTCTTTATTTTAAAGTCATCCTTTTTACGATTACTTAATAAACTCACATGATAGACCATTTCAAACATTTTAACAACTTCAAAGTCAAATTACTCAAAACTAGTATTCTCCAGTTAGTGTGTTCTGCCAGAACAGAGACGAATTATGTAAAAACATTGTACAATAAGAAAATTTGACATGCTTTCATAAGAATCCTGAAATTATTCCATGGAAAGACTTCATCCAGGATGAGTTTAGTAAGATTTACACATAACATTATGATGAAAATTTATGATTATTAATATGAAGAAAAAAAAAAAAGACATTGTGCAATAACAAAATTCGGCATGGTTTCATAATGAGAATCCTGAAATAATTTCGTAATAACAATTATTGATATCAAAAATGAAAACAAGTAATTTTTCTTCACTGATTGATTACGGCAATAATTAGAACTTTTAATTATTGACATTTACAATGTTTACATTACATATATCAATAATTTACTGAAAACACAGGACGTATTTCTTATTGTAATGGCACTAAAGAGAAACATTGTTACGTGCATATGACTTTAGCCATTGCCCACTGAAGAAGGAATCCGAAACATTACACGACTGGTCCTACTTTCCCCCCCTCCCATTGTCTATAGATGACCTGTCATTGTCAGTACGCGTCTGTCGTAATCACTTGTCGGAGTATTCTTAGTTTCAGATTATTTTAACGTATCTTGGAGACCTTGGAGTTCATCTGATTTAGTGGTTATGTGTTATTAATAATTGGAAGTGACGATCAACGTAAGTAAACTTCTTCTGTGTATAATAATATCATAATACACTAAGACGTTTGTCAATGTGACAGTCGATTCTAAACAACAATAACTAATAACTTATTTATACTCTTCAGTCATTATAGAATACCAAACTCTGCTTGCAAGTACGTTATCAATAAATAGTATGGCAGTGGACCACTCGTTGCTTGTGCAAAAAGTTATGCTCAGGCTTTATTAATCTAAAGATGGAGGTGGTTTAGCATAAATAGTTTTGAGCGTATAAAATAAAGATCTCTGAAGATAGTTTACCTTTAAATTCTCCACGCACAAGTCACAAAAATGAAATTCGTGCTCTTTTCTCATGTGTTCCTTGAGCAATCCAAAGTTACGAAAGGATGCAACCGATTGGTCGCATTTCTTGCAGTCATGGTCGAGCAACTTATTGTAAGACCCCCTCACGTTTTCATCTGTGAAACATATCTTGTACTTCCTCTCGAATAGACTGGCTTTCAGAGGTCTACATTTGAGTATTTTGAACAGTTCACAGACAGGTGTAAAAATAACCTGTAAATAAATAACAATAATTTATTAATGCGATGCGAACCTTGCAAATAAATTATTGTGGATCTCGTGAGGTGCGTGTTTCGTGTGGTTATTAAGCTATTTGACAGTTGGGTGAAGAAGTACCTCTGCTAGATCATGCCTGCATATGGGACATTCAGTTTGAAGGCATAAAACCCTCATACGAGTGGAACATTCGTGACACACGGGATGGTCACATTCGCCAATGGAGTAAATGTCGACTGTCTTAAAACAGACGACGCAGGCGTTTTCAGCGCTATCTACGACACTTGACATTTTGAAGTTTCAAGAATATTATTATTGCACAAACGGCAGTAATCAGCGGATCGGACACTTCACTTCGATCACTTTTGCCTGACTTTCGAGCAAAATTGCAATCTTCCAACTTCCAACACAATCAACCATAGATTAGAAAAATATCCAAATAAGGGGATTTTAATTATTTTATTTTATCTTATAAAGTCCCGTCACCACTTGAGAAATAAAATTAAATAATAACATAATATTGCTATAAAAACTAATATATTTTTTAAAATAATTTATTGCAAAAATGGGTGTGCTTAAAATTTTATGATTATTAACTTCACAACAACTTTACATTATAATATCGTTTTTTTAGTGATTAGGATAGGTTTGTAAGAACCCGACGATAGGTATTAATTCGTCAGAATAAATTAGGTAGATACCTATAGATAATAGTCTTTAGGTACGTAGGTATCTAATGTTTACCTATCATCTTTTAATAATAATTGTAATTCTTAAATTGTACCTACCTATAGTGCGAAAACTTTACGGTGATGGGCGGCGGTTTGGAGAACTAGATCCCCTCTTCTCGCATTTCGGTATTCATTCCCCTCACCTAGAACGCATTAATTGACGTTTCTTATAAGTGCGCGGTATCAGTCATTTAGACGTGTTAATAATGGCAAAAGTTTTAAAACGTGACAGCAGGAAATTTATAAGTCATCTTATCTCCTACTGTGAAGAAGAAAAACGACAAAATAACCTCATTCGGCTCTTCAACAACGTTATCGAAGGAGTTGCCATGATACAGCTACAATGCTACAAAACACACACTCACACATCATGTGTGTATATATGTTGCCATATAAATTTTATTTAAGTTAGGTATTGAAAAAAAATGTATACCATTATTTGAAATTTGCGAAAATATACCTGTTTAATCTGTTTGATACATCAGTGAAATGGCAAATAATTTTCAACTATAGGCGCGACGAAATTTTGGTCTTGCTAGTCGCTGCCATTCGGAGAGAGAACATCAAGCTGGGAACACGTCAATTTGTTTCGCAATGGCGACGGGGGTATTAATTCTTAAATCGTGTAAAGATGACTAAAAACACTTACCCATTTACTTTAAAAAGAAAACATGTGAATGAATATATTATTATTGTTACTAATAGAACATGGTGTGTAAAACTGCCACCTCCGCTCCCGTTATGTATATGCAGCCACGTCATACGCGGCCGGCTAACAAACCCTTACGTGTGCCAGGTCAAAGTATTTAAGCCCTCATTTTGTCCCGACCAGAGCCGCACGGGACTGGTGATGCAACCTTGCACCGAAGTGCGAATGCATGATGTTAATTTATATGGCAACTATCAGAGTGACTTTAATTTGAAGAGTCGCAAGGGGAGTCGAGAGTGTCCCGCTCCCCGTACGCTCTGGCGAATTTAGTAAAGGCCGCAAATTTGGCCTCGGTTGCCACCATATCCGCGTGTCCTATTGGGCCCGAATGGGGTCGGACCCGGGCAAACAACTCCGCTCGTTCGGGACCCATAAGTGGACAGTCCCACAGGACGTGCTCTGCGTCCTGCTGGTCGTGTCCACATGAGCAACCCGACCCATGTCTTGCCAAACCAAACCCCTGCAGTTTGGCCGCAAAGTTTCCATGGCCAGTCATGAATTGACTAGTCCAGTGGGTCGACACCAGTCTCCTCGTCATGTGTCTCACCGAGACATCTGGAAAGTATAGAAAAGTCTGGCGGCCCTTAGGGGAGGCCACCCATCTCGCCTGCCATGCCGCATATGCGGTCTTGTAGACCAGCTCAGATACAGTCTTTCTGTAGCTCACGCCCTCCACTCTCGATTGCGGTGTCAGAGGGACATCGGCGAGAGTTGTATTGATCCTCCTCATAAGGAGAGTGATCGATCCTCTAATTTGAACGTGCAAGTCTAGGGGAAAGACCCCCGCAAGGACCGCCAGGGCATCCGAAGATGTGGTCCTATAGGCCTTAGTAAGGCCAATCAGAGCAGCCCTCTGTCCGCTAAGCAGAGCCCTCTTCACAATTGTCAGCAAAGCTTTGGTGTGCCACACGCTGGAGGCATAGTCAGCGATACCCATGAATATAGCCTCGTAGGCGATTCTCAGGGCCCGAGGCTTTAGGCCCCAATTGTTGCCCGCAACCTTCTGATAGGCTGAGTTGGCCATAGCCACAATTACTTTAGCATGCTTCAAAAAGGTCTGCTTCTCGTCCAGAACGACCCCCAAGTAGGTCACCTCTCGAGAAAACCTTATAGCAAAGTCGCCGAAACGCACTGCGGGTGATCGCTTATTTATGTTTATCCTTGAGCTGCCCTTGAGGATAGCTTCCGTTTTGCCAGGTTCAAATGCAAGCTTATTAAGCTTACCCCAGTTTAGGATTCTCGATAATGCGTCCTTAGCTATGCGCTCGAGTGTCGGACGGCTCGACGAGCCAACTAGTAAAAGAAGGTCGTCAGCGTACGCGACGAGCGCGCAGCCCGGTGGCAGAGGTAACGTCAAAACATCGTCAAAAAGAATAGAACAAAAAGAATATAATAATATAATATATATATATATATATATATATAGCAAGGGGCCAAGCACGGAACCCTGCGGACACCCCATGGTGGTCTCCCTGTAAATCAATTCAGTGCTAGAGTCGTATATAACTTTCCTCTTATTAAAATAGCTTTGCACTAGGGCAAAGAGGTCCCCCGGGATCTGTCGGAGCCGAAGCTTAGACAGAATTAATGGCCACCATGCGGTGTCGAAGGCACCGGCTATGTCCAAAAAGAAGCCTGCCACAATGACTCCTTCTGAGTCCTCAACAAATTTCTGTGCAAATCTGATGGTGTCCTCAGTAGACTTGCCGGGTCTGAAGCCAAATTGCTTATCCGAGATAGGGTAGTTTCTCTCAAGGTGGTCCTCCAGCCTTCTGCTGATTAACCGTTCCAATATCTTACCCAGCACTGGCAGAAGAGTGATTGGACGGTACGCTTTTGGGTCATGCGGTGGTCGTGTGCTCATCTTAGGTATAATCCTTAGGAGACCCTTCTTCCAACAGTCCGGGAAGATGCCCCTGCTCATGCAGTCAGCATACAGCCCGACTATCTCATGAGGCGCTCGAAGTCACGCCCTTCTGGCAATCACATTGCTGATCCCATCAGGTCCGGGGGCTTTGCCCGCCCTGAGGCCATCAAAAATTAATCCTACCTCCGACTGGGTAAGCTTAGGAGAATGCTGAGTCTCCAATGGCAAGATTGCAGATAGTCTTAGTTGACAGGTTCTGTCATCCTCATGTGCCGTAGGTATGTCCTGTGGAATTAGAGCTTCCAGCAGTATGGATGCAGACTTTGCGCTGTCCATCGCAAAGGTGCCATCGTGGCGCCGCATAGCCGCCATGACTTTATCAGGTCTTGAGCCCAGCTTTATCACGCGGAAAGGCGGTCCCCACGGATTATAGCTCCCTATTTCAAAGACAAAATCCCACCAGTGCTTTTTCTTGGCTTTATTTAAATCTTTTTTGAATTTTGCCCTTGCGGATTTATAAGCAATCTCCGTAGGTTCGTCATTTCTGGGTAAGTCGTTCTGAGATCTTGTATCATAATTATGTCCGTATTCTGATCCCGAGTAAGTACCGCCTTGCCAGCTATTGTACGGTAATGCAGGCCGAACTCTATGCCATCCATTGCGCTCTGGAGTGGGCAGGCTCAGATCCAATCCAACGTAAGATCACCGAAAACCATAGTATTTGTATTTATTCGGACTCCAAAAGCTCAATCCAAGCAATTGGAGATCCCTTGTCTACTAATCCGATTGTCTTTTCTATTCACAGCGAGTCCGCAATACTGAGACGGCGCCACCCCGAGGTGCACTTCAAGTGGATAAGAGGACACACCGGGATAGAAGGAAATGAAAGAGCTGACAAATTGGCTCGGCATGGTGCCTCTGAACCCAAGACCGCGATAGCTTATGACAAATTTCCTCTGAGCTACGCGAAAATTACAATTTCAGATATGGTGAAAAACGAATGGAACTCACGATACATAAACTCATCGACAGGGGAGTTGACCCGAAAGTTTTTACCTTCAATTTTAGCAGCACGAGACGTCAGGGTGCATAAGGGGCTGTGTTTTGAGATGACTCAGATTCTTACAGGTCACGGAGTCATGCGAGCATACCTGCACCGGTTTAAAATAACATCTGATGGAAAGTGTCCATGCGACGACGGAAGCGACCAGGACGTCCTACATTTACTCCTAGATTGTCAAATCTTTAGCAAGGAGCGGCACAACCTGAACTTTTTATTACAGACGGCAGATGCGGACATTCGAGACCTTCCGGGGACCATGGCAAACGAGGCCGGAAGAGATGCACTTTTTAATTTCTGTATTGATGTAATAAAAAGAATAAAAATAATAAATGGTGACATGTAAAGACGATTCATGCCTTTCAGATCCAGTGACTGCAATCATATAAGATAGGATAAGTATATGTTCAAAATATCAGTCCTATGCGACATTTCTTTTACCAGGGAAAAAAAAAAAAAAAAAAAAAAACTCGACTACAAATCGCAGTCCTCAGTTCCCAATGAATACGACAAAATATTCACGAATCAATCAAGAATTACCTCCGCCTTGCGCTACTAAGAATTTTCCAGGGTTTTTGCAAGGCGGTTTCATAGGCCCTGGCCGAATTTAAATTAGCAATACCCGATGCGGGTAGAAGAACAGTTTTCAATAAGGCATATTCTCTCAGCCGGCACAATTTTCATTTGACTAGCATCAAGTAGAGTAGTTTGCGTGCCAAAGTCCTTAAGAAACCTCGATAGTAAATGCGAGGTATCCATGAAGGCATCTAAAAAAAAAAAAAAAAACCTCAAGCAGCCCAGCAGATGTGGCTCGACCTCTGCCCACGTTAATCTGAGCGAAGGAGATCATTGCGGACAGTAATCAGTGCGGCTTCTTACCTTCGCAATAGCGTGTAGGCGCGCGGCACAGTCGGGATCGGTGGCCAAGTGGCCGTTCGGCTTCTTGTAGCGCGTGCACGCAGGGCACTTTCCCGGTTCGTCAGTGGTGGGGCAGTCTGCTTTGTCATGCCCTTCTCTAGCGCAGTGGCCGCACGTTGTAACCTTAGCGTTGCAACCCTTCGCCATGTGTCTGTATAAGTGGCACTTTGCACACTTGACAACTCCGAAAAAGTCACGCACAGAGAACGAATTCCACCCCATGAAAAGTCTGCCATCATTAAGCAGCGCCTCTCGAGCCTTTGCCGGGATCAACATTATCATATGATAACGTTCGGTCTTCGGTCCCGCCTTGTGGCCCAGTTTGGTTCCAGCGTAACCCTCAGATGCAAGGCCAGACGCCTCCTGGGTATTGTTTATGATTGCCTCCTTGAGCTGCTCTTCTGTCGTCTCAATGGGTACATTAAAAATTATGACGCGGGGAAGCTTTCCCCCCGCGACTTGGGCCTTTAAGCCGGCCTCAATCAGCCCAGGGGCAGCCATAAGCCGATTAGCCTCGTCGTCACTTTTGGGATGCACGATGATCCGCCTCCCCGGATCTTGCGTACCCCGGTGATGTGCACTCCCAAAGATTCAGGCACTATAGTTTTCATGACCGCTTCCTTTGTGGCAGTCGATTCTTGACCCTCCTTAATCGGATAAAACATCAACCCCGGCCTAGCGACAGTTTTCGGAGGAACTGGTGGCCATTCGGAGGCTCTAGTTGGTTGAGCCTCTCTACGGGTTACGTCACTCCAAAGAGCCCTGGGAGGAGCATTAGAAGGAGTCTGAATGATGCTCTCGTTAACGAGGCACGATCCTTCACAATTGCCTTGTGCGCCTCCAGCTCTATCGCCATGGCCCACGTTTCAGTGATTGCCATCTCAAGCTCCGCGGCTACTGCGTTCACGATTGCTCTGGCAATACGACTGTCCTTCTCGAGGGTGGCAAGCGCCCTCTTGATGGCAATCGTCGCCCTGGACGCACTCTCCTGAGACTCAGAGAGAATACTCAAAGCCACGGGACTGATCTCCTCGTAAGATGCTGAGGCTGAACCAGCCCTTGACTTAACGCCCTTGCCCTTTGAAGTGGAAGCGCTCTGCTTGTCTTTCTCTTTTTCTTTATCAGGCCTTTTATCCTTGACCTTGGGGGCCTGCTTGGGGTCACCAATACCCTCAGCCACGTCCGACTTCCGCTTCCTAGTGGACATTCATTCCACTTGCATGGGGTCCCCTTTGTGGTTGACCATGGCGCTAGGTAACACTCGTCACACGTTAGTCACTCAAACACAATTTATCGCACAATAAATATTATTGTTACAATAATTAGGTAACTATTATTAAACGAAGGAATAGAAATACTTATTTTAAAACACCAAATTTTAATAACCAGCTTATCGCTAATTACATCTATTAATAACATATAATGATAATTAAACTAATTAAATTAATGATTTATAATTACACGGGAGCAATAAAATTATTCAAAAACATTCAGTTTTCAGAGTTCATTGCTGGTTGCAAGGAAAAAGTCACAATTCCAGGGAAAGTCTGAAAGGAAAACACACAAAAGTTTCACAAATCGTATTCCAAGGGCAGGCGAAGGTATTAGTGAAGAAACGGGATCAAAAACTTGTAAATAGCAGGGTCAAAATTGAAGATAACGAAAGCGAAATATAAGCGTCAAGCAAAAACACGTCCGCACGGCTCGACAGTTCAGTCTCTTCTCTACTAATAGAACAATAAACAGAACATTAAATGGACGCATTTTGGATTTATGTGACAAATTATATTTCGTTTGGCATGCGTCATTTGCACCCGTGACCTGCAATCCGCGCATCGCCTAGCCACGATCTTTTTAGACCGTGCCTCAACTGAGGTATAGCCTTAAAGGAGGTGGGAAACAATATTATCTTCTAATCCTAGTATTTCTAACAACACTTCGAAATCGAAAACCATAGATAAGATCAACACGAGCGCCGCCGCCAGGTCTCACAAAGTTTTCGGTCTCTAGGTACCTACCTATGTCAATAGTTTAGCATTTTTTTATAAATAAAACGGCCGTATGTCATTTATCTAAAGCTTTTTTTATGATACGAGTAGCTTATTCTAAAATTAATTGAGGTTTCAATTTTAATTTAAAACAAAGACTAGGTATAATTTTCATGAAAAATGTTTTCTCAATAAATAATTAGGTAGGTAGAATAGGTATAGCTGCACTGCGTTATCTTGTGTTGTCTGGAATTTGGAAACACAGTTTGTTTTGTAGTGACATCTGCAAGGCAAAGCGGCGAAGCCACGTCATTTTGTCAATTTTTGGAAGTGTGTAATTGCCTTGTCAGCGGCACTTTAAAATCCAAAAATGAATATTTTTCGTCTTCTCGGTGATTTATCTCACCTCCTAGCCATTGTAATATTACTTATGAAGATATGGAAGACCCGATCGTGTGCAGGTTATTTCATTATTATTACTTATCGTTCCCGGTTCTATCGGTCCAATTTATCGCTAATTATTGTCGATGTGTAATAAATATAAAGTTGTGTTCGGCTTTATCAGTTGTGATCAATTGAGATGTCATTTAGAGATACAACGTTTTCGCCAAAGCTATTATTCGAATTGTGAAGTATTGAAATTTACGTGATGTGTCAAAAACACCGTGGCTCAATGCCCACCATGTTTGCTAGATTGAATAAAACAATATTCAACTGTTGTTATGTTTTTTGACGTTCTGCCGCATTCTTCGGCCGAGTTTTAAATCTATTTGTAATATATAATTCTAATGACGTAGTCTTTTTTTACACCTACATTAATATTCTTCCTTAAACAAGTCACCAAAATTTTTAACCCTGTCTATCTATGTAGGTATCCATAAATAGGGGTTGGGACATTAAGGTACCAAAACCTAAAGTAAACGAAACCGATTTTATCTTTCACACAAACAAAAGAATGCTTTACTTAAATTGTTACAGAAATTTTAAAATAAATTAGGTTAAGTGCCCCAAAAAGAGTATACGCGTTGATTCGATATATCCAAATAGCTTTCCTGAATTAAAAACTGTTGCCTGCTAGGCGTAATACAATATTCGTAAACAAAACTGAATTTAGATAAAGTTAATACCATTTGACGTAATCACAGCTGTCACATGTCAAATCATACCACCATGGAAGGTATTCCGATGACGTTGTCTTATCCGAAATCCTATCAGGGGTATTCGAGAGATAATCAATAGGCTATAGTAATTCGTCTATCGTAGGCCTGAAAATAACATGTTTAGTATCTCCTGTCCTGATCTAGATTACTCTTTGACAATTGGCGGATAGAATATGGACAGTGTTTATATCATAGAGGTATTAAATAAAAAGAGGGGCAAGGAACAGGCTTTCTTATACAACTGAATGAAGCAGGCCAACAATAGCCGACAACTTACAAGCAATAGCGATGCGATAAAAAAAAATGCAGGGCATCACAGAGGATTTACTTTGGTCATTATAACGTACCCATATAATTTAATGTTAACGTGGAAATTTTGCCGCAAATTGATTATCAGCCTGCTTCACCATACTTTCATATAACCTGCCGCCCTTGGTTGGAGTGCCACAGCTCTGGTTGGAGCTTTACTTAGATAATCTCTGCTTTGGATGTGAAGCACATCTTGGTCAATTTATGATAAAGTAAACGAACTAACTAAGTTGCTCGCTCAACATTACTCTTTTTCTCTGGTCATTATCATTCATATGATGCACTTGACCTAGTCAGCGCAGTCTCCTAATATTGATCAATTGAACTGCACTGGAAGCTTTGTACAGGCCGTATTGTTGCCGTCCTTAAGAGCATACATCATTGAATCGGCAAATAATTTTCAACAGTAGGTGCGATGAATTTTCGCACTCGTTGCCAATCGGAGACTGACAGTCGAGGTGTGCGCACATCAATTTGTTTTGTCATGGCGTTAGAGGACTATATTCTTAAATCGTGTAAAGATGACTAAAATACTTTACGTATGTACTTGAAAAAGAAGACATGTCATTGAATATACTATTATTATTAGTAATATAACAATAAACATAATATTAAATGGACGCATGTTGAATTTTTATGACAAATTATATTTCGTTCGGCACTTGTCATTTGCACAATCTGTGCATCGCCTACCCACGATCTTTTAAGACCATGCCTCAACTGAAGCCTTAAGTTAATATCCAGGTTTTCCAGGCAGATAGACGAGTTTTGATGTGCGAGCAAGCTTAATGTAAGAAAAATCTAAAAATTACATGTAGCGCAATGGGCATGTTGGACATAATGTGGAAAGATCACAAAAGAAAGCAATGGATAAGGAAGCAGATAAGAGTATGCGTTGTGATAGAAGTCGCATAGCCGATGAAATGGCAATGGGCCGGATGTGTCGCTCGGCGAGTGGACTAAAGTGGTATGGCCCACAGGGACGCCCTAAAACACGCTGGATAGACGAACTCATAAACCTTAGTGGATGTACGTGGCAGCGAAGAACTAGGGACAAATCAGGGGTTTTTATCGCGTAACAACACTGTGTTATACATATGCGATCTAATTTTTTATTTTGTTTGCAGGAATTTCCGGCAAGTCGCAGATCCTGTTTGCGATAGTGTACACGACTCGGTACCTGGACTTGGTGACCACGTTCATCTCGGCGTACAACACCTTCATGAAAGTGGTGTTCATTGGAGCGTCGTACGCCACCATCTACCTCATCTACTTGAAGTTCAAGGCCACCTATGACCACAACCATGATACCTTCCGGATCGAGTTCCTAGTGATACCCGCAGCAGTATTCGCCCTATTGATTAATAATGAATTTAGTGTTTTAGAGGTGAGAAGAAAATTTTTGATTACAGTATAACCCCTATTTTACGTTTTTTAAGGGACTGGAAAAAAAAACCTAATTGGAGGGAAAATGTAAAAGGGGGGTATTGAAAAAAAGAACATTAAAATTTTATGTTTCTAAAAAAATACCGTTTTATTAAAAAACAACATTCAATTAAAATTTTTATTGAAAAAATCATGTACATGTATATTAGTTTGTTGCATTTTTGTTTTTTTGTTATGTAATTCTCTTTCAAGACTATATAAACATTTAAAAGTGTCATCTTGGATATCAGCAAAGCTTGTAAAGTAGGTTTTTAAACCCTCGGTGAACCTCATTGCTTCTTCTTTTGTTGGAATATCAACCTCGTCTTCATCAGACAGTTCTTCAGAAGCGCGCGTAACTCGCATATTTTGAATATTTCCGACGTAAATCGCGGGAAAGAAAAACGTAAATGCGGGTATTAAATGTACTGAAATACATCAGGACCGAAAAAATTACACGCAATTGCCGGGAAAACGTGAATACCGGGCACGTAAAAACGAGGTTATACTGTATCATTATCAGTAAGGCTACTAAAACTTTCAGGTATCTTGGTTTTGATGTCACGATTTTCGGTGTCTTTTGACCACCGTCTCCCCTATTATCATACGTCATCTTTTACTCCCTTTGTCTAAATTACATTACATTTTTTAATTTCGCATTCGTTAAAAAAACATTCACCAAACAGAAGGTAGTGCGGTGACTATTATTATAAAGGTAAACGTCAACGTGACAGAACTGATAAGGCATGGGGCGAAGGTGAAATCTAATGACTTTGAGGCGACCTTTTTTTTAATTGTCGAGTTGCATTGTGTTATAATAAAAATGTTTCTATGTCACTTTTCAGAGTCTCAAAAAATGTTGACAAGTCTAAAAACATCTATTCTCAGGGCAGCTATTTGTACGTTTGGCTCTCTGTGGTAAATGAGGAATGTGTTTAAATTTTAGTAAAATGTTCAGTTCATGTTTAGTAAAAATTCTCAACAAAATAACCAGCCTTACAATTCACGTCATATATGGAAATAAGACAGATTTGATTCTAGATAGATAGATGATAATATAGTAATAAAAGTGAATGTTAACTGTGTCAAAAATAAATAAAAACACGTCTATTGTCGTCACCCTCTCCAGGGATACTTGTATTAACGGATATGGTTAAATGCAGGAAAAAATAGTAGGTTGAATTTCCACCCGATGAGTTAATCATGTTAAGGGGGATGTCATCAAAAATTGTGATTTCATAGAGACATCTATTACACGATTTGCAAAGCATATACGAAAAATCATATTGGAATATCATTCCAATTCAAAGAACCTTCGAGTCATCTTAACTAGATGTCTCAGTATTAAAAATTGATGAATAAATTGAAAAACCGGTGCTATAATTACAGTTGTTATTTAAACAATGGTTTTATACATTTATATAACGTATTGAATTTTATTTCAATCGAACTGTCTTCATATTTTTATAAAAATTGTGACAATCGACCTAGTAATAATAATTATATGAATGTAGCTGAATAGTCCAGATTCTGGATTTTATAGTCATTCTAATGAATATATTATTTTACAATATCCTAAAATTATACAATATTATGGAATAATATTTAAATTTAATATTTGATTGACTTATCAAGCTGGTGATAATAATATTTTGTTATGTATATTGTCTATGGTATTTGCATGACATTTGGTATCGGCATGATAATACTCTATACATAACCTAAAATATTTCGTGTTTCACTTAATTTCAAAGTTTGACTTAATATTGTTCTACTATCATAACTATTATCCATGTTGTACATATTTTCAGAAATATTAAAACCAACAAAATCTTGAATTTATTTTCAGGTAAGATTAATTCATATTATTAATATTATTGTGTTCAAAATGTTATGAATCAAATTTTTACGTTTGTTTGTGAGTTACCAAAATACGTTTAATTTTTTAAGGTAGGTAGCATGTTAATCGTGTATTAATATTTCCAGGCAACGAGCAGCTAAGTGAGTTATGCCCATTCGAATGGAATAATGGAATTGAAATCGATGAACCCTTTATTGATTCAAATTTATCATACAAACCAAACTCTTGTCACCGATGAAACATTAGACATGGTATCATAAGATCAGATACCTCCTACTTCAGGTATGTTCAGAATCGTTGAATTTATTTATATATTGCACAGTAAATCACTATTATGCTCACAATGGCCGAGCGGCATATAATATTGTGGGTCCCAGGTTCAAATTCTGGGTCTGGCAAATACCCATGCGTATTGTTTTTAATTATTGGAGTCAGAATATGGACCTATTAGATTGAGCAAGTGGTTAACTTCCATTTTCTCGTGACAACAAAAAATCTCTTAATACAAATGTCCATTCTATGTAGACGTATGTGATCTTATTAAAATCGGACATGGCCAAAAAAAGAATAGTATAATGTCGCAGTTCTATTATTATTTATTTGGTATTATGTATGAGATAAATTAATTGACAATGAAGCTTTGTTACAAATATATTACTCATAGGTACATATACTTAATTATAATAATATATTTTATGATTATTTATTACAATTTAAAATTATGTATCATTTATAGGTGGATACCATTCATGATGCTGCGGAATGAATGCGGAATACAAAGCCATTCAGGACAAAGGAAAATAATAAGGTGTTTTTTGCAGTTGCCGGAATCGAATCGTACCACGATTTTAGATAGGAATTCAACAGTAATCCACAGTGGAGACTATAAGTACCTATTTACCATGACTGATAATGATAGGAAGGCTTGAAAGAAAAAGAATCTTGGTGTACAATGTTTTTTATTTATTATAAAACAATTTATATCAGGACATAATTTTATGTTACATTCGTCATTGCTTATATTTTAATAGACAATCATTCTGTATATTATATGCATTCATAATGAAATATATAGATAAATTCGCTTCATTACAATTTACATAATTTGCCTTTATTTCTGACTATCGCACTGTGTACGTAATACGTCTACAATTATTTATAATGTCTGTATTATGCCAATATGTTTGATAATTATCAACCTATTCAGTTCTTCACAGTAACTGTTCACACTTATGGGTAACTTTCTTGAGATTTCATCACTGTTGTCGAAGAATAGCTGAATTTTAGAGTCAGAGGTAAGTTGTTGCCAGTGCTGCGTCAGTATTCATGAATCTTTGAAAGAAGCGGTTGGCAATTTTGGCGACTATGGAATCTGCTATCTTGAGTAGCCCCCCCCCTCTGGATTGGGGAGACGAAGATGATGATAACTGGCATGATGGCAATTTGCAGAACAGATTCTATACCAGAAAAAGTGCAGTTCACAATGTGATCCATGTCCCATTGATGTTAGGTTACAATTGAAAACAGTTGGACAAATTAACAATCCGTTGTGGGTTGAAGCCAGACTCAAAAGAATGACAGAGTCCAAATTTGGAAACATTTACAAAATGAGAGATTGTACTCCGCGACACAATACTGTCAAAAATTTACTTTTTCAAGGTCATGTTGTAACCAAAGACATTACATATGGTATAAATAATGAACGTGTGGCTATTCATTTACACGAACAGAAAAATAATGTAAAAGTTGAGGAATGTGGCTTTTTCATAAGGAAAAATTTACCATTTTTTGGCGCAAGTCCAGATGGGTTAGTAGGTAATAATGGAATAATTGAGGTTAAATGTCTTCCTTCAATTGGCAACAAACGAATTTATGAAGCAGCTCAAGAAAATAATATTTGCATCAATGTCGTTGATTCCACTCTTTGTCTGAAAAAGACTCACATTTACTGGTTCCAAATACAAGGTCAACTGTATATTGCAATGAAAGACTTTTCCGATCTAATTTTATATGCTGACAGTGGAATAGAAGTTGTAAGATTAAATCGTGATCCAAGTTTTGAGCAAGAAGTCATACCCCACTTGACTTACTTTTACATGCACTCATTTCTTCTAGAGCTGGCAGATAGCCGTATCGAACGAGGTATGAAAATACGTGAACTTCAATAAAAGGTCCGCATCCAACGCTTTTATTGGATGACCGTTGAGTGAAAGTGCGCGAGCTAGCAGACATGGTCTTTTTTCTTCTTCTTTTGCCCCCCCAGTCTCAGCTCCTAAAGTCATACCACCGCACACCCAGTATTCGTCACAAACATCTGTTTTCGAGGCTCAGTATACGGTTGCTCTGAGCCTTCGTAAGGTGCCATGATTCGCTACCGTAAAGCAGCACCGTCAGAATGCAAGCATCGAATAGGCGGCATTTGGTTTTGACCGAGTACAATCGTGAGTCCCAGACATTCCGCATCAAGTTGAATGTTGCTCCAACCATTCCCATTCGGATAGCGAGCTCTTTCTGCAGAATGCCATCTCCCGTGATGTGTACCCCCAGGTACTTGAAGCTGTCAACACTCTCAATGTTTTGTCCGTCGCTAATCAGAGGGAAATCTGGATCAGGCAGACATGGTAGGCATTTCAAAAAGTGCTGTATGAGTACATTGCATATTGACTGAAAATTTGGACATGAGAAAGCTGTGCGCAAGACGGGTGGGTGCCAAAATTACTCACAATGGAACAAAAACTGCATCGTGAGGATGTTCAATCGAATGTTTGGCGAAGTTTCACAGCAAGAAAGCCATACTATTCGTACCGTCAATACAGAGCTGAGAGAGATGTGCGTGTGGTAATGGTGCGACGGCCGAAACCTCCGTCATGCACCCTTTTCACCAGAATTATGAAGATTGCTTATCGTTCAGCAAAGCAGTATCACCTAATATAGCCGAAACTAAATAACGCGCGAGACAAATTATTACTATGCAGCCTGTTGACTGTCTCTTTTATGCCTCCGATTTAATATCTATATTATATTCCCACAAGAAACATTTTAAATAATTTAAAAAATATTAGGCACTGGTATCTTTTCAATGTTAAATCATGGAAATATTAAGTATTGTGTTAAATGTGAAGTGCAGAAATATTTTGATGCATTGTAACAGTGAATTGCACTTACCCATAATACATCAGAAGAATTGGTAACAATGCCATACCGGATGAGATGGCACACCCCGATGTTCTAAAGAAATATAAATAATGTTGGTGAACATTTCAACATCATTTATATGCTGTCGAAGCTCAGGATACAGTTGCTCCATACCACCCATAAAGCAATACAATCAGAATGCAAGCGAGAAATAGGAGAGTACAGCTATGAATCCCAGACATTCCTCATCGAGACGAATGTTGCTCCATACCACCATAAAGCAACACAATCAGAATGCAAGCGAGAAATAGGAGAGTACAGCTATGAATCCCAGACATTCCTCATCGAGACGAATGTTGCTCCATACCACCATAAAGCAACACAATCAGAATGGAAGTGAGAAATAGGAGAGTACAGCCATGAGTCACAGACATTCATCGAGATGAATGTTGCACCAGCTATTGCCGCTCAGAGAGCGATCTCTATTTACAAAGTGCCATGTTATATGATGTGCAACCGTAGGAATTTAATGGTGTTGATACTGTCGATGTATTGTCTGTCACTAATCAGGGGGAAATCTGCATCAGGACAGTTGGTAATGCCATAAGGCTTGTTGTCAAGCCAACATGAGATGAATTTTTATGCAGCCTGTCGATTATCTCTTGGTGATCGATTATCGATTGAGTTATTTTATATATTTGACGTCCCTAACATAACATTGCCATCGAAACCATTATGATCAATAATATTATCAATAAGTATATAAGCCTAATGAATGAACACATCTAAAAAAATAAAAATCCTATTTCTGTAACAGTGCCTTCCTATCTGTCGCTGTTTTTTGTGCCGTCATAACGAACGCAGGTTCACGTATTTTCATACCTCGTTCAATACGGCTATCTGCCAGCTCGGGAAGAAATGAGTGCATGTAAAAGTAAGTCAGGCGGGGTATGACTTCTTGCTCAATACTTGGATCACGATTTAATCTTACAACTTCTATTCCACTGTCAGCATATAAAATTAGATCGCAAAAGTCTTTCATTGCAATATACAGTTGACCTTGTATTTGGAACCAGAAATTGTGAGTCTTTTTCAGACAAAGAGTGGAATCAACGACATTGATGCAAATATTATTTTCTTGAGCTGCTTCATAAATTCGTTTGTTGCCAATTGAAGGAAGACATTTAACCTCAATTATTCCATTATTACCTACTAACCCATCTGGACTTGCGCCTAAAAATGGTAAATCTTTCCTTACGAAAAGGCCACATTCCTCAACTTGTACATTATTTTTCTGTTCGTATAAGTGAATAGCCACACTTTCATTATTTATACCATATGTAATGTCTTTGGTTACAACATGACCTTGAAAAAGTAAATTTTTGACAGTATTGTGTCGCGGAGTACAATCTCTCATTTTGTAAATGTTTCCAAATTTGGACGCTGTCAGTCTTTTGAGCCTGGCTTCAACCCACAACGGATTGTTAATTTGTCCAACTGTTTTCAACTGTAATTGTTCGCAATCAGCATCAGAAGAAACCTCCGCTCCCAAAATCTGTAAAATACTATTCATTTTGTCCTGCAATTCAGTTTCAGATATATCAGGCTTAGCGGCGTTAGGTCCGTATTCACAATCTGGCCCATTATACGTATTGAGATGCACTCTTCTATACGAAGAAGTAAAATTTAAACGCCTGGCTTTGAGAGTGTTTTTTCGATGGATCCGTCTAAGTACCATTTTTTTTGTGGTTTCACCAGGTGATTTTCCAGTTATATCTTTGTGTAAATTTGTAATATGAGCGGAACCCATTGTATGAACTATACCTGCACCAAAGCATCTAGCCTCGTAGCTTTTACTTTTAGAAAAGTCAACTCTTTTCCCACCTGTCAATTTACTGACCAACGCCATATAACTCTCTGCAGCGTTTGTGGTAATGTTGGTTGTTAATCTATCAGCTTTGCGTATTATTGCATCTAGATGGAGATGTATGTCTAACATTAAACGTGATTTTTCTAAATACGGTACGTGGTTTATTTCAGGATTTTTTTTCTTGCAGTAGTCTGCCCGGCATTCTGAGTGGCTTCCAAACACATGATTAGGGCCATTTTTTAAATCCTTTTTTAATTGGGTAACATTGCCATTTGCCATCTTAATTGCACAACGTGCGGCGGCCTTCAGACGTTTGATTTCTTTTCGCAATAAAGTGCGGCTGCGAGAGTCATATTTTATATTATTGGCCATTTTGTAGAGTTTACTTGTGTAACATTTCACAATATGATTGGCACATTCCAATTTTCTTATTTTATACCCAAATGGAGCCCTCTCTCGCACTCTAGCGAACACACTTGAATCGCCATCTCCAATCAAAAATTTAACCCATACCTTATGTTGAGCATATATATATTTCAAATCTTCCACTATAATGGTCTGTTCCATACCAGTAGATGGGCCTGAATAAGAAATATTACACTGATGCTCACGTTTTTCATTCTTACTAGTTGAGCAAATTTGACAATATTTGTTCTTCACACCCAAGTATATAATTTTCCCAGTGCGTTTCCCTATTATGCAGGCCACACCAGAATTAGCAGAAAAACTGTGTCCATAACTTCTTTTCGACCATCCTCCATCAACAATTACTGTAATGTATGGGTGTCCCTCATCAAATTCATTATTTTGTACAGCTAATTCTCTCTCCAATAGTATATTTTTGGTCATTTGATCACTTAAACGGCTTTTCCACGACTTCGCTACTTTTTGTTCATGTTTTCGGAAACTGGCACTGCACATGAATGGAATGTTCATCGTACAGCATAATTCTTCTGCCTGACTATGACCAATACCAACATTCAAAGCACCCCATACAAACGACGTATTTGTTGTTGATCTAGGTGGCTCAGAACGTACAGTGGCTGTCTTATCACAAAATCTGCATTCAAAGTGCAATGTAGACAAAAGCCCATCTTTCACTTCTCGCTGCAATGTAAATTCGCCATCGGTGCAGGTTAATGGGTGCAATGAGATTTCTTTCATCTGTTCGATAAAATATGCAATGTCGACAATGCGTCTTCCCGAAGGTGTGTATTTCTGAATGACTTCGTTAGATCGCTCAACTAACAATGGTGGAAGATCGTCATCAGTCATAGTAATATCTAAATATTCTAAATCCTCATCATACAGCACTGGCTTCTGTACCATGGACGCGCTTGGCTTACTCGATTTGGAATACGTTCGAAACACGGGATTTGTAGAAATATTATGTTGAAATAATGACGGAGATTCGCAAACACTATTTTCCATGGTTACATCGAACTCGCAAACGTTAGTTGCCGTGCTGGCATGTTGAAATAACAACGGAGATTCGCAAACGTCATTTTCCATGGTTACATCGACCTCGCAAACGTTAGTTGCCGTGCTGGCATGTTGAAATAACGACGGAGATTCGTAAACGTTATTTTCCATGGTTACATCGAATTCGCGAACGTTAGTTGACGTGCTGGCATTTGATTCACAGGTTACATCGGCATTTAAAGGCAACGTAGAATTTTTTAAGTTTCTAAAATAGCGATCACGCTCGGCGTGTAATCTCTGCATCAACATAGATTTTTTAGATCTCTTACTTCGAAATTTTTTCCTGGCCTTTGTTACAAGAGAATCTGTAAACTCCATAGTTAAAAACCCTGCCTATCTACCTAGAAAAACCGCAAAAAATATGAACTGAATTCACGTTACAACACTTGGATTAGACACTGTTACAGCCGCTATCTACCCAAAAACTTTAGATTCTTAATCTAACTATTCCACCAAGCAATATCAAACCAACACTAACTAAAACTATTCTACCAAGCAATATCAAACCAACACTAACTAATCTATCGACACAACTTCCGTACCTAACTGTCCTAACTTTCGAAAGCAATGGAAAACTGTAAACAATAAAAATCAATGTCAAAAAAAGTGCGATGTTGCCAGATTAGCACCGTTGCCACATCTGCATAGATAATAAAATATTCTGTGAATGCTTACTAACCGCACGTATCTACATACGAGGTAGGTACCTATTATTCATGCGAACTAGAATCTAATACAGATGACAGTTATTTCGGTATCGCACGTTGTTGCCGCTAGAGGCAGCACGTCCTTGACGACTGTATTTAATTGGAAATTAGTAAATAACATAATAAATATAAATTAAAATATTACGTTAAATATATCTAAAAAGTAAGAAAAATATATTGAACAGGCCCACGTTTTCGCTTGATGCAATTATTGAAAATTGAACATTTTCATTTTTCGTAAAAATCGATTGTTTTTAGATTGAAAAAAAAACATTAAAACTATAATTAATTGATAAAAGAGATTCACTAGTTCCAAGAAAACTTATTAAACAACATTAATTCGATAATTTTGTTTCAAGAAATTACTTGGAACAATCAATATTTATTTTAGTAAAACCCTTATTTTTAGCCGTTTTTTCGAATTTGTCGCTTTATCTTCGAAATAAAAAAATATTTTTTATTTTTCCCATTGTATTTAGATAGGTATCGATCGATTAAAATATGTTTAAAGCTTTAATTTGATAATGAATTTCTATGCCTCTCCCCCTTAAGAGTGATCCATGGTAAAGTTTCACCAGAATTTCTATCTCTAATTTCGTGGGTGTGGGCTCGAATAAGATCATAATATTGTTTTCATTGTATTTTATCCAGATTAAGGACTATATTATTATGGGCTGGACCAATGATTGCCAATCATCGTTTAGAACAGTGCACCTCAGTTTTGCATCACACCACACTATCCAAATTATACTTTTTGAAGGTATACTTCTTTAGTCGCATTTGGAAAATCAGATCAGAGTGTATTTTTGGCGTGTGACATGTAACACATAATTTATTTTCTCACACAAAAATAAACGCACTCGATTGGATTCGAACCACCGATTGTTTGGTTATCAGCCGAACGCACTACCATTACGCCACAGTATGATACACCAATCGTGACTATAATACAGTATAATATTATATTTAAGAATTGTTCCGTTGCCTAGGCAGCGAATTTATTATTGTCGGCCATTTGCAATTCCTTACGTAAACAAACTATTAAACGACATAGTGGCAGTTGTTACTTTAAAAATAAAAACAAAGATAAATAATTATATAATTTAGTAATATAGGTTAAAGTGTATAGAAATAAACCAACGGCGTTCCAATATGCGGTCCTTTTGCTTGAGTGTGTAATTTAACAAGATAATTAAGAGCTAGTCGGAGAATCTAGGTTATCACAAGTTTTGTTTTTGTTTTGTTACGCCAAAGAAGTATAACTTCTAACGTGCGTATATAAGTACACACGCCAATTTTTTTTTTGTAGCAATTTGTGTATTTTACCTGAAAAACATCATAATTCTTAGTCAAGAAATTTAAATGATAATATTGAATTTTTGAAAAGTGATAATACAAGATTACATAGAAATGTGGTTAACACTAGAGATGAAAACCAATCATAAGACGTTAAGTAGATCGTTGAATTTTACTGTGCGCAAAAATAATATGATACGGCACTCTTTCCGATCGGTCGCGGCACACTGGTAGGGAAGCTCTGGTTCTGACGACACATAAACATAATGAATCAATTCAAAAAATCTTAATTGACTATTTTTATAAAAAAATAATCACGCTATTGAATTCAACCAGGCATGTGATAAATCTTTGGCACCGTGTTCTTATTTGGCCCCTCAAAAACTATTTCTACCGTGGACGATTCAGTTCTGATGTTCAACAGGTATTTTGGCCAAGCTCTCTTAACCGGTTCTATGCCTTCAGCGTGTTTTATTGCCCTATGAGGCCGTGAGCGGCAGGCAGCACGTACAATTTTTGCGAGTTATCTCGTCCGACTTTAAACTTAAATTACTAGCCACTGTCGATTGATTTACATAATCTAAAAAGTCACATCTGTTTGAATAATTATGAAATACTAAATCACAAATTATCGGTATTACAGCGATTTTAGTAAGAGCTTCGCTCTACATTCATTGTGTATCATTAAAAATCTGAGGCCTGTCAGATACTGCCATAGTAATATCGTGAGGCATAGAAAAAGGTTAAAGTATGTGGCCTATCCAGTGCAGTCTCTGCAATCTTTTCACTCCCTTAAAAAATCCCAAAGATACTAGATATCTTTCCGCTTTTCACTGTGTTCTAATACCTTTACATTACAGAAACCCACGTTCTAAAATGTATATACACCTCACAGTTTAATCGAAGCGTATAAACGTATCATACTGCATACAGAAAAAATCAATGATTACTGAAATTGTTTTAGCGGTGTTAAATTTAATTGATTTTATCATAGCGGCACTTGTTTTAACATTGCCCATCTGGTTGCAAACAAACATTGTCAATAATATACCACATCAGCTGTACACACAATTGATTATTTTAGATTATCGTAATATATAATACGAACATATTATACACCGAGTGGATAATGTGTCGGCCTATAATTTCATGGGTCTTAGGTTCGAATCCTGGGTCTGGCGACAAAAATATCACATCTTGTTTTTCAATGTATGTTTGGGCCCAGAGTGTGGACCTATTATGTTGAGCAAGTGTTTAACATCCAATTCTGGTAAAAATAAAAATCAGTTCATACAAATCTCCACTCTGTGGAGGCCTTTATCGACTGCTTAATCTGCAAACCAGCTAACTCCACTTTTGACCGAAAATAAGATTTTGATGGCATTTTGTTATAAAGCATGTTTTCTATACTCACACAAAACAGCCAACTGCTTTAATAGTAAAATTATAAAAACATAACTGATTAAAATAAGGGTAATAAATTGCTGTTAGTTTGGAGTTGGTACATACACAAAAAATCCTTATTTGACAAATTATACAATGTGAAGCTTGCTGGACCAAAGTAACGCATTGTACACATGCGTCGGCGGAGGATTTTGAATCTTTCTGCAAGTGAAGTAGAACCTTAAAAAACTGATTAAAAGATGCATTCGTGATAGTGAAGATATAAAACAAATCATTGTCTCACTGTATGACATAATAAAATGCAGTATGTGTTGTCAATTTTTTTGATAAAGCAATTGCTTTTTAAATCTTATTTATTATCTTCTTGATACTTGTAATGGGCCATTTTGCTGATATTTGTTAGTACATAATTGCAATGTGTAATTATCTTGCTCTCAGAATTTGCATTGAATGACATTTGACATCTGAGTAATGACTTTTTTAAATGTATTTCATGATTGCAATTATTGATTGATAAGATTTTCACGAGTGTACCACATTCTAACCTGTGATGGTTACTTTGTTGAATGATGATTAATTGTGACATAATATAATTAATATGTGACATATAATTAAAAATGAGATATCACCGAATACCTATTCATGCATGAAACAGAATTCAAAGGTGTAACTGCTTTGTTTAAAAAGATATAAACATTTGATTCCCAACATTGTAGTATATAATATACCCTATGGAATCGGTTTATAAAATATTATTATAATATCAGCAACCCTATATATTTTGAATGTTTTGGTTTGACTCGTATTCCTAACAATAAAAATACAGTATAACCTCGTTTTTGCATGCCCGGAATTCACGTTTTCCCGGCAATTGCGTGCGTGTAATTTTTTCAGTCCCAATGTATTTCAGTACATTTAATACCCGCATTTATGTTTTTCTTTCCCGCGATTTACGTCGGAAATATTCAAAATATCGTCGCCGTAGATGGTCAAGGGAGCCAAGCCACAAATTTGGCGAAAATGACTAAAGTACACAAAAGCATTTTAAAATCATCAAAGATGCAGTGGTCAATGGATTTAAGCCACAAAACTCTTTTGACTACATTTTTTGTTCATTTCAATATTCAGTGGTCAAGAGATATAACACACATAACTTCTAAGATACTATTTTTTTTAGTTATTTGTACAAAATAATAAAAAGGTAACACCACAAAGTATATTCTATGTTCAAAATTTCACCGTTATATCTTTAAAAACAAATAAGTTCAATAAAAAAATGTCATTTTTAATTGTCGCACAAAATCTCTGCATGCCTGTTTCTCAGCATTATGATTTTGTGGACTGGCTCCCTTGACATCTATGGCGACGATATGCGAGTTACGCGCGCTTGACAATGATTGGGTCGTAACATTCGAACGGCGTAAGGTGTTTGGAGGGAAAACTCCGTGTCTTTAGAACGGCGCACGGTGATTGGTCGGCGAGCGACGCTGTGATTGGACCGAGTTCGGCGCATAACAAGGTGATTGGTCCACTGGTCGCCATCCAGGGTTTAAAAACCTACTTACTTACAAGCTTTGCTGATATTCAAGATGACACTTTTAAATGTATATATAGTCTTGAAAGAGAATTACATAACAAAAAAACAAAAATTCAACAAACTAATATGATTTTTTGGTACTGTTCGGTTATCAGAAATACAGCGGAAAACACATTTTGAAAATAGCCGATAAACTGGATCATTTGTTAGGTTAACCTAACCTAAACTAACCCAAACTAACAAATAATAGCTAAAATATATATATATATATAGCTAAAAAAGTAGCTAATAATATTTATAATATGTTAACATATTTAAAATAAATGTATCATATGAAAATATATAATAGCTGTGGAGGGATGTATCTCTTAAATTTCAGCTTAGCTGAATATATTTGTGATGCATGATTTACATCGCAATTGAATATAACGCAGGTAGCTTAGTTGGCAGAGCACATTGGCGCGAATCCAGTGGGCGCAGGTTTGTATCCTGCTGGGCATCGTATTATTTTTTAATAAGATCTTTTCAGTTTTCTTTGATGTGCTTTCAAACTATGTAGATATCTTCAATTAAAAATGTTACATTGTCAAATCTTGTGAATTATTCGTTGAATAAAAAAATAGTTAATTGGATGATTTATAATTTTCTAAAGCTCTTATTGTACATTTCGTATATTTATTTGTTGTATATTAAATATCTACTTACTCATACATAGGTATGTAATATTATATCTTTGAATTCCTTACTTATTAATATGATAACAAGGGCTGCGCGACTTATCAATACTCTGACTAGAGACGTATACATGTTGCTTTTTATTAGGTATACTTATAAATTGCTTCACTTACTCTTATTTAAATTACATATCATTTTGTGAACGTCGTGGATTAATAATTCTATATGTACGCTATGGAGCTATTATGGAGCTTTCTATATTCTGTTACGCGACTGAATTGTCTTAAACAACTGATTTAAGAACAATACGCATACATAAAATAATGATAGTTAGGTGGATACAATTTTCAGTCCTAATTTGAAAACATATATCTCTACGAAGTGCAAGTTATACCCACCTATTAACGTACCCTTCTTTACGAGGAATAATTATTATTGTTAGTCCATTCGCCCAACCCACTAAATTCATTCAGTAGATCGAGTAGGTACACGCTGAAAAAACAATATGCATTATTTTTGCCATCTGCCGGATTGAACCCGCAACCCACTGTTTCGTAGATGGCTACGCTACATCAGCCGCCGTGTGTACAAAATCTTGTATTTCGATAAAAAATATATACTATATTGGTGTATACCACAGCTGATGATGATAAATAATATTGTATTGAAAATAATTCATTTTAAAGTTGTTCACTTTCTTCATTTATGAAGCGATTACAAGCAATTCAAAATCTGTCATCGATAGAGAACCTTTTTTGACACGTACAGTTGATGAATTTTAAACAAGCAAATTTTTCAGTGATAAAGTTACCCCATCTCATAACGTACCTATCTATATAAATCAGTCATTTAATAAATAAGTACAAATATCACCAACCAGTTAGTTTTTTATTAAAGTTAATTTTTATGTACGCAACAATATGCACCTATATTTCGTTATTATTGTGTTATTCAATTGAAAATGTCTGTTACGATAAAATATGTTGTATATCAAAATTACAAAAGTAGAAAAAAATTTTTAACTTTCATATTAAGTGTTTATTAAAGGAATATGTGTCTAGGTACCTGTCGTTTTATATCATGAATAGTTTTTTTTTACTCTTTATGTGCATTTAAATCAAATAATAATACCTAAATACATGAATAAATGGGCGTGTCTGGAAATCTGTAGGTACATATACAGTTCGCCGTATCCGAAATATTGTATCGGTAATAATATATGGTCGTATATTAAAGACTGTTCAACCTCTTTAGGTCGTATAGTACTGAGATAAAATTCATGTCTAAATAAAACACGGTTCTTGTCGGTTTACAGGAAGCCAGTGGCAAACAAATTTTGAAAATAGCCGATTACTGGATAATTTTTTGTTAGGTTAGGTTTTCATTATTGAATTTATGAATTTTGCCACAATCGGCTATGAAAATTGAATTAATATTCATATTGAATCTAATAAAATTGGATACCTTATCTTATAGTATACGGTCATCTCTTTCCGATAGAAAGCTCACCGTAAACTGTGCCACGGTGAAATGTATTACGTACAATTTACATGTAACCTTAAATGGGACGGGCGATGAGTTTTTTTTAAATTAACGGTAACCTACATTTTATCTACTTAAGGTTTTATAACTAATTTAATCACGGTAAGTAGTAAAGTGTGTGGCATTGCGGATAAGTAGCTCTGTAATATTCTAAATCTAAATGTATTAACGTAATATTTATATTGAACGTAAGTGCAAAACCTTTAGAAGAATGTAATTACAGCTGACGCAATACATAATATTATATAAAAACATAATATATTATAATTATATAATAATTATTCAAACGAATATTTCCAGAAAACCTATTGTTTTGATACTATACACATACTTGGTAATGGTATCAATATGATACTTTTAGAATATTTCAAGGTCCACGGACAAAATCTTTCAATATTTGTAGGTATCAATTAATTGGTATTTGTATGCATAGTAGTTGTACGTACCTACGTACCTAAAGTTCTTAGAAATATAATTATTAAAACATGTATTTTATACGCATTGTATTAAATGGTTCACTATTGCTTACAATAAAATTGTTGCGATAGAAAGAACTATAAAAGTGGTCACCCGAGAATTTTAATTGGTACATGTTATTATCAATTGTTTGCAATACGCCGCTCAGCTAAAATTATTTTCGCAAGATAATTATGATAAGTACCTTCGCACCTGAGCTGGCAGAAAAAACAACTGACAAATTGTAGAAATCCATACTAAGAATAATTTGGGCAAAAGTCTCCTTAGGATATTGGATTCGTCCACCAATTTAATGTGTTTTTTTTATGGGTTGACGGTTAAAAACGTCAACAGGCCGGTGTTTACTGATAACCAAACAGTAGCGATTTTTATAATAAAATTTTTTTTTTTTTTAATTGAATGTTGTTTTTTTAATAAAACATTATTTTTTTAGAAACATAAAATTTAAACGTTCTTTTTTTCAATACCCCCCTTTTACATTTTCCCTCCAATTAGGTTTTTTTTTTCAGTCCCTTAAAAAACGTAAAATACGGGTTATACTGTATATAATTAACATGAAAAAAATATTAGTATTGTTTCATTGAATAGCAGTAAAAGACCATTTGAAAATTAGGTCTGATTTACAAAATATTGAACAGTTATGTAGAATTTTCAATCCCATATTTAACTTCGAAGTAACCCTTTGTTGCACTTGTATTACTTTAATCCTCAGCACCTCAATTATTAAAATATGTATGAATGTATATTCATTTTAACACTACAACAGCACATGAGACCCATTGACAGTGTAGCGAAATAGTAGTGTGGTTAGTAATATAAGTGAAACAAACACAAACACACAGACTTTGAGAAAATCACTTAAATATATTGTGACCTCACCGGGTACAGAGCTTGGGGCTCCTGGATGAAAGGCCAGTGCCTAACGCACTGGACTATCAGGGCCGACTGGTTAAACACAGTGGTGGCTCTATCTGAGGGGGTTCAAGGGAAGTTATATGTGCAGTCTGCTTTAGAAATGTAATCCCGCAGCAGGTATTTTATATCGTACAATAATTGCTTTTTAAGGACGAGGATTGCTCACGACTGTCAGCACGGATCGTTGGATCTGGTTGAGTCTGCGAATCTGCCGGTGTTATTAGGTCTTTGTGGAATAGTTATATACATAGTGACATTATTTTCTAAATTCTTGTTAATGATTATTAAAAGAATCTTGTGCTTAAAACTTAACAAACCCATTTTTTGCTCATTTTCTGAATAGGCAGATATGATTTGGTTCCTGGTCATTAGTCTATTTTGCTTTCGTAATAAACTTGTTTGACCTACATAGTGATGTATTTTAAGTGCTCACTGTTGTTTATGTTTGCTTCAGTGCGATATTTTATATTCTAACAATACTAGATATTAATTTATGGCAATACTAACAGATTTATCTACCTTTAATAAAAATGTTCAGAAATGCTATTAACAATAATTTTGTATGGTTATTAAATTAAATATAATATTATCGTTTAAGAATGGAAAATCTCCAGTAATGCCTGCCGGTATTAGATTATAAAAGATCTTTGACAAAATGTCTTTTATGAACTCACTCACTACTAGTGCACATCAACCAAGGTCTTGGGAAGTTGCTTTTGGGACATGGCTACATGTAAATTGTACATATTACATTTCACCGTAACACAGTTCACCGTGAGCTTTCTTATCGGAAAGAGACCGTATACTATATTGCATTGGCATCTCTATAGCACCGAGATGACTAACAAATAATCCAGTATATCAGCTATTTTCAAAATTTTGTTTGCCAGCGGGCTATGCTTCCTGTAAACCAGCAACAACCGTAAAAGACTGAAAACATAAATATACATTTGTTGTCCATTTTTTAAAATTAACCTTTATAAAATATTTTATGTAGCGTAATAATTAATGCCCTCTCGTGTTTTATAAAAGAAAACCGTGCTATAAAACATTTTTTATAGTCTATTACCAGCCTGTTGACATGATCCGAGTACACTCGTACGAGACAGCTTCATACTCTGACCGCGTTCTCCTCTTCCGAGCTAGCTCGTATAGTAGTAATTAGTGTGAAGCTGTCTCGTACAAGTGCGCTCAGTCAGAGTGTACTCAGATTGTGTCAACGCGAATTAAGAGTAATCATATTATTTTTCGAACAATTTATTAATTACCTACTAGCTGGCTGAATGTGTAAATGTTTATTAGCCATAAATTTATTGTTTATGGTTATATTGAAAATGTTCTATTTTCAAAACCCTTGTAATAAAATTATGATCAGCTATCTTAATAAGTATAATATTTTTTAATTCATTTTTTGACTGTCATGTTATAGATTTTGTGGACGTTCTCAATCTATTTGGAGGCGGTGGCCATCTTGCCACAGCTCTTCCTCGTGTCCAAGACCGGAGAAGCTGAAAGCATCACCTCACATTACTTATTTGCACTCGGATCATACAGAGGTCTCTACCTACTCAACTGGGTAAGAAATCGCATCTTGTTTTCACGTAAATGGATTCGACGTAGAAAATAGAACTTGTTAAAGTTAATAACAGTGTGGAACTTCTGTGCAACTTGTTACGCATGAATCTTCTGCAATGCGAAAAGATTGCAGTTAATTTATGCATTACTGTCGAACAAGATCTTCTTGTCAACGTGTTAAAACTGTGAGCAATAATACTATTTTTTATATCACAAGCGAACCAATATAGGGTAACAATATTCATAGCTAAAAAAAGCGTAGATTTGAATACCAATGACTGAGTGAAATGCATTTATTTGACTAAACGATTAAGTGCAGCGCGCATGAGAGGGATGCAAGATGTAATGTGCATGTTCTATTTATGCGATCGTGCAACAACGTGTGTCAAGAGACAGCTTATGTGTTGCAGACAGGAAGATAGGACAGATAAATCAAGACATAATATTATTCGTTTATAAACGTGCTCTTTAACCCATTCGCTGCGGACCTTTTAATTAATATTTAATTACCACATTTAAATAACATTATATCTAATGACCACCCGATGGGGAACGCACCAGTTGCGTTGGACGCAGTGAATGGGTTAAATTACAATCTATATAGTTTTAGTTATAAATGACAATGATGACATTGACTCATAATAATAAAAAAATGCAGTACATAAAAAATTACAATTAGATGGTGGTATTGAACATGTCAATAGACAAAGTATTAGAAAGAGAATGCATTTTCAGTATTAAAATGTTTAATTTAGCAAAATCAACATGAAGTTATTCACATGTCTAGTGAGGACACGAAACCGACGTAATTTTACTTTGTGGTAATCATTTTATGTTTGATTGTAGGTATACCGCTATTGGGTTGAAAACCACTACGATCTGATTGCGATTGTGGCCGGTGCCATGCAGACTATTCTCTACTGTGATTTCTTCTATCTCTACATTACTAAAGGTAAGGAGTCCTTCGACCATGTCCGATCCTAATAGGATCATATGGGCCTCCACAAAGTAGAAATTTAATGAACATAATCGTATACCCGTGTCTGCCCAGCCTTGATTTACCAGTTAATATAGTGAATCCACAGAAGATATGCATATATACTAATCTACAATTTGTAGTCTTAGTTCAATGAAAATATGTAAGTATAACTGACAAAGTTTAGTGTGCACTATTTATGTTGGGTAATAACAACCTACCTCCACCCTTGATTTTGCATGCACGCTTAACTCATAGATAGTGGTGTTCACATAATTTCATGTACAGTAAACTCCCGATTATCCGTGTGCACATTATCCGATTTGTGGATGAACGCCAACCGCTCACGTGAATACTCAAAAAAGACGAGACTGAAACTCGAGTATCTAGCTAATGTATTTCAATGGCGGCTCGCTGACGGCAAGACTGGAATCTCTCAGTTTCATAACGTCCGCGACCGAAATCGAAGAGACGCGACATGCTAGTCTCCAAGTCTCAGATTCCAGTCACCCATAAAACTGTGGTACCGATATCAGTAGATTCGATGAAAAATCATATTTTCTTACCAAATTTGGTAGCACTGAACTGAAATAAACCAGCAATAAAGATGTCAAAATTTAAAGATGGGTGAACCGATTATTAATTTAAGATATGTGGCAGATATTGAGAAATACTCATGCCTATATAATTACAGGCTGCCAGAATATTCCCGTAAAGATATTACGGAAAAAGCTAGAATGAAGTAGGAAAGACAATGGGGTTATGAGATTATTAGGTTTCAGTATCGCCGTGTGCGAAGCATCAGTCACTGGCCAGTTTATGAGTTTCATCACCAACCAGATCGTCAGATTTTAGTTTCTGCGTAGCGCATGGCCTATCCGTGCACAATTCGGTGTATACAACGATATAACAGCTCTTAGGAAAATTTGAACTGATATTTGAAGATTATTAAAATATCCCTGCAAAAAAACCAAAATCACAGATTTTCTTAATAAATAATGAGTATAAAACATGTTAAAATAATTGTCTGCTTTAGTTAGTGGTTTTTTTTAGTTAGTTTTAGTTCTGCTATAAAATGTATTTTAAAAAAAAAATCCATAGTTCGGATTATCCGTGTTTTCCGTTTATCTGTGCCGCACCTCTCCACATCATTAGCCCGGATAATCGGGAGTCTACTGTATGTAAGATTACATTTCCGACCATGTCCGATCCTAATAAGATCGTAATACTGACCTCCACAGAGCGAAAGTTTGTATTAACAGATTTTGTTTTTACGAGAAATGGATGTCAGCCACTTGCTCAACTTATTAGGTCCATACTCTGACTCATACTCAAATTGAAAAACAATATGTGTACTTGTCAGACCCGGGATTTGAACATGGGACCCACGATGATATAGGCAGATGCTTAAGCCGCGCGGCCATCGTGGGACTATACATGGGGTAGATTACAGAGTAAAATTTTACTTATGCTATATAAATTATTATTAGTGCTCAATGGGTAAAAAATTAATTTCGAATTACGAATTATTAAAAAAATATAGGTGGTGTTTTGTGAGATTAAAATTTCGAATTATGTGTGCTTTAAATCATCATGTTTTATAATCTGGCGTTTATTGTTTTCAGTGCTTAAAGGAAAGAAACTCCAGCTGCCGGCATAATCTCATTAGATGCGGTGTCAGCGTCCAGCGTCACGTCACATCGTTAAAGGAACCTCGTGTGACAGTGTTTTGAACAATTAACGGGAGAACATTCAATATTAAACAGAATAAAATGATTAATCTAATTTTGTCCTTTGTTTACTGAAATAATGTACCTATTTTGATTATTGTGTATCTGAATATTTAGAATTGTCTTTTTTTGTAATAATTATTAACGGAATTCGTTTGATCCACATTACTTCCAACAGTTTTTTTTTGTGACTAAATGATAGTTCTTAGTATAATTATGAGTAAAGAGATGTATTTGTTTCCATTAACGGAGAGAGCATCTATTGTAGTAAAAACGTATGAATATGAAGTAGTTTTTTAATACGGCGTGCTATCAATTATTATTATATAGTTTATAGTCTAATTGGGCGCATTTTTTTACTTATTGTTATATTATTAATGCCAAATAATTAGAGTTTTGAATAATTATTTAACTTTTGGACGTAGCTTTTGTTTCATGAATTACAAAATGGCGAGTCAATTTTACATTTTCGGTAAATATTTTTTTGAAAATCTGTAAAGCGGCATATTTTTTTTTTGTATAGTTTTGTTTAATAATTATTAAGGGCAAATAACATTCTTCGTTAATTTGTTAACGGCTAGTTTCTATGCATTCGCTCGCTGTGGCATTTTAATTTTTATTATCACCCGACTAAATCCATTATTTAAATACAATTTCAGTCGAGGCTTAAAGTTGAAGTCACTACAGTTATTTCAAGATGTTTATTTAACAACTGCACTGCACATAAAACAATACATTTCCAGCGATGGCAACTCCTTGTCAATCAATATTATAATATTACTATGTATTACAATCATCGGAATGGAATTGGTACAAATATGTTTTAGTAATTAATTAATCATATAAAAATGCATTGATATTGTTAGCAAAACAGTAGTTAAACAAGCTTTGGTATGTAGCGTTTTGTTGACTTGGTATTTTTTCTGTTTCCATAGACATAATTTGGCCAGAATTTTCTCTATCTAATATTATGCAAGAATTTATGTTGATTTTAATATTTCTTATATTAGAGCTTCTACGAATTGGTAATCAATAATATGGACAAAGAACTGTACAACTTAGCTGAAGTGTACCGCTGTAATGACGTCCTAGAAATGTAATTTTTTCTGGACTAGGTCATCAGTTTGCTAAGACCGTATTGAAAATTTGTTTAGTACAACATTGCAAAGACACTTTCGGTACCTACGGATCCATTATTATAGAAAATGTTTATTAAAAACCTTCTTTCGCAGAAATGGACTCATTCTATATTGATGTAAAAGTTACTAAAGATATAAAGAGATCTCTGAGATAAAGACGTCTTTTTTATATTGTAATGAATTATATTTAGATGAATAATTGAGTAAATTCTATAATAACTATACATATCTAAGTAATTAAAGCAAGACAGTCAATTTGCTCGCAAATAATGTATTCATTGTTGCCAACATCCGAGTTTTCTATCGTTACCAATTGAACTACACTAAAAAGTTTAATAGAATCCCTCTTTATTAGTTCAAACTTTGCATGTGTTTTTTTTTAATTTCTTATTAGATGTGCAAGTTTTTGTTTCAATAAATAAAGACATGTATTACAGAGAAGATAATATATTTAATCAGTTGCATGTTTGTGGTGTATCGGCCAGTATATAAATATTGAAAATCATGGATGGAAACAGATGTAATATCAAACGCTGATAAACGCTTAATTAACGCAATGTACTTGGTTTTGCAATTAATTTATCGTTTGGCTTAGTTTAGTTTAGCACCGGGAGATTGTTATTTATTCATTTCTTGATTGTATGATTCGTTTGCATTAATGAAAAGTATTACGAATTAAAAAGAAATTGCATTTATTTTCTCACAATTGATTTTGCGTCATTGAAATGAGTTAATTGAGCACAATAAACATATTAGTGACGTATTGTTAAGTTTTATTTCCGACCGCTGCAATCTAATTATGTTTCAAGGTGTAAATCTCTCAAAATCAGTTTTAAAATAATCGATATCGATAGTAAAATATAATTATTAATGAAAAATGATTGATTGTAACTAAATTACACGAATAGTCTTGAAAACACGCAGACCGTCGTAAGCAACTATTACACGCAATGATACAGATACCAATTGGATTGTCTCAACACTGTGATTGATTTATAATATACATTTATGTTGGTAGTGTTAAAAAATATAATTAGACCAAAAAATAACACTGTTGGACAAGTAACAAGTTACTGAATGTATGGATGAAAATTTTATTTCGTATTATTATTGCCTGTTCAAATAATGAATTCCGAGTGAGGCAACACTCAAAGGCAGTAAGTTGTTGACATTTTGTCAGGTCAGGCAAGAATAGAAACGTTTCTATCTGACTTTCCAAACAGATTAAAAGTGACGTTGATTGTATAAAGCAGACAGTTAGCGAGGATTGCGTCGTTTCGTGTAATTTGAGCATAACAAGAAATTAGATAAAAATTATACACACTCAAGTTGTCAGCATTTTAATTTGAAATGAACACTTGCTGAGATCGCAAATTTTCATCAAACATGCAAATTTTTAGCAAGGTTAGAAAAATCATTTAAAAACAATTTTAACTTTATTTGGATTCAATCGATAATTGTAGGATTATTCATTAAAAAATCTATACTGAATGTGGAATGTTCCAATTTATAGAATGTTCCATTTTATAGATTGCTGAATGTTGCATTTTACAGAATTTGGAATGTTCCATTTTATAGAATGTGGAATGTTCCATTTTATAGAATGTTTTATTGTATGTCACACGAAAAGATATCATTGTACAGAAAACTTACCAATTTTATTATAATATCATTATAATGTCTTATGGGACGATGAGGACATTTTTATGTTTTTTTCTTCAATGTAACGTGAACAATAAAGTACTATACTTATATTATAAATTAATATATTATGCATTTTGAATAATAATTATTATTACCAATGTAAAAAAATTGTCAAATAAAAGTGTTACATGAAAATATTTTACTTTATCCATTTGTTATCTTATGTACCATACTGACCCGAATACAAAGATGTCTCTTATTATACTAATAAGAAACGTTTATGACATAATATCAACGTTCTATTTTTACAAACATTTTAATAAAAAATATTTGTCAGACACCAAAGGATTGGTATAATGATAAATGACATTCAGTACGAGTACGCATTTGAAACTGATTGTTTCATATATACACGGTAGAATTACATTATGATGGCAATATTACTTCTAGACTTGCACGATTCTTCAAGATTTAAAATTTCATGTCCTGGAATAATGTCTACATAAGTGAGAAATTAACAGAATATTTGAATTGAAGTGTCTTGGATGAAAGCAGTGTCAACCGTCATATTCTTGGTTTCGAGACTCGATAAATAAATCGGAACACAAAATTCGATCAATTAAAAAATTAGTTATTAAAAGAAACTTCTTTATCAAATTTTGATGCATACAATCTGGCATTTCACCTGTCATCAATAATTTGTCGTTGATATTAATTTATTTATCGAAGTATTTTTTGAACAAAAAGACAGTTTAGTAGCTTAGAAAAGATTCTCATAGATGGCATACTAATTTTAACCTAAGTGAAGGTTGGCGCTATTTTGCTCTGGCTCTGCATAAAACACGTTTCAAATGATGACGAATAAAAAAAAAATGGACATTTATAGTGGTTTTGGAAAATTGAGATAATCGGCTAATTATTAAGGCTGGCTAAAAAATTTTCTCAATTTATACAATCGGTACGTAACAATGGTGCTTAATTTAAAACTCTCTCAAAGTAATACCTAATGGATTGTTTATTATTATTGGAGTTTTAATTTCAAATTATTGTAAAATGAAATGTTTTTCTAGCAGTTGTCTTTTATATATACATTATCCTTTTTGGAAATTTTATTTGTAGATCACATCGATGGTTGAGTGCACAGATATTGTATGTCCAGTTAAATATGTTTTGAGAAAATCAAAGTTTTAAATTTGAGATGCATGAGAAATGGACATATTGTGTATTTGAATGATACAGTATCTTCTGAAATGTTATCTTCTTGGTCAAGCTTAAAATATTTTGGACACGTGCCATCATTTTGTAGGTTAGTCAATTGTCAAAGTAACAGCAATACATCAAGAATCAGTGGCATTGCGTAATCACACCATTGCTCAATGGATGTCCTAACTGTACCAGCTGAAATTTTCTCCTAGTGCTATTATGCTGTTATTTTTGATAAATCTCGTACACTGTGCATAAGTAACACCAAGTTGTTATCTTGGATCATCATAAATAACACTTTGTTGTTAAGGTGTTATGTATTTGGAATAGTAGTGCCTGTACACGTGCATGGATTTACTGGCAGTAATAGTATGTAAATTCAACTATCGCGATAATAACTGTCTACACGTAAAAGTGCTGACTCCTCTCGCCAATTTCATTCTTCAAGTGTAAACGAGACGCGTTGTTGTCATTTTATGGTGCTATTTGACTGGTTGTGAAAATTGGTAAATATTAAAAATGCCCTGTGCGATTTAGTTGGTTTTTTTCCGGCAAGTTTGCCTAGGCATCTCAGTTTCAACTATCGTGTGAAAATTCAGAAGTTGCTGAACTTTTTTGATCCATGCATGCAATCTTGCAACATGATAATAGGTTTTTACACATGCGTTTTTTTGTTATGGCCACGAAAATACTTTCTGTCTGCAGTAAATCCATGCACGTGTAAACAGGGTATAAGTCTTCGGAGATTAGCAGTTTGTAAAGTTGAGATTAATTGTTCTAAACGACTTCATAAGTTTCTTATATTCGGGTCAATATGGTAATTTATAGTTGTAGAACTTCTATGTACTGTAATTATTGTTTAAAAGAGAAATAATATTTTTTCATAATATAATTTAGGAGGTATGTATGTAATAAAAATTCTTTAATAATGTAACAGTCACGTCTCGTGATTATTTCTTAAAAAAAGCTTTTTATATAGTGAAGTATTAGAAGTGTACTTTTGCATTTGCCATTTTTAACGAGGATTTGAACCTGTCGCTTGAAACTTGCCGGTCCGAGTGAGTACGACAGAAAATTGCGCAGCTGCTTCGAAGCAACAAACTTCGGTTTGTTACTTATGCACAATAGTGTTGATTCATTACGCATCTATGAAACGTTACATGTTTATAACCCTTAAAAAATCATCACCGTACAACAATTAAGAATAGATAGATATTGCTAACTTCACTCATGTTATTCAGTGAACTGAATATAATTGTATAAGCTCCTGAAATTCCTTGTCAATGTTTTTATCAGTGCATTTTGTGTCTCACACTTCACCGCGAAATGTTGTATCGGAAATATACGCCCGTATATTAAAGACCGTCCAACCTCTTTGGGTCGTATAGTACTATAAATAAAACACGGTTCTTGTCGGTTTACACTTTACAGGAAGCTAACAGCAAACAATTTTTGAAAATAGCCGATATACTGGATTATTTGTTAGGTTAGGTTTTTATTCTTGAATTTTGCCAAAATCATCTATGAAAATTCAATTAACGTTTAACTAATAAAATTGGAGACCGTATTCACGGCGAATTGTGCCACGGGTTATTTGTTTTACGTACAATTTACATGTAACCATTTAAAAGTATGTTGACACTTCATAATCATCCTATTCTATCATAACAAACTATAACATCAATAGATTGATCTATTATAGCACCTATTCCACGGTCTTTCACGTAATATTCTATAGCAATATGATAACCGATTGAACTATGTGTCGGTATAGTATTTTCATGCCAACTTTTTGTTTTTGATTGTTTCATATATGCGTAATTTATAAATACAATGGAGACATTATTATCTAATGAGCGATTTGATTCTGTTCAAATTCTAATATTTTATAAGTTTATTGTTTGTCTTGGAAATAAAATAAAATGTACTTGTATCATATTGTGATGCGTTATATTCCATATTGGTCTTATTATTATTACTGTAGAGTTTTTTTAACCTCCTTCAAAAACCATTTTATACATATTGGTTAAATATGTGTTAGGTGTTTGAAAACACCGACACACTCTACCAGTGTTTCCCAACCGCTGGTTCACAGAAAATTTATGCAGGTACATTATTATGACCGCCACGCCATATCCTGAAGCGGGCCCCTAGACTAGTTAAGACGGTTAACTTATTGTAAAAATTAACAACTCAATACATAAATATGATAAACTACCCTCGATAGCCACCAATAGCAGTCTTGTGTATAGAATAGATGCACTGATAGGTTGAGCAAGTGGGTAACATTCATTTCTTGTAAAATAATCTGTTACATAACCTCTTTGTGAGACGACCAAGATCCACATTGCATTGTAGAGCAAATTTTAAAAAAGTAGTAAAATAATCACAGGAACACACTCAGGCTTGAGAAAATAACATACTAGACTAGATGTATTGTGACTTCTCCGGGTTTCAAACCCATAATGTATTATGCATAGCTTCAAAGGATACTGCTTACCTTATACAGTAGAACCTCGTTAATAAGAACACTGATAATTCGAAATTTTCGCGAAAAAAAAGTCCCTTGAACATTATTTTCATATAAAACCATACCTATAATTCAAATTTATTTTAGAGTCCTGGCATATAAAAATATTCAATAAATCGTAATAAAGTACACTATTTCATGAGCCAGTCATTGAAAATTGTGACAGACTTTTCTTAAAACATCATAAATTACTTATTTTAAGAAGGTAATAAAAATAATCCTGACGTTTTATGATCCATTAACACACACGGAACCGGAAATTTGGTAGGCACATCTATGATCGTAAACGATATTAATGAAAATCATTTTTTTTTTCAAGATTTTAATATTTTTCCCCATACATTTCATAATTCGTAATTCGAATTTTTTTTCGATGTTTGGTCCCGTGGAATTCGTATTAACAAGGTTTTACTGTAGTTAATTATATAATATATTAAAACATGAAAAAGAAATAAACCAAAACATAAGTGTGGATATTATCTAATATCGATACTAATAAAATACACTGTCAATTTCTTTCATCAATTTATTTACACATCTCTAGTTTATAAAAAAAAACAAACAAACAATATTTGAAACAATAATTTCAACATAATATATCATGAAATAATACAAAACTTATATAATCGAGACGCTCTCCGACACATACAGTGGACTGGGGACATTACCACAAATCGCAGGAAGTCTAGCCATCTTTATGTGTGAGGAACCCAAGACCTCTGGGTAGTTGATATTAGCATTATAATTTGTTATTTTGAACGATATTAACTTCCTAACTTGTGTTGTCATTTGGTATTCAATAACTTGACAAACCTAATTAGCGTAATGTGGTCTTATTATGGAGCATAAGAATGGAAGCATTCGGCCTAAGGTTGATCAGGATTTGTGTCGTTAGAAGTTTTTGAAAAGCTGTGATAAGTACGTCGTTAGGTCAGATATGTGGACATCTTCCTGAAAGATAAAAAAACATAATTCTCAGTAGGTATGTATATGGAAGTATAAAAGTATCTACATACTAAAAAATTCAATATTTGAATTTAAAATTGTCATAAAGGTTTGTTTCTTTTAATCAAATTTAATCGGATACGGTAGAGGCTCTCAAAGCGTGCACCTTGGCGTTATTATTAGTTCTTGGTAATGCCGTATAGATGTTCCTAATGTTTCTTGGTGTAAATACATCATTTATTAATTTAACAGAAGGTCGCCTTTGGTGCGTGTGTGTGACATAAGGGATTCGGCAACATGCAATTTGATGTGATCTTATGATTGATAAAGTTAAATGATAATTGTGTTTCCTGACTAATAAAAATGTCTATTTATCAAATATGGCTACCACAAAAAGGGGTCGAGATGAGTGCTTTATAATAATCATATGAATACGTTTATTAATTAAGGCGCTAAGTACCAAAAACAAAAAACCTGACATTTTTATAGAAAAGTCTTCTACATACTAACGCCAATAACTTCAACTATGGTCTAAGTGCCTCAAGCAAGTCAAAAAAATACAGCAAAATATTTAAACCTGTCGACGTTGTAAGTCCGTTGGCCTGTTTTATTTATAATGGTGTAAATAGCACTACAGTGGTCAACCTCATTCAATATGAAAAGGCTGACGATGGTGTGTTGACACCTGCGAGTTTTTAATAGCTAAAATTAAAGAAGCTGCCGTGATTGCTTCACACTGTAAAACCACATTTTTCATAAGATCTGCTTCATGAAATTTTACTGCAATGACTAGGTATTTTGTAACTACAGGCAATACTACTTTTTGGTACTTAGAGCCTTAATTAATACATGTATTCATATTATGATGCTGTGCTGACAACCTGATATATCAAGTAGATTTATTTAAAAATACAAAAAATTGCTGAAAATACACGGAATGCCTTTAATTTTATCTTACGAAACCCTTGGGATCCACAGAACACCATTTAAGGAACACTTCTGTAGAACATCGCACTGCCTTTAACCAAAGCGATAGGTAGGGGGGCCTGCTAAACATCCTGCCTGGGGGCCCATTTCAGGATGTGGTGGCCATGGACGATATACCTAGTCATAGTCTTCTCCTGTTGCCAAGCACCGGTGTGACCTTCTCAGAATCGGCTCACTGGCAGAGCAATTATCTGAGCAAGTAGTTGGTTATATTTTACAATTCCTAATTAAATTGGTATAGGAACAAAATACAACTAAATATTATTATTACTATATTTCAGTTAACTCTTACAGCCGTATTCATACAGTTTTGAAGCGCGCTCAACGCAGTCAGTGGTTTATCGGCCGAATAAGAAAGCTAGAAAAAATGAGATGCGCACAGGAATGAAACATGGAGGCCGTCCACCTCTTGTCAGTTTGACACATGACAGGAGCATACTTATATACCTATACATTACGTAAAGAGTTGGCAAAAATGAATTCATTACAAGTTTTTGTTGGTTAGAATTGTCATTATACTATAATAATATGTAATACATATAATTATAATTGAGAACCCATCAATTTAGTAAATTCGGTAGAGCATTTGCGAACTTTAATAAAATAGGTACTACATAATAATATGAGCCTACTAGGTAGTTACTGCTTTATTTAAGATATTATTATATATGCAATTGGAAGCAGTCTGCATTGTTTCAAAATATCACCTAAACTGTAATAAACAAGATTAAAATCTCAAACACACTGGTAAGACTGTCATAGGCTGATTGGTATATGATAATAATTAGATCCTTTTTCATTTCTGTATGGTACATTAGGACGGATTCTCGCAGTCAATAAATGTCATCTGATAACATAAATGAAGTTAGCTGCGAGACAAAAGTGTGGCCACTCGATTCCTAAATAAATATTTATATTGTTAGAAATATAAAATAAATATGATGTCATAACTAATAAATTATTTAAAGTACATGATAATTATTCATTTATAATTATTAAATTTATATGGTACCGTTTGCACATTTTTACACCAATTCACAATTTCAATATTTTAAATTAATTATCGGGGTATCAAAATTTAAAAATTGGTAACATTAGTCTCGGCCAGTGGCGGCCGGTGGTCTTCAGAATAGCATTTTCTGGTAGTGCGCAATGGTTTACCTTCTATACCCAGCATTGGAGTATAGGGCAAGCACAAGTTCACGCCACTTCCCTCGGTTCAACGCCAACTCTTGCGCCTCCTGCCATGTCAGACCTGCAGTACGTAGGTCGCTTTTGTAGCACCGCTGCAGGGTGAGGGAGGGCCGGCCATGGCAACGGAACCCTTGAGGCTGTGCTATAAGGGTACGTAGTGTCACAATCTTTGGCGGCATCAGGAACACTTGTCCTAGCCACGTAAAGGTCGTAAAGCGTCTCTCCATGATTACCTTAATCACCGAAGGCTGCCGTGTCAATAAGCTAGGATAATATCTTATTGTAAAAAGACCAAAACGTTGAACTTCTCGAAAGGTAAATTAAATATGTCTTTGTTTATTTATTATATTTTTTAAAAGAGTTTTTAAACAGTTCAAATGATTTAATATCAATAAAGAAAAATAAATGTCACGGTTTACGACTTTACGCTCTGGGCAAACAATGCTTCAGCCAAATAAATAACCGCTGATGTGTTTTTTTGTTTACTGAATATATTTGAGTGGTTTAGAAATAAATGCGGTAGTTTGTATTTTCGTAAAAGTTTGGCGATTCATTAAATCTTAAATGTGAAATTGTTAAAAATTAACTCGCCAACATTGTTATAAAACAGAAACTGGCGTTTTTGTTTCTAGAGTCCTAATTTTGTGCGCCGATCTAAAAGTGTATAAAAAATTCTATACAAAACGTCATTACTGGACATTCGACCACGGTTTTAGAAGTATATAATGACCTCATTGTAATCCTGTGCAAACTGAAAATCTGTTTGGATCGTAATCGCTTTGCGCACAAACGGAGTATTGTTCATAGTTCGCGAAGTGAGTGATACACGTATGAATAACAATGAAAAGTTGACCGATGTCTTCAAAGATGCAGGCGGTGCGTAGCACTTGGATGGTATTAGAGGAGCCGCCGCTGGTCTCGGCATGACGCGTATTACGTCAGAGATGTGACGTCACTATTCAACAGAGTCTGTTTAGGTTTATGCATGCAAATTTGCATTAAATAGCTTGAATGTAGTTTGCTGTTCTATGCATACGCCAGTTGGTATAAGACTACCAGAAGACTGTTACAGCCTAATTCCAGAAGGGGGATCAATTTAGTAGTTAATAGTATTTACCTTTAGTGTAGTGTCTCTGCTACGAAGTTGTATAATGCCTTGTTTGAGTGATGTATCGTCCAATATGATTGTGTATGGTATTCCCCATTCATCATTCCTACGAAACTGCAACAGGAAATTAGATTCAATATTTGTACTATTTTTTCATCATAACCATACAGTTAAAGATCTGAAGATGTCAACGAGTTATACCGAGTCGATTAACATTAATAAGTGATCATAATAAATGATTATTAACCTGATCTTTTAAAGGACTCTTTGTACAGTCAGATAGCAACATGGTATGGATTCCAGCTTTTCGAAACTGCTTTGTCAAGTAAAAAGCCAACTGTGCCAATTCCTCGAGTATTACTGGATCTAAACAAATAAAACATAAAACGTGTATAATCGACAATCATAATAATTATTTAGATTTACACATTATTATTATTAAAAGTAATTCATATTATTTACAGCTGGCTTTTGGTTATCTTGTATTGGACTAGCTTGGGGATGGTTCTGCGTTTGGAGCCATTATGTGTTCTTAATTTTGTTTGTTTATTATTGATAGCAACTTGATCAAAAATCACAAAAGATAGTAGCAAATATTGAGAGCGTACTTCAGTGAAACGGTAAATAATTTTCAACAGCTTGTGCGACGAAATTTCTCACTCGTCGCCTGGACTAGCCAATCAGAGAGTGACAGTCAAAGTGTGCACACGTCGATTAGTTTTGTCATGGCGTATAGATAGCGTAAAGATGACTAAAAAACTTTACGTCATCATCATCAGGGGCGCGACAACCCGGTGTGAGTCCTGGCCTCCTCCAACAGCTCCCTCCACCTGTCCCATTCCAGTGTGGCCGCTTTCCAATTTGGTACCCCCAGAATACGGCAGTCACTGGCAGCTCCATCTAACCAGCGAATCTTTGGCCTCCCTCTTCTTCTACGTCCAATTGGATTGCTGGACATCACTCTCTTTGCCGGTTCATTGTCATTCATATGGTGCACATGACCTAGCCATCGCAGTCTCCCAATCTTCATTGATTGAACTGCGCTGCAATCTTCGTACAGCCCGTAGAGCTCAGCATTATATCTTCTCCTCCAATTGGTGCCATCCCTGATCGGTCCATATATACGGCGAAGAATTTTTCTTTCAAAGATGTTCAGGGCTCGTTCATTTCGCAGAGTTAATGTCCAGGTTTCCGATGCGTAGGTGAGCACTGGCTTTACAAGTGTCTTGTAAAGAGTGCTTTTAGTTCGGCGAGATAGTAAGCGGGACTTAAAATGTCTTAACAGACCAAAGTAGCATTTATTCGCAGACATGATTCTCTTGTTGATTTCTTCTGTAATATCATTATGTCGAGTTACAAGAGATCCAAGGTATATGAAACTGTCGACCGTATCAAACTTGTATGCACCAATATCTAACTTTGGTGTGACTTCTCGTGGTGTGACATAGACAGGTATGTATTTAGTTTTTGCCTCGTTTATTTGTAAACCTATTCTTTTGGCAGAGGCTTCTAGTGCTGTGAATGCCTTTTTCAGCGCCAATTCTGATATGGCAATGATGTCGATATCATCGGCATACGCCAGCAGCTGCACAGGCTTAGTAAATATCGTGCCGCTGCCTTGGGCATCAATCTTTGCATCCCGTATCGCCTTTTCTAGCGCAATATTGAAAAGAAGACGTGCCAGAGCATCACCTTGCCTTAGGCCATTCAATGATACAAATGGCTCGGATATTTCCGCTTGAAGCTTTACCCGGCATTGTACTGGTGTCATTGTCATCTCTACAAGTTTAATTACTTTCGTCGGAATTTCAAATTCTCGCATTGCTTCGTATAACCGGTATCGATTAATGCTATCATAAGCTGCCTTAAAATCGATGAACAGGTGATACGTGTTAATATTGAATTCAGTGGTCTTTTAACCTCATTTAATGTCGGTGGTTCTTCGTTATCATCCATGCCACTTTGTACTGATTCCTGGTCATGAGTATTAATGTTAGTGTTGCCGGCATCATTATGGGGGGTATTTAAATGTTGATCAAAGAAACCCACCCACCGGGCAAGAATACGGTGCTTTTCTGTGAGTATCATGCCATTGTCATCATTGCACATTGTGATACGAGGCTTAAAACCGTTCCTAACATTATTTATCTTTCTATAGAACAGCCGACTTTCTTGGGCTTTATAGTGTTCTTGGAGTAGGATCATTTCCTTTTTTAAATAATAATAAATAATAAAAACTTTACGTATGTATTAAAAAAGAAAACATGACAATGAATATATTATTCTTATTAGTAATATAACAATAAACATAACATTAAATGCACGCATGTTGGATTTTTATGACAAATTATATTTCATTCGGCATGCGTCATTTGCACAATCCGCACATCGCCTAGCCACGATCTTTTTAGACCATACCTCAACTGAAGTATAGCCTTAACAGAATTTATGTTTTGACCACTTGACCATTGTTAAACAGTGTTACCAGAATATTGTATTCAATACAATATTTTTGCCAGCATGTAGGTATACTATAAATGCTGGCAAGAATAAGGTTTTGTTGAGAATATTTTGCGACCCACTAAATATACCAATCGACGGTTGCGACCCATAGGTTAAGAAACGCTGTTTTGACTCAAACACAAATTGAAAAATGTATGTGTATTTACCAGACCCAAGATTCGAACATGAAACCCACGACGTTATAAGCCGACACTTAAAACGCGCGGCCGTTGTTGGAAATTGTGTTGATAGCTACATCAGTAAAGCACACTGATGTGGGTTCAAGGCCCATTTTTGTGCAAAAAGGTGTGTTCCTGCACTTGTTCCAAATTGTGGATAAAATGCAATCATTATAATAGCGTTCAGTCGACCAATCGAAAGAACCATCTATACATATTTAGACATTATTAATTTTTCACTTATCATACATTGATCAAAGCGTACACAGTTATTACCTTCACCCCCTGCGGCAAAAATGCACTTGTGTGGTGTAAGTTTTCTATGAAGTCTGAGAACACAATTCATGGGATCCGAACTGTCGTCCAATCCATCGAAGAACAAACCAACGATTGCATTTTCCAGTGACATTTCACTGCATATCTTTGCGGGCACTATATCTTTCAAGCTGTATTTTTTCTACAATAGAGAAACATTCAAAATTACATTTATTATCAGTCCAAAAGTTTAAACTATAACTAAACTTATAATCATTTAATGGTTACTTCATCAGTACAGGTTAATTCATGATGTTGAATCAGGTTGAAGGCAAGGAAGACCTACTTCCAGATGGAAAGACCAAACCAAGAATGCTATAAGTTTTACATTGAGAAAGGCCCAGTGTGCCACTGAATGTCAGGAGGGATGGGGCAAAGCTGTGAAGAAGGCTGTTTGACGAAGAAGAATTGAATAATGGCAGATACAGTATACCTACTGTCTTAATTTTCTATATATTTTAATTGACATGGCAATGTAAATAAATTTGTATATATTCAAGAAGATAATATGATACATATGAAGGGTACATGGCAAAACACGTTCATTGACAATATTATGATAATTGTGCAGGAGAGCAAAAAGAAGAATAAAATTGTTATCGGTTGGAAAATGGGTTTAATATTAAGTAAAAGAATTTATATATTGATATCTCATTAATTTTGAAATATAATAAAGTGAAACAAGTAATAAAAACATATCCTACGTTTTTGTACAGTTTCATACACAATGAACTGATTTTTGTCTTGACTACACTTTCATCTTCCTTAATTTATGAAGCAATGAAATCGATTTTGGTAGTTCTTATGATACCATTCCTGAGCACTTCCTCTGTTGAACAAATTGGCATTTATATTTAAAAAATGCTATGAGCCTGTTTTTGCCGTCGTGTAGGCTTCATATTTTAATACCGGTAGTCTTTCGTGTTTGTGTATATAATTGATTCTTTCGACCATGTCCGATCCTAATAGGATTATATGGGGCTCCACAGAGTAGAGGTTTGTATTAACAGAATTTGTTTTTTACGAGAAATGGATGTCAGCCACTTGCTCAACCTATTAGGTCCATACCCTGACAGACACAAATTGAAAAACAATATGTGTACTTGCCAGACCCAGGATTCGAACCTGGGACCCACGGCGTTATAGTCCAACGCTTAAGCCGCGCGGCCACCGTGGGTGTTATTACCATATAATTGATACTTAAAATAAATTTCCTTTGTAGGAAACAAGTAAACATTTTAAAATATTTACATACAGTCGAACTCGGTTATTACGATCACGGACATAGCGAGATCTCGGATGTAATGAGGAAAAAATTCGTTGACATTTTAGTTTATGATTTTCTCCATACAATTTTATTCACTTTTATAACGAGCTACTTATCGGATATACCGAGCAAAAATATCGTCAAAATGTTTCTTAAAACTGTTAATGTGTCGATTGTTTAAAAACATTTCGACCCTAAGCAATAAAATCTGACAGGACACGATGCCGCCGGGGTCGGATTACGTTTATGAGACTAGTTAAGTGTCTAAATATCTAATTGGTGTTTTCGCCGACATTATTGAAAAAGTATCCACGCATATGGTTGAAATTTCATGTAAAAAATCCAACCTTTGTGAAGTCAGTTGGTACCTACCAGCGTTTATTACAATAAACAACTTCTTTTGTAGTTTATGAATGCCATGCTTGTTTTGGGGAAAAATTCTAATTGTGTATTTTTGTTTGAACTGCGACTTTTTGTGTTATGTGACGCTCATTTAAAAATACCTATTCTCTGATATAACGAGTAATGCTTATAACGAGCAAATTCAGTCGGTCCTATATTCCACGTAATAACCAAGTTTGACTGTATGTAAATTCTGGTTAAAAAAATTACAGCTGTCGAATTAGCAAGTTATTCGTCGTGTACGTATATCCACATTCAAATCACTAAATGAAACAAAATTATAATTATTCAAAATTTTTTAAAATTACGATTAATGCACCGCCCAGTTAATACGATTGGTAAATCGAGGGTTAACTATAATATTATGTAATATGTATTCTAATAATCTATAGACATTAATTACCCGGCTTTCCAAAATGCCATTATCGTTTGGAGTTATCGATATGGTTTCTAAGATTTGATTGCCCCATGAGAATTTGGCGCAGATATTCACTGATGCATTTGATGTAGATGAGTTTATTTCATCAAGATAAAATCTTCCAGGAAATGCTGACATCTAAAAAAAAATACATTCAATTTTCATCATTATCGTCAGCACTACAACCCGGTTACATGTAAATTGTACGTAAAACATTTCACCGTGGCACAGTTCGCCGTGAGCTTTCTTATCGGAAAGAGATGACCGTATAATACGCTCTCCAATTTTATCAGATTCAATATGAACATTAATTCAATTTTCATAGTTGATTTTGGCAAAATTTATGAATTCAAGAATGAAAACTTAACCTAACAAATAATCCAGTATATCGACTATTTTCAAAATTTGTTTGTTCCTGTCTTCCTGTAAAGTGTAAACCGACAAGAACCGTGTTTTATTTAGACATGAATTTTATGTCAGTACCATACGACCCAAAGAGGTTGGACGGTCTTTAAATTCACGGTGAAGTGTGATACGGCGACCTGCATACGTACAAGTTTCCGGACACACTACAATCCAACTGGAGTCTAGTCTGCCTCTAGGAAACGGTCACACTCCCCTCTGCCTATTGCTAGCTCCCTACCATTCCTTAACCTTAGGGATGCAGTATGTTTTTTTAGTCTCTGAATACTCAAGGATATTAATAAAAAATATTATCTGTTTAAAATGATGCGAAGTCACTAGCATAGGGCAGTGGTTATCGCATTCAGAAATCCTGTGGCTGGGTCAATTTTAAGTGTTGTTGTTTTTAAGAATATTATACATAATATGCTGGCATTCAGTGTAATGGTGGTTTATCAAATAACTAACGACCGATCCATTCTGTTAAGATATCTTCACACTGTAGAGGTCCATATTTCTGTCTCCATATACACTGGATGACCACTATATTTATTAGGAAAATTGATTTTAATCCACGTCATGCAGTGTATTATAAGACATAACATGTCATATTAATTGAACAATCATTATAATTATGAAAATCTTCACAACGCTAGGAATTGAATCCAGGATTTTCTGGATGCAAGTTGATGCTTTGTAAAAATAGTCAGGAGCATCTAAAAAGGCATTGTTTAATGAGTCAATAGCAGTGGCAAGGGGTGGAGGTAGGCTGTCAAGATCCAACACAAATAGTGCACACTAAACTTTGTCAGTCATTCTTATTTGTTTTCATTGAACTAAGAGCGGAATGCAGAAACATTTGTCATAACTAAAATTTCCTTAGCAGAAAACACTATGCAGAAACATTGTCCTTAGTTAAGATCATTTCTATTGAAAATAATACCATATTTAAAAATTCTCTTTCCTATAGTTTAGGTTAATTATTTTATAATTTTTAAACGATGACAAAAATATGACAACTGCATTTTATAAATGCAATAACTATAAATACATTATTAATATTTAATTATAATACTCTTATGTTTCCGTTATAAGTCATTATACGTGATTCCACAGGCACTGCAAGATATTTTTTTAACATGGTAACACTAGCGTCAAGTGTCATTTTATCATCTGTCATCTTGTATTTCTGCGGGCTGGCGTATACAAGTAAAATAATATTCTGCAAGTACATGCCAAACGAATTAACACTATCAATATCCATATTGAGATAAATTGTTAAATGAATATGAGTGTATGGACTGTTTTATAGCACGCGAATTTATTTTGACAGCAGCTGTCAATGGTAATACAGAAAGAGGAGTGTTCATAACAAAAGTTGTCTATGGTTAAGGATTCCTTAACTCTATACTCAGTATAGTCTATAGTTAAGTCATCCTTTTCGGTGACGTATCCTTAGGACCGAAATCTTAGATTGTGCATGCCGCTCTAAGAATACAATTTGCAGATGGTACTGGTTAGTTCTTAAAATCCAATTAAACCCTGCCTAAACCAAACCAAAATAGTTTATGTATGATATGGGCGATCTGACAAAAATAGTGCACATTTATTCAGTAAATAGCGGGAAAATGTGAATGTTCTGGGCGTGTAAATGTATAAATAATGTACCTTTTTCCACCACAGCTTCCGTTGTCTCTGCCAGTAAAAGAAATACTGCATGCCCTCTTGCGGAGGCAAATACATGGTTGATGAAAGCTTTGTCGAACAGAGGCTATTAAAATAACTACCTTCTGAAAGAACACCATCTTTGCTATCTTTTTTGATAACATTAAAAATCTCAGCTATACCAAATGGTAGCTGTTCATTAGATATATCACTAGCTGTTTTATAATGCTCTTCATGTAATTTGATGCTTGTATCTTTTGAATTGAATAAAAATACATTACTATCGCGATTAGTAACATTTGAATAAATCCATTCAGATTTTATATTTTCAAGGAATAGTCCGCCGGACGGTCCAAACTCATAATTGAGCACCCACTTTCCAGATTTTGAAATTACGGGGTGAAAAAATAAATACTTTTTGGCTAACGACAACATTTGTTCAAAAATCATCTTGTTGTTTATGCTTGAATTCGATATTGACGGTTATAAAGATTCTTTGGTTTCTTTAGATGGATCTTCATGAAGTAAATCGTCTCGGGCTTCGAGGGGAATGTTGCCAGGGGGTGCGACGAAGTAGTCCTCTTCTGTCAGGACGGCATTCTGCAGAATGTCTTTCTGGCAATTTCCATCGGTCACTTCATCGTCACGCAGTGGAAGTGCTCTGAAAATAGATACATTTGAAACAGGAAAAGGCTAAAACCGTTAAGAAACCTCACAATAAGACAGGCGTTAAATTCAACTATTTAGTCAACCTAGTGTCCATTTAGCAGCAGAGGTCTGAAGTAGCACATAATTCTAGAAGTTGGTATATTAGTTTACACAGCAATTATTCAGAAACAATGCCTTTGATTACTTTTGGAAACAGTATTAACATCCTTGCCTTTAGTTTAAAACAGGTTATTAAATAATAAAATATTAATGCTATCGACCAAGGATACTTGATGGAATTTTAATTTAAATTCTAAGGCTAAAGCTACATAGGTAAATGCTTCGCTAGTGCTGAGCTAGGTGCTATGCTTGTCTACTAAAAACACTACTGCCACATTGCACGCTACGTGCTTAGGTACAAATTCATTTGACATTTGGGAGCGCTCAAGTCAACAACGATGTCACTCTCAAAACTAACCAGAAAGCTACTTTTCACAGAGAATTTAAGGTTAAAATTTCGAAAGTCTCAAATTTGAACTTGTTGCATGTTGGGTGCATAATGTCAATTCATCCCAGGCGTCATTATTCATAACCTCAAAATATACGGTATTTGACTTTTGTCATACTGAAGAAACGTCCGCCATCTTGCAAAATTACTAGGTGACGCAATGAAAATAACCAACACGTTTGTTCGCCGGGAGACTCACAAGGTGACTAATAATCACGTAGCGAGGCGCGAAGCATGCAGTGTGGCCATTGCGATAGTATAGTGTGCGTCCGTTCGCTAGGATATGTCACCTAGCACGTAGCCACCAAGCAAGGCACCTACATGCCTATGTGGCCTTAGCCTAACTGATTTGAGTTTTGTACTATCTATTCTTTTTGTAGTTTTTTTCAAAACGGGTTTCGCCTTTCGACATCTTCAGGCACTATGCACACTCACCGAAGGCAAATGCACACTGACAACGAATACGGTTAATTCTCACTTATATAATAAATTTATTCAATAAAATAGGGTAAAAACCTTATTACCTGCTAAGTCAATGATCAAGTATAAATGCAATTTTTGAATATTAATTTGCAGTATTTGTAAAAACATCCATTTCTCGTAAAAACCAAATCTGTCAATACAAACCTCCACTCTGTGGAGGCCCATATGATCCTATTAGGATCGGACATGGTCGAAAAAAGAAGAATTTGTAAAAACCAGCTTGACCAACCGAGAACTGGACCATATAAGATCTTTTGAAAATGGAAACACCAATGTACTAAGATGATATCCAACTTCTGGTAGGAGAGGAAACCGAAGAAGAATATTACTTTAATTCGCAGTTACCTGTCTTCTAGTACAGTGTACATGGGTTCAACATTGTCCGTATTGATGTGCAAAATTCGATCAGCGAACAAAATTGCATCTTCCAACGTTTCGATTCCTTGCTTATTGGCGCAGTCCACGAGAGACAGCTGCTCCAGAAGTGAGATGGTCTCCTTGTCTATTTTAGTTTTGGTCAAACTAAATTCGCTGTCTTTTATACAATCCACTGGTACTTTAGTTTCAAACTTGAGGGATTGAGTTTTGGATGGTTTAGGATCTAGTAATGGAGCTCGCGAACTTTTTAAGCGGTTAAATGCTCTTAAATTATAAATTAAACATACTTTGTGGATATTTCTTAACATAATTTAAGTAAATTTTAATATTATTATAAGTTGAATGAATTCTAATATTAATCTAGAATTCAAATTTGACAGCTTGATTTGTAGGTTATGCACAATATTAGTCTATGGCATCCATTGGATTGGTTATGCATGACCATAGACACGTATATTAGTCTATGGAGACGAACACCATGATAAATAATTTATATTTTAAATTTATATTAATAAAATATTAAATTATTATTGCCCTTGATAAAAGTGGATATTAAAAATACCTGTGTCTACGAAAAATGAATAGGTAACCAAAAATAATTTGTGGCGAAAGAAAAATTAAAACAAGTCATAATATTATAATAATTGAAAAAAAATTATTAGGAGAACATACCAGCTTTATCATTATGACTGTATATTTGCGTCAACGAGAAAAGGGATAAATTGAATCAACGCCTCTGAAATACAAAATTTCACACAGAAGCATAGGAGTTTCAATAAAAAGTTGTCCAATCTTAAATCTTCTCTTGACTCTCCCGAAAAATAGTGATATTATAATCGTAACTTTACAAGACCTAGCGAGGCAGCTGGCTCTGCTAGTCGTAACTTTATTTTCCTTTCATACTTAGATTTTCCCCCTCAACATAAGTTTTAGAAGAGGATATTTTAAAATAACATGTTCCCTTAGGCTGCCTTGAGGTTTTTTCATGTACAGTACTCTCTCAGTAATCCGCCGCACGATTATCCGACAACTACCTACTATAATCCGCCGTTATTTTTACTAGTTGAAAGCACAAAATCAAGTTAAATAATTCGCCGGCATTTGATTGTCAAATTCAGTAGTCCGCTGCGTAAAAGTATACAATGCAGATGAGACAGGTTTATTTTGGAAACTTCTACTTCGTAAAACATACGTTCATCACGAAGAAAGTAATGTACCAAGAAGAAAAGTGGCCAAGGACTGCACCACAATTATGCCGTGCTCCAATACAACCGGGACATACAAAATGAAACTTTTGGTCATAGGAAAAGCCATTCAAGAATATCTGCCTCACTGAACAACAACATAATTTATTAGTAAATATGTAAGTACTTGATTTCGATTACTTATAAATAAAACTGTAATTTGCTAGTACAAATTTCTCAAAAAAAATGTTTTTACGAAATACCTGTTTTAATTATTACCAAATTTTGTATGTATGCACTATAATCCGCCGCTTTCACTAATTGGACACTTGTCTGGTTTTTGGGGTGGCAGATTACTGAGAGAGTACTGTATGTATTTATTTTTCAGGCTCTGGGGCCCTTACCAATTCAGGAGGCCTACGGTAAAGATACATTCTGAGATCACACATCAATTGAAAAAACGACAGGTGATTCCTGAGTACATTAAAATTATCGCCATAGATTTATGGGTTGCCACCGCGTGTTCTTCCTCCTTGTTTCCTCGCTTGTTGCAAAGGCTATTCTCAAAACTTGATATTACATTAACATTGATCCTTCGACGTCACGGCATTTCTATACCCAGCTTGGTTTTCTACAACTCAATTTCCAGATCTTTTTATTAATCATTAAGAGCATACATAAGTGAAACGGCAAATAATTTTTAACAGTAGGAGGAACGAAATTTCGCAGTCGTCGCCAATCGGAGACTGACAGTCGAGGTGTGAGCACGTCAATTTGTTTTGTGATGGTGTCGGAGGAATATAAATCGTGTAAAGATGACTAAAAAACGTTCCGCATGTACTTGAAAAAGAAAACATGTCAATGAGTATACTATTATTATTACGAATATAATAATAAACATAACATTAAAAGGACGCATGTTGAATTTTTATGACAAATTATATTTCGTTCGGTATAGCCGAAGTATAGCCTTAATACATAGCCACATACTGTCAACAACAACTAATGATAATTATTTGATAATTTCTTAATTTTATTCTTCTAAATACAGTTTTTATATAAGGTTAAATATTTGTTCTATTTCTACATTTGAGCCCCAGCCAAAATCCATTTTCTGAGTGCATTATAAATGTGTTTCTCGCTAATTTTAGAGGTATAACTGTTGTGGGAGTTGTAATAAAATCAAATTGTGACAGAAGATGAAAAATCACCACTTTGGATTCGAGGACAGCAAATCTTGCACCTGAAAAATTAGAAGCAAAGCAAAAAAATTGAATAAAACTTATAATTAACTATTTATTTTATTCAACGAATAATTCACAAGATTTAAGAATGTACTATTCTAATTATTGAACATACATAATTCTGAAAACACTCATGAGAAAATATAGCCAATAGAAAAAATCTTTTTTGAAAAAAGTAAGATACCCGGCAAGATCGAACCTGCGTCTCTTGGGTTTAATTTAGAGAGTGCGCAGTGTGAGCAGTGACGTTCCATTGAGTGTCGCTTGGGGCGGCAGTTACTCGAAGGGAGGCAAAACGATAAAAATCGATTGTTATATATAGAAATAGCAAAGTACCTAAACTTAGTAATAACGAAAACATCTTTCTTTTAAAAAAATCAGCTCACTGGTTGGAAACAAAGTATTAATTAACATAAAAGATTTATCAGTACTGTATTATTTTGTCGGGTTCGCGGTGTCTAGTTTACTTCCGTTGCCCTTCGACGTCCTTGATGACCAGAAACTACACGCGCACGAATGATAAAAAATACTGTATAAAAAATGGGGCGGCATTTTGGCGGTGCCCAGTGGCGGCGTTTTGTCTCGGGCCGTCACTGCTTGTGAGCAGGTATTAATAAGCTCAATAGTTAAAATTTGTCGCAATTAATCATGTCAGTCGTAGCATAGTGGTAATGCATAGGGCGCGAAGCCCATGAGACGCAGGTTCGATTCCTGCCGGGTGTCTTACTTTTTTCGAAAAAGATTTTCTCTGTTGGCTATATTTTCTCATGAGTGTTTTTAGAATTATGTATGTTCAAATTGAATAAAATAATTTGATTTATAATTCTTGGGGTTGCTGCCAAAAGTTGGTAAGTCGATAGTTTAGGTAGGTATTTAGAGTTATTAAAGGTTTATGTGTCTATCTATGAATATGTATGCTAGAAAAAAAAATCAACGCCATCCAATATATCGACACCTCCTACGTATACTATTGTAACTAACAAAATGACGTTTTTCACTTTTTTTCATTTTTCGTATCCATAGTATGTATTACATATGATGCAATTTACAGAATTTCAAAATTCGTATTATAAGTGCGATTTTCAAACATTGCATATTATTGTATCTCAAATTTCTTGAAATTTTTCCGACGTGAAGTATGGTAACGTATTTAGCAATACTATACGCGGAAAACGCGCGGAGATCTTGCCGCGCGGGTGTATTGTTACTGCTAATTACGATACTTCACTTCGGACGGGAGGTGACAAACCGCTACCACTGTGAACTTTCGGTTATATTGTATTTTTGTATGGTTTGGTAAATATTAAATACCATAATGAAGAGATCTAGACAATGTCAATAAATATTGCGCAATATATCCGCCCCTACAGGACTTTAGTGTCAAGAATACAAAAATTGATAGAAAATCTATGCGTGCACAAAAATGTGTGATTAGGCCAGATGGGACAATTAATAGTACACCGTATAATATTATAGAAATGGATAATAATAGTAAAATAACAATGGACGAAATAAATTCTACCCAGGGAAACTGTGACTTTATGATTCAAGGTAAGTTAATATTTTTAATCTTTTTCTCGTATGACAACAAAAAGTATCGTAAGTTATACTTACCATTGTCTACGTCGTTTCTTTACTTGTAACTATTATTATATGTAATATTTACCATATATTACGTCGGAAAAAACTGAAAAAAAATATTGTATCTATCACTTATAATAATTTACGTCGTGCTTATTTTAGTAAAATAAATTGTATGTAGTACTTATCATATTATACGGCGACATACAATTTTAGTTGCAACATTATACGCGTGATAACTTTTATAAATTCATGTATATTTAGTTGTTTAGCTTTTTACAGAGTCATCACTGCCTTCAGGTGCTGATTAAAATATGATAATGGAACTTTTAGACATTATTTGTGACGATGATGAGACTAGTGCCAGCGTTGCTGATACAAACAGACTACATTCTCTCGAAAAGATTAACAGTAAAAGTAATTGGATATATTATAAAATATAGAGCTATTTTTGTGAAAAATCACCTCAAGAGGTACTGTTATCATAAACTATGAGATTTATAATGCTTTATAATCATTTTTTTTTAAAACCTCAATTATAATGGTTAAGGTTTCGGGTGATCGAAATAAAAGTGGTAATATGTTGCTAAATTAGCGATTAATGAAAAGCAACGCAGAGTTTATACTGAAACTCAGTCGCGGCGAAGTTTTACCATTAAATATCATCTGACGAAATATCAAAATGAAAATAACATGGAGCTGGTTAAGGTCTGCAAAAAAAGTTTCTAGCTACATTCTCTATTTGTGACCAATTCGTATTCACAGCTTTGGACAAGGTGGATAATGAAACCGCCGTTTTAACACCTGATCAACGAAGTCGACATAAAAATTGCAATGTTGTATTAACTGAAGATATGAATACCAGTGTTTCCGACCATGTTAAGTCCATCCAACCGGTCGAATCAGATTATGTTCGACAGCGATCAAGCAAACTTTACTTAGATGGCGACCTGGATTTTACCCATTTATTTAAACTATATAATGAATTGTATGAGCCCATAATATACACACATAAAGCTCAAACAGAAAGGCAGTATCAATTATTATTTATAATCAATGAAAATTTTAAATTGTGTTGTGTCACTATGTCCCTAAAAAGGACCAGTGTGACCAATGTCACATTTTCAAAAACTTACAAGTCTGAGTAGCATCCACGGAGCAACTCCCAGTTTATGGCAAGAACCTTGCTCGTCAGTTAAGATTATTTGATAAAAATGATGTTCAATCATTACACGGCAAAATTGTATTTGCGAATTTTGAATGCCCTTCACGGAAATTTGAGTAAGTACATTTTATTATAAACGTAAATTATCAGTTTGAAATTTCACAGTTTTTCAATTTACATAAAAGGTAGCTACATGATACATATAGCAAGAAGCTGAAGGCAAACGAGGTGCAAATGAGGACTCAAGTTGCTTACTTATTGTGGTCTATAAGCAAAAGAATTCAGGTTTTGCTCTAACAATATAGGCCAGAACAGAAATCGCATTGTTTATGACTTTAACATGACTGTATTTGGTCCATAAATACAATGTTAATGTAAAGCACACATTTTTGGAAAGGGGACGTACGCAAAATGAAGAGGACTGCGTTCAAGCCCTGATTGAAAGATGTTCGACAAACAAACAAATTTTTGCACCTCCAGAATGGTACTGTTTAGTTGGATGGACAAAACAAGAAGGAAAACCTGAGGATGTGGTAGAGATCAATCACGTAGTATGTTTGATTTCAGAGCTCTATTAAATTATCATATATGGAATAATACGAATTAAGGAATAATAGGAATTAAGATTAATTACAAGTGCGACTTGTCCAGCACTGTCTACTGGACCATGGTCGTGAAAAGTAACACATAGCACACGCAACGAGAAACTTCATTTTCGGTAAAGGTTCTTTATTCACAAATATTGCCAATTCCAAAAGCTAAGACAGATGATTTACTGCATATGTGCAGCAATGGAATCATTCCTGAGCGTTATCTTGAGTTTTTCAGTAATTTTATACCTGTTAATACCTACCACTGAAATTCCACCAGCAGTTTCTGATGAAGATTGATTTTATTATTTGTAAATACGAACACCTATAGCAAATTGTGTTTTTGTAGGATGAAAATAAAATCAGCTTAATAATTAATATGTCGGTGTAAAAAATCTCTTTTCGGTTGTATATTTTAAATTGTGCATGCTTCTTTTTTCGCATCATATAATTGAAAATTAATTCCAAACTAAAAATATAGTTGCAAAATGATTTCTTTTTCAGTTTCACTTATATTTTAACCTGAAGTGCACCCTTCCACTTAATCACCCATTGTTATTCTCTTGTCTGATTTTCCTTTGATATTTGATATATTATTTAACCAAAAACGTTGGTTTTAAGTGATTGTAATTTTTTTTTTTGCTTTTAATTTTATTTCAATATTTACATACTTTCTTGAATTGGATTTTTGATTGAAATTATTTCTTCTCTGTTTTTTTCTGTATGTTTAATTTTTATCATGTCATGAAAGTCTTAAATTTATTTAATGTTTTATTAAATGACAATAAAAGCAATTTTATATAGAGTATTTTTCCAACCTACCTATCTGACGACCCATACCATAACTTTTAATTATTGTTATTACCGAATTATGATTTTAAATACGCAAAAAATCCTAGGTGAAGGATTGTATCTAACATATACAATATATTTCACCAAAACCATGACGACGTAAATTATGATAAGTATCACATACAACTAAATGCATGTAAGAGGTTCCGCCGTAAACTATTGTATGTGGTTTATACAATATTTGGATCAAATTCTTTTCCGCACTATAATATTGTAACTGCATTTTATGATTAACCACAGAAAATATTAGATATCCTTTAATGCAAAACAATTCTATTTATAATTTACAATTGACATCCCAAATTTGGTGCAAAACATTCAAAAGGTCGACTTACACCAAGCTTTTGTATCTTTAAACCGCTCTCCTGTAAAGTTGCGATTTTGAAGTTACAATACTCTACGTAGGAGGTGTCGATATATAAAACATACACATACAGCACAAAGGAAGTAGCGTTATGCCCTAATTTATATGGCATTTCAAAATTTCAAATTGCAGTTACTCCATAACATGATTTCCGGACTTACCAACTTTATTAGTTTTATAAATAGCGGGATGAATATGTATAGATGGGGATCACAAAGGCATAACTCCATCCCGCTAGGCTGGATGTGCATAACAAGATTCAAAGAAGAATATAATAGCGCCTGTATACGTGCATGGATTTACTTGCACCAATAATGTGTATTTTAAACTATCGCGATAATAACTGTTAACTCGTAAAAGTGCTGACTTTCTCTCCAATCTCATTTTTCAAGCGTAAGTGATACGTGACGTTGCCATTGTATGGTGCTATTTGATAGGTTAGGATAGGTTTGTGGATAATTGGTAAACGTCAAAATATTCTCTGCGGTGTAGTTCGTATTTCGTTCTACTGTGCATGCGCACCACCATGCAAGTACCATTTATTGCGGGTCCCAAGTTCGAATCCTGGGTCTGGCAAGTACACATATTGTTTTTCAATTTGTGTGTGAGTCAGGGTATGAACCTAAGGTTGAGCAAGTGGCTGACATCCATTTCTCGTAAAAACAAAAATCTGTTAATACAAAAAACTCTATTCTGTGGAGGCCCATATTATGATCCTATTAGGATCGCACATGGTCAAAAAAAAAAATTATATTTACCAATACAAAACCTCGGACCGATTCCAAATGGAAAAAATGTAAATGGTTTGATTTCAGCTTTCCTTTCATCCGAGAATCTGTCAGGATCAAATTTTTCTGGATCCGGGTGATATTTGGCATCATGATGGATGGAATATGTTGGAATCCAAACATCGTGTCCTTTGTACAGCTGCGAGAAGATATCAAACAATAACATAAAATTATCGCATTCAATTTTTATAAATTTATTTCACACTTAAATAATATATTCATTGAAGTACCGACCTTGTAACTTTGAGTACTGGAGTCATTTGGAGGTGGAAGAGTGTACGAATAATTGCACAGTCTGTCAAGGTGTCCATCTGGTGGCCATTTCCGAAGAGTTTCTAAAAGTTGTCAAAAATAAAACATCTCAGAATATAATTTTTTGAAACTTTCTCAATCATACGTATTTGTTTTCATTGAACTAAAATGGTACGTTTACATTTGATACTAATATCGTCATGTTTATGTATGACACCATATTCACATAGTGTAAACAGTAATTATATTTGTATCAGCCACTTATTTTGCGTGTGTCGACACTCACCTGTCACTTATTCTAACAACTTATATACGCAAATGTAAACACCGCGTCTACGACAAGTCCGAACTTGCAGCAATATATCACCGAAGTTGAGCTGCCGTCTACTTTTATGTCAAGCATCTGATACATTATTCGTAGTTTGACAGCTGGTGAAGTTGATATTATTTCGGAAACATTATGCAATAAATTATTATCCATGATGTTGATGAGTGATAAAAAGAAGTGGTTAAAGCCAGTTAAATTCGTCAATACGAATTAATTGATCGATATTATTTAATGTTATTAGACTTCACGGTAAAAGTGCACTATTCGGAGCTATTCCAAACCTCAAAAATCAACTTTTTTAAAAGTAACTGCTATAAACACTAAATATATGGATAGAATGACATTTTGGCGCTTTATAAATATACTCAATTCACAAGGAATAAGCTTCAATTTGACTTAGAAATATAGTTTCTCCAAGTGGACTCATCAAAATGATTGATTTTTGAAGGCCGTTCCAAATAGTGCACTTTTATCGACATCACATTTAAAGTTAATTTAAGTGGGTAGGTAGGTATATAAAACTATCGATTTCAAAAACTATACCTAATTTATTAGTTTTTTTAATTTTATATGTAGTAAGTACCTACCTATAATATTTTATATTGCCAAGATTGAAGAAATAAAAATATTGACAAGAGAATCAACTCACACAATGTTTTTGAGAAGTATACGAAATAAGTGTACGAATAAGTTACAATGCCATATGTAAACACCGCATATATTTATTCAAATGTTGCCATTGAATAAAGTGTAGAGACTTTATTTCAACGAGAAGTATACGAGAATTTTATGTCAGATCCATGCAGGTGTAAACAGTAAGTGAAATTTTATGTCAGACACTTAAAATAAGTATAACGGTATTTATAAGTGTCAGATGTAAACGTACCATGACATGAGTTTTTTAAATTCAATCAAACCCTGCCTAAAACAAACCATAATAGTTTATGTATGCTATGGGCGATTCGACAAAAATAGTGCACACTTTTTCAGTCATAATTAATAGTTTTCGTTGAATTTAAAATACATGTTAGAGATGGTGTTGATTAGTTTTTAATTTATTAAGCCCTGTCTAAACCAAACCATAATAGATAAGTAATATTTTTCTATCTATAAAATATCTAAAATGATCTATGATTTAATGGCATTATTTTAGATATATTATGGATTCATACACAAATATTTTTTGACTATTATCTATTATGGCTTGGTTTACGAATAGTTTAATTGAAATTTTTAAACTAACCAACACTATCTGTAATTTGTAGTCTTAGTTCAATGAAAACAAATAGGTACGTGTGACTGACAAACTTTAGTGTGCACTATTTATGTTGAATCTTAACAGCCTACCTCCGCCTTTCGCAACTGGTAGGTATACACCAGCATTAGAATCATTCTAAAAGTAGTTTGGCAGAAGGTGAATGATGGTGTAATGAGGATTAACTGAAGTATGATTGTTGAGAATGGTTGCGTGTTTATTTGATGGATTGACACAAGTACAGAAAAGATAACAGCGAGGAAGATATTTTAGCCAGAGGCATGAAGATACACAGTGACAGTTCTCTACCAAGATAAAATGCGGAGTGAGATATTCAATTATGATAGCCTATTTATTGAACCCCTCACAATTGAATAATGCTGACACTGCGTATCCCATGCCTTAGGTGAGAAATGTATTTTAACACAAATATTTATAAATATTACTGAGGTAAAACTTATTTGCTATTAATTAGATTCGTGTGAAATTTGTATGCAAAAAATGTATGTACTAAATAATCTTATTTTTCGCCGTCAGTGTTTCTCACTGAGTAAACACTGACCGATACTGCTGACAGCATGTGAAAAATCTATATAAAAATAATATAATAATATTTCCGCGATCGATTCGTATGTCACACATTTTGCTGACTATGCGTGTTCTTACAGGACTCGTTGATCGCCACAGTAGAAAATAATGGGAGATATTTATTAGCAATAATGCTTTTCTTTCTTTGTGTGAACATTAAATGCGAATTACGATCTTAATTAAATTTATAACTCAATATTTTTCTGTGGGTACCTGAGACAACCATGTCCATATATTTCATTTTCATAAGCTGGGCATATGATAATTTTCCATCGCTACTGGCCAAGACTTCATCCACTTCATCCTGCAGCCGTTTCTGTATATCTTTATTTAAAGACAATTCATATGCAACGAAGCATAAAAGAGATGATGATGTATCGAAGCCGGCAAGAAGGAAAGCCATAGCTTGGGCGGTCAGATCATCATTGGTCCACTCTGAAATTCAAACATAATATCGAGTGTTTAAAATCAAACAACGTTATCTACAAAAGTTTTTTTTTTTAGATAACATTATTTTACATTTTCGGCTACATGATAGTCAAACAACTCTATGTCAATCTTTACTAGTTTCTTCTTAAATCGTCAATAAAGTTTAATGTTAACTACATAAAGTTACCCTTGTTATCATATTTTTTTAAAACCATACCTATAAATTTTTTTTAACATCACCATAACCAAAATAAATGTACAATACACAATAAATTATAAAATATGAACATTAGGTTTTAAATAAATATCTACTTTGATAAGTTACAAGAAACTAAAAAAACGTTTTTTGTTTAAAAATCGTTAAAAACAGTTGCACTTTTGTAGATAGTGTAGTTTGACATTAAGCCCTCGATATTGTATTTAGATTTTACATGATTATTACTAAGAAATGAAGAAAACCTTCTCTACTAGACGGAACCTAACTGGTTCTAAGCCTTCAGAAAATTTAATCGCTATATAAGGCCGTGATCGACAGGCGCTACGTACAAATTTCACGAGTTATCTCATCCGACTTTAAACTCAAATTACTAGCCACTGTCGATTGATTTGCATAATCTAAAAAATTAAACAAACAGTGACATCTATTTGAATAATTATGAAATACTAAGTGTCAAATTATTGGTATTACAGCGATTGTAGTAAGAGCTTCGCTCTACATTTAACGTACGTTGATAAAAATCTGCAGCCTGTCAGATACCGCCATAGTAATATTGTGAGGCATAGAAAAAGCTAAATATATGAATGTGATGTATACCCCGTTTCTCTGCTTCCTGTTTCAGTTTTGGAGACTGAATAGTAGCATAGCCAGTGTCATCGCTGATTGTTGTGTCATCATACTTTAACGATCCTTTCTTCGCTAGCATTAAAAGATGAATCATATCTGGTCGTAATACCGATTCTTTTTCTCTGGTTTCCATCGTGTTTTGTATTAAGTTTCTAAAAAACGACGCTACGGGATGGGAAAATAGAGGGATTTTGAATAGCTGAAAGAAGTAATTACATATACAATTTAAATTATTAATGTTGCTTACTGTCAATTAGGTATAATGAAAAAAAGTCGGTGTGTGTACGTATGTACGTGCGTTAGAAGTTATACTTCTTTGGCGTAACAAAACAAAAACAAAACTTGTGATAACCTAGATTCTTCGACTAGCTCTTAATTATCTTGTTAAATTACACACTCAAGAAAAAGGACCGCTTATTGGAACGCCATTGGTTTATTTCTATACATTTTAACTTATATTACTATATTATATAATTATTTATCGTTGTTTTTATTTTTAAAGTAACAACTGCCACTATGACGTTTAATAGTTTGTTTACGTAAGGAATTGAAAATGGCCGACAATAATAAATTCGCTGCCTAGGCAACGGAACAATTCTAAACTATAATATTATACTGTATAATCGTCACAATTGGAGTGTCATACTGTGGCGTACTTAATGGTAGTGCGTTCGGCTGATAACCGAACAATCGGTGGTTCGAATCCAATCGAGTGCGTTTATTTTTGTGTGAAAAAATAAATTATGTGTCACACGCCAAAAATACACTCTGATCTGATTTTCCAAACGCACCTAAAGAAGTATAACTTCAAAAAGACAGAAAGGAGAAACCATACAAATAATTATCATTGCTGACTTGAGTAGAGCACAAACATTTAATTGACAATGCAATCTGAATTTGAAATCGTGTCACGTTTGTGTTTTTTTACGTGTTAAAAGGCAGTTTTTTGATGTGATTGCAAGGGCAAACAAATTGATATAGTAAAAAATGTTTTTTCACAAATATAGGTACTTCCAAATAAACAAGCCAATTGATGAGCATGATTAACTATATTTGGATATAATTATCTCAAATGAAAGTCCTTTGTAGAATTCAATTAAATTCTTATCGCGATAATGGCTCAAATAGACTCTATGACGATCGGTCATATAAATGCCGAAAAACCCGTTTCTTATGTCGGTGTCCTGTGTCACATGGTGTCACAGAGTGTAAATACGATGTCATAGCTGTCATACAATATGTATGTATAATATGTCGGAATGGCATAGATATGATCATAGACACTAAAACGCTCTTGGCACATATGTGCCCAATCGTCATATAGTCTATTGCATCCGCATACAGAAATATCAAAGTGTCTGACCATTCATGCTTGCCAGAGGATATTAAATTTTAAATGTAATTTTTAATATTCGATATGAAGAATAAAAAATAATACAGATTTAACATAAATCTCGCGGGACACACTTTGTGAACCCCTGGTCAAGTTAGATAAAAGAATTCGATAATGCAGCCTTATTACAATACTAATTTATAATGAAATACTAATTTATGGACTATTCTATTACCTTCATAATTCTTGGGAACGATCCGTAGCCGAGAAACTTCAAAAATTGTATTCCACTGAAGTCAGTAGCTTTCTTGCCCATGCGGTAAAATTCGTTGCTTTTATCTACTAGCGAATCAACTCTAAGTCCAAAAGCGGTGGAAGCTATCACGTCATTCGTATACCGAGTGAATACATCTTTCATTTCAACTTCTACATAACCAATTTCTGTAAAAAAAAATTGGCAGTATATCGATGAATGAATCATTGGGATGTAAATGTTTAACTTATGAAAATCAGTAGATTGAGTGTTAAAATACAGTCAAACTTGGTTATTACGAGGAAGATGGGACCGACTGAATTTGCTCGTTATAAGCATTACTCGTTATATCAGAGAATAGGTATTTTTAAATGAGCGGTCACATAACACAAAAAGATGCAATTCAAACAAAAATACACAATTGGAATTTTTCCCCGTAACAAGCATGGCATTCATAAACTACAAAAGAAGTTGTTTATTGTAATGAACGCTGGTAGGTACCTACTGACTTCAAATACCTTGGATTTTTTACATGGAATTTCAACCATATGCGTGGATAATTTTTCAATATTGTCGGCGAAACAACAAATTAGGTAGGTACTTAGACACTTAACTAGTGTCATAAACGTAATCCGACCCCAGCGGCATCCTGTCCAGGATTTCATTGCTTACGGTCCAAATGTTTTTAAACAATCAACAGTTTTAAGAAAATTTTTGACGGTATTTTAGCTCGGTACATCCGATAAGGAGCTTGTTATAAAAGTGAATAAATGTATGGAGAAAATCATAAACTAAAACGTGAACGAATGTTTCCTCGTTACATTCGAGATCTCGCTATATCCGTGATCGTAATAACCGAGCTCGACTGTATAGACATTGAGATATTATATTATCACCTTTGGCTGGGCTTAGGTCTGCTTGTTTAGTGAAGTAGGCCACGCTTTGTTCGGCACATTCTACGATCATGGGAAACATGTTTTTCATTTTCGAACCGGTGTACGCAGGACTCATTGTCACTCTCATGTCCCTCCACTTCTGACCTGATAAATAAATATCAATAAAATATGTTTAGAAGATCAATTTAATCACCATAATTGTCGCTGCGTGTTTTACCTCTTTCTTTCCTCGACGTTTCCGGCTCATTTCAAAGGTCATTCTCAAGAGATAATGTATTGAAGTGTATTGTTAGGTTAGGTTAGAATGTTGTAGTGGCGAAAGTGGCAGTCAGCTGTTAAGATCCGTATACAAAAATTTGTACGTATGCAGTTCGCTGTATCACACTTCACCGTGAAATCTTGTATCGGAAATAGATGGTCGTATATTAAAGACAGTCCAACTTCTTTGGATCGTATAGTACTGAGATAAAATTCATGTCTAAATAAAACACGGTTCTTGTCGGTTTACAGGAAGCCAGCGACAAATAAATTTTGAAACTAGCCGATAGACTGGATTATTTGTTAGGTTAGGTTAGTTTAGGCTCTAATAAAATTGGAACATTGTTGTCTGCAATGCTCTATGAACAGCTCTAAATATTTTCATCTCGGTGCCAATAAAGATGACCGTATAGTATACAGATATCTCTTTCCGATAAGAATGCTCACAGCGAACTGTGCTACGGTGAAATGTGATACGTACAATTTACATATAACCATTAAAATCTGCCATAAATAGTGCACACTAAACTTTGTCAGTCATACGTATTTGTTTTCATTGAAATAAGACTGAAATTTACAGATGGTGATGGTTAATTTTTCCAATTAAACCAATTCATAAACATAATCCACGTATGATTTTTTATGAAATTTTTTACATATATTTTACTACATGTACTCTTTTAATCCTCAGCACTTCAATTGTACGTTACGAAGACCATAATCTAATAAACATTCATGCTAAGAATTAGAATTTATTGATTGGGTAGATAATTAAGAAGTGAGAGTATGGTACCTCGTAGAAAGAAAAGATTTTTTCCAAACAGTGGATCGGCATCTTCATCCATGAACACTCGATGGTCAACAAATTGATCAAAATCTTTGACAGCCACTTGCTTGATCAACTCCAAGTCCTTGAGAATAATGATGGGGTTTCTAAATCCATAGAAACCGATGTATCTGTAAATGAATAACATTTTAAATGCAGGCAATACGTTTGTGGTTAGGTAGTTTTTTCACACCGTATTCTCTTGAATGCTTCATATTTCTTGGACAGAGTACAGGATGAATCCGTCAATCATCCAGAGACTAACCAGATAAAGGAACGGCTCTTGACAATATGTCTGAGACGCAATCTGCAGTTTTTTTTTATGTATTATTCGGCGCAGACCGGATAACATGGGAAGGCGAAGCAGAGGAAGAGCATTGGCACACCGGAGCAACTAAGTGAAGGAGCTTACTCTTACTCTACTAGTTACTGTGGGCAGCCCTCACTCTGGTCTGAGAGAAGCATAGGACCGAGAGGGGTGGAGAGTGTAGGTCGCTTAGAAGAAGGTGGTCACAAACCTCAGCCATGAGGGAACGAGATAGAGTACCTCTTAAGAAATATAGGTTTTATTGACGTTAACAATATTTGGTGAAAATACTAAAACTAGAGGCGAATTTGAGATGCATGACAGGGCTGATGTGATTATTGTTACAGTTGCAATTGTTGACTATTCACTGAAATCCCCTTTTACACGATTTCGAAATAACACGGTGCAAAGCCATCAACTTTGAATCCATGTTGGAGACCAATTTGGCGAAAATGTGTTAAAACATATTGAATAATTTTTATTACCTTTGATTTTTTAAAGTATTTTAGTGTATACTTTTTTTACATGTTATCGCGTGGAACGTATCTATCGTGTAAATGGGGAGTTCAGTGTACTTACATCTGTGTTTTTCAAATTTGTACGTATGCAGTTCACCGTAAAATGTTGTATCGGGAATATTATGGTCGTATATTAAAGACCGTCCAACCTCTTTGGGTCGTATAGTACTGAGATAAAATTCATGTCTAAATAAAACACGTTTCTTGTCAGTTTACAGGAAGCCAGCGGCAAATAAATTTTGAAAATAGCCGATGTACTGGATTTTTTGTTAGATTAGGATCTAATAAAATTGGAACATTTTTGTCTGCAATACTCCACAAATAACGCGTAATATTTTCATCTCGGTGCTATAGAGATGACCATATAGTATATCTCTTTCCAATAAGAAAGCTCACGGGGAACTGTGCTACATTAAAATGTAATACTTACAATTTACAGGTAAAGTCAATTAAATCGCTTTTCCTCACTCGGCGCCCCTCCGACTATGTCTTGTTTTGCGCCAAAACTATCGAAATTTACGGAAATGCAGTGTGTTTTCAGTTTCACTGTACTAGCACTGCGTGAATGACTAAATCAACCATTTTCATGAAAAGCATAGTTAAAAACTGTATCCTACATAGTCTATTTAATACCTCTATGGTCTACGAGTATCACAGTTTGAGCAACTCTGCTTGAGACAATTGTTATTTACAAGATTCTTAAAATAAAATAAAATAGAAAACAACTAAGAGGAAGAAGAAGTAGAGAGAATTTAATAAATTAATAAGAAAAGTTAATAAACAATTAATCATTAATTTCTTAATCAAAAAGGTAGAAACTAGACTTAAATATTTTTACTTACTTTTCATCTTTATGCTGATTATAAGTTTTATATACAGCTTCAATAAAATGTTCCTTTCCAAGAAAAATGTTCCACATGTGACCGAAGAACGGGACGGTAGATTCAATATGTTTCACCCCCTTCCTTTTAAAATGGCCATTCAACCACTTGCCATAAAATAGCAACGCCGTTACGATTCCCAGAAACACCAAAATCCAGTCACTTAACGCCATGTTTATAATCTATTCCCAATAAATATTGACAATTATTCAAAGTGTGTACAAGTTTCTAAATATTACATACTAATTTTGTGTTAATTCTACAATGTTTGTTTATTGACAATAGTTGTTTCCTCAGAATGAACCTTTGTTAACCTACAGTCAAGTCAGAGGTAAACTCATTAAGTGTGATGTTAAATTATTGAACTTAATGAGTTTTACTTATAATATGACAAATGTAGTACATATGTAACTTATTTATTTTAATAAGATAATAAGAACAGTACTTACCCACTTATTCACTTATATTAAAAATCGTTTATCTATCACATAATATATTTATTGAAACAATATGTTAAAGCAATCAGGACATCTCAGAAAAACTATTAACTGTCACTCCGCATCTATTTTTTGGAAATTGAAATTGTAGCAGATGTTTTGTTATAATGTAAGACAGTCAATTAGAAACCTAATTACAGTCTAAATGAGTGTTGCTAGTCAAATATTTAGCTATCTCTGTATATCTATTCTGTACTTAAATACTGCATATTATAGCAGTACCAGCCAAAGTTTAGTGGACTGCACAATTAAAATTTAATAAACACGGCATATTCAAGGCCTATCCAAGCAATTGCGAGGCTTCATTGAAGAATGTGTGCATGAGGCGCTTTGTTAAGCATTTTTTCTGATGCGGTAAATTCTAAAAGAACCTTTCTAAATAAACGTGAGAATCTGTTTTTTAGGTTTCAATAGATAAAAATTTAATTCACAGATTTATTTTTGTTCACTTTTGCAAATTTTACAAATTACCATTTTACTATAAAGCCATGAATGCTCCTATTGTTTCAAGTGTTAAATCAGGGGTAGACAACCTTTTTATACCTACCGCCCACTTTTGTATCTCTGTTAGTAGTAAAATTTTCTAACTGCCCAGCAGTTCCACAGTAATGGTGGTTTATAAAGTAGGGAAGTAACTATACTTTATACAATTTATAAAGCAGAGTTAAAGCATAATTGATGATAATAATTACTAAATTTGGCAGAATAAATCTTTATAAAACAACTTAGGGGAGAGCAGGTAGGATTCGTACACTTTTTACTCTAAGCCGTATAAAAAAAAACTGTAAGCTATTTTAAAATAACTTCAATGCTGCTATATACCCGACATATTTGGCTTTAATAATAGTGAAGTGTAGTTTAGATACAAACCAGCATGGCGAAGCTACGGTAACTTTTCTGAAAAATGGAAAACGTACGAAACTACCCCACACATGGGGTAGTTTCGTACATAGTGTGGGGCACATTCGTACATATTGGGGAACCTTCGTACAGTCAAAGAAAATGCTATTTATTCAATGTAATATAATCATGTATTGAGATCAAAGTTAACACAGAATCAGCCTTCATGTAGTAATAATTAACACTTCATCTTTGGTAGTGGGAAAGACAAATTTCCAGGTATGAGGCTTCTTCCTCAAAAATGAAACTTTGTATTCAACGGGACTATATTTTTTAAGCACCTGCCCAACATAATATAAAACGGTCTTTTTTTTTCGAACTACACTATCACAAAGCTTTCTTCTTTGATGTTCTCTGACGTAACTGGAGTTTCATTCTCAGTATCCGATCCTTCAGACGTCTATTCGATGGGAGAATAAGAATTCTCTCTTAAACTCATATTAGCCTCATCCTCACAATCAGTCTCATCCTCACAATAAGTTTCATCCTGACTATCAGTCTTTACAGTTTTATTTTGCCTCTTTGGTTTAGTTGTCCCTGAAGTTTTCTTCTGTCTCTTTGTTTTGGTTATTGTATCTGATAGTAAATGTAATGCTCGTTTCATCTCCTTAGCCCTTTGTTTCCTCTCTTGCTCTTGCTTCTTCAACTTTTTTGCTTTTTCTATTTCTTCTAGTCTATTTTTTTCAGGGGTATCTGTATATATTCTCGATTTTCCTGGCAGTTTTCCTTTCTTCGACTTTTTTAACGCATTTATGTCCACTCTGGAATAGGGCCGGATAATTTCTGGAGTTATTAATCCAACAGTTGATGAAGATGCAGGCGCAGTTGTAGTTGATACTGGTGCTGAGCTCCGTGGAAGATCTTGTTGAGCAATCTCTGTTTCTGCAGGTAGAGTTTCTGGCACATTGGCATCTTGGCCCGCTGTAGAAGTTGATTGTCTACCTTGCGTGGATTCTAACGGCTGCATCTTGCATCATTGCATCTTCATCAACGTCTCCTGTTCTTGTCCCCTTTTTCACATATATTCGCGGCATGGTTCTGTAACAATAATATTTTTGGTGAACAATCTTTCTACTACCACGCAGTTAGGAATGGGGAGCATTTGTACAGTACGAATCTACCCCACTCATAACTGCACGAAGGTACCCGAAACCGAGAAATCAACAAATTAATTGAAAATAAAAATAACCATTATAGTTAGCCTAAAATGACTATTTACATATTAAACGAAGTTGTCACTTCATAAACTATATTAAGTCACTTATATCTTTCGTGCAAAACTTATAACAGCTAATTCAAAGCTAGTTCAAAAGTGAATACAAAAAATACTTACGTAGGGCGAAAACATGTATCGGCGTGCTCCGTCGAAGCCGTTGGTCACACTGACGCCCCGCTCCGCTGTTACACTATGCGTATGAGCGGGAGTCACGCACACAAACGCGAGCACGCCAAAGAATTGGATAGTGAAGATATCACCACTGTACGAATGCTCCCTGTGTACGAATCCTACCTGCTCTCCCCTACTGTAGTTAAATCTATCTTTTTATTTATACTTTGCATACATAGAAGCATGAAGTCTGATGAAATAGTATATTTTCTGAAGTGTAAATGGTCACGGGGAATTTTATGAAAACATAATGAAAATGTTTTTAAAACCTCTACCGCCCACCATGAAAGCTGGAACGCCCTCTAATGAGCGGTAGGAACCAGGTTGACTACCACCGTGTTAAATTATGTTGTTTTATTTCTCACTCTACTAAAATAAGTACCGACCTACCTGGATTAAGTATCTGAAATTTTACGCGCATGAAAATAAATAAACTAAATATCTAGCTTATTTTCTGAATATTTAAAGCCGTCGGAGGCATCAAAAATGCTAGTAAAAACGCCACAAGCCAGATGCGTTTTTTCGCAAGCTAGATGCCTATCGAAACATGCTATATCTGGCAAGAAAAATGCTAAATTAGCAACGCTGGGGGGAGGGCCACGATTCTAACAGTTTATCTTATTTTTTAATTTCAACTGCAGGGTACCACTAAACTATGGCTGATACTACTATATCTTTGTGATTATTATAATTTTAATATTTGTTTTTGTTATCGTAACAATAAATGGAACAAATTTCTCGTGCTTGTTTCATTGTCTTGTATAAACAAAATATTGTTTGGAGAGCAATATCTGAAGCAGACAGTGATAAAATAAAATATTTACACTATTGTTTACTGTGTTAAGTACAGAATAGTGTAATTTTGTATTTCTGCTGTACTATATTATTACATACTATCATTTTTCCATATCTTCTACAAGAAAGTTATAAATTAATAATATGATCCCGCATAAGTGGGGTCATCTCAAAGTCATTAGCGTGTTATTCAATGGCCTATGATTGGTGTTCAAAGCAGATAGGAATACTGTTGTTGAATATAGGCTGGATGCGAAGGGTGGAGGTAGGCTGATAAGATCCGCCATAAATAGTGCACACTTAACTTTGTAAGTCATACGTATTTGTTTTTCATTGAACTAAGGCTACAATTTACAGATGGTGTTGGTTAGTTTTTAAAATTCAATTAAACCATGCGAACCAAGCCATAACAGATAATGGTCAAAAAATACTCGTCCATCTATAGAATATCTAAAATTATGCAATTAAATCATACATAACATTGGATATTTTATAGATATAATAATATTGTTTATAAATTACAGTTTGGTTTAGACAGGGCTTATTGGATTTAAACAAATTAACCAACAACATGTGTAATATGTATTCCTAAATCAATGAAAATAAATAAGTATGAATGAAAAAGTGTGCACAATTTTGTCGGATCGCCCAAAATGTACCAAAACTATTATGGTTTCGTTTAGGCAGGCTTTAGTTGATTTTTAAAAACTAATCAATATCATCTGTAAATTGTAGTTAAGTTCAATGAAAACAAATACGTATGAGTAACAAAGTTGAATGTGCAGATTTATTTATGTCAGATCTTAACAGCCTACCTCCACCTTTTGCCACTGGCTGGATGTATGTTTCATTCTTGCTCCGTGCCAATCAAAGATGTAGAGAAAAACATTATTCTATAGATGGATGAAATTGAAGCAAATAAAAGAACCTCTGGTTCACTGATTAAGTTAGTTTCAAGTGACTTTGTATCGCAGGTTAATTTGCAGAGAACTTTACACTATCTTTATGACATTTATTTGTGAATCGCAGGGAGTATAAAAAGACAGTCTGTCACACTGCGTAGATAAACACCCAATAATACTACACTTCGACATTATTATTTAGTTGTAAAATTTGTGTAAAGTCGTTATAACTTCACTCGAGTAAGTAATCACAATGAGCATTAAAAAAATGGCAGCCATTGTGTCTGTCAGAAAATCAGAATGACGACTGATAGATGTTAATATTTGTGGAGTTTATCAACTTAACATGCTTCATGCGTGTGCTAAATAATTTCAAATGTCATAACAGAAATAATGTAATATGATGGCGCCTATACACGTGCATGGATTTACTGGCAGCAATAATGTGTATTTTAAACTATCGCGATAATAACTGTTTACACGTAAATGTGCTAACTGTCTCGCCAATCTCATTATCTCAAGTGTAAGCGAGACGCAATGTCATTTCATAGTACTATTTGACAGGTAGTGAAAATCGGTTAACCTCAAAATGAGTCTCTCCGCGGTGTAGTTCGTTTTTTTACCGGCAGGTTTGCCACTATCGTTCTACTGCGCAGGAGCAGATATCGAATAAATCTAACTGTCGCGTGAAAATTCAGAAGCTTTCGAACTTTTTTGATTCATGCATGCAATCTTGCAAGATAATACATGTTACACGTGTATTTTCTTGTTATGGCCGCGATAATACATACCTACTGTCAGCAGTAAATCCATGCACATGCAGCCATTGCGTCTTTCCAAAAATCAAAATGACAACTGAAAGATGTTAATATTTGTGGAGTTTACCAATTTTACCATGCTTCATGGGTGTGCTACATAATTTCAAATGTCATAACGGATATAAGAAGGCTTCTTCTATTTAAAGTCCAAATTCCTTGATAAAAACACACTTGTTTCTTCAATTGCCTTGGAATGATTGAGAGTCGAGTTGTGGCCCCGTCATTTGTGTTGGACGTATTCTACTACATATTTCATTTCGTGACACTTACCGGTCTCTATTAGGACTTTTGATTTTATATTATAATTTCATTCTTGCATGTTTCTGTTAGATGTCTTGTGTTATAACTAACTACACAGTACAGGATACAAAATTATTTTGGTTGCCAATAGGAGTTCATCCAGTTTAAAAACTGCAAATGCGTGATAGTGCAATTAGTGCCAGTTCTACATGTTGTCTTTGGTGCATTGAAATTATGATCAAACTTTTGGCAGCACATTCTACATAGTAACAGCCGTATCTGTATTTATTTATGGTTTTTTTAACACAAAGAATAGGCAGCTTATAAGATAACGGCAAATCAAACATTCATTTTGATATACGGACAATTATTCAGAAATTAAACTTCCGTTAAATGCGAGTTGTACAGAAAATAATCAACAAACAATACCTATATTATTTTATTGTTTTTATTTTGGCTCAAAATAAAATTGAATTTATTCATTCATTGTTCCAAATAGCAGTGGCGAAGGGTGGAGGTAGGCTGTTAAGATCCGCCATAAATAGTGCACATTAAACTTTTTCAGACATACATATTTGTTTTCATTGAAATAAGACTACAATTTACAGAAAGTGTTGGTTAGTTTTTAAAATTCAATTAAACCCTAAGAAACCAAGCCATAATAGATAAAAGTCAAAAAATACATGTCTATCTATAAAATATCTAAAATTATGCAATTAAATCATACATAACTTTGAATATTTTATAGATAGAATAATATTTTTCATTTATTATAGTTTGGTTTAGGCAGGGCTTAATGCAATAAAAAAATGAACCAACAATATGTGTAATATGTACTTTTAATCCAACGAAAACAAATAACTATGAATGAAAAAGTGTGCACAATTTTGTCGTATCGCCCAAATTAGACCAAAACTATTAAGTTTTCGTTTAGGCAGGGTTTAATTGATTTTTAAAAACTAACTAACACCATCTGTAAATTGTAGTCTTAGTTCAATAAAAACAAATACATATGACTAACAAAGTTTAGTGTGCACTATTTATAGCGAATCTTAACAGCCTACCTCCACCCTTCGCCACTGCCAAATAGGTACAGTAATCAGTAATCCACTACCCCAAAAACCAGACAAGTGTCCAATTAGTGAAATCGGCGGATTATAGTCATTGATTATAGTGCATACATACAAAAATGGTAAAAATTAAAACAGGTATTTCGTAAAAATAGTTTATTTATTGAGAAATTTCTACTAGCAACTAACGGTTTTGCGATTGCGATTTCTTCTACTGCACACAAATTACATGAAATACATTTAATTATTATTTCCATATGCTCTTACATGAATCCTATTGGATCGTTTTCTCTCGCTCTAACTACGTCATATTTTCTGTCAAAACTATCGAACTTCTTTATGTGGTTGTTATATTGGCATATTAAACTCATTTATCAATTTATATGACTTATCTCCCTTTTCATTTTGCATACAGAATTAGGTGCAAACCATTTTGCAATGCTTTGTAGCACACTTCACACTTGTGTGATATAAAACTCTCTGATCTCTGATATAAAACTGCCTAAATAAGGTTTCTTACATAATGAACTAACATTATATTTAAATTAAAAACTATGTAAAATCAGAAGCGGTCAGTAAACAAATCAAAATAACAGCAGGTAGCAATTTTTATTTACAAATTATGCATGCAATGTTATTTGTATATTTTTATAACCAATTTAACCATATTAAAAACATTCTGGGATCTGAATCACTTGCCGTAATATAAGAAGTTCGTATTGCTCTTTGGTTTTTACCCATTTTAAATAAATGTGAATTCCGACAAAACTTATCTGCAGAGTGAAAAATGAAAATACATGTGTATTATTTTTCTTTCTTTCTTCTTTCACCCAGTCATGCCCCACCAATGGACCATAGGGCAAGCACAAGTTCGTGCCACTACCCTCAGTCCATCACCAACTCTCGCGCCTCCCGCCATGCCGGACCTACAGTGCTTAGATCGCTTTAGTAGCAGCGCTGCAGGGTGAGGGGGGCTGGCCACGGCCACAATGGTACAAAGTGTCACACTCTGGCGGCATCCGAAGCACATGTCTCAGTCATGTGAAGCGTCTTTTCGTGATTACCTCAGTCACTGAGGGCTGCTGTGTCCGCACGAACTCGAGTGTTTGTAATGTGGTCGTACCAATGTACCCCTAAGATTTGGCGGAGACGTCGATTCTCAAAGGCCAAAAGCTTAGTAAGTTAAGTAAGATGCCACGTATCACAGTCATACGCAAGCACAGGTAGCACGCACCCATTGAACAAACCACATTTGGTTTTCACAGAATACAGCCTTGACCTCCATACGACTCCAAGTTGACTGAATGTAGACACCGCCATATCCATACAGATTTTAAGTTCACTAGAAATACCAATCGGCAACTGTGGCACCTAAGTATTTGAACCTGGTCACCAGCTCTACGGGCAAACCGGAAACCCGTACAGGAGTGTCGGCGTTAATGCATGCATCACTGCACATGGATTTGGTCTTCGCCGCATTCAGATGAAAACCTACATGGTTCATATAATGTGTGTAGCAACATCATATTGAATACATTATTCTGCTGTCAGATTTTGTTCAGTTGCGCATCTGTGGCTCCCTATCAATTCTATAGATATGTTTGTGACACCATATACTTAATGCAGTTCACCATTTTCTCATTTATTCTAAACAATGTTTTCAATGGTGCGAATACAGAAGATACAAATTTTTCTGTATTTACAATTCAACAATACCAAAAAAAATAATCAAAATAGGTTATATCTAGCAATATTAAATGTTGTAATAAAATATGTTCTTCTTCTTATTGTGCCATCCCCTAGCAGAGGTCGGCCACCATCAAGGCGATCTTATCTTTGTCGTCTGCTACCCGGAACAGTTCAGTGGAGCTGCACTCAGTACCACTGTACCAATCACGGAGGTTCTTAAGCTACGAAATGCGGCGCCGTCCTCTGCTACGCTTACTGTTGATCTTTCCTTGAATGACAAGTTGGGGAATGCTGTACTTTTGTCCTCTCATATATGAACTATCAAAATATGTACTATTCACTTCATTATAGTACTTAATCTCTTTTCTTACAACGTTATTTACACTAAAATATAATATTATCACAATATACAAATTAATATGTTAAGAATATTATAAATTTGGTATTATTTATTGTTCCTAGGTTTTAAGCCCAACCAAAAGCCATTCTCTGAGTGAAGAGTGAATGTGTTGGCGGCTAACTTGAGCGGAATGACTGTCTTTGGGGTGGTTATGATGTCAAAGTGCGAAAGCAAGAAAAACATAAGAGCTTTTGCTTCCATAACTGCAAATCGGGCACCTGTAGAAGAAAATAACAGTTAGAGATAACGTCTATTACAGTGGTGGCGAACCTATGGCACGCGGTAACGCGGCACCATAATAATAATAAATGACAGATCGCATTGTACAAAAAATAGCAGGCAAATACTCTTCAAGAATATGCATTATGTTTAATTTAATTGCATAGGTCGGTCCTCAGGGTTTATGTGTCACATAATATTATCGCACTAACCTCATCAGTTCAACCTCTAATGTTGTTCGATTTACAATGCTTGAGACCACTGTAGCGAGAGAATGCTTCATTTGATCAGAGCAATTCTAGTGTCAATTTGTGCGTACATAACCAAACTAATTAATACAATAACAAACAATATCATTTCTACCCATTAAAAATGACTGCACCAAATAAGAAAAAAAAACTTGGTGAAGCTAGTAGTAATTCTGGCAGACAGTTTCAAAATTGGCGGACTGAAATGTAAGTATGGCGTAATTGAAAAAAAAATGATAAAGCTATTTGTGTACTATGTTCTGTGAGTGGTATCAAGAACATAATTTTTTTAATAGGATTTTTAAAAACTATTTTTTCCCCATAACTGCATGGCACGTCAGACAGTTGAAAAATAATATTTGTTAAATTTTGGCATGCGTAGTAAAAAGGTTCGCCAACCCTGGTATATTACAATTAAGTTAGTAATGTTATTAAACTTAATTGATCACAAAGCAGATTGGTCCCGGTTGGTGTAAGTTGAAGTACCTCAGTTGAGGCGGAATGATAGCTTAGAGGTGAAAGCATTCACCCGGAAACTGAAAAACTTCGAATCCCACTCGGTCGAACCTTATTTTATACATTTTTTTCTAATACACATATTGTATGTTCTGACGTTTTTCGAAGGATGAATAATAATTCATAATTGCTTACCAATACAAATACGAGGACCAACGCCAAATGGAATGAAAGACAGAGGATGCATCAGCAGTTTGTTTTCGTCATTAAACCTTTCGGGGTCAAATTTAAACGGATCAGGATGGTGTTTGGCGTCGTGGTGGATCGAGTATACCGATATCCATATGTCATCGTTCTTATTAATCTGAAAAATATACAAAGCGAACCTATTTAGCAATCGGAACGGGAGATGTCTGTGAGGATACCGTCTTCACATTTTTAATGTCCACACGGATGTAGCGGAAATGGTGATAGGAAAACCTTTGTATTATTTAAAAAATGTGATGAAAATCCGAACGAAAATACGTGATGTGCAGCAAAATGGGTAGGAGATAGGTGAATTTATTTATGGAGTTCATGGAAGTAGTAACATAATCTAATTTAGAACAGCCCACATCATGCGTATGCTTGAGTAAAAAAGCCTTTTCACGCGAATCCTGTCACTAAAAAAGAAGCATTACTTATTGGTGAATAGGTTTACCTATGTACAGGAAATCCTCTTTTATTGCGACTTCGTTGAGTGTAAATTGTTAATTTTATTAAAATAATTTTACGTCCTACACTAGTTTTCATGTGCCAGGATTTATTATGATGAGTGGAATCACTGACATACGATCTTTCTCGCTCGCTCACATATAATTAAGTGCCGAGCCACACCGGGCGACTCTGGTCGCCAGACCAGTCGCCGAGACCAGACCGATGCATGCAGTTATATGGAGCATGCCACACCTGGTCGCCCAGTAGTCGCGCAAGTAATAAAGTCGGGCGATCAGTAAAATCACGTTCTTGCTCTCGGTCTGGTCTCGCAGTCTCGCTGGTCGGGCGACCGGTGGCGATGTATGAAATCATATAGTTATGTATTGAGTGCTGCCACACTGGGCGATTAGTCGCGAGCAGCTACGCCACGGAGAGGACATATTTTTTGCATAACTTGCGTGTACATTCATTATCAGCCATGGCGTTCGATACGGATATGTTCATTATAGAGATACAAACGGGACGTATAGACTTCCGTAGGATAGTATCTTGTTTGGTTAGGTCATTCTTGCACAGAGTCAATAATTAATCAAATGATGATATCGACATTCTAACGTAGTTGAAAAATTTGCCAGGGTATTTTCTTAAATCATCATACAACGTGATAAACACTCCAGACAGAAAGCGAGCTGCGATGAAAGGATGAGTTCAGATCCTTTTCTTCTTCTTTTTTTCCAAGAATCTTTTATGCCGCAAATACAGCACGAGTGCAACGTCTTCGATGTCCATCTTAAAAGTGAGCGCCGAGCGGATTATTGGCTGCCTCCAGGTTGCCACGCGCGGAGAAAACGTATTTTTTGCATAGTTGCGTAGGTACGTACATTCATTATTATTATTATTTATTGGCTGCCTCTCTGGTCGCCTGCAAGTCGCCCGAGTAAATCGCCCAGGAAGACCAGTTGCGCGACTGGTCTCGAGACCAGAGTCGCCCGGTGTGGCTCGGCTCTAAGTTACGAACGCAATGAAACAAAAGTTAGCCAATATATCTATTTTTGTTAGTTTATTATATTAATTTTATTTTATAGATAATATTATGATATATTTTGTTATTTTCTGTAATTTATAATAATTACCCGGTAAGTATTAGAAGTCGTATCATTCTGTGGTGGCAGGTCATAAGATTTCGAACAGACTCGCTCCAGTTGACTGTCTGGTGGCCACATTCTCAAACTTTCTGAAAAACAAAAACATTTAAGTTCTCTGGAACTATAGTTTCATACCATCTACAATTATTTATATTCTTATAACAATGAAAACAAATAAGTTTGACTGACAAAGTTTAGTGTGTACTATTTTTGTCGGATTTACACAGCCTACTTTTCCTCTTTGCCACTGGTATTGCGAGAGTGGCACAAGATTGTTGATGCTGTATGCATCTCAAGTGAACAGGTGTGCAATACCTTTGTATGTGGTGGGATTGTTGACTATAATTCTCCAAACACACATTACAGCGCAGTGTTTGGCGCTGTTTAATTGCAATCTGAAAAACTTTTTGCGACGATTCGTGACTATTGACGAAGCTTGGATTCACCACAGCTCGAGTCAAAACAGTGGACAAGTTATGGTGAAAGTGCATCGAAGAAGTCGAGGATTATTTTGTCGGTTAAGAACGTAATGATCATTGTTTTTTAGATTCTCAAGAAATCATTTGTTATTGGATTGTTTTGAATGACAAGTTGAAAGAAAAACACAAAAGATTCGAACACAAAAGAAGTTTCTTTCCATCGATCGTTGTTGCAATGGAAAAATTGCATGTATTGGGATTCGAATTTGTTTCTCATCATCATATACCCCCAAATTGGCACCGCGCAAATTCTTCCTGTTCATGAATTTAAAAATTAGTTTTGGATGTCATTGCTGCCAGTCAATTACATTTTTGAATTCAACAAAAACTATTTTTCAGACAGTATGAAAAATTTGCAAAACCATTGGACCGAATGGTTTGGATGACAGTTATGAAGTAAAATGAACGTCACATGATGTTAAGGTTTTATTATAATGTTGGTTAAAACCGATAAGTCTATGCATGTCTTGTAGGATAGAATGTCATGATAATTTACGATTGTGTACCACGGTACCTGATATAACCATGTCCATATATTTCATTTTGTTCAGTTCTCCGTAGCTCAATTTTCTTCCGGTGGTTGCGATCATATCGTCAATCTCATCTTGGAGTCTCTTCTGTATGTCAGGGTTCATAGCCAGCTCGTAAGCCGTGAAGCAGAGTAAAGTGGACGATGTGTCAAGGCCGGCTAGTACGAATGCAAGAGCCTGTGCAGTTAGGTCATCGTGACTCCATTCTGTAATAAAAGAGTTTTAAGTTTAGCTATGTGTGACAATCAATTTTTCATGCGTGCTCCCAGGATTAGAGCAGTGATGCGCAACCTTTTTATCAGTAGGGCCAGTTTGCGCATTTTTTTAATTGATTGTACAGGGTACAAATATTGGAGATGATGATATTATATTCTCTCCCAAGTCATGACATACGTATTATTATCATTACCAAGCATACTGTTTATTTATTAAGCTTCGAAGTCATGCGCATATAATATCGTCGGTGTTTTGTAAAAAGGGCGAATCAACCATTTTGGCGAAATCGAAATCGAGATTTTAATGAAAATACAATATGTACCCCACTAGCTTTGTTGTGTAAAAACGTCGAATTTTTTTTTTATCTCCACAGGAAAGTACTTAAAAACAATAATAAAATTACGAAATAAAAAGCCAATGTGACATATTAGGCCTTTTAAAATATTATATAATAATACCTATTATAATGACAGTATTCCTTCTAAGCTTTATTATAAACTTGTTAGATATTTATAATCATCTACAGGTAAAAAACAAATAAATGTCAAAAGTTAAAAATCCTCCTCCTGTAAAGTAGCATTTTGGTTAATTCGCCCTTTTTACAAAACAACGACGATATAAAGGTGAAGCTGAAAAAATGATTTTTAAGGCAAGGAGCTTTGGAGATCTGTCACTGCCACTCACGGAGATGCTCACTCTACTCAACTCAACTCTACTGGTTCCATAAATAAACAGAACATGAAGAAACAGAATGGTGACAGAACACCGTTAAACAGAACTATGACATTTCAGGAAATATATAACATTTAATATTGAAATTGTCGTATATCTATATGTTGTATAGATTTTTAATAAGACAAGTTTTCAATACACCGTAAAAAAATCAAATTATATAATTTCTGCATTCCTAATCACTGGAAAGCCTCAATTAAACGGGACTCAACTCGTTGTTGCCGGCAAGCTTAAGTATATCTCGTCTTAATCAATCTAATATGTTCAAAATGCTTAGATTAAAGATTAAATGACTAGGTACGAGGGTGGGTCAATAAGTCCTTAGAAAAGCCGACAGGTGGCGCGACTAGTACTGCAAGCGGTTTGTTTTCATGCAGCGGCACTACCGATTCAGTATGCTGCGAAGTTTCAATCAGATTGGTCGGGTTGTTGTGTGTTTCTCGTACATTTAAAAAAAAAATTTGCTTGTGGAAAATGGAAAAATGGAAAATTGAGTTTAGAGTTGTTATTAAACATTTTAATATAAAAGGGTTAACAGCAAAGGAAATAAAAAATGAGTTGGATTTAGTTCACGGCATATCTGCTCCTTCACTTGCAACTATTTATAACTGGTTAAATGAATTTCAACGTGGTCGTACATCAACAAAGGATGAACCACGCTCAGGACGTCCTGTAGAGGTGACTACACCAGAAATGATCAATAAAATCCACGATATGGTGTTAAGTGACCGAAGATTAAAGTTGAGTGAGATAATTGAGGTTACAGGGATCTCAAAAGGTAGCGTCATTTCTATTTTACATGACAAATTGGGCATGAAAAATATTTCTGCAAGATGGGTGCCGCGTTTGCTCACAGTCGACAATAAACGCAGTAGGGTGATGGCCTCTAAAGCCCTGTTGTCGCTCATGCAACGCAATCCGGATAAATTTTTTCGTCGCTTTGTGACTGTAGATGAAACATGGATACACCACTATACTCCCGAGACGAAAGAACAGTCAAAGCAGTGGATTGCGAAGGCAAACCATGTCCAAAGAAGACGAAAACCGTAAAATCAGCTGGTAAGGTTATGGCTACTGTATTTTGGGATGCACGTGAAATTATTTTCGTTGACTATTTGGAAAAAGGAAAAACAATAACAGGGGATTATTATGCATCTTTATTAGACCAGCTAAAAAACAAAATTGAAGAAAAACGGCCTCATTTAAACAGGAAAAAAATCCTCTTTCATCAGGACAATGCCCGTGTTCACACATGTTTACGATCAATGGCTAAAATTGAAGAATTGAAGTTCGAATTGGTCGACCACCCACCGTATTCGCCAGATTTAGCCCCCAGTGACTTTTTCCTTTTCCCAAACTTAAAAAAATGGCTAAGTGGACAACGTTTTTTTTCAAATGAAGAAGTCATCGATCGGACAAATGCTTATTTTGAGGACCTTCCGAAAACTTATTTTTCTGACGGTTTAAAAAAAATTGAGAAACATCTAACCAAGTGTATTGAGCTCCAAGGAAATTATGTTGAGAAATAAAAAAAAAATACAAAAATAAAACCTGTTTTAATGCTTTTTTCTAAGGAATTATGACCCACCCTCGTACCTACAACGAAATAATGGGTTAATAATATTGTAGATTTGTGCATGATTATCAAAATCAAGCAGGTATATTGAGGTTTTTACGCCGAATAACCAACATGCAGTGATTATAATTAATATATATTAAATATTTATTTATTGTATTTCTTTTATATACTTAAATTTTATAAGTATTTAATTAATAAATGGCTACAACAAAAATGAATGTTTTATTTTTCCACTGGCTGTTCTGTTTTGTCACTGTTCTGCTTCTTCATGTTCTGTTTTGTCATCGTTCTGTTTATTCATGTTCTGTTTTGTCCGGTTACCAACTCTACTACACTAAAGCTTAAACATTGAAAGTTATAATAAACAGATGAAAACATTTTACTATGTCTCATTGAAAATGTAGTCTATAACTGGTATTAGGATATAGTAGGATTATTTTCGCATATTTTGTTTAGTTAGTGGTTTGCAATAAATGATATGGCCACGGGTTTTGCATCCATACCTCTCTTGGTATACTCTTCCTTGGTGAAAGAGTCTTTATAGCGAGTAAAGTCGGTTTCCTCGGGTTGGTTGATGTCGTACGTGAGGGAGCCCTTCTTAGCCAGCATCAGCAGGTGAATCATGTCCTGCCGGACAGAGCCTGCCTTCTCTCGGCTCTCCATTGCGTCTCGGACGACATCACGGAAAAACTTCTTCACATTTTCTGGGAACAGTGTGATTCCGAAGAACTGGAATGTCAAAATTAATGGAAACAATATTAAACTTAGGTAGATTGAGATTATTCTTCAAGAAGCAGTTAATTTGTAAAAAGACAACCAGTCATACTTATTTGTTTTTATTGAAATAAGATAGTGTTGTTTAGTTTTTAAAATTCAATTAAACCCCACGCGTAAACCAAGCCAAGTATGAGTGACAAAAGTTAGTGTGCACTATTTATGTGGGATCTTAACACCTTACGTCCATCCTTCGCCACTGATTTATACATAATGTATATGGGTTCAAAATAACCCCTCGCCACTGGTATAAATAAATGTTGCCTACTTTCATTAACTTGGGGCAGGACGAATATCCAAAGAACTTGAGAAACTGCACTCCGCTGAAGTCGGTCGCTTTTCGACCCATCAGATAGAAGTCATTCTCTTTCTCCTGCAGCGAGTTCACTTTCACTCCAAACGCCGTCGAAGCGATCACATCGTTGGTGAACCTCGAGAAGACGTCCTTCATTTCTACCTGGACATATTCCTTACCTGCAATTAATTGATAATATTTAGAAAATTGTGCATTTTCACATTCATTAATATTATAATTCGATGAGTTGATAAAACAAAGTCCACCTATAATACTCATCTCACGTATGTGGAATGTATCAACATCCGAAGTGATTTGGTTGAACATTGTTATTGCCCTCCCAATTGGCATCACCAATGGCAGGTTAGATCTGCACCTTGACTTTAACTGATTTTGAAGACCAAAGTAGGACTGAACTTTTTTTGTTAAGCACATCCAATTGAAGAACAGTATTAATTGTTATCGTACCATACTTTTCAACAGCTTCTAGGAGTTGCCCATTAATTTTTATGTAAATAAATTCTTAAATATTGATAAACATGAATAGGTACCTGATGCATTCAGTTGTTTCAAGGCGTCATCCTTGAAGTATGTCGTAGTTTGTTCGGCACATTCCAATACAAATGGAAACATGTTCTTCATTTTGGATCCCGTGTAAGCGGGGCTCATGGCGATTCTCATTTCTCTCCATTTCTGACCTATGTATTTATTAAAATAATGTTAAATTAATACAGTAAAATACTATAACATTGCCTAAACTAGTGATGTACAAACTGCAACCCGTGGGCCGCATGCGGCCCAAAATAACAAATACTTCATTACCAATTTTTTCATTGAATACGACAAAATTCTTATTTCCTAGACTAAATTCTATCATGCAAATACATATATACGCAATGCAGAGTGAAAAGGGATTGGCGTAGCTGATATGTAACTATTAAATTAAAAGTAGTCTACTGGTCCAGTATAATATAATCATTATTCATCATCACTTCATCAATCACTATTATCCACTGCGGCCTGCGAAAAATTAGAAAATGGATTAATAATTCCTTCTTTCAAATAGGTTGTGCATCACTGGCACAATTAGTCAAATATCAATGTGATCAAATCTTCCTAGGATTGAACATGGTTAAAAAATATATGATATATCAGTGACAAGGGGTGGAGGTAGGATGTTAAGATCTGACATAAATAGTGCACACTATATTTTGTCAGTCAAACGTATTGGTTTTCATTGAATTAAGACTACAATGTGTAGATAGTGTGTGATAGTTTTTAAAATTCAATTAAATTTTGCCTAATCCAAGCCATAGTAGATAATAGTCAAAAAATAATCATTTATCTATAAAATATCTAAAATTATACCATTAAAGCAAACATAATTTAAAATATTTTATAGATGGAAGATTTTTTTATCAATTATGGTTTAGTATAAACAGGGCTTAATGAATTTAAAAAAACTAACCTGCACTATCTGTAATATTATGTATTCTTAATTTAACTTTATTTAATTAAACAAATAAGTATGACTAACAAAGTTTAGTGTGCACTATTTATGTCGAATCTTAACAGCCTATTTCCACCCTTCGCGACTGATATATAATTATAAGCTCTTATTACTATTATGATTCAGTGGATTCAGGCTCGTCGCGTAAGTAGATGTATCCCTTACCGGGAATCGTACCCGGATCCCCCAGATGAGAAAGAAGTCCCATTAGCATTGGACTATGAGGGTCGCTTTGAAGATATATTATGGTATCTATTCATTTTAAAACTATTATAATAGGTAATAATATGTTTCTTAATCTGTTGATATGTAGTGTTCGATGTGTGGATTATCACTTTGGGAGTCGTCGATGTATCGTAGGTTATGGTGTTGAGGATGATGATGAAGAAGTCGAAGATGTATGCAGGAGTGAATTTTATTCGGCGTAGCGGTTGGTATAATAGTATGTTACAGCAGTTATGCTACAATACTAAACTTATGATAGGTACGGATCCGAGGTCCGCATCTCGGTACAATCAGATGTTGGGCGAAGCGATATATATACTGCAATGGTAACAGACTGGAAACGTATATTCGAGTGACATTTTTATAAATCATTATTCGTAATTTATACAGTCAAAGGTAATACCTAAACATTATATTCCAGTACATAATTATATTGAACGAGTCAGCGGTTTAAATACGAGTAGCTGTGAATTTTATTTATTATTACAGTCATAATATAATATGATACTATGGGAATGGATATAAGACTAATTTTCCATTGCGAATATCGCCAATCAATCTGCTGACACAGGTAAATAGTTGTTTACCGGTATATGAGTCGCTGGGAATTTATTATTGCGGTTGAATAATTTGATACATTAAAAATAGATATTTGATCAATAATATACTGACAGCTACAGATATAATATAATACTGTCCATTATTATTACAAACTAATGTAAACTTCCTTACCTTTCAAAAAGAATAGATTCTTCCCGAAGAGCGGATCGGCATCTTCATCCATGAATACTTTGTGATCAAGGAAATGATCAAAGTCTTTGACCGTGATTTTCTTCACCAGATCCAAATCCTTGATGATAACAGACGGAGTATTGAATGCATAGAATCCAACATACCTGAAAAAATATCATTATTATAATCTATTTGCTATAATAAGTCAAGTAACTAAATCTAACACGCTGTCACCGTCTTCGATGAGATTATCGATGGCCTAATGTTAATATCCCGTGACTTTATACAAATTGTGCAGGAAGCTAAAAAAACTAAATATTTAATATCCCGTATCTGACTGTTAATGGTTTACACATGTTGTAACTAGATAGCGTGCCAATAACCTTAAAATATAATAATTTTAAAAACTAACCAACACAATCTGTAAATTGTAGTCTTATTTCAATGTAAACAAATACGTATGACTGAAAAAGTTTAATGTGCACTAGAGGTGAGTTGGAAATACTGTCACCAGTTTGTGTACTCAAGTTTCGGATGAAACTACCCATACTCAGTATGTGTGGCTCAATAAACTTATTCCAAAAAACTTGTAACGATATCATCGCGAGTCGCTCGCCAGCTGGTAGACTTTCAACAATATTGACATTAAATGCGCGGGAGCGAGGTAGCACTTGATTATAGGTATATTTTAATTTATTAGTCTATTGTGTTCGAATGTATGATAATAATTATAGGTCATAAATTTTGTGTCGCAGCACAGTGGTGAGATGACGCATAGGCTTAGGCTTGTTATATGACCGCTCAAAACATGTTTAAAATTTAAAAAAAAATCACTGTTATTAATTTTTGTTAACAAGAATATTGTAACCTAACAGAAAAACAACTCATAAATTTAAAATGTGTTTAAAATTTTATAATAAATGAGACTATTTGACAAGCGGAGCTCAGGGTATTTTTAGCGATTCTATTGAAGTCGATACACAGCCTGAGTTCCCTGAGCCGATACGTATTTCAAATACTAATATGGAGTTGGTTTTAGTTTCAGTTGAGTATGAAACTTTTGTCGCATACGCACGCCAAACGCTCTATATAGTATTCCAAATACTAGGTAGTATTTTGGAACAAGTTTCTATACTAAGTATTTTTTTATACTGGTAGTAAGTATATTTCTCCTATCTTCTCTCTTATCTTCAAAATCAACCAGTTTTCCCATCTCTAATGTGCACTATTTATGGCGGATCTTAACAGCCTACCTCCACCCTTTGCCACTGATGTTTAGACTACATTTATAATATAGAAGAAGATTTCTTCAACATCTTTATTTATTATCGATCAATGGTCACTTACTTTTCATTCGGATGTTGACTGTACGCCCTATAAACGGCTTGTAGAATATGTTCTTTACTGAAGAAGACGTTTATCATGTTGCCAAAAATCGGATAAGCATTCTTGGCACTGATGATGCCATGTCTCATGAAGTGGCCATTGAGATGATTAGCGTACCACAGCACAAGTCCAAGAAGTGTGAGGACGAGGATCACAAAGTCCCAATATCCGAACACCATGGCTAAAAATAATGAACTTCATATTAAGGGCGGACGTGCTCAGCGTAGGTCAAAATGGAACTTTTATTGTATTTTCAATGCATGATCCTGGACATTCCTTAAACGTTGTAGATAATCTATTTGTATAATTTTGGAGCCTTATTATCCTTAATATTTATTTCAAACATTTGATGACTGCATAAAGTATTTTTATTACATAAAATAGTCTTCTTTTAAACCTCTCGCTCTAATGTTTTAGAATATATGTAGTCATATTTCAGTACATACATGAGCAGTGGTGTTAAGATTTTTTACTTTTATTAATTTTTAAACGCATTTATAAAACCATCAGTATAATTTATGTCGACATTATTATAGTAAAATATTTACGATAAAAAATTATATTTATAATCTCTGTGATCCCAAATTTGACAAGAATTAGGCATTTTATTATTCAAAAAATGGGCAAGATTAGATTAGACATTTGAAGATAATTCTAAAGATATTAATTATAAGCTATGTCTTTGATCATTCAAGTGTGATAAACATCCTACGAATAATGATTGCTTTATAATAATTATTGACCTAAGAATAAGGTAGTGTTTTTTTGAAATACACAATTTATTTTGGCATTCCCCAGTGGTTAAGCTACAACATACGGCCGTAGCCATAAATTTACAAACTAAAACTGAAGTAGGGAGTAAGATCATGTTAACGCGCGTGTTTGAACATGAACACCCCCCTTTAACTATTACTAATAATTAATGATGATTAAAAAAATAGTTTCTTAAATTACTTATTCGTAAGTGTAAATAAGTTAAGACTAAAATTTGGATATCCTGATGATGCTTGTGAATGAAACCACTCGCCAATAATAATAAAATTTGAGAAATACTCAGTTGCATGACTGTTGGTATATTTTGTCGTAATAAGGTAGGGTGCAGGTGATTAAATTAGTGAAGCACATTGATTGGAATCCGATGGATGCAGGTTCGAATCCTTAACACAGAAAAATTGTTGGGGGTCCATTTCGAAAAATCAATAATAATAAATTTAAGTATTACTGATTTTTAAGGTGGCAGAAGGCGGCGGAGTTAACCAATTCTAGCAAGTATCGTGAATCGTTCAATCGTGAACTCCCGCACTTTTCAGGTACGTTCCCCATACCCAGTACTCTGTACTAGCGATAAATACCTGGCCTGCGGGTATCGAACGTTATCGTTAGGTTATCAAATGCGCGTGGACTAGCGGTGATAGTTATTTGAATCATTCGTATCCATATAATTTGAAAATAAGTCCCTGTTACAGATTTCTATCAATATAATTTGAAATATTAAATTGTATGTATGATTTTTAATTAACAAGCGGCTTACGTGGCGTCTGGTAAAAGTGGTAATGTTTTGATGGGTATAGTTGTTATAGCGCCTGTACACGTCCATGGATTTACTTGCAGCAATAGTGTGTATTTCAAACTATCGCGATAAAGCTGTTTACATGTAAAAGTGCTGACTGTCTCTCCAATCTCATTCTTCAAGATTAAGCAAGACGCGATGTTGTTATTTTATAGTATTATTTCATAGTTTTTTATCGGTAGGTTCACCACTATTGTTTTACTGTGCAGGCGCAGATATCGAACAAATCCCAACTGTCGCGTGAAAATTCAGCTTCTGAACTTTTTGATTCATGTATGCAATCTTGCAACTTGCATGATAATACATTTTCACACATGCATTTTCTTGTTATTGCCGTGATAATACGTACCGTCAGCAGTAAATCCATGCACGTGTAAATGGGGCATTATGATATGATAAACAGGACTTTTAGAACGTTTTAAAATAAAGTTCTTTATTATATTATTGGATAGGTAATTATTTATTTATATTCTGTATCTATAAAACAAAAATTGTCCGACATTTATATATATTACATAATATTATGTAGGTCATTTTAAATATTATAATGTTAATTAATAAATTACTCAAAAATTACTTACCTCAAATTTTAATCAAATTATATACCTCTACACTTTGTATAGCTGTCAAATGACAACTGAAGTCACCAGTCTGTTACCAGCCATTTCATAATAATATGTAATTAAAATATTTCCAATGGGAATACCTAACCGAATGAGACGTTTACATAAGTGTTGTATTTTAATGAGAAATTAATAAATGCTATCTCGGCGTTTACCTAAACAATGAAATGTCTTAAGGGGGGACATGCTCGTCGAAGGTCAAAATTGAGTTTTTATTGTATTTTCAAACCATGATCCTGGACACTCCTTAAACGTTGTAGATAATCTATTTATATAATTTTGAAGCCTTATTATCCTTTATAGTTATTTTAAACATTTGATGACTGCATAAAGTATTTTTGTTACATAAAATAGTGTTCTTTTAAACCTCTCGCTCTAATGTTTTAGAATATAGTCATATTTCGGTACATAACTGTGCAGTGGTGTTATGATTTTTTACATTTATTAATTTTTAAACGCATTTATAAAACCATTAGTATAATTTATTACGAGATAATTTTTGTAAAATATTCACGATAAAAAATTATATTGATAATCTCTGTGATCCCAAATTTGACAAGAATTAGGCATTTTATTATTCAAAAACTCAATTTTCACCTTCGACGAGCATGTACCCCCTTAAGTATTTATTTTATTACAGAGAGGTATCTACACTAGCAACAGTTTTCTAATCAAAAAGCAAATATTTCTGTCTGGCAAACAAGTTTTAATAATACAGTGCAGTGTTATTACAGTGTTGTACAGTTAATTTTTGTCATTTTTTCATCGAGTGCACTATCGATTGTTTATTATCATTTTTACAACGTTTTTATTAGCTCGTATTTTTATTTGTCCGGTACAAATCTTGCAATCGATTTTTAACTAACTTCCCGACTAGCTAGACATTTGAAACTTTTAGAATACATCAGAACACGATGCCAATGCATTCTTTTAATACTTTTAGCCATCTTTAAGTGGAATTGAATTCGTTTTCAGTTAATTCTGTTTTGTATGAAAAGTTATTTCGGAAGAAATCCGTAATCCAATCCACTATTATTAGTTGCTAAGTGGGTGGTCCTAGCTACTAAATTATTAATATATACGTGCGTTACTATGGAAATCAAAATGACATTTCAGTATTCTATATTTGTTTGTTTTTTATTTACTTCATATCAAGTACAAGTTTGAGCATATTGAGCATAATAATTCAACAGAAAATTTAAACACGTTGTATATAAAAAGTTCTTTTTACCTTGTAATTATTTGTGTTCCCTTTCCTTTACTGAATTCTTAAACATTGTTCTTTTTCTTATTTCTCTTTTCTTAGTAAAAAACAATATCTTCAACTTCAGGGTTATTAATTTGGATATATACTTCAACATTATTTGATTGGTTTGAATGCCGTCTAGTTTAGGATCGTTACTTCTGAGGTATTTTCATTTATGCAGATATTTGTCAGAACTAATAATGTTAACAATGTCAACAGTCGTTTTTATCACTTAAAAATCATGGTTATTTACTGATAATAAATTGCACGCTATGCTTAATATCTTCCATTTTCTACTTTGTAAATACCTACATTCTCAAAACAAAATGATCAAATTATTGTTATTAATCTGATCAAATATTACAATAGGTACTGAACATAACTAGGTAATATATAATAACCTATAACTTATACATATAATAGTTTATGTAAAAATATAGAATGAGACCTCCTTCAATATGTTTTATAGATAAACATTCTGCTCATTACATTTATGATTATAAATTTCATGTTAACAATAGATACATTCATACCTACGGAAATTTTGAGGTTATAATTGTTGGCTACGTAAAATGACAAAATATTTACTTACTGTGCATAAATCAGCCAAAGCCAAGTAATTGAACAAATTGTACAAAGTAACAAATATAACATATTATGACTGCAATTGTCTTCAAAAACACACCAAATACAAGGTTAAAAAATCACTAAGTTGACACTGGAACTGTCAAATGTGTCAGATACGGCTGCTGCAGTCACGGAATAACAATCAACTATAACAACAATACTAAGCATTATGGCCGTAACTACAGCGATACTAGGCCATTCTGGGCGTAAGTCCGAAAAACTAAAGGATATTAGCCGTATCTATGTTAGATACGGCTAATATCCTTTAGTAAATGATAGTTACAACCGAATCCCTTAGTATTTATCTAGTTATTTTCTCAAACTCCGTAGATACGGCTATTAAAAACCTCGATTTCTCCATAACTATAACAGTTACGGTTTGGATTTATTTACCGTTCTTATACAAAAACTCTTGCAAAATCTAAATATCTAAAAACATGAAAATACCTAAATACGTCAGTTTACGGCCTCTGTGCTTAGTACGGCAGTACTGATGACTGAATTAATCAAAAACAAAGTTTGCTTCTGAAAAAAAAAATCCCGGATAAAGGCAATAATTAATATTTTAATTTATATGCATTATAATATTTGATATTTTTAAAAAATATTTAGTTTACTAATTGCTTAATATTTGAATGAGTCATGTAACTAAATATTTTCATAATTCTGGTACATGGGAGATAGGTAATGAATATTACAATGTATTTTCCTATTTGGTATTCTCAGGTTGGTATGAAAATTTTCCCAAAAGTTAAGTATCTCTTATCATTGTTATCATGTTCAAATATATTTGCTTAAGCATTAAAATGTATTTCGCTAACACAATTTTTTATTTTGACACAATTACTTAGTAGATATTTTATCTTGAAGTTTTATTAAGAGAATTAATTTTCTTTTGAATATCTAAATGATAGTAAGTAGGTACATTAACCATTATAACGATGCATCGGCAGGGTTTGTAAGTTGATACATTGTGGTGATTGAGATTTAAATTGATCTAAAACAGCGCCCTTCATTTTCGTGTCCGGAAACTTATATGTATGCAGCTCGCCGTATCACACTTTACCATGAAATGTTGTATCGGAAATATATGTCCGTATATTAAAGACCGTCCAACATCTTTGGGTCGTATAGTACTGACATAAAATTCATGTCTAAATCAAACACGGTTCTTGTCGGTTTATAGGAAGCTGCGGCAAACAAATTTAGGAATTAGCCGATATACTGGATTATTTGTTAGGTTAGGTTAGCTTAGGTTAGGTTACGTTTGGTTTTCATTCTTGAATTCATGAATTTTGCCTAACTCAGAGACGACCGTATAGTATACAGTCATATCTTTCCGACAAGAAAGTTCACGGCAAACTGTGTTACGGTGAAATGTAATATGTACAATAATTTACATGTAACCCATCCTCACAGCCTAACAACTGTAGAAAATAACACCTTCGCCCAGGTGAAGGGCGAGCGTCCTTTTCTCTGAAATACTAGAGTCCGTCTGGTCGGCACACTCTTACTGATCTTGTGATGTTTCGTTAAAAATAAAAATGTAGACAGCTGAATTAGATTTCATGGTTTACGGACCTAGGTTCGCTAAAAGACGCTACAGATCTTGGGCTTCGTCTTACGTACTTCCCGGGTCTTTTCGGATGTCACTGTATAAAAAATCCTTTATAATTCCTTAGTTGGAAGCCGGCTTGAGAGTGGGTCGATTGTTTGGGCCCCGTATCAGTTGAAATATGACCTTATGGTGAAGCTAGTTCAAAATAAATTTTTGAGACTCTTTTATTTTAGGTTATATGGATCAACCCCCCCATCAAGTCTATACATATGTTTGTGGCGCCGTATGCCATTTCAAATTATAAATTCAATGGTGCTAATACAAGAGATATATTTTTTTTTTATTTACAATTTAACAATACCAAAAACATTCATCTAAATAAGTTATAATATAATATACCAAGCAATACTGAAATCACTATTAAATGTTGTAATAAAATTCTTCAATCTCTTTCCTAGCAACGTTATTTAAGGTTTTTATCACAATATACAATAATTATTAGGTATCTTAAGAATTTATAGATTTGGTATTAATTATTGTTCCTAGGCTTTAAGCCCAACCAAAAGCCATTCTCTGAGTGAAGAGTAAATCTGTTGGCGGCTAACTTGAGCGGGATGACTGTCTTTGGAGTAGTTATGATGTCGAAATGCGAAAGCAAGAAAAACATCAGGGCTTTTGCTTCCATAACTGCAAACCGAGCACCTGTAGATGAAAATATAATATCATTTACCTTGATTGATCACAAAGCATATTGTTTCATGATTGGTGTAATTTGAAGTACCTCAGTTGAGACCGTGTCCGGAAACTTATACGTATACAGTTTGCTGTATCACACTTCACCGTGAAATGTTACCTATATATCGGAAATATATCGTCACTGTTCTGGCAGAAGACACTAATTCGAAAAAATGACATATTGAGTTAGTTATACCAAAATGTTCCTTATTTCAAACTTTACCGTCTGGAAACCTTCTTAATAAATAAACAGTCTTTATTTTAAAGTCATCCTTTTTACGATTACTTAATAAACTCACATGATAGACCATTTCAAACATTTTAACAACTTCAAAGTCAAATTACTCAAAACTAGTATTCTCCAGTTAGTGTGTTCTGCCAGAACAGAGACGATATGGCCATAGATCGTCCAACCTCTTTGGGTCGTATAGTACAGACATAAAATTGATGTCTAAATAAAACACAGTTCTTGTCAGTTTACACTTTACAGTTTACAGGAAGCTAAAGGAAGTTAACAAATTTTGAAAATAACCGATATACTGGATTATTTGTTAGGTTAGGTTTTCATTCTTGAATTCGTGAATTTTTTCCAAAATCAGCTATGAAAACTGAATTAATGTTCATATTGAATCTAATATAATTGGAGACCGTATAGTATACGGTCATCTCTTTCCGATAAGAAAGCTCACGGCGAACTGTGCCACGGTGAAATGTTTTGCGTAGGTACAATTTCCATGTAATCGAAAGTACTCACCCGGAAACTGAAAGACTTTGAATCCCACTCGGTCCAACTTTTGTTTATAGAATTTTTCTAATACGCATATTGCATGTTTCTGATGTTTTTCAAAGGATGAATAATAATTCATAATTCCTTACCAATACAAATACGAGGACCAACGCCAAACGGAATGAAAGACAGAGGATGCATCAGCAGTTTGTTTTCGTCATTAAACCTTTCGGGGTCAAATTTCAATGGATCAGGATGGTGTTTGGCGTCGTGGTGGATCGAGTATACAGGTATCCATAAGTCATCGTTCTTATTAATCTGAAAAATAAACATAGCAGACAGTACTATTAGATAGTTCACTTCCGTATGCACAGACTGCATGATACATATTTAGCAATAGACTAGACTAGACTTCTAAATATGTATCTATAGAATAGATACATATTTAGAATTGGAGAACCACCATAATAGCCAGCATAAAAATCGCACTGTACCCCCCCACCAAGGATGAAGTCGCACCGTGAGTGTAAAACCAAGGCATCTGCAAATTCTTCAATTTCGAGATTAAATGCAAAACAACTGCAAAAGTCGTGAACTTGATAATGTAAAAGTGAAGTAACTGAAAGAACATGCAATATAATGTAGATATAAACCAAATATTATGGTTTTTTTTTAGAAACTCTATTTCTCCTAACAAAACGAAGACTTCAAACCCTAATATATCCAAAATATATCTTTTGCAGATGCCTTGGTTTTACACTCACGGTGCGAAGTTATGGTTTTATCATCTGCTCATCTCTCGTCATCTCTCAAGTTGTTGATTGACAACGCGGATGCAAGATGAAATGGTGTATTTTATTTACGAAATACATTAATTTACAGTTTACAGTACAGAGTATACTTAAAAAAATATTTTTAAAATAATTAATTAGGCGGCAGGGGCTGGCCGAACGCGGAGCAGCCAATCCGCCAAAAGTATCGGACCGAATGCTGGTAACTGGGCGATAGGCCTCGGTCAACTCTCGAAACAACGAAAATAATAATACAATATCGATGGCTTACAGTTAAAATATTGTATCTCCATAAATCATAATATTGAGAAAACTGCAATTGAAAGTTTGCAAACCTTGGAAAATTAGATTTTGGGATATAAAAATAGGTATATATCTTTGAAATGGTAGGTTTAGAAGATGCAATATTTTAACACATAAAAATATAGACTATATTTGGTACATTTCAGTACTTAACTCATTTTCGACCAAAACTGGAGATACAATATTTTAGCTCTAAGCCATCGATATGCAAAATTCTGTCACTGGAAATGACAAAAAAACTCCCTTCGTCCCTTCGCACGCTACGATTGTGTCGGCGAGCCAAGTACCTGAAATGGGGTCTTTCGCTAGATACCTCTAATAGAATTCTTCGTATGGAATACTGTAGTTTGTTTAACTGACGAATTTCTTTGCTAGGTGATTATTATTACTTTTTAAATACTATGACCAATGACATATTAAATGGACATCTCACTTCATATCGGCGCGCACGAGAAATTGTGCATGAGAGTCATTCACAGATGTATAGATAGACGTCACCCGACCATATGACGTATCCATTTCCATTATGCGATACAAGCTTCGAGAATTTATAGTAATATAACCTTTATTGTAATGGCGTATTAGTGTCATTACTCATTACGTTAGAAACAGATTCTAGGTTACTTACGACTTCTCGGAGATTAGACGCAAGTGAGCCCAGCCATCACAGGCGTCTGTCCAATGGTTTCTGTCATTCAATTGCATTGAATAAACATTCATCAATATGTATCTTAAAATGGTATTTTATCAATAATAAATAATACTAACACATGCAAAGTGATATCCCATCTTTCTTGGAGTGTTTAGTAGATTTTTTTACAATTTTTAACTATGCACATTGGCATTTTGTAACACAATAATAACGGCGGAGTCGAAACCTGACAGTCAGAAATTTTGTATGGGCAGACCCAGCGGTGTCGCCAGACCGCTTGCAAGCAGAATGTTCATTTGAGCGTAGGATACCGATATTAAAATATGAATTTCGCCATCCGGCAGACCCGACACAAAGTGAGTGTCATTTTATTTTCCAGATGCTTCGTCCATATTAATGTCATTGACTATGACACATATTTTTATAAAATCTTAATAATTACTTTGTCTCTAATATTTATATAAGAATTTTATTATTGATCGACATATTATGCTGAAGGCTGATTATTAATTATAATTATTAGTGAATGATATTAATTATCTTATTTTTTTAAGTTATACTTCTTTTGGCCCGTTTAGGAAATCAGATCAGACTGTATTTTTGGCGTGTGACATGTAACACATAATTTATTTTTTCACACAAAAATAAACGCACTCGATTGGATTCGAACCATCGATTGTTCGGTAATCAGCCGAACGCACTACCTTTACGCCACAGTACGATACTGCAATCGTGACGATTATACAGTATAATATTATAGTTAAGAATTGTTCCGTTGCCTAGACAGCGAATTTATTATTGTCGGCCATTTGCAATTCCTTACGTAAACAAACTATTAAACGTCAGACGGCGTTCCAATATGCGGTCCTTTTTCTTGAGGGTGTAATTTAACAAGGTAATTAAGAGCTAGTCAAAGAACCTAGTTTATCACAAGTTTTGTTTTTGTTTTGTTACGCCAAAGAAGTATAACTTCTAACGCGCGTACGTAAGTACACACATCGATTTTTTTTTGTCTAAGGTTTTGTGCTGTGGTTGCTTCATTTTTGAAATTGAATTACAGAATTTCTGATGACGCTAGGCTTATTATGGTTACTTCTATAATTAATAAATGTATAAAAAAAAATGCAGGATTTTATTTTATATTAATAGCTAAAATGCTTCTATTCAAGTTTGTTGGTTTTAGAAAAGGGTGACTATAAAATTGCTTATTTTCTAGAAATTTCGACGTCTCGTAATCGACCTGTGCATGTCTCCATTAATCCGCCAGATGATGGTTCAGGCCTCATAGCATTGGATCCTCTGAGAATACAATGTTTTAGGCGGTTATAATGTTTATATAATTATTTTTGTTTATTGATAAAATGATTTCATATTTTTTTAGATCCCCGTTAATTGTTTATTGCGATCGTATCTAAAACGTATCCCACGCGGTCAACGGGCATTACCTGTTATATTATTAGAAAATATTTAATTTATAGTAATTACTTGGTAAGTATTAGAAGTTGTATCATTCTGAGCTGGGAGGTCATAAGATTTCGAACAGACTCGCTCCAGTTGAATATCTGGCGGCCACATTCTCAAACTTTCTGAAAAACGAATAAATAAATGGATTTAAGTTCTCTGGAACTATAGTAGCGTCACGGTAATGAGATCAATGCTAATGCTGATTAAATAATTATATAATTAAATTTATTTTGCTTTTTTCAGTGGTGCGTTCCGGAATGAAGACCCTAAATGTATGAAAATGTAGCAAAAAAGGACCTCAGCGAGTATTCTAACATATCATATTAATACTATCGACGGAAGGTACTTGTTGGAATTTGAATTTAAATTCTAATGTTCGTTGTCAGTGCGTGCTTGCCTTTGGTGAGTGTACACGGTGCCTGAAGATGCCGAAAGGCAAATCCCGGGTCGCAAAAAACGACCTAAATGGAATAGTTCAAAACTTAAATCCATTAGAATCTAACATATCACTTAACATCCAAAAAGAGATAAATGTGATACGAGCGGAGTTTCATAAGTTTGAGGAATGGTGTGAAAGTAGCTAGTATTGGTGTTAAAATTATTTTTTTATTGTTAAGTAATCCTTTTTAGGTATACTTGAGCAATTTCAAGTTGATTGTTCCATTAAATCATTTCCAATATTCCAAAGAACAAAAGAAAGTCTATGATAATTTAAAAAATGTCAAATATTGAGCTTCATGCAGTAATTAAATTCCTCACAAAACAGGGAAACAGTATGGAAACCATCCAAAATGAAATGAAATTGGTTTATGGTAGTCTTTGATGTGGTAAAACCATGATTTACAAATGGTCACGTTTATTTAAACAAGGTAGAGACTCATTAGAAGATGATATTAATAAGAAATGGTATTAAAAATCGAAGATGCCCTTATGGAAAATGGTCAGCAAAAATTAACCGAAATCGCAGAAAGGTTCAATCTATCCAAAGCATAAATTTCCAGAATTATACACGAAAATCTTGGGATGTCAAAGGTAAGTGCAAGATGGTCCCAGAATGCTTATCAACAGAATAGTTACCGTGTGGAATGTTCTAAGCAGTTTTTAAAGCAGTCTGGCTTTAATCAAGAGAAACTTATCAACAAAATTGTCCATGCGAGTCCATGTAATGGCATAAAAAGTGTGGTTCAGCCCCCAAGAAGTTCATGGTCGTATCATTGGCTGGGAAGGTGATGGCAATTTTTTTTGGGATTCACAAGGAATCCTGATAATAAATTATAAACCAAAAGGCACCAACATCACAAGACAGTACTACGCTAATATTAAAGTAAAAAGGAGGGACAAATTAACAAAAGGCGTGTTTTTACTCCATGACAACGCACCTGTTCACATGTATTGTAGAATATAACGTCACTGTTCAGGCAGAAGACACTAATTCGAAAAAATTACATATTGAGTTAGTACCAAAATGTTCCTTATTTCAAACTTTACCGCCTGGAAACCTTCTTAATAAATAAACAGTCTTTATTTTAAAGTCATCCTTTTTACGATTACTTAATAAACTCACATGATAGACCATTATTTCAAACATTTTAACAACTTCAAAGTCAAATTTCTCAAAAATAGTATTCTTCAGTTAGTGTGTTCTGCCAGAACAGAGACGATAATATCATGTTAGTTTACGATTGATGGTGTACCTGATATAACCATGTCCATGTATTTCATTTTGTTCAGTTCTCCGTAGCTCAATTTACTTCCGGTGGTTGCAATCATGTCGTCAATCTCATCTTGGAGTCTCTTCTGTATGTCGGGGTTCATGGCCAGCTCGTAAGCCGTGAAACAGAGTAAAATGGCCGATGTGTCAAGGCCGCCTAGTATGAACGCAAGAGCCTGTGCGGTTAGGTCATCGTGACTCCATTCTGTAATAAAAGAGTTTCAATTTTAGCTACGTGCGGCAATCAAATTTTCATGCGCGTTCCCAGGATTAGAGCATTCATGCACAACCTTTTTTACAGTAGGGTCAGTTTATGCATTTTTTAATTGTTTGCACAAATTTAATTGTTTGTTGCTGCCAAAAGTTGGTAAGTCGATATATTAGGTATTTAAAGTTAACAACGGATTATGTAGCTATGTATAAATATGTATACTAGAAGAAAAAATTCAAGGTCATCCGATATATTATAGAACATGCACATAAAGCACAGAGAAATTAGCATTATGCCTGATTTTAGAGGGTATGTCAAACTTCAAATTGCAATTACTCCATAACATGATTTCGAGACTTACCGACTTTTGGCAGTAACCCCAAAAAATTGTGTTCTCTAGTCTCGATATAAATATTACCATTACCAAACGTACCTAGTGTTTATTTCAGTGAAATAAAAAAAATTACTAACCAGAGCGCTTGATACTTTCTGTAAATATTAACATATTTATCTAATTTTATGTATATTTTTTGTTTATGACTTTTTGTTATAATAATGGGCCTACCTAACTCAGATGGTCAAATAAATTTTTCCACGAGACGGAGCGATAGTCTCGAAGATTTCATGAACCGGAACTGAGCTACGGTTCATTTCGAGCCCTGGTTTATTTATTAAACTTCCAAACGTTATAATATGTGTCATGCAGCAGGAAAATATAACTCTACAACCATACAGCATAACAGTAGCGAAGGGTGGAGGTAGGCTGTTAAGATCCGAGTGCACAATAAACTTTGTTAGTCATACGTATGTTTGACAAAGCTTAGTGTGCACTATGGCGGATCTTAACAGCCTACCTCCACCCTTCGCTACAGCAGCATAAACATTGAAACTTGTAATTAATGGGTGAAAACATTTTACCATGTTTCACTGAAAAGGTAGTCTATGACTGTTAGTAGGATATGGTAGGATTATTTTTGCATATTTTATCTAGTCCGTGGATTACAATAAATGACACGGAGAGCCACGGGTTCTACATCCGTACCTCTCTTAGTGTGCTCTTCTTTTGTGAAAAAGTCTTTATAGCGAGTAAAGTCGGTTTCCTCAGGTTGGTTGATGTCGTATGTGAGGGAGCCCTTCTTAGCCAGCATCAGCAGGTGAATCATGTCCTGCCGGATAGAGCCTGCCTTCTCTCGGCTCTCCATTGCGTCTCGGACGACATCGCGGAAAAACTTCTTCACATTCTCCGGATATAGGGAGATTCCGAAGAACTAGAATGTGAAAATTAATGAAAACATTATTAGAGTTAGGTTGATTGTGATGTTTATTCATCAAAAAGCAGTTAATTTGAGGAAAAAATAAAGACAACCTTGTCCAGCATCCGCTTCCATCCAAGTCTGTCTAAAGTAATGAGGTTTAATATTTATTGAGACGCCCTTTTAACCAAAAATCGTACATTGCCCACCTTCAGTTTGAGCAAATAATCTGCATCATAACTTCATTGGCTGATAACCATACTAATCAGTCAATATCTTATTGATTACATACTGCCTAATACTAATAAGCCGACCAATGAATGACCCAGAATGCTTTATGAACTGTCAGAAATTTTATATGCATCAAATCTATGTGGATTTATTCAAAGGCCAATCCAAATGGTAAGGTTACCTACATGTAAATTGTATGCAAAACATTTCACCGTGGCACAGTTCGCCGTGAGCTTTCTTATCAGAAAGAGATGACCGTATACTATACGGTCTCCAATTGTATTGGAATCAATATGAAAAAATAGTTCAATTTTCATAGCTGATTTTGTCAAAGTTCATGAATTCAGGAATGAAAACCTACCCTAACCTAATCTAACCTAACAAATAATCCAGTATATTGGCTATTTTCAAAATTTTTTACTGCTGGCTTCCTGTAAAGTGTAAGCCGACAAGAACCGTGTTTGATTTAGACATGAATGTTATGTCAGTACTATACGACCCAAAGAGGTTGGACGGTCTTTAATATACGGCTATATATTTCCGATATAACATTTCACGGTGAAGTGTGATATGGCGAACTGCATACGTACAAGTTTCAGAACACGATATGGTAAACCAATTATCTAAAGCCATTTTGAATTTAGCGATTAATAGGTATAATTTAATTCATAACATTTAAAAAATTGTAGGTATTACTTATTATAAACATATTACATATTAGAAAAATCCTAGAAAAAATCATTTTCCGAGTGCAGTTGCGGTTTCTCCATTGGAGTACGTGAACTCCCAACCAAAAATGCAATATCCAAAAATATAACAATTTTGTTACAATAACGTAGGTAATATAAAAGATTATTTGTTATTATTGACTTCTTGAATCTTTAATGTAAATAACACAGAACAGATAATAAATAGAATTCCGATAGGCTGTATACCAATACAGTAAATTTTGACGCATGGTTTTGAATGTGTGAGTGTCCTACGAAAATGAACCACGCATTATAGATGTGCAATAGTGTATGTAATACACCAATATTAAATGAGCGTCAATGCATAAACCGAGAGCAGTTGTCAGTATTCAACGTATGACATATTCTTGACACGTGTTTAAATTTATCCTGTATTCTTCCTTACTCGAGATCGGTTGCCTGCTTTTCCTTACCCGTTAGGTATTTCAGTTCCCATTATTTCTGAGTTCCCTGGTAAATAATAATTATTCGGGCATTAGCTCTGGAGAACATCTGGAGAGCGTCGATATCAAGCAGCGAACACGCCGGGATGCGAGAAGCTGGCGGTCTAACTGTATGAGCCACGGGCGATCACGTTTCATCTGTGCACTGCTGTGGGCCGGAACATTAATTCTCATACCAATAATTGACTTGAATTCTAAATTTGAATTTTTTATAATTTTTTATGGTACTTTGGCCACTTTGGTTTACTCGGTTTCAAAACAAAATAATTAAAAAAATTATTTCACATTCCATGGAATGGTGCATGTTGGGCATAACGCGTAAATATCACAAAAGGAACTAATGGATAATGAAGCAGACAAGAGTATGAGATGTAATAGAAGATGAAATGGAAATGGGTTGTACACAGTGGTTCTCAAGGAGCACTAAATGCCCACAGTGACACAGTCCTAAAACCCGTGTAGCGAAGCACTAGGTACCGAATAGAGTGGAGGCCTTCGTCCAGTAGTGGATCGACCCCGGCTGATGATAATGATGATAGTATGTATAAATAAATGGTGCATACTTTCATTATCTTGGGGCAGGACGAATATCCAAAGAATTTGAGAAACTGCACTCCGCTGAAGTCGGTGGCCTTTCGACCCATCAGATAGAAGTCATTCTCTTTCTCCTGCAGCGAGTTCACTTTCACTCCAAACGCCGTCGAAGCGATCACATCATTAGTGAACCTCGAGAAAACGTCCTTCATTTCTACCTGGACATATTCCTTGCCTGCAATTAATTAATAATATTCAGAAAATTGTGCATTCTACACAATTATTAACATTATATTTCGATGGGGTCAGTTAGTCCATAGCTGATATTATATGTTCAGTTTTGTAGCTTTTGAGAAATTTGAATGATTTGATTCGATTGAAAATCGAAGGCGAAATGGACATATTATCATGTATTTGAATTTGATAATAAATTCTCAAATATCCTATTTGGATGTACAATAGTTTTACAGCCTAATATCCCGTTTACACATTCATGGATTTACTGCTGACAGTCGTATTATCGCAGCCATAACAAGAAAATACACGTATTAACGTGCAAGTTGCAAGATTGCATGCACGGATCAAAAAAAATCAGAAGCTTCTGAATTTTTACGTAATAATAGTTTGTACTTGCATGGCGGTGCGCATGCAAGTACACACAATATTTTAACGTTTACCGATTATCTACGAACCTGTCCGAATCTGTCAAATAGGATCATACGATGACAGCATCGCGAGCCAGTCAGTAATTTTATGTGTAAACAGTTATTATCGCGATAGTTTAAAATACACACTGTGCAGTAAATCCATGCATGTGTACAGGTGCTATAATACTAGGTTTTTAATAATAATTATTCATATTTCAATACCTACTGTATTTTATTTAATTAAAAAAAGATTTAAAAAAAAAATTAAAAAAAGACTAGATTTTTTTAAAAACAAAAAAATGTGTATATCCTTTAGGCTTTAACCTTTTAGTTACCTAGGCATATCGAATCGAGGTTCGGTATTGTGACCGTACCATGCTTTTTTTCTTGTTCATAAGATAGATTTTTATCCAAATAACAGCTTAAATATTAGTAAAAATAAATACCTGTTGCATTCAGTTCTTTCAAGGCATCATTCTTGAAGTAAGTCATAGTTTGTTCGGCACATTCCAGTACAAACGGAAACATGTTCTTCATTTTGGATCCCGTGTAAGCGGGGCTCATGACGATTCTCATTTCTCTCCATTTCTGTCCTATGTATTTATTATAATTAAGTCAAATTAACCAATACAGTACAATGCTACAACATTTCCAAATGCTGCAATTACACACAATGACTATCCGTCATAAATATGCCGAAAAACACGTTTATTATGTTGTCATCTTGTGTCACAGAGTATAAATACGATGGCATAGACTGTCAAAGGATCTATGATAGTCTTCAATGCCATATGTCAATGTTTTATGTGACACTCGTTCCTCGTCTGTGACATCTATGTCAAACAAGTCGTCATATATTATTGTTTATGGGGCACAAGTGTTTTCTTTGTCTTTTATTTCGAGCACCATCTTGCCGGTATATTGGTTTATTTTGTGATCTTTACGTGTAAATATATATAAATATAATATGTTATGTGTGTTAAGAATTGTTGAAATTTATACATAATTTATGAGTAATCTAAAATAGAACAGAAAAAGAGAAAAGACATACATTTGAAATTCGAATAGTGTCAATTGTATAACATTTTGGAGATGGCGCGTTTAAATACTGCAGCTGAATTATTGAATGGATCGGTGGAGAAATAAATATCACGATTTAAAAAAGAGCGCCGAATAAACGAGAATTGTGTAAAATTTGAATTTCTACAACTGTGATGGACAATGACACATATGTTGCCTAATCTGTTGATATAATATAATACTGTCCATTATTATTTAAAACTAATATAAACTTCCTTACCTTTTAAAAAGAATAGATTCTTCCCAAAGAGAGGATCTGCATCTTCATCCATGAAAACTTTGTGATCAAGGAAGTGATCAAAGTCCCTGACCGTGATTTTCTTCACCAGATCCAAATCCTTAATGATGACGGTCGGAGTATTGAATGCATAGAATCCGACATATCTGAAAAAATATTATTATTAGAGTCTATCCGCTGTAAGAAGTCATGTAACTAAATCGGACATGCTGTCCTTGTCTTTTGTCATATTATGTAACATTGTATATGCGTATTTTTAACATACATAATATCCGTAAATCATTCATCACGTCATTTAACTAAGAATTCACTGCACTGTCTTTTAATAACATGTATTTTTCTCAATTGATAATGATAATATTACCATAAGACAGCACAAGAACACTACAAATAAATAATAAAAGGTTTTAAAATTAAAATACCAGTTACGCTTATAAAATATTACATCGTACTGACCAATGTCGATATTAGCTGGCTCTCACATCTAAACTCGCCTCGTCTGCACAGCCATAAATCAAACCTTCCAAGAACGTCGATCCGGTGCTTCATATGAAGACCGCGCACATCTACATAGCGATAGTCGTACGTAACCTTCGAAACGTATAGATATTTGGATGCGGAATAACTATGACGTCACATTGACGTATTCGTCACGTTGCAGGCGATGCCATGTGTTACTGTAGCAAATTCTTAATGGTCATTGCGCGAGTGTCGATAGATAAAATAACATAGATAAAAATTTGCATCGTTTAGTTCCCTTAAACTGTTATTAAAGAATTTGCACTATATCACAATCTTATACATTATTTCTATACGATATTTGAATATATGAAGCATGGTTTTGTTGGCAAACTGTACAGATATTAACATCATTAAGTTGGCATTCTGAGTCCCTAACTCAAGCAATGGCTGCCACATTATGATTGCTCACACGCAGTTATAAACAATATTACAAGATTTTTCAATAAAATAATAACGCCTTCTACTTCTTTTTGTGCTATCTTCTATGTAAGGTTGGCGACCAACTTGCAGTATGCCTCTCTATCCTTGACTAGTTGTACCAGATCCCCAATGCCTTGGATATTGAGCCACTTCTAGACGTTGCAGAGCCAAGAGAATCTTCTATCTATGGTTCTGCTGCCCTCAAACCTTTTCAATAATACTTAAAATGCCAAAGTGTTGTATTATTGACTGCTTATCTGATCATCGTGACGGATTGTCTTTGGTGTCCTGCAAATTAGCAAATAAATCTGATAGTGGAAGTATGAGGTTCTCTTCAAATCAACCTACTTGTAGATAACCTAATCTGTAAACCAGGGCTCCTTTTTTTATTCTACTTTCATAATTATATGTTTAGTCTCTATCTATATAGAAGAAGATTTCTTCAACATCTTTATTTATTATCGATCAATGGTTACTTACTTTTCATTCGGATGTTGATTGTACACCCTATCAACGTTTTGAAGAAAATGTTCTTTGCTGAAGAAGACGTTTATCATGTTGCCAAAAATCGGATAAGCATTCTTGGCGCTGATGACGCCATGTCTCTTGAAATGGCTATTCGTATGGTTAGCGTACCACAGCACCAGTCCAAGAAGTGTGACGAGGATGATTACGACGTCCCAATATCCGAACACCATGGCTAAAAATAATGACCTTCATATTAACAATATCATCATCATCAGCCGGGGTCGATCCACTGCTGGATGAAGGCAGCTCCCTCCACTCTTCTCGGTCCCTAATTCTTTGCTGCCACGTACATATACCGAATTTTATGACTTTGTCTATCCAGTGGGTTTTAGGGCATCCCTGTGGGCGTTTAGTACCCCTTGGGAATCACTGTATGACAACATTTCCCAGCCACATATCCAGCCCATCATCTGCTTACCTACCTCTATCACATCGCGTACTCTTGTCTGCTTCCGTATCTATTGGTTTCTTTTGTGATATTTACGCGTTATGCCCTTTCCATGCCACGTTGCGCTACTCGTAATCGCTACCATGTTTCACATGCGTATGGATAGTCATCAGTCATCCAAGTTAATATATCAATGGTATATATAAAGCAAACATTGTCTGACATTTATATATTATATAATTTATGACTGTAGGTCATTCAGAATATTATAATGCTAATTATTTAATTACTTACCTCAAATTTTAATCAAATCATATGAGGCGTCTAATTACAAAAAGCGACAAGTCCACAATTCAATATTTTCGGGAAACAACGTTTTTATGTTTCAAGCTTCAATTATTTGTTTTAACGTGAGATTATTTTTTCCGTTGTATTCTATGTCGAAATTAGAGCCAAATGGCAATTTGTTTCAGCCGATAAACTCTTAAATGCAATAAATATAGGCAAAATAAAATTGGACGTGGCGCTATTTGTACCTCACTTTTTAATTTACTCCGCATAAGGCTTATATTTCCGTGGCACTGTCATGAGTTTACCAGATGGTACAGCATAGGAGACGCCCTTTTCAATATTGAACGTTCCCTTATTGGTTGACTTAAACACGCGCGAAATCAACCAAGCTTTAAATAATATGAAACACGGACTTGGCGCTTTTTGTAATAAATCGAGACTTAAAATATTTTTTTTCGTGTGGTTATATCACGTTTTGGAATTTATAGATCAATACATATTGTGTAAAATTATACAAATAATACGTGCGTATTTTTTTCTCAATTTTGACCAAATGTGGACTTATCGCTTTTTGGAATTAGACGCCTCATATATCGTGGGGTTACTGCCATCTCGAAATCATGCTATGGAGTAATTGCAATTTGAAAGTGTGACATGCCCTTTAAAATCCGACATAATACGAATTTATTTGCTCTTTCTCTGCATGCTCTATATATCGGATGACCTTGAATTATTTTCTAGCTCAAATATTTATATATAGACACATAATCCGTTGTTAACTCTAAATACCTAAATAATCGACTTACCAACTTTTGGCAGTAATCCCAGGTTATCACTTTGTATAGGTATCAAATGACGATTAAAACCACAATAATGTAATACAAATTAGATCAAATCACATAACCGTATTGCTTCCGGAGAGGTATTTACAATAACAATATTTTTCTAATCAAAAAACAAATATTTCTGTTTGGCAAACAAATGCAGTGAAATGAAACTAATCATGTACCTACACCTCGCTAAACATGTTAAGTATTTTTTTATCAGTTTTCTCTTTTCCTCGAGTGCACTATCGATTGTTTATTATCATTTTTATGTAATAATTATTGTGATATTATGTAATACCTTGTACTGTCAATAATAAAGGGATATTTTGAACAAAATAACATACACTCAGTAATCCGCCACCCTAAAAACCAGATAAGTGTCCAATTAGCGAAAGCGGCCGATTATAGTGCATACATACAAAATGGTTACATGTAAATTGTACGTAAAACGTTACACTGTAGCACAGTTTGCCGTTAGCTTTCTATCAGAAAGAGATGACTGTGTACAATACGGTCTCCAATTTTATTAGATTCAATATGAACATTAATTCAATTTTCATAGCCGATTTTGGCAAAATTCATGAATTATTCAAGAATGAAAACCTAACCTAACCTAACAAAAAATCCGGTATACCGGCTATTTTCAAAATTTGTTTGCAGCTGGTTTCCTGTTAAGTAAACTTACAAGAACCGTGTTTTATTTAGACATGAATTTTATCTCAGTACTATACGACCCAAAGAGGTTAGACGGTCTTTAATATATCGCACCGTGGGTGTAAAACCAAGGCATCTGCAAATTTTTCAATTTCGAGATTAAATGCAAAACAACTGCAAAAGTCGTGAACTTGATATCAAACAGTAAATCACTTAACGCAACCAGTTGTTCAGTGTTGTTTGGTTTTTTCCTGAATATTGTTGGAAGATTATATTGTCATCTCGTAATTAATGCAACATGATGAGTGTTTTGACGGTTGCATTGTTTTCATCTGCCCGTTTAATGGTGACGTCATCGCAGTTAGTGCATCTTCGAGCTGCACTAACTGCGATTATGAGCTGCAGTCGGTTGACAATTATTATCTTCATCTTCAGAATCAAAGCCTCTTGATATATTTATGAGCTCGTCTTCAGTTAGAAGTGGCGCATACTCCTTAGAACTTTCTGCTATCCATTCTTCTAAAACGTTTTGCGTCCATATTTTTGGCCATGCACATTTTTCCGATGGTGGTTTTTCTAGTGAGCTTGGAATCCGCATGGGTATGGCGGGGTTCAGCCATCTTGGAGTTGCATGGAGGTCACGGCTGTATTCTGTGAGGACCAAATGTCGTCTGTATAACGCGTTCGTGCTACCTGTGCTCCTTTATGGCTGTGACATATGGCATCTTACTAAGCTTCAAAGGTCTCGGCTTTTGAGCTTTAAGAATCGATGTCTTCGCCAAATCTTAGGGGTACAGAGGGGTCCCTTACCCTGCAGCGGTACTACAAAAGCGATCTACGCGTTGCAGTTTTGGAATGGCGGGAGTCGCAAGAGTTGCTGATGGATCGAGAGAAGTGGCGCGAACTTGTGCTTACCCTATGCCTCAATGCTGGGTCGTCATAGGGTGAAAGAAGAAGAAGAAGAAGAAGAAGAGATAGGTACATGAAAGTTATAATGTACTTTCCTATTTGGTATTCTCAGGTTGGTATGAGAATTTTTCTCAAAGTTAATTATGTATTTATTATCATTGTTATCATGTTCGAATATAGCTATTTGCTAAAGCGTTAAAATGTATTTGATGTCATCTTATACGGGCCTAGGTGCGTTATTTACGATGGACCCCAAGGCCTCCCTCTGTAATTGTGTTAAATTTGTGTTGTAATTCTGATTACTGATAATTTGCGATGTGTAAAAAATAAATAAATGACTTGTTATTTAATTTTCTATTCACTCTTTCGTAAAAGAGACATTGACTCCTAGAATATGCTGTCCATTTAAACGCCCCTTTCGATCCTCTGCTTCTCTCAGGGAAGAGTGAGGGCTGCTCCCAGTCAGCGCCTTCACTCGGTCGCTCCAGCGCGCTGACGCTTTTCCTGTGCTTCGCCTTCTCTGGAGACTACTCAAAACCACCAGTATCTCAAAGTTATCTGGTCCGCGCCAAACAATATGACCAAAAAACTATAGAACGTGTCTCAAACATAATATTGTCAAGAGCCGTTCCTTTATCTGTAGTCTCAGGATGATTAACAGCTTCGTCCTGTACTCTGTCCAATTAATGCAAAGCATTCGGTGCCAACACCATAATAATTAAATTCTCAATATATAATTCGTGCGCACTACAAGAATTCACAATCTGCGCAAGTTCAAAATTAAATTATTCCTTTACTCTAAACCTGCATACGGTGACATCTAGTGGGATACAAGTTAATTACATTCAATTTAGCTACTTACTAAAAATCTTTATGTGCGCATCTATTCCATACACAAGGCTGTTATTAGCAGCTATTGAAGGTAGTTTATCATATTTTTGTATTGAGGCTGTTAATTGTTACAATAAGTATGTTAACCTGTTGCCCTGTCAAAAAGTGGCTAGAGTTGGGTTTCGGGAATTTCCCGACGGGAATTCTCGAGAATTAAAATTTTTAACATTTCGGGAAATCTTTATTATCTTTTCTTTTTTCATTAGGATTTTATTAGGATTTCTTTATTATCAAATATTAATTGAAAAAACGATTTTCTATATGAAAAAGTGGACAGAAAACACAAAACGTTCAAAGACTGATCGGGGCATTTAACACAATTTAGCCAACGTCGACTCAAAATGAGTGGAATTTTTGCAACATCAGGGAATTTTGTGTCTCAGAAGTGTACGCGATTGTCAGACGCAGCGATTATTTTTGTTTTCCTGCTTATATTTTATTTGTCTTCTTACATAAATAAAATAATTACAAGATAAAAGAACTTTTTATATACAACGTTTTTAAATTTTCTGTTGAATCATATAAACTTGACTTGACTAGCTTAAACGATCAAAAAAATTTGTACTTGATAGAAATACTGAATAATGAAATGTCATTTCATATTGATTTCCATAGTAACGCACGTATATATTATTTAATAATTTAGTTGTTAGGACCGCCTAGCAACCAATAATGGTATCGAAATAACTTTTCATACAAAATAGAATTAACTGAAAATGAATTCAATTCTACTTAAACATGGCTAAAAGTATTAAAAAAATGCAGTGGCATCATGTTCTGATATATTCTAAAAGTTTCAAATGTCTAGCTAGTCGGGAAGTTAGTTAAAAATCGATTGCAAGATTTGTACCGGACAAACAACCACCGGACAAATAAGAATACAACTTAAGAAAAACGTAAAAATCATATTTTTTTGGAATTTGTCTGTTTTTATACTGATTTTGGGATTTTTACAGGTTTTTTTAAATTCCTCGATATCTCGAGAATTCTATTCTGGAAATCCCGAATCTCGAGAATTCAAGATTTTATCATTTCGGGAAATCCCGAATCTTGAGATTGAGATTTTCTCGGGAAATACCCAACTCTACTCATGGCTGTGTTAACTTTTAGAGTGAGATAGACACTTTTGACAGCTTAGTCGGCTAACTTATTGTAATAATTATAATACTTCAATACATAATTATGATAAACTACCCTCGATAGCTGCTGATAGCAGCCTTGTGTATAGAATAGATGCTCTGAAATATGAATAGGTTTTATCAGAGGGGGGATTAAAAAAAAAATCTTAAATAAACAATTTTTATTGTACATACATAATTTTGAAAAACACTTCTCAGAAAATAATATATTATAACCAATAGAAAAAATCTTTTTGAAAAAAGTAAGACACCCGGCAGGTATCGAACCTGTATCTCTTTGTTTTACACCCCAGTCCACGCATTATCCACTATGCTACGAGGTGACATACTAATTACGATAATTTATGTATGTTCAATAATTAGAATGGTACATTCTTAAATCTTGTGAATTATTCGTTGAATAAAAGAAATAGTTAATTAATCTTTTTTATTGTTTTTTTAAATGGATGATTACATAACAAATGAAGAATAAGATTATCTTTTGACACTAACGTCGTAGGTATACTTCTCTCAAAACGTTGTGTCAGTTGTCAGTAATGGTACGTTTATACCTGGATATCGTGATATTTATATCTGATACCAAAATCAACTAGTGTAAACTCTACTTACAGTAGTATCTACCACTTGTATCGTATGTGTCAGACGCTTACCTAATATTTGTCTCCCCACTTCAATGGCTCAAATGTAAACACCGAGACTGTGACAAGTTCAAACTTGCAAACATAAATTGCAAAAGTTGAGCCACCGTCTACTTTTATGTTAAGTGTCTGACACATTGTTTGGTTCGCTAGTTTGACAGTGTTTGTATTAATAATGTTGTAATAATTCTATGAATAAAATATGTGAAAGTAAATATACAATATATTCATATTGTGCTTTATTATTATTGATAATTAACTAATATTAAAAAAAAAACAATATACTTATAGTAATAATTTTAATAATCATTAGAACCGGTTTGATCTGCTTCCATGGGATGTCAAATGATACAAAATACACAATCTTACAGATATATTAATTATAGGTACCAACAAAATAATGTTAAAGGCAAAATTATTTTGAACCCATAGTGAGTACTGAAACAACGCGTGGAAAGTATACGACATAAGTGTGGAAATAAGTTACATTGGCATAATGTAAACACCACATATATTTATCGCAATAATTGTTACCTTTGAGAGATAATAATATGTACAGACTGATTTTGTGAAAGAAGTATAAGTGAATTTATGTCCGACACCATGTAGGTGTAAACAGTGTGTGAAATTTAGTGTCAGAAAACATAAATGAAGCCGTTCCCCGAAAAGGGGTCTGATTTTATTGAATAAAACGGGTCTAAATAGTATTGCTCACGATATTGGAAAGTTTTATTATTTTCACCGTCACACTATTTGAGATATTAGCAACGCTAAAATGCTTACCGTAGAAGAGGGGTCTATATGATTACATTTTTATTATCTAAAATAAAAAAAATAAAAAAATTGTCACCGATAAAGAGTGTTTTCATGAACATAATTATTATCACAGATATACTCCAAAAGTCCGCATGATCGAATAAAACGTTTTTTTCCTCTCCTGAACAATTTTGTTTTTGCATATAGACCCCTTTTCGGGGGACGCCTTCAAATATCACGATAGAAGTGTTCTAATGTAAACGCACAGCAAGAAAACATGTGTATAATAATAATGAACATAATTTTAAATTCACATACATAATATTGACTGTCTCCATGTATGAAAGCTATGTTGACAGATTGTAATAGCATCGTGTGACAATAATCAGTTGATTCTCACATTGTATACCATTCTTGGAGGTTTATTCCTATCTACATTATGTCAGTGGTACAGACTGTTTATTGGACGTATATAAAATAATAATTATTATAAACGAAAAGAATAACAATTCACATTTCGACAGTGATCGAAGGGTTATAAAATGTCTATTGTAGATGGTTATTATTATTTGTAAGGCATATTCGGTTTTCCAATTTTGAAACATATAGGTAGAAACTTTTAAATCTTTCCCATTTCATCACGGTATGGTGCTAGTTATTTTCATACAAATTTTGATTAGGATTATAGATCAATAATTTCATGCTTCTTGTTTGTAAATATTGCCAGTTAATAAATCAATTTCCATTATTTCTGGTAATCACATTATAATATTATGTTCAGTGAATTTAACATGTTAAGTTTTGTTATCGATCCCATTATTGTGATTATAACGGCGGCAAGAATGTTCATCGTGTATGAAACTTTAATGGATTCTCCAGCGTTCTTGTTGCAGAAGTCGATGTTGCACTCATCAGAATCTTTGGAGAGACGTTCTTTCACCCAGTCCCAAGAGCACAACCCATCACGGCAGCCGTCGAAATTGACGGGTTGTTCATTGTGGAAGAACATTATTTTGTGTCCTTCTTGTACGCATCTGAAATACAAGAAATTAATTGACTTTTAACGTAGGTTTAGTAGTTAATGGTATACAATTACCATTGACTTTAAAAAAATAATTCTAACGATTTAAACATAATATGTATAATATACTTCCTGACGCTCACAACTGGCCATTAAAACCGACGGTGGTATGGAAAAGCATGAAAAGCATGAAAACCCCCCCCTCCTAGAGCGTGCCGTCATATGTGGACGGCCCGTAATAAGTGCAGACAGGGAATGTGGATTTTTTTTGAATAAAATTAATGTTATTTTGCAATTAGTTTTATTTTTATGTACCTACCTATAATAATTCATAATTTAATAAATTATTTACAGTTTACACATAACAATGGCATCTATGAAAGATATAACTAAGCATTTTAATGGTTTGAGTCTGCGATAGTTTAATAAGAGAAGTTATTATGCTTACTTGTAGAGTACTGCAACGATATTAGCGGCAAATGGATTGAGGAGACTGGTTCTGTATTGTCGCCTCGTGATATTCGGCGTGTGGTAATTGTCTGACGTAAGAGGTACAGAGTCTTTTCCGATGCCTAATGCGGTGATGAGAGCTTGCATCATCTGGGAATGGGCAAAGTAAATGTTTGCTGCAGGCTGTTCTCGTTCTAGAAAAGAAAACGGATTCAATATCCTTGAATAGCTACGATTCAAAACCATATTACGGAGGAATTTAAAATTTCATCTTTTACATTACATTGTTTATGTCGTGTTCGAAAATTGGTATATATGCAGTTGGCCGTATCACAGTTCTACGTGAGCCATCATGTCTAAATAAAACACTTAAAAATACGTAATAAAAAGACATAAGAAGATACGTAGGTAAATAAATTAGAAATCATATCATAGGTGCTCGTAAGTATCAAGTCATACCTGTCAAATATCTGATGTATACCATATCAGATATTTATAATATTAATACTATCGACCGAGGAACGACTTGATGGAATTTTCAAGACGTGCACAACATGATATTTACATTATAACAAATATTACCTTCACAAGAGGGAAAAAATATATAAAATAATAAATAATAATAATAAAAAATAAAATGAAAAAACATACTTAAATACAATTTTATACAGAAAAATATAATTTCGAATACAAAATCCGTCTCCTAAAATGTCTACGTCTTTGGGGAGCGCATTGACTAGTCTTGCACCCCTCGCTAATGGTACCTGATAGGCTTGACACGAGGAAACGGTTCCGATCCAGAATAAATAATGGCTGCGACCGCGTAGGTCATTGACAGGTGCATGTAAATTCAAATTCATTAGGACACCAGGATTGGAAACCATCCCTCGCGATAGCAGGCAAAAGTGTTTCAAGAGCAGAAGAGACCTACGAGATTCAAGAGAGTTAAAAGTAAGCATGCTTTGTAGAAAGGCAGTCGGAAAATATTCATTTGACGAACTATCGAAAGGAAAATAGGGTAATTGTGTCGCAGAGGTGGACACGAGCTTTTATATATTTTTTTTTTATGGAAACAGTTTATTCCATGTAGACAATTATAATAAATATCTTTTTCTGTCGGCGCATCGGCTTTTCGATCCAATAATCGTTAATTGAAAATTGAAAATTTTCATACATTTTGATACACCATTATCACAAACTAAGATTATATGAGGTAATATTAGGTTGGGGTAGGTTAGATTAGGTGAGATTATGTTAGGTTAGGTAAGGTTAGGTTAGGTTTGGTTTGGTCTAAAAAGAAAGTTGTAAAATCTCATGTCCACCTCTGCGGCACATTTACCGAAAATAGTAAAATAAAGACATTGAAGAAATTTCTTATGGACCCGTTCTAAAATAAGCTTATAGGAAACCTCATATTGACACTAGATAATCGACCCATATTCAAGAATGCTACGTACTAATGAGACGTAGAGTGTACGTAATTTGACTTAACGATATTTGGATTCTTGAATGGTTTGGATTGTCGCATGATGAATCCTAGAAGTTTACTCGCACGTAGAGCTGTAGAAGTTATATGCGATATATATTATGTATTAGGGATGTATATGGGCTTATTTGTGGCTTTGTTATTTTAAAAAGAAAAAAAGTGGCATGTAAGAATATTATTGACATATCTCATTAGTTAACTCCTTTAAATTCCCAATATGTTGCCATTGTTTTCCCAGTATTAAGGTGATACATCAGTGAAACTTTTTCAACTATAGGCGCGACGAAATTTTGGACTCGCTCGCATTCTAAGCGAGAACGTCGAGCTGGAAACACGTCATTTTGTTTCATGTTGGCGACAGGGGTATTAATTCTTAAATCGTGTAAAGATGACTAAAAACGTTACCCATTGACTTTAAAAAGAAAACATGTCAATGAATATATTATTATTGTTACTAATTGTACAATAAACAGAACATAAAATGGACGTATGTTGGATTTATATGACAAATTATATTTCGTTTGGCATGCGTCATTTGCACCCGCGACCCGCAATCCGCGAATCGCCTAGCCACGATCTTTTTAGACCGTGCCTCTACTGATGTACAGCCTTAACGATTTTACACCTCTTGAATGTAGTATTATCAATGACATTAATATGGACGAAGCATCTGGAAAAAAAATGACACTCACTTTTTTGTCGGGTCTGGCATATGGCATAATCTGTTCTAACGCCATTACAATAAAGGTGATATTGCTATAAATTCCCGATGCTTTTTGTCGGGTCTGCCGAATGATTCGGTTTGAACGGGTTCACTCAAATTAACATTGACACTAGAAACACTGTTCTAACGCCATTACAATAAAGGTGATATTGCTATAAATTCCCGATGCGTGATATCGCATAATGGAAATATAATAAAAAAAATAATCGCAATTTGCATTTTGCCATATCACGCATCGGGAATTTATAGCAATGACATCTATCTCTACATGTGTGAAAGTCGCTATGCGCGAATTTACTGTACTGAGTGCGTTGTCCATTAATAATGTCATTGAGTATTGTTATTGATTATTATCTAATGATCTATTATTAGGGTTTTGACGATTTATACGTCTATTGAGTGTATTATTAGTAATAAGATAGGGGTTTTTTACAAACACTTCAACTATTCATAATTTGTTATATTTTTATTATGATCCTTGACTTAATAGGTAGGTGATAAAGTTTTTACCTACTATATTGTATTGATTTGTTATATAAGTTAGAGTTAATTGTATTCGTTGTCAGTGTGTGTTTACCTTTTGGTGAGTGTACACAGTGCCTGAAGATGCCGAAAGGCGAAACCCCGGTCGCAAAAAATCACTCAAATAGAATGGTACAAAACTTAAATCTGTTAGAATTTAAATTCAATTCCAACAAGTACCTTCGGTCGATAGTATTAATATTAATACATGAATTCAGACAGATTCACTTCAGTCCGTATACTGTGCTTTACACACTCATTTTTTATAGATATGCCATTCAAACAATTATATATATATATATATATATATATATATATATATATATATATATATATAAGTATGTATAAGGGCAGTTAGTGAATCAAACCGTCCACAAATTACCGGAGTTACCTGATCATTTCGACTTATTGGCTCATTTGTCACTTACTTGATCATTGTCAGGTATAGATTTATATGCAGTTGTGACCAGCTCGACGAGCTGGTACCGTAGGTACCTATAACTCAATTTGACAAGGTAAGTGATAATTTCGAAGGCAGTAAATAGGCTCCTATATACTTTTTTATCCCTGAATATAGAACGTGACTTTGTTGATTATTTCCGTTCATTATTAATCGCCTTTAGCTGATCGGAGAGTGCGACGTTGCCACTGCAATGAAGAGGTGATAGGAAGGTGAGACGGAACGGGAACGGTGCGTGAAATTTTATAATTTCAATGATATGCGAAAATATCCTTTGCGTAAACTGCATAAGAAATATTTTTTACTGTAGGTACAGGTGCTGGAGACGGGTCCATTGTTTACATTTGAATGAAGTGATACCATTATCAAGACTATTCAGATAGGCCGTTTGCCTTTGCTTAAATATTATACGTATAGATGAAGACAGAATACATTTTCTTATTCGTTGAAACAATATTATGACCCTGTATACTTATTATTAATTGTAATATTATAAATACTTTGAAAACCCTAAGTGGGTTTTTAATGGATATCAAAATACTTTTAGTATTTTGATACTTTTTTGTTTAGTATTTGGACTAGAAGTCATTTCAAGCAACGTTTTGATTCTGAATTGTTGTCTTTCACGATACGATATTGAGAGTATCCACCGCTCCGGAACTTGCCGCAAGTATACTATACTATATTATTTTATAGTAATTAAACGTAAAATAACACATATGAATCAAATAAAATTGACTTAGCACGCCGCGTTCGAACACGCGATCTCCGGATTCGTAGACGAGAATCTTAACCGTTCGTCCACGGAGGTCGTCAAATGATTTGAATAGCAAAAAAAGTGCGTAATAATTGTATAGATTACATTTTAGTAGATATGTGCTTAACTATAAGCATACTATTAAAGTTGAAATAAATGGCACGACCTACCAGATGTTTTATATTTTGCTTGCTTGTATTGATCCAATATGAATACATAAATACACTCAATAAATAAACATCTTTGAATTAACCATTTCTTTTATTCAATGAATAATTCACAAGATTTTGAGAATGTAACATTCCATATATTGAACATACATAACTTGAAAACACCTCAGATATATACCCACTAGAAAAAATCATATTTGAAAACAAATACGAAACTCGACGAGATTTGAACCCGTATAACCATTGGTTAATGCATTTAATGCAACTTGGCGCGACATGGAAATTTCGAAAATTATTTCCGACAAAAATAATTACATATATCGATGGTGCAGATCACAAACCTCCTTAGTCAAAAAATACGATTTTACAGGGGAAGGTTAGAACTGATTTATTTGCAGCATAATACGATGAATATGACATAGGAGTTTTAATTAAAAGATCAATAAACTCGGCTATTTTTCTCTTTGACATAGAAGGTAAAGTTCAACAGATCCGTTAATTTTTTGTTGATTTTTTGATACTTACCATAAAGTCAAAATCATAAAATTTGACATAGAAGGTTTGTGATCTGCACCATCGATATGTAATCAAAATAATACCAATCACTTTACTTACACACACGCATCACTAAAATGGTATTTTGTTTTTCACTTGAAAAAACAAAAATTTTACAGTTCGTGCACTATTGAAAAATGATGTGAAAAATGTTTTGTTTTGGTACCTGTAAATTTGACTGTATTTAGGGTTTTTAAGAAATTTTGGCTCTCATGTTTTTTCAAATATTGCATATTGGTTAAAATAACAAAAAATATAACTATTGATAAATAATATTATAATCTCTTGTTTTTTAATGATTTGGGTTCTGTAGGTAGATACATAAGCTAGATAACATTAAGATCTTCGTTGTTTTTTAGGTTTGCATTTATCAACAAAATAATAGTACAAAACAGGCTTAATCTTCACTGTCTGGAAAGCCCACGAAAATAGTCTTGGTATTCCTCTGGTATGTATTTAGCGTTGTCACTAAATCACGATATTTTAATTTAGAAATATGATTTCTTTGGATTCTTAATTATTATAGGCATATCTGGAACAGTAACAGGAATTCTTTCTATATTTCGTCGTTAACCAACTACCATAAAATCATTTTCTTCAAATGATGTTTATATAAAAAGAGTCTCTCAAAATCATCTCTGCAAACGTGAAACCACGCCATATTGTATATGGGAACTATTTTACCACACAATGTTTTTTTGTAATATAAATTAAATGGTGCGTTGGGTTATCATATTTAGATGCGAATGATTTAAAAACCTGAAACGTCATTGATACAATGAATTTCCGCATTCTTTGACAAAATTACACCAGTCATTGAATGTGAAAATTCTCATCGTAGACAGTTTTTTTTTTGCTTTATTATGCTTTGGCCATGGTCCCCACATCCCGAACTGGGGCCCCATGCCAGGATGTTTGGCGTGCCCTTTTACCTATCACTGACGTTAAGGGCAGTATGATGTTCTACAGTAGTATTCCCCATATTATCCCCAAATGATATTCCGTAGAATCCCTGGGTTTGGCGAGGTAAAATGTATGGTATTCTGTGTATTTTTTGTAATTTTCAAATAAATCCACTTGTATTATTGAGTTGTTGGCTTATTATGAACCATTGATCGCGACCCCCTTTCATGGTAACACAGTAACATGCGACCCTTCTACATATTGGATAAATAGCCATTTATATTAGTCAGGAAACACACTACAGATAATTATAAAATAAAATTCCAAATGTGAATTATCATCAAATTTAGATAATTTATTATATCACATAAAATTGCATCCAGACATACAAATATTATAAAATCTTGGGTCAAGTTAACGCTAAGGTACAGATTTGGATTTCGCGTTATACACATTTTTATTTATCTAAAAAATCAAAAAAATGAATTATTCAAAATCATTTGAATTTGTGCTGCACAAGAGAAAAACCAATAATCATAGGGTGAAAAACAGAACCATAAAATAAAAATTAATAATAAGATGGTATCATTTCACAAATTCAAATTGTATGGTTATTTTATTAATATGTACCTTTTAGGTAGAGAATTTATATTAATAAGTTATAAAATAGTTGGGGTGCATCGAAAAGATTAACAGTAGGCATAATAACAGAATGATTTAAAAAACGCCAAATATAAAATTTAATACAGTTCTAAAATCTAAAAAGTTTTTATGAATAAACACGGCATAAAATGAGAATCTCGTAAAATGAGTAATTTTTCAATTATTAGTAAACAAAAAAGGTAGCCATTGTTTAGTGGAAAAAAAATAAGCCCAAGCAGTACAGTGGTCATAATGCTATGTATTGTTTTTACATGCACTTCACAAGATAATTTTATTCATATAAAATATTATTTGGTAGTATGGGTGCCACTGGCACTGGAGACATATTTATAATTGCCGAAAAACTAATTAGAATTATTACAGTTCACACCTTCATCTGTCTTCTCCAATAGTATGTACATATCCCTGGTGTGGACGAATTATTTTTTTGCATGTACCTACTTACCTTAATAATTAAGGTACACCATCATTCATTTAGGTACAATACCTATCGTCTTAATCATTTCTAAATACTTTTATTCATGATTTTATCAAGATACCGACTAAAAAGATATTTTTCTTATCGATAGTCAAATTTCATTTTTCAAAGCAACAAACTCATTCCAAAATATATCAACTGTATCAACTTGATTTTTTTTGTAAATGTTCAAATACTTATAATGTTAGTACACAAATTTTAATTTTATTTATTTTTCTAATATTATTATCTTGTAATTTACATTCAAATATAAAATGGTCTTAAAAACTCTCATCATAACAATACAACAGCTGTAAACATTAGTTGAACAAAGCTAGCTCTCAAGATAATTTGGCAACGTTGCATGAACGAACAAGTGTGTTGATCAAAATGATCAATGTAGAGACATTAAAAATAGATGATATTTTTTTGGGTATAAACATAATATTTATAGTTAAGTGATAGCTGACCATGTTTTAAATATAACGAAAAAGACAGCAAGTTGCTACCTCATCCATGTCATTATATATGACATGTGAAATAGTGATCGACGAAGGTCGTCTATTCACACATGAGCCGCTAAATGTGGTCGGATATAAATATATATATATATATATATATATATATTAATATATACCGTTATAAATATTTAGGTATATGGGTCAATGAGAAATGGGATCAGTCACAGGAAATAAAAACTAGAGTTGAGATCGCATGTAGCGCCTTTCTCAAAATAAGACACCTCCTTAGCAATCGAGTTCTTAACCTAGAACTGAGACTGCGTATGGTACGTTGTTATGTTCTCTCAATTCTTTTCTATGGTATGGAAGTATGGACGCTAAACCAAGAGATGTCACGGAGACTTGAAGCTTTCGAGATGTGGCTGTATAGACGCATCCTCAATATTCCTTGGACTGACCGGGTGACAAATGTTGGAGTTCTCAATCGAATGGGGAAGGACCGAGAAGATCTACGTAGTATCAAAACCAGGATATTACAGTACCTCGGCCACATTATGAGAGGATAAAAATACAGCATTCCCCAACTTGTCATTCAAGGAAAGATCAATGGTAAGCGTAGCAGAGGACGGCGACGCATTTCGTGGCTTAAGAACCTCCGTGATTGGAGTGCAGCTCCACTGAACTGTTCCGGGTAGCAGATGACAAAGATAAGATCGCCTTGATGGTGGCCGACCTCCGCTAGGGGATGGCACAATAAGAAGAAGATTCAAACAATAAGTGCATATCATCATCGAATTATAATAATAAATAAATGTGCAGTTGTAGTACCTGGATGCTCAATCATCATTTTAATCTTCTCCAGAAGATCTTTTATGACGAAGCAACCGAGTTTCTTGTTCAACTCGTTTCCATAACCACCTTTGTAGTAATACTTCAAGTCGTCCACGTATTCCAATAGGTAGAGCTGATCTTTTGTGAAGGCCTGTACGAGAAAATATATAGTTTATCAATCATGACTAGGGAATCCAATCCCGAGCCAAAATTCTGATCCCGGGATTTCGGGATTACAATTTGCTGGTCCCGGGATTGGCATTTTCCCATTGTTAATATAAAATTTTTATATTTACAAATAACATTGATAAAATCGGTCAAAAGTAAATCTAGTATAATTTATACTATTTAAGACATTTATTATCAATATTGTATACGTTCAATCTTGGAAATGCACAAGTTTAATTGAGTAAAAAATATTGTAATATAAATAATAATGTGAATTTAATAGGAGATTGCTGTTTCTGATAGTAAAGACTTAATGAATGGATTAGCGAGATTTAAAATAGTAGAGCAAATAATCATGGCGTACTTATGGCCTTTCCGCTTCATAAATCTAATTAGTCAGCCAAATATGAAACTGCCGTAAAACGTATGATATCATGGTGGAATTACTTTGTTGAAAGTGCGAAGCATTGTTTTTTTCCAATCTTTCCATTTTTAATAATTCATGTGAAAAAATAAAATGAATCGGCAACCTACACATGGGTATACATCAAACTTCATTCAAACTCAGTTTATTTCTAGTGTAGTTATTTTTTATTAAAAGTTTTTTTTTCTGTTATATTTTCGCTTTTATTTTATTTTCCATAAAAATTAATAAAAAAATTAATCCCGAAATCCCGGGATTATGTTTATCAATCCCGGGATTCATAGGTATCGAAAGTAGCTCGGGATCCCTAATCATGACAGTATACTTGCATATAATATTATATACGTTGCTTTGGTTGAAAGCAAAACGTATGTTAGTCATAGTATTGTTATTATGTACGTATTTCGTGATAAATAAACCACTTTGGTAACATTCAGTCATCTTGTTATTATGTACATCGACGATGAAGTCATTCTGGTTTACGTGGCGTATATAGCCAAGTGTTTCGCAAACTGTAGTGTGTGATATAAATATTTGTGGTCCGTGATATACCAAGGAACTCAGAAATGGGAACTGAAATACTTAACGGATGTGGAGTAACAGATAACCGATCTCGAGTGTGGAAGAATATCAGATAAACTTAAGGCATACTTCAGTTGAGGCATGGTCAAAAAGATCGAGGCTAGGTGATGCGCGGATTGTGCAAATGACGCGTGCCGATTGAAATATAATTTGTCATAAAAATCCAACATGCGTCCATTTAATGTTAGGTTTATTGTTATATTACTATCATATTATTAATAGTATATTCATTGACATGTTTTCTTTTTTAAGTACATACGTAAAGTTTTTTAGTCATCTTTACACGATTTAAGAATATTTTCATCCGACGCCATGACAAAACATGTCGACGTGCGGACGCCTCGACGGTCGGTCTCCGATTGGCGACTAGTGAGAAATTTCATTGTTGTTTCAAATTTCATGTTGAAAATTATTTGCCGTTTCACTGAAGTACGCTCTTAACATTATTCATTTTAGTTGTTTTGTAGTGGTCATCATGAGCAGTTCCTCTTCTGCTCGTGACCTTCCTCAAGTATTACTGAGCCGAGTGGATTAGTGACATCGATGAAGATCCTAATGAATTCTTGAATTGATCGGTGTAGTATGCCATGTATTAATTCAATATATTTAAATAACACTTTGTCATATCCCGTTAAGTCGCGAGAGCGAAGATGCTTCCTCTTCTCGCTCAGTTTGTTGTTTGCTGGTCATCGCCTGTCGTTGGGGACTTGAGAGTGAACAAATAACACCGGAATAGTCGAAAACGGCAATTTTTTATTTGGTTAATACTATTTGGTTACTACATTTTTTATAATTTTTAATAATTTTTGCGGAGTACGAAATGTATCTGTTTACGATTTGGATGTCTAGGAGCATCTGCACGGCAAAATCATGTTTGCGCTTTCGTTTTCAGCGAAAAGCGCTTTTTTTTGAGAGCGCTGCAAGCAATGACATTAATATGGATGAAGCATCTGGAAAAAAATATGACACTCACTTTTTTGTCGGGTCGGGCGTACTGTATGTAGTTTTTTTAATATGTAATGTCACTTGTAATTGTCTAATCTTCAGCACTCCAAATTATATTATATAGAATCTCATACTCACTGCGCACCATGGTGAATTCTTTTTGATTTCCCATGCCATGTTGTAACGGCACATATCATAAATGTCTTTGATAACTTTCTCGTTCAAATTGTACTGGTAGCCAAGGTGAGAAGACACGTTTCGAATGAGCTGCATCAGAAAACAATCATTATTAGACAGAAGAACCTCGATATAACGGAGAAAATATCCGACGAAATGTGACAATTGTTAAAAACATCCTCTTTAAGTACATACATGTTTAAATATATAAAATAACTAGGTATGTAAATGTATTTTTTTTTTTTACTTAATATTATTGTTTTTGTGGATATAATAATATTTTTACAAATAATGCTATCCAGAATTATGATATTAAGCCGCATTTATACCAAGCGAGCGAATGTTCGTTCTTCCACCACTCCAGCGAAATTATTATGGTCGCTCAACAAAAAGTGTTTACGTCAAGAGGATTTCGCTGGAGTGGGGGAAGAACAAACATTCCATCGCTTGGTCTAAATACGGCTTTAGGGTCTGATAAAATTTTGCTTATGACTCAGATTTTTAAAGTACCATTCTGTATTCCTCCTTCATGGTGAAGAGGTTGACTTGTTGTTTGGTGGCCGGGTCGTCAATCCATGATTTGCAGGATTCACTCAACTAAATGAAAAGCAAGCAGTATTAAGAGCATACTTAAGTGAAACGGCAAATAATTTTCAACAGTAGGTGCCGTAGGTGGGACGAAATTTTTCACTCGTCGCCAATCGGAAACCGACAGTCGAGGTGTAAGCATGTCAATTTGTTATGTGGCATCGGAGGAATATATTCTTAAATCGTGTAAAGATGACTAAAAAACGTTTCCCATTTACTTGAAAAAGAAAACATGTCAATGAATATACTATTATTATTACTAATATAACTATAACATAATATTAAATGGACGCATGTTGAATTTTTAAGACAATATATATATATTACGTTCGGCTCGCGTCATTTGCACAATCCGCGCATCGCCTAGTCACGATCTTTTTAGACCATGCCTCAACTGAAGTATAGCCTTAACAAAAATGAAATGAATTGACATATTGAGAACAAAAGTGGATTAAGTGAAATATGTTCAATCAAAATGAATATTTGTGTCATGAAGTATTAATTGTTTTTCACAGTATTCAGTTGTCAGTTAAACGCTATTTACTATATAGATTTGAAACATTGTTAATTTAACCAAACAAATAATATAATACGTGGATTGAGTACTTGGGCCTTATTTTAATCCAATAAATACTTATATAGACTTACAAACTTATCTTAAGAATGGATGGGGGAGCCACAGTTGAAAACTACTCAATCAAAACTCGCAACGGGACAGAATCTGATATTTGAATGACGTTTTCAAAATGTCGTCCATATTATGGTAGTTCGTAGTTCCATTTTTGACCGTTCTTTAGATAAGTTTGTAGGACTGTACATACCTACATGCTTTGGTTAAATAAATGCTTTGTTAAAGCCGCGTTGACACGGTCCAAGTACGATCCAAGTCTACTTGGATAGGAATAATTAGTATGAAGATGTCTCATCCAAGTGACAGCTTCATACTATTTATTCCTATCCAAGTGCACTCGTATGTGACATCTTCATACTAATTATTCCTATCCAAGCTACTTGGACCGCGTCCTACTCATCCAAGTTAACTTGGATAGGAATAAATAGTATGGAGCTGTCACTTGGATAGGAATAAATAGTATGAAGCTGTCACTTGGATGAGACATCTTCATACCTACTAATTATTCCTTTCCAAGTCTACTTGGATCGTACTTGGACCGTGTCAACACGGCTTTAGCAAATCATGTACTTATTCATAGAGACTATCAAATTCGTCATGTGTGATGGTGAAAGCAAGGAAGGATGACTTAAAGAATCCACAAAGAGTTGCTATTGTTTCAAACATGAGTAGATATATAGTGACGTGTATTAAACTATAATATTACCTGCAGCATTGTGTCTTTGGCGGTAGCTAGTCTGGGACGAACCGTGTTGAATGATTCTTTACCGAAGAGTCCAGCCAAGAATGCGCGGTAGCTGTCTTTTGTGCGCCTTGAGTCAGTGTAAGTGAACTGTAATAACAGAGTGTTGATAATGTTTTGGATAAGACATATTATTTAACAAGTTTGAAATGGACTTCACTGGCATTCACGGTGAGGAATGAATTTGGAAAAAAAAATGCTTAACTAGTGGCGCCCACGATCGGCCGATCGGTTTAATGTCGTGGGTCATACAGGAAATGCACATATTTGTGTTTGGAGTCAGAGTATGGACCTAATAGGTTGAGCAAGTGGCTAACATCCATTTCTCGTAACAACATTTTTTTTAAAAATAAAAACCTCCACTCTGTGGCGGCCCATATTATGATCCTATTAGGATCAGACATAGTTAAAAGAAAGAAAAGAAAAAAGAGACAAATGCGCTCCAAATTATGTATGTTTAATAACGAATGCTACATTCTTAAATTTGGCATATAGTTTATTGAATAAAAATTCTTCTTCTTCTTCGGCCATATCCGCTTCTTAGTTGGATCATATGGACACCACGAGGCGCCTCCAAGAATCCCTGTCGCTCGCCAGTCTTCTTGCATCGTTCCAGGTCAAACCAACAACCCGTAGCTCCACCGTATACGCTATATAATATAGTATTTAGCGTCCTTCCAGGAGGCCGGAATCCGGTTGGTCTGTAGAACAGGCAAGCCAGGTTGAAATTCTCTTCTGGCATCCGCAGCACATGGCCGAGCCAGGTCCAACGTCGCCTCTTCACTCTCCGCGTGATGAGAGGCTGTGTAGTGCGTTCTCTTATCTTCTCGTTACTCCTAAAGTCATACCACCCGCACACCCAGTATCCGTCGCAAACATCTGTTTTCGAAGCTTAGGGGCCCGATTTCCTAACTATCGTCTCGTGTGGCACCAGACGATAGTTAGGAAATCGGGCTGCAGGGGCCTTATATTGTAACTTGTGAGTTGAAGTCGCCCGGCGACATGACGTCATATGACATCATTAAGACGTACTACCGGAGTGAGTCAATAGTCTTCGAGAAATTAACGCTACTCTAATACTGGCGTTATTAATTGCCCCCATACACAAATAGGTGTTTCAGCATAATAATATCTATGGTGAGCCGTGTGCATTAGGCGGCTCGCCTCGATGCGTGTATTGAGCATACGTCACAATTACGTCATGTCGTCGGGTGACTTCATGTCACAAGTTACAACATAGGGCTGCAGTATACGGTTGCTCTGAGCCTTCGTAAGGTGCTATGATGAAAAATTGGTTTTATTAAAAAATAAATGACTGACCTGGAAGTTTTTTGTGGAGTAGTTTGCAGGCAGCAGGTCTGGGAATTTAGACTGCCACCTTTTGGCCATATACTCGATGTCGTTGTACCCTTGATAAGTGAGATCCTCGGCAAATTTCCTGGTAAAGTTGCGATTCCATGTCCACGCTTTCAGATTGTCAAGATCTTTCTGGCAAAGGCGGCCCTAGAAACAGGCGTAGAAACATAATAAAATTGTGTTTAAACTTATTTACATAATTGAGTTGCGTAGAGTCATAACTCACATATTCAAAAAATCGAGTTTTGAGAATATAATCGCAAAAAACTACAAGAGCGCTCTTTTTTATAAGTAATTAGAAAAAAAGTACTGAACTCCCTTGACTATTAATGAGTGAGTGAGTTGATTTACATTATGTTTTTAAAATATACATAACTTAACGGCCCACATGGCAAACGTAGGTCAAAATGGAGCTTTATGGTATTTTCAGAGCATAAGCCTGGACATTCGTTAAACGTTGTAGATAATCTTTTTATATAATTTTGAAGCCTTATTATCCTTTATATATATTTTAAACATATGATGACTGCATAAAGTATTTTTATTAAGTACATAAAATAGTATTCTTTTAAACCCATTGATATACTACTGGATGAATCATATGCTTCTTAAAATGACGCCCGATTTTCAGCGAGTCGGCCTTTGTTAAAACTTACTGAGTAAGCCCGGTCTAGCTTGCATCTTACTCTAACTAATAGTCAGCGCATGACGACTTGCTCTGTCTGTTTTGCGTTGCAGCACCCTTAGGTTCACTATTCCAAGAACGCAAATTTAGTTTTACAGCCAGGGCAATACGGGTGAAATTCGGGAATCCATGTTAACGGTCTTAACGCATTATACCTACAAGGAAATATTATAAGACGATATTCGTTATATCTTTTGTGGTACATTTTTAAAATGACACTTGCATGGGAACTGCTCATCTAGTAGTATATCAATGTTTAAACCTCACGATCTAATGTTTAAGAATATAGTCATATTTCAGTACATCCATGTGCAGTGGTGTTAAGATTTTTTTGATTTATTAATTTTTAACGCATTTATAAAACCATTAGTAAAATTGTTGTTAGCATTATTATAGTGAAATATTTATGATAAAAAATTATATTTTATAATCTCTGTGATCCCAAATTCGACAAGAATTAGGCATGTTATTATTCAAAAAATGGGCACGATTAACACATTTGAAGATAATTCTAAAGATACTGATTATAAACCATGTCTTTGACCATTCAAATGTGATAAACATTCTACGAATAATGATTGTTTTATAATAATTATTGACCTAAGAATATGGTAGTATTTTTTTGAAATACGCCATTTCTATTGGCATTTCCCAGTGGTTAAGCTACAACATACGGCCGTAGCCATAAATTAACAAACTATAACTGAAGTAGGGAGTAAGATCATGTTAACGCGCGTGTTTGAACATGTACCTAACTGAAAAAAAATGATTTTTTAAGAAATAATATGTAAGTATATGAAAATAAATATGAAGGATAATAAGATTTCAAAATTACATAAATAGATTATCTACAACGTTTAATGAATGTTCAGGCTAATGCTTTGAAAATCCATAAAATCTCCATTTTGACATACGTTGGGCATGTGGGCCCTTGCAGACACAGCACATTATGAGAAATAGAGCTCTTGGTTAAAAAGGCATCACATTTTTCATTGAAAAGTGAGATTTATGACACGAACAGTCAACTTTGACAACGATTTTCACATAGTTTAAAGTGACTTTTAATACGCAACTACTTTTTATTATAATATATAGATTAATGCTTTTAAAATCACTTGGTGTATTTAACTAAAAAAATACAAATTTTCAAAATGTGAGTTATGACTCTAAGCGAATCAGTGATGACATTTTTGTTTTCTTGTTTAGATTAATTTAAATTTTGACGAATTAGAGCTAGACCGATCCGAAGATCCGAAGCTCCCCCCCCATTGTGTGCGCACCTTCGCAATCGAAATCACGTTTTGTAATGATTATCGGGGGATGTAAATTGTACGTAAAACATTTCACCGTGGCACAGTTCGCCGTGAGCTTTATATCGGAAAGAGATGACCGTATATTATTAGATTCAATATTATGATAATATCAATATTCAATTTTCATATCTGATTTTGGCAAAATTCATGAATTCAAGAATGTAAACCTAACCAAACACATAATCCAATATATCGGCTATTTTCGAAATTTGTTTCCTGCTGGCTTCCTGTAAAGTGTAAACCTACAAGAACCGTGTTTTATTTAGACATGAATTTTATGTCAGTACTATACGACCCAAAAAGGTTGGACTGTCTTTAATATACGGCCATATATTTCCGACACAACATTTCACGGTGAGGTGTAATACGGCGAACTGCATACATATAAGTTTCCGGATACGTTGTCGGGGAGGGTTCAGGCGAATAACACTGTTTGTTTTTATTTATTAAGATTAAATTTGTGTTATTTTCGTAAATAATACACAATTGAATAGGAAATAATAATAAAAATGTTTTTATATTATATTATTCTTTAATGGGTCCGCTTTGGTCGGACTTCCCCTATGTACTAAACTATAAAATTAAAATATATTAGAGAGAAAAAACCTTACTATATCTGGGGCCGTTTTCCTGGTTTCATAATTGGAGACAATCTCGTCCCTCACGAACGACAGTTTGGGAAGGCTCTCCATTCCTCTCACTCCTGGAAGCCGGGTCCCGTGTCGGTTGTACGACCAAAAGAGCACAGGCTTACAAACTGTAACAGAAAATATGTTTACTATGTGGACTGGACATGTCGACAAATGCCGCCCTACAGTGGTACTCACTAAACGACTAACATCGATGTCCGCTGGATTGAAGAACTCCCAAAAAAAATCTTCTATTCAAAGTCCCGAAAAGAAAATGGTTGCTCGTGTTCGGGTTTGAAGTCAGTTGCTTTGTTTTACATAACCTACGTACCTACGCATTTTTCGGTGTTTTACATGATTATTCATTTTAAATATAAATGGTTGATGTATTGCTTTTGGCTGCATACCTACATACAATTGACAAAGGGGTACAGTGACGTCCCTAGACAAAATGCCGCCCCTAGGCAGTGCCAAAATGTCGCCCCATTATTTTATACAGTACTTTTTATCATCCTTTCATGACTCCAATATCTAAGAAATGTGTTGTATGGATACATTGCTAACAAAATATAGGTATATAATACTAAAACATACAAAATTAAGTTCATAAATATTTCCCCCCTGCCTTTACTCTGTCTTGAGGAATCAAGGGCGATCCATATCGCTTTTCTCCTTCACAAAACTTGGCAACATTTGTAATGATATTTTCAGCATGAGATCGCAAAGATTTAGGCATTATTAAATCGATAATCTTCGATACAGACTAAAATCGTCAACCAGAAGCGGTAGGGGGTGCATCTTTAGTTTCGAATTCCGTGCGAATTGCTTAATAAGTCAGATGGTATTACTGCACGTCGTCGGAAGGACATCGAAGAGCTACGGAAGTAAACTAGACATCGCGAACCCGACAAAAAAATTACAGCCCCGTTAAACCTTTTATGTCAATTAATACATTTTGTTTCCAACCAGTGAGCTGAATTTTTTAATGGAAGGATATTTTCTATATTTCTAAGTCTATGTAGTTATTTCTATATAAGTATACCAAATGATTCTCCTCGTTTTGCTGCCCTTCGAGTAACTGCCGCCCCCAAGCGACGCTCAATCTACCTACCCCCACGGGACGTCACTGAAGGGGTATCTGCTACTATGAGCTGGTGTCACAATACCAAAGTTAGAATCAATATAAATACAATGCATATCAAGTTTTACCAACACATTTATATTTTATAGATACATCGATATATTTCTTATATATCGTTTATCTAGGTTTCCTATAAGCTGGTTTTAGAGCAGGGGCGGGCAAACTGCGGCCCGCCGGGTATTTTTTGCGGCCCGCTATCATTAATTGTACTTCTGATTACGAATAACTTTTTTATAATTTTTAAAAAAATATTGACAATAGATTAAAATTTGAAGAATGTGTTGTTTCGTAAATGTGTTATCTCAGTACGTCTTCCTTGCGTCTCGTCTCACACTATGTAACTACTATTTTCTACGTTGGACATCGATTTCAATAGATATTGATAGTGTGCCGACAGAGCTACAACTTGAGATTATTTATTGATCTGCAGTGTGACACTGATTTAAGATAATTGCATCGTCGTGAAGAAATCTCCAAATTTTACAATGCCCGTAATTCAGACAAATTCGACAAACTTAAAGATTATGCAAGAAAAATGTTCGTTATTTTTGGATCAACCTATAATATGTGAACAAACATTTTCGATTATGAACCTCAATAAAAATTCTTTACGATCAAATATCTCCGATGCCCAATTAAAAGCAGTTTTGAGAATATCAACTTCAAAATTAACACCTGAATTTTAAAAAATGTTCAAAAATGTACAACAGTTTCATTCTTCTCATTATTTTTTTGTAATGTTTATTTTTTGTGATAATAAATTGTGTATGTCTAAAAACAGTATTTTACTTGCGGCCCGCCGCTCATTTTGAATTCTTGAATTTGGCCCTCCATCCAAAAAGTTTGCCCCCCCATGTTTTAGAGCGTGTTTAGAAAAAAAATCTTCGACATCTTTATTTTAATGTGTCTAATTATTTTCCTTTTGACAGTTTCTCAAACGAGTATTTCCCGATTGACTTTCTTCAAGGCATGCCCGTCTTTCATTCTCTTGAAGCTCGTAGGTCACTTCTGCTCTTAAAGCATTTTTCCCTGCTCTCACGTGGTATAGTTTCCAATCCCGATATTCTGGAAAATTGGAATTTTTATGCACCCGTCAATTACATGCCCTATGACCTATTTTGGATGAAAGCTGTTTCCTCATGTCATTCTCACCAGGTACCAATAGCGAGGGCTGTGCGGCTGGTCAATGCACTCCTTAGAGATGTAGACATTTTTAGCGATGCATTATGTATTCTGTTTTTAAAATTCTATTTTATTGTTTAATTAATTTAATTTGTATTTTTTTAAATTATTATTGTTTATTTATTTTATTTCTTTTCCATAAAATTATTTTTTGTTTTGTTTTTTTCTCTCTAGTTGATTTACTTGTACTTTTTATTCTAAATGTCATGTTATGAACGTCTTGAATTAATAATTTCTTGTATGCTCAATGTGTCGTTTAATTAATAAATAAATAAAAATAAAAACACTTACACGGTACATTGTGCTGGTTGCTATCTTTTCCTTTGACGAATTCATAAGCAGTCTTGGTGCCGAAGCGAAGATATGGGTCAAAGTCCGATGACAGGCAGTAGCCCTCGCGCTGGGCGCTGACTATGCACGATACTCCCAGGAGGATCAGGCCGGCGAGGAGGCGTCTGAAGCCATTTGATGCAGTAGACATTGTGACCTTATGGGTTGAAAAAGATAAGTAAATATTTTTGTAAAAAAGATAGCGGCCTCGCCCATACAGACTAAAGCTCCAAACCCTACTTATCGGTACATCACAGTAGCCTTTTGTGCGAACGCTGCCTCGCGCTTATTATACTACCCCTATAGAATGTAATGTATAGGCTTAGGATTCTTAGGTATTTAAATATTCTTTTTGAGCGGCCCGTTTCAGACAATTTTGAAACATTTAAGCCCTATTTGTTAGCACCTATTTTTAAATATTTTTTTAATAATTAACTATTTTTGGATATTCTATGTTTAAGTAGGTACATATTTTCACATAAATACAAAAATAATAAGAAACCGTTCCATAAAAAAATGAATTGGCATTATTCATCACATCAAATTATGGTCATCTGGTAAACACAATTGAAATGTTAGAATCATCTACAAAGTTACTAGTTGAGCAAATTAATATTTTAAACAATACTGCTGCTAAAATAAGAAATGTTCCTGGACCAATTGGAATAAAGATAAATACAAAATTAAATAGTGTTTTAAATAAAAATCGGCTCCACAACAAAATATCAAAAATATCTATCCGTTTCAGACAATTTTGAAACATTTAAGCCCTATTTGTTAGCCCCTATTTTTAAATATTTTTTTATAATTAACTATTTTTAGATATTCTAGGTTTAAGCACATATTAAAGCTCTTTTGGAAAATCTATCAGATGCCTCAGGTGTTTCAATTTTTTCTACTTCAGAAATAGTTTCATATGCATACGCAATAATAACGTCTGTAGAAGTGGAAAGAAGTTTTTCCATTTATAAAAAAATGCTAAGATCAAATAATGGTCAAAGATAGACTTTTAAAAATTTGAAGCATTATTTTATTATTTATTGTAATATAGCGTTTTCTGTTTGTGAATAAATAATAAATTAAACTGTTGAAATATAATATATTATGATTTATTGTTATAGTTTTTAACACCTATTTTTGTTTTTTAGTACCTATTTTCCAATTGTATCTACATATGCTAGGTACCTATTATTCATTTTTTAGCACCTGAAAATCCTAAGCCTAGTAATGTCAAACTATACTAACATGCAATGAAGCAAATGATAATATTAATCAAGTTAGAATATTCTGTAGGTATTGCATCGTATTACATGGCTATTGTTTATTAACCATTATTAACTTGCAAAGTTTGGTAGGTATAAATAACATACTCTGAAACTTTGGACGTCATATATTATATTATGACAGTAGGTACCACGGTAGGTACCTTACTACCTGCAGCCCTGCAGCCCTGCAAGCAACATTTTCAAAATACTTAATTGTTTAAAAACGGGACATGTAAAACCTTTATTTCCAAAAACTTTCGCGGAACGCCTGGCACATTGATATATTAATTATACCTTTGTTAATTTTAATACTTTATAGAACAATTATAATGGTATACAAACAATTGTAAAGCTATTAGTGATAATTATATATGGTTAGATTAATAATTATTGAAATGATTATATACAAATTTACGAAAACATGACAGTAGGTACAAGAAAAACATTAAAGTTTACTGATTAACATAAATAATATATGCGATATCCAAAGCGTATGGTAAAACAAATTATTATTTTCATAATATTGGTAGTTATTGTATATTGAAATTCGCCAAATTTAAGTATCTTCACAATGTCATTCTCATACCATTTTATTATCGTTCATGAGAGTTTGTTCCTGTACCAAAAGCTTGCAAGCTACCAAAAATTCGTGTCTGTGCGGACAGAGAAAGTCGTCACGCGCTGACTATAAGTTAGAGTAAGATGCAAGCTAGATCGGGCTTACTCATAAATATTGCCAGGTCGTTCTCGAGACAAATATTAAGTGTGCATAAATCGAATTAACCGCTGATAAGTTTTAACACTGGCCGAGTCGCCGAAAATCGGGCGTCATTTTAAGAAGCATATGAGTCGCTTGGAGTCATAACTCACATTTTGCAATTTTGACATTTTTGAGTTAAATATGCTAAGTGATTCTAAATGCACAGAAAAATAGTTGCGTATCAAAAGTTACTTCAAACCATGTGAAAATCGTTGACAAAGTTCACGGTTGGTATCATAACTCACCTATTTCAAAGAATAATGTGAGTTTTGTCACCATGACCTTTCTAACCAATCAGGGAGCTTTATTTCTCATAGTATGCTATATGTCTGCAGCGTTAGGAGTAGTATATATATATATATTTTAAATAATGTAAATCGACTCACTCACTCATTAATATTCAAGGGAGTTCAATACCTTTCTTCTAATTACAAAAAAAAATACTCTGGTAGTTTTTTGCGATAATCTCAAAACTTGATTTTTGGAATATGTGAGTTATGACTCTAAGCGACTCATATGATTCATCCAGTAGTAGATCAATGGCCTGGCACTACTCGCGGAACCCTAGGGTTCTACGGAATCTAGTTGGAAACTATTGTCATAATATTATCTATTATATTAATATTACAGTGGAACCCCGATCAACCGTTCTCGCATAAATCGTTTTCCCGCACGGATCGTTCATTTTTGAAAGTCCCGCCAAACAACCATAAGAACAATGTTAAATAATCCCTAATTAATCGTTCCCCGATTTATCGTTTTCCTCGATCCATCGTCTATATTATTATTATGGTCCCGTCGCAAATATTATCCCGATTGACCGTTTTTGTTGAATATTTTTCATTTCGCTTTCGTAGAATTGTTTATGAATTTATGATCCTTTGACAGACCTTTCAGTCGGTTTGCACAGGTTCGCATCCATCTCGTATCACGAATTTTTATAAGTCGTAACTAAAATGCCCCCCCCCCACGAATAAAACTAGAACTCTAGCTGAGAAACTTTAAATAATTCAAAACATCGAAAAAAATCCAGGAGAAAAACGAGTATTTTTATTTTTTTTTTATATATCCCGCATTTATCGTTTTTTTTTCTTAGTGTCCCTTGAAAACCGTAGAATCGGGGTTTCACTGTATCTGAAAAAAATACATCGTTCGCTAGCTTTTTTCCAACATTGCGGTTTTGTAAAACGTGGACAGGTTTTTGCTAATATCAAAATGCATTTTAAAATAAATGTATATTATGTGTTTATTTGGAAAATAATTAGTAATCACTTCGAATGTCACTGTGAATTACACGACACATGAACCATGTACGAACTCTTATCTGTATTCATCATCCCCTGGTCACTTCAGCGTATACACTAGTGGTTCTCACGTAAAATTGAACTGTTGCCGCACAAGTGACATTGACAGTTCTATGGAAACGTCTGGTGGCCGCACCAAATTTCACTTTTGTTGTGATTGAAAAAATTAAACCTAAATTTTATTAACTAAAAAAAAATATTTATAGACAAGTCCATTTAATAAAAGACATTTCAACATTTTAATACCCACATATCTATTTATTTAAAGATAATGCAATTGGAAATTCCTCAATACTCCTTTTTTCCAATGCGAGCCGCATGGCTGCTTCTAAGTTTACATCTGTCAACTGGCATATTTGTTTTTTTATGAAGTGCATTACACTGAATGATCTTACACAGTATACAGCAGTAGGCTTAAGCAGGTCTTAAGCGTAGGGTGTTCGACCAACGTGTGCTACCCGTGCTCACGCAAGGCTGCGAGACGTGGACCCTCAACACGAGAGATGTCCAAAAGCTAGGCATGGAGAGGTGTATGTTGGGCATCACACGAAAGGACCGTAAGAGAAACGAATGGGTTAGGAAGCAAACAGGAGTACGCGATGTAATAGACGTTGCCAAACAGCTGAAATGGAGGTAGGCGGGGCACATTGTTTGCCAAAAGGACGACCGCCGTCATCCAGTGGTACCCAAGGGGTACGAAACGGTCACTGGGTCGCCCTAAAAGCCGCTGGATTGATGAACTGGTAAAGTTTGGCGGAAATACGTGGCAGCGAACGACACAGGACCGAGAGAGCTGGAAGAAGCTCGGGAAGGCCTTCATCCAGCAGTGGATTGACCCCGGCTGATGATAATGATGATACAGCAGTAGGAAAAATCGACAATATTAACAAAGCAATTGTTGCCAATTCTTTGAATTGACTTGATTCTTGGTCAACGTATAACTTCGACCAAATTTTTTCAACCGTGGTATTAAAATGGTTTTTAAATACTTGGTCATGACTCATTTCCGATAACGCATATTTAACGTTAGCCCAGTTAATTAAATTAAATACTGAAAATGATGCCACCAGGGCAGCACATGAGAACCACTGGTCTACACTGATTTAAATATTTCTTCGGGCGAATTTATTTTTATTGCATAATAAATATTTTATTATTATTCTTATTGTTTACACATCATTTACCTTTTTCCAACAGACACTCTTCTACACTGATTCGTTTGGGTACCTATCGCCGTGTACCCAAATACACGTATCGTTTGCAAAAGAAACACGTGGACTTAACCCGAGCGATACTGTCCTGCGACTCTTCGATTAGAGGTGCAATGCATTAACCACTGATCGGTGGTGGGCACTGATTTTTTTTTATCATACTGAACACAGCGAGAGGCGCAGTAGTCTAGATACTATTTCGAGAAAAACGTAATAAAAATTGGCTACACTATTTTTAAATATCGATCACAGGTGTTCAGTGTGCGTAACTGTTTTGGTTAAGAAATATTTCCATGTGGCAAAGTTAATGGTTTTTTTTTCGGATTATGTAAATATTTATGTTTATCATATTATCTTGACCCGAGAGATGAGATGGTTTAAATGCAATTTGTATTCGCTACACATGTTTCTATACGAAGTGGATGCTTTACAAATCGGTATTCAGTGTTATAGATTTTGTTATACCTATACTGTTTATATAATAATTACAAGATAAAAAAGAACTTTTTATATACAACGTTTTTAAATTTTCTGTTGAATTATTATGCTCAAACTTGTACTTGATATGAAGTAAATAAAAAACAAACAAACAAACAAATATAGTACATATACTGAAATGTCATTTTCATTTCCATAGTAACGCACTTATATATTAATAATTTAGTTGCTAGGACCACCCACTTAGCAACCAATAATAGTGGATTGGATTACGGATTTCTTCCGAAATAACTTTTCATACAAAACAGAATTAACTGAAAATGAATTGAATTCTACTTAAAGATGGCTAAAAGTATTAAAATAATGCATTGGCATCGTGTTCTGATATATTCTAAAAGTTTCAAATGTCTAGCTAGTCGGGAAGTTAGTTAAAAACCGATTGCAAGATTTGTACTAGATAAACAACCACCGGACAAATAAATACGACTTAATAAAAACGTTGTAAAAATACCATTTCCGATCTTAATAAATTATGGGCCTCCACAGAGTAAAGGTTTGTATTAACAGATTTTGTTTTTACGAGAAATGGGTGTCAGTCACTTGCTCAACCTATTAGGTCCATACCCTGACTCATACACAAATTGAAAAACAATATATTGTGTACTTATCATACCCAGGATTAGAACCTGGGACCCACGGCGTTATGGGCTGACGCTTAGGCCGCGAGGCCAACGAGGGTGTGTGTCAATTAAAACCTGCTAATCTAAACCATAGTAGATAATAGTAGAAAAATAATCGTTTATCTATCATCATCATCATCAGCCTGAATCTATCCACTGCTGGATTAAGGCCTCTCCAAACTGATTCCACTTCTCTCGATCCTGTGGGTTGCGTTGACACGTACTTCCGTAGAACTTTATCATTTCATCGATCTAGCCGCCTCTAGATCTACCTTGCGGACATTTTGTACCTCTTGGATACCACTGGATGATTAAATTTGTCCAACGATTGTCCCGTCCCTTCTTCGAGCTATGTGTCCAGCCCATTTCCATTTGAGAGTTTTCGCGAACTCTATTACATCGCAAACCCTTGTCTGTCTCCTTATCCACTCATGTTATTTTTGTCCTTTCGCGTAATGCCCAGCATGCATCTCTCCACACCATGTTGTGCTACTCTAAGTTTCTGGATCTCTCTTTTAGTTTGGGTCCATGTTTCACACGTTTCATACGTCAATGAACCACACGATGGTTGAACACTTTGAGCTTTAGGCACAGTGGGGAGCATTATTCAGGCGGCCAAAAGCACTCCAGCCTAGCTTTACTCTGCGAACAATTTCATCAATATTAATAATAATAATAATAGACACTTGTTGTCCCAGATAGATGTAGTTTTTCACCTGTTCGAGCTGAGTGTCATTGATGAGGATCTCTTATCTATAAAATATATATCTAAAACTATACCATTAAACCATACATAGTTTTAGATATTTTTTATAGACAGAATAATATTTTTTATCGATCTTCAAATTGTAAAAGTTTAGTATGCACTATTTATATCGAATCTTAATTCAATTCAATTCAAATCAATTCATTTTTTTTTACATATTGTGGGCATTAGAAATTATAAGTTTAAGACGTTCACAACATAACATAACACACTATTATAAAGAAGAAAGAAAAATAAAAGTAATAAAAGGGATAAAAATGAAAATATAAAAAGAGAACATAATAAGTACAAACATACAAAAGCAGTGAAAATACAATTATACATAATGTCAAAGAAGTACGCCGAGTTTGCTAAGGTGACCCTATTTTAAGAATCTATAAAATAGCGTCCATCTAAATCATGGGTGGCCAACCCGCGGCCCGTCAACTTGTGGCCCGTGGAGCAGTGAGAAAATAAAAATGATATCAAATGCTGCCGCTAGATGTGCTAATTTCGCAACTTGAGATTCGATAATGGCTCAAGATTTTAAAACGCACTGTATACTTTTTGCTGCATTTGCAACTCCATTTTCCGTAGACGTGAATTTATTACCGGGAAATTTACAAATGGAACATTGTGAAATATGTTGCGATAAACAGTTGAAGGAGAAATTCCATCAGGTTGGTTTGGAAGAGTTTTACAAAACATATATGGACAAGGAGAAATATCCTTAATTTTACAAACATGCTCTAATGATGATTTCGCTATTTGGAAACACCTACACGTGTGAACAGCTTTTTAGTCGGATGAAGCATATCAAATCCCGAGTGAGAACACAAATCACTGATGTGCATTTGGAAAACTGTTTGCGTGTAGGAACAACCTCAATCGATATCGATATTGATGCACTTAGTTCTGCCACACAAAATCAAACTTCTCATTAAAATTTATTATTTTTATATTATTTTGTTTATTTTTTATTATTTAAAAAAAAGTCTAATCTAATAAATATGTTGGATTCTCATATTTGTTTTATTTTATTAATATATATTTCTTTTTTGTTTTGTATAATAAAAAAATGGTTGTGCGGCCCGGTAGGAGGTCTCATTTTTAGAATCTGGCCCAGTTGCTGAAAAGGTTGGCCACCCATGATCTAAACTCACCCTCGCGCAAGTGGAATATATCAACACCCGAAGCAATTTGGTTGATTATAGTTATCGCCCTCCCTATTGCCACTGATCGGTAGTTTGGTCAGCAATTTTTCGGCTTGTCTCTTTTTCTTCCCTTTCGCGACATTACTCTCTTTTCTGGTTCATTGTCATTCATATGGTACTTGTGCAGTTAACCCACTCAACCTCTTGGGTCCAGATATAATTATGGCATTAGTTATGACTAGTGATGCAGGTGGAAAATTTAATATTCTCTTCCAATATTTTCCGAAATATTTTGGTATGCTTATTTTTACGTATGTAGATTACTGCAGTTTGTTTGCCGTCATGAGGAAAACGAATAGGTATATAATAATCACAAGATAAAAAGAACTTTGTATATACAACGTTTTTAAATTTTCAAGTGAATTATTACGCTCAATATGCATTAATATAACGCACGTATATATTAATAATTTAGTTGCTAGGACCACCCCCTTAGCAACCAATAATAGTCTTTTACTTTTTACGGATTTTTCTGAAATAACTTTCCATACAAAACAGAATTAACCGAAAATGAATTCAATTCTGCTTAAGGCGGTACTTCCGTGAAACAGCAAATAATTTTCAACTATGCGTGCGACGAAATTTTGGACTCGCTGACAATCGGAGAGCGAACGTCGAGCTATGTACACGTCAATTTGTTTCGTGATGGCGGCGGGGTATTAATTCTTAAATCGTGTAAAGATGACTAAAAAACGTTAGTAAATAGTTAACCTACCTAACCGTTTTTTTTAACGGTACATGTTCAAACACGCGCGTTACCATGATCTTACTCTCTACTTCATTTATCGTTTTTCAATTTATGGCTACGGCCGTATGTTGTAGCTTAGCCACTGGGAAATGCCAATAGAAATGGTGTATTTTAAAAAAATACTACCTTATTCTTAGGTCAATAGTTATTATAAAGCAAACATTATTCGTAAAATGTTCATCACATTTGAATCGTCAAAGACAAAGCTTATAATCAGTATCTTTAAAATTATCTTTAAATGTGTAAATCTTGCCCATTTTTTGAATAATAAAATGCATAATTCTTGTCAAATTTGGGATCACAGAGATTATCAATATAATTTTTTATTGTAAATATTTCACTATAATAATGTCGACATAAATTTTACTAATGGTTTTATAAATGCTTTCAAAAATTAATAAATATAAAAAATCCTAACACCACTTCACATGGACGTGCTGAAATATGACTATATTCTAAAACATTACAGCGAGAGGTTTAAAAGAATGCTATTTTACGTAATAAAAATACTTTGCAGCCATCAATGCTTAAATTAAATATAAAGGATAATAAGGCTTCATAATTATGTAAATAGATTATCTACAACGTTTAAGGAATGTCCAGGATCATGCTTTGAAAATAGCATAAAAGCTCCATTTTGACGTACGCTGAGCATGTCCCCTTTTAAGAAAGCACACTCTTTTACGTTTTTGAAAATGAATTATACGTTATGTGCTGCCAAAATGCTAATATATTGAGTGAATCAAACAGAGGTGAAAAAATAATAAAACAAATTTCATCAAATATATTTATATAAGTAATTGTCGCGAGTAATTATTATAATATTATTTCGAAATAGAAAACATCCGTGACAAAAATGTTCAATTTTTCTATAATTATTGATGACTGTACAAGCGTTGAATTTAAGAAGCTTTTTCCTGCAGCCGGACTTATTTGCACTTTATGAAATTTTGAGGACTTTTGTTAAAATTATCAATATACTTATTCAAATTTTTTGTAAAAAATCACTAGTTCTACAATTATGATCAATACATATTTTTAAATGCCAACATAATAAATGTAGGTATGTAGGTTTTTGCTATAAAATAATATTTTTAAAAGATTTTAATAGCTATATTTATTGATAAGCACCTAGGTACTTCTGTTTTTTTTAATGTTGAAGAAATACCGGTATTCAATAAGAAATACCGAAAAACCGTTATTGACATTTTTATTCAGTATTGCAATCCCTATCCACACCATCATGAAAGTACTAGAGTCTAGAATTGACGTCATCTAGTGTGTAAATATGTAATCAGTAATCACATTCAATTTAGGTATCAGCTACTAAAATCCTCTATGACGTGAAGTAAGTGTAGATTTTATAAGGGAGGGGATTTAAAAAATATATCTTTCTATTTTAACTTAAATAGTTTTTATTGTTTTTATAAATGGATGATTACATAACAAATGAAAAATAACATTATCTCTCAGCTCTACCTATAAGACACAAATGGTTTTAATGAATTATTAATAATGAGGTTTTCTTGTCAACAAGTTGATAACAATGATATTTTTTACATTTATTTTGTACTACGTGGATTAATTAGGTTATAGATTTACGTCTATATTATGTACAATAGAATTCTTATCTATTTTTATTTATCCTTTACAAGGATATTATTAAATTTTTTTTGTTCAACAAAAAATAAACGATTTAAGATTTAATTAAAGAAAAAAATAGATTGGATATAATTCTTACCTAAATAAAACATAGGTAGGTAATAATAAGTAAACATTTCTGATTATTTATTCTTTCTGGCAGTACAAGGGGAGGTATTTATTTTGAATTTATTACATTTATTTGTTCAATAATAATGAAAATAGTTATAAATGCACACATATATCATTTTTAGTCTGTCTCCAGATATGGTGTATAAAAGGTATATTGACAGATGGAGCATTGTTTAACAATACACAATTGATATTCACATTGTATTCGGTTCTTGGAGGTTTAGACAAATTAATATCATAATAACATCATATCAGTGGTGACTGCTTGTTGAACAGGTGTAAATAATTATAACAAACGAAAATAATAACAATATACATTTCAACAGTGATGTTCTTTACTTTTGACCATGTCTTATCCTAATAGGATGATAATGTGGGCCTCTACAGAGCGAAGGTTTGTATTAACAGAATTTTGTATTTACGAGAAATGGATGTTAGCTACTTGCTCAACCTACTAGGTCCATACTCTGACTCCAAATAATACAATTTGAAAAACAATATGTGTATTTGCCAGATCCTGGATTCGAACATGGGACCCGCGACATTATATGCCGATACGTTAGCCGCTCGGCTATGCCATTCAATGTTACCAACATGGCAGTAGATGTTAGAATTGTATGAAGGCATAGTTATAGACAGGGAACTCAGAAATAATGGGAACTGAAATACCCAACGGGTAAGGCGATAGCAGGTAACCGTCTCGAGTAAGGAAGAATCCGGGTTAAACTTATACACGTGTCAAGAATACGTTGTACGTCTAATACTGAAAACTGCTCTCGGTTTATGCATTTACGCTCATTTAATGTTGGTGTATTACACACATTATTGCACGTGCATAACGCGTGCTTCATTTTCGTAGGACACTCACACATTCAAAAACCCTGCTTCAACGTGCGGCGTATTGAATATAGCCTATCGGTATTCTATTTATTATCTGTTCTGTGGTTATAGATATAGTCGGTTTAGGGCTTAAATACATGACACTGCAAAAAATATCCAATTGGAGATTCAATTCAGATGCATTTGGAATCAAGTACGACCTGCATTGACGCATGCCAACTGCAGTGACGTGTGTCTGAGCCCTTACTAGAAAATTTCAGTAGAAACAGAATATGTCCAGTTTAGAAATATATAAAATTTTTTAAATGTTTCTTATTTTACCACAGTACTTATGGTGCTAGTTATTTTGAAACAGATTTTGATTAGGATTATAGAGCAATAATTTCATGCTACTTAATCAATCAATCCACTGTTTCTTGGCAATAATTGCGTTATATTGGTTATCAAATTCTTGTGTTTAAATTATTTTTAAGAAGTCAATGTTGTCAAGTATTGAGTCTTCGTCACTAACATAATTTATGTATTCTGGACACAGCATAACAAAAATAATTATAAAATATTAGTAGTAACAAAAGGAGGTACTTGATGGAAATTAATTATAATATAATAATTATACTAGTTTAAATTTTGTAGAATATAAGAAAATAGAACAATATAGGTATGTCATTATAAGAAAGATAATTTTTTTAACAAATTAACAAATATTAATTAAACTATAATATCAACAAAGCTGTCAAACTTAACTTAAAATATTTGAAGTCTATTGACCAAATGCAGAGATGTCACCATTAGGTTACCTTAACTATAGGCTAAATGCGTAGTAATACTTAAATCGACAACTTAATGAAAGTGAGAAAAACAGGATACATATTTATTAATATTATTCATATTACAGGATAACTTAATGTCGACATTTCTGCATTTGGCCACAACATAATTACTATATTTTGAGAATGCGAAACGTAGACCTAATGTTTGATAGGCCAATAATTTATATTGAGGTAAGATTGTGGAACAGGTTAATTAATATTTTTAATAATTGGTTTAGTTACTTTATTCATTGGTTTTCTTTTGTATATAATTTGTATGTTTGATTAGGTAAGTCTTTTAAATAAATTATGTTAGGTAATTTTATTTTAACCTTTCCTATGCCTCACAATATAACAATGGCAGTATCTGACAGGCCGCAGATTTTTAACGACACACGTTGAATATAGTGCGAAACTCTTAATAAAATAGCTGTATTTCATAATTATTCAAACAGATGTCATCGTGTGTTTAATTTTTTTGATTATGCAAATCAATCGACAATGGCTAGTAATTTGAGTTTAAAGTCGGACGAAATAGCTCGTGAAAAATTGCGGTCTGCCGTTGACGGCCTCATAGAGCTAGAAAACTCGCTGAAAGCATATAACCGGTTAAATGCTGCAAATTACCTATTTTAACTCTCATCCATCATTCAATATAAACTCAACCGATGTTAGATTTCTAACATTTTCAGTTAAATTTATCTGACTCGGTAAAACAACAATTTGAATGTAATTTCCTTGCAAATAGTATAAAGACTTATTATTACAACGTTTTTATTAGGTCGTATTCGTATTTGTCCGGTAGTTGTTTATCCGGTACAAATCTTGCAATTGATTTTTAACTAACTTCCCGACTAGCTAGACATTTGAAACTTTTAGAATATATCAGAACACGATGCTAATGAATTTTTTTAATACTTTTAGCCATCTTTAAGTATAATTGAATTCATTTTCAGTTAATTCTGTTTTGTATGAAAAGTTATTTCGACACCATTATTGGTTGCTAGGGGTCTGGGGTCCTAGCAATTAAATTATTAATATATACGTGCGTTACTATGGAAATCAATATGAATGTCAAAATGATATTTCAGTATTATTTCTATCAAGTAGAATTTTTTTTGATCGTTTAAGCTAGTCAAGTGAAGTTTATATGATTCAAAAGAAAATTTTAAAACGTTGTATATAAAAAGTTCTTCTTATCTTGTAATTTTTATACATCTTAGTACCAGATCAATATGTATCTAAATTAGTAATTTTGATTATGAAAGAATGTATTAAGTATTTTAAATCATTCAACGTGATATTAATCCAAACTGACAATTTTTTCAGTGAATATTATTTTTTTAGAACATTGATAAATGTTAAATAATGTTGGCAGTGCATTTATTATAGATGGAAATTTAACAGCGGCACTAAAATGTATAAATGGTCCTAACTTCCTTTACTTTGAAATACTAAAACATACCTACATCATATTATTATCTAAGCGAACACAGACATTGAAACTCAATGCAACTCACAACTTGTCAATTTTAAACGTGTAATTTTGTTGGCGATATTTGGTCTGTCAGTACCAATTTGCCTGTCCAATGCTTGAATCGTGACGGTAGAATAAATCTTTAGGGTAGTGAGTCATGGAACAGTACGAAAATTCAGCTGTATGATCGGTCGACCTTTGCGACTTGGTATCTACGGGGGAAAATATTTCAGCCTTTAAAAAGTTTGCAGCATTTTACGGCGAGCGAGAAGGTCTTTTCTCTTCGAGAATTGACCGTAACACATTACATCAAAGTAGGGATCACGCACACTCTAGTGCACGCCAACCAAGGTCTTGGCAAATTGCTCCTGGGACACTGTCAGCATAAATTTGAAGAGCGCCTAATGTTCATTAATACACGGTATACGCCTGCATAACGGGTGTAGAGACGTGGCGGGTGGTGGAGGGAAAAGCAAGGTTACACCACTTCTGCTCTGACCGCCTCAATTTAGTGAAGTTGGATTAGCGTCAACTTGTAGTGAAATTTAAGTAAAATTATCAGCTTCAGTTTCATAGAGTATAAAGGCTCCATCTCCATAAAAAATGTTTATTTCCAACATCTTTTGATAAAAAAACCATTCATATATAGATTATTTATAAGTCTGCCTGATGATATTGCCCTTACGAAAGTACTAATTATTGGTACTCCCTATGGAATGAAACAAGGTATTATTGGACTTGAGTTGATGTTGCATTGATTCTTTATGTCTAAAAACTGCCTAAGTGTTAAATCTCGTTATCGATCCCATTATTGTGATTATAACAGCGGCAAGGATGTTCATCGTGTATGAAACTTTAATGGATTCTCCGGCGTTCTTGTTGCAGAAGTCGATGTTGCACTCATCCGAATCTTTGGATAGACGTTCTTTAACCCAGTCCCAAGAGCACAATCCGACACGGCAGCCATTGAAATCGACGGGTTGTTCATTGTGGAAGAACATTATTTTGGGTCCTTCTTGTTCGCATCTGAAATAAAAGAAATTAACTCACTTTTAACAAAGGTCTGGTAGTCACTATTAAACGTATCCATTGACTTTTACAAATAAGTTTAATTTTTATTTTGACCATGTCCGATCCTAATAAGATCATATCGTCTCTGTTCTGGCAGAACACACTAACTGGAGAATACTAGTTTTGAGTAATTTGACTTTGAAGTTGTTAAAATGTTTGAAATGGTCTATCATGTGAGTATATTAAGTAATCGTAAAAAGGATGACTTTAAAATAAAGACTGTTTATTTATTAAGAAGGTTTCCAGACGGTAAAGTTTGAAATAAGGAACATTTTGGTATAACTAACTCAATATGTCATTTTTTCGAATTAGTGTCTTCTGCTAGAACAGTGACAATATTATTATAATAGGCCTCCACAGTGTAGAACAGTAATTATTGACACATTACAATGCCATCTATGAAAGAGATAACTAAACATTTTAATGGTTTGAGTCTGTAATGTTTAATAAGAAAAATTATTATTCTTACTTGTAGAGTACTGCAACAATATTAGCGCCAAATGGATTGAGGAGACTGGTTCTGTATTGCCGTCTCATGATATTCGGCGTGTGGTAATTGTCTGACGTAAGAGGTACGGAGTCTTTTCCGATGCCCAATGCGGTGATGAGAGCTTGCATCATCTGGGAATGGGCAAAGTAAATATTTGCTGTAGGCTGTTCTTGGTCTGAAAAAGAAAAAAGGTTCAATTCACTTATAATATATGAATAATTAAAATATAAAATTTGTAGGTACCTATGCACACTTATTTATAACCTATAAATGGTAGGTACTAAGTCCAATGGAGTCTGGTTAGTATTTTCAAAAATGTACAGCCCCCAAAATTTAATAAAATCAAAATCCCTGATTTAATGTTTTCGATTTTGCCGAATTGATCGCACGCGTCTTTCGTTGGCTACCTATATGCCGTATCACAGAAATTATTATTGATTTTCACATCAAATAAATTCCATTTTGTTAAGAGTAATTTTTGTTACAGTTTTTCCATATTATGTGTATATATTTTCTTTAATATTCTTTTTCTTTGAGTGTTTTGTAATCTGTTTAATTTGTAATAAAAGTTATGTCCTCATATTTTTCTTTGTTTTCTGATTGTTTGATTTTGGTACACCGCAATTTTTTCCTATGATCAAAAGTGCACCGTGACTTCGAAAAGGTTAAGAACCACTGATATTGAATCTAATATAACAGCATTTAAAATTTTTTTTTTAAATTTTTTTATGCATACGGTGAACATTACAAATTATAAATTTAAGATGTTTACAACATGACATTTAAAAACAAAGAAATAGTATTGAACAGTGTAAAGAAGAAAGAAATTTAAAACTCGCATCTTGATAGGCTTTTAGACCTACGTATGTGTACATTCAAAACCAATTTTATTGAAAAATCGTCCAGAGAGAGTTTGGCGACTAAGCAACTCAATTAAAAGTACATGGATTCGGCAACTTGAACAAGGGATTGAACAAAACAAAAAAATTCACTTATATCCATGTACTGTACCTTCACATATACTTACTTTTTACAGATATGCCATTTGAATAATAAATGCGTGACATTGTTTAATTATAATAATAAATAAATTTGCAGTTTCATTACCTGGACGCTCAATCATCATTTTAATCTTCTCCAGAAGATCTTTTATGACGAAGCAGCCGAGTTTCTTGTTCAACTCGTTTCCATAACCACCTTTGTAGTAATACTTCAAGTCGTCCACATATTCTAATAGGTGGAGTTGATCTTTTGTGAAAGCCTGTACGAGAAAATATACAAGTTTATCAATCATGACAGTACACTTGGATTAACATTATTAATTATTTTAGTTGTTTTATAGTGGTCATCCTGAGCAGTTCCTCTTCTGTTCGTGATCCTCCTCTGGTTGTTTTTGAACCCAGCTGAGTGGATTAGCGAAACCGATGAAGATCTTGTTAACTTCTTGAATAATCGATCAGTCCAGTACGCAGTCTAATTTAATATATTTAAATATTGATTTTAATTGGGCACCATTTGATTTTATTTTTCATTTCAAATAGGTAATTTAACTGAAATAAGTCTTTTATTCAAACCACCTAAATTGCTTAAGTAAAAAGAATTAGAGCCAAGTTTCAAACCGATTCCGGTTACTCTTTTGTATGGGGTCACGCATCGTCACCTTACTATTAAAACCTCGTAAGTCTGTTTAAAAAGAATGTTAAGGGGAAGAAAAAACTTAATTAAAACAATATTTTAAACACCTCTCTAATCGATGAATCTGTTAACACTAGTTGTGAAATACGAGGTTTTAATTCCATGTTTGAAACTACGAGACCTACGAGTTTTTAAAATTTGCCGATAGATGGACAGCATACTAGTAGAACTGAGGTTTTGATATGATTTAAAATGTTTTTATGTTTAAATTTTGTTGAACAAACTTCATTTTTCCATAATATCGGACTTACGAGGACTTAATAGTAAGGTGACAATATTATTAATTGAATACGTGTATTAATTAAGGCGCTAAGTACCAAAACAATAAAAACTGACATTTTTATGGAAAAATGTTCTACATACCAATGCCAATAACTTCATCTATAGTCTAAGTGCCTCAAGCAAGTCAAAAAAATACAGCAAAATAATTAAACCTGTCGACGTTGTAAGTCCGTTGGCGTGTTTTATTTATAATGGTGTAAGTAGCACTGCAGTGGTCAACGGCATTCAATATAAAATAGCTGACGAAGGTGTGTTGACACTTGCGAGTTCTTAATACCTAAAATTATAGAAGCTGCCGTGATTGCTTCACACTGTAAAACTACATTTTTCAAAAGGTCTGCTTCATGAAATTTTACTGCAATGACTCGGTATTTTGTAACTACAGGCAATACTACTTTTTGGTACTTAGAGCCTTATTTAATACACGTATTCAATTTATGATGTCATCACCGTCTTCTATACATTTTTAACTCATCAAATAGGCTGTAATAATCTATTGATTCAGTTGAGATAGATAGATGTCACTGTGCATAATTTAAATAATATGTCGACACTTGAATAATATCGATTTGTGACTACACATTTTTTTAATGAAAGTAATTATTAAATAATTGCTTAGGAAGAAGTCTTCACCACTGATATGTGGCAATGTGAAAGCTGGTACCAATTCATTAAAATAAGTAAACATATTCTGTTACGTCGTAGTCACGTTTTTGCATATTCATCTAATTTTAATGTTAAAAACAAAATGTTTATTAACGTGTTAATTAAAATTGTGTCTAGTTATTTTAATAATGTCACATATAATTGCTTAATCCTCAGCACTTAAATTGAATATCTGGAATCTCATACTCACAGCGCACCATGGTGAATTCTTGTTGATTTCCCATGCCTTGTCATAACGGCACATGTCATAAATGTCACTGACAACTTTCTCGTCCAAGTTGTACCGGTAACCGAGGTGAGAAGACACGTTTTGAATGAGCTGCAATATGAAAATGATTATTATAGTACCTGTACAGATGCATGGATTAACTGGCACCAATAGTATGTAAATTAACCTACAGTACATTCTCAGTAATCCGCCACTCGATTATCCGACAACTATTATAATCCGCCGCTATTTTTACTAGTTGAAAGCACAAAATCAAGCTCTATATTTGGAAACTTCTCCTTCGTAAAACATACGTTCATTGCGAAGAAAGTAATGTACCAGGGAGGAGAAGGCCCAAGGACCGCATCACAATTATGCCGTGCTCCAATGCAACCGGGATACACAAACTGAAGCATTTGGTCATAGGGAAAGCCAGGAATCCTAAGCCATTCAAGAATATCTGCCTCACTGAACAACTGGTTGTGTCCAGTGATTTACTATTTAATATTTGGTTAATAAACTTAGTTTATAAATATGTATAATTTAGTAAATACTTGATTTTGATTATAAATAAAACCGTAATTTGCTAATTTCTCAAAAAAAAAACTATTTTACAAAATACCTGTTTTATTTTTTAACATATTTTGTATGTATAATTCGCCACTTTCACTAATTGGACACTTGTCTGGTTTTTGGGGTGGCGGATTACTGAGAGAGTACTGTATCATGATAATAACTGTTTATAATATAATTATAATTATATCGTCAATCTTATTCTTCAAGCGTAAGTGAGACGCGTTGTTGTCATCTTATGACGCAAATGTTTGACTGGTTGTGAAATTTGGTAAACTTCAAAATGCTCTAGATCAGGGGTTAACAAACTTTTTCGTCAACGGGACAATTTTGAAATCAAAAATATTTGGCGGGGTAAATATTTTGTTTTTAAAAAATATCAGGCAAAAAATATTTCATTGTGTAAACTTATATTTTTAACTAAACTACTGATAATTATGTTCTCTTAAGATTGTATATTTACCGTTTTGTATTCCTCCTTCATGGTGAAGAGGTTGACTTGTTCTTTGGTGGCCGGGTTGTTCTTGACTTCGTCAATCCAGGATCTGCAGAATTCACTCAACTACAAGTAAAATAAGCCGAAATGGGTAAAGTGAAATATGTACAATCAGTATGTATCAAAATGAATGTGTTTTTTCAGGTTACATGTAAATTGTACGTATTACATTTCACCGTAGCACAGTTCGCCGTGAGCTTTCTTATCGGAAAGAGATGATAAAATTACGCGTTGTTCATGGATTGCAGACAATAATGTTCCAATTTTATTAGATTCAATACGAACATAAATATAATACGATAATAACGCTGTCATTATTGTTATCAGATATTAAATTTGATATGTCTGATTTGATATTTTATCTAACCTAACCTAACCTAACCTTCTAAACTAAAAAATAATCCAGTATATTGGCTATTTTCAAAGTTTGTTTGCCGCAGGTTTCCTGTAAACCGACAAGAACTGTGTTTTATTTCGACATGAATCTCAGTACAACGCAAAGAGGTTGGACGGTCTTTAATATATGACCATTTATTTCCGATACAACATTTCACGGTGAAGAATGATACAGTGAACTGCATACGTGCAAATTTCCTGATATGGTTTTTTTTATTATATAGATTTGAAACATTGTTGTTATTTTGACGAAACTAATAATTTAATAAATCGATTGAGGCACTATTTGTATCCAGTAAATACTTATACATACATGTTTTGGTTAAATAAATGCTTTGTTTAGCAAATCATGTACTTATTTACTGAAACTATCAAATTCGTCATGTTATGTGATGATGAAAGAAAGGAAGGATGACTTAAAGAATCCACAGAATTTTGCTATTAGTGTTTCAAGCATGAGTATGGCATAATGGTACCCATCACAACCAAGCCAGTAGGCGATGAGAAATTCAATTCAAAGGATTGCAAACCTTTGCGTCTACGGGTTTCTTTCCTATCTGTAAAATCGTTTTAAAAAAATAATGTTTTAGTTGTTGTGGAAGAAACTCTTTTTGGTGTTACAAACTACTGGGTTCCAGGCTATAGCGATACCGGGTTAAATTCCCAATGAGCTCATAACGTTTCTAAGCCTAGGTGTGTTTCTCTACTAACTGTAATAATTATTGTCATTCATATTTTTTGTAGTAAAGAAGTGACATCTATGAAGTAAAATTTGAAGTCGGTATTAAACCAACTATTCATGATGTCTTTTCTTGAATGATTAATAGATGCCACTGTCAATAATTGAACTATCACCTTGTGACACTATTCTCAATCGATATTTTATTACCTGTAGCATAGTATCGTTAGCGGTGGCCAGTCTGGGTCGAACCATGTCGATTGAATCCCTACCGAAGAGTCCATCCAAGAATGCACGGTAGCTGTCTTTTGTGCGCCTCGAGTCAGTATAAGAGAACTGTAACAGAGAGTTGATAATGTTTAGGAATAAACACACTTGACAGATTTGCTATTATTATAGTTGGAATATTTTTTATTACACTTTGTATTTTATGTAAAACCCCCTTGTTCTATATTTTGGCATATTATTTTTAATAAACCAGGCTCTGGCTTTTCCTATTATTTGGAATAAAATATATACCTATTATTATAATGCCTTAACATATAAATGAATATTTTTTCTATTAATTGATTATAACATAATATCGTGGGGTGCTGCCAAAAGTTGGTAAGTCGTTAATTTAGGTATTTTGAGTTAACAACGGATTATGTGTCTATTTAAGTATAGATATGTATGTTAGAAACAAAATTCAAGGCCATCTGATATTATAGAATATGCACATAACAGTGGCGAAGGGTGAAGGTAGACTGTTGAGATCTGACATAAAAAGTGACCACTAAACTTTGTCAGTCAAGGGTATTTGTTTTTATTGAACTAAGATTACAGTGTTCATGGAGTGCTGGTTAGTTTTTAAAAATCAATTAAACCCTGCCTAACCAAGCCATAATAGTTTTGGTATGCTATGGGTGGTTTGACAAAGCTGATATACATTTTTTCAGTTATACTTATTTGTTTTAGATATTACAGATGATATTAGGTTAGTTTTCTTTAAATTAATTAAGCCCTGGATAAGCTAAACCATAATAGATAAAAAATATTCTTCTATCTATAAAATTATATATATTATGATTTAATGGCATAACTTTAGATATTTTATGGGTAGATGAATTAATAGCTTTTGACTATTATCTATTTTGGCTTAATTTACGCAGGGTTTAATTGAATTTTAAAAACTAACCAACACTGTCTGACCATTGTTATCTTAGTTCAATGAAAACAAATATGTATGACTGAAGAAGTTTAGTATGCAATATTTAAGTCAGTTGTTATTAGCCTACCTCCACTCTTCGCCACTGGCACATAAAGCATAAAGAAATTAGCATTGTGCGAGATTTTATAGGGCATGTAAAACTTTCAAATTGAATTAATTACTCTATAACATGATTTTGAGACTTACCAACTTTTGGCAGTAATGTAAATTTACTAATTTATTGATGTGCAGTGCTGCCAATTGTACAATAATCATTTTTTCCACTAATAAATGACTTACTTGGTAGTTTCTCATTGAGTACTGAGGAGGAAGTAGATCTGGGAATTTAGATTGCCACCTCTTGGCCATGTACTTGATGTCGTCGTACCCTTGATAGGTGAGGTCCTCGGCAAAGCTCCTGGTGAAATTGCGATTCCATGTCCAAGCTTTTAGATTGTCAAGATCTTGCTTGCAAAGGCGGTCCTAGAAATAGACATAGAGACATAATAAAAATGTGTCAACATTTATTCACATAATGACATGTTTTCTTGTATCAATTAGTTTCCACTTTGATGATTTAAGGCTATAACTCAGCTGGGGCACGGTCTAAAAAGATCGTGACTAGACGATGCGTGGATTGTGTAAATGACGCGTGCCGAACGAAATATAATTTGTGATAAAAATTCAACATGCGTCCATTTAATGTTCTGTTTATTGTTCTATTAGTAACAATAATAATATTATATTCATTGACATGTTTTCTTTTTCAAGTAAATGGGTAACGTTTTTTAGTCATCTTTACACGATTTAAGAAATAATACCCCCGTCGCCATCACGAAACAAATTTACGTGTTCACAGCTCGACTTTCGCTCTCCGATTACCAGCGAGTCCAAAATTTCGCCGCACCTATAGTTGAAAATTATTTGCCGTTTCACTGAAGTATGCTCTAAGCCCGTGCAATGTGAAAAATATGATATTTGATGAAATCTGGAGCCCGAGCCCGAAAATTACCCTTTGTGTCCGTGCCTGCGCCACCGTACATTATATTATTAATATATTCATATGTTTTTTTATCATATTTATTTGAAGGGTCCATTTTGCCCGGTTTTCCCTAGGTACCTACTAAGTTATTAAATTGCAATATTAGAAAGAAAAAACCTTACCATATCTGGGGCCGTTTTCCTGATTTCATAATTGGAGATAATCTCGTCCCTCACGAACAACAGTTTGGGAAGACTCTCCATTCCTCTCACTCCTGGAAGCCGGGTCCCGTGTCGGTTGTACGACCAAAAGAGCACAGGCTTGCAAACTGGAATAGAAAATACGTTTACTATGTGGACTGGACATGTTGTTCGGTGAGTGGACAAATGCCGTCATATGGTGGTACCACAGAACAGATAATAAATAGAATTCCAATAGGCTATATTCAATACGCCGCATGGTGAAGCAGGCTTTTGAATGTGTGAGTGTCCTACGAAAATGAAGCACGTATTATGCACGTGTAATAGTGTGTGTAATACACCAACATTAAATGAGCGTAAATGCATAAACCGAGCGCAGTTTTCAGTATTCGACGTTAAACGTATTCTAGACACGTGTGTAAGTTTAACCCGGATTCATCCTTACTCGAGTCGGTTACCTGCTATCGCCTTACCCGTTGTGTATTTCAGTTCCCATTATTTCTGAGTTCCCTGGGTGGTACCCAAGGGGCACTAAATGACTACAGGGATGCCAGCTGGATTGTCGAACTACTAAATTTCGTTATTTTTCTTCTTCTATTGGCAGTCCGGAAAAGAAAGTGGTTGCCCGTGTTCTGGTTTGAAGCTTTTTGCAATGTTTTATATAACCTGTGTACCTATGCATTTCTCGGTGTTTTATTCTATTATTAATTTTAAATAAAATAGTTGATGTATGCATTGCTTTTGACTCTTCTTCTTCTTTGTCCATATCCGCCCCTTAACTGGAGCATATGGACACCACGCGGCGCCTCCAAGAATCCCTGTCGCTCGCCAGTCTTCTTGCTTCATTCCAGGTCAAACCAGTATCCCGTAGCTCCGCCATATACACTCTGTAGATTGTATTTAGCGGCCTTCCAGGTCGCCGGAATCCGGTTGGCTTGAAGAACAGGCAACCAGGTTAAAGTTCTCTTCTGGCATCCGCAGCACGTGGCCAAGCCAGGTCCAACGTCGCCTTTTCACTTTCAGCGTGATGAGAGGCTGCTTGGTGCGTTCTCTTATCTCCTCGTTGCTCCTAAAGTCATACCACCGCACACCCAGTATTCGTCGCAAACATCTGTTTTCGAAGCTCAGTATACGGTTGCTCTGAGCCTTCGTAAGGTGCCATGATTCGCTACCGTAAAGCAGCACCGTCAGAATGCAAGCGTCGAATAGGCGGCATTTGGTTTTGACCGAGTACAATCGTGAGTCCCAGACATTTCGCATCGAGTTGAATGTTGCTCCAGCCATTCCCATTCGGATAGCAAGCTCTTTCTGCAAAATGCCATCTCCCGTCATGTGTACCCCCAGGTACTTAAACCTGTCGACGCTCTCGATGTTTTGTCCATCGCTAATCAGAGGGTAATCTGGATCAGGACAGGTGCTATTGCACAAGACGTTGGTTTTCTTCGCGTTGATTTTCAAACCAACGCGAGAGGAGTTGTTATGCAACCACACTAGCAAACAATCTACGCCAAAAGGTAATGTAGTACATTATGTATCTATAGTTATTATTGCTTCATAATGCAAATCTGTTATTAATATTTTTACCATATTGTTTTATAGTAAGTTTATGACTTACTATGTATTGAAAAATACTAGTTCGCTAGGTCTTTGACCTGAGTCTGTCAATGAAATTGCTGTAGCTACCTACCTATTAGATTATCTGGATTTTACAATCTAGCTAGAGGCCATAACGTAATGTTAAGTAGTAGAGGTGAAGCCGATTCAACTGTTAATATTTATCACTGATTAGGTTAATGAGTTAAAATGACGATAATGCAACACTATGTTATATATGTTATGACTTTTGATGTTATGTTTTATGATTTTGAATAAAGAACAGTAAAGAATATTGTTGATAAACATTGCCAGCGTTCGAAATTCAAAATTGTACAAACTGAAGCGCTCGATAATATTTCGAAAAGTATAGAATGGTTTGGGCCCACGTTGGGCGCCAGTTATACCTAGTATTTATAAAAAAAGAAGCACTTTTTTCTATTTGAGTATACTACAAACGGTACACGAAAACAGATTAACAAGATGATTAGCTCGATCAAATAATCAGATGGACTTGCCAAAGGATTAGTTCAGTTCAGGTAGGTATCACATTTGGCAACTAGAACTTACGAACCTCGATAGTGTTAACAAGGCTAAAATCCCGAAGAAGCTTTATGGCGACAACCATGCCTCTGACCGTCTCACCCGAAGAAGATAGACTATCCGCATTGGAGGCGAACCTAGCCTCTGAGGGTCTCGAAGATTGGGTAAAGCCGGCAGAGCATCTCCCACCTGGAGCCAGTCTCGGGTATCGTACATGGAAAGCCCTAAACAGACTGTGAACCATGGTAGGGCGCACTCGAGACAACATGGTGAAGTGGGGGTTTTCCGATGACCAAACCTGCGAGTGCGGTGAAATGCAAAGCATGAAGCACCTTTTTTCATACACGGTTGCCCAGTAAGCTGCAATTTCGACGAGATCCTACAAGCCGAGGAGAATGGTGTTGCCTTCGCCAACTTCTGGAGCGACACATTGTAGCTATTGAAGACCCGACACGACAAAGAAAAGTGTAAGGTGCTTAGTTTCAGTCAAAATAGACGAACCGTATGATCAAAAGAATCAGCGCTAATCAGACTAAACTGACTGGCTGTAAGACTGTGAGAGAAAAAAAAATACAGATTCAACATAGAGTTAAATCCTAATCCGTCTGCATAGTGTTTGCGGCGTCCAGTCAATGGGCAGCGTCATCTATATAACGGACTTTCGGCTTTAACGGACACCCTCTCACCCGCATTAGTCCGTTATATCGAGGTTCTACCGTACCTACATAATTATTGTTACTGTTTTCATTTATAATGGCATTTGATGGATTGTTTTATATTTAAAAAAAATGTTTCGTGTATTAAAATTTGGTTAAATAAATAGTGTGTTGGGGATGATTAGTCCCGTTTTGATATGGGGTCGTTCATCTGACGTCACCGCCTAAGGGGAGGATCTGATATAATATACTGATTGTTTTTTGATGAAGGGTTATAGGAAATGTGACTTCACAAAACCAACAAAATATCATTTTTTTCGGAGAATAAATACAATATTCCGCGAGAACATTATAGGTACTTAAAATCGATCATTTTCAACGGGGGGGGGGGGGGGGTCAGAATACCAAAAAATGTGTGACGTTATTTATCTAGGACCCTATGTAACAATGCGAATGCCGAATGGTAGAGGTATACATACATTCTAACGATTTTAAGCGATTCGAAAGTTGATTACGTTGGTACGGTTAATCTACCTGTCGGATTTAACCAAATGGTCAGACAAAGGCGTCCTAATTACCACTATGATAGGTGATAGGTAACTACCTACTCAATTATTGGATTGACTCATTTAAACTTTTGTGTAGTAATAGCACCTGTACACGTGCATGGATTTACTTGTACCAATAGTTTAAACTATCGCGCTAATAACTCTGTTTACACGTAAACGTGCCGACTGTCTCGCCAATCTCATTCTTCAAGAGTGAGCGAGACGCGATGTTATCATTGTATGGTACTATTTGACAGGTCGTGAAAATCGGTTAACCTCAAAATGAGTCTCTGCGCGGTGTAATTCATTTTTTTACCGGCAGGTTCGCCACTTTATTTCTACTGTGATCGCACGGTCCAATAATTGTCACGTGAAAATTATAAAGCTTCTGAACTTTTTTGATTCATGCATGCAATCTTCCATTTTGCACGATAATACGTGTTTACGGTGCATTTTTCGTCTTATAGCCGCGATATTACGTACTGTCAGCAGTAAATCCACGCACGTGTAAGCGGGGTATACATTCATGTGAGCTTTGTAACATTGATATATGTTTTGTTTCATACACTCGTACTGTTATGCAATCGTTTTTATAAATTCATATGCAAATGTAAAAGTAATAATAATTGTTATGTACACGTACACACTTCGGGTAGCCACGTCACGTCACTGCCCCGACATGGTCGATTCGCCAATGAACATGTAAGAAAGTTTAATCATTGCGCCCCGTTTTGATTTAAGTATGACTATTATACATGGCCCCACACCCTGAAGCGGGCCCCCAAGCCAGGATCTTTGGTACGCCCCCGACCTATAACTAAGATTAATGGCGGTATGGCGCTCTACAGTAACTTTTTCCAAATGGTGTTCGAGGTAAAATTAAGAATATTTAGTATATTTTTAGTATTTTTTAAATACATGCCCTTGAATTGTTGAATTTTCGTGTAACGACACACATCAAAAATTGCATTGCATAACTACATGTCATAGCCGGCTCGCACATCACAACTCGCCTCGTGTGCCTGACCGCCATAAATCAAAACTTCCGAGAACGGGCAGCCGGTGTTCCATGATACAACCTCACACATCTGCCTAGCGATATCGACATTCGCCGCATCGCGGCTGCTCCGAACGCGGCGACAGTCTGGAGAGAAATGGCTGATTGTGCGGCTGTGCGCATGCGCGGAGTTGATATTGGCCGATGTCGACATGCAGGCTCTGGCCGATGCAACTGCGACGCTGCGACGCTGCCGCATGCGTCGAGTTGCGTTGGCCAATCTGCGAAGCTCCATTTGATAACGTTTGTTTCTTGGTTTACGATGACGTCACATCGACGAATTCGTCGTAAGACGCATGCGGCGAGTTCTGATGTGCGAGCCCTCTTAAAACCATAAACAACATTAAAATTTAACGTAAATTAGCCCCGCAGGCGACTTTTTTATTATTAGGGTACTCGTGATGAGTATTTATCTCAGTTATCTGGTTGACCCACCACGTCGGGCCCCTCCTAAGCTTGGGCCCAAAGGCTAAAGCCCTATCAGTTTTCCCATTATGGGGGCCATGCTATTATTCCTCAGTCGAGACGACTTTCAATTTGCGACTGAGCCAACTGTGAGAGTAATGATTTACAAAAACTGGAATTTTAAACATGATAATTTTATTTTAAATAATCAATAGAAACTATAATAATGTTTTGCAAAAAAACGTAGTATAATAACTCGAATTTGCATATATTTATATCAAATCAAGCAGTAATGTTGTCCAATACGAAAGCTCGAATCGAGATAAATAAAAAGGATATCAGTTATACCTATACATTTTATTTTATAGATACATCGATATATTTTATATGAATAAAAATAAATGCTTACATGGTACATTATGCTGGTTGCTGTCTTTTCCCTTGACGAATTCATAAGCAGACTTGGTGCCGAAGCGAAGATATGGCTCGTAGTCCGATGCCAGGCAGTAGCCCTCGCGCTGGGCGCTGACTATGCACGATACTGCCAGGAGGATCAGACCAGTGAGGAGACCTCTGAGGCCATTTGATGCTGTAGTCATTGTGACGAAGCACCTTGTGGGCTGTAAAAGAGAAGTAAACATTTTGTAAAAAGATAGCGGCCTCGCACACACAAACTAGATGCAACCGCAACTTATCTGTGTACACCAGAAAACACAAAAATAAAAGAAGCGGGTAACATTCTGGATGTAGATGTAAAAAGTTATAATAATTATTGAGTGGGGAATATGGGATAAACGAATAATTAAAAATGACGTGTTAAAGAATATAGTATTTTCAATGTGTGCCAGATGGAATCCCGAAAGATGGAATCCCGAATGCCCAAATCACGAAAACCGATATCTCGAAAGCGAAAGGCGTCATAGGGATTTCGGCTTTAGGGAATTTGGTTATCGGGATTTTGGCCATTCGGGATTTCAGCTTTTGGGATTCCATGTTTCGGGATTTGGTCAATAGAGAGCATAATATGAGTGGTTCACAAGCATAGTGAACCAAGTCCATTCTGGTTATTTTTGGGTAAGCTAGGTTCAAACATAATATTTGAGTATTTCTAAATCTGTAAGGGTGTGATTTCAATTCTAAAGTGTTATTTAGAGTAAATTTAAGTTATTGTGTAAGGGAAATCATACCCTTACAGAATAAGAAATACTCAAAAATTATGTTTGAACCTAGCTTACTCAAAAATAACCAGAATGGACTTGGTTCACTATGCTTGTGAAACACTAATATGCATTACAGTTTGTCACGTAAACGAAACGCGTATTAAATATTGGTAATATTTGAGGAAACTCAGTATTTCTTGCATTGTATAGCTAAAATACTAATATTTTTGCAGTGTGACCAAAAATATTTTCGATGCAAAAATTAGGAGTTGAACTAAGAGATTTTATCAAACCCTACATTATACAAGACTACTGAGATCCTCGAAGGCCGCGCGGCTCAACGTCGTGGGTACCAGGTTCGAATCCTGGGTCTGGTGAGAACACATATTGTTTTCAATGTGTGCGAGTACGAGTATGGATCTAATAGGTTGAACAAGTGGCTAACATCTATTTCTCGTAAAAACAAAATCTATACAAAAACCTCCACGCGGCCATCGTGGGCCGTTTTAGTATCCTTATTCTTTCTTGGACATCTGATATGATTTTTATTTCTTTACCAACACATGAACATTGCAACTTATACCATGACACAGTGGCGAAGGGTGGAGGTAGGCTGTTTAGATCCGCCATAAATAGTGCGCACTAAACCTTTTCAGTCATACGTATTTGTTTTCATTGAAATACGACTACAATTATTTACATATGGTTTTGGTTAGTTTTTAAAATTCAATTAAATCCTATGGACACCAAGCCCTAATAGATAATAGTCAAAAAATATCTAAAATTATGCAATTAAATTATACTTAGCTTTGGATATTTTATAGATAGGATAATAATGTATATCTATTATAGTTTTGTTAGGCAGGGCTTAATGAATTTAAAAAAATGAACCAATAATGGATAGGTATGTGTAATATATTCTTAATCCAACGAAAACAAATAAGTATAAATGAAAAGTGTGTAAAATGTTGTTGTATCGCTAAAAGTATACCAAAACTATTATGGTTTGGTTAGGCAGGGTTTAATTGAATTTTAAAAACTAACCGACACCATCTGTAAATTGTAGTCTTAGTTCAATAAAAACAAATACGTATTACTAACAAAGTTTAATGTTCACTATTTATGGCGGATCTTAACAGCCTACCTCCACCCTTCGCTACTGCCGGGCATGACAGCCCACGAGACTCAACATCCATTTCTAGTACCTACTATGGTTGAACTGCGTTTCGAAACGAGTTTCATATTCAAATATGAAACAGGTATATTATTTTAACATATAGGTTCCTACTTTAATAGTCAAATTGGTTGACACATGACAAGATTACAGCAATTTGTTATGAATTATGACAGAAAATCAGTTAAGTGACTAAAGTGTTATTAAAACAAATGTCTAAAGTAATGAATATTATTTCATTATAGGTCTACTCTGCCTAATACCAATATCCAGTTCTACAATTCTGGACACTTAACGGAAAGCAGAATAGACAATACGACGTATGCCATTTTATACCTACAACTTTCTAATAATTTACATTACATAAGCATTTTGATTATTAATCAATTTGTATCTAAAAACATTAAAATTTCAGAATAAGTAAAACAAACACATCTAGTGTTTGTATACAGAAATAATGTTTCGAAATAGTTTGTCATGAAATTGAAGTTAATTCCGAGAGTCATGAATGCCGAACACGTCGGAATACAATATCACGGTGCTATTTTTTTTTACAACAGAATTATGATAATAAGTATTCCTCAAAACTACTCTGCCAGTCAGTGCATATGGGATACTTATGTATCTACTAAAAGTTTTACAGTTTTCAATCGATCTATGCTCCGGGCTTAATTAAGAAGAAAAATAAATGTTTTGTAAAATCAAAGATAATTAATTTACAATAATAAAAAAAACTGTTGAGTTAAAAATGTGCATTCATTAAACAGTCGCCCTCCCTATTAGCAGCCTGAACAGAGTGGAGAAGTATGTTTTAAAGCAGCAAAATAAATGTTTACTCCTGGCTGTAGTAAAAAATCTACATATCTGATGATTTCCAGTTAAGATTTATGAGAATTCGCCAATGAATAAATTATAAAATATAGAATGGTTTATTTATAAAATAGAAATATTTCCGGTTTTTGTATCTATACAGAGTTCACCGAGATTAATCAATAATAACAGAGAATAAATAGATTAACCAGATAATTAAAGATGACTCGTTTTAACCATATATGAAATTGTCAAAGAATTAGTTCAGTTCAGGTAGGTATCGCATTTGACAACTAGATAAATACACTTAACACTAGAAACGAATATCGATAGTGTAAAGTGCTTAGTTTCTAAATAGAGGACCTGTATGATCAAAAGGGTCAGAGCTAATCAGACTAAGCTGACTGGCTGTAAGATTGTGAGTAAAAATTACTAAGTTAATATAGAGTTAAATCCTAATCCGTCTACATAAGTGGTTCTCACGTGATATTTAACTGTGGCTGCACAATTAACATTGACACTTCCGCGCCAAATTTCACCTTTGTTGTGATTGAAAAAATTAAGCTAAACTTTATTTACTAAAAATATGGATCAACTTAGCTATTTATAGAAAATTCCATTTAATAAAATACATTTGAACATTTTAGTACATATCTATTTATTTAAAAATAATGCAAATGGAAATTCCTCAATACTCCTTTTTCCCAATGCGAGCCGCATGGCTGCTTCTAACCCCGCTTTCAGACGGGACACCGGTGTCCCGCTCGTATATAATAAGGAGGCCTTTGTATTCGAATAAAGGGGACATTGTATTATGTTTTTGAACGCCCAGAGCTAATGAGTCAACGCATAATTTCGCGATATAAATTAGAACATAAAACTGGCTGCGATCATAAAAACAGGTATACCGGCGGCTTGAGAATGTAGCGGCCGACGGAAAAGTGTACCATACACGCTTTGACTCATTAGTTCGGGGCGTTCATAAACGTAATACAAATACCTTTTTGTTCGAATACAAAGACCTCCTTATTATATACGAGCGCGACACCGGTATCCCGTCTGAAAGCGGGGTAAGGCCCGTTTCAGACGGGACACCGGTGTCGCGCTCGATATAATATAGGAGGCCTTTGTATTATGTTTATAAACGCCCCAGAGCTAATGAGTCAATGAGTGTCCGGTACACTTTTCCGTCGGCCGCTACATTCTCAAGCCGCCGATACACTTGGTTTTATTACCGCAGCCAGTTTTATGTTCTAATTTATAGCGCGAAATTATGCGTTGACTCATTAGCTCTAGGGCGTTCATAAACATAATACAAAGGCTCCTTTATTCGAAAACAAAGGCCTCCTATATTATATCGAGCGCGACAACGGTGTCCCGTCTGAAACGGGCCTAAGTTTATATCTGTCAACTGACTTCGATATTTGTATATCACAGTATATAATATATAGTAGTAGGCAAAATCGACAATATGAAGAAAGTAATTGTTGCCAATTCTTTGAATTGACTTGATTCTTGGTCAACGTATAACTTCGATCAAAAATTATCAACCATGGTATTATTAAAATGGTTTTTAAGTACTTGTTCATGACTCATGACTCATTTCCAATAACGCATATTTAACGTTAGCCCAGTTAATTAAATTAAATACTGAAAATGATGCCACCACGGCAGCACATGAGAACCACTGGTCTACATGACGCTGGCGCCATCTGTAGGTCTCTTTTCGAAGTCATGCCACTACAAAAACTAATATACCCACAAGTTTCATTTATACCTATTTCGTTATAATATTAATTGTGTAAATAGTAGCCAGTTTGATGGAATAATCAATAAAAAAAATGTATCGGATGTTTTGGTGTTGAGTTGTGGGATATATTATATTTTAACGATGTAAATATTATCGTTGAGTTTTGTTTGCAATTTATTCGAATGAAATATTTTATTAATATCAAAAGGGAAATGGGCACTTTTTGTTACTCGTAACATGACAGTATGCCAAGGATGCAATTACTTTTTATTTGGCCTTAACAATTATAATTAGTGGGTACGGGGACATTTTTATTCAATTTTAGTAAAAGTTAACATATTATATTTCCTTGTTGTCATTATTTAGTAATAACTGCGAATTTACTGACATAGAGGCCCGACTCACTGTTGATTTTGAGCCCTTTTTTAACAATTTCACGTCCACGATCTCCACTATAAAATAATGACAAGATAAAAAGAACTTTTTATATACCACGTTTATAAATTTTCTGTTGAATCATATAAACTTGACAATTCTATGTATTAATAAATACTTTTTTGTACTTGATAGAAATACTGAATAAATATAGAATACCTACTGAAATGTCATTTTGACATTCCATATTGATTTCCATAGTAACGCACGCATATATTAATAATTTAGTTGCAAGGACCCCCTTAGCAACCAATAATAGTGGTTTTACTTTTTACGAATTTTTTCCGAAATAACTTTCTATACAAAACAGAATTAACTGAAAATGAATTCAATTCTGCTTAAAGATGGCTAAAAGTATTGAAAGAATGCACTGATGTATTCTAAAACTTTCAAATGTCTAGCTAGTCGGGAAGTTAATTAAAAATCGATTGCAAGATTTGTATTGGACAAACAAGAAAAAATTTGTACTGGACAAACAAGAATACGAGCTAACAAAAACGTGGTAATAAGTAGTGATATTCAGTGACGTCCCGTGGGAGTAGGGGTAGGGGTAATTGAGCGTCGCTTGGGGGCGGCAGTTACTCAAAGGACGGCAAATCGAGAAGAATCATTAGGTATATAGGTATATATTATACAAATAGGTACCTACCTAAACTTAGTAATCACGGAAATATCTTTCCATTACAAAATTCACCTCACTGGTTGGAAACAAACTGTATTGACTAACATAAAAGGTTTAACAGGACTGTAATTTTTTATCGGGTTCGTGATTTCTAGTTTACTTCCGTTGTCCTTGGATGTAACGTCCTTGATGACCAGGAATGACACGTGCAGATTTGCGAGTTATATTTGAATTATAGGTAGATACTGTTACCAAATATCATAATGCCTAAATCCCCCATCAACAATCCTCCAATCGACAGAGTTGAGAAATAATGATAATATTATTGTAACTGTAAATGAGTCAAGGCTAAACGATGGTCGATGATGCACAGCGAAACAAACAAAAAGAACGTTACCGTTATCTGTTTCTAGGCAAACGAAGGATCAAGGGTAGGGACAGTCAGTCGGCTACCTACCCTTGGGCCCTTACGTCGCCTCTAAATGCGATTCGCTACCTTTTTCGCGCCAAAGCCTACGATTACAAATGTTATTAATAATTAATTGTCTCCTGTCAAGCGAAATGTACTTACGTAATGTCCCTGAATCAGTGTTTTCAATAAGTGTAAAAGTATAAATCAACACCCTCCATAAACCCATACCTATCAATACATACTTACCTTAGATATTGTAGTCGTGAAAGGATGATAAAATACTGTATAAAAAAATGAGGCGGCATTTTGTCTAGGGACGTCACTGGTGATATTGTCCACAATTTCTGCCTTAATTTGCTGTCTTTGAGCAACGCATGAAGTGCGTACCTACCTACTATCACGGGGTGTCACAGATTTTAACATTGTTCAATGATAATAATTTATTCAGCCTGTTTTCTGTGAAATCTAACTGACTAGGTATTATTTTAAATAAATCATCATTTATAGAATTTGGTAGGTATTTATATTTTAACAATTTTATACTTCTTACTTAGACGATTTTCTGACGAATCGGTTGCGTCATTTGCGTCAAAGAAAACCGCCGCTGCATGGCAGTGGTTTCTTAACTTTTACGTCTCGCGGCACCCTTCAGCGTGTCGCCATACCCTACTTGTCAGAGGGCAAGGCAGAGACAATATTCGCGCCTACATCGATGTAGTTTTTGGCGACCGCATTTCAACGTCACCCATACAGACTATAGCTCCAAACCCTACTTATCGGTACACCGCAGTGGCCTTCAGCCAGGGATCGACAACGCGCCCTCAAGTCATTTGACATGATTGAGAAAATTCTAAATATCCCTTGAAACTTTTCCCTTAAATTAGATAAAAAATATATTTTATTGTAAACTTGTTCCACGTATTTATAGTAAACAGTAGCCTGCGGCGCAATTTAGTTTATAATATATCTGTACACTTAATAATGAGCTTGCATAATACTGAATCTTGTTGAGATTATTTAATCTGTATTTTTAAAATATCTATTATCATTTTTTGTGTGTCCTTGTGTTTTGTGTATCTTGAGAAAATAGATATCGACATCTGTATAAAGTTTTTCCAATTATTATGTCAAGAGCACAGAACAGATTAATAAATGTAATTCAGATAGGCTATACAGGCAGTACACTACATTTTGAAACAGGGTTTTGAATGTGTGAGTGTCCTACGAAAATGAAACACTCGCTATAGAGTGCAATAGTGTAGGTATGTTGTACCTTCAAATACACCACTATTGAATGAATTGTCAGAACGAAGGATAAGGATAGAATGACGTATTCTTGACACGTGTTTAAGTTTATCTACACTCGAGATAGGTTACCTGGTACTCCAAACCCGCTAGGTATTTCAATTCCCATTAATTCTGTGTTTCCTGGTTAAAAGTATAAAAATCGACCTTGAAATATATAATCAAAGAACAGATAACAAATAGAATTCCGATACGCTATATACCAATACAGTAAATTTTGAAGCAGGGTTTTGAATGTGTGAGTGCCCTACGAACATTAACCACGCATTATAGACGTGCAATAATGTGTGTTGCAACCTTCAATACCCATTAGCTGCGGACCTTTTAATTAATATTTAATTACCACAATTACATAACTAATTATATATAATGGCCACCTGATGGGCAACGCACCAGTTGAAACCGAGAGCAGTATTCGACGTATTACGTATTCTTGACACGTGTTTAAATTTATCCCGTATTCTTCCACACTCGAGATGGGTTGCCTGTTACTCCACACCCATTAGGTATTTCAATTCCCATTAAGTCTGTGTCACCTGGTCAAGAGTAAAAAAAATCGACCATGAAATACATTATATTTTCGAAAAAACGATGGACATGACATAATATTATAAGGTAAAATTTAGTTCTTTGATCGTTATTGTAATATAATATACTTAAACACGCATGTATAATATATATATATATATATATATATGTATACTAATACTATAGAATAATAAAACAATAGGTAGACATATTATGAGCGCTTTTAGTTTATGCGAGTGTGTTTTTAATGACATTTTAATGGTTAGTGTAATGCATTGAATTATTGTACTTGCGGTATACATTTTTATTTAGGTACATCCTGTGCCAAGAAAATCTTAGAAATAACTGTGTACGAAATTGCATGATGCATGTTAATTCAGCATTGACAACGATGACACAACGTCAAAATCATAAATAAATATGTCAACTACTATATAATTTTATGTACCTAATATTGTTATTATTAATAGTACACATTATATTTATTATTAATTTATGTGCTGGAAATGGAAAATTGCGCGAACCGACATGAACTATAATAATTATAGTCCGAATTCAATGCGGAATGGCGATTTCAAGAACCGGTTGGCATTTTGTGCCGGATGACCTACGTAAGTATTAATATATTATTAGTAAACTGTAAAATCAGCTATTTTTTGAAGTTATACTTCTTTTGGCGCGATTGGGAAAACAGAACAGAGTGTGTCTTTAGAGCGTGACGAAGTTGCGCGCGCCGATGCAACACATACTTTATTATTATAATTATATTCATTTCGGTCTCAAGGGTACATGTGCATGCGCATAGTAAGTGTCATTTAGTTAGTCGTTCAATACAACCAAGTAAAGGGCACGTGTTGTGAACATAACCAATATTGTGTCATAATAAATATATACCTACTTATGTTTATAAACAAATTTCTGTTTATGAAAAAATGAGTGGATAAGGAAGCAAACAAGGGTTTGCGATGTAATAGAGTTTATTAAAAGCCTTAAATGGAGATGGGCTGGACACATAGCTCGAATAAGACAATCGTTGGACAAATCTAGTCATCCAGTGGTATCCAAGAAGTACAAAACGTCCGCAAGGTAGACCTAGAGGCCGCTGGATCGAAGAAATGGTAAAGTTCTGCGGAAGTACGTGGCAACGCAATGCACAGGACCGAAAGAAGTGGAAGCAGCTTGAAGAGGCCTTCATCCAGCAGTGGATAGATTCAGGCTGATGATGATGATGATGATGATAAACAAATTTCTGGAGACTAACATTCTACTGTTAATTATTTATATTCATAAAACTTTATTTATATTGGAGTGTATATTTATTTTTCATTGTAAAGATTGTGTATCAAGATTTGAGGCTATATTTATGTAAGTATTATATTTATGAGTAAAATTATATATCAATAAATAAATAACTTTTGTGAATGTTGAGTTGGTAAATAATTAAAAAAAATATATTAATTTTTTTATCGAATGAGCCTATTTAATATTATTTTTGCAAAGTTGATATAAATGTATATATATTTATTTCTGTCAATCTGTATTTGAAAAACTAATATGTAATTTGAATTTTTTGTTTTGTTACGCCAAAGAATATAACTTCTAACGCGCGTACATAAGTACACACACCGTTTTTTTTTTGTTTTACCAATAAAATAGTTTCTTGTGTTTTACCACGTAAATACGAGATAAATGGGCAAACAGCATAGGTATTGTTTATTTTGTTGGCTAATATTTTTACTGCTGTACATATTATATTATGTTCCTCGCGCTTTCTTTTGTCAGGTTAATACGTTAGTAGTATTATACACACTGTCCAATTCTGTGTGGTGACTATGCAAGGAAAATATAGGGATAGAGGTCGCTAAGCATAATTATGAAATGATCGGCGAGAGGACAACCGCTGGAAAAATTTCGTCATATAATCGTACTCATGGACCCCTCAAGAGGGGGGGGGGGGGGCTGACAGGGCTCTAGCCTGGGCCCAGGCTTAAGGGCCTACGTGCCCAACGCAGGTCAAAATGGAGATTTTATGGCATTTTCAGAGCATAACCCTGGACATTCCTTAAACGTTGTAGAAAATCTATTAATATAATTTTGAAGCCTTATTATCCTTTATATTTATTTTAAACATTTGATGACTGCATAAAGTATTTTTATTACATAAAATAGTATTCTTTTAAACATTTCATACATTCATGTGCAGTGGTGTTAAGATTTTTTAGATTTATTAATTTTTAAACGCATTTAAAAAACCTATAGTAAAATTAATGTTAAGTTAACAGTATATAGTGAAATATTTACGATAAAAAAATATATTTTATAATCTCTGTGATCTCAAATTTGACAAGAATTAGGCATTTTATTATTCAAAAATGGGCAAGATTAACACATTTGAAGATAATTCTAAAGATACTAAATATAAGCTATGTCTTTAACCATTCAAATGTGATAAAACATCCTGCGAATAATGATTGTTTTATAATAATTATTGACCTAAGAATAAGGTAGTATTTTTTTTACATACGCCATTTCCATTGGGATTTCCCAGTGGTTAAGCTACAACATACGGCCGTAGCCATAAATTGACACACGATAAATGAAGTAGGGAGTAAGATTATGTTAACACGCGTGTTTGAACGTGTACCGTTGTTTAAAAACGATATTTTTTTCGGTTAGGTTAGAATCCAGCCTACCTTCACATTTCGCCAGTGGTATAACGTTTCATAGTAAAGTTAATATGTAATAATAAAATTGAGGTTTTACTGTGCGTTATACGCAAGAAAAACGGCTTCAAATAGCAGAAATAAAGATGAACAATACACACTATCTTTATATTATTACTTTGAGGCAGGTATCTGTGTATTTTCTTGGCAGCCCTGGGGCCTTGACTTGACCTAAAAAAGGTGTAACATTGTACCTACTGCATATAATATTGTATACGTTGCTTTGGTTGAAAGCAAAATGTATGTTAATCATAGTATTGTTATTATGTACGTATTTCGTGATAAATAAACCACTTTGGTAACATTCAGTCATCTTGTTATTATGTACATCGACGATGAAGTCATTCTGGTTTACGTGGCGTGTATAGCTAAGTGTTTCGCAAACTGTAGTGCGTGATATAAATATTTGTGGTCCGTGATATACCAAGGAACTCAGAAATGGGAACTGAAATACTTAACGGGTGTGGAGTAACAGTCAACCGATCTCGAGTGTGGAAGAATATCAGATAAACTTAAGGATATACTTCAGTTGAGGCATGGTCTAAAAAGATCGTGACTAGGCGATGCGCGGATTGTGCAAATGACGCCAGCCGAACGAAATATAATGTGTCGTAAAAATTCAACATGCGTCCTTTTAATGTTATGTTTATTATTATATTCGTAATAATAATAGTATATTCATTGACATGTTTTCTTTTTCAAGTACATGCGGAACGTTTTTTAGAACACGATTTAAGAATATATTCCTCCGACGCCATTACAAACAAATTAACGTGCAAACAGGTCGTTATCGCTCTCCGAATGGCAACACACGCCGAAATTTCGTTCCACAAATAGTCGAAAATTATTCGCCGTTTCACTTATGTACGCTCTTAAGAATACGCTTTTCTTTCGTTCTGACAACTGCTCATGGTTTATGCACTGACGGTCATTAAATATTGGTGTATTTGAAAGATGCAATACACACTATTGCACGTCTATAATGTGTGGTTCATTTTCGTAGGACACTCACACATTCAAAACCCTGCGTCAAAATGTAGTGTAGGTATAGGAATTATATTTATCATACTTACATAATTTTTGAAAACACTTCAGAGAAAATATATTAAAACCAATAGAATATTTTAGGATGCAATTTTTGATTATTGTGTGTCAATACTTGACAACTAATTATTCATAACCCGTCAACTAGCCATAATATATATTATGTAGGTATATAAAATAATTTGTATTAAAAAAATACAATCAAAACCATTATTTTTACCTCGAGCACTATTTGGAAAACGCTACTTTAGAGTATCACACTTCACCGTGAAATGTTGTATCGGAAATATACGGCCGAATAAACCCATTCGCTGCGAACCTTTTAAATAATATTTAATTACCACATTTAAATAACATGCTAATTATATCTAATGGCCAACTGATGGGCAACACACCAGTTGCGATGGACGCATACCATTCCAACCTCTTTGGGTTGTATAGTAGTGTCATGTCTAAATAAAACACGTTTCTTGTCGGTTTACCAGGGCTCGAAATGGACCGGAGCGCACCGGAGCGCCGTTACTGTTCGTGAAATCGGTAAAATTATCGCTCCGTCTCGTGGAAATAATAATTTGACCGTCTGAGCTAGATAGGCTATATAATAGAAATCTAACACACTTATTTTTATGAAATACACATATAATTTTTGATAACTATGTAAATATCTTCAGAAAACTATCGAGCGCTTCGGTTCGTAAACTTTCCCATTTCGAGCGCTGCGGTTTACACTTTACAGGAAGCCAGCAGCAAACAAATTTTGAAAATAGCCGATATACTGGATTATTTGTTAGGTTAGGTTAGGTTTTCATTCTTGATTTCATGAATTTTGCTAAATTCAGCTATGGAAATTGAATTAATGTTCATATTGAATCTAATAAAACCAAAAACCGAATATTATACGGTCATCTCTTCCGATAAGAAAGCTCATTGTGAAAAATGTTTTACGTACAATAATTTACGTGTAACTATCACACTGTAGGGGAGCCCGCCAAAGTTCCTGGCCAGGAGGTCCGCTTCAGGATGTGGGGTCCATGCGTGACCCACCCTCGCCATCCTGCAAGTCAATGTGAACGGTGGCCAGCTTCTGCAGCGATACCCTGTTGTCGAAATTAAAGAGTCGTCACTGCAAAGGAAACGTCACGCAGCTTTCAGAATGTTTAATCCGTGATGTAGTTGAAGGTTAAAGGTAATTTAAGTAGGTAGGCATTTACACACCCACACATATTATTTGCGACTTGCGCCGTGGCAAAAATCACTGTTTCGTAACAATTGAGATTGATTGTAGGTATTATGAATTGCACTCGGATATTATGTCACACACATTATCTCGGACTCGGTCATGCATGGACACAGAATTCGTATTTCTATCTTATATGCCAGGGATGGGCATACGTCATGAGGTCAACGAGAGCCACATTCTGGATTTTCATATATATATATATATATAAGAGAAGAGCCCTACATCATTGGCAAGGCGGAATAACAATTGGTGGCCAGAAAATAAATAACTTAAAATTCGCAGATGATACCACACTAATCGCTGCTGATGAAAGGGAACTCTCAGAGCTGCTACACCGGGTAGAGGAAGAGAGTCGCAACTACGGCCTCCTTATTAATAGGAATAAAAAAAAGTTAATGGTTATTGATCAGGCCAACCTTCTACCAACACCAAGTACACTCCAAAACCTCGAAACAGTCGACGAGTTTGTATATCTTGGATCGACCATCAGTGGAAAGGGCGGATGCGAAGCGGAAATAAGAAGGCGCACACAAATTGCAAAAAGTGCGATGACACGCCTTACCACTATATGGAAGGATCGAGAAATTTCGATTGCCACAAAAATGATGCTTGTGCAAACATTAGTGTTCTCGATATTCCTATACGGAGTCGAGTCGTGGACCCTGAAGGCAAGAGAATGGAAGGCAATTGATGCCTTTGAGATGTGGTGCTGGCGCCGAATGCTTCGCATTTCTTGGACGGAGCACAGGACGAACCAGTCAATCATCCAGGGACTGAAGATAAAGGAACGGCTCTCGACGATATGTCTGAGAAGAATTCTGCATTTTTTTGGACATATTGTCAGGCGCGGACCGGACAACCTGGAGAGACTGATAGTTTTGGGTAGCCTCCAGGGAAGGCGAAGCAGAGGAAGAGCGTCTGCGCGATGGAGCGACCAAGTGAAAGAGCTGACTGGGGGCACCATCCATTCTGCCCTGAGAGAAGCGAAAGATCGAGAAGGATGGAAAGTCTTGGTCGCTCAAAGGATGGCGAAATTTAAATGTGGTCACGATCCTCAGCCATGAGTGCACGACCAAGAAGAAGATATAATGTATAAAGAGTCACACCATAGTCACGTTCTCATGTAGTATTAAATATAAAATTTAAAATTTAACTATATTAAATGAAAATTAATAATTATGAATTAATTAATTTAAAGGCAAACTCGTGAAAATACAAGTAGGTATAATGGGGAAAGAAAATACGTATATTTTTATCAAGAGATATTGGGAGCCGCACTTAACCCAATGAAGAGCCGCATTTGCCCACGTCTGTTATATCGTCGTTTCCATTGCAAAATTGTATGTCTACAAAATATACGTTTTTGACATTTTTGTATAATTAAAACCGCAAAAATCGCATTTACACACATGCAAAATAACACAATTTACAAAAATTGAATTGATTTGATGGAAAATTAAATTGATTCAAGTGCCAACATTTTGTAAACTGTTTTTATGTGTTTTTATCATTGATATACTACTAGATGAGGAGTTCCCATACAAGTGTCATTTTAAAAATGTACCACAAAAGAAAAAAGAAGATATTACGAATATCGTTTTACAATATTTCCTTGTAGGTATAATGCGTTCAGACCGTTAACATGGATTCCCGAATTTCACCCGTATTGCCCTGGCTGTAAAGCTAAATTTGCGTTCTTGGAATAGTGACCCTAAGGGTGTCTGCAACCCAAAGCTTGCAAGCTATCAAAAATTCATGTCTAAGCGGACAGAGCAAGTCGTCATGCGCTGACTATTAATTAGAGTAAGATGCAAGCTAGATCGGGCTTACTCATAATTATTGCCAGGTCGTTTTCGAGACAAATATTAAGTGAGCTCATATCGAGTTAAGTCCGCTGATATTAAAACAGTAAGTTTTAACACTGGCCGAGTCGCTGAAAATTGGGCGTCATTTTAAGAAGCATATTATGATTCATCCAGAAGATATACATCAATGGTTTTTATCTATATGTTTTTCTCAAAGCCTGGGTGTTTGTGATTGTTCAAAATTACTAACAACCACCTTGTACGAAAAATCAAGGATATGGTTATTAATTCTAAAAAAAAAAACTGTTTTTAGCTCCCCTGAAAACTTGAGGTTTTGCAGATATATAATTTTGCAATGGAAACGGCGATCTGTTAATAATATCTACTATATTTATTTAGTCTGTACAACAGGCGCGCATACAGAAAATATTTTGGGTGGATCCATTTTGAAAAAAAACGTAAGTAATATTTTTTTAATGATTTTTAAGGCGGCGTGAGGGGGTGAGGTTATCTAGCTTTTACCACAGACAATGTCACCTACTCTACTCATAGCCTACATTCGCTTCAACTGCGATATATCGCACTTTCCAGATTCATTCCCCATACCCAGACACTCCGCATTTGATTCTAGCGATAAATAATTGGTTTACGTGGAAAACCAAGGGTGATACCACATATATTTTGCCACGGTGCTTCCAGTGGCCACATGCCTTGCGTGGCGTACATTGGCGAGAGGGTGGGGCCAACCCTCAGATATCTGTTCGACAGCCAAATCATGTCAGTTATGAGGTCTTGATGAAGAATAATAAGAATAAATACTCAATTAACCTACATAATTTGTACTTTGGATGTGCGGTAGAGTCATGAATAAGTCAAATTATTATTCTCGGACCACAATGCCAATCAAAAAATTAAGTAAAAATAACCATTTAACTCAGTGTAAAATGCAAAAAATATAAATTGAGCAATTGAAAAAATGTGAATGGCAAATTCAACCCCAACTGTGGACATAAGAAAATGCCGTACAAGTATGTTTACTGGAAGCCAGGAACAGCGGCAATATTCATAGCCGATTTCAGTAAAATGCATGAATTCAAGAATGATAACCTAACCTAACTTAACCTAATAAATAATCCAGTATATCGGTTATTTTCAAAATTTGTTTGCCGCTGGCTTCCTCTAAACAGACAAGAACCAAAAATTCAATAACTTCTTTGTTTAGTCTAGTTTTTCATTAATTATTAAATTATTACATCAATAAGCTTACTGGATATTATGGAATAGTTTTCGATAGTAGACAAATCTAGCAGGTCTATTTTCAAACATCATCAAATCCATTTCAACCAATCACAAAAGTCAGATGACGAAACAAGAGATATTGTGTTTGTTTATTTTTATGGTTCTGTTCGTATTTTTTATTACAACGTTTTTCTTAGCTCGTATTCTTATTTTTTGTCCGGTGGTTCTTTGTCCGGTACAAACCTTGCAATCGATTTTTAACTAACTTCCCGACTAGCTAGACGTTTGAAACTTTTAGAATATATCAGAACACGATGCCAATGTATTTTTTAAATACTTTTAGCCATATTTAAGTAGAATTGAATTCATTTTCAGTTGATTCTGTTTTGTATGAAAAGTTATTTCGACACCATTATCGGTTGCTAGGGGGTCTAGCAACTAAATTATTAATATATACGTGCGTTACTGTGGAAATCAATATGTCATGTCAAAATGAAATTTCAGTATTATTTCTATCAAGTTCAAGTTTTTTTGATCGTTTAAGCTAGTCAACTCAAGTTTATATGATTCAACAGAAAATTTAAAAACGTTGTATATAAAAAGTTCTTTTTATCTTGTAATTATTTTGTACTTACATTTATTGTGTTCTACCATAGCGAGAAGAACGATTTTGTCAAAACGTGGAACTGTTTTACCGAATGCAATCCGCATTCGCAGACAGTTCCACGTTTAGCAGGATTAGAATTCCTAGCTTTAGAATAGTATTATTCATACAGTACATACTCGTACTTTGTAGAGCCCTAAAGTGTCATCTCAAAGCCTGCTTTGCAACACATGCTTAATCAGTGATGTCCCGTGGGGGTAGGCAGATTGAGCGTCGCTTGGGGGCGGCAAATCGAAGAGAAATAGCTACCTATCTAAACTTAGTAATAACGAACATATCTTTCCATTAAAAATTCAGCCTACTGGTTGGAAACATAATGTATTAATTAACATAAAAGAACAGGACTGTAATTTTTTTGTAGGGTTCGCGATGTCTAGCTTACTTCCGTTTCCCTTCGGCGTCCTTGGTGACCATAAATGACACGAGCAGACTTGCCAATAATTGCAGTAAATATTTTCACTTTTGTTTAGTAATGTATCCGTACAACACATTTCTTAGATATTGGAGTTATGAAAGGAAGATAAAAAATACTGTAAGTATACCTAAAGAATGACGCGGCATTTTGGCACTGCCTAGGGGCGGCATTCTATTTAGGGACGTCGCTGTGCTTAATGTAAATAGTGGTATAAAACCATACCTCACCATTTCACTTATTAAAATTCTATTTAAGCACCAATAACTTATGATTTCATAGTCTAACACAATATGTAAACTAGCTATTATACATCTTGAATAAAAGAAAGAATGTTTGATGGCATTTTCCCACGGTTTAGTTTAGAGAAATCTCTAGACTAGCTAAATCTAGCTAAAATGGTGGTACCTATTGTATAAAAGAAAATAATATTATACACATGAATTTTTCGCATGTAGGTACATCAAGAAAATACAAATGTATTAATAAATTAAGCACTATTTGTTGAATATATTAAAGAATTAAGAATCAGGGCTCGAAATGGACCGGAGCGCACCGGAGAGCTGTTCCTGTTCGTGAAATCGGTAAAATTATCGCTTCGTCTCGTGGAAAAAATAATTTGACCGTCTGAGTAAGATAGGCCATAGAAAAATAATTAGAAAATCTAACACTTTTATTTTTATGAAATACACACAATTTCGTCAGCTGAATGCAGACCTATTCTAACTCACATTTGAAATAGTTTGCAGAAGAGTTTTTTGAAACAGCCTACTTCAGTTATTTATCATTTATATGCACAAGTGTGTGCACCATTTTTTTTTATCAATAATCCTACTAAAATATGATGCATCTATTTATCCATAAAGATAATACATAAATAATTTCAGTAAGTTGTTTCAAAAAAAGATCCCGAAAGATTTCAAATGTAAGTTAGAATAGTTCTGAATTCAGCTGACGATTTGATAACTATGTGAATATCTTCAGAAAACTGTCGAGCGCTCCGGTTTGTAAACTTTTCCATTTTGAGCGCTGTACGAATACACATTAAAATAATCATAAAAATTACATTTACAATCACTTTTTCGTGTGGATTATCTAACATCGCCTTTGATTTCACTTTACTATTTCTCTGTTTGTTTACTAACTGTCAAACATGACATTTTTTTCTAATCTATTGAAGACTTATTTTTAGTTGTCAATATTTTGTATTAAACAGAAACATTCTATTCTAGCCTAATTATTTTATTTTTCGGTCGGCAAGGTTAATCGGGTGTTGATTTCCTGAGTGATACATAATAATATATTACACACATTTTAAACAAAATAAAAATGAAAAATTACAAGATAAAAAGAACTTTTTATATACCACGTTTTCAAATTTTCCGTTGAATCATATAAACTTGACAATTCTATGTACGATATTAATAAAAACTTTTTATTGTACTTGATAGAAATACTGAATAAATATTATAGAATACAGAAATGTCATTTTGACATTTCATATTGATTTCCATAGTAAAGCACGTATATATTAATAATTTAGTTGCCACTTAGCAACCAATAATAGTGAGTAGTAAATATTACTTTTAACGAATTTTTTCCGAAACATACAAAACAGAATTGACTCAAATGAATACAATTCTGCTTAAAGATGGCCAAAAAGTATTAAAAGAATGCACTGTCGTCGTGTTATGATCTAAAAGTTTCAAATGTCTAGCTAGTCGGGAAGTTAGTTAACAATCTTGGACAAACAAGAAAAAGTCTCTAGGGAACGAACAAGAATACGAGCTAATAAAAAATAATTACAAGATAAAAAGAACTTTTCATATACAATGTTTTTAAATTATCTGTTGAATTATCATGCTCAATATGCTCAAACTTTAACTTGCTATGAAGTAAATAAAAAACAAAGAAACAAACAAACAAATATTGAATACTGAATGTCATTTTGATTTCCATAGTAACGCACGTATATATTAATAATTTAGTTGCTAGGACCACCCTCTTAGCAACCAATAATAGTCTTTTACGTTTTACGGATTTTTCTGAAATAACTTTCCATACAAAATAGAATTAACTGAAAATGAATTCAATTCTGCTTAAAGACGGCTAAAAGTATTAAAAGAATGCATTGGCATCGTGTTCTGATATATTCTAAATGTTTCAAATGTCTAGCTAGTCGGGAAATTACTTAAACATCGATTGCAAGTTTTGTACTGGACAAACAATCACCGGACAAACAAGAATACGAGCTAATAAAAACGTTGTAAAAAATATGAAATTTCACCCGAAAAAAATATATATTCGAACGTATCTTATTCAAACATCAGAGACAACGATTAAAAAATGAATTTTGTTTGTGGATTTTGCACCATTTTACCACGTTTTTATTAGCCCGTATTCTTGTTTGTCCAGTACAGATTTTTTCTTGTGTGTCCAGTACAAATTTTTTCTTGTTTGTCCAAGATTTTTAACCAACTTCCCGACTAGCTAGACATTTGAAACTTTTAGAATATATCAGAACACGACGACAATGCATTCTTTTAATACTCTTGGCCATCTTTAAGCAGAATTGAATTCATTTTCAGTTAATTCTGTTATGTATGGAAAGTTTTTATTGTTGGTTGGTAAGGGGCTCCTAGCAACTAAATTATTATTATATACGTGCGTTACTATGGAAATCATTGTGAAATGTCCAAATGACATTTCTGTATTCTATATTATTTATTCACTGTTCTATCAAGTACAAAAAAAAGTATTTATTAATAGGTACTTACATAGAATTGTCAAGTTTATATGATTCAACAGAAAATTTAAAAACGTGGTAAGTATATAAAAAGTTCTTTCTATCTTGTAATTATTTCAGTTTACTATTTGGTTAGCAACCCCCTGGAAAACATATCGTGACCCCCATTAGAATCCACCGCATATGAAAATTCAGTACAGTTATGCACCTGTTTTTATTAAAAAAAACAGCTCTCAGATACAAAGGTAGGTACAATTAATTCTGTATGATGTTATGTTGTTGTGCTCATATTATAAAACATGTTTTATTTTTATTTTTTTGCAAACGTAAGATTACGTAATCAAACTTTGACTCAATGGCTATACCTATTTATATCTTTAATATTGTTTGGATTAATATAGATATTCCGACATAGCCTATGAATTGTTTAATTAGTCAAGATTGCAAAACGAATATAAACTCATGTTTTATTGGAGAGTGGCGATCATATTATTGCGTACGTCTAATTTTACCATCCAGGACCAGTCGAATCAGATCACAATCGTCATGTACATTAAGCCACATTTGGAGGTAATTCTTGACCTTTTAATGCATTATGTGTCGAAGCAGCGCCATCTTTGGATTAATAAAGCCTGAGCATATCTTTTTGCACAAGCAACGATTGGTCCACTGTTCAGCTGTCAAAATCAGATCACAGATTGCTTGACGTATTGATTCGCCCTTTCTCGTTTCAAATTGAATTATAAAAAAATCTCAAATCAACTACCTATATTAACTGTCAGTGTTATTTATAAATAATATACATTCCTGTTATTCATCAGCTGTCAAAGTCAGACTAGTCCTTCACACAAAAACCGGTGGTAATATCGATTTCCAAAAAATATGTGGCATTGATCTATGCATTACATTATTGTAGAATGTGTGTTAATGCTAGTGTATTATTTATCATGTAACTCATCTATCCAAATCAAACCATTCCATGTGTGAACACGACAGATGCGTCAGTATATGACAGGTCATCCATAGACAACAACGGGAGGGGCGGAAAAAGTAGGACCAGTCGTTGTGAATGTATCGGTTTTCTACTTGAGTCGGCAATGGTTGAAGCAAGTACAGTCGCACTCGGTTATTACGATCACGGATAAAGCGAGGTCTCGGATGTAACGTTCGTTGACATTTTAGTTTATGATTTTCACCATACATTTATTCACTTTTATAACGAGCTACTTATCGGTTATACCGAGCTAAAATCTCGATCGTTTAAAAGCATTTCGCCCTAAGCAATAAAATCCGACCGGACAGGATGCCGCCGGAATCGGATTACGGTGTCTAAGTACCTACCTAATTGGTGTTTTCGCCGACAATATTGAAAAAGTATCCACGCATATGGTTGAAATAAGTAAAAAATCCAATGTTTGTGTAGTCAGTAGGTACAATAAACAACTTCTTTTGTAGTCTATGAATGCCATGCTTGTTTCGGTGATTTTTACGATGGCTTTCAGATTTTTTATTTTCGCCTTTTTTGTGTTGTGACTCATTTTAAAATACCAATTCTCTGATATAACGAGCAAATTAAGTCGGTTCCATCTTCCTGATAATAACCAAGTTAGACTGTAAATTATATTTCTCATTACGGAAAGTATGGCCGAATTATATATTAAATCTTTACTGATTTTTACGATAGCTAATAAATAGTTCTTTTGACTTATTGGTTCATTTCACAGAACAGAATAATACGTAGAATTCCGGTAGGCTATCCCTCATTACACTGCATTTTGAATGTGTGAGTGTTCTACGAAAATGAACGACACATTATAGACGTGCAATTGTGTGTGTTGCAACCTTCAATACACTAATATTAAATGAGCGTCAGTGCATAAAACGAAAGCAGTTGTCAGAACTATAGACAAGTGTATTTTTTACACGCTTTTAAGTTTATCTCATATTCTTCCACGCTCGGTATCGGTTGGCTGTTTCTCCACACCCGTTAGTTACCTATTTCATTTTCCATTATTTCTGAGTTCCCTAGTTTATTTTCAAATCTTCTCATTTTTAATGTGATCTCAAAAAATCCCTATCGTATACCGATTCAACTACATCTAGGAAGCCACCATTCTTCCGGTAGTTCGTTCATATTTACATCCAGACCAATTAATACAGATGTAAGCATCAGTATAATTATTTACTATTTATTGAACAAAATGTCATGTAGTTCATGCAACGAAGCGAAAAAAATCAAATTTATAGCATTTTTTCATATAATATTGTTGAGAATCTTTTAATGAAACCATTGAAAAACGAGTTTCCGATAATTTTATTTTAAGCAATTTTTCGAACACCAAACATTCGGCTTTATGTATATTAAAATTAAGTACCTTATAATTATCTGTAACGCATGAGAGAAAACATATGGAAATGTGTAAGAGAGAGCGAGACAGGCAGAAAACGTAATAAAAATACGCATATAAAAGCAAATTCTAAATTTGTGAGGAAATTTTTTTTTTTTTTGACCATGTCCGATCCTAACAGGATCATATGGGCCTCCACAGAGTAGAGGTTTGTATTAACAGATTTTGTTTTTTACGAGAAATTCAGCCACTTGCTCAACCTATTAGGTCCATACCCTGACTCACACACAAACTGAAAAACAATATGTGTACCTACTTGCCAGACCCAGGATTCGAACCTGAGACCCACAGCGTGATAGTCCAACGCTTATGCCGCGCGGCCACCGAGGGTGTATGCAGGAATATTGGAGGGTTCATTTTAATCAGGTCGTGAAAGAAAACAAAATGATACTCTCGCTGTTTGGCAAATAAACGAGTTCAGGGCGTGATCGGCGTAGTCAGGAGACTCCACAAAAACTAAACGTATGGGAGAGATAGGGAGAAGACGCATGAGAATGTTGACAGGTGGTACTGCCACCTGGTAATATTTTCTAGTTATATTATAAATGCCACTGCTACAGTTTTTTTTTTGTATTTGCTAATTTGATGTATTTTCTCTGTTATTTAGGTATAAAAATAATGCTGGTTCTATGTCATGTGTCACTATTTAAGAATATAAAATATGCAGGCACTTTATTATTTTTGTGTTACGCAATGTTTAATTAGCGTATTTAACACATATCTTGTAAAATGTCTACAACACTTTACATAATAATATATACCTACGTTTACTGTTTACATAATGTTCAATTTGCATACACACCTACTCACCACCATTTTAAATTAGGGCAGTGAATATTATATTGTGTCACTTAGGAATTTGTCAATTTTATTAAGTATTATGCTTTGCCAGATTAAAAGATATATTGCAGCTATAGAATGAAGACATATCATTAGTGTTTGAATTTAGAACTAAGCTCAACCCTGTATAAAAAATATTGAATGATAATAATATGTCAAATGTCAGTATGTGTCGCCCTTGCTTATACTGGTGGATATAACAAGTAATTAAAACCCTTTAATATATAATGTAAACATAATCTCATTGTTAAATAATAGGTGAAGTATATAAACTAAATTTAGGGTAAGGAGTAATTTTTATAGATATTATGTTATGTAGATGGATCTCGTAAAATTAAGAAAATAAATTAAACGTCAGTAGGTACTACGCATGATTCTATACGGGTATTTTCAGAAATTCTTGAAATAATCTTCAAGTTACAATATTATTACGATAATAAGTAATTAGTGCTTAATATTACTGTCGGACAGTAGCGAAGGGTAGAGGTAGGCTGTTGATCGGCCATAAATAGTGCACATTAAACTTTGTTAGTCATACGTATTTGTCTTTATTGAACTTAGACTACAACTTACAGATGGTGTTGGTTAGTATTTAAAAATCAATTAAACTCTGCCTAAACCAATCCACAATAACTTTGGGCAATATGACAAAATTGTGCACACTTTTTCGTTCATACTTATTTGTTTTTGTTGAAATATTGTTGGTTAGTTTTTTTATTCAGCCATTATTACTTGGTCAATAAATCGTACGGGATTGCAACCCTAAGTAAATGTTAAAAATAAATCGGTGCAAAAATAACCAATTATTTATTTAGTTCATAAAGTTTTCTAGAAAAAAGAGGTCGAGTTAATTTATATTGTAGGTACCTAATGACATCATTTCATTCACCTTAAAAAACAGATAAGTATTATATTTTTTGGTATTCTTGACATAATCTATAAAGATATTTATATATCTACGACACGCGTTTCATTATCGTGGTAAACTTTATCAAGTATCTGCATACGACGGGGAATGTTTAATTATTTTAATTAAATACAATATTGTACAATATATCTAGGTACCTACAATAGTTTTGGATTAAAATATAATGTAAGGTATTCGTTTCAACCATTTACATGATGATTATAATAAAAATTTAATTACGAAACGGACCGGTTTCGCCCGAAAAATATTGTCAACTAACTGTTGCAAAAAATCCGAAAGCCAAAGAATGATTGAACACTATTTTCGTCTGTCATAATGTTAAAGGGGCATAATAATATATCGAAACAAATCAGTAAAGATTAAAGTATTATTATTTGTAAATATGTAGATATACGTCATGTACGAGTAAAAGAGAAATCAATCAAAAATTGTAGGTAACAGCAATTTGGATATAATTATTGCAAAATATGAATAGGCATCTGATAATTAATAATGTTCATTACTTACCTTATTTGTGTTTAATCCTAATATTATAAAATAACAAAATAGAGAAAATTGTTGCTAAAACCAGAAATTTTTACACGAAAATAATGGGCGATGATGATGTAGCCACAGAATCAAAACACTCGACAAAAAAAGGCGGGGACCGCTAGGTTTCACAAACAAGCTCGGCATAAAATAATTGCAATCATTGTAAACAGCACAAAAAAGTAGTTGAAAACAATAATCAAACACATTGAAATATGTTGGTAACTGTGGAAAACTTTTAAATATCGAACATTGTGGAAATGTCTTATTTTGAATTACCTTCGATTGTATTAATTGTACGTTCGCGCCAATAGGGTAATAGGTATAACCTAATGCGTGGAATGTCAACAAAGTACTAGAAGCGGAGAGGCAGTTTTGAAGCGAGGCAGCTAGAAGAGCTATCCGGCACAACAAAAATGAACAACATTTCATTCAAAGCAGGCTTCTCAAACTCGTCAGCTGCAATGCGCCGCTTTTCATTTCATTTCCATGCGGACTTAATAGGTTATAAAATATGTCAAAATCAAACGAAGCCTTCTCCATGAAATGACATAAAACAATATTTTCTTTCCGATGAATTGACAATTATTATTATTTAAAAGGTACCCCAAACTCTTTAATTATTACCCACATATCAATTCTATATTATTCCACTGTGCAGTAAAACTAAGCATACAAATACATAATTAACTGAAGAGGTGTTTTATCTTTTAATAGTTTTGCCATTCGATTCAGTATTGAGTATGGTTTAGAAGTAAGGGGTGGAGGTAGGCTGTTAAGATTTGATATAACTAATGTACACTAAATTTTGTCAGTCATACTTATTAGTTTCCATTGAATTAAGAATACGATTTGCAGATCGTGCTGATTAGTTTTTTTTAATCCAATCAAATCCTGCCTAAACCAAAAAATAATAGTTTAGGTATGCGATTATTATTATTACAAATGGTGTTGGGATAGATTTTTAAAATCCTGCCTTAACCAAACCACAATCAATAAAAATTATATTATTGATAAATGAATATTTTTTTTTATTATTATCTTCTATGGTTTGGATTAGGCAGGGTTTAATTGAATTTTAAAAACTAACAGACACTATCCACACATTGTAGTCTTAGTTCAATGAAAACAAATATGTTTGACTGATAAAGTTTAGAGTGCACTATTTATGTCGAATCTAGCCTACTTCCACCCTTCGCCGCTGATATAGATCCACCGGTATAAGTTGTCTGCTGAGCGAGGGCGCCACATTTGACATATATATCATTCAATAGTTTTTTATACTGTGATAAGCAGGGAACTCAGAAATAATGGGAACTGAAATACATAACGAGTAAGGCGATAGCAGGTAACCGATTCGAGTAAGGAAGAATCCGGGTTAAACTTACACACGTGTCAAGAATACGTTTAACGTCGAATACTGAAAACTGCTCTCGGTTTATGCATTTACGCTCATTTAATGTTGGTGTATTACACACACACTATTGCACGTGCATAATGCGTGCTTCATTTTCGTAGGACACTCATGCATTCAAAACCCTGCATCAAGATGCGGCCTATTGAATATAGCCTATCGGTATTATATTTATTATCTGTTCTGTGGTGATAAGCTTAGTTCTAAATTCGAACACCTGACGATTTATGATGGTACCTATATCTACAGATACAATGATTACAATTTAAAATTATTTTGAAATAGCTGTGTAATTACAATCAACATTTTTTTATTGTGTGTAGGTAGATTATTATTTTTTACTCCTGACTAACGGGGCGTGAAAAACTATTATGATTTACTTTATTAAAATGTAGATAGAAAGAATCAAGACAAAAGTATGATTTGAGTAATTTCTCCATACTTCTACGAAATTATTCTTTTATTTTATTTTAAATAAATAAAGAGTTTATTGTGTATCAATTCGTTTTAAACGTGCTTGCTATTTCCACGATTCCGAGAAGACAGGAAAAAACGTTTCCAAAGGCCTAAACATTTTGAGTCTTCCTGATTGTGACCTGATGTCGTCCAATGGGTTCCGTCCCTTACTAAATAGTCTCCAGTTTTTTCTTCATTTCACTTTGATACAATTCTCTTACACATAGTCAGTTCAACAAGTTATGACTTTTCGTGTCCTGTCGTAAGATATATTATATTCTTTGCGACTTTACCCTTCGACTATGTTATCCATAGCGTGAGTTCATGTAATATTTTCTCTCAAATAATGCTAATTTACATACATATTTTATGTATCAACAAATTGTAATAACTATCGACTTGAAAAACAAAACGAGTAGATTGCACGTATGTAAATATGTAAGCAGAATTTTCCTCAATATTAAGAATTGTAGACGTGGCCGGTGAGCCTACTGGGGGCAAGACATGATGAAGACCAAGGTTCGAATTTGTGACCCTTTGTTTAATATGTAGTTCTAATTTGCATGATGCATTTGCGTATTAATTCAATAATCATAGGTATATATACTTTTCGCTATGTTTCCATCACCAAAAACATGACAAAATGCAAAGGGTGGGAATTAATCGCACAATGCAATAATCAAAATTCACAAAAAAAAAATAACTTTAACATTTGGAAAATAGTTTTCACATATATTAAATGATTTCACAAATAAATAGATGAAATCACATAAAATAGTTTGTTTCACAAAACAAAAATCATAAATCACTCATTGTAAATACAAATTCACTCAATTTTGACAACTGCACACATTTGTAAAATTGTTTTCACCGATAAATAATATATCGCACAAAGAAAAGGTAGAAATTCACAAATGTCAAACTAATAATTGTAACAATACAATTTTATTAGAAGGCAATCGCAAAAATGATGCTTAGGTGTCAATATAATTAATGTTTAACGCAGTAATATAAATATGTATATATATTATTTGATGTAAATCTACAACCAAATAACACCACCTAGGTATACTTATCTTTTACGGTTCATCGATATAAATTTTGGTAAATGTGGCGCAGATGCCGTCATGAGATTTTATAAGTATCTTTTTTGAACCAAACCTAATCTAACCTAACCTATTCTAACGTAACCTAACCTAATATAACTTAGCCTAACCTAACCTGACCTGACCTAACCTAACCCAACCCAACCTAACCTAACCTAACCTAACCTAACCTAACCTAACCTACCCCATCCTAATATTACCTAATATAATCTTAGTTTGTGATAATGAAGTAAGTATCAAAATCTATGAGCATTTTAAATTAACAATTATTATTAGATCGAAAAGCCTATGCGCCGACAAAAAAAGGTATTTATTATAATTGTCTACACGGAATAAACTGTATTCGTAAAAAAAGCTCATGACGGCATCTGCGGCACAATTACATAAGTTTTAATTAACGTCACTTTTTAAATAGGTATTTATAGTATTATTTGAATTTGAAAGTAGGTACCTAATACATACTTATGTTTTGCCAAAATATTGTTTAAAATCATTAAACCTAATTTTCATAGTGTTTATATTCTTTTACGATTAATTGGGTTACAATAGTATATTGATACGTGAAGACTACTTTTTCCTTAGTGCAAATCGATCATTTGAGTGTTGTAGTTGATTTGTGAATATCATCCATTTCCGATGTGACGAACATCTTTTTAAATGCTGTCAGCGCTTTGTGAAAACAGTCTATTCAATTGTGCGAATATATATTCCCCAAATGCAAATCCCTGTAGTTCTGTATTTTTTTAACTATGGCACCATTTATATGTTGGCAGAGTGTACTGATTTACAACTATAATACCATTTTCTCGGAGTAGGTAATGGTGTTCTTTTTATGATAGATATACTATAATAATATCAATATAATTATTATCATTGCTTACCTGTTAAAATCTAAAATTTTGTCAAAATGTTTTATTATATATTATATATTTTCTGTCTATATAGTTTATTTAATAAAGCTCACAATATTATATATAGGTGTAGGGAATTTAGCACAGAACAGATTAATAGATATAAATCTGATATTCTATATTTCAATACACTACATTTTGACGCAGGGTTTTGAATGTGCGAGTGTCCTACGAAAATGAACCGAGAGCTGTTGTCAGTATTCGACGTATGACGCTTCACACGTATTTAAGTTTATCCCGTATTCTTCCACACTCGGGATCGGTTGCCTGCTTCTCCACACCCGTTAGGTATTTCAGTTACCATTATTTCTGAGTTACCTGGAATTTAGTGTGCAGTGTGGCACAATGGGCAATTCTATACATAACATTGCTATCGGCCGCTATCTGTAGCTATCGAAGGTATCTTTTCATATTTTTGTATCCAAGTTACAATAAGTTCGTTGCAAATGTACAATAAGTGCTATGTTTTAACAGCACCTCTCTTGACTGTGGCAAATTTTAGAGCGAGATTGACTGTTTACTCGGCTAACTTATTGTAACAATTATAATAATTCGATACAAACATACGAAAAACTACCCTCGATAGCAGTTTGTGTATAGAATAGATGCGTTGGAGTTGTAGTGATATTGTTTACTAGCATTTAAAAATGTACTGTAGTAAACAATTCCAATACACCCACGAAACGCTTATGGTGTCACTGTGAATTGATTTACCTATATATACCACCAAATTAAAAATAGTTTTATTAATTATTGGAAAACACCGTCGATAAAACTTGTTTCATTTAATAACACCATAACACCTCCAATTCACGTAGTCATGACATTGGAGATTACAAACACTAAATGATGATAGGACTTCGACCCCATGTTAATTAGAGATATCAAAAATTCAGTTTGTTTTTATTTTTGTCTCTTTTGTAAAAGTTAAATTTTGTCGCTTAGGAAGTTTTAACAGCTCAGCGATGATGTGTGGTTATAACCTTTTTTAACAACACAAGACTTTTGTGTCTCCCAGCACGCACGTTGAAGTTTACCGTTTGTGTGTTTTCACGGCGCATTAGAGACGCCTCACCTGTATCGCGCTGCAAAGGTTGATCAAACCAATCAACTACCTCTGCATCACGTCCCTCTCGAAACGCGCGATGGACTGCTCGTGGATTTCCGGCAACAGACCGAAGCCGAGAACATTGTGACATCAATTCAACAGACCGACCGGCGTGTTTTTCGCGTCCAATAGAAAAAACAGCCTAATATAACATCACCATTCTTGCAATCATTGAAGACGTAAATGCTCATATGACCAGTTCCAGGGCTTGGATTGAAGACGGCTTGGCGGTACGGAAACCGGTTCGTTGAAACTGAATTTTACTCATTCCGGTGCTCTAAGAATTGAATATAGCACATCTGGTCAATAAGTTTTAAATTGAAAGCGCAAAATTCATGTTTAATTTAGTGTGTGTTGAAAATAAGCCCAGTATGGAATGTGGAATAGAACTTGAATCGATTTTTAATACAGTGATGTCCAACCTGTTTAACGCGAATGGCTACTTTGATCTTCTAAAACTACTTGATGGGATTCCTAAAAATAGGAAGACAAAAATATGTGTCGTTGCGTGAATATAATATTCAATTTATTTTATATATCAATCGAGATTCATCATGTTTGGTTAAGGATTACAATTTTTGAGAAATAGCGAACGAAAATATGACCAGTTAGGTATTTCTAAATTTTGGGAAAAAATATGATTGTGTAAAATTTTTCCTATAATTTAGTTTTTTTTTTCATATACGTATAATGGTAGGTAAAATAAAGTAGGCTTCATGGAAAACTTTCAACCATAGAGGTATTAAATAAAAAGAGGGGCAAACAATCGGCTTTCTCATACGACTGAATGAAGCAGGCCAACAATAGCCGACAACTTACGAGAAATAGCGACGCGATAAAAAAAATTCAGGGCATCACGGAGGGTTTATTTTAGTCATTATAACGTACCTATATAATATAATCTTAACGTGGAAATTTTGTCGCAACTTGATTACCAGATCGCCTCACCATACTTTTTCACCATACTAGCATGCTTCACCATACTTTCATATAACCTGTCGCCCCTAGCTTTCAACGTTTTTGTGTTAAGTCACGGTTATAAAACAACCGTACATATCCTCGAATAACCTACGATTCTTTATATATTATCTGCATTACAGAAAACATTATCAAATTATATACTTACCTACATCCTCAATATCTAATTAAGATTATTAAGACGTTAGCGGTAACATTCAATAGTTAATAGTGGATTGATTTTTATAACAACTAAATTATTTGTATGTTCTATCATCATTCGTGGCACAACATCACAGGGTCTTCTAGTTGTCATCCCCATTTAGATCTTCTTCTTCGATGGTGCTACAGCCCAAATCGAGCCCTGGTTTCTTCAATCCTCTACTTCCACGACACTCTGTATTCCGTTGCTATTGTTCAGTCGTCCACCAGCAAAAGCTTGCTGTCGTTCTCCCTCAAGTTTTAGTCTCCTTGCGGAACTCGTCTTTATCCATCGAGCATTTCGTCGGAATGCGGAATCCATTGCAGGTGCATATTTATATGCATGGAGAAATGCGGATCGTTGTATAGATTATGCAATTATTGGTTATTGCGCATGAGTAAATGTGAAAGTGAGTGGCACCTGGCAGGTTTTCTTAACCAAACCCCCTCCTGCCGCCTTAAAAACAAAAATCAATAATTATAGATATTTTTTCAAAATGGACTCCCCAAAACCATTTTTCCGTGTGCGCGCTTTATTCTCCGATTTTATTGCCTTATCTTAAAAAAAAAAATCATTGATAATGGATGCAGCCACGCCTCAAAAGCCTCCAGTCTTCTTACAGATCATTTATTTAACGTCCAGCACCCGATCGCCCTCCATCCAGTGACCAGGGACCTTGTGTTGTAACTTGCGAGTTGGAGTCGCCCGGCGGCATGGCGTCATATGACATCATTGTGACGTACTACCGGAGTGAGTCAATAGCATTCGAGAAATTAACGCTACTTTAATACTGGCGTTATTCATTCTCCCCATACACAAATAGGTGTTTCAGCATAATACTATCTATGGTGAGCCGTGTGCATTGGGCGGCTCGCCTTGATGCGTGTATTGAGCTTGCGTCACAATTACGTCATGTCGTCGGGTGACTTCATGACACAAGTTATAACATAGGGCACCAGACGTAGGTATATCTCGATTGCAGATGTATAATTTAGTAAAAATCTGCAAAAAACCGGTTGTATGCTCTTTGGTTAACAAGAAGTAGAAAATGTCCGCATGTAAATTGAGGACATTCCTGTGAAAGGGGTGGAGCATGTAAAATACTTCGGTTGTCATCTACATGATGACTGGAGTTTAGAGCATGGCAAGAAGCATCTTTGAAAAAATGAAACAGCCCATCTTAATGGGAAAAGGAAAATTATCACATAATTAACACATAATAGCTGTGCTGTACGCATCTTCTGATGGAAGGGAATCTATTCTTTGAGTGCCGGAGTATCCAGGTGAAACGCTCTCTAAAGTGTACAGTCAGGTGCACGAAAAAAACCTTTGATTCAAGCAGTAGGTATTTAAGTATAGGCAATTTCCCGAACTTCTGACCGGAGAATTTATTCCATTGTTTAGTTTTGGTTTTGTTGCGTCATGTAACCGACTAACTGTCACACAATTTGCGTTCTTACCCAGTGGAGGAGAATGTTGTTATGAATCTGGTTTCTTTAAAAATATTTTAATAGAAACAATTAAAAATACAATATAGCACTAATTTAGTGTATATTATACATAAATAATGATATGTGCGGGTTTATGCAGGAGTGTTACACTTTTTGCGGTGTCTCGTTGTTGAGTGACGAGACCGCTGTGATTGGGGATGACCAGGAGGTGGAGATGGAGAGTCGTCAGGAGGAGAGATGAGAAGTCGCGATTTGGTGGTTGCTCCGATTGGATGGAGGAGCGAGTTTTATTTGCAGCGTAAACAGTCGGTACAAAAATATTTTACAAGAGCGTTATGCTACAATACTTATGATACTGTTCCGAGGTCCGAGCTCAGTGGAACAGAATACTGTGCGGAGTGACTGACACTGACTGATCGAACGGGGGTTGTGATTGATACTAATAGGTATTTAGACTGACCACCTCATCAAGCACTTGATGATGTAAGGCAAAACAATGGTTATTTTTTTACTATTCCTATTTTACTTTCTTACTGTTTCATTGTGCGTCTTGTAGAGGTTTTACCCAACTCTAAAACTGACACGTTATTGTCGATGCTTATGTTTAGGGCATAGACACTGGCGAGTCGGAAATGACAGTTGTCTAGAGACCTTCAATATAATGCATAGGTTACAAGGGCACACAGTCCTTTTCGAAATTATCAAGTTAAGAGGATCATGATAAACCTTTACACCTAAAACATAGTTGAATATAACTTACTTCATGCTATCCGCCGTGTAACACCATTCGTGTATTTGTGTCATATAAATAAAAGACAAAACGATATAAATACCAACGCGTGTTTTCCATCAACACTGCCCATACAATATCACATGTCACATACAAAAGTAACCGTCTGAATATAAAATAATAACGGGGGTAGTTGATTAAACAAATAACAAGTAGTATCTACTCCCCTTACAGTTAGTCCTGGTCTGGCATCCAACGATCATTTCGTTTAATTTATAAGTTACCAAGAACACACGAGTTAGATATACGTTTCTTCCCAATTCTGTCGATTACAGGATTATTGATTGGGAGTTTAGGCATTTATTGCATTATTTGGTATCAATAAATAGCCTTGTAACAATATTTTTAGGACCTTGCAGAGCTTTTTTAAGAATTTATAACAGAGCGTTGGAGCGGAGCTCGGAGCAGGAGCATGGAGCACTGGAGCATGGGATTTTACCCGGAGCAAGAGCGGAGCTGGAGCACCGAAAATTTGTAGTGCTCCACTGCTCCGGATGTTTTTTTTATTATTAAATTTTCGTCCTAATTTCCTTTCATCCAATGAAAATAGTATATTTTGACACTTTGCAACACTGGAATTATTTGAAATATGGCAACACTGCGGAGTGATAAATTACCTCACTTTTTTGATAAAATAGGCAAATAATGAGAGACGATTTGCTGTCGATATATTTTGTTTAATAGAATTACTTAATAATGAAAATGACGATTATTTAAAAACTACTTATTTTTTCAACATTTGTATACATATAATACTTATTAAATCTTTTTACCCGGAGCGGAGCCAGAGCAAGTAATAGGTCCCGAAGCGGAGCAACTCAAAAAGGGTCTGCTCCAATGCTCTGGTTTATAAAACAACTCCCACGTAAGCTCGACTCGCACAAGTCGAATATATTAATATCTGAAGCGGTTGAGAGTTATTGCATTACCAATTGCCATTACCAATAGAAGGTTAGTTATGCACCGTGGGAAAAAACAAACAACGGATGGTACCGATTTCTAAGATACATTTAGGTACAATAATATGTCGACATTATCATTAAGACGGCTCTCACATCTAAACTCACCCGTCTGCCGCACAGCCATAAACAAACCTTCTAGTATGTTCATAAGAATTTTCACATTTGACCATATATTTTGTCTGTTATATCCAAAGTCTGTTATATCGAGGTTCTGCTGTATTTTGTTTTAAACATTAAGGCTATACTTCAGCTGGGGCACGGTCTAAAACGATCGTGACTGCGCGACGCGAAGATTGTGCAAACGACGCGTGCAGAACAAAACATAATTTGTCATAAAAATTCAACATGCGTCCATTTTTTTATATTAGTAATAATAATAATATATTCATTGACATGTTTTCTTTTTCAAGTAAATGGATAACGTTTTTTAGTCATCTTTACACGATTTAAGAATTGATTCCCCCGACGCCATCACAAAACAAATTGACGTGTTCACAGCTCAACTTTCGCTCTCCGATTGGCAGCCAGTCCGAAATTTCGTCGCACCTATAGTTGGAAATTGGCCTCTTAAATGTTTGCTTAAACGATAAGTACCTATTATCGAATGTTACGTTAATTTTCGTTTCACTGTAGTTTACTTTTTATACCACAAAGAAAATGTCTACACAATATGTCATTGTCTTGGATTTCAAACATCTGTTTCATGTATGTAAACGAATTATTAATTGAATTAGATTCGATTGGGAGACGAGAATTCATAAAGACGTGGGCTCGCAGGATCATTGGGTCAGGAATCAAATTATTTTTATCTGTGTGTAAGTGCATTTATTAACTGGTGGATATGAACGATATAATAAAATTATTCTATTCCTTGTCTCGACTATTTTTAGGTAGATAATAATATTATTGAAGATCTGCAAAGAGCTGGTATGAAAAAGAATTGCAGTAGGTATTGAGATATCCCGGGTCCTGTGGCTAGCTCGGGATGTTGGTAAGACCCGGGATTCACAAAAATTAAATAATAAATAGAAATAGGTAGCAGTAAAATGAAAAAGTCTTGATTGTTTCGTTCAGAGAACTTTTTTTTTATATTTTGGCTATATCGACACACCTTCACAATATTATTCTTACACATTTCCGTCACTTAATATTACTGCTTAATCTCTAATTAGCTTTAACTTTTAACTTAATTCTCTATATCCGTTTATCTAACTAATTTTTCACGTCCATGCGTGGTAATGTCGTTTCTTTTTACTCTCCGAGTCGTGGGGCCGATATTGCCTCTTTCAATGGCGACCCTCTACCCTCTTTTTTCTATCGAACAGTGTTGCCATCCTTCCCTTACATACTCCTTATTATTAAATTCATTTGGCTTTCGTCTCTTTTATTCGGCAAATCACATTCTTCTCTGACATACTATTATTATAATTAGATACAATTCTTGCGTGCTAAGTACATGTTGAATATTTTGACAGTTAATCAAGGAATTTTGGACGTACGTACGACCATTGTTGACTAGGAGGTCAGGTGACATGGTTATACCTAATAATTAATTTCATCTATCGGGAGAGGTCCAATAATCATGGGTGTGACAGTATCAACTTTCAACCAAACCAACCCGCCCTGTACCACACTCGGTCTTAATCGAGCGTATCACGAGGCTCGAAGTTTGGATGTGAAGCATCACCTGTTGTATACGCCTGGGAATGTCTCAGACAGGAGAAGAACCAATATGAGTGTCTGCCCTTGGTGGAATCATCCGAATTTCGCTGCCAGGATTCTACGCCACATCCAGCATCATTTGACGTATTGTCCGCCTTCTCAATGATATTTAAAGCAATAGTTAGAGGTCAAAGTATAATGAGGAGCTGTACACACTTTATGGGGACGAAAAGATTAAATAGCATAGAATGCCGTAGGATTAAATGGCTAGAATGCGCCACATGGTATTTAAGAATGCTCCGTCAAAGCAACTGGAGAGTGTCGGCGCTGGATCGTCCAGGATGAAGTATGCCCTTGCGTTTTCGTACAAGGTGGTTGGGAGGGTTATTTACATTGATGGGCAGTTAATTATGTCCCTCCATTTATATGTTTAATTTTTCTTTATGGCCAGAATTAAATAATTTGTGCAGTGATCTTGAGTTGTTTTGTTGTTTAGTATTTTGCAAGGTTTTTGGAGGTCAATTTTATGGTTTTGATAATTACATAGAGTTCTGAGAGTCCATCGTTCCTTTTCTAGTATAAGGCAGTCGCTGATGACATGCCACACAGTTTGAAATGTGTAGCCGTCACATGGACAACAGTTATCGTCCTTCAATTTAAATCTTTTAGATGGGCTCGCACTACTCCCTGGCCTATTTGTATCTGTTTGGGGTTGTAATGTCATAAATCATGCCGACAATTATTATAGAATATACCAGTACTTAGGTACTTACTATTAAAATTATTGTATAATATTGTGTAAGTATTGTTTTAAATCGAATCAAAACACTTTTCACAACACGCCACTGTCTCATGAAAAATTTCGCGGCAATTATAATATGTTCAAGTTATTTTTATCACTTATCTGCTCATCGCAAACTTCAAAATGGCGATTATTAATTTTGCAGTTTTTGAGAAATCACGATTTTCCTTTGAGGACATGTTCTATTGTGTAAACCGTTTATTTTAATCGTCAGAATTGTGCCAAGTACAAATTTAATGTCTATTTTACGGTTTATTTTATCATTATGTCACTTGTGTCATGGCTTGAGTCATAAACAGTGCAAATAATTATGTGTTACAGGAAATACAGGCACCTTTTCTAGAGCAGCGCTTCCCCAGTCGCGTGCTGCAATACTATTGTGCACAGTGACGTCCCGCGGGGGTATGCAGGTCATGCGTTGTACACGAGTTGCCATGGCAAGGGGGGGTGATTGAGCTCTAGCCTGGGGCCCGGCATGGTGGGCTGACCAGTTAAGTGAGATACACATACACCACAAATTTGCTCTAATAGAAAAAAGTCGCCTACGGTGCTATTCCACAAGCAGTAGTTTACTTTATAATTATTTTTAGTCTGTTTCCGGATTAGTAACCTGACAAAACAGAACAGCCAGTGGAAAAATAAAACATTCATTTTTGTCGTAAGTATATATTTATTAATTAAATAATTATAAAACTTAAGTTTATAAAAGAAATAGGTATATTATATTATAATCTCTGCATGTTGGCAATTCAGTGTAAAAACCTCAATTTATCTGCTGATTTTGATAATCATGCACAACTCCACAGAATTATTAAGGGGGATGCTTATACTATCAGAGGCGAAAACTGGCACCTAACGGAAAAATACGAAGCTTGCAATTTGAGATTTTTTTTGATAATTTACAATTTCAACTGTAGTAATTAATAAATATGTATCTGAAAACACTAAAAAGATTTTTTATTTTTTTTTTAAATTTAAAGATAAACTGGCAATTGTAAAAAAATGTAACAAAATGTGAATTCGTTGCAGGGTCAAATCTTATTATTACATTATATTTTATGGCCATATTTATTATTACTCGAGCTTCAATATTGTGACCATGCCTAAAATAAAATTTGATATAAATAAAAAGGATTTCAAGTTATACACATTTATATTTTTTTTAAATCGATGTTTTTTAAAATATATATAAAAAATATTAAAACGATGAATTAGTCAAAAATCTACACCACATAAAATCTAAAACTTAATAAACTAAATTTTAATGATTATTATGACCATAAAATATAATGCAATAATAAGCAACGAATTCACATTTTATTATATTTTTTTACAATTGTAAGTTTATCTTTAAGTTTAAAAAAAACTAAAAAATCTTTTTAATGTTTTCGGATACACATTTATTAAATAATACAGTTGAAATTGTAAATTATCAAAAAAAAATCTCAAATTGCAAGCTTCGTATATTTCCGCTAGGTTCTCTGCTGGCATGCGTCTCCCCCTTAAACTCATTATTTCGTTGTACCTAGATATACCTACCTAGCTTGCCGGCAACACCGAGTTGAGTCCCGTTTAATTGAGGATTTCCTTAGATTAGGAGTGCACAAATTACATAATTTGATTTTTTTTACGGTGTATTGAAAACCTGTGTTATTAAAAATCTATAAGTACAACATATAGAAATATGACAATTCCTAAAATATCATAGTAAAGTTCTGTGTCTTCATGTTCTATTTATTCATGTTCTGTTAACTCATGGAACCCTTCAATTGATAGATATGTATCGAATAAAGCACTGAAGCACAGTTTATAAAATATTTAAAGATATGAAGAAAATTGCTTGTGATTTTTTTTACAAGTTCACTTTATATAGTAATAGAACAAAAAAATATTTTTTAGTAACACTTTTAAAAATGTTTTTTTTTCTGACTTCTGCCGCCGCCTAGATCCTACCGCCCGTGTTCTGTTAGGTAAGTGATAGGGTAAATAAGAGTAAAAAATAAAAAAAAAGTACACATTATTAGCCACTGAGTGAGCTACATAGACCCTATATAATACAACATCCACCTAAACTCATCTCAAGTAAGTGGAATATACTTATCAATATGCGAGTGATAAATGTGCGATGAATGCCATAAATAAATCTTAAATTCGAAACGAATCTGCAGCTTATTTATTAATTAGTCTTAAGCGTCAATTACATTAAGCTTCTTTACGAGCTGTTTATTGGCGAATTTACAATCTGCCTGTAAAGTCACCCAGTGTAATCATCTAATAAGCAGGTTGTAAACACTCTACCGAGAAAAGTTGAAAGCCGGTCAACTTTACACGCTACACGCCGGCGTGTGGGCCTACTGCGTCTGCGCAGTAGAGCGCAGCACCAACCTCCCGGTAAAAAAACGAACTATGTTCTGTCAAAATAGTGGCTAGCTTGTGGCTTCTCAGCGAATGGAAAGTTTTGTGTGTAATCATCAAATCGCAGTAGCTGAATCGCCCGCTTTTATATTCGCCAATAAACAGCTCGTAAAGAAGCTCAATGTAATTGAGGCTTTAGTTATCATTTTTACATGTTCACTTTATAATTAGGCTTCGTATATAGCAGTGGCGTGGGGTAGAGGTAGGCTGGTCAAATTCTATATAAATAATAGTTCACACTAAACTTTGTCAGTCTTAGTTATTTGTTTTCATTGAACGTGTGCTGTGATTACAATGTGCATAGAGTGTTGGCTAGTTTTTTTTTCAATTAAACCCTGTCTAAACCAAATCACAATAGTTTAGGTATGCTATGGGCGATCCGACAAAGATGTGCATAATTTTTCAGCCATACTTATTTGTTTTTATTATTATTACAGATTGTGTTGGTTAGTTTTTTTTAAAATCCATTAAACCCTGCCTATATTAAGCCATAGTCGATAAAAATATTCTTCTATCTATGAAGAATCTAAAATTACTGATATATAGTTTAATGGTATAATTTTAGATATTTTATAGATAAATGATTATTTTTTGTTTGTTATGGTTTGGATTGGGCAGGGTTTGATTGAATTTAAAAAATAACAAACAAAATCTACACATTGTATTCTTAGTTCAATGAAACTGACAAAGTTTAGTGTGCACTATTTGTGTCGGATATTAACAGCTTACGGTACCATCGCCACTGGAATATAGTACTCGTAGAGATAGATTTTGTTTTGTTGTTTTTTTATGTGTTTGATTTAGATCATAATATACAGACCTACAAACTTATCTGTAGAATGGCCAAAAATGGAACTACGAACTAACATAGGACGCCATTTTGAAAATTTCATTAGAATGTCAGATTTTGTCCAGTTACGAGTCTTGATTGGGTAGTTTTCAGTGACGTCCCGTGGGGGTAGGCAGATTGAGCGTCGCTTGGGGGCGGCAGTTGCCCAAAGGGCAGCAAATCGAGGAGAATCATTAGGTATAGAAAAATCTACATAAACTTCATAATAACGGAAATATCTTTCCATTAAAAAATTAACCTCACTGGTTGGAAACAAAGTGTAGGTACTATAAAAGTTTTAACAGGACTTAATTTTTTATCGGGTTCGCGATGTCTAGTTTACTTCCTCTGTCCTTGCACGTCACGTTCGTCGTGAACAGCAATAACGCATGCATACTTAATTTAAAATTTATCCAAATATGCCACTCGCGAGTTTATGAAGTTGACAGGTGTATTTTTAAATGTACCTATCTGAAGCCGTAGGCTCGCAATATTGTCTATTGAAGCAGATATGGCATTTAAATTAGATTTAGTATTACATATATTGTTAGCAATGTATCCATACAACACATTTCTTAGATATTTGAGTCATGAAAGGATGATATAAAGTACTGTATAAAAATGTGGCGGTATTTTGGCACTGCCTAGAGGCGGCATTTTGTCTAGGAACGTCACTGGTAGTTTTCGACAGTGGCTCTCCTATCCCATTCTTCAGATAAGTTTGTAGGTCTGTACATACTCAATGTGTAAGAGGAATAGCTGACAAACATTTCTCGTAAAAACACCTGAACATTGTAACCTTCATTTTGTGAAGACTCGTATAATACTCCACTGCAATGCTGCAATTTTTTTATCAATACAGATCAATCAAAATAAATATGAATAGTAAATCGAACCAAAACACTAAAAGAGTTTTAAATTAGGTGACATGTAGATAGAGGTATATATTATGGTCGTTTCGTGATCACAATGTCGATAGTTTGTTAGTTTTTCCGACGGGGTGTTTGAAATAGATTTATCGTCGACACGCCAAAGAGCCATTTTCGTCATAATTTGTGGTAAATAAATTGTATCGAAAGGCTCATTACTCGAACAAAAGCTGTCAACGAGCCAATAATTGGAACGAACGGACCATATACATGGAATATTAAATTTAAACTAGATGACACATAGGTATTTCCGCCAAAAGCGATTTATGAACAATCTATAGGTAGGTATTTAATTTACCTACAAATTATTTAATTACCTATTATGAGAGTTATAAGATTTTAAATTTTATATACTTCCCACTGGGGCATCCGGGCATCAAAACCAGTAATATAATATTATGTTAAATTATACCAAGTCCACGGAACCAGAGTATTGGAGCGGAGCTCGGAGCAGGAGCGGAGCCGGAGCACTGAAAATGTGTAGTGCTCCACTGGTCCGCATGTTTTTTTTATTATTAAATTTTCGTCCTAAAATCCAATGAAAATAGTATATTTTGACACTTTGCAACACTGGAATTATTTGAAATATGGCAACACTGCCGAGTGATAAATAACCTCACTTTTTGACAGAAGAGCCAAATAATGAGAGACGATTTGCTGTCGGTTGGTTTAATTGAATTTATAATGAAAATGTCGATTATTTAAATTTTTAAATTTTTTTTAACATTTGTATACATATAATACTTATTAAAACTTTTTATCCGGAGCGGAGCAGACCCTGGAGCGGAGCCGGAGCAAGTATTAAGTCCCGGAGCGGAGCATAGAATTCCGATAGGCTATTCCCCAATACGCTATATTTTGACGCAGGTGTTTGAATGTGTGAGTGTCCTACGAAAATGTACCACACATTATAGACGTGCATATTGTATGTGTTGTACCTATACACCAACAAACAATAAAACAAATATACCAATATCGAATGAGCGTCAATGCATAAACCGAAATCAGTTGTCAGACCTAAGGATAAGCGTATTAGTTACACATGTTTTAGTTTATCCCATATTCTTCCACACTCAAGATCGGTTGCCTGTTACTCCACACCCGTTAGGTATTTCAGTTTCCATTATTTCTGAGTTCCCTGGTGACGTCCCGTGGTAGTGGGTTAAAAAAAGAAAGACATTAAAATAAGGTGAAAATCGCAAATATTACACCCCTACATCTTTGGTAGTAGATTCCATAGACGTGTTTTTTTCTGGAGGAGAAGTCTGGTTTCGCGAATAAATTGAATTTTAAATGCGACTAAATCATGTTTGTATGAATAATACAAAATAAAGATAATACAATCGTTCAAACGGATGGATTTATTGTAAATTAAAATTCGAGTGCCATTTTTTAATCGTATCAGTCAGTGCATCGGGCCTCTACGACACTAAACTCGCCACTGTTTTTTTAGTAATCGAAAAATTAAGAATATCTTAAGTGGAATGGGAAGGTAAAATGCGCTTCTGCTCCAGGTATAACCCCAAAGCACCACTGCTCCGTGCTCCGCTCCAACGCTCTATTTAATACCTCCATGGAGCAGCCCTAGTACTACTACTTTTTTACTCAGTGTGCACAAATGACTCACTTTCTTTGCCAGTTTTTTACCCTTACATTGATTGATAGAATGGCTTGTAGATGAACATCGTACAATCTCTTATCTTATCACATAAGCACCAGAGCTCGAAATGGACTGGAGCGCACCAGAGCACCGTTCCGGTTCGTGAAATCGGTAAAATTATCGCTCCGTCTCGTTGAAAAAATAATTTGAACATCTGAGCTAGATATGTCATTTAACAAGAAATCTAACACACTTTTTTTTATAAAATACAAATAAAATTTCCTAACTACTGTCCGAATCTAAGCAATAAGTGGTAGTCGATGGAGTCGAAGTGCGATTAACTAAATAGTTCACAGTTTTAACACGTGGACATCTCGTCGATAACCAAAAGTCGTTTCAGTTGAAGTGCGGTTAAAAATAGGAGGGGCTTATTAGTTCACAGTTTTAACACGTTGACAAGAAGATCTTGTTCGACAGTATGTTAATATCTTCAGAAAATTGTCGTGCGCTTTCTCGAAACTTTTCCATTTCGAGCGCTGACAAGGGAATGGGACAATTGGATGCCGCACTGTCGTAGACACGTATACAGAACGTAGACGAGGAATTTTAATCAGTTTCTATCTACTACTTAATAGTTTTAATTCATTTAACTCTTAACATAATGTTTTTTTATTGCGGATTGAGAATTAACATGCCTAAGGCTTTTATATAAAATAAAAAACTCTTTTTTCGTTGGAACTTAAACATATGCACGATTAAATCATTATTTACGTGTGTATATTTAAATTATCACCAACTATTAAATCATAATATATTAATTTAAATATAAATAGTACTAACCTAACCTAACATCTATTTAATTTTGAATTGCGTGGCGTCCAGTTGTCCGGCGCCAAATCGTCCTAGACCCGCTAACAAGCACACTATGGTGGCTGTATGACAGTCAACATAAAATATATTAGATAAGTAAATTTAATATTATACTGCGTGATGGCGATCCACCGTTGAGGTGAAAATGCAATCAAAATAATTATTGTGACCCACGTTTGGGGGGAAACATTGGTTTATTTACGACGCATTTACGAACATGGCTACAAATCTACGCGATAACATCTCAAATTAAAACCACCCTAGGGCGTCGGTCGAAATAAATTATGTAGAAGGAAAACTAAAACAAAGGATTTTTAGAGGGAGGTACTATTTATAATTAATTAGGTTACGCGGTCGTCCAAGGGTTGGGCTAGAGCAGTGGCTCATCAGACCAGGGCCGCTTTCAGACTGATTAGACCCAACTGGGTTTAGCGCACTAGGAGGCCTACGTATGTAGCGAGAAAAATAACGAAAAGGAAGTTAGTTTTTATTGCAATGCATGCACGAATTGACTGCACACCATCATAGCTTGGTATATTTATGCCCCCCACACCCTAAAACGGGCCCCCAGGCCAGGATGTTTGCCCCCCTACCTATCGCTAAGGTCAAGGGCATCCCGATAATCTACACTCTACAGCAGTGTTTCAAATGGTATTCCACGGATCCCCAGACTCAAGATAGGAACTCAAGGGTTCCGCGAGGTAAACTTAAGGGTAATGCGTGTATGTTTATCATTTTTTTGTATTTTTAAATAAATTATTGAGCTGTTAACACTCGAAATCATAATATAAAGGATCGCGATACCTTTTGGTGTTAGCCAAGTAACATGCAATCCTTCGCCATATTGGATAAATGGTCATTTTTTAGTCTGGAAATACACTAAAAATAATTATAAAATAAAATTCTACACGTGAATTATCATAAATGATATCAATCATAATATCATATCAAAATGCATCACTCGGTCACATATTTTAAAATGATAATACGCTAGACGGGAAATAGCGCCGCAGGCGAGTTTTTTTACTATTGAAGCAAATTTGTTGAGTGTGTTTATCTCACATAACTGGTCGACCCGCCACGCTGCCCCCCCTAAAGCCGCGTTGACACGGTCCAAGTACAATCCAAGTACACTTGGACCGAGCGCCATCCAAGCGAAGTCGTACGGGACAACTTCATAAAAATTACTCCTATCCAAGCTACTTGGACCACGTCCTATTCATACAAGCTAGCTTGGATAGGAATAATAAAATTAGTATGAAGATGTCTCATACGAGTGCGCTCGGTCCAAGTCAACTTGGATCGTGTCAACGCGTCCCCGGCCCCAGAGGTTAGAGCTCTGTCAGGCCCCCCTTATGGGGTCTATAGGTATTTACTAGTCAATCAGCAGGATGACGGGTGATATACAAATTTTAATGTTCTCAACTCTTGAGAGGAGTTTGAAGATCTTCGACTCCAAGCGGAATTATAAGTCGACAATAATATTGTTGAACAAAGGCCCATCAATTGCTAAATCTGAACCTGCATCTGAGACCCTGATAGCACAGTAATATACGTAGGTAGGTACCTAATGTAATATGATCAAATAATTCATATGAAAATATAAATAATACAATTATTATCAGTAAATACCTACTTAATATATTATATGATTATTAGAAATCTATTGTATCGATGTATCAGACGTATAATATACTTTATAATGTTTGTATAGGTAGGACCCATCACATTACAGTTTAATTTTTTGATCATTTTTGGCGGCAATTTTCCATAATATTGCCATATCCGTTCAACATTGTTAGTGTGGTTACGGTAAAAAAAATAGTAAATACGTACAACGAGTTTTCTGTCAAATATCCTACAACAAAAAAAACGTATTGCATACTGATAAAAGTGACCAACAATAGAAACAACATTTACAATTATTACACAATTGCTATGAACATTTACGATAAAAAAATGATACTACTAATATTTTTTACAAAAAGTATAATTATTTCATATTTGTTTGTAAATAGGTAGCTACTTAAAATTCATTTAAATGGAAATAGTTTTTGAATCCTCAGCGCTATTTACGAGTACGCTAGCAGACAGTTTATATTAAGGCTCTTTTATTTAACCTTAGTGAATAATAAAAAAAGTAAAAATAGATAATTTTATTAACTAATTGTAAATTAATTTATAAGAATAAAACGAATTTGTATTTATTGCCAACACAATGTTTTGTTACGTTTTTCTAGTAAAAAAAAACTTTGACAGCCGTTTTCTCTGTTTCTTTATTGAACATACGTTTAAACGGATGCAATTTCGTCCTCCATTTTTCTCTCGCGTAGACATATGGCTAGTGCTCCGGCTCCCCACGTTTGCTTATCATAATGGCTAAGAAAAAAAGCGACGATAAAGCCAACCAGCCCGCCGAAAATGAGCCGGCAGAAGTAAACTACGACGAGGAGCCAGATTTTAATGATCCGGAATCATTTGTGGACGATGTCGAGGACGAAGGTACGGTCCATACTCGGTACTATTTGACATTTATGGGAGAGTCATCTCTACGCATTTACGTTATATGTACCATTGTTAACTGTAAATTTTTAAGATATCTTATCATAAATGCACGCTTTGAATAGTTTGTGTTGTATTTAGACGGTAAAAACGTCAAAACGTGAGTAATATTTCGAGATATTAAAAAAACATAACCTAAAATTTTGATGCTTTTGTTTTCACAGAATTGCTCCAGGATTTGATCGAGCAAAGGCCCACGGAGACGGATGGCGTGGAAAGCGTCATCGTTGTCGATGGCCTCCCCCAAGTTGGCCCAGACCGCTTGGCTAAGCTTCAAACTGTCATAAACAAGATCTTTGCGAAGTTTGGAACTATTGTGAATGCCTTCTATCCAACGAAACCGGGTTCAGATGAAACTGTAGGCTATATATTTTTGGAGTACGGTCACCCGCTGCATGCTGATGAAGCGGTGAAAGTCACAAATAATGGAAAGTTGGATAAACACCATACGTTACTAGTTAATCTCTTCACAGACTTTAAAAAGTGAGTACAAAATAATATTTATAGGTATATCTAGTAACCTTAATTATCTGCCATAACATGGTTCTGCGATTAATCGATATTGTGTTGTTAATGCATTGATGTTGTAAGTATGGCCAAATCGCAGGCGAAATGGACATACAGTACTCTCTCAGTAATCCACCACCCCAAAAACCAGACATGTGTACAATTAGTGAAAACGGCGGATCATAGTGCATGAATACAAAAGATTTTTAAAATTAGGACAGGTATTTCTTATAAATAGTTTTTTTTTGAGAAATTTGTACTAGCAACTTTTTATGATCAAAATCAAGTATTAAATTATACACTAGCAGAGCCAGCTGGCGGTCGCCAGTCTGTCTCGCTAGGTCTTGCAGACGGCTTGGCGGTGTTGGATATTAATATAATTGTGAAGTATGCATAGACGGCGCCATAGTTTTCCCTTCGGGATGGATTTTCATTCACCTCAGACAGTTTGACATTTCACTGATTTGTCAGTTTTACGATTTGCAAGTTGTCACTGCCAATATAAATTTGGGGTCATAATATGACATATTAGGGGCATATTATGCATAGTCTATTCTGGAGTCTGACCTTCACAATATCGTCTGACATCACTTCAGACTGATAGGTCTAGCAGAACAGCTGGCAATCACCGATTGCTACCACTGACATTTTAATAGAATATGTTTATATATTGCACGTTTTCATTCATACTTATTTGTTTTCGTTGAACTAAGAAAACATATTACACATGTTGTTGGTTAGTTTTTTATATTACATTAAACCCTGCCTAAACCAAACAATAATAGTAAATAATATTATTCTATCTATTAAAATCTATCTACAAAATGATGTATGATTTAATGGCATAATTTTAAATATTTTATAGACAGAATTTTAAAAACCAAACAACACCATCTGTAAATTTGTAGTCTTAGTTTAATGTAAACAAATACTTAAAACTGACAAAGTTTAGTCTGTACTATCTATGGTGGATCCACCCTACCTCCACCTTATGTGTACCTGAAGTACGTATCAGTTGAACCATTTTGGTATATAGAACTAAACATATTGAACACTTCATCAAAAATGATCCTTGTTTTTTTTGCAAATAGGTATGATATTGGACGTGGTATAGATTTAAACTTGTTTATTCTTGTAAAATGTTGATATGCCATTAATATTCATCTATAGTGGCACCATTTAACCGGATGGCAGCCAATGACCTCTTAAGACGCGAACTTTTCCGTGAACGGAACGACGCTCATACAAAAATGACATCTTTGGACGTCCCGCTTTAATCGGGATTTTACGTAAACGTTTAACGTAAATCAATTATTTTAACCATACAAATATGTTGAACACACAACGACATATATTGGGAATATTGTCACATACTCAGAATTGAAACAGAATTCGTTTTTACCACTTGAAATGTAAATTGATTTTAATTTTTTTTATTTTTGCAATAAAATTCGCGGCATGCAAGGTACCGCCATACATACACCTACCGGCAGTAAAAAGAATGAATATGCACATGTATGATTTCTTCCCGTGCGCAGAAAGTAGGCAGGGCTAATATGATTATTGTTTCTGTTTTCTCGACTGCAACATACATCAAGTCAATCGCATCACGTTCACTCTCTCAGTGCCCACATGTCTTATTTGTACCTGTGTTACCTTTAAATAAAAATATTGCATTCCTAAATTGGCTTCATATTCTGGTAACAATATAATATTAATTCATGTGATGCTAAATTATTAAATCAATTTTTATTAAAAGTCATTGACCATTGACCTAGAAACTTTGAGGAAAGTAAGCTTTTCATTATTGCTGTTTTCTAACTGACGCCTGGATTCATATTTCAAACTATGTACTGTCTCCTGACAGTAGGTCATTATTATAGAAACTTATGTAATTTTAATAAAGCAGTTTGACATGTTTTATTTAAATATCAAAACCAGTTTTTTCTTGCATTTTGTGTGTCGAGAACTACAATATTATTTTTCTCCCAAGAATTGAATGTTTATAAATAAATTTGTTTAACAAGAAAAGGCCATCAGCCATTCGTTTAATTTGTTGCGTCCTTACATTGATTTGATCCTGCTGTGGGATTCAAATTCGAGAATTAAGATTTTGAAAACGAATTCTCTGCTACTATATCGGTGCTAGGGCTAAACTCTAATGCAAGACATCGATGAAGACTGATTAGGTATAGACCAGTGGTTCTCATGTGCGGCCACCAACGCTTTACAGAATAATATTTCAAAAAATTATTTATAAAATTGGTTGAATACACATGACTTACGCTCAAATGATCCATAATGTGTTTTTGTGATGGGATCATGTGTGAAATAGTCCGTTTCTGAGAAGCTCAATGCATAGATTTGTCAACAATTGCTTTATTAATATTGTCCTTTTTTCCTACTACTGTTTACTGTGAAAGATCATTCAGTGTAATGCACTTCATAAAAACAAATATCAAAGCCAGTTGACAGATGTAAACGTAAAAGCAGCCATGCGGCTCGCATTGGAAAAAAGGAGTATTGAGGAATTTCCATTTGCATTATTTTTAAATAAATAGATATTTACTAAAATGTTCAAATGTCTTTTATTAAATGGACATGTCTATAAATAAATTGTTCCAATTTTTTAGTAAATAAAATTTAGCTTAAATTTTTTCAATCACAACAAAAGAGAACCGCTGGTATAGGCTATTATTATGAAAAAACTTACTAAGGCTAATGATTCATTTAATTACAAGTCATTTCACTTTGCATATTGACTGCTTAATCTGCAAACCGGCCAACTCCATTTGGGCAAATTGTTCAGGAAGGAGAAAAAACATAATAATTTTAACTATCAAACGGAATTTAACAATCTATTGTAACAAATAAGTAGTACTATGAATTAATACACTATTTCAGCTTCCTTTTTATTGTATAAAGAAATTTTATATAAAGAACGGAGTTGTTCCATTTACGACATTGGAAATTTGGCTCCTTCAGTTGGCTGTTTTGTTTGAAGAACGATAACGCATTTATTTATAGGTTTAGGAGTTTGAAATTTTGTGTGAACATAGAAAACATGCTTTATAACAAAATTCCATCAAAATCTCATTTTCGGTCAACAGTGCAGTTGGCTGGTTTGCAGATTAAACAGTCGGTATGCAGTGATAAGTTCATACTATCGTACTGAGATTTTGTCAGAGCCACACCGAGATTATCATGTATATAGAATATTTACTCGGTAAAGGTAGGCTGTTAAGATCCAATATAAATATGTAGTGCACACTAAACTTTGACAGTCAAACATATTTGTTTTCATTTAAGATTACAATGTGTAAATATTGTTTTGTTAGTTTTTAACTTGTTGACTACGTTGCGTTTAATTACTATTTAATTACCGCATTTAAATAACACGCTAATTATATCGAAAGGCCAATTAATGAGGGCACAAACGGGTGTACCGTCCGCGTGGGAAGGATTAAAATTCAATTAAACCCTGCCTAATCTAAGCCATAGTAGATAGATAATGGTCAGAAAATATTCAATAATCTATAAAATATCTAAAATTATGCCATTATACCATTAATACACAAACCTTGGCCCAAAATGGCATTTGATGCTACCCAAAATAACAAGTACTTCATTACCAATATATTGACATATTAATTTAAAAATAATAAAATGTATGTCTCGTTTAGAATATATCTTTATTTTTATCACTTATAATGATTATTATGATAAACACTTATTCACTGTGGCCCGTGAAAAATTTAAAAAAACTAGCGAACACCATCTGTAATAATATGTATTCCTAATTCAACGAAAACAAATAAGTATGAATGAAAAAGTGTGCACTATTTTTGTCAGATCGCCCATAGCATACTAAAAACTATTATAGTTTGCTTTAGGCAGGGTTTAATTGAATGTGAAAAACTAATCAGCACCATCTGCTAATTGTATTCTTCGTTCAATGAAAACAAGTATGTATGACTGACAAAGTTTAGTGTGTACTATTTATGTTGAATCTTAACAGCCTACCTCCACCCCTCGCCACTGATATGTAGTACCTGTGTTACATGTATTATAATAAAACGTCTGAACCGGCCGCTATTTTGTCTATCTTTGGCTATTAATTCTATCACACAGTGTTTTGGAATTATTATCAAGACGTGGTTAAAAACAAAAATGTTCTTATGTCTGTATAGTTATAACTTCTTGATTTTTTAATGTGAAATTCAATGATTAACGGAACTGATTATAAACTTCTTTCGTTTTAGATATTCTGCTATTCCGAAAGAATGGGAGCCGCCGGCGCCCCAGCCTTTCAATGTCCAGACTGACCTGCAGTATTATTTAATGGAGCCCGATGCGTACGACCAGTTCTGCGTCGGGATCGGCACCGGAGTGTCTCTTCAAATCTGGCAGAACTCGCAACCGGAGCCTGTCATTCTTCAGGACAGACCCGTGAGTTTGAAACCCTTTGCAATTGTATAAATTTTCCCCTCCATTTCTATGTGTAGTAAGGAAAACTAAAAAACAAATAGTTGGTGATTCTCAACGGACGCCAGAAATACTATATAAATTATGTATGATATCTTAATTTGTGAATTTGCTAACTCTACTTTTGTCGAAAAATGACTTAACTGGTTCCTATGCCGTCAGCGAGTTACAAATTTCGTCAGTTATCTCGTCCGACTTTAAACTCAAATTATTAGCCACTGTCGATTGATTTGCATAATCTAAAAAATTAAACGTACAGTGACATCTGTTTGAATAATTATGAAATACTAAGCTACAAGTTATCGGTATTACAGTGATTTTAGAAAAGCTTCGCTCTACATTCAACGTGTGTCGTTAGAAATCTGCGGCTTGTCAGATACTGCCATAGTAATATCGTGAGGCATGTAAAAGGTAGACTGCATTTTTTTTCAGCATTCAATACACATGCTATTAAAATTATACTTGCAATGCACAATTGTAATAAACAGTGGTAGTGTAATATTATTGTGTTTTCTTTTACCTATTGTGCTGATTTTTTCAAAAAAAGGTCATCGTCCCATGTGTGGCTCGCCTAAAATTTTAAAATTCTTATTTTGCTCGAGATAGACTAAAGGTTGGGCACCATTGGTTTTAACAGCCCCTCTCTTGGCTGTGTTAACTTTTAGAGTACTTACAAGATCAATAAGAAAGGTAGGGTGTTTAAAAATATTACCATATCAACACTAATAATTATTACAAATGGTAGCATTTCTAGCCAGGAGAAAAACATTATAGCAGCGGTTAAAGTGACTTGCCCGAACCCCAGTATTTTCACTTATAAATGACATCACCTAAACATTTTAATGGTGACGTTGTAATTTTCATTTGCCTGCCTTTTTTCAGGAATGGTCAGAGACGTACGCCACATGGTCTCCGCTGGGAACGTACCTGGCCACCTTCCACTGGCGAGGAGTCGCCCTATGGGCCGGCCCCAAGTTCTCCCAGTTCCAGAAGTTCAGTCATCCGTACGCGCGCTTCATCAGCTTCTCCCCCTGCGAAAACTACCTCGTCACATTCTGTCCCAACAATGATAAACCTGACGAGAAAAAACTCATCATCTGGGATATCAGGTAATGTTTCAAGATTAAAATTAAACAAGGTGTTGAAAACGTCGACGTTTGGTGCCAAAATATATTAATGTAAAAAAGGACTCATGGACTACGTATTGATTCAATTAGCTGTGATTCATTTCACATTATACGTTAATTATTTTTGCCGAAATCTGTCTAAACTGCAAGCATTTCAACACAATTACACTTAATCAATCAAACACCATAGATTGTTAAATCCAAACAAATATTATCAAGATAAACCCTGAAAAAACTTACATTTGTCCAAATTACCACTCTTTATTGGTCATGAATTGTTGTTTCTCTTCAGCAAGGACTTCATCCGCTACTGACTGACAATAATTAGCACACTTTGTTTTTATTATAGGACCGGTCAAGAGAAGCGTAGTTTCCCTCCCCCCGAAGACTATACGATATGGCCCATCTTCCGATGGAGTAAGGACGACAAGTTCTTCGCCTGGATGGGACCCGACTTGCTGTCAGTCTACGCTACCCCCAGCTTTGGATTGTTGGAAAAGAAGTCCATCAAGGTTCCTGGAATTAGGTAACTAGCTGCGTTAGATTGGAATAATTGACAATTAAATGAGTTTAAGTGACGTTAAATTTGTTAGGAGCAGTTCACATACCTATTTATGCATGGAAAAGGATTCACCGCTGAATTAGATGATATTTTAGTTCAAAAATAAGCTTAGTTGCGAATATCATTAAGTCGAGTTGTATTTGTTTTAAAGTCTACAAGTTGGATGCTTAGTCGCCAATCTGAATTATTAAATTAATGATAATATATTATTTTAAACTATGTTTGATAATTTCATGTAGAAATTGTTGAAAATTTTTGATGTAAGTACAGTTGGCGACAGCAACTATAGCAATAATCACACTATCGATAGGAATGGATCGAATTCGAATCTCTTAGCTTGAGTCAGTTATTCAAAACGAATTCTTGCATAATATGCTCATGTTGATTTTCGCTATTACAGGGACTTTAGCTGGTCTCCGACCGATAACATTCTGGCCTACTGGGTGTCTGAAGACAAGGACGTACCGGCTAGGGTGACCCTTCTGGAAATCCCCAGCCGTTTCGAGATCCGATCCAAGAATTTGTTCAACGTGGCCGATTGCAAGATCCACTGGCAGAAGAGCGGCGATTATCTGTGCGTGAAGGTCGACCGTTACTCCAAGAGCCGAAAGGACAGATCCGATGTCAAATACTCTGGGATGTACTACAACTTCGAAATATTCCACATGAGAGAGAAAGAGATCCCGGTGGATTCCGTGGAGATCAAGGAACCCATCCACGCTTTCGCTTGGGAGCCGGTCGGTTCCAAGTTCTCCATCATTCACGGGGACATGGCGAATATTTGTATTAGTTTCTATGGTGTGAACGCCGGACAGGCGCCGTCGCTGCTCAAGAAGTTTGAGAAGAAACCGTACAATCATCTCTTCTGGGCACCTTCTGGACAGTTTATCGTGTTGGCCAATCTGGGTGTCACCGGTGGCGCCTTGGAGTTTTTGGACACGTATGATTTTACTGTCATGAACACCGGTGATCATTATCAGGTTGGTAGCAAAATTCCTTTGACTTTTTTTACCATGAAATGTAAACCTAGCTCATCTTTGTGACACTCAAAAGGTGGGTCCATTGGGCAGAGATGGCAAATGAAAAAGTATGCAAACTTGACACAACTACAAATCATCAACTTTTTGTATCAGGTAGACTGCGAAATCTTTAACGTGAGACCTGGCGGCGGCGCTCGTGTTGTATCTTGTCTATGGTTTTCGATTTCGAAGTATTGTAAGTAATGAAACGCGAGAGGAGGGGATCTAGTTCTCCAAGCCGCCGCCTATCACCGTAAAGATTTCACACTAGTGTAGTTATTAGCAATTACTTGCAAGAATGGCAGTTAGATTGGTAGTTTAATGGATAAGAGCTATTATCCAGAAAATAGGGAATGTGAGTTCAAATCCACTGAAATCAAAAATTCTAACGTAGGTATTTTGAAGTTTTTAAAAATCATGTATATTTTATTTATTTTCATTTGGTCATGTTTATTACAATAGTTGAATTTGTTGTCTTTAGATGTCTGGTATTGAATGGGATCCGACTGGACGGTATGTTGTGACAGGAGTCTCATCGCTGAAATGCAAAATGGACTGCGGCTATTTCATGTGGTCCTTCCAAGGAAAGATTCTGCGACGGTAAGTAAATCTTATATAAAACAAAAATAATATTTTAGTAGTGTAACATGAAAACTACAATAGGGTTGTTGAAACAGCTATCAAATAATCCGCAAATAAATCTCCGCGTGTCAAGCAACAGTTGTCGTATTACACACCCGCAAACTGTCATAATATGTCATTCATTTTGCGAAATGTTTAACAAATTAACAATGTAATGTACCTTTGTACAATGTAATATATATTATAAATGCCATATTATGTAATACAACAATAATTACTTACCTTGATAATATAGTGTATATATAGTTTCAGTTCGACGACATCTTTTTTTAGGTTAAGCAAATGTCAAAAAAATGTCTGTTCAACAGGTATTAATTGTTTGTTATCTTGCAATGTAGATAGCCTTGTATACTGAATTAATCCTAAAGTTATCAGATCAAGAAAATAACAGAAATATATTACAGTGTTTCACTAGATAGTTAGAATAGCTCTGCTTGAAATTATCCCCACTTTATTTAACTTGGTATGTCTCACACTAGTGATTACTCAATTTTCTTTGATTCTCGAGAATTCCTTAATTCAAAGAATATTTAATTCTCGAGCAGCCCTTTTACCAATCTCGTATTCACGAGAAATTTTGAGAAAGAGCTCCGAAAGCTTTTTTCGATATATGTACCACTAAATTTACTAAGGCATAATTGCATTATAGTTGATTTGGCATATTCAACCCATTTTTGACAGGGTTTGTGACATAGGCGTATCAAGGGTGTTTGCCGTAAGCTGGATTCATGACGTGTCATGTCGTGATGCATCAGAAGCACATCGGAAGCCTATATTTTGTATGAAGGCGTGCATACTATTCTGATGCCCTCTGTCGTGACGTAAATTGCTAGACTCGCATCTGTGCTCCCACCACCGCTCTGATGCGACACTCTAGTGTGAACGCCGTTAATTACGGCATACTCCTGCAGAGGACGAACTTATCGAATTGATTCAAATTCGTAAGGAACACAAACATATAAAGACCAATGTGTGAGAAGTGCTGCCTGGGAGTCTGACGAATGGATTTCTTCATCGTCCTCGTTCTTTCACAAGACAGTGGAATTTTCCTTTATTCCCTCTTAGTTTGTTTATGCGATGAACCCAAAGTCTTCTTTTCTTCTTTTTTCCCCCCATAAGTTAAGCTAACAGAAGAAATGCGAGGTCTTCTTCAAAGTCACTGTCTGAATCGGAATCTAACATTTTGTTCGTCCTATCGTACCGAAAGCTATGACTGTAATGATTCAAAATAGGATCAGTAGGCATCACAACACATAGATGTGCACGCTAGCAGTAAAGTCAGAGCCCATCACGACACGACATATAAGTCTAGTATGAATCCGGCTTTATGCTTCAAAGGCAAGCTTAAATCAGAAAATAATACTAAATTGTCATGTGGTTTACAGAGTTGCCAAGGAAGGCTTTGCGCAGTTCCTGTGGCGCCCACGGCCCCCGACCCTGCTCTCCGCTCAGCTTCAGAAAGAAATCCAAAAGAACCTGAAGAAGTACTCGGCGCAGTTTGAGTCCAAGGATCGGTTACGGCTGACCAAGGCGTCTAAGGAGCTGGTGGCCAAGAGGGCCGAGCTCATGAAGAAGTACGAAGAGTACCGAGCTTCCAAGGTCAAGGAATGGGAAGACCAGAAGCCGAGGAGATTGGAGCTTAGGAATTGTAAGTTATATTTTAACAGTTTTTATTTAATCCTTTCAGCGCTGACGGCACACCTGTTGTTTCCTCATTAGTTGGCCATTCGATATAATTAGCATGTTATTTAAATGTGGTAATTAAATAGTAATTAAGTGCCCCGCGGTGAAGAAGTTAATTACTGTTTTTTTTTTAAATTATTTCTGTTGTATTTGAGTTTAAATTAAGTGTACTGTGACAAGTCTTTAACTATGGTGAAGAAAGCCTTGAAAAGTTAATTCTGTCAGTGAAAGGAAGAGGACGATAAATTTTAAATATCGAAAAATGAAAATGAAACTACATTGATATGCATAAATGAAAAAAAGGATGCGTCAAATGAGCGCATCTGAATTACTAAATTCCATACAGAAACATCGGAATTCCCTTACAAAATTGTCCAAAAATCAATCTTCTTTTCGCCTTTTGCACACGGAATTGTTTTGAGCAGTGTGCATGGTAAAAAGAGAACACCTATGAGGTGGAGTGCGGACGAGTTAACTCGCGGATTCTTGTAAACGTCATAACTTCTGAATGAACTATTTGTGTATATTTTCCAAACAATATTTATCATTTTAGTGTGTAAAATTCACGATAAACTCGAGAAACATGTTGATTTGGTAAATTTTCACAAATATTTATCATTCTGTTTCTATTTCATATTTTTTAAGGTATTTATTTTATTCCAAAAATAGCTGGCCTACAAGTGTCCACCTAGTAAAAATTGGCTGGCAGTGATAAAGGACCAAATACACTCTATGACGATCGGGCACATATATGTCATGAGCGTTTTAGTGTCTATGATCAAATCTATGCCATTCCGTTTACATATAAGCGAATATTATGTCAAAAAAATCTATGATAGAGGCGTAACAAGGAACGAGTGTCACACAAAATTATCGAGGTGTTTACACTGAGCCGAAAAACTATGACATTGAAGGCTGTCATAGATCGTTTGACATATATGTGACAGTCTATGACATCGTATTTACACTTTGAAAAGTGACAGCATCCAATCCACCACAAGGCTTGCGCTTGCAAAGGATAGGGAAAGTTGGAGAAGGCTGTACCAGAGTGATTACGATCCTCGATTGGTGACAAAGAGGAAGAGTAATTTACACTGCAATTTTTAGAAGAGTATATTATTTGATACTTTTGCTGATATGACAGTTATAACTGACGAATCAATGTCATCAGTGAGCTATTGAAATTTCATCGAATTAGTGTGTCGTTGTCATTAATGTGTATCTATTCATCAGTAGTAATATTGTACTTCCCGTAAGTAGTAACCTGACAAGTGTACTCTTTTTCTCTGATCTCCACAGCCTACCTCTTTCCAAAAGTAACCCTTCGCCACTGATGGATGGATACCACTTATTCACTGGACAATATAAATGTTTGCCTTATTATTGAGCAAGTTACTGGTGCAAGTATGATTTCTATAGCTGACCATGTGTCATGTATTAATTTCTCTTGAGATGTGTCCCATGACTAATATTGTGTATAAAATCACAACAAAATGACAAAATGTATAAGTCATCCAAATTATTTGGTTTACTATTTAACTATGTATTTTTTTTTCTTAACAGATGTGGACACTGATGAATTAGATTCGGATACGAAGAATGTGGAAGAAGAGTCGGTGGAATTCTTTATCAAGGAAGAGATAACCGTGATCGAGTAGTCGGCACGGCCGCGCAACACACCGGCTTCGGTCGCTGTCCGTCTCTTTCCGACAGCTGCTGCAGCCATCACTCCATCGCCCTCCGCATCGCCGAGGGCTGTTTCTGTCTCCGTGCTGACGATACCCCATTTTTAATATTAACATTAACTCTAAGCGGGGTTTTTAATCTGTAACGTCACCTTCGTAAATAAAAGTTTATTTTACAGATATTTAAATGAAAATGTTTTTTTTTTATTTTACCTTGTAATCCCAATGTTCCACTTTTTTTCTACCAAAAACAGCTAATCTAGGTTTGTCTAATCCAAGCGCCATACATAAAATATTATAAGTAATATAACTCTGCAACAACTGAAAAAAATACGTTCATCTTGTTCCTTGTACCAAAAAAAATCCACATATGTACAATTTTACTCTGATTGAAGTCTGTAAAAAGATATTTAAAAAATATAGGATAGGTATAGCCTAAATGTATGAAATCGAAGCAAAAAAAGGACCACGGGTCCACATATGAAATTAGCTACATGTGACTGCATTGCAGATTCATTTGCTGAAAACGTCACACTACCACTATGACAATTATTTGCCAATTTTCAGGGTGTATAAAAAGACAATCCGTCAATGAGTAGATACATAGCTAATATTATGTATTGCAACACTTATTATTTTGTTAAAAAATCCTGTAAAATTTGTGCAAAACTGTTTATAATTGCAGGTAAGTGATCACAATGAACATAACAAAATGGCAGTCATTGCGTGTCAGAAAATTGGAATGCCAACTGAGCAATATTAATAATTGTGGAGTTTACCCAAATACGCATGCTTCATGCGTTTGCTAACTAATTTCAAATGTCATAACAGAAATAACGTACAAGACTTCTATTTATAGTCCAAATTCTTTGGTCTGCATTATGTAAAATTTGTCAATAACTCTAATAATCTGATCGTGATTCCACTCATGAGGATTGCTGGCACGTGGCCATGTCACAAAATAAGTGCAGGACAAAAAAATATTAAAAGCGATATAACAAATTCGCATATACCTGTGTTTGTGGTACAACAGGCAGTTCTTGAAAATTGAGGAGCTGATGATCGAGGATTAAATCTCAAGTTTGGAAAATTCACGATATGTCGTTTTTTTAATGGGTGATTGATGCAGAGCAAGGAAGAGAGAAGGAGAATACCCGTATGGTGAATTGATTAAATGAAGAATGTGACAGGAGCTTCATTGACGTCAGAAATCAGTCCGGGAACGATCGGAGATAATTGTGAGTAGAATAGACCATGGTCCTTACAACTGAGAAGATATTACCTACATTTCTAACAAATTCAATATTAACTCTTAGTAGGTACCCACTGCAGATCCGGTGTTGACCTTTTCTATACCTCACGATATTACTATGGCAGTATCTGACAGGCTACAGACACGTCGAATGTAGAGAGAAGCTCTTACCAAAATCGCTGTAATATCGATAATTTGTGGCTTAGTATTTCATAATTATTATTCAAACAGATGTCACTGTGTGTTTAGTTTTTTAGTATATGCAAAGCAATCGACAGTGGCTAGTAATATGAGTTTAAACTCGCGAAATTTGTATGTGCGGCCTGTTAATCACGGCCTCATAGAGCGAGAAAACTCGCATGAAGGCATAGAACCGGTTACAGAAAGATATTTTTCTCAAAGTTTGCTTATCCAACGGTTCTAAAAATTATCATTATCATTAATCGTGGTCGGTCCACTGCTGGATGAAGACATTCCATATCTCCTTCCACTCTTCTCATTCTCACTCTCATTTGCTGCCATGTACATCCACGTACATTATGAGTTCGTCAATACAGCGGGTTTTAGGGCGGTCCCTATGGTCGTTTAGTGCCCCTTGGATACCACTGTATGACAGCATTTGTCCAGCAGTTGTTCATTTGCTTGGTGACCTCTATCAAATCGTATACCTACTCCTTATCCAATGGTTTTTTTGTGGTCTTTCCGCGTTATGCCCAACATGCACTTTTCCATGATCCGTTTCTTTTACATTCAGTCATGTCTGGTTGGTTGAACACTAATTAACGCTTAAGACACAATGGGATGTGGCTTTTGTAGATAAGTACTATTCAGCCACAATGGTCGAGCGGCTTTCGCGTCTCTTTATAATGTCGCGGGTCCCAAGTTTGAATCCTGGGTCTGACAAATACACATACCTATTGTTTTAAATTTGAGCTTAGAGTCAGAGTATGGACCTAATAGGTTGAGCAAGTGGCTAACATCCATTTCTCGTAAAAACAATAATTTGTTAATACAAACATCCACTCTGTGGAGCCTCATAATATGATACGATTAGGATCAAATATGGTCGAAAGGAAGGAAGACTATTCAGACACCCAAATGAGCTCCATTCTAGATTAGTTCTGCGGGAAATCTCTTTGTACATACCACCATTGATTGACATTTTTATTGTCGGAGATAGACATTGTTTTTTTGACGCGCTAGATTTGAGTGCCATTTTGTGTGTGAAATAACGTAATTATTATTTCACAAGGATATCAATTGCTTAGTTATTTTTATTCTCATCAACAATATCGAATACCTATCTCTTAGATAAATAATTATTTTGTTTGAAGTATTAATGATCTAACTTTTTATATAGGTACCTACGTGACCTCCTTTGATAATTTAAAGTTTTTGAATTTTTAACCATGGAAACAATTTTTAATTAGACGTGGATAGCGTTGTCTAAACTTTAACTTTCCCGAGTTGTTTTTAATTATTCGTTGTTATGAATATGTGTGATTAATATGAACATTCTGTGGTGTCAAGTCAAGTCGCGTTACAGAGGTTGTTAATTAATATTGCTTATTCAATATTCCTATTTAGCTATTACTAGAAACCAGACACATCCCGTGGGGGTAGGCAGATTGAGCGTCGCTGAAGGGCGGCAGTTACTCGAAGGGCGGCGAATCGAGGAGAATCATTTGGTATTATAGATGGGAAGCGTGTGGGGAGGGAGGTATGGTTGCTTGACTCCAATGAATAAACAGATTGGCGTGTGAAATATAATCCCCTGAATTTATTTATTCCCTTCTATTAAATTGATAACAATTTTACAGGACGTTAAGTATTTAATGTTACTGATTCTAAATTATAATAATTGATAATTACGAAGATCGTGTCTGAGATAAATGACGGCTCGACGGACGTTATTGCGTTGCAAGAGATTTGAATTTACTGTATGTTGGTAGGTGAAAGTACCTCCGTTTTATATTGTTTGAATACAATGGAAGGGCGTCAAGATAGGGCTGAGGTCAGCGCTTTCTTGAACGTACTTGTTTAGCAGTCATTTGTCTCGCCTGCCTGCATATTTTCTTCCAAAAGAATTGCTTACAAATGTGCAATTTGATTTGTTCCGTATATACATTGTTACAAGAATTCGCGAATTAAGCGATTTGATAAAAAATATGCAGGCTTGCGTCTGAAGCAAAGGTCGCTTTGTCTAGATGACGACAAAGGTGACTTCTGGCATACGTGTACAAACATGATTTTGATGAAGGGCACATAAATGATATAAGTAGTTTACATTGTAAGTTCAACTTAATGCTATATAGGAAATTAATTAAATAAATTAGGCATGTTTGAGATTCACGATGGGCAGCCACAGTATATATAGAAATAGCTACCACCACTGAGTACATTAACGAAAGTATCTTTCCTTTAAAAATTCAGCTCACTGGTTGGAAACAAAATGTATTAATTTACATTAAAAGTTTAACATGACTGTAATGTTGTTGTGGGGTTCGCATTGTCTAGTTTACTTCCATTGCCCTTCGACGGCCTTGGTGACCAGAAACGACATGAGCACGGATACTGTATATAAAAAATACTGTATAAAAAAATGGGGTAGCATTAAGGCGCTGCCTAGGGGCGGCATTTTGTCTCGAGACGTCACTGCTAGAAACATTAATAAAACAAATCGTCGCCCCAAAAGCAAAAGGGCACATGTGCAATTTTGACGGCTTAGAGTTATGCATGCAGTGTTCTTCGTAATTTTTTTCTCTACATTATGGGCAAAACGGCATTTGTGAAGCAAAACCCATGAATTCACAATTAAGCAAAGAAAATAAAGGCTACTTGTGTATTTGTAAACTGATCTTCATTTAATGTATATGAAAAAGGTAACGTGTACACGATTTTAGGAACTATGTGCAATGTTTACAAAAATAATATACTTAGGAAAAAGGTAACAAGTGTAATTCTTTAAAAGTGAGTAAGGGCCTTTGTACAAAAAATAATTTCGTTGCAGAAAAAGGGCACTCGTGAAATTTGTGAAAAATTTAAAAACATGTTGGCAGCGGACAAAGAGGCCCAAATAAATATTTTGGAAGATCACAATAAGCGTAAGCCGGCTCGCACATCACAACTCGCCTCGTGTGCCTGACCGCCATAAATCAAAACTTCCGAGAACGGGCAGCCGGTGTTGCATGATACAACCTCGCACATCTGCCTAGCGACATCGACATTCGCCGCATCGCGCCTTTCCGAACGCGGCGACAGTCTGGAGAGATATGGCCGATTGTGCGGCTGTGCGCATCCGCAGAGTCGATATTAGCCGATATCGACATGCAGGCTCTGGCCAACGCAACTCGACGCATGCGGCAGCGTCGCAGCGTCGCAGTTGCATCGGCCAATCTGCGAAACTCCATTTGATAACGCTTGTTTCTTGGTTTACGATGACGTCACATCGACGAATTCGTCGTAAGACGCATGCGGCGAGTTCTGATGTGCGAGCCCTCTAGTGGACGCTCGCAAATCAAAAGATGAAGATAAAGCTATTCATAAATGCATATAGGAAAAAGGTAACATGTGACTTAAAACCTCTTAAAAATCAAAAATTGATAAATCACAAAAAAAATAAAAATTGCATTTCAATTTTGAGTAATTAGGTCACACAAGTAATAACCTCTCCACGATTTTTATTACTCCAAAACCACTTAAAATGCGCTTTTCTCAAAACTCAACTTATGCACAAGTGCCCTTTTGCTTTTGGGGCGACGAAATAATGTTAAAGAAAAAAATCTTGTTATCGTGCCATCCCCTAACGGAGGTCAGTCATCATCACCAGTATTCTTTGGTATATCATCAGTAGGCTTAGGATTTTTAGGTGTTAAAAAATGAATAAAAGGTACCTAAAATAATATGTAGATATAATTGGAAAATATGTTATTAAAATTTCATAAATATTTGCGAAAAAAACCAAAAATAGGTGCTAAAAATTTAAATAAGTACCTATTACAATAAATCATATATATAATTTCAACAGTTTAATTTATTATTTATTCACAAACAGAAAACGCTTTATTACAATGAATATTAAAATAATGCTTCAAAATTTCGAAAGTGAATCTTTAACGATTAGATCTTAGCAAATTTTTATACACGGAAAAACTTCTTTCCACTTCTACAGATGTTATTATTGCGTATGTAAATGAAGCTATTTCTAAAGTAGAAAAAATTGAAACATCTGAGGAATCTGATGGATTTTCCAAAAGAGCTTTAGTATTCTGCAGCGTTTGAAGTCCAGTATTTTTATTTAAAACACTATTTAATTGGTCCAAGAACATTGAAATTTTGTGTTTATGTGAAAATATGTGCTTAAACCTAAAATATGTATTTATCCAAAAATATTTAAAAATAGGTTCTAACAAATTGTTTCAAAATTGTCTGAAACAGATATTTGGTAAAAATATTTGGCTCAAAAAATTTTTTTTTAATACCTAATAATCCTAAGCCTAATCATCAGCTATCAGGAACAGTTACTAGAAACAGGAACCCGTACCAATTACGAAGGTTCTACAGCCACGAAATACAACGTCGTCCTCTGCCACGTTTACCATTGCACAATACGAAAAAGGTTTTAACAGGGAATTCAGAAATAATGGGAAGTGAGTTTGGGTGTGGTTTTGAACCGGGCACCCTACCTATCACTAAGGTTAAGGGCAGTGTGACGCTCTATAGTAGCGTTTTCCAAATGGTGTTCGAGGTAAAGTAATTAAGGATATTCAGTGTATCGACAAACAATAATCAAAAAATGCATTACACCACCACATATTATTTTAAAATGTTAACACGTCTGACACGCCTTTATTAATTAGAGCAAATTTGTGATGTGTGTTTATCTCATATATCTGATTGATTTGCCACGTCGGGCCCCCCTGATTTGGCATGTAGGTAATCGAAACACGCATTAAATATTTTATAATGATTAAGGACATCCCGGAGGGTTTGTATTTCAAGCAATTTATGGCCTGACCGTTATTAAGTCATAAAGAAAACTTAGCTTCAAATATTGGTCTATGGTGACTATGGAATCCAATCCCGAGCCAAAATTCTGATTCCGGGATTTCGGGATTACAATTTGACAATCCCGGGATCCCGGGACTGGTCCCGGATTGGCATTTTTTTTCCATTGTTAATATAAAAAAATTATATTTACAAATAACATTGATAAAATCGGTCAAAAATAAATGTAGTATAATTTATACTATTTAAGACATTTATTGTTAATATTGAATACATTCAATCTTGGAAATACATATTACGTTTAATGGCGTAAATAATATTGTAATATAAATAATAATGTGAATTTAATATGAGATTGCTGTTTCTGATAGTAAAGACTTAATGAATGGGTTAGCGAGATTTTAAATAGTATAGCAAACCATGGTGTAGTTATGGCCTTTCCGCTTCATAAATCTAATTAGTCAGCCAAATATGAAACTGCCGCAAAACGTATGAGAACATGGTGGAATTACTTTGTTAATAGTGCTAAGCATTGTTTTTTTCCCAATCTTTCTCATTTTTATTAATTTATGTGAAAAAATAAAATGAATCGGCAACTTACATATGGGTATAAATCAAACTTCATTTAAACTCAGTTTATTTCTAATGTAGTTATTTGTTATTAAAAGTATTTTTTCTGTTATATTTTCGTTTTTATTTTATTTTCCATAAAAATTGATAAAAAAATCAATCCCGAAAGTTTCGGGATTATGTTTATCAATCCCGGGATTCATAAGTATCGAAAATAGCTCGGGATCCCGGGATTGGAATCCCTAATGGTGACTGAGTTAGCATTTCAATCTTATTCATCTATTCTGTGGGTTGTACATTAAATTAACATATAACAGAAGGCATTCGACTTTCACATTTTCTTTTTAGAAAATTGGCCAAGAAGGAACGTGAAGTAGGTACCTAGTATCCGATTTAGATTCCATCCGTAATGTCTGCGGTAAGTGAAGAGCAGTACGCTGCATTGAAATTTTGTTATAATCTGTGTATCAGAACCATGGCCCACACATCCTGAAGCGGCCCCCCAGGCCAGGATCTTTGGCGGGCCCGCCTACCTATCGCTAAGGTTAAAAGCAGTGTGATGCTCTACAGCAGTGTTCCCCAAATTCTACACTGGAATTATCATTTCAGTACATCAATCATTATTATCACATTAAATTGTAACGCACAACCACACATTTAAAACATTTAATAGTCCTGAAGTAAAGTAGCGCGCGACTTTGCTTCAATGAAATTTGCGATGTGTGTTAATCTCACTCAGCTGGTCGACCCTCCATGCCGGCCCCCTCCTATGCCCGGGCCCATAGGCTAGAGCCCTGTCAGTCCCCGTCTTGTGGGGGCCATGATCAGAACAGGAAATTACGATTTCTTGGAATTATTAAAAAAAATCATATTACTGCTCGTCACTGAATTATGGTCTCTCAGGTTGCCGTGACGTATACATATATTGAAAACATCTGTTGTAAAGCGTATCCGGAAATTTGTACGTAAACAGTTCACCGCAGGACACTTATTTGTGTGCCGCAGTACGTGAATCATGAGTTCGTCTAACATTTTAATCAAATGACGAGTTCTTCGTTGAACGTTTCACCGTGGAGTATATTAATTTGTACGTATGCTACAACATGTGGAGATGTCTTTACTAGGTTAGGTTAGGTTAGGGTTACTCTAATTGGAACAGTACTATTTGCAAACTATCGCCGCATTTTGTAAGATACGTACAAATGTATTCCACGGTGAAATGTTCAACGAAGAACTCGTCATTTGATAAAATGTTATACGAACTCATGTTTCACGTACTGCGGCGCACGAATAAGTGTCCCACAATGAACTGCATACGTACAACTTACATGCAACCGTTATAAAGAGAGACATTTTGCCTACGGATATCACTGTATGCAATACGATATATGAATTTAACATTCATATCCATGGTGTGTAAATATTGCATATTACAGTGTAAATAGAGGAAATGCAGTACGCGTTATTTACTCTCGAATTCGTCACGTTTACACTGTCATGCCAATGGTTTATGGACGTCATACAAAGTACACACTAAATATGTATTATTATAGCTGGCGTGTGTAAATTGGAAACTCATTTTAACAAGGCCTTAGAGATATAGAATTCTCTTCGGCCATATACCCGCCCCTTAGTTGGAGCATATGGACACCACGCGGCGCCTCCAAGAATCCCTGTCGCTCGCCAGTCTTCTTGCTTCGTTCAAGGCCAAACCAGCATCCCATAGTTTCGCCGTATACACTCTATAGATAGTATTTAGCGGCCTTCCAGGACGCCGAAATCCGGTCGGCTTGAAGAACAGGCAAGGCAGGTTGAGGTTCTCTTCTGGCAGCCGCAGCACGTGGCCAAGCCAGGTCCAACGTCGCCTCTTCACTCTCAGTGTAATGAGTGGCTGCTTGGTGCGTTCTCTTATCTCCTCGTTGCTCCTAAGCACCCTGTATCCGTCGCAAACATCTGTTTTAGAAGCTCAGTATACGGTTACTCTGAGCCTTCGTAAGGTGCCATGATTCGCTACCGTAAGGCAGCACCGTCAGAATGCAAGCGTCGAATAGGCGGCATTTGGTTTTGACCGAGTACAATCGTGAGTCCCAGACATTCCGCATCGAGTTGAATGTTGCTTCAGCCATCCCCATTCGGATAGCGAGCTCTTTCTGCAAAATGCCACCTCCAGTACGTGAAGCTGTCGACGCTCACGATGTTTTGTCCTTCGCTAATCAGAGGGAAATCTGGATCAGGACAAGTGCTATTACACAAATCGTTGGTTTTCTTCGCGTTGATTTTCAAACCAACGATGAGAATTTTTAATGTAATATAATCTAAATTTTAATTACTAGTAACGACGAAAATTAAAATTAAAGTTTTGTGAGTTTATGGTTTTCACGTGGGCAGATATAGTATATTATATCATGTACAATTAAATAAAATGTCAAATATCTAATTCAGAGTTTGTGTAACTTCTTTAGGTTCACGAATAATTGATCGGCCGGACAATTAATTGATAATTATTGCTAAACTTTAAGTATTTTACAACATGGCGTAGAGAGCGGTTTATTTTTTAAAGGTCAAGGCAGACAGTGTACAGTTTAAAATAATTAATTTATAACTTCTGGGAATCTGGCGAGGGGTGAGCTCCCGACTAGCGTTATCTACAAAACTCAAGTGGCAGCAAATGAAGATAACATCTAATCGTCGTCCAATCTAGGGATTGCAATACCGGTATTTCAAAACCGGTATTCCAGTATTTATCAATACCGAAATACCGATTTTAAAAATCCAAAATACCGGAATTTTCGGTATTGAGAAAGCACACTCGTTTACGTTTTTGAAAATGAATTATAAGTTATGTGCTGCTAAAATGCAAATATATTGAGTGAATCCAACAGACGAAAAAAAATAATAAAAAAAAATTCATCAAATATATTTATATAAGTAATTGTAGCGATGGATCATAATATTATTTCGAAATAGGAAACATCCGTCACAAAAATGTTCAATTATTCTATAATTATTGATGACTGTACAAGCGTTGAATTTAAGAAGCTTTTCCCGCAGCCGGACTTATTTGCACTTGATAAACTTTTGAGGGCTTTAGTTAAAATTATCAATATAATCAAATTATTCGTAAAAAATCACTAGTTCTACAATTATGATTAATACATATTTTTAAATGTCAAAATAATAAATGTAGGTATGTAGGTATTTTTCTATAAAATAATATTTAAAAAAGATTTTAATAGCTGTATTTATTGATAACCACATACTTCTGTTTTTTATTGTTTGAGAAATACCGGTATTAATACCGATATTCAATAAGAAATACAGAAAAACCGGTATTGACATTTTCATTCGGTATTGCCATCCCTAGTCCTATCCCAGTGTCCCAGCGCCAGTGTGGTTCCTGAAATGTCTCATTGGCAAAACATTTAGGTATACCATCATATGCCTAGTTTTGGATATATATAAAACTACTAATATATGACGTAGCGTATACTATAAAATATGTATAGCGAGTATTAAGATTTGTTCAATTTACAGCCAACTCCTTGTTATACAACCGTCACAAACCGGTTTCGGTGTGATTTCCGAAGTGAGATCTACCCTAATGGGTACCTACCTATAGAATTTCTTGCAGCATTTTTGTTTATTTCGTCGATACAGAGGCCTGTATGGTCCACTTTCGGACGTTTTCTACGTCTTGGATACCACTGGATGTCTAGCTTTACTTCAAAGGAATACACTGGTGCTTAGACTATATATACATCTAGACGCCACCCATTGCATTGCTAAATGAAGCTGCGTGCCGTGCGTTTGGTTTGTGGCGGAGCGAACGCATTCGTATACAAATGTTCGAGACCATAGACCATTTCGCTAGTGCTCGCACTAGATGTTCAGAATTAAAAAATATTTTTTTACGTTATATAGTATTTTTAAGCGGTCAAAATGCAACCATTAGGTAAAAATATCCATAATTTAAGTTATTTTAAGGAAACACGGTCACTTGATATTAAAATATATAATAATATACAAATAAATTATCACGAACATGTATCAACTTACCTATGAAACGTAATACCATCTTCTTGCTTATCAGTACGGCTACCACATTTAAATACAACACACAGAACCATCCTACTTAATTAACTAAAAATATTTACCTCTGACTTTATGTTTAACACAAAAAATAGCAATTTTAGCAACACGGTTATCGACGCTTAGTTAAGCAATAAGGTAAGATTTGGCGGCTACACCGTAGCAAACCATCTCCCACATCTGTAAACCTTTTATCTTACTCTAGCGCGTGTCGCAGAGATTATAAGGGTGCCGAATACTTTCTCACTCGCACTTATGCATCGTTTTTGTTTAGGCCTTGCACTGGTGTAATAATTAATTGTATTTGCAACGAGCATTAGGTTTACGATCGGGTTATTAAGAATTGTAAAAGATACATTAATCTGTATTAAACGTTACTATTTATGGTGAAATAAAATGATCTTTTGACCACAATTATTAATTGGAGAAATTTCCTCGACCCCGATCAAGTTCATTGTAAGGAAGCATTTGTTTTTTTTTTCAATTAACAATAATTTAAAATATATAACAATAAATTAAATATATCCAGGGAACTCAGAAATAATGGGAACTGAAATACCTAACGGGTAAAGAGTAGCAAGCAACCGATCTCGAGTGCGGAAGAATACGGGATAAACTTAAAAACGTGTCAATAATAAGTCATTCGTCGAATACTGACAACTGCTCTCGGCTTATGCATTGATGTTCATTTAAAATGGGTGTATTACACACACTATTGCACGTCCATAATGCGTAGTTCATTTACGTAGGACACTCACACATTCAAAACTCTGCGTCAAAATGTAGTGTATTGAATATAGCTTATCGTAATTTTATTTATTAATCTGTTCTGTGAATAAATGGCAAACAGTCGTAATGGCTATGTGCCAAAAGGACTTTAACACCGGAAACGTTTTAAAACTTTTTACAGAGACAGTATTTACTCGATGTAAACACAAAATAGTGTAATAAAAACAAACGTAGGCTACGTTGTAGAGGCAGTGTATTTTAGAGCGTAGAATACGTTAAGACAATAAAAAATAAAATATGTTACAACGAAATGCCAGAAGTTTGATACATATGAGCTATATAGGTATATTGCAGTAGCGAAGGGTGTAGGTAGGCTTTTAAGTTCCGCTATAAATAGACGTATTTGTTTTAATTGAACTAAGACTACAATTATTTACAGATGGTGTTGGCTAGTTTAAAAAAATCAATTAACTCTGCCTAACCAAAACATAATAGTTTTGGTATACTTTGGGCGATAAGACTAAATTGGGAACACTTTTACATTCATAATTATTTGTTTTCGATGGATCAAGAATATATTATATTACACGTCATATTGTTGATTCATTTTATAAATTCATTAATCCCTGCCTAAACCAAATTATAATGGATAAAAAATATTATTATATCTATCTATCTATAGTTATGTATGATTTAATTGCATAATTTTAGATATTTTATAGATAGATGAGTATTTTTTGACTATTATCTATTATGACATGGTTTTCTCAGGTTTCATTGAATTTTAAAAACTAACCAACACTATTTACACATCGTAGTATTAGTTCAATGAAAAAAAAAAACTTTTGATTGACAAAGTTTAGTGTGCACTATTCATGGCGGATCTTAAAAGCCTACCTCCACTATATAGGGCTCTACTTAAAACTTCAAAAATATTAATTCCATTAATCCCAGAGATATGGTTGAGGGCTGAAGAAAAGGATATTGTAAAGATATTTAACAGAATTTTATTGAAGAGAGTAACTGATATAACTGCAGGTCGCAGTCAAAGCCTCGGTAAAATTATAAACAAAAACAACTAGGTAAAAATAAATGTTTTTAATTAGAAAATCGCCTTTCGGGTGGGCAAACAATTGACTACATACCCAGAAGAAAATGGTGTAATCTTATAATACAAAAAAATAGATTCTTTCTAGTTATATTCCAAACATATCGGTATTTCCCAAGATAACTAAATACTTACGAAATAACTTCGGAAAATCGTTCACAGAGGGTAGCACCTGTAAGGGTTGTTTTTCCGTGCTTTCCGTTACGTTCGGCAGTATCGCTTCAGCGTCCGACGCGTATGAACATCGCGCGCCCCTATCCGGAAAATTCTACCCCAAAAAGCGTAACTGTGGAACAAAATAAGTATATCTTCGACAGTTCGTAAGTTGCGACGGGTTGCGGCCGGGAAATATCACCGCGATCGGTATATTGTCAATCTATATTATAACATTGTTAAAATCGACAGAGGATAATTATTGTTAATTTTATGGCACATCCAAAACAAAGTTAAAAAAAACTTTAAAAATGTCTTTTAAATAACCTTACCATACAAAATAATTATGCATATAAACTATGTTAACTTTTTGAAGTGATTTCGTAATAATTATTGCGTAGAATAAACAATAAAGGAGGCCTAATTTTATAATTTAAAAAAAATATGATTTATTTATTTAATATACAACGATACAAATAGAAAGTCTGTATAAGTGATACGAATAATATTAGTGTTGAGTATTTTTATAATTGGTAATAATAGTTTGTGTCCGTTTTTAGTGATTATTATTTTAATTAGTGTCCTGTCTCCAGCAGCTAAGAATACAAAACAATATCAGGTAATTTTATGAATTTAAATAATAATAATCAGTAGTAGAAGAATGAAATATTATTTATAATATATATATTATTATTAAGCATTTGATTTTAACATATTCTGTAGAATAATATGGTCTATACCAGTGTCTGCCAAACTGTGTGCCACGGCACACTACTGTGCCGCGAGAGCTTCAAGGTGTGCCGTGAAAGAAGAAATCTGTGAATTCTTCCCGGTCTGTCGTAAAAGCAATTGAAGATCTTGGCATAAAAACAGCAAATGTCACAAAACACTTTTTTTCAGGAGAGGGTAAAAACATAATATCTTGGTTGTCAAGAAATTTTTTTTTGATTTGACAATGAGGAATTATAGAGAAACCTTATATGCACTATATGAATGTAAAAAATATATTAAATTTATTTCGGTTAAATAGATATTTAAAAAAGAATGAGTGTGACATTTGCTGTTTTTACACAATTTTTGGACATTTGTTGTTTTTATTGCAAAATTGAAAAAATCGAAATGTAAATAGTATGACTAAAACTATAATTTTATTAAATAAAATAAAGAATATATATTTCTGTTATTTTTTTATCATAATACAACTTTTAATAAGGTTTGGACATATTATTTACCTATTAACAAACGACTTCAATGTATGTAAAAAATCAAGAATTAAATATTTAAAAAAATGTTTTAATTATGTGCGGGTTAATAATGATTAAATTAAATTTTTGTCATAAGTGGATAAACGGTAAAAAACCTTTCTGATCACTTGATTATCGAAATTTACGAATCTTTCGTCTCATCACACTTCGTGGAAGAAAATTGGGTAAATGTGCCGCAGAGGTGGACATGAGATTTTATAACATTCTTTTTAGACCAAACCATACCTAACCTATCCTAATCTAACCTAACCTAATACAACTTACCCCAACCTAATATTACCTCATATAATCTTAGTTTGTGATAACGGTGTATCAAAATGAATGAAAATTTCAAATTTTCAATTAACGATTTTTTAAATTTTAATAAACTGTTTTCGTAAAAAAATAATTAATATATAAGATCGTGTCCACCTCTGTGGCACAGTTACTGAACATTGTATACAAACACTACTTGAAAAACGATCCTATGCACAAAACCTCATTTTATAAGGTAGGGTTGTCAGTGTTTTAGACTTTGGTTTGGAGTCAATATCCTCGATTAAATCTACAGCCATTAAATTTTCGTTGCCGTTTGGAACGCCATAAATTATCTTTGCGAATTAAATCAGCGCTCATGGACATGATAGTATTACGGGAATAATGAAACGGAAACGATGGTATCGATATTTTTTTTTCAAAATTAATTGCGTCTATCTCACTATGTATATATTGTTAAAACTTACTTCCTTATGTATATATTGCTAAAACAATTCATTCATAATAAAAAAACTATTTTTTTCTGTGGATTTTTATTTTGTGTGCCACGAATCAAAATTGCCACCCCCAATGTGCCGTCAGTTAAAATTTTTTGCAGACACTTATTAGTCTATTCGAAAAACAAAGCAGAAAATTAAAAGACAATCAATCAAAAGGTATTTGTAAAAAAATAAATAATCCAAAACCTTCAAATTTAAAACGGTTTTATGAGGTTTTGATTACTTAAATTAAAATTTAAGACCCGTAATGAATACTGTCTGGGTCTGGCTAGTACACATATTGTTTTTCAATTTGTGTGTTGAGTCAGGGTTTTTTTACTGTTAGAGCAAATTTGTGATGTGTGTTTATCTCACTTATCTGGTCGACTCGCCACGCCGGGCCCCTCCTGAGTCTGGGCCCCCAGGCTAGAGCCCTGTCAGCCCCCCTTTGTGGGGGCCATGGCCATAACATTATAACGCAATTCGATAAGCATTTCATGTAACAACTACTAGCTTAAATCATCGTAATTTAATAGGATGACCGTAGCTTAATTGGAAAAGCATACTGGCACGCATCCAGCAGATACAGATTCATGTCCCGTCGGGTGTCGTTTTTTCTTCTTCTACGAAATGATTTTTTCTAGTGTGTATATGCATGAGATGTTTTCAAATTATGTAGGTACATGTAGGTATTCATAACCTGGGGAATGACTTCAAGCCTAAGGTTACAATGTGTAATTATATCAAGCTGGAAACGGATAGTAACGACGTGGTAATTAATTAATATGTGCTATGTGTGGTATATACTGCGATATTAGTTAAATGGCGGTAATTAAAAGTAAAATTTTAGGGAAAACATTAATTGAATGGCTGAGGATTATATAAAATAAATGTTACTACTGATTTTAGTTAAGAGAACTTGTCTATCACGACAAACGTATTTATATATGAAAAAGGATTTAAGTATTTAACTACTTTGTATAAAAAATATTAATTTTACTACCTACTAGAAGTCGGTATTACATTCCATGAAGCCCTGTGTATAAAATAAATATGAATAGTTTCATAGTTCGCCATATAGTGGTCTTAACATTTCGCCCTGGTACAGTAATGCTAATATCTAATCTTGGGCTAAGTTCAGTTGAATACCAAACTAAATTAATTCCAGAATTCTAATGGATTTAAGTTTTGTACTTTAAAATCGTCTATTCTGGGAACAATAGTAACGCGATTTTACACCTCTCGAGTGTAGTATTTTTACAACGTTTTTATTAGGTCGTATTCTTATTTGTCCGGTCGTTGTTTATCCGGTACAAATCTTGCAATCGATTTTTAACTAACTTCCCGACTAGCTAGATATTTGAAACTTTTAGAATATATCAGAACACGATGCCAATGCATTTTTTAATACTTTTAGCCATCTTTAAGTAGAATTGAATTCATTTTCAGTTAATTCTGTTTTGTATGAAAAGTTATTTTGGAAGAAATCCGTTAAAAGTAAAACACTATTATTGGTTGTTAGGGGTCTGGGGTCCTAGCAACTAAATTATTAATAATATATACGTGCGTTACTATGGAAATCAATATGAAATGTCAAAATGACATTTCAGTATTCTATTTTTATTCAGTATTTCTATCAAGTACAATTTTTTTGATCGTTTAAGCTAGTCAAGTCAAGTTTATATGATTCAACAGAAATAACACCAACGACGTTGTATATAAAAAATTCTTTTTATCTTGTAATTTTTAATGATTATAATTATTACTAATGATCTATTATTAGGTTTTGGCGATTTATTATATGTTTATCAAGTGCATTGTTATTGATAAGGTAGGGGAGTTTTTAACGTACACTTCAACTGTTCTTAATTTGTTTGTTATATTTTTTTATTGGATCTTTGACTTAATAGGTAGGTGATAAAGTTTTTACGTACTTTATTGTATTGATTTGTTATATAAGTTCGTGTTAATAGCATTGTCAGTGCGTGTTTGCCTTTCCGTGCGTGTACACAGTGGCCTGAAGATGCCGAAAGGCGAAACCCGGGTCGCAAAAAACGACTTGCCTGGAGTAGTATAAAACATAAATACATTAGAATTTATATTGAAATTCCATCAAGCGTCCTCGGCCGATAGTATTAATAGTATTAATATAATAATATAATTGCAGAATGTTGAATGAAGTTATAGCTCGTGTCCATTACGATGGCCATCCGCTGCAACACGTCGCAACGGCAGGTGGGTGGGAATAACCGTGTGCAGTCCGCGTAGAGTGTATACCTACTGTAGGAAGCGCGATATAGAACTATCTGAATTAACTTGGCTGTACGCATCATCCAGAGTTGCTAATTTACCTCGACTTAAGTACCTAAGTCTTGACCGTGTTTTAAATGGTTTTGTTCTGGGCCACTGCCTTTTCACTTTAAATTTATTATTATTCATGGATACTGTAGGCGACGCAATCTAAGTTGCCGATATTGGCCTCTTAAGGATAGGCGCGTATTTTAGAGATTTACGCGCCTAAGTATGGTTCTGCATCACGCTCTGGGTATGAAGAGAGCACAAATTACGCACGAAGTAGTACGGGCTTAAGAGGGGATCACTGTGCATAGAAAACGTCTGATGGGTAGTCCAACCAGCAGCTGTTGCATCGCCTTACACCGGCTGGCCATCGTAATGGGTGCAAACATGTGCCTGGTCTAGACGCGTGTAATGTAACGCAATCTTGTATGGACGGCACACGATCTCCACGCGAATGCTGTTGTTGTTCGAGTTCTCGAAAGCTGCAAGTGCCTTTTTGTTCGTGTGAAAAACCGACAGCCGATGGATTAGCGCAGGCGTCGCTACGAGCATTATACTCGTATGTAATGGCGGGTCTAGACGCGTGTAATATAACGTGTGATGTAATGCGAATTGTATGGACGATTCGAGTTCTCAAAAACTGCGATATGAAGCGCCTAGTTTCAAAAGCCCCTAAAACAGTTTTTGAAAATTTTTGAGTTAGAAAATATGTATTTAGATGGATATTTTTATTACCTATATGATGGCCAAAGATTGAGCTTGAAAAAACGCTAAAAACCATCAATACGTATGATCAAAAATTAGGGTTCTTTTCAAAACCAGCTAAAATGGTTGGGTGTGCTTTTCAAATACCCCTAAAATGAAAAGCCAAAGTACTCTTTAGAATGTAACGAATTATAAAATAAATACATAAAATTCACAAATTTAATAGAAATGATATGAAATGATACCTAAAATAGTTATTCTCATTTTTCTCAGAACTGCGTAAAGTCGTTTTAGGGGCTTTTGAAACTAGGCGCTTCATAATACGTTTTAAAAACCGACAGCCGATGGATCAGGGCGAACGTCGCTACGAGCATTACAATATATAAGTATCGTAGCTACGTCCATAAGACAAATTCGCGTTATATTACACATTACACGCGTTTGGATATGGCCTTAAATGTAGATTTAAAAAAAAAATGTCAAATTACTCAACTACTAACTCTCAACTTCTTGATATTAATCGTTCAATAACGGGCCAACGCCAGTGAGAATTATAAGTAGTTAGCATCCCTAGTAGGTAAGCACCTGTCTATACTCTATGCCGATAGTTGTATTACGTAGGTAATGGAATCATTGAAAAAATTTCAAAGTATTTAAAGTCTTAATCATTAGTTAGCCTAAAAGTTTTAAAAATTTTAAAAGTTTCTTTGCGGCACTTAGTTGTCTGTGTGTTTTAATGGTCACAATGATTTTTTTTGTCATGGAGAAAAGGGCCTAACTGAAAAGATGTGGGGTGGAGTAAAAAAGTATCCCTATAAATATCCCTATTATAATATAATTTAAAGACCCGTTGTAGAATAATGACAGAGTGTCTGTCTTTGAAGCCGTCGGTTGTGTGATCGAACGTTTTTTTTTGCATACGTGTTTGATATAAAGAGCAATGGTTTAGATAAATGGGTAAATAGTATAACTCTGTTATTATAATCTGTTAATATAACCTCCAGTCTGTGGAGGTCCATAAGCCATGAAAATGACAAGTCATTGTTTATATTTATATTGTACCCTAATCATATTTATTGTATTAAAACGGAAATCATTGGAAAAATATTATATTATTATGACAATTGAACTATAGAGCTAATATAAATTAATTGTGTATGCTAAAACGAAGATAGATAAAAAGGTAATAATTAATAATAGTTTGTATGTAAATAATTACAAGATAAAAATAAATTTTTACATACGACGTTTTTAAATTTTCTGTTGAATCATATAAACTTGACTTGACTAGCTTAAACGATAAAAAAAATTGTATTTGATAGAAATAATACTGAAATGTCATTTTGACACTTATATTGATTTCCATAGTAACGCACGTATATATTAATAATTTAGTCGCTAGGACCCCAGACCCCTAGCAACCAATAATAGTGGATTGGATTACGGATTTATTTCGAAATAACTTTTTATACAAAACAGAATTAACTGAAAATGAATTTAATTCTACTTAAATATGGCTAAAAGTATTAAAAAACTGCATTGGCATCGTGTTCTGATATATTCTAAAAGTTTCAAATGTATAGCTAGTCGGGAAGTTAATTAAAAATCGATTGCAAGATTTTTACCGGACAAACAACCACCGGACAAATAAGAATACGACCTAATAAAAACGTTGTAAAAATGGTTTCAGTTCTCATTATGCTATCTATAAAAACAGTAGATATCAAAACAAATGAGTGGCGAAACGGCAATTTTAAATTTTAAAAATCTCAAATTTGTACTTTTCATATACCTAATTCTCGTGTCTAGATTCGAAATTGTTATAACCAAAGAATTCCGACTACAAATAGAAGGAACTTATTTCTTTATATATTTGAATTTATTTAGCAAATGCATTATTAAGTTGGTAACTCCAAAAAATATTAACACCGCACAGTTGGTATTCTAATTTTCTGACACACGCAATGGCTGCCATTTTTAATGATAATAATTGTGATTACTTACTTGACTGCAGTTATAAATGGAGTTACACAAATTTTATAGGATTTTTCAACTAAATAATAACTACTGATCTTTTTAAACACCATGCAATTTGAAAAATAAATGACATGAGTAATGTGAAGTTCTCTGCAAATGAACATGCGATGCAGGCTGAGTCACTCGTAGCTAACTTAATTAATGGTCCTTTTTTGCCTCATTTTCATACATTTAGGCTCCATTTCTATAGAAGAAATATTTTTTTTAAATCTTTTATTATATTAATCCAGAAATCACCCATTTAATTCTAATCTAATAATATGTCGAAGATGTAAATCCGTTGTTAATATAATTAAATTTCAACAATACATTTTGTTCAATAGTCTACGTTAATAAGTACTTAGCAGTGGCGAAGGGTGGAGGCAGGCTGTTAAGATCCGATAAAAACAGTGCACACTAAACTTTGTCAGTCATACGTATTTGTTTCCATTGAACTAAGACCAGGGCTCGAAATTGATCGGAACGCACCGGAGCGCCGTTCCGGTTTGTAACATCCCCAAATTTATCGCTCCGTCTCGTGGAAATATTAATTTGACCGTCTGAGCGACATATGCCATATACCTAATAAAAAATCTAACACACTGATTTTTTAAAATACATATACAATTCGATAATAATGTTGGGTAATATTTTCGTAAAATTATCGAGCGCTCCGGTTCGTAAAATTTTACATTTCGAGCGCTGATTAAGACTACAATGTGCACATAGTATTTGTAAGTTTTTAAAATTCAATTAAGCCCTGCCTAATTCAAACCATAGTAGATAATAATCAAAAAATATTCGTTTATTTATAAAACATCTAAAATTGTGCCATTAAGCCATACATGATTTTTGATATTTTATAGATAGAAGAATATTTCTTATTAATTATATTTTGGCGTAGGCAGGGGTTAATGAATTTAAAAAAACTTACCAACAACATCTGTAATAGGTATGCACTCTTAATTTAACAAAAAAAAATGTTGAAAAATGAAAAAGTGTCCACAATTATTTTGTCGTATTGCCCAAAGTATACCTGATCTATTATAATTTGTTCTATGCAGAGTTTAATTGAATTTAAAAAACTAACCAACACCATCTGCAAATTGAATTCTTAGTTCAATGAAATCAAATAAATATGACTGACAAATTTTATTATTTACTATTTATGTTGAATCTTAATAGCCTACCTCCACCCTTCGCCACTGGTACTTAGTCATTAATTTATTTAAATAATTGATAAAATGTGCAAATTGAACAAGCTGGGAATTCTACTTCATGACCTTGTAAATACCTACTATAGTCGAAGTCAACTCCTTCACTACACCCCCGGCAGGCGTAAAGGAAAAGTTATAAAGTTATAAAGTTTAGAGTTGTTTAAAAGTCAAAGGATTAAATTTCATTCTGCGGATTACCAGCGAAGACTCGCCGTCCATTTTGTTTTCGCAGCCTTCGAAAGCCCGCCTAAACTTCTTCTTCCTTTTGTTAAACGCAAAACGGCGTTAGAAGAATTTCAATTTGTGAAAATTTAAAAGTTTCAAACGGATGAGTAACTAGGCCGCGGCTTGTTTGCGGAAAACCCTCGTAAATAGATTATTTCTTCAGGTTTTCTTCAATCTTCGAAGTTAGATCCCAAAGACTCGGTGAAAGATAAAAGAGTGCATTTGGTTTTAAGCCAATAAGTGCATTTTGCAATGATACATACATAATTTTTCATTCATTGTAATTCATTTTATGTTAAGGCTATACTTCAGCTGAGGCATGGTCTAAAAAGATCGTGACTAGGCGATGCGCGGATTGTGCAAATGACGCGAGCCGAACGAAATATAATTTGTCATAAAAATTCAACATGCGTCCTTTTTATGTTATGTTTATTATTATATTCGTAATAATAATAGTAAGTATATTCATTGCCATGTTTTTTTTTTGCGGAACGTTTTTAGTCATCTTTACACGATTTAAGAATATATTCCTCCGACGCCATCACAAAACAAATTGACGAGCTCAAACCTCGACTGTCAGTCTGCGAAATTTCGTTTCACCTACTGTTGAAAATTATTTGCCGTTTCACCTATGTATGCTCTTAACAAGAATATTATAACATAAGATAAAAACAACTCATAAATTTAAAATGTGTTTAAAATTTTATAATAAATGGGACATTTCGAAAAGACCAGGTCAGTGTATTTTTAGCGATTCTATTGAAGCCGATATTTCAAATACTAATATGGAGTTAAGTTTTAGTTCCAGTTGAGTATGAGACTAATGTCGCATACGCACGGCAAACGCTCTATATAGTATACCATATACTAATAAGTGTTTTGGAACAAGTTTTGATAATAATTATTTTTTTATACTGGTAATACTTAGTCTTCAAAATCGACCAGTTTTACCACCTCTAGCGCACACCCGCGAAGGTTTTTGAATTAGTACAACCATCTTCTTCTATACGTATGCGTTCCTATACCATTCATCCGATAACAATGAAACTTTGGTGAGTTGTTGTGCGTACGCCCGCGAGGGTTTCTGAATGAGTACAACCACCCTCGTCTTCTTCTTCCTCTATTAAATCTTCTTCTATTCGTATGCGTTCCCCTTACCAAATTTGGAAAATCCATATTCTCACATGGACAGCTGTATGTGGCCTGCTCACGCGTTGGAAAACCTTCTGATATATTCGTGTACGCACCAGATGGAAAACAAAAAATATTGTGTATCCAAAAGCACTTCATTAAACAAAATTATAACACAAACACTTTCTTTCTTTGAGTGGCATTGCAACGCATGCCGGGTACTCACTAGTATATTATAAATATATCGACAGCTTAATCTGCAAACCGGCTAACTCCATCCAAAGGAGAAAAAACTTAATAATTTAACCATCGAGCGGAATTTACCAATTCCAAAAATACACTGGATTTTGGACTTTTTTTTTACAAATAAGCTGCACTATGAATTAATAATACACTATTTTAGCTTCCCTTTTATATATAAAGAAAATAATTACAAGATAAAAAGAACTTTTTATATACAACGTTTTTAAATTTTCTGTTGAATTATTATGCTCAATAATATGCTCAAACTTGTACTTGATAATATAAAGTAAATAAAAAGCAAACAAACAAACAAATATATAATACTGAAATGTCATTTTGACTTTTCATTTTGATTTCCATAGTAACGCACGTATATATTAATAATTTAGTTGCTAGGACCACCCCCTTAGCAACCAATAATAGTCTTTTAATTTTTACGGATTTTTCTGAAATGACTTTCCATACAAAACAGAATTAACTGAAAATGAATTCAATTCGGCTTAAAGATGGTTAAAAGAATGCATTGGCATCGTGTTCTGATTTATTCTAAAAGTTTCAAATGTCTAGTTAGTCGGGAAGTTAGTTAAAAATCGATTGCAAGATTTGTACTGGACAAACAAGAATACGAGCTAATAAAAACGTTGTAATTTATATAAAGAGCGGAGTTGTTCCATTTACGATTTCAGAAATTTGTCTGAAGAACGATAATGAATTTATTTATAGGTTTAGGAATTTGAAATTTTGTGTGAGCATAGAACACATACTTTATAGCAAAATGCCATCACAATCTCATTTTTGGTCAAAAGTGCAGTTAGCTGGTTTGCAAATTAAGCAGTAGATATGTAATTTAATTACCTACTACGTTTTATTATTTCTGTGTAGCTACCATACCTTGTTCTTTAAAATTTTGATTGATTCAGCCACAAACATCAACCCACCCATTGGCTAAAAATTTGTCATCTAAACTGAATATATTATTGAATCATTCATTTATCACCCCCATTGAAGCTGCCACTCTTGAAGAATGCATGATCTGCCTACCTGTATGATTAATACACGATAATTATATAATAAGAGTATTATTTATTACGTTATTAATTATTTTAATATATTTCAATGTCTTATAACTGCCACACGTTTTTTACTCTATTACCGAAAAGGTTTCAAGTTATTCTTTTTAGTAGGGATTGCAATACCGGTATTCCAGTATTTTCCGATACCAAAATACCGGTTTTAAAAATAAGACATTATCTATATATTCGGTATTGAAAGTGGAAACAAATCTTGACGGTTAAATACTGTTTGTTTATATAATCATTAGTAACCTCAGATCTAATGGCGATTTTTTATTTATGAAATAATAATTAATTATACACTATAATGACTTGCCCCTGCTTAATTTTTAAATAATTGTATACCAAAGAGTTACTTATACTCGTACAATAATGGAGTAATATAATAATAATATAAATAAGTGAGCAATATTGTCTTTGGTTTTACTTCTTACGGGATTAAAGTAAATAAATTGCTAAGTATAATAATTACAAGATAAAAAGAACTTTTTATATACCACGTTTTTAATTTTTTTGTTGAATCATATACACTTGACAATTCTATGTATTGAACTAAGGCAACAATTTATAGATGGTGTTGGTTAGTTTTTAAAAATCAATTAAACCTGCATTACCAAGCCATAACCGTTTTGGCATACTTTGGGCGATACGAAAAAATTCTGCACACTTTTTCTTTTCTTTTTTTCTTTCAACCATGTCCGATCCTAATATGATCATATGGGCATCCACAGAGTGGAGGTTTGTATTGACAGATTTTGTTTTTACGAGAAATGGATGTCAGCCACTTGCTCAATCTATTAGGTCCATACTCTGACTCATACACAAATTGAAAAAAACAATATGGGTACTTGCCAGACCCAGGATTCGAGCCTGGGACCCACGACGTAATAGGCCAACGCTTAAGCCGCGCGGGAATCGTGGGTGTTGCACACTTTTTCATTCATATTTATTTGTTTTCGTTGGATTAAGAATACATAATATTATTACATAGGTATAATATTGGTTCAATTTTTTTAAATTCATTAAGCCCTGCCTAAACCAAACTATAATAGATAATAATTACAAGATAAAAAGAACTATTTATATACCACGTTTTCAATTCTATGTATTCATAATTTAGGACAAATAAGGCAATTGTCAACAAATCATTTTTTTGCTATTTTGCAACAAACAGATATAGAATACTGAAATGTCATTTTGATTTCCAAAATAACGCACGTATATATTAATAATTTAGTTGCTAGGACCACCCCCTTAGCAACCAATAATAGTGGATTGGATTACGGATTTCTTCCGAAATAACTTTTCATATAAAACAGAATTAACTGAAAATGAATTCAATTCTACTTAAAGATGGCTAAAAGTATTAAAAGAATCATTGGCATCGTTTTCTGATATAATATTCTAAAAGTTTAAATGTCTAGCTAGTCGGGAAGCTAGTTAAAAATCGATTGCAAGATTTGTACTGGACAAACAACCACCGGACAAACAAAAATACGAGATAAGAAAAACGTAGTAAAATTGCAATAAACTAATAAAACATTGGGTGGAATTATCAGTAGGGCATAATATAAATTGATTGAAAGATGATTCGAAGAAGTGCTAATAATTTATTCAACTACTAGGTACATCTACCATAATATTATTTAATCTTTGCCTATTTTTATAGGTTAACATATATTATGTGCAGTAAAAACAAAACAATGATTCTGTTGGTTGATGGTGTGCGTGCGGATTGGTCCGTGATGTCCGAGCCCTGCTAATTGTACTAATTACATGGCAGCCGGTGTGCCCGTAGCGCTGACAATTGTACACGTACAATCCACGAACCGAATCACTGTTTTGTTTTTATTGTACCTATTTAGATATGTTTGCTATAAAATATTATTATTTTAAAAATATTTTTGTATCTATAGCTATTGGTAGGTTTTTTTCCAAATATTTCACAAATACCGGTAATAATATCGGTATTCAATAGGAAATACCGACAAACCGGTATTGGTATTTTCATTCGGTATTGCAATCCCTACTTTTTAGCAATCGTTTGAGAAATCTCGCAGAGCCCCTGACACGCATTGCAGAACCTTAGGGTAAAGTGGAACCTTAGTAGGGAATCACGGCATTAGGAGAAAAGCACTACTTGCTATCTAAATTCTTATTTTTATTTCTAGATACTGGTTCTGTTTCTCATTGATTCAAGCTATGTTGTATCAAAGGTATTCTTTCAGGAAATTCGATTTAATAGCATGACTCGTAAATCCGCCTCAAATACCTATTTAGCTGTGATTATGTTGAGATGCACGTCGCGTACTATCACGTGACGTCACAGCAAGCTGCCTTTACGGGAAAAAGTGTCTAATGTCATTTTTCTTGGTGTTTAATATGTTATCAGACTGATGCTCCAATACCGTAGCACATTTTGAACCTTTCTTTAAACGAACCTCGAAAACCTCAACTCTCCGTGACATCTCCTGGGTTTTCGTCCATACCACACACAGAAAGGACTGAAAAAATATAACAGAGAACCATCAGATCTATGGTTAAGGTTCAAATAATGTATTATCACGTTACGTGCTGTCATAGTTAACTGCTGCTACGGAGAAAAAATATGTAATGTCGTTTTTCTTAGGATTTAAAATGTTATCAGACTGATGGCTCCCATCCCGTAGCACATTTTGAACCTTTAAACGAACATTGTCATTAAAGTTAGCAAGATCTGCCGAAATCACCAGAACAATAATGAGGTCACCTCACGCGTACCTGCATAACTCAATGAACGTTTTTTTATCATTTTCTACATGCCTCATGTCATGGATGTAGATGGAGTCAGGATCATGTCAAAATAGCATGTTTTTTGTTTTTAGAGATTGGTACTATGTATTTTCTATAAGAATTGTCTATTATCTATGGTCTGTGGATTGAGTTCTGTTCAAGATATTATTGAATTTACAGAGACTCATTACTAGGTTACTCCATCATTGAATTTACAGAGATCGTGTTCGTTGAAAATATTCTGCAAAATAACGAAACTATAGACTAAATTTATCACCGGATAGCCTGACAGTATGCGATATGCATCTCGATATAATCACAACTTTACTCCTAGCTGCAGCGCTCGAAATGGAAAAGTTTACGAACCGGAGCGCTCGACAAATTTTCTGAAGATATTTACATAGTCATCAAATCGTATGTGTATTTTATAAAAATAAGTGTGTCAGATTTTCTATTCTATGGTCAACATATTTTTTCCACGAGACGGAGCGATAATTTTACAAATTTCACGAGCCGGAACGGCGCTCCGGTGCGTTCCGTTCCATTTCGAGCCCTGCCTAGCTGTAATTGGAAATAAATAAAAAATGTAAATACAATCGAACTTGGTTATTACGAGGAAGATGGGACTGACTGAATTTGCTCGTAATAAGCATTACTCGTTATATCGTTATAATATATCATTTTTCGCGCCACGTTCTGTTAAGCATAGAACATAAAAAATCTGAAAACCATCGTAAAAATCCCCGAAACAAGCATGGCATTCACAAACTACAAAAGAAGCTGGTAGGTACCTACTGACTTCACAAAGCTTGGATTTTTTACATGCAATTTAAACCATATGCGTGGATACTTTTTCAATTTTGTCGGCGAAAACACCAATTAGGTACTTAGACACTTAACCAGTGACACAGACGTAATCCGATCCCGGCAGCATCGGTCTAGTTAGCTGCCCGGTCGGATTTTATTACGTAGGGTCGAAAATGTTGTTTTTAAACAATCGAGAAATTAACAGTTTTACTCGGTATATACCCGAGAAGTAAATGTATGGAGAATAAATGTATGGAAAAAATCATAAACTAAAATGTCAATGAATGTTTAATCACAACATCTGAGATCTCGCTATTTCCGTGATCGTAATTTATTTATTTAAGAATACAAAACATAGTCGACATAACAAATCTAAATTCAAGACTTACACAACATGAGATTTACATTATAACAAATATTATCCTCACAAGAGAGAATAAGAGAATATAGAATATAATAATAATAATAACAGAAAAAAAATAAATCAAAACACACTTATTAATAGTACAATAATTTAATACAGAAAAATAAAATTTTGTAAGTAAACAAAAAACATACAATTTTATACAGTTAAATAAAGTTTCAAAAACAAAATGCAAAGTACATCATTGAAAATGTATATGTCTTTAGGGAGCACATTTACTAATCTAGCACCCGTCGTTAATGGTGCCTGATAGGCTTGACACGAGGAAACGGTTCCGATCCAGAATAAATCATGGCTGCGACCACGTAGGTAATTGACAGGCGCATGTAAATTCAAAATCATTAGGACACCAGCGGGTCTATTTTATACACAACGCGACTATCTACCGCCAAAGTGATAAAGTGATAGTATTTATAACATATTTGTATTGAGGTATTATAATTGTTACAATAAGTTAGCCGTCTAAACAGTCAAAACTGTCTCGCTCTAAATTTTATCACGACCGAGAGAGGTGCTGTTAAAATATAGGACTTATTGCAACAATTACAACCAATTTATTGTAATTATTACATGATACAAACCTACCCAAGTAAGCAGTCGTATTTATCACTGTATTTATCACCGTCGATAAGTATAGAATAGACCCACAGGATTGGAAACCATCCCTCGCGCTAACAAGCAAAAGTGTTTCAAGAGCAGAAGAGACCGACAAGATTCAAGAGAGTGAAAAGTAATTCGACTGTAGTTGCATTTCAGTTGTTTCGATAAAAAAAAATGTCATTTTAAAAGACAATGCGAAATCTTCATGATTGCGGATTTGACGCGGGACATCTATAAAATGGTGGTCGTAAAATCTTGTTTTATATTTTTTTCAATTACGAATGTAGCTGCCGTACAAGTTTATTGCTGGCACACCGTACAGAATAAATTGCTAATTTTATTAACGAATCCATAAAAACCAACTCCGTATAATGTTTTTGGCTAAAGAACGGGTCTTTTTGGATTGTAATAATAATACTTTTCGTGGGGATCTGATACGGTATCACGCCAACATTAGGGCGCCAAATTATCTTTTCGCCAATCAAAGCATGTTCATAAAAGTAGGTATCTCGAAAAGATAGCATCGTAAACGGCGCATTTTCGAACATAGTCGGTTTACAAATGCTGCCAAATGGATTTTATAGCCTCTAATTTTAATAAAACAGTGGCACCATAAATGAAATGCTTTATCGTATGTTGAATAAAGTCGTTTTTCTGCAATACCTGTTAAGTGGTTCATGGATGGAAAATTATAAAGGATTTTTTTTACCAATCCCGAGTTGTAGAGAATATTTATTTATCTCAATTTTGGAGTGAGTTATGTTAGACTATAATATTATTACATTATATCGCTACGTTAGATCCTAAGAGGATCATAACAATATTATAGGCCTCCACGGGGTGGAGGTTGTATTAACAGGTTATTGTTATTACGAGAAATAAATATTAGTCACTTGCTCTTAGGTCCATACTTTGGGTCCAAACGACCAAACACAGACTGAAAAACAATAAGTTAATTTATTAATTGATTCGAACCCGGGACCATTATAAGCGAACACGTTACCGTTCGGCTATCACTAGTGGCGAAGGATTGATGTAGGCTGTGGAGATACTTACTCAGTCATAATTATTTGTTTTCATTGAACTAAGACCGCGATGGTCAAGCGGATTAAGCGTCGGCTTATAATGTCGTACCGTAAAAAAAACGATTTTTTTCGGTTAGGTACATTTTGAAACACGCGCGTTAATATGATCTTACTCCCTACTTCATTTGTCGTTTGTCAATTTATGAGTACGGCCGTATGTTGTAGCTTAACCACTGGGAAATGCCAAGTATTTCAAAAAAATACTACCTTATTCTTAGGTCAATAATTATTATAAAACAATCATTATTCATAGGATATTTATCACATTTGAATGGTCGAAGACATAGCTTATAATCAGTATCTTTAGAATTATCTTCAAATGTGTTAATCGTGCCCATTTTTTGAATAATAAAATGCCTAATTCTTGTCACAGAGTTTATAAAATATAATTTTTTATCATAAATATTTCACTATAATATAATGTTAACATTAATTTTACTAATGGTTTTGTAAATGCGTTAAAAAAATAATAAATCTAAAAAATCTGCACTGGATCCACTGCACCTGGATGTACTGAAATATGACTATATTCTAAAACATTAGATCGAGAGGTTTAAAAGAATACTATTTTATGTAATAAAAATACTTTATGCAGTCATCAAATATTTAAAATAAATATAAAGGATAATAAGGCTTCAAAATTATATAAATAGATTATCTACAACGTTTAATAAGGAATGTCCAGGGCTATGCTATGAAAATACCATAAAATCCTCATTTTGACCTACGTTGGACATGGAGCATGGCATTAGAGCAAGTGCGAGAAAAAAAATCGTCATCTTTTCAGGGACGAACACTTGCAATAGCTCTGTCTATATCTTTTCTATAATCTATGTTTGTACAATATTAAATATAACGGGTTTGTTTTTTTTATACAGATTTCCACTCATGTGAATATGTAATTATAATTTGTAAGCTAATTAGCAAACTACAGCTTAACACTTATATATATTATATACATATACAACGGTTAGAACTATACGTACGCCTTTCTGTTTCTGTTTCTATCTAATCGTTAAATTTCTATTAATACCTTAGACATGACTTACATGACATAGGTTTTAGGCATGACGACAGTGGTTAGAATGGTTAGATGTTGATGTAGGGATGTGCCCTTAATGATATAATTTTAGATATTTTATAGATAGAAGAATATTTTATATCTAATATCTATCATGGTTTGCTTTAGGCAGGTTTTAATTGAATTTTAACAACTAACGTAAAGTAATGTACAGTATCTGAAGTTGGTAAAATACGTGACACTTTCGTGTGACACTCCGCGTTACAATTTACCGAGGTAGGTCATGCCAATTAATATATGTATTGTACGGTAAAACTAAAATAACCTCTCCGTATTTTTAGATTCTTTGGGAATACCCTTCTTACATTGTTACTCAACGGAAGATATTAATAATGCCAATATCTACCTTGCTCAATGTTGCCAGCTATAAAACATGGCAATACATTTTGACTGTTCCGTTATTGCACAAATTTGCCTCGTTATGTTGCCGACATTTTCCCGGAGGGTAGTTTTCCGAAATCATCGATGGTGTTACGCGATTGTAAATCATTTCGCCTGAGCGGGCAGTATTGGATTTTGCATTTACAACGTTTTGTAGCGTCGACGTTAGAAATAAGTTTGCGGATTTGGAAAACGAAATTGGAAGAGAAGGAAACAAGAAAAAATCATCATATTTTTATTTTCAAGATTTGAGCGGTTTTGTTGTTCTTGTGACAAAACGTACTCATGTATATATTATGTAGATATAATATTGCTTTTTGAGAGTTTCTTTATCTAAAAGGTTTGACAAAAATACTTATCATAATAATATACCATTATTTAACCTAATTTGTGGGTCTATTCTATACTTATCGACCGCTAAAGTGATAAATATTATCACTTTATCATATTATTTATGTATTGAGGTATTATAATTGTTACAATAAGTTAGCCGTCTAAACAGTCAAAACTGTCTATCTCGCTCTCTAAAGTTAACACAGCCAAGAGAGGTGCTGTTAAAGTAATTACAACTTACTAACTAATAATAACAAGCAAAACAACTAATTTATTGTAATTGTTACAATAATTGCTAATATTTAGATACAAAACTACCCTACACAGCTGCCGTAGAGGCCGAAAATCAGGCTTGTGTATAGAATAGACGCGCTGAGATTATAAACTGACAATTTTTTTTGAACTACAAATAAGATAATAATATCCAAATTTTTAATTTTAATATTTTTTACAAGGATTCGAGTGAAATATCGTTATAAATGTAGGTGTAAATCTTTTCTCGAGAATTCTTGAGAAATATTTATAAAAGGCAGATCTTGAATAAAGAGAAATTAATTTTTCGGTATTTCGAGAATTCACATTAATACGATTCTCAAAACATCGACAAATTACCATTAGGCTAAGCTGGATTTAAAAAAAACAAAGTGTTTTGTTTTCGCCGGAAGAGCTAAAAGAAAAAGCTCTTGATTTCTATTTTGAAATGAATTCAATTTATTAAACTTATCGGTTAAAAAAATTTAACTGGAAGAACTAAAAACCAGCTCTCGATTTTTGTACAGAACGAAAATCTTTAATTTGGCTGGATAAGCTTAGTCGATAATAATTACAAGATAAAAAGAGCTTTTTATAAACAAAATTTTAAATTTTCTGTTGAATCATAATTATTATAAACTTGACTTGACTAACAAGAAATGAAAATATAATTAATATTAAATTCTACAGGTTTTACACTTACAGGCGGTAGAATTTAATAATAATTATATTTTAATTTCTTGTAAAATGGAATTCTACTAAGTAAATGCTAACTCAATTAATTGACTTGACTAGCTTAAACGATAAAAAAAACTGTACTTGATAGAAATACTGAATAAATATAGAATACTTGTCATTTTGACATTTCATATTGATTTCTATAGTAACGCACGTATATATTGATAATTTAGTTGCTAGGACAACAGACCCCTCCCCTAGCAATCAATAATAGTGTTTTACTTTTAACGGATTTCTTCCGAAATAACTTTTCATACAAAACAGAATTAACTGAAAATGAATTCAATTCTACGTAAAGATGGCTAAAAGTATTAAAAAAATGCATTGGCATCGTGTTCTGATATATTCTAAATATTTTAAATGTCTAGCTAGTCGGGAAGTTACTTAAAAATTGATTGCAAGATTTGTATTGGATAAATAACCACCGGTCAAATAAGAATACGACCCAATAAAAACGTTGTAAAAGAAATGATCGGAAGATCGATATTTATATGTAGCCACTTCCGTTTCCGTTATTTCAATTTTAAAATTCATTATTCGAAAAATCTTATAGTCATTGTATGGAAGATTAAAAAACAAAAACAAATGAACGTGGTATTAAATATCATTACATATTACTATCTATTGAAAAAAAATGCACTTTAGTGTATAGTCAGAAAGCGATATTATTAAATTTCTAAAACGTTTTTATCAATCAATCGATTTATAATGATGACGCTCTTCGAATTTTCATTCTCTTCTTGATTTAATATTAACTCGATTACATAAGATTTTGAAATACACGAGATTCTTTTTTCATGCGTGTGCTTTTTTCCAAATAAAATATCCTGTAGTCCAATTCTTATATAAATATTTGTACATGGATTTACAAGAATATGTAAGATAGACAGCTACTGATTACTAACGACAAAAAATAAGTTAAGAATTTCACTAAAGTAATTTTATTTTCACTATCAAATAGAAAATCTTACGCCAAGCATACCGGGCAACTGTATTATTAGTAAAGTAATTAGGTTTGTTTGTCAATTAGTAAGTCAGAACTAGGGACTCTAATCCCGGGATCCCGAGCTATTTTAAATACCAATGAATCTCGGGATTGGTAAACATAATCCCGAAACTTTCGGAATTGATTTTTTTATCAATTTTTATGAAAAATAAAATAAAAACGAAAATATAAGAGAAAAAATACTTTTAATAACAAATAACTACATTAGAAATAAACTGAGTGTGAATGAAGTTTGATTTATGCCCATGTGTAAGTTGCCGATTCATTTTATTTTTTCACGTAAATTAATAAAAATGAGAAAGATTGGAAGAAAAAACAATGTTTTGCCACTATTAACAAAGTAATTCCACCATGATCTCATACAGTTTACGGCAGTTTCATATTTGGCTGACTAATTAGATTTATGAAACGGATAAGCCATACACCATGATTTGCTTTACTATTTTAAATCTCGCTAACCCATTCATTAGGTCTTTACTATCAGAAACACCAATCTCATATTAAATTCACTTTATTATTTATATTAAAATATCATTTACTCCATTAAACTTATGTGTTTCCAAGATTGTACGTACACAATATTAACAATAAATGTCTTAAATAGTCTACAATATTGACAATAAAAGTACTAGACTTATTTTTGACCGATTTTATCAATGTTATTTATAAATATAAAAATTTTATATTAACTATGGAAAAATTTCCAATCCCGGGATTGTCAAATTGTAATCCCGAAATCCCGTTATCAGAATTTTGGCTCGGGATTGGATTCCCTAGTCAGAACTGATAATGCATCTGATATACCTGATAATAATGCCTTCGGAAGCTCAGGCTTAACAGTGGGTTCGGTAAACAAACTGACATGATATACTACTTAATCAACGCGACAAATTGGGTAGAATTGAATTAACGCTATTTAGATTGAGTTTGAAGACAAGTGGCCGAAGATGTACGACATTCTGATTCATTTAACTCTAAATTGTTCATTCGTACGGTGTTTAGTTTAGGCGGATAAGCCAGGCGTTTTCAATTAACACGAAACGCGGTCCTGTTAATGTCAGTTTTTTTAAAGCAAAAAATACGGACATACTGTTTATTTTAACAATGTAGTGTGTATTTAAAGCTTTGTAATAGGTAAATTTAATATTAAACAGTATATAACTGCTGTTACTTGCCAAGATATATCTCTACAAATGATGAATAGTGACAAACTTCACGCCTTATTCTTCTCGAAACTCCTCAATGGACAATGTTGTCAATACATATATCATCAGAATTAATCATGATGTAGATTAAATTCTGAAGCTGTCTCCTCATTGATTTTACTATTTATTGTTGAATTAATATGCGTGCCTGTTAAATGATATTTCTCACTAACTAGACATTTTAGACGCTAACTATTAGACCTACAGCACCTCATCAATGTTGCAGGCGAAAATATTATAATTTAACATTTGTGACACTTGCATTATTTACAAAATTTGTCAAAGCGTGTTTGTTCAAATGGTATTTTTACGAGAAATGATTGTTGGCGTTTGTCTCAACTTATTGAGTCATTATCATAGGTTCAAGATTTTTCCACAATGCCTTAAATTTGATTACTTTTTAGGTATTTTCATGTTTTAAATACACCACCATGTTCGATCTTAACAGGATCACAATAATTATGGGCAGATTTTATTTTTACGATAAATGAATGTTAGTCACTTTGTCCACATATAAGTCCATACTCTGAATCTAAACACGCATTGGAAAACAACATTTGAATTGTCCAAACCCGGGATTCGAACTAGGGACCCATAACAGTGTAGTAATAAAAAATAACAAAAATATTTTTAATAATATTCTGAATGCATATTTTAGCAACCTCTGCTATAGCTTTAAACATAATGACATTTTTACAGACGGTTGGTGGTCTGGTTTGTTGAGTCTCCTTTGAAGAGAAATGAGCTTAAGCTGATACTGAGGCTAAGAACATATCACACAATGGGTAAAAGATATTTTGATGTTCTCATGGGAAGAAGCGATTCGCAGCTCTGCGATGAATGTAATGTTTTGGAGGACATTGTACATGTAGCAGTACAACACCCTAAACATGAACGACACAGAGTATAGCTGTGAATTACGGATATCTTTGAAAATGTCGAGGAATTGAAAGGTGCCCTTGTGGTGGTAAGACGGAAGAGCTTGGTATAATTGTAAAGTTCTTTAACAGAATTGGAATAAGGACCTGATCAGCGGATCCCCTTCTAGAAGAGAAGTGGCGATATGACAGCGAGTCGCAGTCAAAGCCTCGGTAAAATCATAAAAAAAATGATGCTAGGTATGCAATCAGGCAAAGAGGTATATCAGTGTAGTAAAATGTTCAAAAAGCTTACGAAGCATATACTCTACGAGACATAAAATGATATTGTGTTAAGCCTTCTGATACAAGAGTTTTAAACGCCTGATTTGACGGCTACGTCCTCTTTTGTATAATAATATGCAAATGTCCGCTAACGAAAATTCTGACATTCGGCTGTAAAGTTAGCGAACGTAGACATGTCCAAAGGCGACATTTCATTGTAGATTTAATGAAAAATGCTTGGAATAAGAATGAGGCATTAGAATCTACTTAAAATATCTACCTTCTCATTGTGGACTTTTATGCCTTTTCATTACGTGAGTACTTACGTTTTGTACCTACAATTTATTCATTTGAGTCGTAATTTCAAACGATAAGAAGAGATTTTATTTGAAAAACAGTGCGTAAAGACTATAAAACAGTGTAACGTAATTACTGTCATCATCATCAGCACCGCGATTTCCTAACTATCGACTCGTGTGGCACCAGACGATAGTTAGGAAATCGGGCCCCAGGACCAGCGTCATATCGCAGTGAAGTATTGAACGCAGAGTCGACGCGATCTGTTCCGTGTCCGGAAACTTGTACGTATGCAGTTCGCCGTATCACACTTCACCGTGAAATGTTATATCGGACATATCGTCGGTAATTTTCTACAAACACGTATATAAAAAAAAAAACAACTTTATTCTCTCAGAAATAAATTTTCTTCTATGAAATATCCATTTAGAATAGTCACACATATTTGCATGAAAAAAATGTTATGTTTCTTCAATCTATCGCACTATACTTTCGACCGATCAGTCATATTGTCGGAGATACGAGAATGCTTTGCAACTTTACTATGAGACATTCCACAAAATTACTGCAGTAAACACGTATCTTGACTTACGAGAAAATACTTCAGTATAATCATCTGTCGGAGTTCAGTATTCTGTATACTTACAAACACGTAACTCAAGATACGAGTTTGTAATATTTATAAAAGTCTTTTATTGTCATACGAGTTTTTTGTCTGCTTAAATCTATTATGTTATAAAGTATGTTTTGAGATACGTGTTAGTGGAATATGTACGTATTCAAATTCTGAATTCATTGCATCAAACGACTCAAAACTGACAAAAATTGAGAAACGTGTTTCTAGAAAATTAGCGACGATATATGTCCGTATATTAAAGACCGCCCAACGTCTTTGGACGGTCACGGATGTCACAGAGACTTGAAGCTTGTGGCTGTATATACGCATCCTCAAAATTCCTTGGACTACCCGGGTGACAAATGTTGAAGTTCTCAATCGAATGGGGAAGGACCGAGAAGTTCTACGTAGTATCAAAACCAGGAAACTACAGTACCTCGGCCACATTATGAGAGGTCAAAAGTACAACATTCTCCAACTTGTCATTCAAGGAAAGATCAACGGTAAGTGTAGCAGACGATGTCGCCGCATTTCGTGGCTTAAGAACCTCCGTGATTGGTACGAGTGCAGCTCCACTGAACTGTTCCCCGGTAGCAAACGGCAAATCTAAGATCGCCTTGATGGTGGACGACCATCGCTAGGGGATGGCACAATAACAAGAAGAACTTCTTTGGGTCGTATAGTACTGACATAAAATTCATGTCTAAATAAAATACGGTTCTTGTCGGCTTACACTTTACAGGAAGCCGGCAGCAAACAAATTTCGAAAATAGCCGATATTCTGGAGTATTTGTTAGGTTAGGTTAGGTTCGGCTATCGAGGGCAGTTTATCATATTTATGTATTGAGGTATTATAATTGTTACAATAAGTTAGGCGTATAAACTGTCAAAACTACTCTCGCAGTTTTCATCTCACTCTCTAAAAGTTAACACAGCCAAGAGAGGTGCTGTTAAAACATAGCACTTATTATAACAATGATTATTTTCCGACTGCCTTTCTACAAGGCATGCTTGCTTTTCACTCTCTTGAATCTCATCGGTCTCTTCTTCTCTTGAAACACTTTTGCTTGTTAGCGCGAGGGATGGTTTCCAATCCTGGTGTCCTAATAAATTTGAATTTACATGCGCCTGCCAATTACCTACGTGGTCGCAGCCATGATTTATTCTGGATCGAAACCGTTTCCTCGTGTCAAGCCTATCAGGCACCATTAGCGAGGAGTGCAAGATTAGTAAATGCGCTCCCTAAAGACATATACATTTTCAGTGATGTACTTTGCATTTTGTTTTTGAAATTTTATTTTTCTGTATTAAATCGTACTTAAGTATGTTTTGATATGATTTGTTTTTCTGTTATTATTATTATTATATTATATACTGTAATATTTGTTATAATGTAAATCTCATGTTGTGTACGTCTTGAATTTAGATTTGTTATGTTCACAACGTTTTGTATTCTTAAATAAATTAATAAATAAACAATTACAACTAATTTATTGTAATTAATTAAAATACTTCAATACATAATTATGATAAACTACACTCGATAGCGGCCGATAGCAGTTTTATATATATAATATTTGCGGTGATTTACTTACCTAGATATTTTCTTCTGTCTTTCCATTGTATTCCGGTGGGTTTTATTACGTATTTTTAAGTATTTTATTTGGACATGAATTTGATATCAGACCTATACGGCCATCGGTTTTCGATAAAACATCTCCCGGTAAACTGTGATTCTGCCAAATGCATCCGTCCAATTTTCCGGAAACGAACGTCAGGTTGTAGCGTAATACGTGATCTCAGTTATATGAATTACTCTTATACCGTGTCAAATGCGCCATTGATCGTCAAGGGTGTGCTTGGATGTGCCTCACACGTATTTTATTTAGGCTTGATTGACCTGAAGTCTCATTTATTTGACAGCTTGTTCTTGTGTGATAAATGGCTCTTTAAGTAAATTGAGTACGTGCCATACAATTTATTCATACGAAGCGTAATTTATTGTACACGCTAAGAAGGCATCTACATTTAAGACAAACAGAAAATACTCACGTAGTTATTTAATTCGTGTTTTCTGTGTAGACTGTGTTACCGGTAGTTCCAGAAGTACCCGACCTGACGTATAGATAGCAGTTGTTGTTTGAAAATAGTGACCATGATAGAATGTACCAACCTTTTTAAAAATTTGCATAGTTACGTGATACAATACTTTCATTTAAAAGGCTTCAGTCCAACCAATATCAAAGCGGCACTAGATTCTACTCTGGGGGTGTCTGCTCCTTTCACGGTCAAATTATGTTTTCCACGAGACAGAGCAATAACCTTACCGATTTCACGAACCAGAACTGCGATCCGGTGCGCTCCGGTCCATTTCGAGTCCTGGATATGTCTTATGATGAAGTGTAGTGTAGGTGTATTAATGCGACGTCGACGTCTTGATAATGGCCTCTGCAACGAGCCCGAAACGTCGAGGAAAGAAGGAAGAAGTACACGTAGTAGAAATCCAATAATTTATTACGATATACACTATTCCATTGCCTAATTTTATGTTGGTGTGTAGGGGTGTGGTTGGCCCACCAGTTAAGTGAGATAAACACACCACAAATTTGCTTCAATAATAAAAAAGTCGCCTGCGGCGCTATTTTACATAAACATTTAATACTATTTGGCTGTGTGGTGGAATTTAATGAGATAGGTATGGTAATTAATATAATTAATCGATTTTAATATTATGTAGAGGTTTATTTTATAATAATTATTTTTAATGTGTGACTAATAAAAATGACTATTTATTAAATATGGCGAAGGGTCACAAGTTATTTGGCTACTACAAAAAGGGGTCGCTATCAGTGATTCTAATATATGGTGCCAAGCCGATGACTAAATTAAATTTATTTAAAAATACAAAAAAAACACCAAAAATACACGGAATGCCCATAATTTTACTTTGTGGAACCCCGGGGTTGCGTTTAATACCATTTAGGGAACACTATTTTAGAACATCACACTGCCCTTACCTTAGCGATAGGTAGAGGGGCCGCCAAGTATCCTGGTCTGGGAGCCGTGATTATAACACATTGTCCTCTTTCATTAGTGCATGACATCATAATATGGGGGACTTCTAATTAGGAAATTCATTTTTGGTATTAATTTGAAACTCTCAAGAATTTTATTTCTACATTTGAATGTGTATATTATTTCTCTTTACGTCGTGTAATATAAGTTTTATTGCTAAAGAAAATTAGGTCACATACACTTTCAAAAACACACCATTTTGTTTTATTGTATGATATGCTTATTTCATAAGGAAATAAGTGTGCCCAAGTCATTCAAGGAATCCCTATACAGAATGTTGTTATTTTGGTATTTCATCTCAATGTGAGGAATCAACATTATCTCTGACAATGCATACAACGAATGAATGAGCGATCGCGTCCTCGAGTCTGTTTGCTATTTGCCGTCCAAAAGCGCGGGAAAGTTGGGCTCGGCGTCGAATTACCGCCCTTTGTCTATGGCCAAACAACAATGGCGGCATCTCCGTTTCCCGCGCGGAGCATTCGCGCGCGAGATTTGATAAATTGAGCGCAAACAGTGGTAAGTAGCAACGAAACATTGTTTGAAATATATATGCCGACAGGAATAATGGAAATTCCAAGGGTTTGCGGCTGTAACCCTTCAGAATTATACGGAATTTTCAATTGAATAGCGGCTTAAGCAGTATTTAAACAAGTAAACAAGTAACCACTTTCAAAATGTATACAGGTGTTATTGACTTTTGGTAAAATATAATTTGAGACACAGAAGATTAAAGGCCACCCATTGCCGGAAATCACATGTGGTTTTGTATCATGTGACATACTTAATTTATGATTTAGGTTCAAGGACATATTATATAATATTCTCTACGTATATAAACGTCAGACCGTATACACTTATATATTATTTCCATGACTAAAATCAAAACCACATCTATGAACGTACATAGAATTATTAAATAAAATAATACTTTGAAGCTGTTTCAATTAAAATTTATTTATTTAAAAATAGTGATCTTTACAAATTACAAATTCAAGACGTTCACAATATGACATTTAAAAACAAAGGTATATAATTAAAACAGTATAAAAAACGCAGTATTAGAAAAAATATAAATAACTACAGTAATATGTAGAAGAAACTCATGTTCAACTGCTTTGTGGGCCAAACATAGATCCTCATCAATGGCACTCAGCTCAAACAGGTGAAAAACTACATCTATTTGGGACAATAAGTATCTATAGATAGATGTATATTTGATGAAATAATTTTTTGCAGAGTAAAGCTCGGCTGGTGTGCTTTTGGCCGCCTGAATGCCTTCAGTCTAATGTCTTCAACAGTGACCTCCCACTGTGCCTAAAGCGCAGTGTTCATGTGTGCAATCACATATGCATGTGAAACATGGACCCTAAGTTAAAGAGGAATGAGTGGATAAGGAAAAAGACAGGGGTTTGCGATGTAATAGAGTTCGCTAAAGACTTCAAATGGAAATGGCTGAACATATAGCTCAAAGAAAGGATAATCGTTGGACGACTCTAGTCATCCAGTGGTACTCAAGAGGTATAAAATATCCGTAGAGGTCGCTGGATCGATGAAATGATAAAGATCTGCAGAATTACGTGGCAACGCAACGCACAGCACCAAGAAAAGAGGAGACAGCTTGGAGAGGCCTTCGTCCAGCAGTGGATATATACAGGTCGATAATGATGATGTAGAACTAACAATCGCCTAGTCTTTGAGGTTGAAGTTGATTCGATATACTTGGTCACCGGAGTTCTTGTATACAATCATCAACATCTCAGCTTCTTCTTTACCATATTCGTTACCTAAATTAGACGATGATTTTGTCATTTTTTTTCTTTTAAAAGGGATGAAAGCCTGAGCTCAAATTGTTCTGTGAAATTACTAAGACAGGATGTATTTTTAGTCAAAGTCTCGCTTACCGGAAATTTTCTTTTGAATATTATTAAATAGGTATGGTATTATCATTATTTTATTTATAAAGAGAGAGTTTGAATTATATCTAGTATTCATATAAACCGTTCTGTCTGTGATTTTTTGCAATCATCGTCATTTAAATTTTTTAAATAATAAAGTGTGTCATTGTTAGATGTTTTTCTATCAGTACGTCACTCCTAAATTAAATCTCCAAACACCACACTATGTTATTAATACTATCACCGAAGATACTTGATGGAATTTGAATTAAAATTCTAATGTATTTAAGTTTCAACAAGCAGACAAACAGACTTGGGTTTGCGATGTAATAGACTTGCTAAAAACCTCATATGGAAATGGGGTGGACACATAGATCGAAGAAAGGTCAGTCGTTGGACAAAATTAGTCATACAGTGGTATTCAAGAGGTACAAAACATCCGCAAGGCCTAGAGGATCGATGAAATGATAAAGTTCTGCGGAAGTACGTGACAACGCAATTCACATGACGGAGAGAAGTGGAATCAGCTTGGAAATGCCTTTATCCAGCAGTGGACAAATTCAAGCTGATGATGATGATGTATTTAAGTTTTTTACTATTCCATTTAAATCGTTTTTTTGCGACCTAGGATTCATCTTTCGGCATCTTCAGGCACTATGCACACTCACCAATTATTAGTGGTTAGTTATATAATGATCTGTTCGGTAGGGTTTTTACAAACACTTTGTAATTTGTTTACTGTGATCTTTGACTTAATAGGTGGTGATAAGGTTTTTAGGTACATAGGTACTTTAAAGTATTAGTTTATTATATAAGTTAGAATTAACTGTATTCATTGTCAGTGTGTATTTAGCATTAGTGAGTGCACATAGTGCCTGAAGATACCAAAAGGCGAAACCCGGATCGCAAAAAATGACTCAAAATGGTATAGTACAAAACTTAAATCTATTAGAAATCACAACACAATGAATTTGCTACAAATGTTAGGATACAATGTGAAATGACTAACAGCCAATTTCATCATCATCATCATTAATCAAGGTCGATACACTACTGGATGAAATCCTCCCCTAGCTTCTTTCACTATTATTCTTCGTTGCCACGTACATCCACCTTACTATTACCCTTAAAGGTTTTATAGCACCCTTGTAGTCGTTTAGTGACCTTTAGGTACCATTATATTATGGCATTTATTTAGCGGTTATCAAATCATCAAGCTCATTACCACTTCATTTGATTGGCAACCACTATCACATCGTGTATTCTTGTCAGCCTCCTTATCCACAAGTTTATTCTGTGGTCTTTCCGCGTTATGCCCAACATGTACTTTTCCATGCCACGTTACGTTACTCGTATTTTTTTTGATTTCTCTAACATCAAGAATACATCTTTAGACGTAGACGTGTGAAGTGGTAACATATCAGTCGAAAACTTTCTTAATCACTGCCAGAGCCGAGATAATTCGTCAAAGCATGTATAACGCAGTTTGGCATTCTTAGAGCGACGTTTGCATTCAAACACCTACACTACACTTCATTATTACACATATCATCTCTTGATAATGGCCTCTGTAACGCGCCCGAAACGTCGAGAAAAAGGGAAGGAAGAAGTACAAACGGTGTAAACCCAGAAATCTTTTACTACATGTATGTCCCACCAGGCCATGGACGAGTTAACTCGTGCGTTCTTATAACTTCTGAATAAACTGTTTGTGTATATTTTCTAAACTATATTATTTATCATTTTAGTGTAAAAATATTCACGATAAACTCGAGAAACATGTTGATTTCATAAGTTTTCACAAATATTATTTATCATTCTGTTTCTATTTAATATTTTTTAAGGGATATATTTTATTTCAAAAATACTGGCCTACAAGTATCTACATAGTAAAAATTGGCTGGCAGTGAAAACCTTAAGACGTAATCGGTTGTCACATTAAATTTGAAGATACGAGGGTGGGTCAATAATTCCTTAGAAAAAAGCATTAAAACAGTTTTTATTTTTGTATTTTTTTTTTATTTCTCAACATAATCTCCTTGGAGCTCAATATACTTGGTTAGACGTTTCTCAATTTTTTTTAAACCGTCAGAAAAATAAGTTTTCGGAAGGTCCTCAAAATAAGCATTTGTCCGATCGATGACTTCTTCATTTGAAAAAAAACGTTGTCCACTTAGCCATTTTTTTAAGTTTGGGAAAAGGAAAAAGTCACTGGGGGCTAAATCTGGCGAATACGGTGGGTGGTCGACCAATTCGAACTTCAATTCTTCAATTTTAGCCATTGATCGTAAACATGTGTGAACACGGGCATTGTCCTGATGAAAGAGAATTTTTTTCCTGTTTAAATGAGGCCGTTTTTCTTCAATTTTGTTTTTTAGCTGGTCCAATAAAGATGCATAATAATCCCTTGTTATTGTTTTTCCTTTTTCCAAATAGTCAACGAAAATAATTCCACGTGCATCCCAAAATACAGTAGCCATAACCTTACCAGCTGATTTTACGGTTTTCGCCTTCTTTGGACATGGTTCGCCTTTCGCAATCCACTGCTTTGACTGTTCTTTCGTCTCGGGAGTATAGTGGTGTATCCATGTTTCATCTACAGTCACAAAGCGACGAAAAAATTCATCCCGATTGCGTTGCATGAGCGACAACAGGGCTTTAGAGGCCACCACCCTATTGCGTTTATTGTCGACTGTGAGCAAACGCGGCACCCATCTTGCAGAAATTTTTTTCATGCCCAATTTGTCATGTAAAATAGAAATTACGCTACCTTTTGAGATCCCTGTAACCTCAATTATCTCACTCAACTTTAATCTTCGGTCACTTAACACCATATCGTGGATTTTATTGATCATTTCTGGTGTAGTCACCTCTACAGGACGTCCTGAGCGTGGTTCATCCTTTGTTGATGTACGACCACGTTTAAATTCATTTAACCAGTTATAAATAGTTGCAAGTGAAGGAACAGATATGCCGTGAACTAAATCCAACTCATTTTTTATTTCCTTTGCTGTTAACCCTTTTATATTAAAATGTTTAATAACAGCTCTAAACTCAATTTTCTCCATTTTTTGTAAACAAGCAATTTTTTTTAAATGTACGAGAAACACACAACAACCCGACCAATCTGATTGAAACTTCGCAGCATACTGAATCGGTAGTGCCGCTGCATGAAAACAAACCGCTTACAGTACTAGTCGCGCCACCTGTCGGCTTTTCTAAGGACTTATTGACCCACCCTCGTATTATTTCGACTCTGGAAAGTAAAAAGGACCTAACCCACACAAATCAAATTTTACAAAATGCACAAAGACGTTTTTGTTATGGTTTTCTTTCAAAGTTAAAATACAAAATAGATATAACCTTGAAGTGCATGATAATTAATAATTTGATTTTTATATACCTAATCTGATATTAATTATCATTATTGAGTTATTTAAAAAAAAAACATTAAAAATGATGGTTAAGTCGTTTTTCCCATGTCACTTACTACTTTCCCCCCTTTAATTGTTAGTAAAATTTAAATTGGCATTTGCATATTATATCCTTTGGACGTATATTCAGTCGTGTACAACGTTATTATGCAATAAAACCTATTTTGAAAAAAAAGGATTACGTCCTTTTTCCTTTCTACAGTCGATTTGGTTTTGGTTCTGTGAGAAATTTCGTCATTTCAACTAATTTAATTATAATAAATTTAATAAATAGCCTGCCTTGAATTTAGGATAGTCAATTTTAGAAACCGATGTTTTGCCATTCCTCCATTTTGAGTTCTCTGATATCGTGCCAACAATCATGCCTATAGTCTCATGGGTAACTCATTTGACCACAATTGCCTCAATTAAGAATACGGCCAAAGTTATACTCACAAATAAAATACCGAGTACGGATAATTAGATAAACAAAATTGTTTTCGAAAGGCTGAGGAAACACAAGGTTTGGTCGAATATTAACATTCATTACGGGAGCGACCCAAGCTCTACGGTTACAGAACATCTACAGCGCTACGGCGTAGACATTACTCTACGCGCTGGCCAAAGCGAGACCAATTTGCTAATGTCGGGTTGTTTAACCGAGAAATTTCACTGGAAGAGTTGAATTTATTATTTTAGGATATATGTACATATATATATATAATGTTGTACGTGGCTCAACATATATAAACATGTATAGTTGTTTTAATTCATTATTAATGTACATATTAGTATTATAATACGAACATATCATTAATTTCTAATTTAGAAAAGGTTTATAATTGTACATTAAAACAGGGTTTAGTGAGCCATGTTTTATTTTTAAAACACAAATGAAAAAGTACTCGTATCCAAACGTTCTTCTTTCCACCTGAAGCAGTGTCTGCCAAAATGTGTGCTTCAAAAGAAGAAGTCTGTATCATTGAATCACAAGTTAGAACTGTGAGCCAGAAAAAATAAAAACTCACAGCTTGATTACTTGGAAGTTTAAAAATATCGTTTTATTATATTTTTAAATACACCCACAGCTTGATTACTTGGAAGTTTAAAAATATCGTTTTATTATATTTTTAAATACACCCACGATAGCCGCGCGGCTCAAGCGTTGGCCTATAGCATGGGTGGGTGGGTCCCAGGTTCGAATCCTGTGTCTGGCAAGTACACAAATTATTTTTCAATTTGTGTATGCGTCGGAGTATGGACTAGGGAGCCCGAGGTATTTTCGATACCTATGAACCCCGGGATTAATAAACGTAATCCCGAAACTTTCGGGAAAAAAAAATCAATATTTTTTTATCAATTTTTATGGAAAATAAAATAAAAACGAAAATATAACAGAAAAAATACTTTTAATAACAAATAACTACATTAGAAATAAACTGAGTTTGAATGAAGTTTGATTTATACCCATGCGTAAGTTGCCGATTCACTTTATTTTTTCATATAAATTAATAAAAATGAGAAAGATTGGAAAAAAACAATGCTTCGCAGTAATTCCACCATGATCTCATACGTTTTACGGCAGTTTCATAGTTGGCTGACTAATTAGATTTATGAAGCGGAAAGGCCATAAGTACACCATGATTGACTCTACTATTTTAAATCTCGCTAACCCATTCATTACGTCTTTACTATCAGAAATAGCAATCTCATATTAAATTCACAATATTATTTATATTACAATATTATTTACTCCATTAAACTTATGTATTTCCAAGATTGAACGTATACAATATTAACAATACATGTCTTAAATAATATAAATTTAATTATACTAGATTTATTTTTTACCGATTTAATTTTTTTTATATTAACAATGGAAAAAAATGCCAATCCCGGGACCAGTCCCGGGACCCCGGGATTGTCGAATTGTAATCCCCGAAATCCCGAGATCAGAATTTTGGCTCGGGATTGGATTCCCTAGTATGGACCTAATAGGTTGAGCAAGTGGCTGACATCCATTTCTTGTAAACACAAAACTCTGTTAATACAAACCTCCACTCTGTTGAGGCTCACACAATGTTCCCATTAGGATCGGGCATGGTCAGAAAAATACACAATCTATGCGTGTATTAAAAAAAAGATTGCTTCATTTTTTAGATATTTAACATTAAAAAACCTAGGATATCCGCCTTGGCACCGGTTAACAAATTTAATACATGTTATCCAACAAAAACAACTTCTAAACCATGTAGGGGAGCAATACTTGCTGGGTTATAATTTTGGATTGTGGTGTTCTTTTATACACTGTGATTTGAAGTAGGCTTTTGTTTCATTCAGTATAATACTGATAGATTGATTAATACAATCACACTGTATTCACAAGTACAATACATGATTGAGTATTGTACTTATCTGAAAGTATTTTTTATTGATATAGAATTAAGTTAAATGAAATAGATTGAAATAATGATTAAGGTAGCATATTTGTTGGGTTTTGCCCCACTGTATTTAAGTACCCAATTCTTGGAAATTTATGCTCGAATTATACAATATTACTAATGACATCGACTACCTACGTCCTACACAATAAATGTATCTCGACAAAACTACAATTTTAATAATATCAAGGTTTAGAAACAAAATTTTATACATACATTGTGTGATTTCAATAATCCATAAATTCTTGTTTATTGGATACCATATTAATAATTAGTAAAGGCCATAAAAGTGTTTTATGAATAATTTTTTTTATTTGATATATCGACAGGAAATTTAAAATTCTGTATACTACATAATAATAATATGTTTTTTGGCTATTCTGAACATTTTTTCTGAAGTCCTTTACTGATTTTTGAATTTTGACAACCGTGCTTTCCGTACGTCAGTGGCGAGAGGTGGAAGTACGCTGTTAAGATTAGACATAAATAGTGCACACTAAACTTTGTCAGTTATACCTACTTATTTGTTTTCATTGAACCAAAAATATAATTTGCAGATGGTGCTGATTAGTTTTTAAAATTCAATTAAGCCCTGCCTAAACTAAACCGTAGTAGTTTAGGTATGCTATGGGCGATCCGACAAAAATAGTGCACACTTTGGCAGTCATACTTGTGTTTGTGTTTTTGTTGAATTAAGAATATACATAACGTACTATAGATGGTGATGGATGGTTTTTTTTTAAATTCATTAAGCCCTACCTAAACCAAACCATAATCGATAAAAATATTCTTCTATCAATAACATTTAAAAAATGATGTACTGTTTAATTGGACAATTTTAGATATTATTTTATAAATAAACGAATATTTTTATACTATTATCTATTATGGCTTGGATTATTTAGGGTGTAATTGAACTTTTAAAACTAACAAACACTATCTCTACAATGTAGTCTTAGTTCAATAAAAACAAATACGTTTGATTGACAAAGTTTAATACCTATACATTATTTTTTATGTTGGATCTTAACAATCTACCTCCACCCTTCGCCACTGACATACGCAGACGGTTCCTAAAACAAATTAAAAAAAGTCAGAAGTATAGAAGGCAGTTATTAGTATAATGCCTCTTTACATCATATCATAACCATCCCTTAGTTCAATAAAAACAAATACGTTTGACTGACAACGTTTAGTCTGCACTAATGTTTATGTTGGATCTTAACAGCCTACCTTCACTCTTCGCCACTGCCATACGTAGACTGTTCCTAAAACAAATTTAAAAAAATGTCAGAAGTATAAGAAGGCTGTTATTAGTATAATGCCTCTTTACATCATATCATTACCATCCCTTAGTTGAATAAAAACAAATACGTTTGACTGACAAAGTTTAGTGTGCACCGTTTTTTATATTGGATCTTAACAATCTACCTCCACCCTTCGCCACTGCCATACGTAGACGGTTCCTAAAACAAATTAAAACAATGTCAAAAGTTTAGAAGGGAGTTATTAGTATAAGGGCCTTTTTACATCATATCCTAAGTTATTTACCATACCGTAATTATCAAATGCACGAGTGGATCATCAATCCTTTTAGAAGATGCGACCTACACCTACATCCGATGTTGACAGTGGAAGAAAATTGGAACTGCATAAAACATTGTGCATTTCTTTGGAAGATGTAAAATAATTGTAAAAACTCTGTAATGGTTCATACAATTCGATTTGAAGTCAAAATGGTAGATTATCTTTTATAATATTATATATAGGGATTGCAATACCAAATGAATATGTAGGGTGAATACCCTACCATCCAGCATGACTTGGCAAGAAACCATTAATTTATAACTACAATGTATCTTGCAACATAATATTGTTAAAATTGCAAAACAAGCAATTTATTTGAGTCAATCAAATTTCAACAGAAAGCTAATTTAGCAAAATAATATAATAATTCAATTAATCAATAATATCGCAAATTAATAAATAATGCCATATAGGTTTACCATGATATGTACACAAGTTGTTTGTATGAAAATCAATCTTGCTCAATTATTGAAACTGCAGAATTGTTCAAATTAAAATCAATTATTTATAATTTACGACACGAATCATGCATTGCACAATAAACCTCATAAGCATGATTGTCAAAAATATTCAAGAAGCGGATAGCAGCATTTTCTTTTTATCGAATCAGTATAAAACACTCAGTAGAAGAAAGCAACATCGTCATTCAGTTATCAAAGATTTAACCTTAATGTTATCGTTCAGCTTCGCCCGGTCGATCTCGTAAATCCATCAGAACGCATACTCGTGATTTCACTCATCTAAATTATAATCTGTAAACTTATCTGTAATAATTAAATTTATATTTATTTGGAAAGAGATAATAAAATCAGGGTTCATTTCATTCACGCACCAAATTCTGAGTTATTCATTTGGGAGTTAAACCAACCTACCCTCCGGTTCCCTATTCTATCTCACTTCTAAAAATATATCAATACCGGTATTTCGGTATTTATTATTGAATACCGGTACTAATACCGGTATTCGTCAAAGCATATTATTAAAAAAAAACGTACTTACCTATAAATAAATATAACTATTAAAATCTCTTTTAAACACTATTTTATATTAACCTAAAGTACCTAACTACATTTATTATGTTGGCCTTTATAAATATGTCCATAATTCTTTAAAACTGCTAATTTTCCCATTACGTCCGGGTATAGGAAAATCTCTCTCAACTTCAACGTTTGTTGGATGTACTATCAACGTTGGATCAATAGTTATTGAACAATTGGCAATGTTTGCGATGAATATTTTCGTTTTCGAAATATGTTAATTCATCGTGACAATTGTATAAGTATATTTGAGGGATTTTGTTTTAAAATCATTTAAAGTTTATTGGTTTAAGTCAACAGGTATATTTACATTTTGGCAGCATAAAGCTTACACACTAAAATATTTTAATAAACAATATACTCGTACCTACCTAGTGGTAAGTAATGAAAAAATAGCCTGAAATTCATTTGTGAAAATCATAAAAGTTTATGCTCTCTTAATACCGAAAATACCAGTATTATGGATATTTGAAACCGGTATTTCGGTATCGATACATAATTGAATACCGGCTTTGAAACACCGGTATTGCAATCCCTAATTATATACAATCAAATTATTCAGTTCGTAAATATACACGTTTTGTTTGTTTGTTAAAACCTTGATTTATGCATACAATTTTGGTTTTATTTTACCTATTTGTGAGTTTAGAAACTGATCATTAGAATGTTTGTATGTTGGGTCTTTATTGTAATACCTTCCTTTAGTGTGGGACCGTGTGCATGTGGATATTTTGTGGCGGGTTCAATGAAATGGAAATTAACTATCTTTTAAAGGACGCCATTTACTTCGGCGTCTGGGCGTCGACCTTCGGGGAAAGTCACATTCTTAATTTAAAAGTACATAGGTATGTACATACACATGAAAGAGTTTAACTATCGAAGTATTTGTAGTATTATTTTGAAAATTCAAGTAGATTAGTTTTTAATCATCGTCAGCTTGGATCAATCTACTGCAGGATGATGGTATCTCCATGCTAATTCCGTTTCTCTCAGTACTTTGTATTGTATTGCCTCTTTGCGTAAGCGTCCTTTTTTTTCTATTCCATTGCATGTATCTGTTAATTTTCTTATTCAATTATAATATTTTTTACGAGCACGCAGCTCTTTATAACATTTTGGGAAATATTTGAATAGTATGTATTATTAAATTAAGTTTTTAAAAAGAATAACACCACTGCACAGTTATGTACCGAAATGTGACTATATTCCAAAACATTAGAGCGAGAGGTTTAAAAGAATACTATTTTATGTAACAAAAATACTTTATGCAGTCATCAAATGTTTAAAATAACTATGAAGGATAATAAGGCTTCAAAATTATATAAATAGATTATCTACAACATTTAAGGAGTGTCCAAAATAATGGTTTGAAAATACAATAAAAACTCAATTTTGACCTTCGACGAGCATGTCCCCCCTTAAAAAAATCCAATGATTCTTTTTATCTCAAACCTTCACCATAGAAATACTACGTTTGCGCATAGTTCGATAGTTTTGGTAAAATATGTCGTAGACGGAAGCAATGCAACTGGCTTTATGTAAGTAAAGTCTATCATCATCATCAGCCTGAATCTTTCCACTGCTGGTTGAAGGCCTCTTCAAGCTCCTTCCACTTATTTCGGTCCTGTGTGTTACGTTGCCACTTACTTCCGCAAAGCTTTATCATTTCATCGATCCAGCGGCCTCTAGGTCTAACTTGCGGACGTTTTGTACCTCTTGGATACCACTGGATGACTAAATTTCGAAAAAATCGGGAATATGAACCGTAACAATAATCAAATTCGCACATTTGTAATCTGTTCGTACTAGAAGAAATCAGATTTGTATATATTTAAGATTAACTTATTTCACTATAATAACATTATACTCCTCATGGGAATGTAAAAAATGGGTATCATAGATTTACTTTTCAAGATAATGTAACTTAAATATTGAATTAGTGCGTGTCGTTATTTTGCAAAGCCCAAAGCCCTACTACTCTAATTATAATATAGATGGGTTTGTGGTAGAACGTAAGTAATTCTTCTACAGTACCTATGCCACGAATATGTAATAATTTTGTTACTGTGGTGTAACTTGAAAAAGATTTGAAAGCGCTGCACTACACGACCGAATACACATTTTACGATTTTTACAAATTGCATATCGTTAACGTTAACGGAAAAAAATAATTGTTTCTTGATGGATCGCGTGTTTACAGAAATTACTCACATTTTTTAAAATATGTAAATTCACCAGAATGATATGCAACTTTTTTCAGTGTTTATTTCGTGTAATGGGAGTGTACAAATTTAAAAAATCATATTTATTTATAACTTCATTTCGCCTGTTTGTTTTACTTAACACCGAATAACTTCATTTTACTACCGCCGTAAAATTAATAGCCTTCGCTCATATTTTTGTCAAAATGGAGTCAGAGCTGGGAATTTATATGTTTTACAATACTGCTTACGTAACATACTGAATGGTAAATATAATAATAAATAATATAATAATTGGTAACATATGTAATTAGGGTTGTGCATGTATAATCGATTTTTTGGTTTCGATTTAACTGATTTTTAAATTGGTTTTTAATATAAGGGTTTATTTTATTGTCTATAAAAGGTAAATGTATAATCAATATTTTCTTAAAATATGTATACCTTTTTATCGATTTTTCTGTGCACTGTAAGAATAAATATTTATTATTATCTGACAATGAATGATTTATTCCAATTTTTCAGTGTTGTTTCTGACAGGTACCTTAAAATACACTGATTTGAAAAAGTGAGATTTTTTGTAATGGAATTAAATAAGTATTATTATGAATTAATTGAATATGTATGAAAACTGATTTTTATAGCTATAATTTAAAAAAATCAATTCGCATTTAATGAATCAATTTTTAAAATTTTCAACCACGAAAAACAACAATCAAGCGTATATTTTAATGATTAAAAAAAACTATTTGAATAATTACCTGTTAAAACTATTCTTCTATACGGAGAAAACCGTTTTTGAGCATTATTAAATTATACGAGATAATTACCCCGTGTTTAGTTAAATTGATAAAAAAAACAATAGTCAAAATGCAAACCTGAAGATCTTTTCCAGAGAATACAAAATTAATGGAAAGTGTATTAATTGAGTTAGCATTTACTTGGTAGAATTCCATTTCTTGTAATGGAAAGTGCATTACTTTTTTAGTGTGGTTGTCAGAAGTTATAATTCTCGAGTGTGGAAAAATATGGGATAAACTGTAACACATGTTAAAGAATATGTTATTTTCAATATTTACATTTGCAACATAATACGCATTAAAGTATGTCTCGTAAATACAACGCGCATTCTATATTAGTAATATTTGAGGACATTTAGAGTGCTTTAAAATTTCATTAAAGCTTTGGTCAAGGGCGACTGGCTTTCGCATTTCTATCTTATTAATTTGTTTAGATTTGAAGTTTTATATTAGTTTTTGATATATATATATATATATATTATTATTTATTTTTGTCTGTTCTTCGTGCTTTTCTCTATCATGGGCACTCCTAAGTTGAAATCATGTAAACTCAGTCAAAAAAACAGTTGAGTGTATGGTGACTTAAGTCTTGGGTAAGTACTCCTGGCACATTCCCAGGAATTACGAACTGTTCGCATCCAAACGTAGGGCTCCATGGTACATCCGATTAAGACTACGTGTGATGCGGGCCGAGTAGGTTTGCAGAGGTCTATGATTATCACTCGAAAGACTGCACTGTTTCGTTTTTCGCACCGCGTCTATATAAGTTGAACTCAAATGACCTTTTTAAATTCACTTGGTCAGCGAGGTGGAAAAAATGCCTTTTCAATTTGGATTTAAAAAAAATAATACTATAAGCTCTATTGTAGACAAAAATCCTAGCCTGGCCATAGAGATTAGACTGCTCGGATTATTGATAAAGCTGTCAGTCAGAAAAAAAATGAGAGTTCACTGTGAAATATTATTTTCATACTTATAATATTAGATACTATAGTATCATTATATTTTCAGACATTTTTATAAAGTGTAAGACGGATTGGTTCTGATACAAAAAAAAAACATCTTAAAATATGAAGAAACGTATTTTAAAGCAGGCAATAGTTTATGAAGATAATTCTAAAATCAATCTATATTGAAGTAATATTAATTAAATATTGTTTTTTCATACGTCGTATACACTAACTCAGGGTTTAATTGAAGAAAACAAATAAGTATGACTGACAAAGTTTGGTGTGCACTATTATTATGTCTGAATATTAAAATGTGCGCCCACGATGGCCATGCGGTTACCGCATCGTGAGTCTTGGGGTCGAATCTCGGGTCTGGAAAATTCACATAATGGTGTTTGGATCACCGTACGCACCGTAAGAGAAATACAGGATGCAAACCACTTCCTCTGGAAATGTCCTAAAATGTGTACGGAAAGGGAAGAGCTGCTCAAGTCGGTTCAACCAGCTGTTGGACCCATCGGCTAATCGGCTAATTTTGTTGCATTTAGAAAATTTGAGGCGTCATATTGCCAACGTGAAGATCTTTTCACTTATATTATTCGGCAGTGTTGTATTAGTGTTTTGTTACTTACTACAATTATTTTTTATTTTCCTTTACATGATTCTCTCTCCCATGGGTCCTCTTAATAACTTATAGTTATGTACACTCATTCAAAGCACATTTAAGTGCATTGCGACCCTAGTCTTGGGTAACTACTTCTGAGAAATTCCGAGTCATAAAACATGCTACTTTACATCAAACGTAGGGTCTCGTGATGAGTTCGATTAAAACTGGGTGTGACGCGGGACCGGTGTAGTTAGGTGGGGCCCTAACTTCAATAGACCTCGTAGATTGAGCAAGTGGCTAAAATCCGTTTCTCGTAAAGTAAAAACATGTTAATACAACCACCACTCTGTGGAAGTCCAAATGGTCTTATTAGGATCGGACATGGTAAAAATAAAAATAAATAAAAACTAAACCAATATATACAAGTCAATGGAAACGTTTACAACTACTACTAGACCTTTGTTAAAAATCAGTTAATTTCTTGTATTTCAGATGCAAACAAGAACACGGTACCTAATATATTATATATCTACTATATTTTTCATAATCTATGTAGTAATATAACATTATAAATCGGGACAAAATTAAAAACCAGGATAGATTTCGGGACACGTCGTTAAACCAGTACATCCAGGACGTAGCTTACCAATGTGGAGGGTGATAGGAAGAAGCTTGCATAAGGCTTTCATCGAGCAGCGGGTTGTCTCCGGTTGATAATGTTGGTGGCAGTGGCGAAGAGTGGAAGTAGGCTGTTAAGATTCGACATAAATAGTGCACATTAAACTTTGTAGTCATACGTATTTGTTTTTATTGAACTTCTACTACAATTTACAGATGCTATTGGTTAGTTTTTAAAAATCAATTAAACCCTGCCTAAATCAAACCATAATAGTTTTGGTATATTTTGGGCGATACGACAACAATTGTGCACACTTTTTTATTCATACTTCTTTGTTTTCGTTGGATTAAGAATAAGATATTATAAAAATTGTTGGTTCATTTTTTTTAAATTCATTAATCCCTGCCTCAACCAAACTATAATAGATAAAAAATATTATTCTATCTATAAAATATTCAAAGTTATGTATGATTTAATTGCATAATAATTTTTTGACTATTATCGATTATGGCTTCGTTTCGCAGGGTTTAATAATTGAATTTTAAAAACAAACCAATTCTGTAAATTGTAGTTTTATTTCAATGAAAACAAATACGTATGACTGCCAACGTTTAGTGTGTACTATTTATGGCGGATCTTAACAGCCTACGTCCATCCTTCGTAACTGGTTGGTGGTAATTTCATTTTTTGCAATTTGTCGTCAAAAAATATTTTATGATTACTTTACCAAATCAGTTCATGAGAAATTTAAAAAATAAATTAGAATCCGATTAAAAAAAAAAACCGCCGGCCAAAATGTTTTGGCTGAAATCTGAGAAAATTGATCGAGATGATATAGCCGGCTGCGGCTTAAGAACCCCCTAACGAAATCACGGCCACGTCAAGTGGCAGTGGTACGAAACCATGATGGTTGAGCCGGTCATGGAAATCAGTAGTGTAATATTTGAAAGGCTGGTTAGATGAAACTTTATTGTTGATTGTAAATACACTATTTACGGATTTCAGATGCCATAATATGGCATGAAACTTGATATTTTATTTTCAATTTTCATTTTTTTTAAAAACATATTGTGGGCATTACAAATTATAAGTTTAAGATATTCACAATATACCATGAAACATTATTATAAAGAAAAAAAGTAATAAAAACGATAAAAATGAAAATATTAAAAAAAAACATAAATAATATACAAAAGCAGTGAAAATACAATTATATATATATAGAAGTTCAAAGAAGTACGCCGAGTTTGCTAAGGAGACCCTATTTCAAGAATTTATAAAATAGCGTTCAACTGAACTCACGCAAGTGGAATATATCAACACCCGAAGCAATTTGGTTGAACATAGTTATCGCCCTCCCAATTGGCATTACCGGTGGCAGGTTGGTTCTGCACCTTGGGAGAAATAACTGATGCTATCCCGCCCCGATTACTTACGCGGGCCGATTATTTTCATTTTACGTCCAGTAGCCTACATTCTGTGCGACGTATTGTTCGTCTGTCATTATTACTTCTTTAGTTTTATTATTGCAATTACATAATTTCAGAAAAGTAAAATTTTTTGAATACTTTGGATTCGGTTACTTTGACAAATAAAATTTCTTTTGAAGTTGGACAATCCGCATTCAGAGAATCAGTAGGCAAAGCATGTTTCATGTTTAATAATTTTAGCCATCAGGGTTTAAGTAACCATCATCTGAGGGGCCCAGGGGGGCGGAGCCCCCCAGCGAGGTGGAAAGCGCCGAGTTTATTTTATTCTATTTTATTCATGTCTTATTAATCATCAAGCATAGACAATAAATAATTATTATCTATGCTTGATGTTTACGTCTATAAACTATGTTCTGATGGTTGGGTTATGTTCGAAATACTATTGTCTTTGGATGCAATATTCCAAGTAATTTTAACGAACCCACACGTAGAAACCGTTAAAATTAATTGAAATTATCATGAATAATGAATTATTTTTAAAATAATTATATATTAGAGTCGGTACTCTCCATCATTGAATTTATAGAGATAGTGCAACCATTGACTACATTTGTTGCCGTGCTAGCACGTGATACCGCGTGACGTGATCATAATATAATCGCTTATAAGCACGTACCGATAGATAATAATTAGACGCAACTTAATAATAGGAATTATTTTCAGTCGTTAAAAAAGGTTCGCAGCAGCTGGCGAAGAGCATAAAAATAAATTGGAAACCTTTTAAAGCACATATATTGCATTACACATATATCTATCTACAAATAAGTACCTATATATAGGTATACGTCACATTTGGTTTTTTTCAGTTGAAAAAAACATGAAAAACTCTCAATATTTTGTGGTTCATTTAACGGAAACGTGGTGTATTTATTTTTATATTTCCACTTGGCACGTGGTGGATCACTTGTTTTTATGTATAACCTTATCTATATCTCAAATATTTAAAAAATGTAGCAATAAATTTAATATACTTACCTAATATTCATATTTTTATGATGGGATATGCATCAATCACCACATACATAATACACCTAATTTTTAGGTGTACGGAATTCACGCTTGCACAGTTGCGTGTTATTTCAATACATTTGATTCCCGATTTAAAGTTTTTGTTTTCCGCATTTTACGTATGAAACACATTATATTAAATTACGATTGTTTTATCACATTCATACAAATGCACGGCGATTATTTAAATTTTAAATTGCAGACGTATAAACGCATAATATTTTTTTATTAATACGTTTGTCGTGATCCATTTCTTTTTTATAGACATGGCTGCAGTGTATGATATCGAGTTTATACTACGCACATGGCGGGAAATTTTTACTTCAACCCAGCCATTGTTGTAATGTTACTTTACGTTCCAACTTTTTTACTGCAACTGAATATAACAAAGTAAAATGTACTTCGTTATATTCATATTTTAGCTATTCCTAGAATCATCGTGCAATTAAGATATCTTTATTTAGCTATGTATTTTTTCGACTTAATACGAGGTATAAATTCTGGGCAGTATTGACCTGTGTATCCTTGATAACTATCTTAGAAATAAAGAGCATCAGTTGTTTATTCTACCAAGGTGCAGAACCAATCTGCCACTGGTAATACCAATTGGGAGGGAGATAACTATGTTTAACCAAATTGGTTCGGGTGTTGATATACTCCACTTGCGTGAGGGTGAGTTTAGAGGGACGCAATTTTATAAATTCTTAAAATAGGGTCTCCTTAGCAAACTCGGTGTACTTTTTTGAACTTCTATAGATGTATAATTCTATTTTCACTGCGTTTGTATGTTTATATTATGTTATCTTTTAATATTTTCATTTTTATTACTTTTTTATTTATAATAATGTTTCATGTCATGTAGTAAACGTCTACATCAACGTAAAGTTTACGCCCACGGTGGCCGCGCGGATTAAGCATTGGACTATAACGCCGTGGGTCCCAGGTTCAAATCCTGGGCCTGGCAAGTACACATATTGTTTTTCAATTTGTGTGTGTCAGGGTATGGACCTAATAGGTTGAGCAAGCGGCTGACATCCATTTCTCGTAAAAAAAAATCTGTCAAAACAAACCTCTACTCTGTGGAGGCCCATATGATCCTATTAGGATCGAAAAGTGTCGAAAAAAAAAAAGTGAACGTCTTAAACTTATAATTTGTAATGTCCAAGATATATTAAAAAATAATTTGACATTGAAAATTGAATTGAAATTGAAATGGGCACCAATGCGATGCCGGCTGATGATAATGATGACCAATGGTACATTTTATTTCTGGATGTAATTGATGTAAGGAGAAGCGGCGTATCATTTCATGAAGAAGGAATACATTGCAATTTTTTACCTACCTATTCAGAATTTGATTATGATTATGTAATGTATAGCTTTATGATGGAGAATTCAGATATTAATGTCAGGTTGTCGATTTTGTATCATCATCATCAGGGGCGCGACAACCCGGTGTGGGTCTTGGCCTCCTCCAACAGCTCCTTCCACCTGTCACTATCCAGTGTGGCCGCTTTCCAATTCGGTACCTCCAGAACACGGCAGTCATTGGCAGCTCCATCCAACCAGCGAATCTTTGGCCTGCCTCTTCTTCTACGCCCCATTTGATTGCCGGACATCACTCTCTTTGCCGATTCATTATCATACATACGGTGCACAAGACCTAGCCGTCTCAGTCTCCCAATCTTAATTGATTGAAATGCGCTGCAATCTTCGTATAGCGCGTAGAGCTCAGCATTATTTCTTCTCCTTAAATTGGTGCCGTCCCTGACCGGTCCATATAGATGGCGGAGAATTTTTCTTTCAAAAATGTTCAGGGCTCGTTCGTTTCGCAGAGTTAATGTCCGATACGTAGGTGAGCACTGGCTTTACAAGATTTTGTATCAATAGGTATTAAAAATATTAGTTCTAGTCGGTTATGTGGAATACAGCGGCAAACACATTTTGAAAATACCCTATATACTGGATTATTAGTTAGTTTGGGTTAGTTTAGGTTAGGTTAGGTTAGGTTTGGTTAGGTTAAGAGCGGACGTGCTCAGCGTGGGTCAAAATGGAGCTTTTATTATATTTTCAAAGTATGATCCTGGACATTCCTTAAACGTTGTGGATAATCTATTTATATAATTTTGAAGCCTTATTATCCTTTATATTTATTTAAAACATTTGATGACGCCATAAATTATTTTTATTACATACAATAGTATTCTTTTAAACCTATCGCTCTAATGTTTTAGAATATAGTGATATTTCAGTACATAAATGTGCAGTGGTGTTAAGATTGTTTACATTTGTTACATTGGTTTTATAAATGCTTTTAAAAATTAATAAATTTAAAAAATCAACACCACTGCACATTAATGTACTGAAATATGACTATATTCTAAAACATTAGAGCGAGAGGTTTAAAAGAATACTATTTTATGTAATAAAATTCTTTCTGCAGTCATCAAGTGTTCAAAATAAATAAAAGGATAATAAGGCTTCAAAATTATATAAACAGATTATCTACAACGTTTAAGGAATGTCCAGGATGATGTTTTGAAAATAGAGTAAAAGCTCCATTTTGACCTACGCTGAGCATGTCCCCCCTATCGGCTATTTTCAAAATGTGTTTGCCGCTGTATTCCACATAACCGACTTGTACCAAAATATTTGTTTTAAAAGTTATTTGTTCACTTTGAATATTGCAAAATACATTTTGGAAAGTATCGAATGTGTTTACTAAGTTAGACTTTGGGGAAATAATGAATGTGTAAAAAGCAGATTCACATTATTATCGTACATATTACCTATATGGATTCCGTTTAAAAGGCAATTTGATAAAAAGGCTTAGTCATTATGTAAGTGGCGGGTGTTAGGTATAACGTGGGAAGATGATATACAATGCCAATAGATTATGACGTATAATAAATAATGTGATATTACACACAATACAATATAGAAACAGACAGGGCAGGGTCTAGCCAACAGCGATTTTCTTTGACGCATATGACCAGGGAACTCAGAAATAATGGGAACTTAAATACCTAACGGGTAAGGAAAAGCAGGTAACCGATCTCGAGTAACGAAGAATCAGGGACTTAAACACGTGTCAAGAATACGTCATACGTCGAATACTGACAACTGCTCTCTGTTTATGCATTGACCCTCATTTAATATTGGTGTATTACACACACAATTGCACGTGGATAATGCGTGTTTCATTTTCGTACACTCACACATACAAAAACCTGCATCAAAATGTAGCGTATTGAATATAGCTTATCGGAATTCTATTTATTATCTGTTCTCTGCATATGACGCAATAAATTCGTCGGTAGATTAAAAAAGGGCCTGGAAACAGTCCAATTCAGTCATTAAAATATTAGACTAGATAATATATCGAAAAATTAAAAAGATGCGTATTGATCACATATTAGATACTTATACAATATTACCCAAATCATAACAAAATTTCTGCGACATAAACATGTAAAATAAATACGCACATAACAATAAAATCAACCATAAATACTTCTATGTGTAATTCATCATTTATCTAAATCTATCCACTGCTGGATAAAGGCCTCTCCAAGCTGATTCCACTTCTCTCGGTCCTGTGCATTGCGTTGCCACATACTTCCGCAGAACTTTACCATTTCATCAATCCAGCGGCCTCTAGGTCTACCTTGCGGACATTTTGTATCTCTTGGATACCATTGGATGACTAAATTTGTCCAATGATTGTGCCTTCTTCGAGGTATGTGTCCAGCCCATTTCCATTTGAGGTTTTTAGCAAACTCCATTAGATCGCAAAGCCTTGTCTGTTCCCTTATCCACTAATTCCTCTTTTTGTCCTTATTGACGTCTTGTATGTGATATCTGGCGTGGCTCCATACTCCATAGTCCAATGACCGTATGATGCCCTACACTTGTATTTATCAAGTTCAAATATTTTGTAGGTATTGCATCATATCACATGGCTATTGTTTATTAACCCTTATAATGACAGAAACGACATAGCTAATTCTATTTCGACCATTGCAACTTTTATGGTACCATATATGGAAAGTCGACGTTCTCTATCTGATCAATATTTTCTTTTCAAAATTGTCAATGGTTTTGTTGACTCGCCAAACCTACTCAAAAGAGTGGGTTTCCATTTTCCATCAAGATTTACGCGAAACTAAGCTTTATACCATGTCAGTCGTAGCGATTCTAATTATGCACAAAACTCTTTTATTCGGCGCTCTTGTTTACATTACGTTGGTCCGTTGATCCTTTCAATAATTCACCTGTTTCGTTTAAACGCGCTATCTCCAAAATTATGTATCACGTACATTGATCGAATTATTAAATGTTATGTTTTTTCTTCCTTTCTTTATATTATCTTTTTCTCTTCTATGTTAGATCACCCATATTATGTATAAATTTCAATAATTCTTAACACACATACAAATAAGATATATATAGGTAGGTATATTATATGTTTAAAAAAATGTTACCTTTTTGTCTATAATTAATACTCATTATTCTTCCTCATTTAAACAAGGTTTTTATTAGCTCGTATTCTTGTTTGTCCAGTGGTTGTTTGTCCAGTACAAATCTTGCAATCGATTTTTAATTAACTTTCCGACTAGCTAGAAATTTGAAACTTTTAGAATATATCATAACACGATGTCAATGCATTCTTTTATTACTTTTAGCCATCTTTATCGGAATTGAATTCATTTTCAGCTAATTCTGTTTTGTATGGAAAGTTATTTCAGAAAAATCTGGTAAAAAAGACTATTATAGGTTGCTAAGGCAGTGGTGCTAGCAACTAAATTATTAATATATACGTGCATTACTATGGAAATCAAAATGAAATGTCAAAATCACATTTCAGTATTCTATATTTGTTTGTTTGTTTGTTTTTTATTTAGGTACTTCGTATCAAGTACAAGTTTGAGCGTATTGAGCTACTGAGAATAATTCAACAGATAATTTAAAAACGTTGTAAATAAAAAGTTCTTTTTATCTTGTAATTATTCTTATGTAATTTCTTTATATTTATATTCTTCTTACTTTCTATCTTGTTAGGCTTAACTATATTATAATTTATATATGGAAACTTTGCTGGTTGCAATAAGTTTTCACAATTCTGTTTTTAAACATATTTTTGTAATCAAATTGTAACTGATTCCTTAATAAAAAAAAATGTAAAACAGAGCGTTGCTGACATCCGATAATAGACATGAAAAAAGAAAGAAGAAGGTTTGTGTCCCTAGACACGTAAGATTTTTTATATCCACCTAAGTTTTACGATACAAAGTTATCTTGTCAAAATTTATATTACTGAGAATCCGCTTATGGTCACATAGAATCGTTTTCTTTATAGTGGATGATATGATAGGAAAATTCTAGTGGGCGGAATTTCCGAGGTAATGTCAGAGAAGCATGCAATGCCTTTACGCCCAGGCGAAAATCGCCTTAGTCGCCCACTGCTATCTTATCAACATGGAATAGTGAACTTTCGATTTAACTACGTAGGAAATTATAAAAAAACAAAAGAAATCGCGTGATACCTTTCTCGGGCGAATAAATGTACAGTTTGTTTTAGGAGTCTTTAAGCATGCTATTTAAATAATATTATGATTAGTATACTACCACAAGACTTTATAAATAAAATGTTCTTTATTTCATACCAAAGACACTATTTTTCTAAAAACTCTGAATTTAAAAACATGAAAATGATACGAAACAAAAGAACTAGATAGAACTCATATTTAAATTAACCGCGAACCAAATTGAGGTGCATGTTATGGTGCATGTCGCCTACTCTCACGTTGTCACGGCAAAAATTTAATCTATGGTTTCGTCATTTTGCAGAATATTATGAACGTGCACCATCTCCGTTAATTCACTGAAGAATGACACTGATGAAGAGTGCCAACTATAATGTATTAGTTTTTTGAATTATTATTAATTATTCATGCTAATTTCAATTAATTTTAACAGTTTATACGAGTGCGTACGTTAAAATACTTGCAGCATGACATCCATAGATAATATTTTTAACAGAACTCAACCTCCAGACCATAGATAATAGACATCATTCTTAACGAAAATACATAGTGCCAACCGCTAAAAACAAAAAAAAACGTGATTTTGACATGACATTTGAAAAGTGTAGGCATGTGGAATATGATAAAAACGTTCAAAACGTCATGCAGGTGTCGATACAGTGCAGTTCAACGTGAGATGACCTCTTTGTTGTTTTAGTGATTTCGGCAGATGTTTCCAACTGACAATGTTCGTTTAAAGGTTCAAAATATCCTACGGGATGGGAGAATCAGTCTGATAACATTTTAAACACCAAGAACAACGAAATCACATACTTTTCTTCCCGTAGCGACAGCTTACTGGGATGTCATGTGATAGTCCGTGACATGCATCTCAATTTATTCGCGCTTAAATGCACAGTTGGTTTTAGAAGTCTATAAGCATGCTATTTACATAATATTATGATTAGTATATGACAAGACTTTATATAAAAACTCTTTATTTCATACCATAGACACTATTTCTAGAAAAGCGGAATATAAAAACACGAAAGTGATACAAAACAAAAGAACTAGATAGAACTCATATTTAAATTATTAGACTACAGTTATTTTGTTTTACAAATTCATTTGCAACAAACTTCATAATATTCTTTTATTGCTGACATCTGTCAAAAACAATAAGGATTTCAACATAATATTTATATATTCTGAAGTCAATGGTTGGGTGTCACATTATATTAGAAATTCTTTACGAGAGAGCAAAATATAAAATAATGTAAGTAACTATTTTGTCGCATAAAACGATTAAATTTATGTATTTTTCTCAGTGTTGTTTTATTTTTGTTACTAAAAATATACCTATTATTGTTCTGTTACATTTCTTTATTTTATTTAACTATTTTTTTATTCAACGAATAATTCACAAGATTTAAGAATGCAACATTCTAAATATTGAACATACATAATTTTGAAAATTATTTATTATTTATAATAATATATTATCTTCTTCTTTATTTTTCTATTAGTAATTTACTAATAGAAACAATCTTTATGAAAAAAGTAAGACACCACGCAGGAATCGAACCTGTATCTGTCTGGTATCGCGCCCATGCACATATACCATTATGCTAAAGGAGTCATACTTAATTTAAAAAACCGACGTCGTGGATTTCTTCAATATTTTTTATGATGTAACTTACTTGAATTTATAATTAACTATTTCTTTTATTCAACGAATAATTCACAAGATTTAATAATGTATCATTTATTGTATTGGTATTGTATTGGTTATAATATAGGTATTATCTCATAAAGTGTTTTTCAAAATTATGTATGTTCAATAATTATTAGAATGATACATTCTTAAATCTTGTGAAATATTCGTTGAATAAAAGAAATAGTTAATTATATACTATTTATTTGTTATGATATATTTTCTCAGAAGTGTTTTCAAAATTATGTACGTTGGGTATATAATATATATTATATTAAACAAGATTTCATTGGTACCATTTTAATGCGATAATTTATAGAATGTAATTTGTTCCATCAATCACTCACTAAAAGTGTTAAAAATTTACCATTAAGTGTTATCGTAACAATGCCATATTACTTTCGATAAGGGTCTCGTTAAGTGAAATTAAATTTAGAGTGCCCAATGTTGGTAAAAATATCTTATTGGTAAATTTTTAACAAGTTTGTAACGTATGCAGTTAATGTTTTTTTTTTAATATTGATCGCTTTAAATAATATATCTTTTTAATCTATGGTCATTATATTTCAGGCATGTTAGACAGCTGAAATAATTGTTGTCTAGAAGATTAAATTCTTTTGAAATTACGATCTTGCGTGATGGAGAATGAAAATGGTTAGATAGAGAAATATGCAGTAAACTTGTAATGCGTCTGTTATGTTTCCATTTGAAAATAAAGCATGCATTTCTTCTTGTTTCTAAGTTATTAAAAATAATTACAAGATATAAAGAACTTTTTATATACCTACCACGTTTTTAAATTTTCTGTTGAATCATATAAACTTGACAATTCTATGTATTAATAAATACTTTTTTTGTATTTGATAGAAATACTGAATAAATATAGAATACTGAAATGTCATTTTGACATTTCATATTGATTTCCATAGTAATGCACTTTTATGATTATGAAAAGAACTTTTTATATACCACGTTTTTAAATTTTCTGTTGAATCATATTATAAACTTGCCAATTCTATGTATTAATAAATACTTTTTTTGTACTTGATAGAAATACTGAATAAATATAGAATACTGAAATGTCATTTTGACATTTCATATTGATTTCCATAGTAACGCACGTATATATTAATAATTTAGTTGCTATGACCCCTTAGCAACCAATAATAGTGAGTAGTAAATATTACCTTTAACGATTTTTTTTCCGAAACATACAAAACAGAATTAACTGAAAATGAATTGAATTATGTTTAAAGATGGCCAAAAGTATTGAAAGAATGCATTGTCGTAGTGTTCTGATATATTATAAAAGTTTAAAATGTCTAGCTAGTCGGGAAGTTAGTTAAAAATCTTGGACAAACAAGAAAAAAATTGTACTGGACACACAAGAAAAAATCTGTACCTACCGGACAAACAAGAATACGAGCTAATAAAAACGTAGTAAAATAGCTGAAATACCTAATCCGTTTTAATGGAAAGGTTAAATGGGAAAATCTAATACAATTATTATGTTTTAATGTATTTAAAAATATAATTGAGACTTCTAGTTTCAAAAACCGATACCTAAGTCTGCAGATTATGTTTATGGTAAACGACGTTTTATTATTTCAAGCATAAATGATTGGTTTTAACATTTGATTCTTTCTATCATTGTATTATATCTTTTATGGAAATTAAACAAATATATATTTAACCCGTTTACAAGTGCATTGATCTACTGCTGACAGTACATATTATCGCGCGGTGCATATATATGGCGGGTGAAGATGGGGTAACTCAAATCAGTACGTATTATCGTGATCATAACAAAAAATGCACGTGTGAATATGTATTGTCGTGCAAGTTGCAAAATTGCATAAATGGGTCAAAAAAGTTCAGAAGTTCCTGAATTTTCACGCGACAATTGGACTACTTACTCATTTTTTTTAGAATTATTAATAACCATGTCCTTGCTTTTTTGAACAAGGTGGTTGTTAGTAATTTTGATCAGTTAGAAACACCCAGGCTTTGAGAAAAACACATAAATATTGTGTCCTCACCGGGAATCGAACCCAGAACTCTCAGAACTCTCAGGCTGGCCTTCCAGCGCCTTACGCGTTATACCACGAGAGCCGCGACAGAGACTAATTTTGACGTTTACTGATTTTTACGTCCTGTCAAATAGCACTATAAAGTGACAACATCGCGTTTCGTTCACTCAAGAATGAGATTGGAGAGACAGTCAGCACTTTTACGTGTAAACAGTGTTATTATCGTGATTGTTTAAAATACACACATATGGTGCATGTAAATCCAAGTGCGTGTATAGGCGCTAATACGGTATTGTGTTTTATCATTTTTGTTATGTAATCAGTATCAGTATCTGTTTTTGAACATTTTTTTATATACTTGTGACGAGTTATGGAAGGTATATAGAATGTGTACATATTATGTTTCAATAGATTTTTACTACGAGTACCATGATAGATTTTTGGGTTGTCACCACGTGTTCTTCATTCATCTTTCTCCGACATTTTGGGATAGTTCCAGAAGAATAATCCAGAGATAATCGTTTTGAAGTGTACTATTAGGTGTATAAATTCAAACGCTGCTCTAAGTGTATCAAAAAGATTCCGTTTAAGTGAGCGAAAATGTAGCTCGGTATAAAGAGGGGTGATAGTATATTCATATATTGTGTCAGTTGCGACGATTAGAAATACTAGATCGGGATTTTGTTGATAGTGTCGGAAGCCATGTCGTTTTTAGCATATGCCACATTGTCCCTAAAACTATTTTTTTACAACATTCCACCATTGTTTAAATGAATAATTGTGCAATTATATATATATATATATATCCACTGTCACCAGATGAAGTAATCGAGGAGACACTACTATGCGATTTGCGTTTGTCGAATATAAAAGCATAATATCGGCGAGATTCAGAAGAGTGAAAAGTGATCATGCCTTGAAGAAAGATTTATTATTATTTATTCGACCATGTCCGACCCTAATATATTCATATGGGCCTCCAAAGAGTGGAAGTTTGTATTAACAGATTTTTTAACGAGTAATGAATGTCAACCACTTGCTCAAACTATTAGGTTACTTACTACTACCTACTTTGACTCATGCACAAATTGAAAAACAATATGTGTACTTGTCAGACCCAGGATTCGAATATTAATAAATTAACAGGATAGTCACAAAAATAATAGTTGTTTGAATATTGTGAGGTTACTGCCAAACGTTGTTAAGTGTGAAAATGATATTATGGAGTAATTACAATTTAAACTTTGACATACCCACTAAAATCAGACAATATAATGCTAATTTATTTGTGATTTATGTGCATGTTCTATATATCGGATGACATTAATTATTTTCTAGCATACATATTTTTATAGTCATCATCGTCAGCCTGAATCTATCCACTGCTGGATGAAGGCCTCTCCAAGCTGATTCCACTTCTCTCGGTCCTGCGCGTTGCGTTCACGTACTTCCGCAGAACTTTATCATTTCATCGATCTAGCGGCCTCTAGATCTACCTTGTGGACGTTTTGTACCTCTTGGATACCACTGGATGACTAAATTTGTCCAACGATTGTCCCTTCTTCGAGCTATGTGTCCAGCCCATTTTCATGTTCGCAAAAAACCTCAAATGGAAATTTCTATAGCATAGACACAATATAATCCTTGGTTAACTCTTAATACTCGTACCTAAAATATCGAATTACCAACATTTGGCAGTAAGATGACATGAAAAACTCGGCACTTTGCTCCGATGATGGTTACTTAAACCCTGATGGCTAAAACTATTATTATACATGGAACATGCTTTGCCTACTGATTCTCTGAATGCTGGTTGTCCAAATTCGAAAGAAAAATTATTTGTCATATTGACTGAACCCAAAAATTTCAAACAATTTTACTTTTGTGAAAATTATGTAAATACAATAATAAAACTAAAGAAGTAATAATAATAGACGAACAATACGTCGCACAGAATGTAGGTTACTGAATGTGAAATGAAAATAATCGGCGCACGTAAGTAATCGGGCCACGGGCGGGCTGCGCGCATGTAGTTATTCTACGTCTATTTTTCGTAACGCTTTTGCGTCGAGATCATGAGTAAAACATGTTCCATGTTAAAACGCTAGCTGTATCGTATGACGATCATATGTTTCACGTAAAAAGCGTGCGTGGATTTATAAGGAAGAGAAAGCAGAGATTATAATATTTTACTCGTTTTTTAAAAGACAATCAATGAAATTGAAATCAGTCCTCCAAAAATTCTCATATTGAATTCAGTGAGGCTTACAAATAATAGAAAAAGAGCCATATAGACAGATTCTTATGTCGAAATTATATGGATCATGGAAAAACTCTTTTTGTCACACGTAAAGGCACATGAATAATTCATATTATCCGGCTGTGTTTTTGGTCTGAGATGGCATTTTTTCCTCCGTTTGGCTAACACATTGAGATTTCGCACGCGCTGGCAGAATTTATTATGGATAGATAAAATTATGTTATTTACCTGTCACCAGTACGTATAACAAACTGTTCTTTTATTTAAATGCATTGGCGGTTACACCATTTGAGCATTTATGAACATGCTAATCCCCGCCCAAAAATTCAATATCCAAATATTACAAGGTTTTTGAAGTTATACTTCTCTTGGGGCGTTTGGAAAAACAGATCAGAGTGTATTTTTGGCGCGTGACGAAGTTGCGCGCGCCGATGTAACACATAATTTATTATTATGATTATATTCATTTCAGTCTCAAGGGTACATGCGCATGCGCATAGTGTCATTTAGTTAGTCGTTCAATACAACCAAGTAAACAGCACGTGTTGTAAACATAACCAATATTATGTCTTAATAAATAAGTATATATGTTTATAAACAAATTTCTGGAGACTAACATTCTACACTGTTAATTATTTATATTAATAAAACTTTATTTATATTGGAGTGTATATTTATTTTTCATTGTAAAGATTGTGTATCAAGATTTGAGGCTATATTTATTTTAGTATTATTTATGAGTAAAATTATATATCAATAGATAAATAAATTTTGTGAATCTTGAGTTGAGTTGGTAAATAATTCAAAAAAAATATTAAAACTTGATTTTTTATAAATTCATCATGGGCACTTCTGAATACATTATAACCGCTGTATGGCAAAGGTGAGTTTCGGTCCAATACAATAATTAAATTACAATTATCATGTGCTATATGAGACACAGATGAATCACGTACGTTTTCATCAACCTAATCCACTGTAATATTAATAGACTCAGGTAACGGCTTATTTTGTTTTGTTACGCCAAAAAAGTATATCTTCTAACGCGCGTACATAAGTACACACACCGATTTTTTTATAACACTCGTAATACCCCGTTTACACATGCATGGATTTACTGCTGACAGTAGGTATGTATTATCGCGGGAATTATAAAAAATGTACCTGTAAACACGTATTACTATGCCAATTGCAAGATTACATGCATGCATAAAGCAAGTTCAGAATCTTCTGAATTGTCACGCGACAATTGGGACCGCTTGTGCAGTAGAACGATACTAACGAACCTCTCAATAAAAAAATGAACAACACCGCGCATTGACTCATTTTGAGGTTAACCGATTTACACGACCTGTCAAATATTACCAAACAGTGATAACGTCGCGTCTCGCTTACTCTTTAAGAACGAGATTGGCGAGACAGTCAGCACTTTTACGTGTAAACAGTTATTATCGTGATAGTTTAAAATACACACTATTGTTGCAAGTTAATCCATGCACGTGTACAGGCGCTATAATAATAAGTACATAACAGCAACTGACGATAGTATCTGATTGTCGTCTTCTCTCAGTGCCAAGCCGCGGTGTGATCTTCTCAGTAATGGCTCACTGGCAGATCATTCAGGTAAAAGTATGTTACAATTTTACAGCTAATAAAACATTTATTAAGTATACATAACATTGATAATATTATTATTTATTAAATTGCAAGGAAATACTTGTTTTACATTTTTTGTTGTACATATTGACTACATAGAGTCTGTATTCTATAAACTGGCGTACACGTCACACTGAAAGCATTATGTCATCGCGTTCAACTGTTGCAAGTTTTTAATGGGAAGGAACGAGATGGATGCTGAAGCGGGGGGAAACCGGCACGCCAGCTTATAGAAGACAGACTCTAGTATAATAACTATCGACAAGTCTTTGTGCTTTAATAGGTGGTATTCGATATATAACATCATATATTATTATAAACATAACATATTTGTGTGATGTTCGATATTTTTGATAGAAAATAAACAATAGAAGGAGTGATGCCAAGCAAGAGAAAGCGATATGATATACTTGATGTAGGTAAGTAAAATCAGGAAAAGTAATCAAATGCAAATCTAGTACCAAGTACCTAGTACATACTAGAAAAAAAATTCCCGCGCATTAGGTACCGCATGAATTACATATAAAATACACAAGTAGTTGCGAGTTCTACATGCACATTTCTTCCCTTATTAATATGCTATACAATGATAGAGAAAAGGAGAAAAACAGCTTTTTGTTTTCTCAAAGACACAGTCACAAAGGTGAAAGTTTATATTATTTCGAGTATAGAATATTTAAAATTAATAAATTCCACATTTTGATGATGCAGAGATATTAGAAAGCAGTAGTTCTTCAGCAATTCACAAACAAGTCAAAATACCTAAATGTGGACTTGGCTGATTTTGAAATGTAGCGACACATTTGTATATAATAGTTAAAAGTTACCCATTTCCACGGATTTTAATAAAATTTACATTTAAATACATTCAATTTTAATAAATTTTACAAAGTATACGCCACTTGTAGCCAGATTTTTCAAGACGTATACAAAAGCATGCGTACCCTTTAACTAACACGAGTTACAAGCCAATATGCTAAACTTATGTTGTTTTATTCATACTCTAAATCCAATTCGTTATTTTTATGCAAACGTTTACAAGAGCCGGATGTGTATTGTAGGGTTGATTGATACCAGTGGCGAAAGGTGGAGGTAGGCTGTTAAGATCCGACATAAATATTGCACATAAAACTATGTCAGTCATGTTTTTATTGAACCAATATTAAAATTTTAGGTACTGTTCGGTTATACCGGAGCCAGCGGAAAACGCATTTTGAAAATAGCCGATAAACTGGATTATTTGTTAGGTTAACCTAACCAAACCTAACCTAACCTAACCTAACCTAACCTAACCCAACCTAACCGAACCTAAACTAACCCAAACTAACAAATAATCCAGTTTATCGACTATTTTCAAAATGCGTTTTCCGCTGGCTCCAGTATAACCGAACAGTACCAAATTTTATTTAGATACGGTGCTAGTTAGTTTTAATAAATCAATTAAATCCCGTCTAAACCAAACCATAAAAGTTTTGGTATGTTATAGAGCTATAGGGGGAATGGGACTACTGGACGCCGCACTGTCGTAGACACGTATACAGAACATAGACGAGGAATTTTAATCAGTTTCTATCTACTACTTAGTAGTTTTAATTCATTTTACTCTGAACATAATGTTTTTTTTTTATTGCGGATTGAGAATTACCATGCCTAAGGCTTTATATAAAATTAAAAAAACTCGTTTTTCGTTGGAACTAAAACATAATATGCACGATTAAATCATTATTTACGTGTGCATATTTAAATTTTCACAAACTATTAAATCATAATATAATAATCTAAATATAAATAATAATATTAAATATTTTTTTTAAAGTACCCATAAGTACCTAACGTCTATTTATTTTCGAATTGCGTGGTTTCCAGTCGTCCCGGCGCCAAATCGTCCTAGACCCGCTATAGGCGATCCGACAAAATAGTGCACATTTTTTCATTCATACTTATTTCTTTTCGTTAAATTAAGAATATAATAATATATTATATAACACATATTGTTGGTTAATTTTTTTTTAAATTCATTAAGCCCTGACTACCCAAACTATAATAGATAAACAATATTATTTTATCTATAAAATATACAAAGTTATGTATGTTTTAATGTTTAATGGCATAACTACAGATAAACGAGTATTGTTTTACTATTATCTACTATAGCTTGAATTAGGCAGGCAAATACGGTTGATGAACAATGTTTAATCTGCAAAATTTATACCAGATATTAGCAATTTACCTTCACTCTTCGCCACTGATTGATACTCACTCTGAGCGAGGATTTAGTTGAATCCTCACCCACGGCTTTAGAGCCTCCACTACTCTACTTTGTGTTATTTTTACTGAATATTTAGAAATTATAGTTGCTTTGAAGACGCGCGTGTGAATATAATTCTCTCCACAGAGTAAAGTGTACATTTTTCCTTTTGTGTGTCTTATATTTTCCTTTTTTCTACGTCTCTTTATATCTTCTTAAAGAAAACTTGCAAGCGAAGAGTTTTCGCAAAGCGATATTTAAATTAAAATGTTGCCCGTTTATTTTTTTAAGTTTGCTATTTTTTTCAAAGGTCAGACATTCCCACTAACTGTTTAAAATACCTCGAAACAGTGTCAGAAATGTTCAAATAACATAATAATATTTTGACAATATTATATAAAGTATTTACAGTGCTGACATATTCGTAAATGATTGAACATATATTTAGCACACGAATTAAATTTTTTTGACAACCTACAATCAGGTTTTTTTTATTAATGACTATTAATTGCCGTCGAATTTCTTGACGATTTATTGAATTCTCACTTCTGTAGTGGTCAATGACCTCGGGAATTGTCATCATTATTTCAACATTGTAATAATTAAAAAATCATTTAAACTATCGCACAATTGTCGCATCTACAGTCAGCATATTATACACGCGTGAGATCGAAGTGCAATAATGCAGAGGCCAGCAGATTTATCAATAGCGAACTTCATCAACAATGATTAGCAATTTACCGATTATTCATGCATATAATTAGCAGGTCATAGTTGATTAGTTGCTCAGTTTAAATACCTATTAGTATCAATCATAATCTCCGTCTGATCAGTAAGCTTCGTGTAAGTCGCTCCTGTCCCACGAATCCTGACCTCGGGACAATATTATAAGTATTGTAACGTAACGCTCTTGTACCAACTGTTTGCGCTGCAAATAAAACTCGCTCCTTCATCCATCAGAGCAACCACCACCAAATCTCGACTTCTCATCTCTCCTCCTGACGACTCTCCATCTACACCTCCTGGTCATCCCTAATCACATGGATCTCGTCCCTTAACCACGAGATCCGCGAAACTTCTACTGTTGAAATATTAATATTAACTATGTCTAGCTCATGTAAATGATTTTATTAATGCGATACGATTATATTAATGTTTTTTTGAAAAGGTATATTTATTGGTTTAATTTTGAAGAGAGAATTTCTTATAATTTCATTTAAATATTATTCATTTTTCTTCAATAAATAATTTTTTGCTTTTACAATTATACAATAATATCAAAGTATAAACAGATAGCGCATTATACGTTATTTCTGTTGACGTTTGAAATAATTTATCAAACGCATAGGTAAGTTTGTAAAATCCACAAATTTAATAATAACATCACTCAAGTGAAGGTAGGCTGTTAATATCCGATATAAATAGTGCACATTAAACTTTGTGAGCCAAACGTACTTGTTTTCATTTAACTAAGATTACAATGTGTAGATAGTGTTTGTTAGTTTTTAAAATTCAATTATACCCTGCCGAATCCAAATCATAGTAGATAATAGTAAAACAATATTCATTTTTCTATAAAATATCTAAAATTACGTAATAAAATTTACAAAATTGAGTCCACTTTGAGAATTAGGCCAGAACCGGCTAGTGTGGAAATCTTATAACAAGGTGTTGGCTGCAACGTGTACAAATATTTTTTTTATTTTTTATTAGCGTACTTAGTGTTATTAATATCCAAAACTGGATATAAGGTGTCTGAAAAATATTTTACTTGGTTTATTATGAGAATCTAGGCATCACTCATACATTATTGCTGTCATACTATGTTTTGGGACCAGCAAATAATTGGTAATCGGCAGCTAATAGCTCCATCTTCGGTGGACAACGTATCAGTTATATACTCAAACACTAGCAATACATATTAAATATGTTTTATATTATACATTTATATTACTTTGACATATTCTATCTAGCAAGTAAACAGACGCCATGTTGAAAAAGTACGCCATGTTAATAAAATAATATACAAAACTAGTATACCTACGTCTATTTTACTAGGTATAGTAATATATCAAGAATGGGTCAATTTTAATTCAGTTACCCAATTATAACACAAGAAGATGCCTATGCTAGAAGACATCAATATTTGGCCACGTATTTTTTCGACTCATACGTGGTGTAAATGAGAACTAGAAATCGGGAGCATCAATTGTTTGTTCTCCCAAGGAGAAGAAATAACCTACCATTTTGATGCCAATTGGGAGGGCAATAACTCTGTTTAACCAAATCGCTTCTGTTGTTCATATATTCTACCTACGTGAGAATGAGTATTGGTGGACGTTGTTTTATAAATTCTTAGTACATTCGGTGTGCTTCCATGCTTTATAGTTTATATTTTTTGTAATTTTTGTACCTTTTACTTTACTTTTCATACTGTTTTTGTGATACTTAATATATTTATTTATTCTTTACACTCTTTCTTTATTTTTAAATGTCATCTTGTGAACATCTTAAATTTATAATTTGTAATATTCACGGTATATAAAAATAAATAGCTCAGCTCCGGTTTGTAAAAAAAATAAAAATGACATTTGTTGTTGACACAAAATGTTTTTGAATAATTAAAAAAGTAATTATATATTTAAATATTTTTATGCTTCACTGTCTAATACGTCAGTAAAATAAACTATTACCTACTTAAAGATTTTTTTAAAATATCAGTTATAGCAATGAAAGAATAACACTTATTAATTGTACTTGTATACAAGTTTATATTTCCAATTATATCCGTATTACAATAATGTTGCCAAAAAATACTTTAAAAGACAAATATACCTCTTAAATACATACTAACAAAAAATCAAATAAATTGAAAACAAAATACGCAGAATATTCTAAAAAGAATAATTGAATACAAATGCGTCAGATGGAATATTTTTTGATAATTGGATAATAATTTGATTTGCTGCTCAGATTTGCGATATTAAAATATACAATTTGCGAAAGAGATCAAAAGACATCCGAAGATCAATTAAATACTAAATCGAACATTGAAATAATCTGAATGAATAATATGATAAAATCGAGACGATGCTAAAAATGGAAAATTTGGATGCATCGCGATTTCGAATTTGAAGCGGGCTTTATTGAAGATTTAGAAAGCCCGGTTATTCATTAATATTCAGGGAGTCACTCGGGCGACGCTTTGGTGAACCCCCTCCCCTGCCTTTCTCAACCCTATTGGGAACCACCCCAAATCCCTATAAAGAAAAGTCATCTCAAAGTGTGCGTGCGGTTGCAAAATGAAAATAATATAATGTACAGTATTTGGTTTTATTTATTTAAAATAATACAAAGCATTTTGGATGAACAGTTTCATTTTATTAATAAAAGAATCGGTGCGTGTACTTATGTGCGCGCGGTAGTAGTTATACTTCTTTGGCATAACAAAATAAAAACAAAACTTGTGACAACCTAGATTCTTCGACTAGCTCTAAATTATCTTGTTATTTCTCGTTGTTTTTATTTTATTGTCACTCTGACGTTTAATCGTTTGTTTACGGAAGGCACTGTAAATGGCCGACAATAATAAATTCGTTGCCTAGGCAACGGAATAATTCTACTATCTAACTTGCATTTGTATACAGCTGACTGATTCATACTGTCGTAACGATGTGCGCGCGCAGCTCTCAATTTCACTTTCGCCCCAAAAGAAGTATAACTTTAAAAACTGCGGCTTACAATAATAGTCTTGAGTGGAATATAAAAATAAGGCTACATAATATGAATGCTACTGGTTGCGCTTTTCATAGTGGACTGTAATTAATTGGGGGAATGATTGTGATGGTGGATGTGGATGCTGAAGGGGGGCGGTTAAAAATAGGATTCCAGGCACTGATCTTTTACGATGTTCAGCGGTCTGGCTGAAGCTGGTCCTTGGGATATGCCCTCACGTCCTAGTAAGGACTCGCACGGTACACTTTTGATGAATGATATGATAAATGAGGAGACACCATGTGCCGGTAACACGGACACAAGTGGTTTGATTAACGGAGTTTGCACGGAAACTCGGATAGAAATATGGTTTCCTCGACGGTTTCACTGGACATGCTCGTAGTATGCAATTAACTTTTTGAATCAGTCTATATGCTTGGATTTACTCGTTAAATGACGCTGTAGCTGTAAGCCTATACGTGCCAGTTGCCTTGAGTAACTGAAAGTTTTACAATCACGGTCGACTGATGACCCGAAATTGATATTCGCCTGATAAATGTGATAAACTTATCACAATTAGCTCTTTTTAGATGTTAAGTGTGTGATAGAATAAGCGTGCAGAGGTTACTAAAAACCTTAAATTAAAATGTGCATGATACATTCCTCCAGTGATAACAAACGTTTGAAAGATAAAGACGTTCAGATAGACAATAATATATGTAGTGGGGTAGGTACTGCAGAAGTGCATGGAAAAACAACTCACCTGTAGAAGATTCCATCTCGCAGTGGATTAATCTTGGTTATAATGATAAATATAAAATTTGAATAAAAAATGCCTTGTCTTTTAGACGAATTAAATCTATTATGGTCAAAACATGACGAGAAGAGATCTTGTCGCTCGGTTCAAGACGCCCGTCGCAAACTTTTTGAGAGCTGATAAATGCTTTTGGGCAACAATACAGCCGAAAATACGAAACTTCTTCCCCTCAAAAAGCAACTTCCTGAATTGAAAAAAGCGGTGGAAAAGTTTTTGACATCGTTTTGACGAATTTCAAACGGGCTCTGTTGGTCAAAGTCGAACTCTTTCCATACTGACTCTGTACCTCCTCTGTTTTAACCAAACTTTATTCCCTTTGTCAAAACAATTCATTGTTTTTTTATTTTATTTTCCAGACTGTAGACTTTGTAAAGAATGTCATATTGTTTTTCTTAAAACTTAAACCATAATGTATACGCCATTTGTTAGAAGAGATTTTTATTTTACGTAATTGTGACGTACACTCCAGTCAGTGGTGTTAGCTTTACTATAGCATTTATGGAGATTAAACATCATGTCATGTACATCAGTGGCGAAAGGTGGATGTAGGCTATTAAGATCCGACATCAATAGTGCACACTGAACTTTGTCAGTCAAACGTTTTTGTTTTCATTGAACTAAGAATACAATGTGTAGATAATGTTTATTAAACATACATAATTTTGAAAACACTTCTGAGAAAATATATTATATCCAAGAGACAAATAATTACAATTACCAATAATTGGCCCAACCATACTGAGTATATTATAATTGGGAACATAATATATAATTAGGGATGTGTATGAATAATCGATTTTTTGATTCCGATTTAACCGATTTTTAAATCGGTTTTTAATATAACGGTTTATTTTATTTTCTATAGAAGGTAAGCTAAAAGAATCAAAATTTTCTTAAAATATACCTTTTATGGATTTTTCAGTGCACTGTAAGAATGAATAAGTATTATTATCGGGCAATAAATGATTTATTTCAATTGTTTAGTGTTAAGTCAAATAAACTGAGTCAAAATAAATTACAAGATAAAGAGAACATTTTATATACAACGTTTTTAAATTTACTGTTGAATCATATAAACTTGACTTGACTAGCTTAAACGATGAAAAAAAATTGTATTCGATATAAATAATACTGAAATGTCATTTAGACATTTCATATTGATTTCCATAATAACGCACGTATATATTAATATTTTTTTTCAAATCAAATTTATTTATTTTACATATAATGAACATAACAAATTATAAATTCAAAGAGTTCACGACATGACATAAAATAAGTGTTAATAATTTAAAAAAAAAATACAGAGAATAAGTAATAAAATAAGAAAATAAATAAAATAAGTAACAAAATAAAAGTAGATGGAAGCACACAGAGTAAACTTTGATAGACCCTATCTTAAAAACTTATAAAACAACGTCCACCTTAATTCACCCTCACGTAAGTGGAATATATCAATATCCGAAGCGATTTTATTAAGCATGGTTACTGCCCTCCCAATTGGCATTACTAATGGCAGGTTAGTTCTGCACCGAGGGAGAACAAACAACGGATGCCCTCGATTCCTAAGGTAATTATCAGAGACACACAAGCCAACACCACCAAGAATGGCAGCGTTCACATTTACGCCACATATAAGTCTGAAAAAATATGTAGCTAAATAAAGATCCCTTCAAAATTTTAAGCTACAGTATGTAAGCATACCCAAGAGAAAGTCAGTCAGATAGAGTCACGGATAATATCCATACAGCCGAAAGTAAAGGAGTCTTAAAAATTTCTTTTGGACTCTCTCCACCATAAGGCCGTACTTCAACTGATGCGAGGCCCAAACGATAGACCCACTCTCAAGTCTGCTTCTAACTAAGGAGTTAAAGAGAATTGATAATTAATAATTTAGTTGCTAGGACTCCAGACCCCTAGCAACCAATAATGGTGTCGAAATAACTTTTCATACAAAACAGAATTAACTGAAAATGAATTCAATTCCACTTAAAGATGGCTAAAAGTATTAAAAAAATGCATTGGCATCATGTTCTGATATATTTTAAAAGTTTCAAATGTCTAGCTAGTGGGAAATTAGTTAAAAATCTATTGCAAGATTTGTACCGGACAAAGAACCACCGGACAAATAAGAATACGATCTAAGAAAAACGTTGTAAAAATCTTTTTTTGAAAAAGTAAGACACCCCGCAGGAATCGAACCTGCATCTCTCGGGTTTCCTGCCCTAATTTTAACTGATAAGCTTTATTGTTAAGCATACTAGCGCATACGTATGCGTGTGAAACATGGAGTTTTAATGTAAGAGAAATCCAACAATTACGAGCAGTTTGGCGTGACATGGAAAGGTACATGTTGGGTATAACGCATAAAAATCACAAAATAAACCAATTAAAAATAAAGCATATAAGAGTACGTTATGTCATAGAGGTAGCCAAGCAAATGAAATGGTAATAAGCTGGACATGTCGCTTACAATGGATAGATGGACTCATAAAGTTTCGCGGATTTATCTGGCAGCGAAGAACTAGAGACTGAGAAGATTGTAGGGAGTCAGTTGAAGCCTTTATTGTTTTTTTTCAAATTTTTGTACTGGAATTAATAACAAAAACGGTGATATTTTATTATTATTACCACGTTTTTCTTAGCTCGTATTCTTGTTTGTCTGGTGGTTGTTTATCCACTACAAATCTTGCAATCGATTTTTAACTAACTTTCCGACTAGCTAGATATTTGAACCTTTTAGAATATATTAGAACACGATGCCAATGGATTCTTTAAATAGTTTTAGCCATCTTTAAGTAGAATTGAATTCATTTTCAGTTAATTCTGTTTTGTATGAAAAGTTATTTCGGAAGAAATCCGTAATCCAATCCACTATTATTAGTTGCTAAGGGGGGTGGTCCTAGCAACTAAATTATTAATATATACGTGCGTTACTATGGAAATCAAAATGTAATTTCAGTATTCTATATTTTGTTTGTTGCAAAATAGCAAAAAAATGATTTGATGACAATTGCCTTATTTGTCCTAAATTATTAATACATAGAATTGTCAAGTTTACATGATTCAACAAAAAATTTAAAAACGTGGCATATAACAAGTTATTTTTATCTTGTAATTATTTTATTAGCATGATGTTAAAATAAAAACAAAGTAATAATATACAAGCATTAATTGCTATAAATAGGTGCAATGAATGAATGCCTTTTGCTAAGAAATGTGTATCATTTTAGCAGATGTCCATTTTTTCGCTAAGGATTCTAACGGTATTTTAGTGATAATACTGATTTTAAAGTGAACAGAATATAGCTTTCAAAATTACCTAACGGATGGCATTCATAACTCAATTTTACAAAATTTGCAAGTTACTGCCTTCTTCATTGGAGAGGCAGTATAAGACAAGTGTAATATAATTAAGGTAACCGGACAAAACAGAACAGCCAGGGAAAAAAATTAAACATTAATTTTTGTGGAATCTATTTAGGTTAGGTTAGGTTAGGTTAGGGTAGGTTAGGTCATTATTTCGTTGTACCTAGTCACCCAATCATTTTGAACATATTATATTGATTAAGATGAGATATCCTAAGTTTGCCGGTAAAATCCCGTTTATTTGAGGCTTTCTAGCGATTAGGAATTAGGTATATAATTTGATTTATTATGGCGTATTGAAAATCTGTGCTATTGAAAACCCATCAAAATAATAGAGATCGGACAATAGTTTTAATATTAAATTTATATTTTTCCTGAAAAGTCATAGTTATAATTATCGTTGTTCTGTTTTGTCACTGTTATTTTTTGTCACGGTTCTGTTTTGTCATTTTCTGTTTTGCCATGTTCTGTTTTGTCACTGTTCTGTTTTATCATGGAACCATAATTAAAGATGTAGCATACATAAATTAATGGTATTCATTCTGTAAAGGAAGACATATTGGTCACCTCTAAATGAAATAAAAACGTTGTCATGCATTTTTTTAGAATAAAAGAAAGGGTTAATGGTAATCTTTTGACCAATCTACACCAAACAGAAAATAATCGAAGCAGTCGGGCGTGTTCGAAGAAGATCTCGTTGTCTCAAGAGATTTTGTGATTGAATGGATTCAATTAATTCGTGAACACGCTTACACTGCAGATTTCTTCATTCAAGGAAGCGGACTAACTTGTTTTTGTTTAGTTTTGCTGTATATGAGATAATAATATTTTATTCAGAGATTTAAAGTTGTTGTCAATTAAGTCTTCATAATAAAAGGAAGATAAACTTTTAGCAAGCTCGCTTTTGTCGCTAATTCTATAATAGTGTTAATCATTATATTAATTTAATATATTAATTACATATATAATATATTAATTTAACTTGTAAATCGCAACTTTTTCAAAAATATAACGATATTTGTATTGTTAATTAACCGGACAAAACAGAACAGCCAGTGGAAAAATAAAACATTATTTTTTGTCGTATCTATTGTCGTATCTATCGTAGATCTAAGTACGTTATAAAAACTAATTAATGGAGTGATCCGCGACGTCGGTTAGTAATTAAGGAATTAATTGATACTTACCATAATTTAATATACTAAAACCGATAGCTAACCTTATAACGCAATTCGATAAGCATTTCACGTAATATCCTACTAATTAAAATCGTCGTAATTATCTTAAGCGACCGTAGTTTAATTGGTAAAATATACTGGCGCGAATCCAGCAGATACAGGTTTAAGTCCCGTTGGGTGTCGTATTTTTTTCTTCTATAAAACGATTTTTGTATTGTGTATATGCATGGGATGTTTTCAAATTATGTATATTCAGTATATAGAATGTTACATTCTGAAATCTTGTGTCGTATTCGTTGAATAAAAAAAATAGTTTATTAAATATTAAAAAATCATTGCATGTTGGGCATTAATCGTAAAAACCTCATTCTGACCTGAGTGGAGCATGAGACCGACATGGGTTAAGAGTATTAATCGCTCAGAAGATGATTGATTCAGTTTCAGGATGCTCGTCATGAGGGAACGACCAAGAAGCGTATACCCTTTAAGAGATATGTGTAGGTTTAATTGGCATTAACCATATTTGGTGAAAATACATCGGAACGACTTGACCTTGAATAATATGTACAGATGTGATTTCTTATTGTGAATGTGTTTACTGTTACAGGACACTCCCAGTCCAATTGCTTCAGATGCTTCACATCACCAATTGAAGGGTCCCGTGATACTCTCGATTAAGACCGAGGGTGGTGCGGGGCAAGTTTGGTGTAGGGCCTATAACTTTCATGTACTTACTTCGAGTCAATTAAATCGGTTTTTTTCACTCAACGCCCCTCCAACTATCTTTTGATTCGTGTCAAAATAATCGAAATTTATGGAAAGTTATATAGATAGTTTGACGATATTAGGCCTTTTACATATGGCGCGTGACTCTCCCCGAGTACATATGGACACCTCAATGAGGCCACCTGTACCTCGACCGCGCGCGATGGTCGTCACGGCGCGAGTGCATGTGGACGGCTCAATGATGTCATATGTACCTGGAATACGCGAGTCAAAATGTGCCATGTGGACAAGGCCTTAAGAAAGCGTGAATGACTGAATCAACCATTTTCATGAAAAAAGTTGTTTAATAGTCGTACCATTAACCATCGAAGCTACGCGTGTCACAATTTGGGAAACTCTGCTTCAGATAGTTGTAAGTTACAAGTTACATTAAATTGAAAGGCGGAGTTGGTCTTCATTTGTATTGTAATATCACATATAATCAAATTATTTACGATAATATTTAAATTTCAAGCAGTCATAACATGTTGTTAGAGTTGTTATCTTTCTCTTCTACGCATACCTAGCAGTGGCGAAGGGTGAAGGTATGCTGTTAAGCAGCGCTCGAAATGGACAATTTTACGAACCGTAGCGCTTGATAATTTTACGAAAATATTAACCTGATTATTTAATTTTATATGTATTTTATAAAAAAAATAAGTGTGTTCGATTTTTGTTATATGACCTATCTAGCTCAGACGATCAAATAATTAAATTTGTTCCACGAGACGGAGCGATAGTTTTGGGGATTTTATGAACCGGAACGGCGCTCCGGTGCGCTCTGGTCCATTTCGAGCCCTGCTGTTAAGATCAGCTATAAATAGTTCACACTAAACTTTGTCAGTCACACGCATTTGTTTTCATTGAAATTAGACCACAATTACAGACGGTGTCGGTTAAGTTTTAAAATTCAATTAAACGATGCGAATCCGTCTATAAAATATCTAAAATTATGCAATTAAATCATACATAGCCTTTATTATTATAAAGTTAGAATAATAGTTTTTTATCTATTATAGTTTGGTTTAGGCAGGGCTTAATGAATTAAAAAAAATGAACCAACATTATGACGTGTAATAATATTATGTATTCTTTTTGTTAGGAAATGAAATAGGGAACAGGCAAGGTAGGTTGACTCCAAAATGAATAACTCAGAATTTGGTGCGTGAATGAAATGAACCCTGGTTTTATTATCTCCTTCCAAATAAATATTAATTTAATTATTACAGGTACGTTTACAGATTATAATTTAGATGTGAGATGTCACGAGAATGCGTTCTGACAAATTGCGAAATCGATCGGGCGGAGTGGAACTATAACCTTACGGTTAACTCTTTGATAACTGACTGACAATTGATTTCATGTAATTGAGTGTTTTATACAGATTCGATACAATAGAAAATGCTGATCATTATTTGGATATTTTGATAATCATGCTTTGTTGTGCAATGCATAGCTTGTTTGTAAATTATAAATAATTGATTTTAATTTTAGACAATTAAGCACTTTTTAATTATTAGGCACGATTGATTTTCATATAAACAATTTTGTGCAAATCATGATGTTTTGTAAATTATAAATAATTATTTAATATAATTATTTTGCTAAATTAGCTTTCTGTTAAAAATTGATTTATTCACATAAATCGCTTGTTTTGCTGTTTCACAATATTATGTTACAAGGTACATGTAATTATAAATTGACTCGTGCAGATGGTAGGGTAATGACCCCTACAGGACCCCCCTTCCAGTAATCCGAGTGGAGGATTGCGATACAGGAATATGTTGAAGTGGGTGTTGACTGGCTGCTGGTGATGGATTGATGTAAAGATCTGGTCGTGTGTTGTCTTTACTCAGTACAGCGCTCGCGTTTCGTGGATCAGACTGTACTGACGATGTAGAGTAGTATTTTTGCTGTGAGTGCGTTTTTTCCGTTCATTTCTTGGCACATTGATATTGCTTGTATGTCGAATTGTGCTTACAATCATAATGTCGAAAATAATATTTGTCATTTGAGATGCTTGATGTAGGTCAGGTTTGAATATTGTGAAATATGATGCTTGAAGTGTTTAAATTCGGTTGTTTCATAACTGTATTTGTTTCCAGGTGTCGAATTGCTTGGTCTTCTTGTTTTTGAAATTGTAACTCATCTGGCTCGCTTAGATTTTCCTTGATATTTGTGATAGTGATGTATTTACTTTTATTGAGAGTTGTAAAAGTCATTGACCTAACGTAGGTAGTATGAAAATAGCATTAAGTTATAATGCAGAAGCTGGGGTTGTGACTTGTATTATTTGATAGGGTGTCCAATGTAGTTAGGCTTGTAAGTTCAACCAAGGTATTTTGTTTGCTGGCCATCAGAAAACATTAAGTAAGTACGAAGGAATATGTCATTCAGCTGCTCGTAAAATGAATTCTTCTGGCGTTTCCTACTTGCAATGTGTGCAGAAGTGTGGAAATGGTAACTTAGCTTGTGAGTGGGTCCACAGGGCTAAGAGAGATATAAGCTGCCGGTTGCATTTCGCGTGTGCCTTCGGACGAGCTTAGAAGCTGCCCTGTTAGTACATATAGTCTGTATGTACGTAACAGGGTACAGTGGGTAGTTCAAAAGTGCGTTATTGAAACTACGAAGAGTTGAAAAATGGTTGGTTGAGTTTTGAGAAGTCTAAAGTTGGAGTATCAAAGGTTGCCTAAGACAATTACACATAGTCAGGAATCTATCTAGTGTTAAGAATAGATCCTTCGAGTAAGAATGTCTTAGTGACAGAAGTCAAGGGTTGCTGCTTCTAAGTATAACTAGAGATGCTAACTTCGTGGTGTGTACCTATATATGAATGTATGTAGGAAAACCTTGAGCTTGCCTGAGTGGAGTTAACATGTCATGTGCGTGCAGCTGGCGAATGATGATGGCCAAAGCGGGTTGCTCTGCGCCGTCCGTCGTGCCGCTGGTGATGCGCTGGTCAGCTGCTGGCTGCACCGGAACTGCTTCTTCCTGATTTGCTGCGAGGTCCACGGTGCTCCGGTGATTTGGCTGCGCTGGCAGTTGGATGAATATGGCTGATGAGTGCAAGGATGAGAATCCTTGGTAGCTTGGTGGTCTGCGTGGTCCGGTGTCTCGTTCGACGTGTTAGGACTCTGGAGTGGGCAAAATCTGATTGGATTGTTGTGGCTGGCCTCTGATGGTGAAGACGGATTGTCGAAGTCGTGGAAGCTGTCATTGAACCAAGGAATTGGTAGTGCCATTAGCGTACACTGTAGTAGATCCTGGTGTGTTGTAGTTGTCGATGTCTGTATGTGTCCAGATGATGCGTCTTCTTCCATGGTGAGTTTGGCTGAGGCTGATCTGATGATGATGGCCATTGTCGTGTCAAAGGTTCGCGGAACTGCGTTATAGTTGAACGCGTTGGCTGAGCGCGGAGATGGCGTTATAGTTGAACGCGGTAAACAGCACGGCCCGATCGACTCGCAATCTTTCAGAAAACGCAGCGTGAAAATGATAAAAATTATAAAACGGAGTCTGCAAAATTAAATGAGTTGAATTGAATGAATTTAATTTTTGCTCTAGGGTCACCACTTTTGTTAGGAGATGTGGATGACCAACGAAAACAAATAAATATGAATGAAAAAGTGTGCTACACCCACGATGGCCGCGCGGATTAAGCGTTGGCCTATTGCGTCGTGGGTTCCAGGTTCGAATCCTGGGTCTGGCAAGTACACATATTGTTTTTTTCAATTTGTGTATGAGTCAGACTATGGACCTAATTGGTTGAGCAAGTGGCTGACATCCATTTCTCGTAAAAAAAAAATCTGTCAATACAAACCTCCACTCTGTGGAGACCCATATGATCCTATTAGGATCGGACATGGTCGAAAGAAAGAAATAAAAGAAAGAGTTTGCAGAATTTTGTTGTATCGCCCAAAGTATACCAAAACTATTATGGTTTGGTAAGGCAGGTTTAATTGATTTTTGAAAACTAACCGACACCATCTATAAATTGTAGCCTTAGTTCAATAAAAACAAATACGTATGACTAACATAGTTTAATGCGCACTATTTATGGCGGATCTTAACAGTCTACCTCCACCCTTCGCTGCTTATACCTACTTATATATATTATGTATAATCTGGTATATGCAATTCATTTTTGTGGCTTGTCTCCCTTTTTCTTACGTATGTACATGATAAATTACTGACCACCATGTAATTTAATATAACCTAGTACCTATTTCGAATGTAGTGTGATATTACAAAAATAATATTGGCCATAAATACACAATAAAATCTCCAATATCCTCTTGCGGGGCAAAATAATCAGTAAGACCCATCGAACAAAGGGTCGATATTACTTGAAAAGGGTTCTTCCATTCTATTCAACGAAGGTACACGATAATATGCGTGGAAGATTTTCTATGCGTACCTCGAAAATTTTCAATGGATATTGTATCAGATAAGTATTCAAAATCAGAATCACAGCATTGTTCCCCACAGGAAAATACGTTTGTTTCTGATGAAAACAGTATTTGATTGTGAAATAAGGTGTATTTTGAATTTATTTCATGGTGTCTGTCACTGTCAATTCACGGTAGAAATGCATTGTATTTATAATAAAATAAACTATTTCTTTTATTCAACAAATAATTATTCTCAAGATTTGAGAATGTAACAGTCTATAACATACATAATTTGAAAACATCTCGTGCTATACCCTATATATCCTAGTTAAAATCGCAGTATTAAGCAGCGGTTACATGTTCAAGTCCCGTCAGCCTATTTGCAATCTGTATTTATAATTAACACCCACGGTGGCCACGCGGCTTAAGCGTTGGACTATCACGCCGTGGGTCTCAGGTTCGAATCCTGGGTCTGGCAAGTACACATATTGTTTTTCAATTTGTGTGTGAGTCAGAGTATGGACCTAATAGGTTGAGCAAGTGCAAGTGCGCAATATTAAGATGACTAAGTGCATATTAACTCATATATTTACAGTTTAATTGGCTAGGTAACCTAAGGTGACATTATAGTAACGGGAGTGTTAATTGTAGCTGTAAGTTATATTGTTTTATTGGGTTGTCTTAAAACTTTCTCATTGGTGATATGATGAGCTCTGCGAGGCTACATGTGATACATGTATCACATTTATCACTTTATGTATTCTGGCAGATAATTATTACAATAAGTTAACTGTCTGAACTTTCAAAAAGTGCTATCTTTTAACAGCCCCTCTCTTGGCTGTGTTAACTTTTAGAGCGAGATAGAGTACGTCAATTTTACATATTGAGAATTGAGGTGCAAGATACGACTGTTTTGAAAAATAATAACGTCACGGCTGCCGCTTTAATTTATAGTTCCCCGCGAGCTGTCAAATATCGAGTGGCTAGTAATAACTTAATATTGTTTTTACTCCATGCTGCAATCGCAATGACATGAGTAATGAAATTGTAGGTTATATTGATATGTTTGACGTTTCAATATAAAATTTTGGCGTTCGGGTGAATACGCCAGTAAGAACATACCCGAATTTGACCGACATGTCTACCAACCAAAGTTTTCGTCGTATTACGAATATACCAATTATTGTAGATATCTGCCTTGTATGTGGGATGCCGTGCGTGTTAATTTGAACCAATGAAAATAACGGAAACGTGCTAAAGTGCTACTATTAAGAATAGCTGCACTGGATAACTTTATAATACGCCAATACAGTCACATTTCGAAAGATATATTACACATAATCAGATTTAGGGAAAAAACCTTGCAACGAAAGACTGATGACTATGAAAAGTCGAAACAACAAAGAAAGGCCATCATCCAGCAGAAGATTAATAATGAATTTATAGTAATATTCAACGTAAATTTTAAATCAATATATCGATTGATTGATATTTGAAAAAGTTAATGTCCTATTTTGTGGTACCTGCGTCATTATATTGTAAAGTTCAATCAATAAAATTAAGTCGAATTTATGAAGGTATCAATTATTTTATATTCACGGTGTAATTCATTTTTTATTTTCGATACCAATCAGGTAAAGTAAGTGGCTTAATAGATTTCTCACTACTTGAGCAAAATAATTTATTAGGTTTTCGATTTTTCACTCTACAATTACACAAAAAAAATTATGCTCAGAAAAAAACACCAGTTTAATGTAATAAACAGCTGTTAAATTAAGGTATTAGGGGTGATTAAAGACTGTTTTTGTAAGAATTATTACTCACTTTCTTGGATTAATATGTTGGGTTGTATTAGTGAAAAGTGGGGTTATTACCTTTATGTAATCGTTATTATTATCAGGGTCAATATCTGGGTCGTAATATATTACAACGTTTTTATTAGCTCGTATTCTTATTTGTCCGGTACAAATCTTGCAATCGATTTTAACTAACTTCCCGACTAGCTAGACATTTGAAACTTTAAAAATATATCAGAACATGATGCCAATGGAGTTTTAATGTAAGAGAAATCCAACAATTACGAGCAGTTTGGCGTGACATGGAAAGGTACATGTTGGGTATAACGCATAAAAATCACAAAATAAACCAATGAAAAATAAAGCATATAAGAGTACGTTATGTCATAGAGGTAGCTAAGCAAATGAAATGGTAATAAGCTGGACATGTCGCTTACAATGGATGGATGGACTCATAAAGTTTCGCGGATTTATCTGGCAGCGAAGAACTAGAGACTGAGAAGATTGTAGGGAGCCAGTAGTAGCCTTCATTGTTTTTTTTTTTCAAATTTTTGTACTGGAATTAATAACAAAAACGGTGATATTTTATTATTATTACCACGTTTTTCTTAGCTCGTATTCTTGTTTGTCCGGTGGTTGTTTGTCCGGTATAAATCTTGCAATTGATTTTTAACTAACTTCCCGACTAGCTAGACATTTGCAACTTTTAGAATATATCAGAACACGATGCCAATGCATTCTTTTAATACTTTTAGCCATCTTTAAGCAGAATTGAATTCATTTTCGGTTAATTCTGTTTTGTATGGAAAGTCATTTCAGAAATATCCGTAAAAAATAAAAGACTATTATTGGCTGCTAAGGCGGTGGTCCTAGCAACTAAATTAGTAATATATACGTGCGTTACTATGGAAATGAAACTGAAATGTCAAAGTGACATTTCAGTATTCTATATTTGTTTGTTTTTTATTTACTTCAAGTACAAGTTTGAGCATATTGAGCATAATAATTTAATAGAAAATTTAAAAACGTTGTATATAAAAAGTTCGTTTAAATCTTGTTATTATTTTAGGGATAAAATGGTCGTCCGCGACATTTGAGTCATATTGATTCGTTTGAAAATATGTCTGCCTCTTTATGTTAGGTGGATTTTCCATGTTGTATTTAATTTTTTGTTGCTATTCTGACGGCTTATAAGCATCGTTATAGTATAATCAGTATAGAACGTCTAATGGTGCACTTAAGTACACTTATATAGCAGTGGCAAAAGGTGGAGGTAGGCAGTTAAGATCCGACATAAATAGTTCACACTAAACTTTTAACTAAACAGTTAAACGTATATATCCTATATGTGTCGCTAGATTTAAAAATCAGCCAAGTCCATAATAGATGAATAGGAGAAAAACAGTTTTTTGTTTTCTCAAATACACAGTCACAAGGGTGAAAGTTTATATTATTTCAAGTATAGAACATTTAAAATTAATAAATTTCACATGTTGATAATGCAGAAATGTTAGACAGCAGTAGTTCTTCCGCAATTCACAAAAAAGTAAAAAGTACCTAAAGGTGGACTTGGCTGATTTTGAAATGTAGCGACACATATATCTTTAACTATTTCTTTTATTCAACGAATAATCCACAAGATTTTAAGAATGTACCATTCAAATTATTGAACATACATAATTTTAAAAACACTCATGAGAAAATATAGCCAATAGAAAAAATCTTTTTTGAAGAAACTAAGACACCCGGCAGGAATCGAACCTGCGTCTCTTGGGTATATAACATAAAATAAAACCCAATAAACTATCTTAAGGCAAACTGATATTCCATTAGTCGGGACACGAACAGAGAACGGGGGGGGGGGGGAGGTTTTAGTTTGGAACTAGGAACGGAATATAAATTATTTAAGTGAATGATATATGTCTAAAAGACGAAACACCGTGGACAACACAAACGGACACTACCAGTCTTAAAAATTATGATGATTCGTGTCCGGAAACTTGTACGTATGCTGTTCGCCATATTACACGTCACCATAAAATGTTGTATCGGAAATATATGGCTGTATATTAGACCGTTCAACCTCTTTGGGTTGTACAATACTGACATAAAATTCATGTCTAAATAAAACACGGTTCTTGTCGGTTTACACTTTACACGAAGCCAGCAGCAAACAAATTTTGAAAATAGCCGATATGCTGGAATTTTTGTTAGGTAATGTTAGGTTAGGTTAGGTTTTCATTCTTGAATTGATTAATTTTGCCAAAATCAGCCATGCAAATTGAATTAATGTTCATATTGAATCTAATAAAATTGGAGACCGTATACTATACGGTCATCTATTTCCGATAGATGCTCACGGCGAACTGTGCCACGGTGAAATGTTTAATTAGGCCAGCACTTTTATCAACCACTTTTGAATACGACTGTCTGCAATAGCTTGCAGTAGAGCACCATTAGGTATACCTGTAGGCCAGCTGTTTATCAATGTTGAGTGTCTGGGAATGAAAATGTACTCGGAAAAGTTTGGGGGGGTCTACCCCGACGGCGAAGCGACGAGAGGTTACAAGTATAGATCTACCATCATAAATTGGCATTTCAGCGAGGGCGCTAGTATGACATTGAGAATATTACCATAACTAACAAAAAAATGGTAATTTATAATTTTTTATTGGTAGTAGATTTCTGTACAAATATTATGCAATCCATAATTCGAGAAACATGTGGTAAAATTAAATGGCATTTGTAACAAATTTATCCTCGATAGACAATTTTAGTTTCAAATTCGACCGGCTGCCAACTTACGATGGTAGATCTTTAGTAAGCGGAGTAAATGTGGAACTCTGTAGCATCTGCTAGATTTTCTTTAACCCCACCTCCTCCCTCTGCTTTAAAAATCAATAATAAATCTCTCCCCAAATCATTTTTATGTGTGCGCGTTTTTACATTATACTGTAATAGTTAATAATAATACATCAGTTCATATCCCTCATTGATTCATTGTTATATTGACCCATTATCTATTGAAGAAACCGGGGATTTGCTACATTAGAGGGAGAAGGATGATTAATCTTCAAATTACGTACTAATACCATTCTAATAATGTTCAGAAAAGATTTTATTGGATACGCACATGCCATATAAATTATCATTGGATAGCTTTGTTATTATTAATGTAAATATAATCTCCCCATTAGTGGTTTTCCGATATTTACGCGCGCACATGTCGAAAATGGTAGTTGTTTCCAGCGTTGCCAACTTAGCAGTTTTCTTTCCGGATCTAGCATTTTTATAATACATCTAGCTTGAAAATACACATCTGGCTTGTGGCATTAAATCTAGCCTTTTTTGACACCGCAATTAGTTTAAAATTTCTCACAAAAATGATAGCATATTCAACGTGCATGAAAATCGACATTGTAGTGTTTGATGTATGTGTTATCACTTTGAGAGTTGTCGATGTGTCGTAGGTTATGGTGTTGAGGATGATGATGAAGAAATCGAAGATGTATGTAAGAGCAAGTTTTATTAGGCGTAAAGGTTGGTACAATAGTATGTTACAGCAGCTATGTTACAATACTAAACTTATGACAGGTACGGATCCAAAGTCCGCATCTCGGTCATAAGATGTTGGGCAAAGCGATATAGAGGATGCGATGGTAACAGACTGGCAACGTATATTCGAGTGACATTTTGATAAATCATTATTCGTAATTTATACAGTCAAAAGTAATACCTAAACATTATATTCCAGTACATAATTATATTGAACGAGTCAGCGGTTTAAATACGAGTAGCTGTGAATTTTATTTATTATTACAGTCATAATATAATATGATACTATGGGAATGGATATTAGACTAATTTTCCATTGCGATACCGTATTTAATATCGCCAATCAATCTCCTGACTCAGGTAAACAGTTGTTTACCGGTGTATGAGTCCCTGGGAATTTATTATTGCGGTCGAATAATTTGATACATTAAAATAGATATAATGATCAATAATATACTGACAGCTACAACATGCTTTAATCTAGTTACTAGTACATACAACCTAATTGTGTACCTGATTATATTTGATTGTATGACTTATAGCTTGTCCAGATGACGCGTGTCTCGCCGCGATACGCCATCAATGAAGTCACCTGTACCTCGACCGTGTGCAAGAGGTGACTCGTCGCGAGTGCATGTGGACGGGCAAATAAAGTCCCATGTTCGTGGAACGCGCACGAGTTTTTGTGCGCTAGTCAAATCGCGCGATCCGAACAAGGCCTTAAGTATTTATTAGTTTAGAAACAATTAATAATTATCCTTCAATATATGTTGTTCTTGCAAAACAAGTTTCATGATATGATTTACTTTTTTGAAGCTTCTAGCTAAGAATCTAAGCCTGAAAAATCTGTATACTTTGTAGGAAGTATATCTATACCATTATGATGCAATTTCCTAACATACTAACAACATACTAATCAAGATTTAATGATATTAAATATTATATTAATACAATTGAAAGTCGTTAAAAAATTGAGGCCGACGCCATATTTCGTTTTATAAGATATCCGTGGTTATAGCACAGTTTTCGTAATATTATTATGTATGAATGCATTATACGAGGGTGGGTCAATAATTCCTTAGAAAAAAGCATTAAAACAGTTTTTATTTTTGTATTTTTTTTTATTTCTCAACATAATCTCCTTGGAGCTCAATACACTTGGTTAGACGTTTCTCATTTTTTTTAAACCGTCAGAAAAATAAGTTTTCGGAAGGTCCTCAAAATAAGCATTTGTCCGATCGATGACTTCTTCATTTGAAAAAAAACGTTGTCCACTTAGCCATTTTTTTAAGTTTGGGAAAAGGAAAAAGTCACTGGGGGCTAAATCTGGCGAATACGGTGGGTGGTCGACCAATTCGAACTTCAATTCTTCAATTTTAGCCATTGATCGTAAACATGTGTGAACACGGGCATTGTCCTGATGAAAGAGGATTTTTTTCCCGTTTAAATGAGGCCGTTTTTCTTCAATTTCGTTTTTTAGCTGGTCCAATAAAGATGCATAATAATCCCCTGTTATTGTTTTTCCTTTTTCCAAATAGTCAACGAAAATAATTTCACGTGCATCCCAAAATACAGTAGCCATAACCTTACCAGCTGATTTTACGGTTTTCGCCTTCTTTGGACATGGTTTGTCTTCGCAATCCACTGCTTTGACTGTTCTTTCGTCTCGGGAGTATAGTGGTGTATCCATCTTTCATCTACAGTCACAAAGCGACGAAAAAATTCATCCGGATTGCGTTGCATGAGCGACAACAGGGCTTTAGAGGCCACCACCCTATTGCGTTTATTGTCGACTGTGAGCAAACGCGGCACCCATCTTGCAGAAATATTTTTCATGCCCAATTTGTCATGTAAAATAGAAATGACGCTACCTTTTGAGATCCCTGTAACCTCAATTATCTCACTCAACTTTAATCTTCGGTCACTTAACACCATATCGTGGATTTTATTGATCATTTCTGGTGTAGTCACCTCTACAGGACGTCCTGAGCGTGGTTCATCCTTTGTTGATGTACGACCACGTTTAAATTCATTTAACCAGTTATAAATAGTTGCAAGTGAAGGAGCAGATATGCCGTGAACTAAATCCAACTCATTTTTTATTTCCTTTGCTGTTAACTTTTTTATATTAAAATGTTAAATAACAGCTCTAAACTCAATTTTCTCCATTTTCCATTTTTCCATTTTCCACAAGCAAATTTTTTTTTTAAATGTACGAGAAACACACAACAACCCGACCAATCTGATTGAAACTTCGCAGCATACTGAATCGGTAGTGCCGCTGCATGAAAACAAACCGCTTACAGTACTAGTCGCGCCACCTGTCGGCTTTTCTAAGGACTTATTGACCCACCCTCGTATTTGGTAAAACTTACCATTGGAGTTTATAATTGACTCATAAATGTTTAAGAAATTGCAACATTTGGCGATCTATATTCTACCTACATAATATCTACATGTTTTAACCCATCGCGCCCTATCGGCGCCAATTTGGCGCCGGTGTTACAGGATGCAGGACATGATGAAAACAAAAAAAAAAAATCATATTTTGATTTTTTTTAAGTTGAAATTACTTAATAATAGATGTAGCTAACATTTTATGATGTTAGTTATATACAGTCCAATATATTTTTAAAGAGATATTTGATTTATAAAATCTATTTTTATTTAAATTTGTCAAAATAATGATCAGTTCGCTAGGTATGAGGTGTTTGAGATAGTAATAAACATAAAATGCCCCTCCATCTTCTAAATATCTTGAGTATTATATTAGGCTCTAGTTTTAGTATATATTCCTTTTATTATTTACTTTTATCATGGACTTTTCATCTATGTCATTTTGTATTGAAAAAAGGTTTAAAAAACCCAAAAAAATATATTTGACATGTTTTTACATTCCACTTATACTCAAAGTTTACTTAAAATTAAATACTTAATAGACAAATAAAAAACCTATAAATATTTAAAAGATTTATTTGAATTGAATGAATAATACATGAGTCATATTAATTTTAGTAATCAGTGTGCCTTTTTAAGTGATCCTGAAAAATTAATTCTGTCTGCAATGGAAATATAATTTTAATTGGGGTGTTCAATTCTAAAATGACCTCAGTTCAGTTATTGAAACTTTTGATTTTGTAATGAAATTTAGTAGACAACTAGGTATTTAAGAAACTCATCCTAAAATCGTGAGTCGAGCGGTTATGTATTGGCTTATTATGTAGTTGTTCAAGTGGCTAACATATATTTTAGTTCACACTCCACTCCATGGAGGCCTAAATGAACTCGGACATATTAAAAAAAAAGTTTCTTGACATTTTTGTTAATTATAAGAAAATCTATAATTTTTTTCTGCTTTTTTTTTATTACCCACCATATGTGGTATGTTTTGATAATGGCAGTTGGCAACACTGGTTGTTTCACGAAAATGCAAGATGGCTGAAGGTAAGTAATAAAATTATCCTTTAATTTTACCCGCATGTGTGCTAACGATCTATATTTTTCTTTGGAAAGGAAGATAAATAATGCAGGACAGTCGATACGGTTAATAAACAATGGAAAATAACCACGTGCCTTCTTCCCTGTTCTTATAGTATACATATTTAATTATTCTGGGCGTTCCTTTTTTGAATATTCCATTAGGAAAAGTATTGGTGCATATATTATTTTACGTGTGTAGTAAAGTACAAGTAAATTAGGTTTAGGTATATCAAATTTTATTTATGTATGGTCCCAATATTGAAGCTTGATTTAATATAAATAAAAAGGATTTCAAGTTATACACAATTATATTTTTTATAAAAATCGATGTTTTTTAAAATAGATATAAAAAACATTAAAACTGTGAATTAGTCAAAAATCTCTTAGGTGATGCTTAGAAAACTTAATAAAATAAAATTTAATAATAAATATGACCATAAAATATATGTAATAATAGGGTGCGGTCCGATTCCACAAATTCACATTTTATTACATTTTTTACAATTGTAAGTTTATCTTTGACTTAAAAAAGAAATATTTTTCTTTTTAATCTTACTCCCTACTTCAATTTTAGTTTATCAATTTATGGCTACGGCTGTATGTTGTAGCTAAACCACTTGGAAATGCTAAAAGAAATGGCGTATTTCAAAAAAACACTACCTTATTCTTAGGTCAATAATTATTATAAAGCAATCATTATTCGTAGGATGTTTATCACATTTGAATGGTTAAAAACAGAAATTATAATTAGTATGCTTAGAATTATCTTGAAATGTGTTAATATTGCCCATTTTTTGAATAATAAAATGCCTAATTCTTGTCAAATTTGGGATCACAGAGATTATCAATATAATTTTTTATCGTAAATATTTCACTATAATAATGTCAACATAAATTATATTGATAGTTTTATATATACATTAATAAATGTAAAAAATCTTAACACCACTGCACATTTATGTACTGAAATATGTCTATATTTTAAAACATTAGAGCGAGAGGTTTAAAAGAATACTATTTTATGTAATAAAAATACTTTATGCAATCAAATGTTTAAAATAAATATAAAGGATAATAAGGCTTCAAAATTATATAAATAGATTATCTACAACGTTTAAGGAATGTCCAGGATCATGCTTTGAAAATAGAATAAAAGCTCCATTTTGACCCACGCTGAGCACGTCCGCCCTTAAACGATCAAAAAAAAATGTCATTTTGATAGAAATAATACTGAAATGTCATTTTGACATGTCATACGACGTTTTTATTAGGTCGTATTCTTATTTGTCCGGTGGTTGTTTATCCAGTACAAATCTTGCAATCGATTTTTAACTAACTTCCCGACTAGCTAGACATTTGAAACTTTTAGAATATATTAGAACACGATGCCAATGCATTTTTGAATGCCACCTTTAAGTAGAATTGAATTCATTTTCAGTTAATTCTGTTTTGTATGAAAAGTTATTTCGGAAGAAATCCGTAATCCAATCCACTATTATTGGTAGCTAGGGGTCTGGGATCCTTGCAACTAAATTATTAATATATACGTGCGTTACTATGCAAATCAATATGAAATGTCAAAATGACATTTCAGTATTATTTCTATCAAGTACATTTTTTTTGATCGTTTAAGCTAGTCAAGTCAAGTTTATATGATTCAACAGAAAATTTTAAAACGTTGTATATGTTACACCGAATGTGCGAAATTGACTATTACATGAAATGGGAAAAAATTTGGCTAATTCATGTTTTAGTCAAGCCTGTTTTGCCTTATTCATGAATTCAGTAAATTTTCTGCTGAGTACATGAATTCGCCAGAGTATGGAATTCTTGAACTGTCAACCTGACAGAAGAAAAAGTAAATTTAATACGGATGGTTTTATTAGTTATAATTGGACATAATAATATAATATTATTATTATTAGGTTAGGTTAGGTTTGTAATATAATATAATATTATTATTATTAGGTTAGGTTAGGTTTTTGTAATTCTGAATTAAATTATTCAACTGAATGTCCATTTTGAGGTTAGCTATCAAGTGTCAACAAACTATCACAAACGTTCAATCGATCATTGCACGTCACATTCTTCCGTTATCATATTATAGTTCTAGATTTTTTTGCGCATAGTAAATGGATATGAACGTCATTGCAGTTATTGATTGGTATATTTTTATATTATAATCAATGACATTTGACACATTTGTTTAGTTTGATTAGTTGCAAAAAATACCACCGGAGCGCGAACATATATTTTGACCATAGATAATATATGTACATTTTGACCAATGCATGAGCATTTTGATACATTTAGTTTAGTTGCAAAAAATACCACCGTAGCGCTACTATCTAATTTTTCCAATACATTAACTAGACAGAAAAAATACTGCCGAATTCATGCACTCTCCAGATATTTTGTCTAATTCATGAATAAGGCAACGGGCTTGCATTTTTCATGATTTAGGCAAAATTTTGCCCATTTCATGTAATATTCAATTTCGCACATTCGGCGTAACATATATTTTTTCCGACCATGTCCGATCCTGATAGGATCATATGGGCCTCCACAGAGTGGAGGTTTGTATTGACAGATTTTGTTTTTTATGAGAAATGGATGTCAGCCACTTGCTCAACCTATTAGGTCCATACCCTGACACACACAAATTGAAAAACAATTTTTGTACTTGCCAGACCCAGGATTCGAACCTGGGACCCACGGCTTTGTAGTCCAACGCTTATGCCGCGCGGCCACCGTGGGCGTAACATATATAAAAAGTTCTTTTATGTTTTAAATTAAGGTAATATTAAAGTACCTGTAATAATTAATGCCAGACACCCGGCTCTCACCAAATATTTAGTTATAACGTACAATGTTATATTATGATGGTAAAATAGAATCTTAACTTACTCAAAGTACTATCTCAATAAAATTTTAAAATATTACAGGTATTTTTATTGTCGAATTAAAAAATAGAAAAAAATACACCGAGTTTCATAAATATTATTAAATTTCACTGAATTAATTAAAATTGAATGTTTTCCGTTGAGAAATTAATTAATTAGGTAATTAAAAAAATATTTTCATGAAAATTGTTGACATTTGACAACAAAATCAATAAAGTACAACTACCGTAGGTATATTATCATGTCAGTGAGAAATAAACATTTTTGGTAATTGCACAGTTCCGAGTTTTAAAGCGGCCCTTTGACCATTTAGTGTCTCTAGGGTACCATTGAAAAATTATTATACTTATCCAGCGGTTGTCCATTCCTATGTCCATGTCCTATCACGTCACGTAATTTATATACCTACTTATATCTTTCTATTCTTCTGTAAAGTTCTTAAAGTGCTGTTTCCTCTAAAAAAGTGGTAGTATTTATGAGCAGCAGATACCTTAACAAAATTCACAAAATCACTGCCAGTATTGTTAACTTAGCGTTTTTGTCAGATCTAGCGTAGGCATATCGTTTGCAAAAAACGCATCTGGCAGATGGCGTTAAATTCAATGTTTTTCGACACCTCAAGCAGCTTTAAAATTCTCATAAAAATACTGGAATATTACATCATATTTGCTTTAAAATCAACATGCTGACTTGTCAATAAAATAAATGTAATATACGAAGTGATGTCTAAATATCATACCTGCATTCATTTTTAGTTAAAACTATTATTTGTTAGTTACGAATCAATAAGTTCTTCAATATATCTGGTTTCGTGAAAACAATCATGACTTACTTTTTGTAAAGCCACTTTAAATTTTTTTTAAATTCTAGATTTTTTTTCTGGATTTTTTTCTGCCTGACATATTTTTATAAGCGACAGTTTGCAACACTGATTACCACCACCATTCTTGCTAGATATGTAGGTATATAAAAATATTTAACGAATTCATACAAAGACCTACTAACAGGCCACGGAGCACTGAAAGCATTATCAAAATGATTCAAACTGAGGGACGATAATCGATATAAACCATGTGACAGCGACTACTTTCAAACAGTAAAGCATGTCATTAACAACTGCCCAATACTAGAAAAGGAGCGATGGGCTGCCGGAAATGCAATTATGAAATTGACTCTCAAAAAGATCACGAAATACTAATACAGCTCGAAACATCTGACAATAGCCATAAAAAATAAATAAATAAACGAAGGAACACAAAAATAACACAGAACTGACTACAGACTCTGTATTATAAAATTAATAAGTATTCTTTTTAATATTTTCTACTTCATTATAATTTCAGTTTATTTAAAAAGATTTTTTTTTTTTTTACATATTGTGGACATTACAAATTATAAGTTTAAGACGTTCACAACATGACATTTAGAAACAAAGATATATAAATATAACAGTATTACATAAAAAAAGAGATAGATCAGTAGATAAATTAGATATGTACAAGGAAGTACACCGGATGAGTTAAACAGACCGTATTTTAAGAATTTATAAAACAAAGTCCACCTAAACTCATTCTCACGTAGGTGGAATATATCTACACCCGAAGCAATTTCGTTGAACATAGTTATCGCCCTCCCAATTGGCATTACCAGTGGCAGGTTGGTTCCGCACCTTGGGAGAATAAACAACTGATGGTCTCTATTTCTAAGATAGTTATCAGGGACACACAGGTCAACACTGCCCAGAATGGCAGAGTTCACATTTACGCCGCATATAATTCTAAAAAAATATGTAGCTAAATAAAGATCCCTTCTAAATTTTAAGCTACAGTATGTAAGCATACCTAAGAGAAAGTCAGTCAGATAGAGTCACGGATAATATCCATACAGCCGAAAGTAAAAGAGTCTTAAAAAATTCTTTTGGACTCTCTCCACCATAAGGCCGTACTTCAACTGATGCGGGGCCCAAACGATAGACCCACTCTCAAGTCTGCTTCTAACTAAGGAGTTATAGAGAATTGATAATTAATAATTTAGTTGCTAGGACTCCAGACCCCTAGCAACCAATAATGGTGTCGAAATAACTTTTCATACAAAACAGAATTAACTGAAAATGAATTCAATTCTACCTCATTTATATACCCTTTATACCTCGTATAAGTCGAAAAAAATACGTAGCTAAATAAAGATTTCTTCTAAATTGCAGACTGCAGTATGTAAGCATGCCTAAAAGAAAGTCAGTTGGATAAAGCCACGGATAGTATCCATACAACCTCAAGTAAAGGAGTCTCAAGAATTTCTTCTGTACCCTCTCCACCATAAGGCCATACTTCAACTGATGCGGTGCCCAAACAATAGACCTACTCTCAAGTCTGCTTCGAACTAAAGAATTAAATAAAAGTTTTAATACCGTAACATCTGAAAAGACCCGGGAAGCACGCATGACGAAGCCCAAAAATTTAAGCGCTTTGTTACAAATGGTAACTATATGGCTAATAAATGTCAGTTTACTCTCAAACGTAATGCCAAGATCCCTTACAGATGATATTCGTGATAGAACTCTGCCACGCATCGAGTATTGGAAAAACAACACTTTTGAGGTTTTGGTAAAAGATTGCATTTATATTTATATTACATTATTAATGAATATATAATAATAATAATAATGCAAAATATTATGTAACTTTAGCTAATTTTACATATATTTAGTGCATATCTACACAATGTATGACAGTTAGTAAATAATTCAGCCATTTATTGGTTGCTATTAGGGAATCCAATCCCGAGCCAAAATTCTGATCCCGGGATTTCGGGATTACAATTTGACAATCCCGGGATCCCGGGACTGGTCCCGGGATTGACATTTTTTTCCATTGTTATTACAAAATTTTTATATTTACAAATAACATTGATAAAATCGGTCAAAAATAAATCTAGTATAATTTATACCATTTAAGACATTTATTGTTGATATTGTATACGTTCAATCTCGGACGTACATAAGTTTAATGGAGTAAATAATATTGTAATATAAATAATAATGTGAATTTAATATGAGATTGCTGTTTCTGATAGTAAAGACATAATGAATGGGTTAGCGAGATTTAAAATAGTAAAGCAAATAATCATGGCATACTTATGGCCTTTCCGCTTCATAAATCTAATTAGTCAGCCAAATATGAAACTGCCGTAAAACGTATGATATCATGGTGGAATTACTTTGTTTAAAGTGCGAAGCATTGTTTTGTTCCAATCTTTCTCATTATTAATAATTTATGTGAAAAAAATCAAATGAATCGGCAACCTACACATGGGTATAAATCAAACTTTTTTCAGTTTATTTCTAATGTAGTTATTTTTTATTAAAAGTATTTTTTCTGTTATATTTTCGCTTTTATTTTATTTTCCATAAAAATTGATAAAAAAATCAATCCCGAAATCCCGGGATTAGGTTTATCAATCCCGGGATTCATAGGTATCGAAAATAGCTCGGGATCCCGGGATCCCGGGATTCGGGATCCCGGGATTGGAATCCCTAGTTGCTATATTAGAATTAGACAGTATGCAGCCAATGAGATTTTAACTGATTAGTATGAAGTGAATTAGTCAAGTTTGTCCAAATTGAAAGTGAATAATATACAATTTTTGGTTGTAAGGCCGTCTTCATGAGTGTAGCCATCGAAATCAAACCGAATTGAATTGAATTTATATCTAAATAGAAACTTTGTAGTTACGAAAAAAGAAAGAAGTTCATAATAATACTTCGCGACCGCTGACCGGAATAACGAGGTTGTGTTTATATGAAAACAAGTCCTCAAATACTTTCATCGTGATAATATTAGTTTTTGTCTGGATCTCTTTATTGTAGAGTTTTCCATTGTACGTATAATAAGTTTCAAGAGGTGGTATTTTTCACTACTTTATGTGTCTACACTTCATATGAAAAATGTGTTTGTAGGTGGTGAACAATAGTAAAATTTAATCTATCTAGTGTCAATATTACAAACGTCATATTATGCATAGGGATATGTTAATGAAATTGTTTTTTGGTAGTTTTTGCTACATATATACGATAAATTTACGTACGGATCATTACAGTCTTTGATTAAATTTTATGATAAATATATGATGCAGCGCACCTGTATGTAGATATATTGCGTCAACTATTACACTATTGACAGCCCACAATGGCCTAGTGGTAACGTATTGGCTTATAGTATCATGGATCCCGGGTTTGAATCGCGGGTCTGGCAAATTCACATATTGTTTTTCAACGTGTGTTTGGACCCAGAGTACGGACCAAATAGGTTGTAGTGGCTAACATCCATTTCTCGTTTGAACAAAATCTGTTAATACAACCACCACTCCGTGGAGGCCCATATTATGATTCTCCTAGGTTCGAATACTGTAAAGTTGTAGTAGTATTGCAATATATTACGCTGTGGCAAAGGATGGAGGTAGGCTGTTAATATCCGATATAAATAGTGCACACTAAACTTTGTGAGTCGAACGTATCTGTGTTTTCATTGAACTATGTATAAAACTATGAGTAACATATACTGTTTATTAGTATTTGAAATTCAATTAAATCCTGCCTAATCCAAGCCATAGTAGATAATAGTCAAATAATATTCGTTTATCTGTGCTACATAATTTAATAAATTTTATAGAAAGAATAATATTTTTTATCGATTATGGTTTGGTTTAGGCAGGGCTAAATGAATTTTTAAAAAAGAACCAACACCGTCTGTAATAATATTCTTAATTCAACGAAAACAATGACTAAAAAAGCGTGCATCATTTTTGTCAGATCGCCCATAGCATACCTTAGTATGGTTTGGTTTATTTCAATTTCAAAAAATAGCCAGTACATCCAGTAGTTGGAACCAGTACATTAGTTTAATGAAAACAAATAATTAGTATCACTGACAGAGTTTAGTGTGCACTATTTATGTCGAATCTTAACAGCCTACTTATAATACCCCTCGCTACTGAATTATTATGTATGGAATTGTTTATGTTATTATATAACTGATATAAAGAAGTATTAAAAGAGTTTTGTCACTGGGATAAAAGCCAAAACCTATATTGAGTTATAATGAAGACACTTGAAAATATTGAAATACGTGCTTAATTATTTTGAGTTGATTTACACTCTTATAATAGCACCCACTTTGGCGGATTAAGCGTCGGCTTATAGCGTCGCGGGTTCCAGGTTTGTATCCTGGGTCTGACAAGTGCACATATTGTTTTTTTCAATTTGCGTATGAGTCAGAGTATGGACCAAATAGGCTGAGCAAGTGGCTGACATCCATTTCTCGTAAAAACAAAAATCTGTTAATACAAACCTCCACGCTGTGGAGGCCCATATGATCCTATTATGATCGGACATGGTCAAAAGAAAAGAGAGAATAAATACTATTCCGTTAAATCATACATAATTTAATGTATTTTATAGGTAGAAGAATATTTTTTATCTATTGTGGTTTGGTTTAGGCAGGGCTTATATATTCATAATTCAACGGAAACAAGTTAGTATGACGTCGGTCGTTGTTGGATCGCCCATAGCAAACCTTAGCTATCATGGTTTGGTTCGGGCAGGGTTTATTTGAATACTAACCAATACCAAATTGCTTGTTACTTCAATGAAAACAAATAAGTATGGCTGACAGAGTTAAGTGTGCGCTATTTATGTCGAATCTTACCAGCCTAAAAAGGGTGAATTAACCAAAATGCTATTTTACAGGAGGATTTTTAACATTTGACATTTATTTGTTAATCACCTGTGGATGATTATAAATATCTAACAAGTTTATAATAAAGCTTAGAAAGAATACTGTCATTATAATAGGCATTATTATATAATATTTTAAAAGCCCTAATATGTCACATTCGCTTTTTATTCGTAATACTAAGTGGATATTCGCCCTTACGATTATCGTTTTAAGTACTTTCCTGTAGAGATACAAATTCGCCGTTTTTACACAACAAAGCTACTGGGGTACATATCGTATTTTCATTAAAATCTCGATTTCGCCAAAATGGTTGATTCGCACTTTTTACAAAACACCGACACTATATCCATCCAACGCTCAAAATGGCAAAGTTTACGAACCGGAACGCTTGACAATTCTCTGAAGATATTTACATAGTTATCAAATTTGATGTGTATTTTATAAAAAACAGAAGAAATAGATTTTCTATTATATGGCATATCTAGTTCAGACGGTCAAAAAACTTTTTTTCCACGAGACGGAGCGATAATTTTACCGATTTAACAAACCGGAACTGCGCTCCAGTCCATTTCGAGCCCTGTATCCATCCCTCGCCACTGAATTTTTACGTATGGATGTCTCTGTTAGTACGAGAGTTTTGCCACTGGGAGAGGGCTAATATCTATTTTGAGTTATAATGAAGATGACACTTGAAAATATTGTAAATACTTTAATTTGAGTTGATTTACTCTCTTATAATATTGTTTTATAAAGGGTTTAATCTTGTAAAATGCTTTTATCAAAATACATTACGTACCTGGACAGCGTGGGCCGAAAATGATTTTTAGTTTCATACGTGGATTCGTAGTAAATAATGGAGCACTCATGTGACGCAGGTGTCCGATGTGATCAAATACTTTCCAAATCTGACATTATGCGACAGAAAGTATATGTGACAGCTGGACGCCACAAAATTTATATAGAGAAAAAATACATCGAGAAAAGTGTACAGGCGTCGATATCAGTAGGGATTGCAATACCGAATGAAAATATCAATACCGGTTTTTCGGTATTTCTTATTGAATACCGATATTAATAACAGTATTTCTTAAACATTAAAAAAAACAGAAGTAGATGCTTTTCAATTTAATATAGCTGTTGAAATCTTTTTAAAATATTATTTTATAGCAAAAACCTATGACTATTCATTTATTATGTTGACATTTAAAAATATGTATGTATCATAATTGATGAACTAATGATTTTTACAAATAATTTGAAAATATTGATAATTTTAACTAAAGCCCTCAAAAGTTCATCAAGTGCAAATAAGTCCGGCTGCAGGAAAAGCTTCTTAAATTCAACGCTTGTGACTGTACAAGTCAAATCAATAATTATAGAATAATTGAACATTTTTTTCACGGATGTTTTTTTATTTCGAAATAATATTATGATAATTCATCGCGACAATTACTTAAATATATAAATATATTTGATGAAATTTGTTTTATTATTTCTTCACCTCTGTTGGATTCACTCAACATATTTGCATTGTAGCAGCACATAACTAATAACTCATTTTCAAAAACATAAACGAGTATGCTTTCTCTATACCGAAAATTCCGGTATTTTGCATTTATAAAACCGGTATTTAGGTAATGATAATAACTAGAATACCGGTTTTGAAATACCGGTATTGCAATCCCTAGATATCAGTAAGTATAGAAGAAAATAAAAACGTTATAATTACATTTATACAGTATTTTATGAGAGTTTTTAATATTTAATAAATTTTAATTGATTTAAGTTTTGTATTATTCTATTTGAATTGTTTTTTTGCGACCCGGGTTTTGCCTTTCGGTATCTTCAGGCACTATGTGCACTCACCAAAAGGTAAATACACACTGACAACGAATACAATTAATTCTAACTTATATAATAAATTAATACAATAAAGTAGGTAGAAACTGTATTACCCACCTAGTCAACAAATTATGAATAGTTGAAGTGTTTGTAAAAAAACCCTATCACTAATAATACAGTCAAAAGGGGTAAACATCGTCAAACCCTAATAATATATCAATAATCAATAAAACTACATTCAACAGGTCTAAAATCGTCAATACTAGGAATAATGAAGTTAACTAATGGGATATATCAATACTACCTATCAGTTTTTAGTTTTAGTTTAGTTAGTCAAATATTCTTAAACGCTGTTTTTTTGTTGTTTTTAATAATTATAGACAATAGATGTGCGGTCACAATGAAACATCACATTTTTTGCACAAGTTTGTAACCTCCAATGCTACTTTTCACGGTATAAAGTTGTTTTTTAAAAGTATTTATTTCATCTTAGTGACTGGTTATAAAAATAAATTCAGAGACATACATACACATTTGAAGATGTATACGGACAAGGGTTTGCGATATAATATAGTCAGGGCTCGAAATTGACCGGAACGCACCGGAGCGCCGTTCCGGTTGATACAATCCCCAAAATTATCGCTCCGTCTTGTGAAAATTTAATTAATTAACATTATTTAACAAAAATTAATTTGACCGTCTGTGCAAGATAATATGTCATATTATAAAAAATCTAACAAAATCGTTTTTTTAAATACATATATGTATTGAATTAGATAAGTAAGTGTAATATTTTCGTAAAATTATGAAGCGCTCCGGTTCGTAAAATTTTCCATTTCGAGCGCTGAATAAAGTTTGCTAAAAACATCGAATGGAAATGGGCTGGACACATAGCTCGAAGAAGGGACACTTGCTGGACAAATTTAGTCATCTAGTGGTTACCCAAGAGGTACGAAACGTCCGCAAGGTAGACCTAGAGGTTGCGGATCTATGAAATCGTTAAGTTATGGGGAATTACGTGGCAAAGCAATGCGCAGGGCCGAGAGAAGTGGCATCAGCTAGGAGAGATATTCATCCAGCAGTGGATAGATTCATGTTGATGATGATGATAATACATGGATTTAAGATCTGATAGTAATGGAGGTAGTTACAGTGACTCTTTATGAATTACAAATATGAGATAAACCCGTGTTACTAATTCATAACGAAAAAAAAAAACAATTAAAAATGTGACAATTTTATTATTGGCATACAGCGAATGCTGTGTCAGAATTGGAAACAATGTCATGGAATGTCACGACCGGAGTCAGACATGATTGTGTCCTTGCGCCGTTTCTCTTCATCATCCTCTTTGACTTCATACTACGGAAGTCAATACCACCCGACCAAGGCATACCTGTTACCCCCACGCTATACGACTGAAATACGCCAATGACGCTGTCCTATTCGACAACTCAATCGAGGGCATTCAAGAGACAATCGACAGGTTGCATAACAACTCATCTCGCGTTGGTTTGAAAATCAACGCGAAGAAAACCAACGTTTTGTGTAATAGCACCTGTCCAGATCCAGATTTCCCTCTGATTAGCGACGGACAAAACATCGAGAGCGTCGACAGCTTCAAGTCACTGGAGATGGCATTTTGCAGAAAGAGCTCGCTATCCAAATGGTAATGGCTGGAGCAACATTCAACTCGATGCGGAATGTCTGGGACTCAAAACCAAATGCCGCCTATTCAGGTACGGGATACAGGTTTGACCTGGAACGAAGCAAGAAGACTGGCGAGCGACAGGGATTCTTGGAGGCGCCACGTGGTGTCCATACGCTCCAATTATAGGGCAGATATGGCCAAAGAAGAAGAAAGAAGATACAAGTACTTATTCACGATTTTCTATATCACAATAATATCACGTTTTTATATGCCTACAAACATATTACCTTTTTCATGGTACTTATATGAAATTGAGCAACTCGACAAGGTGGAAGTAAAATGTGATAACTCGAATTGTAGTCTTTTTGATTTCGTTTACGACATTGCTCTAAGATGGAACATTATTTGTAATATATTTACATAGGTAGATAAATTTATTAATTTATCTCGTAGTATTAAGATATTTTTAAAGATTATTTATTGCTAGTCATTCTTTTATCGAGGTGATATTATCTGAATTAAATTCATATCTGTCGTGGGTGGGCAGACGAATGATTTCCAATAAGGCATTTAGCATCAAATAGAGTAGTTCACGTGTAACACGGAGTGTTTATAAAGTATTTGGCACGTTAGATGTCTGTCGATATGAAAGGTCCTTAATTCACATATCCCCTTTTCATATTCCGTTGTTATTATAACAGATTCAGCCATTTCTCGTAGGCGTGCGTCTACCCGTCCACAACCTTTCTATTCGTATTGTGTCAGATATCTGTTGGTTTTCAAAAGCATATTTCGAAAATTGTGACTGACACATGCGAGCGTAATTGAGGGTTAGATGTGTAAATACAGTCAGTTATATTTCGTGACGCATGCCTCAAATTGACACGATGTATAGGAGGATGAGTTTTCTATAAACTAAAATAATATTGGATTCGATTTTAGGGAAGGATTCGAGAGTTTTTTAGAATTGATAAAAAAATGACAATGCCTCTCTAACTAAGCATAGGAATATAGTTAAATTGTGTGGAATAAGTACTATATAATTATAATTTATAATGTAACTATTTTTTACCAAGAGTTGAGTGAATTCTTTTTCAAATAAAAATGTATTTAAGTAGACTGCTGTTAAGTATCTTTTATAATTTTATTGAGTTTGGGTCGAAATGCCGAAGGCTTAAATATCGAATGCTGAAATCCCGAATCGCTGAAATCCCGAAAGCCAAAATCCCGAAGGCTTAAATATCGAATGCTGAAATCCGGAATGGCTGAAATCCCGAAAGCCGAAATCCCGAAGGCTTATATTATATCGAATGGTGAAATCCCGAATGGCTGAAATCCCGTAAGCCAAAATCCCGAAGGATTAAATATCGAATGCTGAAATCCGGAATGGCTGAAATCCCGAAGGCTTAAATATCGAATGCTGAAATCCCGAATGGCTGAAATCCCGAAATATAATATGATAGACATCTAGTGACAGAACACGAATTTAGTATAATTTGCAATTTAAAGTGAAAAAAAGTTTTTTATTGATTTTTTTATTTAACGAATGAATAATCAACAGCATTTAAGAATGTAGCATTCTTTATTAAACATACAAATTTAAGAAATGTAATATAATCACTCGAAAAAATCTTTTTGAATTAGTCGTTGAATAAAAAAATGGTTTATTAAATTAGAATTTAAATTCAATTTTCATCAGAAGTATTTTCAATCAATATACCTAGTATTAATTTTAATGAAAATCTTAACGGAGATCCTAATATCGGTAAGTAATTGAAGTACATTCCTAGGTTTAATAAAAATACAAAAGCCGATTGGCACAACAATGACGCAGTTTAGAAAACTTAGGACATAGTTTAGGACACACGTATCTTAGCGGTCAAAGCACATGGACGGGAATCCCAGAGGGCGCGAGTTTGAATCCGGTTGGGTGCCGCATTTTTTCAATAGATTTCTTTCTAGTGGTTATATATTTCTCAAAAATAAAAATAAATATTTTTTTTTCAAATAAAAAAAACTTATAGGGTCAGCATTTTTTATTGAAAGCTTATTAGATTATCTAACTTACATCAGATGTAAGTTAGATAACCTAATAAAATGGCAGCTTAATATACGGTTCTTATCTAAAATGGTCCTTTTTAATTACGGCGAAATTTCGTTCGACGTAACCCCCCCCATCCCTTAGAATCGTGATCACTACGGAATTGGTACTGTATAATTCTGCATCAGCATTCTCCGGTTTCCCAATACTCTGAAAGTCTTGTAGTGGATGCAATCAGTTATTTTGTAAATTAATTCACTTGGTCACTCCACTAGGGTTTGCAATACCGAATAAAAATGTAAATACCGGTATTAATACCGGTATTTTTTAAACATTAAAATAAAAAGAAGTAGGTGCTTATAAATAAATAGCTATTTAAATCTTTTAAAAATATTATTTTATAGCAAAAACCTATATCCCTATATTTATTATGTTGACATTTAAAAATATGTATTGTTCATAATTGTAGAACTAGTGATTTTTAAAAAATAATTTGAATATATTGATACTTTCAACTAAAGTGCTCAAAAGTTCATCAAGTGCAAATAAGTCCGGCTGCAAGAAAAGCTTCTTAAATTCAACGCTTGTACAGTCATCAATAATTATAGAATAATAATTGAACATTTTTGTCACGGATGTTTTCTATTTCGAAATAATATTATGATAATTCATCGCGACAATTACTTATATAAATATATTTGATGAAATTTGTTTTATTATTTTCTCACCTCTGTTGGATTCACTCAATATATTTGCATTTTCGCAGCACATAATTTATAATTCATTTTTTTTTTGATTTTTAAAACCGGTATTTCGGTATTGATAAATACTGTAATTCCGGTTTTGAAATACCCGTATTGCAATCCCTATACTCCACCTTATCAGTACTCGCCTTTTGCTTCTTTTGCCAGGCAAATTGGCAAGAACAATTAACATTTTTAGTCTTTTTGGACCAGGTCGAACAGTGTGACTAAAGAAACGCAAAACGCGATGCTACTTACTTACTTCGACTATTACTATATAGGTAATGCACATGTGCGCTAGACCCTTATCTTCTTCATTTGTTATTGACTAGACCCTTATTTTCTTCATACATTCTTCTCGGAAGAGATTGCTGATCTCAGAACGCCATTCTTCTCCGTATAGTATGGGTATCCACATATCCTACGTAGCAGTGGCGAAGGGTGGAGGTAGGCTGTTAAGATCCGACATAAATAGTGCGCACTAAACTCTGTCAGTCATACGTATTTGTTTTCATTGAATTAAGACTACAATTTATAGATAGTTGATTAGTTTTTAAAATTAAAACCCTGCGAAAACCAAGCCATGATAGATAATAGTCAAAAAACATTCGTCTATCTACAAAATATCTAAAATTATGCCATTAAATCATACATAATTTAAGATATTTTATTTATATAACGATATTTTTATCGATTATGGCTTGGCTTAAGTCATTCGCTGCTGACTATATAATGATTTATAATTATCACCTTTAAAATGCACGTTAATTACATCGATCGGCCGCCTGGTCATTACGCGCATGTGCGTCTTCAGCGTCCAAAGTATTAAGCCCTAAACTTTAAGCCCTAAGCTTTAGGGCTTCATGAATTTTTAAAAACTAACTAACATGATCTGTAATATGTATTCTTAATTCAACGAAAACAAATAAGTTTGAATTAAAAAATGTGAACTATTTTTTCGGATCGCCCATAACGTACCAAAACTATTATGGTTTGGGATAGGCAAGGTTTAGCAGATTTTTTAAAAACTTACAAACACCATCTGTAAATTGTAGGCTTTGTTCAATAAAACAAATACATATGACTGACATAGTTTTATGTGCATTATTTTTGTCAAAACTTATCAACCTACCTGCTACGTAGCACCTTCTTTTCGAATATATCCTCAGTAAAAAATCGACCAACTTGAAATCCTTAGTATTCCTTATCAATAAAATCTTTGGTTGATTATAATACTATGACCACAGTGTATTTTATGGACCGTTCAATAACCAAATTTAGCTAAAATAAAAGTGTATACCCACCCAATCCCTACAGAAAGGTTCTATGTAGGCCCTAATGACGAACAGACCGTGCAATCCCAAAGAAACCTACTGCCTTTTGACAGTGGTGTGCTCGGAATAATAACTACCTACATATTAAGAAAACAGTGGAATCACCATTAACGGCGAAAATCTCAGTCACTCTTAAACCGTTAATTGATTTTGGAAAGCCATTTGATTCTATCAAAAAATCTTCGTATAACCAAGTAATTTCTAAACACTATGGGAATGGGACAATAATTATTGTCAATTGGGCGCCGCACTGTCGAATGAAATAAATAGACGTTCGTTTCGATTTTATACAGAAAGTAGATGAGGAATTTTAATAAGTGTCTATCTACTACTTGGTAGTTTTATTTTATTGTGCTCTTAACATAATGTTTTTTTATTGCGGATTGAGAATTATCATGCCTGAGACTATATAAAAAATAAACGAACTCTTTTCTCATTGGAACTTTAACATAAGCGCAATTAAATCTTTATTTACGTATTTCTCACCAAGTATTTATTTATTTAAAAAAGACACATTGAGCATAAAACAAATAATTAGTTCAAGATGTTCACAGCATGACATTTAGAATAAAAACTAAAGGTGAATCAACTTAGTAGAGAAAATAAACAAAGCAAAAAATAATTTTAAAGCAAAAGAAGTAAAATAATCATATACCTAAAAATTTTAATATAAATAATAATTATATTTTATAAGTAGGTAGGTACATATAATTCACGAACGTCTATTTATTTTCGATTTTCATTCGATGGCGTGGCGCCCAGTTGTCCCGGTGCCGAATCGTCCTGGACCAGAGTACAATGAAAACATTTATAAGCCATTCTGCAGGTTTCCAATTAGTAAGTGTGTTCGACAAAGCCATGCGATCTCACCCTCATTATTCACCGGTACTATGAAAGATCTATTCAGGCAACTTGACTGGGAGAACAGTAAATTAGCTATTAACGGTAAATACTTCAGTCACCTGTGTTTTACTCACATTATTGTCTTGATTTGAGAAAATGATTTATGTGTAGTGAATACTAAGCCGGCTCGCACATCTTAATTCGCCCGTCTGTCGCACAGCCATAAATCAAACTTTCTAAGAATGTCGCATCGATGTTGCATATGAAGGCCGCGGACATAGGTGCCTAGCGACAGTTGCGCGTCACTTCTCGAAACGTCGATATATGAGATGCGGCGACCGTCAAGCAGGTATAGGAATGACCAAAACTATTCACGAGGAAACGAACTATCCGTCTAATAATGATGCTGGATGCAGCGTTTAAGACCTGGCAGAAATAAATGGTGCTCTATGTGCTCATCTCTATCATGGGTACTCCTATGTTGAAATCATGTAAATTCTGTCAAAGCATATTTGAGTGCATGGTGACCTTAGGCTTGGGTAACTGCTACTGATACATTGCCAGACTCGCAGCCCGAGATACATGCGAAGTGTTGCTTGCAGCACTAGATGTTTTTTACAAACTAAAAAGTCGCATTCTACCAATGTGCGGAACTCCATTTGCAAAGGTATGTTTTGTGAATAACGATGACGTCAGATCGACGTATTTAACACGTTGCAGACGAAACGAGTTTAGATGTGCAAAATGGCTAAGTGATAAACTTATTTTATACATTATCATGACATAAGTATTAGGGCATTTTCGCCAAAGTTTGTACATGTTTGAAATTTGGGTAATATTATTTTTTCACTCAAATTAACCATTTTTATATAGCTAGCAGATTCCTTGTTCTATTGCTGAATTGGTGATAGCAATTTTTCAGCAAAATATTGATTAATACAATATTTATATCATTTTTATTATGAAATTGGGCATAATAAGTTTCCGTTCCGTGACTACGAAACTTAGCTTTTAAAACATGAATGAAACACTTTTTATCACTTAAAAGAGCTCTATTAGATTAAAAAAACCATACACTTCAAAATAAAACTACAAATAGTCAAAAAATATTATTGAATTTTAATTCTTGGGCACATTTCGTTCCCCTCCGTTACCCTATGTCTATAATGGCAGAGCATTTTTCCTTTAGTATTTGAAAAAACCAATCAATGTTCGTTCTGCTATTTTTTTAAAGACAATAATCACTTTTACTAAATTTTATTGGAAAAATAAATAAGTTTCGTTATTTAATAATCAAATGAAAAATAGTTAACGTTCAACTTTTTTGGGGACATTTTCGGAATGGAACGAAATGGTAACGGAGTGTAATTTGTAAAGCTTAAGTTACATGTTACCATAAAAACAAATTTTTGTTTTATGAAATTTATTTGAATTTTTTGATAGACAGATAAATATTCAACGTGCGTCAAAATAACAAAACAAATCAAACTTAATCACTAAAATAGACATATTTTATAATAAATTTCACAATACTTGTAAAATAAGGTAGGTAATAATTTTGACACACTATACATTACCATAACTTTATTTGGCATTTATATTATTTGTAACTCAGATAAAAAATATTTTTAAGCAAATTAACAATATATGAAAAAAAAAATCAGCAAGGGATTCAGACGCGAGTTCCTAGCGCGGCACGGAGTATATAACTTTTACGAAAATAATTATAGTCAAACTCGGTTATTACGATCTCTGACATAGCGAGATCTCGGATGTAATAACGAAACATTTGTTGACAATTGGTTTATGATTTTCGCCATACATTTAATTCTTTCACTGTTATAACGAGCAACTTATCGGATATACCGAGCTAAAATACTGTTAATGTGTCGACCGTTTTAAAACATTTCGACCCTAAGCAATAAAATCCGATTGGACAGGATGCCGCCGGGGTCGGATTACGTTTATGACACTAGTAAAGTGTCTAAGTACCTACCTTATTGGTGTTTCACCGACAATAATAAAAAAGTATCCACGCATATGGTTGAAAAATCCAAGGTTTGTGAAGTCCGTAGGTACCTACCAGCGTTAATTACAATAAACAACTTCTTTTGTAGTTTATGAATGCCATGCTCGTTTCGGGGATTTTTACGATGGTTTCCAAATTTTTTATTTTCGGCTTTTTGTGTAATGTGACATGCTCATTTAAAAATACCTATTCTCTGATATAACGAGTAACGCTTATAACAAGCAAATTCAGTCGGTCCCATCTTCCTCGTAATAACCAAGTTCGACTTTATGTTGTCTTGAAATTTAATTGTATTCATCAACATAAAATGTAGCTATACAGGTTGATTGTAATCAAGACGTACTTTTCTGACATTTCGTGAATACCTACAGTTCTAGGTATTAAATCTAATCGAGTACACATTTCTGTTAAACGTGACAAAAAAATACTTTTTCATACATTTTTATAAATTTCTATGCCTAAAATGTATGGAGAAGTTTTAAAATTTTGGTGGCGTATAACAGAAAGAGTATGACAGAGCCAGTGCCTGTCTCGCAATTATTTCAGTCTGGTGTTTTTTCTTTTCCTTCTGTTGTTTTTTTTTATCTCCATACTTTTATGTGCGCTATTTTTGCGTATTCAGACATATCACATACTTTTTTAATCTTTATTATATTATTATATTATAGTCAGGTTATTTTTTATATTTTTTAATGAAAATATTTTTGTTTTTCATACGAACAGACAAAATAATTTTTTTTATAATCTATGAAGAACTAAACACACACTGTAAACCCAACTTTATGCATGCCATTTCGTTACTTTTACATTCCACATATACGTTACCACCAATATAGTTTCGGAGTGGAAGTAACGGATTCTGTTTCAGAAGTGTTTGAAGCCAAAATTTAGCTTAGTTTTATTGTTAAACCTGCGATATGTTTTATTATATCTGTAGTATGAAAGATAAGCTCCATATGTGTAGTATGTGAAATAGAAATATGTGTTTTCTTACCTTATAAATCGTGGTAACAGTAGTGGAACTTCTTAAATGACCAACCCAGAAAGCAACCTGTTCCGATAGCGATACCGACACACACCAACAATTTAAAGTGTACATGGCGATCAGTGTTATACAAAAATGTTGCTACATTAAAAAAAAACATATTTATAGTGAAAATTTTTCGCCTTCATGCTAAAATCGTGGTAACGGAATGTGGAGTTCCACTTTTTCAAATATCCTGGGACACACTTTAAACGTGATTTTTTTTCAATATTGGTACAAATTTACGAAAAAACTATATATTTTCCAAAAATATATAATATAAGCTGTTGAAAACACTACGAATTTAATTTTACACACTCAAAATTAATGACGAAATCAGACTTTGTTTATTTGAATTTATGGGTGGGACATGGTAAAAACGCACTACCTTTCGATCTAAATAATCAATTAAAAATATATACAGGTCAGATAGTTGTATTTAACTGATTGAATAGAGTAAATTAATAAATTTGCATGTTAAAAGTACATAACTTTCCAACATTTTATAATATAATAACTATGAAAAAATCAATCAAAGTCATGGGACATGCCAAAAACGCAATGTACAAACTTTGGCGAAAATGCCCATTAATCTCTGGAAATGATTAAAATGCAGTTTATTTATCATAAATTTGTGGGGGTCACCGCTGTAGGGGGTCATGGTGTGATGAATGAAGAGGTCATCAGAAGGAGAGATGAGAAGTCGAGATTTGGTGGTTGCTCCGATGGATGGAGGAGCGAATTTTATTTGCAGCGTAAACAGTCGGTACAAGAGTATGTTAAAGTAGTTATGTTACAATATTTATGACACTGTTCCGAGGTCCGATCGCGTTAGAATGAGATATGGTGCGGAGCGATTTCAAGACAGAGATACTAATATAGGTACCGGGAACTTATATTCGATTGACATGTCAAATGAATTATGATCCACTATTTATTGACGTACTCACAATCAAAATAATATCTTGAAAATAATATTTAAGAAATACTTATTATAATTGAGTCAGCCACTATATGGAGTTTGCGTCATCGGATATGGCTGACGATGTGGAAAAATGGATTTAGCGGAAATAGTCATTGCAGTTACCTATTTACTGAGTTTGCGATCAATATGCTGGCACGGATTGAGTTGTCTATCGCCATAAATTTATTTTCTACTGTAAATTTATATTTAGAAAAAAGTCTTCGCCACTGCGTTACATTATGCCCGGTCGTTCAGTGACAAATATGACTGGAAAATGTAAGATATCGATGGAGTTTACACAACGCACGGCACTGTGGTTCTAGGATTAATCAAACAGCAAAAAGGTTGAATTGTTTACGCTCCAAGAGGCGTCAAATGCGGCGCGATCTCATCCGACGCAGACCGACGCCTTTTTCCGACTTGCGGACGTCGAAAAAGAAAATTATATGTGTCGCTACATTTAAAAATCAGCCAAGTCCACCCTTAGGTATTTTTTACTTTTTTGTGAATTGTTGAAGAACTACTGCTTTCTAACATTTCTGCATTGTCAAAATGTGGAATTTATTAATTTTAAATATTCTATACTCGAAATAATATAAACTTTCACCCTTGTGATTGTGTGTTTGAGAAAACAAAAAGCTGTTTTTCTCCTATTCATCGATTATGGACTTGGCTGATTTTAAAATGTAGCGACACATATATCGCGGGAGGACGGCAGGGGCTGGAAAATGCCGGTGGGAGGGTGGAAGGAATTGCGCGTTTAAATGACCTGGCTAGTTCGTGCCGCGGAGGGTTGGTACACGCTAATGAACTTTAGTGCTAAGCCTATAATAACAAATTTTCTAACCCTTTTGCTTGAATATTGAAATCATATTAATATTTTATAGAATTGAAAACGTTGAGTACCTATATCATTATTTGCTTAGTCTCCCTCCATAGGTAAAAGTTGTGATCGAGAATACTTGGAATATACCCATACGAGAATATTTGTTTTTCGTTTCTCATATTATATTTTAAGTTTACGAATACTCATTTTTAAATATGAAAATAAGATTCTATATAATTCGAAATAGTTTTACTACATTATGTATATTGGGTACGCTGGTTATTAGGGGTATTAATTTCACGTAATTCTTGCCATGTAAATAAAAAAAATATACGAATCCAGTATACCTTACTAGATATTGACGAAGGCTGTTAAGATACGAGCTAACTAGTGCACACTAAACTGTGTAGATAGTGTTTACTATCTTATTGTTTTCAAAATTCAATTAAGGCCTGCCTAAAGCCGCGTTGATACGGTCCAAGTACGATCCAAGTACACTTGGACCGAGTGCCATCCAAGTGACAGCTTCATATTAATTATTCCTATCCAAGCTAACTTGGATGAGTAGGACGCAGTCCAAGTCGCTTGGATAAGAATAATTAGTATGCCTATGTCTCATACGAGTGCACTTGGATGGCACTCGGTCCAAGTGTACTTGGATCGTACTTGGACCGTGTCAACGCGCTATAATTCAAGCCATAGTAGATAAATAATTCTCGGCAATATAATGATGACGAAACGCGATATGTTGTCATTTATTGACAGTTTAGCAAGTGTATAATTGATTTATTTTATTATTATCTTTATTTTGTATTTTTTTTTCATCTGTTTTTATTTTTATGAGTATGTATCGTATGTCATTCATATTATATATAAACTTATATTGTAATTTTACGCATCATATATATAACAGTGGCAAAGGATGACTTTTGGAAAGAGGTAGGCTGTGGAGATCTGAGAAAAAGAGCACACTTCTCAAGTATACTTACACACTAATGACAACGACAGACAAATTAAATTAAATTTCAAAAACTCACTGATGACGTAAAATTGAGCGATGAGTTTAAATTGGATATTTTTGAAAACATTATACACATCAAAAATCATTATATAACATTTCTTTTTATTTAAAAAAAATATATATTTTATTAATATGCGATTAAACGCCATAGAAAATATCATTTTAAAATATCTAATTATTAATTTATTCTGGAAAAATTACAGTCACGACAACAATATTATGCACGAAGGTTTTAGGCTGTGTAATAGGAGCCTACCATATTTCATGCAATTCGATAGACTGACCGAGACGTAAAGTCAATACGAAAAAATAGCACAATTCCTTGAGAAATAATCCGATATTTATTTACGTCTAGACACATGGCAATATATTTTTTTAAACCTTTGCAAATCATTTTGTAATCTATATAATATATTTCGAAATATTATAAGACATCTGTTGTTGGTAAATTAAATTATTTTTATGGAATATAAAATAATCAAGTGATTATATAAATATGTCAATATTCAATTAAAAAATATTTTTCTTAAGAAGGAAGGCTTTAAATAGTCGCCTAGTATGGAGTCTTCGCTACTGCTATTTAAGGTGTATACATTGTTTCTCTCTTCTTGATCGTACACTCATGGCTGAGGATCTTGACCACTTTTTAATTTTGCCATCCTTTGAGCGACCAAAACTTTCCATCCTTCTCGATCTTCCCCTTGAATTGTGCCCCCAGTCAGCTCTTTGACTTGGTCTCTCCAGCGCTCAGACGCTCTTCTTCTGCTTCGCCTTCCGCGTCTCAGACATATTGTCGAGAGCCGTTTCTTTAGCTGCAGTCTCTGGATGATTGACTGGTTTGTCCTGTGTTTCATCTAAGAAATACGAAGCATTCGGCGTCAACACCACATCTCAAAGGCATCAATAATTATCTTCCGCTCCCTTGCTTTCAGGGTACATGACTCGACTCCGTATAAAAATACAGATTACACTAATGTTTGCACAAGCATCTGTTTAACACTGTTTACGAATAAATAAATAACTATTTTTTATCTGATGATGACTAGCCAACAATGCAGTATGTATTGATAATGGAGAGACAGCTAATAAAACTAAACAAACCTCTTTCTTACAATCATTTACAATTATTTGACTGCGTATGGTACGCTGTTATGTTCTCTCAATTTTTTTTCTATGGTATGGAAGTATGGACGCTAAACCAAGAGATGTCACGGAGACTTGAAGCTTTCGAGATGTGGCTGTACAGACGCATCCTCAAAATTGCTTGGACTGACCGGGTGACAAATGTTGAATTTCTCAATCGAATGGGGAAAGACCGAGAAGTTCTACATAGTATCAAAACCAGGAAACTACAGTACCTCAGCCACATTATGAGAGGACAAAAGTACACCATTCCCCAACTTGTCATTCAAGGAAAGGTCAATGGTAAGCGTAGCAGAGGACGGCGCCGTATTTCGTCGCTTAAGAACCTCCGTGATTGGTACGAGTGCAGCTCCACTGAACTGTTCCGGGTAGCAGACGACAAATCTAAGATCGCCTTGATGGTGGCTGGCCTCCGATAGGGGATGGCACAATAAGAAAAAAGAAAATCATTTAGAAATAATTTTATAAAAAGTGTTTGCACCCCTGTCTACAAAGTAGCTAAGTGTAAACAAGAGAAGAGTCATAAGTAAGGGTGAAATTAAATCACTGACATTTCAAAGATAAGATAAGACTGGAGATTCACCGATAATTTTCCCGTCCATCCGTTTTCACATATTTTCCGAAGATTTTCTTTTCTTACCTTACCTCATCTTTATTTAAAAAATGGGATTCGATAAAACTATTTTCTTTATTATCTACGTCATACGATATCTAGGCATGTAATGCTGGGATTAGATCTTCGAAATATGTTTTTCTTTATTTTTGGTTTGCGATGAAATGAAATGCGTAAAAATATATTATAAAAATGAGACATTTTTTGTATATCACTAATAAAATTAGGAAAAAAAACGTGTATTTTTTATCCAAGATAAGATTATAATTAAATGCATTTGGAATCAAGTATTTAAGAGCCGCGTCTACGCCCTTAAAAATGATAATTTTTTTAAATACTAAAATAAAAAAAAAATAAACAATGATTGATAAATTTACAAATTTGAATATTACTACTATTGACTGAGTGCACTTGATGGAGTTTAAATTAAAATTAAAATCGATTTAAGAATTATATTATTCCATTTTTTGTGTATTTTTTTGCGATCAAAGTTTCGTCTTTTGGCATCGTTAGGCACTATGCTCATACATCAATGAAAACATGTACAGTTATGTAGAATACAGTTAATTCTTATTTGTGTAACAAATTAATACAATATTTTAAAAAAAATGTGAGAACATTTTTTAATAAGTAAAATGGCATGTATAAAATATAGTTATTTCCAAGTATATTATTATATATTTTTATTATATATTGAAGGCCTACGTACTGTGTGAAGGATTGTAATGACGATTTTTTAGTATCTTTGAGGGAAAACTCTGTAGGTATATGCCATTATTATAGCCGACCTGGTTTCATTTTTGAAGTTAACAATAATTCAATATCATATAAAATATAGATATTATTGCCCAAACATAATAATATGTTAGTACAGGTGGTAAAGTGCGTAAGGCGCTGGCCTTTCATCCGGGGGCATCGGGTTTGATCCCGGTGAGGTCACAATATATTTATGTGATTTTCTCAATGTCCGGGTGTTTGTGATAGTTCCATTACAAATTATAAATGTATTACTGTTTCACTAAACTGTTGTTGTAGAGGTTTTACCCAACTCTACAACTGGCATAATATTATAGTCAAAGCTCATTTGTAGAGCATACATATTATGAATTCATCTAATGACGCTAATATTTATTTTTATGACGTCAGATGACATGATGAGATGATCTTATTGTGTAACCTTTTGTGGGGGCGGTTATCAAAGCTGATACGAAAGTGGTATGCACACACCTTGGTTCAGAACCAATGGTATACAGATCTTTGAAGACAACTTTACTGATATTTTTATGTAAATTACGGGGGGACATGCTCGTCGAAGGTCAAAATTGAGTTTTTATTGTATTTTCAAACCATGATCCTGGACACTCCTTAAGCATTGTAGATAATCTATTTATATAATTTTGAAGCCTTATTATCCTTTATAGTTATTTTAAACATTTGATGACTGCATAAAGTATTTTTGTTACATAAAATAGTATTCTTTTAAACCTCTCGCTCTAATGTTTTAGAATATAGTCATATTTCGGTACATAACTGTGCAGTGGTGTTAAGATTTTTTACATTTATTAATTTTTAAACGCATTTATGAAACTATTAGTATAATTTATTACGAGATAATTTTTGTAAAATATTCACGATAAAAAAATATATTGATAATCTCTGTGATCCCAAATTTGACAAGAATTAGGCATTTTATTATTCAAAAAATTGGCAAGATTAACACATTTGAAGATGATTCTAAAGATACTTATTATAAGCTATGTCTTTGACCATTCGAGTGTGATAAACATCTTATGAATAATGATTGCTTTATAATAATTGTTGACCTAAGAATAAGGTAGTGTTTTTTTGAAATACGCCATTTCTTTTGTCATTCCCTAGTGGTTAAGCTACAACATACGGCCGTAGCCATAAATTGACAAACTAAAATTAAAGTAGGGAGTAAAATTATGTAAACGCACGTATTTGAACATGTACCTAACCGAATTTTTTTTATTTTTTTTTTAAACGGTACATGTTCAAACACGCGCGTCAATATTATTTTATAATTATATTTATTATTATTATATTATAATTTTAATCACTATTTAAACCACATCTAACGATAAATGGTCGTAGGTATCTAAAATAAAGGTTATTCACAAACATATGGTAGAATTTCTAATGAAATTATGCGTGTATCCTGGAGTAGACTGTAGCAAAAAACTTCTATCTACCTACAGTGTTTATCCGTAGCTTAAAATATACTACTTTTAACTTTGTTAAATCTACATAAATATCAGACGTCAGTTCTATCAGTGTAATTTTTGGGCTTGCTTTTAGCAGTGGACTGTTATTTGAAGATGCTGGTAGATTACAAATCTAGAGGGGGGAGGGTTACAAATGATGCCAGACACTGACATTTTATGTTAAAAGTTCTGGCGTGTGCTGGAGCCGGTTCGGTGTTCATGCACTGACGCACTGGTAAACGGACGGTTCGGAATGTGACTCACGCACTTGGATTTTAGGATGAACGGGGGACTGATCATCAACTCAAACCGTATCAGATTTAGTACAACGAAGATCGAACATATGAGTCACTCTTTGGTTAACGCGGCCACGTTATACCAGATAAAGCGCGATAGCTTCAAAAAGCCTATGCGCGTCGGCTGTCTTGAAGTAACCCCTTGTAACATAGAAAAGGTACTCGATGGACAAATCACCCTATATGCACAGCGATTTACAAACATTTCACAAGTACCAGTTAGCGACTACTTTCGCTATCCGATACGGTATATTGTATTTAATTATAGCCTACGTAGGCGATAAATTACCAGTGTATGATTCTATACACAACTTTGAAAAGTCTTAAAAACAAACCAGAGGTTTTAGAAAAAAATCTTTGGTTTGAGTTGTATCTTTCTTTAAATCATTAAGGGGAGACATGCTCGTCGAAGGTCAAAATTGAGTTTTTATTGTATTTTCAAACCATGATCCTGGACACTCTTTAAACGTTGTAGATAATCTATTTATATAATTTTGAAGCTTTATTATCCTTTATAGTTATTTTAAACATTTGATGACTGCATGAAGTATTTTTGTTACATAAAATAGTATTCTTTTAAACCTCTCGCTCTAATGTTTTAGAATATAGTCATATTTCGGTACATAACTGTGCAGTGGTATTAAAATTTTTTACATTTATTAATTTTTGAACGCATTTATGAAACCATTAGCATAATTTATTACGAGATAATTTTTGTAAAATATTCACGATAAAAAATTATATTGAAAATCTCTGTGATCCCAAATTTGACAAGAATTAGGCATTTTATTATTCAAAAAATCGGCAAGATTAACACATTTGAAGATGATTCTAAAGATATTTATTATAAATTATGTTTTTGACCATTCAAGTGTGATAAACATCTCATGAATAATGATTGCTTTATAATAATTATTGACCTAAGAATAAGGTAGTGTTTTTTTGAAATACGCCATTTCTTTTGTCATTCCACAGTGGTTAAGCTACAACATACGGCCGTAGCCATAAATTGACAAATTATAATTGAAGTAGGGAGTAAAATGATATTAACGCGCGTGTTTGAACATGTACCGTTTAAAAAAAATAAAAAAAAATTCGGTTAAGTACATGTTCAAACACGCGCGTTAACATAATTTTACTCCCTACTTTAATTAAAGTTTATCAATTTATGGCTACGGCCGTATGTTGTAGCTTAACTACTAGGGAATGACAAAAGAAATGGCGTATTTCAAAAAAACACTACCTTATTCTTAGGTCAATAATTATTATAAAGCAATCATTATTCATAAGATGTTTATCACACTTGAATGGTCAAAGACATAGCTTATAATAAGTATCTTTAGAATCATCTTCAAATGTGATAATCTTGCCGATTTTTTGAATAATAAAATGCCTAATTCTTGTCAAATTTGGGATCACAGAGATTATCAAAATAATTTTTTATCGTGAATATTTTACAAAAATTATCTCGTAATAAATTATACTAATGGTTTTATAAATGCGTTTAAAAATTAATAAATGTAAAAAATTTTAACACCACTGCACAGTTATGTACCGAAATATGACTATATTCTAAAACATTAGAGCGAGAGGTTTAAAAGAATACTATTTAATGTAACAAAAATACTTTATGCAGTCATCAAATGTTTAAAATAACCATAAAGGATAATAAGGCTTCAAAATTATATACATAGATTAACTTCAACGTTTAAGGAGTGTCCAGGATCATGGTTTGAAAATACAATAAAAACTCAATTTTGACCTTCGACGAGCATGTACCCCCTTAACTAAATGTATAATACAAATGTATTGGTTTAGATTAGATACAGTGATGAACACCAACGTATAGCTGATATACTGTCAATTTTTCACAAAAAAAATATTTAGACCAGCGTAGCTATTCTATACAGAAGGCGGTTTTCGATGGAAAGAGATAAATATCATCATATTTAAGTATTGAGGCCATGTAATTGTTACAATAAGTTAACCGTCTAAACCAGGGGTAGTCAACTTGATCCATATCGCACACTAGTTCCAGCTTTCATGGTGGGAGGTAGGGGTTTTAAAAACATTTTCAATATGTTTTCATAAAATTCCCCGTGACAATTTAAATTTCAGAAAATATACTATTATTAAATTAATTAAATGTAATTTCATCAGATTTCATGCTTCTATGTGTGCAAAGTATAAGTAAAAAGATAGATTTAACTACAGTAAGTTGTTTTATAAAGATTTATTCTGCCAAACTTTGCGAAAGTCTGACATAAAGTATTCGGTAAGTAATTATTATTATATGCTTTAACTTGCTGTACCTCTGCTTTATAAATTTTATAAAGTAAGTTACTTCACTACGTCTTTATAAATCACCATTACTGTGGAACCGGTGGGCGGTTAGAAAATTTTACTACTAACAGAGATACAAAAGTGGGCGGTAGGCATAAAAAGATTGACTGGTCTAAAACGTCAAAACTGCCTAACTTTAAAAAGTTAACACAGCCATGAGAAGGGCCCGATTACTTACGCGCGCCGATTATTTTCACTTTTCGTTCAGTAGCCTACATCCTGTGCGACGTATAATTCGTCTGTTATTATTACTTCTTTACTTTTATTATTGAATTTACATAATTTTCAGAAAAGTAAAATTGTTTGAATCCTTTGGATTCGGTTACTTTGACAAATAAATTTTCTTTCGAATTTGGACAACCAGCATTCAGAGAATCAGTAGGTAAAGCATGTTTCATGTTTAATAATTTAAGCCGTCAGGGCTTAAGTAACCATAATCTGAGGAGCTCAATTTCACAACACTTTAATGTCTGATAATTTGTTAATTTAATTTTAGATAAAAAAACGTTAATATCGAAAATACCGATTTAGGAATACCAGTATTGCAATCCGTAATTATTATAGAATTTATGGTTTCGAAGCTTTTTTAAAATATATATATATATATAAAAATATTTTAAATAAAGTAATAGTTTATGCGTGAAGTGATAGTTTCTGTTTGTCTTCCCACAGGTGTAAGTTTAGCATATATTATTATTATACTGTTGAGGCATTTTAGGGGAAAACTACTTACGTATTTAACTGGTATATTTAATGCTTGGTGGTATATATAATGACTATTTCCATGCATTTCCCGTATAATATATTATAATATATTCCACAGCTGTTTATGAATGAGTATATAAACATGAAACTATATTAAATTCAGCATGTAAATACGAGCCAGGTAATATTCAAACCGTTGTCTCTAAAGGGTTTGCAAAGCTCAATGAAATAGGTACGACAGTCCTCGACAGCATCTTGTAAGTTATCTACTGTCTTATCTAAAATGGGAGCAATACACTTTGATAATTGTTCATTAAATTTATGTGCATATTAATAATATGTATTATATTATTGAATTACTTTGGTATTATGATGTAGATTAGTGTAGTCATCTATCGTTGATACCATATAAAGAGGCAAATACGTTGAAGAAACCTTAGGACCTATATTAGGTGAAATTGAACTTGAAAAAAGTTTTTAATTATCAGGATTAAATTAGCTGCAATAATTTTGAACTGCAAATTCACGTATATCAAATTTCACACTCTACCTAATAGTTCCCTCCAAACCAATCGCCCCGCACTACACTCGGTCTTAACCGAGCGCATCACGAGATCCTACGTTAGGTGTGAAGCATCACCAGTTGTTAACGCCTGGGAATGTCTCAGTAGCAAATGCCCAAATACTGAGGTCGCCATGCACTTAAGTGTGCTTTGACTGAGTTTACAGATACTTTCTAATAAAAATGCCAATGGGAGAGAGGAGGACGGAGAATTAAGAAAAATAAATGATTCTAAAAAAAAAAAAAAATTCCTTCAATCAATTAACCTTCTTCTAGCGGAAGTTAGCCATCTTTACCTATATATATGTCATACGGACATGATGCTGGTATGTATAAGTTGGTTTTATTTATAAAATAGAAACACTTCCGGTTGTAGTATTTATTCGGATGTCAAAAAAATTAATCAAAAATATCGGAGAATAGTTTAAACGGTACATGAAAATAGATTAACAAGATCGCTCGACCAAATAACCAGATGAACTTGCCAAAGAATTAGTTCAGTTCAGGTAGGTATCACATTTGACAACTAAATAACCACACTTAACACTAGAAACTAATCTCGATAGTGTAAAAGGAATAGAGGAACTCTATGATCAAAAAGATTAAATCCTAATCCGTCTACATAGCGCTTGCGGTGTCCAGTCAATGGGCAGCGCTATCTGTTTTCGAAGTTATGCTTTTCATATGTTAAAAAAACTGCCGATATGACCGTAATATACGATTGATTATGACCGTCGTATTTCAATACGCCAACGTACAGAATATATATATATATATATTAAAAAACCTCTCCCAATTCTACCACACTAAAACTTAAAAAAATCATTATCGCATGTTGTAATTAATACAAAACGTTCATTTATTAATTGTTTTATTAATAGTATTTTTTTTCTCTTTCAGATACTGATATCAGCCATGGATCATCGCCATTCGTAAAAAAAATACTATCCTTCCACTAGAACTGGCTCAATAAAGAAGAATAATATGTAATTATGATTACATAATTTCTGTTTAATAAGTTTGAATCTTAATATATAATTAAATTATTTATTGAACAAATTCTATAATAATTATTGATTTATTTTCATTTTCATTCGAATACAATAAAAAAATACGTAAATAATAATGTTATGGTGTATAAAACATGTGTATTTTTTACTGTGAAGTAAAAGCAGTATTAAAATAACATATGATTATCGATTCAACCCTTTTAATAGTATATAACGTTTGCGTTATGATTTCTCTTTATACCCGTAAACTAAAACGAATGAAATGTTTTCGCGAATAACAAATGTGCCGTTCGAGGATTATTATTTGCAAAGTTTTACGACAAAAATGCTAGCTATACGATAATAAAACATTGTTAGATTGAAATATATTATTAAGAAGTATGTTTTCATTACTCTGTGGAAACTTTGCAAAGTGACCCTGTGAAATAATGTTTGTTTTCCGGTAAATGAACTCTTGCTAGATAATATTATTGTGTTTGTGTTGTTCGAGTTGAGTTAATTAAAAAGTATAATTCAAAATCACAGATAGTTTTGTCAGCTTTTTGTTTTTTGTTAAATAACTTCTTAATCTGATTAACTAAAGACAATAATGTCTCTCAGAATTAAATTAATAATTTATTGATTTATTAAAATATAGTATATTATTATATTCATTTCATAAATTGATCAGTGTTAATAATTAATAACTAAATATTATCAATCTAACCTAACCTAACCTAACTATTGATTCACTAAGTTATTCATACTTAATTTCATTGTTAATTTGAATAAAAAAAACGTGGCAATTAAAATTGTAAAAGAATTAGTTTTATAAAATCTCCTAAATCAATTTAAACAGTATTATATTTTAATAATAATAAAAAAAATAGTTTATTGAAAATAAAATTAAATGTGCTATTACGAAGAATGTTAAAAAGTATTCTATGTTAAAAATGTGACAGATGTGATTGTTATTAAATTGAATAAAATAAAATTTTAAATGATGACAGATCGATCAAAACGCTAATTCAAAATGGTGGATGTTTTTCATTTTCAAAATAGCCTCCAGTGTTCGGCGAAAATTGAATTCGAACACGGAAGTGGATGTAGTAAATTAGGGCGGTAAAATCGAACAACATGGACGACACGAGCGCCACCAAGAAGCCCGTGGCGTCGGCCCTAACCATCGACAGGGCCGCGTTCCTGCTTCTGAGAGTCAAAAAGGCTTTCAAAAAGAAAAAACAACAACGCAAAGAGAAAAAGTGAGTAACTAATGGATTCCTTTGTTGTGTCTTGAGATCTTTTGATAATGCATTGATACCCTTTGACATTTTTCTGATAGACTTTGTTTAATGTGAAGAATGTTGTCCAGCTATTCATTCAATAATAGTTTTATGAGTTAAACTATTATTCAGAAAAAAATGTGGTTGAAGGTTTAATTAAGGTTCTGAAAGCCAAAAAAGTACCAAGAAATCTTGACATACTTATAAAAAAATCGGTGTGTGTACTTATGTATGCGCGTTAGAAGTTATACTTTTTTGGCGTAACAAAACAAAAACAAAACTTGTGATTAACTAGATTCTTTAACTAGCTCTTAATTATTTTGTTAAATTACACACTCAAGAAAAAGTAGCGCTTATTGGAACGCCGTTGGTTTATTTATATACACATTAACTTATATTACTAAATTATATAATTTATTTATTTAAGAATACAAAACATTGTGGATATAACAAATCTAAATTCAAGACGTACACAACATGAGATTTACATTATAAGTCAAACATTACCCTCACAAGAGAGAAGAAGAGAATATAGAAAAAAATATAAAATAACAATAATAATAATAACAAAAAAAATAATCAAAACATACTTAAGTACAATTTAATACAGAAAAATATAATTTTTGAGAACGAAAAACATACAATTTTATACAGAAAAATACAGTTTCGAAAACAAAATGCAAAGTACATCATTGAAAATGTCTGTCTTTAGGGAGCGCATTTACTAAACATGCACCCCTCGCTAATGGTTCTCGTTGTTTTTGTTTTTAAAGTACCAACTTTCAATCTGACGTTTAATCGTTAGTTTACGTAAGGAATTGCAAATGGCCGACAATAATAAATTCGCTGCCTAGACAACGGAACAATTCTAAACTATAATATTATTATAGTTTAGAATGTTTTTAATGTATAGTCGTTACGATTGCAGTATCATACTGTGGCGTATAGGTAGTGCGTTCGGCTGATAACCGAACAATCGGTGGTTCGCATCCAATCGACTGCGTTTTTTTTCGTGTGAAAAAATAAATTATGTGTTACATATCACACGCCAAAAATACACTCTGATCTGATTTCCCAAACGCGCCAAAAGAAGTATAACTTCAAAAATGGTTAAGAGCAATTTTCACATCGCCACATCGATGTACCCCGTATCTGACCTACATGATGAAAATGACTTTTTGATGTAGTGAAAACAACAAATATACTGGCCATCGACTACGAAACTCCCATATCTGTAGTTATTTTAACAAAAATGTATACAGCCACTTTAGTAATAATTTCCCGTATTTGAATATTGCAGGAATAAATCTGTAATAGCCCGTATCTTGCCTCTAAGCTGTCAAGCGTATTGCATGACGTGTGTTGCTTCAAAAATTGAATTCAGCTTCAAAATGTCACTTTCGAATTATAGTAATATAACAAATTTTGATGTTTATCTTTCTATTATAATATAATGTCACATTTTATTGGATGTTATCATTATAATTAGGCGTTATATGCTTTGATTTACCACTTTTTACGTTACGGGTTATTGGCATGCTATGTAGTTACAACATGTGTTAACTATTAACAGTCAGATACTAGATATTAAATATTTAGTCTTTTTTAGCTTCCTGCACAATTTTTAAAAAGTCACTTACGGAACATTAGGAAGATTAAAATGTATGTATTGTTTTGTATGAAAAGTTTTTAGTATTTTAGTCATTATATTGGATTGCATTTATTATTATTATTAAAAAAAAATAAAGCAGTGTTGACGTAATAAATCAGAATTCAGAACGTTCATTCAGAATTCTAATCAAACCAGTTAAATAAAAATGCATACTTGTCTAATATACCTACAGCAAATATTATCCTCACAAGAGAGAAAAAAAGACACGAACAACGTTGTGCAATAAAATAAAATTTCAAAACAAAATACACATTATTTAAAATGTCTGAGTATTTGGAGAGCGCATTGACTAGTCTAGCACCCCTTGCTAATAGTGCCTTATGAGCCTGACACGAGGAAACAGTTTTATAAAATATCTAAAATTATGTTAATACATATTAAAACTTTTACCTGGAGCGGAGCTGGAGCAAATATTAAGTCCCTGAGCGGAGAAACTCAAAAAAAAGGTCTCTGCTTTGTATAATATTTGGGTACTTAATTTGTGATAAATACGGATCAGGTATACTTCAATAATTGTGCAACTCGTGTGAAGTGTTTTAAGGTCTTTTTTTTAATTTACTGACGAATCGATTGCGTCATCTGCGTCGCTGTCAGATCAGTTTCATAAATAGAACAATCTCTTTTAATAAGAAAGGTTTTCATGAAAAAATAAATAAATCCCCGTTTTCTGCGTAGTACCTACCTCAAACGATTCTAAATTTAGATAAGTACTACATAACGTTTTATAAATTTTCGTTTCAAACATTTCGCTGTGGGGCGGTTTTAATATCAATTATTGTTTGAAGAAATCGGATGTTAGGCAAACATGACGGAAACACACTTAGTATTTTAGAAATTTCAAGACATTCATAAATTTATGCTATCGCCGAAGTTTAAAGGTCATATTATACGGGACGATGTGAGTATCAATTGTATAGTTAAACACATTATAGAAAACTCATATAAAGTTATTGATAATCTGTGAGATAAATGGAATAATTCTATATTAAAAGTTAGTTTAGTAACTAATATGCAAAAGCGTTTGTATTGATATCGACTGTAGAAAGGAAATACTAATAAATTTAAATTAATATTAAATGAAATTTAATAATTACTATATAAAAAGAACTTTTTATAAACCACGTTTTTATATTTTCTGTTGAATCATATAAACTTGACAATTCTATATATTAATAAATACTGGTACTGTTCGGTTATACGGAATACAGCGGAAAACACATTTTGAAAATACCCGATAAACTGGATTATTCGTTAGGTTAACCTAACCAAACCTAACCTAACCTAACCCAACCTAACCTAACCTAAACTAACCCAAACTAACAAATAATCCAGTTTATCGGGTATTTTCAAAATGTGTTTTCCGCTGTATTCCGTATAACCGAACAGTACCTAAATACTTTTTTTGTACTTGATAGAAATACTGAATAAATATAGAATACTGAAAAGTCATTTTGACATTTCACATTGATTTTTATAGTAACGCACGTATATATTAATAATTTAGTTGCTAGGACCCCCTTAGCAACCAGTAATAGTGTTTTACTTTTTACGATTTTTTTCCGAAATAACTTTCCATACAAAACAAAATTAACTGAAAATGAATTCAATTCTGCTTAAAGATGGCTAAAAGTTTTGAAAGAATGCATTGTCGTCATGTTCTGATATATTCTAAAAGTTTCAAATGCCTACCTAGTTGGAAAGTTAGTTAACAATCGATTGCAAGATTTGTATATGACAAACAAGAAAAATTTTGTACTGGACAAACAAGAATACGAGCTAATAAAAACGTGGTAAAATAGGTTTATTGCATAATAATAACATTATAGATGACTAAATACACGTTGAAAGCTAAAAATTTTAACTAAAGATTTTTAACAAAATTTATCCAGTAATTAAAAAATAAATTAACAAGGAAGTGACGTGGGAAAAATGACTTAACCATCATTTCTGTTTTTTTAATTAACTCAACAATTCATACCGGATTAGGAATATTTTTGTGCCTCCTGTAAAATTTGATTTGTGTGGATTATGCCTTTTTTCCTTTCCAAGGTCGGATCTTAACAAGACGAACCATTTGAGAAATAAAAGTCCCTCATAAACCAGTCTGCACATTGTTTTTTTTTTTGACCATTTTCGATCCTAATAAAATCATATGGACCTGTGGATTACAGATTTTTGTTTTTAGGAGAAATGGATATTATCCACTTGCTCTACCTATTAGGTCCATACTCTGACTCAAAGCACAAACTAAAAAACAACATGAGTATTTTCCAAACTCAAGATTTGAATCTGGTACCAACGATATTATAATCCGACGCGTTAGCCGCTAGGTCGTCATGCGCGTAAAGTTCTTAGTCTTGTACTAATTCAAATTTCAATCTTCCAGATAAATACAAATGAATATGGTTGAGAAATGGTCTCGTCTTATATTGCAATACAAGAGTTTTTATTCGTAATCTGCGTCCATATTTGTATCATTATTGTATGATCATGCTAACGCCGTTTATGGGCAACCGCCAAATATTTTTGAAAAAGTGATTTTATAGATTATTTTGCAAGTGTCCAAAAATTAAAATTTTGTATAGAACTGTCGGAGTTAACAACTCACATATAAACAAAAGTCTTATCAGCAAATAATGTAGATTTAATTGAATAATGGACTGAAAGGACTTATGCACTGGGCTATTGTATTACTTTTTGTGGTAAGGAATGCAAACGAAATAGGCTGGAGTGCAATGTACAAAAGCTTCGAGGCTGCAGCGACGCCATATTGGGAATTCCGCTCTTCAAACTTATCATGCATTAATATTTTCTTCTACAGATTATATATTATTTATACGTCAATAAATTCTGTATCTAAATTAATTAGAATAGTCTATAATCAATGTTATTCAAGTTATACTTCTTTTGGGGCGTTTAGTAGAGAGTGAAACTGAGAGCTGCGCGCGCATACCGTTACGAAAGTGCGCGACAGTATGAAGTTAGCTGCGAATCAGCCAGGTATATGCAAACACAAGTGTGATAGTAGAATTGATCCGTTGCTTAGGCAACGAATTTATTATTGTTGGCCATTTGCAATTCCTTACGTAAACAAACGATTAAACGTCAGAGTGACAGTTGTTACTTTAAAAATAAAAACAACGAGAAATAATTATATAATTTAGTAATATAAGTTAAAGTGTATAAAAATAAACCAACGGCGCTACAAAAAGCGGCCTTTTTTCTTGAGTGTGTAATTTAACAAGATAATTAAGAGCTAGTCGAAGAATCTACTTTATCAAAACACTAATGTATTAACAACTATGTATCTTTAATATTATAATAAATACAATAACTGTGTCAACTTTAATTGCCATTAAGTTGAAACAATTGTGTTACGAGTGTCAACATTTTTTACCATTAACCAGTGTAGTGTCAATTCTCTGTGCGTCCGTGCATTAAGTTACACGTATGTTGTGGATGTCAAGTAAATCATACACCGACACAAACTCAATAATTTGACGAGTTTGTATGTGCGGTTCTATTAAACTTTTATAGCTACTGCAATTGCGATCTTTCGTTGTCGTCGTAAATCATTTGACATCGTATCACCCCGTGTAATATGTCCATTTAAAAGTTTTGAAAAGTTTTCCGCGCTTAGCAAGAATTTCATTTTCCACCTTAGCCTCCTTTGTTTGTCACGGCAGAGGCTTTCGAGGAAATCTTTAGCCGGGCGATGTCGTTTTTGTGGAGCTACTTCTTAATTGATTCATAAATAATCAGAAAAGCAATTTTGACTAAAGTGTTTTCGTTGAAACATTCGGATTATTATTACCATTTATGAAAGTTCGATTGGAATCTGTATGTATCTATGTTGGATTCTTAAATTGAAACGAATAAATTGATTATGGATTCAAAGAATAATATTATTTCATTAAATATTTCCTGGATACCCGGTACTTTTCCGCATGGGAACAAGTATGGTATGGTGTGAGATTTGCTATGATATTTTTTAAAGTTGAAAGTGTAAATATGTTTGATATAATTTTATTTAAATTGTGCCTTCTACACACAAGCCAGTTAAAGCGCAATTATTCATAAATCTATGCTCAGATTAAAACATAACGAAAAGTGATTATAAATCAATAAGTAAATAAAATAAGTTTAACAAATAATAAAGGCACCTCGAAATTGTTCTGCTGAACTGTGATAATTATATATCGCTAAAAATTGTATTTAAATACGCTGTTGTAGTGTAGATGAATTTTTAAAATCAGATTTTCTCGATATATTGCTAGTAGCTGATAGCGTGGACGATTACTTTGATGCCACTTTCATGTATGAATCAGTGAATAGCAATCTATTAAAATGTAAACAAATGCAAAGCCCTCTAAATGTCCTCAAATACTACTAGTTTTTAATACGCGTTGCGTTTATGCGACAAATTTTAATCCATATTATTATGGTATAAAAGTGTAGAGGTTTTACCCAACTCTACTTGGTCGTGTTAAGAGCATAGACAACAGCGAGTCGGAAATGATAGTTGTTTAGAGAGCTTTAATCTATGTAGAAATTATAAGTGTACTCAGCCTTTTTCCAAATTATCAAGTTAAAAGGAGCATGACAAACCTTTACACGTAAAACATAGTTTAATATAACTTCATGCTATCTGCCGTGTAATACCACTAGTGTATTTATACGATATAAATACCAACGCACGTTTTCCTTCAACACCAGCCATGCAATATCACATGACGTCTCATACAAAAGCAACCGTCTGAATATAAAATAATAACGTGGGTAGCTGACCAAGCAAATAACAACTACTCCCCTTATAAAAGTAAATATTAAAATCGCACTCTTTGGTGGCATCCTGAACTCATGTCCCAGCCATATGAAGAGTCTCTTCTGGATTACTTCCCTCCGCTGTTTGATCCGCCGCTTGAAGCGCGGTCGTACCAATATACCCCTAAGATTCAGCAGAGACATCTATTCTCAAAGCTCAAAAGTCAAGACCTCTGAAGCGTAGCAAGGTGCCACGTCTCACAACCATACAGGAACATAAGCAGCACGCACAAGTTGGACAAACTAAATATTTTGGTCCTTACAGAATACATACAACTTTGGCTTCCATGGGACTCCGTACACTTGTGGCACAACCTCAAGAGTTCTGTAACCGTGGCTGGCCCTCCCTCACCCTGCAGCAGTGCTACAACAGCAATCTACGCGCTATAGGTCTTGCATGGCGAGATGCACGAGATTTAGCAATGGATCGAGGAAAGTGACGAAACCTTGTACTTACCCTGTGCCTCAATGTTGGGGCGTGATATGGTGAAGTAGTAGTAATAGTCACACTTGGTAATTACGAGGAAGATGGGAACGACTGAATTTGCTCGTTATAAGCATTACTCGTGATATCGTTATACAAGATTTTTCGGGCCACGTTCTATTTAAGCATAGAACATAAAAAAATCTGAAAACCATCGTAAAAATCCCTGAAATCAGCATGGCATTTATAAAATACAAAAGAAGTTGTTTATTTTAATAAAGTGCTGAGCCACCAGCGCTGGTAGGTACCTACTGACTTCACAAAGCTTGGATTTTTTACAAGCAATTTCATTCACATGCGTGGATACTTTTTCAATGTTGTCGGCGAAAACACCAATTAGGTACTTAGACACTTAACTAGTGTCATAAACGTAATCAGATCCCGGTGGAATCGGTCTAGGAAAACTGCCCGGTCGAATTTTATTGCTTAGGATCGAAAATGTTGTTTTTTAATGATCGGCAAGTTAACAGTTATGCTCAATATACCCGAGAAGTAGCTCATTACAAATGGAGAAAATCATAAACTAAAATGTCAACAAATGTTTCCTCATTACATCCGAGATCTCGCTAGTTCCGTGATCGTAATAACCAAATTAAACTGTGTTAAAAAATAACACGGGTTTATCAATATCAAGTTGGGAACCACTGATACAGAAAAATTCTGTATGTAAATTGATTCGTAAAGGCACAACTTATAGGGCACATCGCTTAAGATCTCTACATTTATATTCGTAACTACCTGGGTACTTGGAAAATATGTTTTTCCACAGAATTTTTCACCCAGAAATATTATTTGTCACACTGTATATCCCCAGAAAAGAAATTTAATCTTGAAAGATGTCCTCAATCCATTTGCGTTTTGTTTTCATGAGAAGTACGGAGCACATTCCCGCTATCTCTGAGTTCACGTGAAGCGAAAAAATAACAATCTACGCAAACTGCGAGGGGCGAAAAAGAAAATGTGTTAGACGTACCTACCGGCTCGGCTGTCAAAATTCAAAACCTAGTAAGGGACTTAATAAGGAATGTTAATAATTAATTCTATTGCTATAATTGTAATACAATAAAATAAATGCTATGTATGAATTAAAGTAATATAAATTAACATAGTTATCAATGTGTTATTTATCAATAATTAAAAAAATGTTTTTTTAAGGTTTGCACTATTTTTTTTCACTTTTTTTTCACTTTTCACCAAGTTACTAATATAACATACAAGTTTTAATGGACTCCCAAATTGAAAACATAGTATGTACATAATATATTTGATTAAAATCCTTGATATACTTAATTAAAATTGTAATTCTTTAAAATGAATAATACGTTTAGAAAGTGGATGACATTAGTAATGTAGGGAAGGTCAATACCCTACCATCCACATGATTCAATTTATAATTACAATGTATCTTGCAACATAATATTGTTGAAATAACAAAACAAGCGATTTATGTGAATCAATCATTTTTTAACAGAAAGCTAATTTAGCAAAAATAATTCAATAATTATATTAATCAATTATTTATGATTTAAAAAACGATTTACAAAACGATATGCACAAAAATTGTTTATATGAAAATCAATCTTGCCTAATTATTAAAACTGCTTAATTGTTCAAATTAAAATCAATTATTTATAAACGAGCCATGCATTACACAACAAAGCATGATTATCAAAATATTCAAGTAGTGATAACAGCATTTTCTATTGTATCGAATCACTATAAAAATATTAATTACATGAAATCAATATGTCAGTCAGTTATCAAAGATATAACCGTAAGGTTATCGTTTACTCCGCCCGATCGACTTCGCAATCATCAGAACGCATAACCGTGATTTCAATTATCTAAATTATAATCTGTAAACGTACCTGTAATAATTAAATTAATATTTATTTGGAAGGAGATAATAAAACCAGGGTTCATTTCATTCACGCACCACTCTTCTTATTATTCGAGTCAAACAAACCTACCCTGCCTGTTCCCTTATACCATCTCACTTCCAAAGTAATATTATTTAAATCAAAAAAAAAATTCCAAAAAAATAGTACTTTTGCGACCATGTCCGATCCTAATAAGATCATAATAATGTGAGGCTCCACAGAGTGGAGGGTGGTTTTTACGCGAAATAAATGTCAGCCACTTGCTCAACCTATTAGGCCCATACCCTGACTCAAATACAAATGAAATACAATATGTGTATTTGCCAGACCCAGGATTCGAACCTGGGACCCACAACGCTATAGGCCAACGCTTAAGCCGCGCGGTCATCGTATCCACATACCGAGGGAAAATAAAAAAACAATGAAGAAATACGTCAATTATTATTTAGGGCATCATTAGAAAAGGGGAAATGGAGTAAGTCTATTCTACCATCACCACGAGAGGTGCCCTGGTTTGTAGAGTCTCCTTTGACGAGGAATGAGCTTAAGTTAATACTGAGGCTAAGAACAGGGCACACAATGGGCAAAAGATTCGATGTCCTCGTGGGAAGAAGCGAATCGCAGCTCTGCGATGAATCTCATGTTTTAGAGGACATTGTACATTTTATAGCACTACAATGCCCTAAATATGAACTTCACAGAGTATAGCTGCGAATTGCGGATATCTATGAGAATGTCGACGAATTGAAAGGTGTCCTGGCGGTGGGTAAGACGGATGAGCTAGGCAAAAATTTTTTTAAAGTTTTTTTTTTAAAGTTATTTAACATAATAGGAGTGAGGACCTGATCGACGGATCCTTTTCTAGAAGAGGCGATATGACAGCGAGTCGCAGTCAAAGCCTCGGTAAAATCACAAAAAAAATATTATTATTAAAACATATTTAAAGTTACATAAATTAATTCATTTTCAATAAAAATTACTATTACAAATATATGAAATACTATAACAATGTGCATGTGCTTAAAATTTTTTAGTATTAGTATTATACTGAATGAAACGAAAGTCTAAATAAAATGAAAGTGTGACCATAAACCTTCAATAATTTAATGTAAAAGAAAATGATGCCACAATCTAAAATTAAAACCGAGAAACTGTGCTCCCTTACATGGTTTTGAAATTGTTTTTGTTGGATAGGTACTATGTAATAAATTTGTACACTAGCGGTAAGGCGTAGTTGCTATGTTTTTGAATATATCTAAAATGATAAATTAAAAAGGATACAAGTGGATATGTTAGAAGTATGATGAAACGCATTTTTGAAAAAAATGTCCCTTGTTATGTTTTAAATTTGGACAGCTGAGATATCTGTCAGGTGAAAAGTGGCACCATCATAATAAAATCTGGTCGCAAGTAGGATAAATTGTCAGCGGATTCAATTAACTTATATTAATCCTGGGCGACGAATTATAATGCCATCTGTCATTTTTATCTTGAAACACACCGGGGACGTGGTGAATTTCGATGTAATTCTTGGATTAAATTGTGACAGATGAGCTATTTAATTAAGAAATTAGTTTGAAGTTTAGGAGTCAATAAGCCAAGAGAACATAATATAGCTGCAGTCAATCACAAAATAGCATACTTCAGCTATATATTATTACGAAATGAGAATTACGATATAGGTAGGTACTGCAATGTATGGTGCTCATAAAGGATGGCTTGTGTGGTTTTGGTCGTCCGAGTGTTGTATGCAAAACGCAATTTATTAAACGCTTCAAGATGTAAATATCACTAGTTAATTTCATCGTTATTAGATGGTTTCCAAGTAACTCAATTGGAAAAGCACATTGACTCATTTCCGAAGGCTCTAATTCCATGGAACCTTAAAAAGGCCGGAACCATTACCGGACCGACTCATAGAAATATTAGAATCGTTGACTACGAGATAGCAAGCCAAAATCAAGCAAAACGTGGAATTATTCGTTGTTAATAATAATATTTAAATATTGTTTTATACCCGCAATATGTCAAGACAGCGCGGATATGTCACATGATCCAACTTGTTGCTGATTGGCTGCAGCAAGATGCTCTGTGTTTATTTTTAGATTAGTGTATTCTTGCACAGATTTTTTCTATGCCGCTGCAGATCTTGTAATTTAATATAATTCATAACGTAAAACCATATTCAATCCTCCAGTGTACCTAAATAAATCTATCCGTTTTCTATTTTATCATCGGAAGTATACAAACAACAGACGATACCATTCATCCCATAGCCCATAAAGCGAGAGGGAGTCCGTAATGCGCTCTGTCCACATACCTTCGGAGCTGATAGTAGGTATAATATATCTGAAGTGTTTTCAAATTGTGTATGTTCAATAAACAATGTTACACTCTTAAGTCTTGTGAGTTATTAGTATGTATTAATTTTGTATTATCAGTTGTAGAGCCTCGATGAAGTGGAAGCATAGTCAGAAGTTTGAACAATTCGTATATTAGGTACGTATTTAAAAAATAAATAAATTCAATGAAAACAATGCTACATTAATGTTGCCAGATATAACTTCTGATTATTTTCCTACGTTATTGAGGTTGTACAACTAATCATAAAAAAATAAAAAAATATCTGATGTTGGTTTCGGATTATTCGGTCAGTAGGATTTGATATTACATTAGATATGAGCGGTATGAGCGCGTGGCAGCATTCGCATTAAAGGCTACTGCGATCTACTGATTTCTAATAACTAGGGTTTGGAGCTGTAGTGTGTATGGGGGAGGTTGAAAAGCTACATCGACGTTGCCGCAAAAATTGCCTATGCCTTGCTTTCTGATACATAAGATTTGGCAAGACGCCGCATGGCTACTGCATAGCAGCACCGTCAGGGATTAGTAAAAGACTGCTCGAACCCGTATCCGCTAATTTATTATCATTTTTCCATTTTTTTTTCTCTAAATGGTATACCTCTAAAGTATGTAAGTTCAATAAAGAATGTAACATTCTCACGTCTTGTAAATTATTCATCGGATAGTACAATAGTTAGATTAAAGAAAATTATTAGAGGGGACCTTCGTTAAGACTATCAATGTATGTAGTAATAATTTTATTCAAAATTTAATTCAAATTAAAATTCATTTTTTTTTACATATTATATTGAACATTACAAATTATTAATTTAATACGTGCACAACATGACATGTAGAAACAAAGAAATATTATTAAAACCGTTTTATATAAAAAAGAAATAGATAAGTATTAAGTTGTTAAACATTAGAAAAGTGTAAATACAAAACATATAAATGAGATTAATTAAAATTAACTATTTTAAGAATTTATAAAACAATACCCACCTATACTCATCTCACGCAGGTGGAATATTTCAATATCCGAAGTGATTTGGTTGAACAGAGTTATTGCCCTCCTTATTGACATTAATAATAGCAGGTTAGTTCTGCACATTGGGAGAATAAACAACTGATGCTCCCTATTTCTAAGACAGTTGTCTGGGACATACAGGTCAATACTATCAAGAATGGTAGAATTCTCATTTTTACTGCAAATTGCATTCAAAATAATACCATACATTTATAAAAATCACGTGCCTCTAAGTATTAATTGTCAAATGTACGAAAGACGAACGAAAATATTCACAAAGCTTAGTTTTTTTTGTTAGAATAAAAAATTGTGTTATCACATAAGTCACGACACATCTCGGGTGCCGAATTTAGTAACTACCTACAATTCTACTAAAAAAAAGTTTTCAAATAAAAGTGAGTATTTTAATTGACATTCCGTTGTATTTTTTTTGACGTGCAATTTTGTAAAATGCCAAATTGAAAAAAACTCAAAAGTGATGCCAGTGTTAAAAAATAATACGTAACGTCACATATTTTTCATTCTGTTGTATTCTCCCTACCGTAAAAATATACATGACGTTTTTTTTACTCGCATCATAAAGAAATAAACGAAAAAAACATGTGATATGAATGAACACAACAGAATATAATTATTAGGTATATTTTTTTCATCAGCAAACATAGGGATCATAATATAAAACCTTTTGTATGTTTTTTGCTCAAAAAGGTAGAAAGTTAAAAGTTGCACACTTAAAAAAAAATCGTGGAATCCAGAGACCTCATGGAAAACAAATGTTTTGCGGAACCTTGAGTAGGTATCACTTCTACTACTACTACTTCACCCTGACACACCACAGCGTTGGGGCATAGCAGTGGCGAAGGGTGGAGGTAGGCTGTTAAGACCCCCATACATAGTGCATTACAAACTTTGTTAGTAATACGTTTTTGTTTTAATTGAACTAAGACTACAATTTAAAGATTATGTAGGTTAGTTTTTAAAATTCAATTGAACCCTGCGAAAACCAAACCATAATAATAGATAATAGTCAAAAAATACTCATCTATCTATAAAATATCTAAAATTATGCTATAAAATCAAACATCATTTTGAATATTTTATAGATAGAATAATATTTTTTATTTATTATAGTTTGGTTTAGGCAGGGCTTAACGAATTAAAAAAAACCTACAACATGACGAGTAATAAGTATTTCTAATTCAACAAAATGTATGAATGAAAAAGTGTGCATAATTGTGTCGGATCGCCCAAAATATACCAAAACTATTATGGTTTGGTTGGGCAGGGTTTAATTGATTTTTAAAAACTTACCAACACCATCCTGTAAATTGTAGTCTTAGTTCAAGAAAAACCAATACGTATGACTAACAACGTTTAGTGTGCACTATTCATGTCAGATATTAACAGGCTACTTCCACCCTTCATATGATATATTATGATGTTGATGAATGATGATGATTGATGGACGCGATGTTCACTCAAACCGTAACAGACTTAGTGCAACGAAGGTCGAACAGATACGTTTTGTATGAGTCACGCTATAGGCAGACAATTTGCCCACGTCCGCTTTCTGGATATCACTTGAGCTGACTAACTTTATTCACAATCACGGTTGTCTTATGACCCCTAATTGTTTATCGTCTGGTCCTGTGACAATAAAAAATAAGGGAATTTTAGTAGGTGGGGACTAAGGATGACAGCGACCACAATTTGGCCCAACCAAATATTATATTAATATGTTGTTATGTAGTATTGTATTAATTAAATTATTCTCTAACATGAATAATATTTTAAATGCCAGTAACAAAATTTCCAAAACGCCCACTCTAGTAAATAAATTCATTAATAAATATCAAAATTAAGCAGAATCCATTCAAAATTTGTCCAATTTCGTCCTCAAATAATACCCCAGGGGTCAAAAGAATGAATTGTGCTCACACAGACGTATAAGTTTCGCCTTTGGGACAAAATAAGGAATGTTGGTTGAACTACGTGACTCCGACCCGCGAGAGATGCCGAAATTTATTGGCTTGACATTTAACACTGTGGGACACCGAACAATTTAACTAAAATGTGTCTACTGCCTGTTTAGGAAAGAATAGATAACCACCTGGTATTTATTGAGAGCTTATTTTAAAGCCAATTACTTATTAGTAATTGAATAGTGATTAACCAACGAGTTTGAACTGTGACTTAAAGGGGTTTTGTGATATACCACTTAATAATGGTTTTTGGTGCCGTCAGATACTTACAGATTTTTCTTATCATTTACGTTGGCATCATTAATTAAAACATCTTCTTCCATAACCGTTCTCATTCAGAGCATTTAGACATGTATTTTTCTATCTGCACAGAGTATGTTAGCATACACTCATAGCATAGTGAAACATGGACCCTAAGTAAAAGAGAGATCCAGAAACTTAGAGTAGCACAGCGTGGTATGGAGAGGTGCATGCTGGGCATATCGCGAAAGGACAAAAAGAGGAATGAGTGGATAAGGAAACGGACAAGGGTTTGCGATGTAATAGAGTTTATTAAAAGCCTTAAATGGAGATGGGCTGGACACATAGCTCGAAGAAGAGACAAGCATTGGACAAATCTAGTCATCCAGTGGTATCCAAGAAGTACAAAACGTCCGCAAGGCAGACCTAGAGGCCGCTGGATCGATGAAATGATAAAGTTCTGCGGAAGTACGTGGCAACTCAATGCATTGGACCGAGAGAAGTGGAAGCTGAAGAGGCCTTCATCCAGCAGTGGATAAATTCAGGCTGATTCAATTAAATTCAATTTAATTCAATTTCATTTCAATTAAATTCATTTTTATTTTTACATATTGTGGACATTACAAATTATAAGTTTATGTTATATTTCACAACATGACATTTAAAAAAAGAAGATGATGATGATGACACTCATAGCATACACAAAATGGTATAGGAAGGGGTTACATGTAAATTGTATGTAAAAAATTTCACCGTGGCATAGTTCGCGGTGAGCTTTCTTATCGGAAAGAAATGACCGTATACTATAAGGTCTCCAATTTTATTAAATTCAATATGAATATTAATTCAATTTTCATAGCTGATTTTGCCAAGAATGAAAACCTAACCTAACCTAACAAATAATCCCGTAAATATATCGGCTATTTTCAAAATGTGTTTGTAGCTGGCATCTTGTAAAGTGTAAACCGACAAGAATCCTGTTTTATTCAGACATGAATTTTATGTCAGTACTATACAACTCAAAGAGGTATGACGGTCTTTAATATACGGATATGTATATATTTCCCATACAACATTTCATGGTGAAGTGTGATACGGCGAACTGCATACGTACAAGTTTCCGGACATGATAGAGAGGAGTCCATTTAAAAAAAAATCCACTAATTTAGTTAAATATACAAAGTTGTATTGAATACCTACAGTTAAACTTTCGGAAGCTTTTTGTACTGTATACATCATCTTTACCTCAGGTCTCGTTTTCATCCCCTTCCGGTTGACAGAGTGACGCCAATCAAGGCTTAATTATAACCGGAAACCGAGACCTACCCTCCGCAATTACTTGTCACAGTTCAAAGGGTTGCCATTGGCCTAGTCTCAATCAAGGCTGTTCGGTTTTAATAATGTAAACAGTAAGACTTTATTCGCATCAGGTAGGTTGCCGATTTTTATACCATAGCCTTGCATTCTAAGTGAAATTAATATAAAGATGATAAAATATAAAATTAATATTTAAGTCGCTAGGCACTAGGGAGATAATTATATTATTTTTAAATACATACATAATTGATATAAAATGATTATTTTAATAATATATTTAATGAGTTTCGGGTAGAAACTGTTGTATCCTCATGACGTTGGGATATATTCTACTCGTATCCGGAAATTTGTACGTAAATAGTTCACCCCAGGACACTTATTCGTGCGCCGCAGTACGTGAAACATGAAGTCGTGTAACATTTAATCAAATGACGAGTTCTTCGATGAACATTTCACCATGGAGTATATTTGTACGTATGCTACAACATGTGGAGATGTCTTTACTAGGTTAGGATAGGTTAGGGTTAATCTAAATGGATAAGTACTATTTGCAAACTATCGCCGCATTTTGTAAGATACGTACAAATGTATTCCACTGTGAAATGTTCAACGAAGAACTAGTCATTTGATAAAATGTTATACGAACTCATGTTTCACGTACTGCGGCGCACGAATAAGTATCCCACGATGAACTGCATACGTACAATTTACATGTAACCATATTCTACTAAACAGAGAATCATAAAGCGAAATTTTAATTTGAGGAGCTAGTGTATTTAAAAACAAAAATAAATGAATACTGCATACATATTACATAGAATAAGATTATATTACCTACTTCTCTGAAACAGCAACAAAACAAACAATATTACACTATTATGAGTATGTATGTATTCTCCCTTCTTGATTACATGTAAATTGTACGTAAAACTTTTCACCGTAGCACAGTTCGCCGTGGACCTTCTATCGGAAAGATATGACTGTAGACTATAATAATGATCTTCAATTTTATTATATTCAATATGAATATTAATTCAATTTTCATAGCTGATTTTGGCGAAATTCATGAATTCAAAAATGAAAACCTAACCTAACCTAACAAAATCCAGTATATCGGCTATTTTCAAAATTTGTTTGCTGCTGGCTTCCTGTAAAGTGTAAACCGACAAGAACCGTGTTTTATTTAGACATAAAAATCAATTAAACCATAATAGTTTTGGTATATTTTGGGAGATTCGACAAAATTGTGCATACGTTTTCATTCATACTTATTTGTTTTCATTGGATTAAGAGTAGGTACATATTATTACACATATTGTTGGTTCATTCTTTTTAATTCATTAAGGCTATACTTCAGTTGAGGCATGTTCTAAAAAGATCGTGGCTAGGCGATGCGCGGATTGTGCAAATGACGCGTGCAGAACGAAATATAATTTGTCATAAAAATCCAACATGCGTCCATTAAATGTTATGTTTATTGTTATAATACTAATAATAATAGTATATTCATTGACATGTTTTCTTTTTTAAGCACATACGTAATTTTTTTAGTCATCTTTACACGATTTAAGAATATTTTCATCCGACGCCACGATAAAACAAAAAACAAATCGACGTGCAGACACCTCGACTGTCGGTCTCCGATTGGCGACTAGTGAGAAATTTCGTCGCACCTACTGTTGAAAATTATTTGCCGTTTCACTGAAGTACGCTCTTAAGCATTAAATTCATAAAATATTCAAAGTGATGTATGATTTAATTGCATAATTTTTGATATTTTATAGATAGACGAGTATTTTTTGACTATTTATTATGGCTTTGTTTCTACAGTGTTTAACTGAATTTTAAAAACTAACCAAAACCATTGCTAAAGTGTAGTCTTGTTTCAATGAAAACAAAGACGTATGACTGTCAAAGATTATTGTGCATTGTTAATGGCGGATTTGAAAATCCATATACCTTACCGATGTATTATTATGTTTATTATAATTTCAAATAAAAATTTTAATTCAATTTAAATTTTATTTTATTAAAAATTTAAAAATTTCTTAATGTTGCTTTTAAAACTCCATTACAACAAAAATATAAGTAAGAGCTATTTTTATTGTATGCGAGCTAAATATTTGTATAAATAGATCAGTAAAGCGTTGTCTACTGTAATGCACCATACATTAAGATTATGCAGTAGATATCGTGTTGTTTTCCAGTAAGATAATTCTTACAAATGATTGATGTCAGGACCGTACTGGGACTGGTTAGCACCGGTTCGTGTGGGGGAGTTTTTTCAGTCACACGAACGCGGAGTTTTTACGAGTATCGTGTCAGTTTTATGCAGTATTTATTTGAGTTGGTAGACGATTGAAACAGCCAATAGTACACAGGTACATATGGAGCTTTTTCGGGTAGTACGCGAGAGCGTGCGTGCCTTTTTTTTTACTAACATGAGTTAGAAGGAAATGCTGTAATCCTGTGGTGATTTATACAATTATATATTCTTGAATATATTTAACATATTTAAACAAAAGGGAGCGCTGAAAGACACTAAATATTATATGAAGAAGGACTTACCCACAGTACATTGAAAAAAGAAAGGAATTACAACAGCAAATGATCCTAGAGAAAGAGAAAGGTAACACAGTCAGAATAAAATATGATAAAATGATCATAGTAACACCTAACAATAAAAGAATACTCCCTACAATACCTGAAAATAACTCCCTACCACAGAATGATAGAAATATTCAAGCCACCAAAAAAAACAAAACGCTCCAACCACAGACATCGTTTCGAAGATCAAGTAGCTTATCAGAAGGAGCCTCAAGACCAGGTATGCTGAACTTCTTAGTCAACAAAAATACCAACATTATAACAAACAACCAAGACAATAAAGACAAGAACACATAGCAACCATCCCACCCCTCCCACGATGATCTCATACATGAACATAACAAGAAACAAAAACCATCTTCCAATACGGCTGGTCACCGAGGAAGATCACGACCAAAGCCTCCAAAGAAAAATACAACCACGCTAACAAACCTTGCATCTATCTCACCAACCAAGCTTTACATATTAACCTACAATAGAACAAAAGGGAAACATTACAGAGGAAGACCCCATGCGAGATGGTAAGACATCACAAAAACAGCGGGCCCAATTCGGCTACAAATAGCCAAAGACAGAGTCCAGTGGGATTCTTTGGAGGACGCCTTCACCCGAAGAGGGGTTCTTACAAACCAAACAAACTAGTATCTTAGCATTTAAAATACTATTTAAGTTACAAATACAAAATATATACTAATATAAACGTTACATATCACTGTTTAATATATAAACATTATTTATTAGTATTATATACAAAATAAAAATTTTAATACATATATGTATTATACAAAAATATAAAAATAATATAAATTAATATTATATAAACTGGATAATAAGTAGATAATACAATCATAGATAGACAGATATATATACATAATAGATTAGAATAGTAAATTCACTGTCATATACTTTTTGTTTGTAAGAAATAAAAAGGCTTTTATATATCATTTATTTATTTTATTATCTTCTTGGAAAAAATGTTGTTTATTTCAAATATAATTCATATTTTTGTGCTAATGTTTTCGGGAGACTTAAATGTATTGTATAGTAATGTATGTACATATTATTGTCACTTTGATTATAATATATAATTGTTTATTAAAATTAGTATTTGCGTCCAATCGGAAAATATTAGGGTCCCGACAAAACCACCCAGACATTGCCGCCAAAACACTTTAGAAATGAGACAATTTTAATTTTTAAATAATATATAAAAATAAAGATATAAAAAAATATAAATTATTTAAAATAAAATTTCAGTGTTTTGTGCTAACCTTATTAAATACCTATTCAAATTAGAAATACTACCATACAAAGTCATGAATTCTTGCAGTCTTTCGTTTAATTGGATATATTTACACTTTGACGCAATAATTGCGACCAATTATTGGTTTTCTGAAACCTAACCTAACCTAACCTAACCTAACCCAACCTAACCTAACCTGCTTTAAGTTATTACTCTATTAATAGCTGCAACGGATTAAATCTCAAAGTACAATGATTATCGTAAAGTATGTAAATTTCTATCGATACGCAATTCGAAAAATCAAAAGAGCACAAGTTTTATATTTTTTGTATTTTTTAGCGGGTGGTTTTGTCTTGGCGGAACATACAGACTCTACAATACACTCATTTTGTTATTGTAAGACCAAGAACATACTGACGTTGTCCAGAGACATCATGTTTGTAGTACCGTTTATCACACATAAAAAAACTTGAAAAAAAATGTAACTAACTTGATTCAATGACTAATTCACAAGATTTAAAAATGTAACAATCTTTATTTACTAATACTGTTATATTATTGGAAACACCTCTGAAATATACCCATAAGAAAAACTAAAATAAAAGCAATATGGTACCGGGCGGGACTCAAACCCAGATCCATCGAATTCCCCAAAATGTGATTTACCTATTATCCACCTGCACTATAGCTAATTACGACGAAAATAACTAATAGAATATGCGACTGAAACATTTATCAAATGTTGCTGTGGTTTGAATCAGTGAATCAATAATAAACAGGACGTACTCACTTTGATTCCTTGTCGGGCATTAGGATCTCTCCAAATTTTAGTTCTAAGGTACTTCTAGTTACTTGACAACAATTAAAAATTATGTTTTAATTTTAGTTTTAGTTTCATGTAATCAATATTACATTCTAAAATCTTTTAAATTGAATAAAAAAAAAGTTTCATAGTTATATATTTTTTTTTCTTTTATATTGTTAACTGTCAATTCATGGTGGAACTACATTGTATTGTTGTTTTTATTAAATAAAAACAACAATATATAATTTTTAATTTCAATCGTCAACGAAGATGTTTATCACACTAAACCCTTTAGCTGCATGATTTTTTCCAAATTCCCGGTGAGAAATTCTTCTTCTTCTGTGGTCATATCCGCCCCTTAGCTGGAGCATATGGACACCACGCGGCGCCTCCAAGAATCCCTGTCGCTCGCCAGTCTTCTTGCTTTGTTCCAGGTCAAACCAGCATCCCGTAGCTCCACCGTATACACTCTGTAGAATGTATTTAGCGGCCCTCCAGGTCGCCTGAATCCGGTCGGCTTGAAGAACAGGCAAGCCAGGTTAAAGTTCTCTTCTGGCATCCGCAGCACGTGGCCGAGCTAGGTCCAACGTCGCCTCTTCACTTTCAGCGTGATGAGAGGCTGCTTGGTACGTTCTCTTATCTCCTCGTTGCTCCTAAAGTCATACGCACACCCAGTATTCGTCGCAAACATCTGTTTTCGAAGCTCAGTATACGGTTGCTCTGAGCCTTCGTAAGGTGCCATGATTCGCTACCGTAAAGCAGCACCGTCAGAATGCAAGCGTCGAATAGGCGGTATTTGGTTTTGACCGAGTACAATCGTGAGTCCCAGACATTTCGCATCGAGTTGAATGTTGCTCCAGCCATTCCCATTCGGATAGCGAGCTCTTTCTGCAAAATGCCATCTCCCGTGATGTGTACCCCCAGGTACTTGATGCTGTGGACGCTCTCGATGTTTTGTCCATCGCTAATCAGAGGGATATCTGGAACAGGACTGGTGATTTTTACATTAGGTTACATTCTACGATTTCTAATTATTTATTAGTAAGTTGACAAAAAACATTGTATTATTTTTAATATTTTTTTGTTGTTTGCACATATCCTGTGGGAGACATAACAGCAACACCAGTATTACAAAATACAACCCATTTTACAGTATTTTAGTTTAGAGTTTGCGGATACTAATGATCACCTCCGCGGACGTTATTATTTTTATCGTTTTATTGAAAATTATAAGTTTTATGACGAAGAAAGTACCTTCGCCCAAAATTGGTCGAGCGGCTTACGTGCAGTGACGTCCCTAGACAGAATGCCGCCCCTAGGAGTGACAAAATGCTGCTCCATTTTGTATACAGTATTTTTTATCATCCTTTCATGACTTCATTATAATAAGAAATGTATTGTATGGATACACTATTAACAAAATATATACCACTGAATATACCAAATTAAATTTATATGTATTTAAAATTAATAAGTTAATAAGTCAGATTTTAATTATTCACAAAACTGCACGTGTCGTTTATTGTCGCCAAGGACGTCAAAGAGTAACGGAAGTAAACTAGACATCGCAAAAACGACAAAAAAATCCAGTCCTGTTAAACCTGTTATATTAATTAATACATTTTGTTTCCAACCAGTGAGCTGATTTTTTAATGGAAGGATACTTTCGTTATTATTAAATTTGGTTACCTAGATATTTCTAAATATTATACTAAATAATTCTCCTCTATTTGCCGCCCTTCGAGTAACTGCCGCCCCCAAGCGACACTCAATCTGCCTAGCCCTACGGGACGTCACTGCTTACGTGTCTACTTATAATGTCATGGATCCTAGGTTCAAATCCTGGGTCTGGCAAATACGCATATTATTGTTTTTTAATTTGTGCTGGAGTCAGAGTATGGACCTAATAGGTTGAGTAAGCGGCTGGCATCCATTTTTTGTAAAACCAAGAATCTGCCAATAAAAATCTCCACGATGAAAAGGCCCATATGATCTTATTAGGATCGGTCAAGGTTTTTTACGGTACATACAAATCAAGTGTTAAAAAGTAATTAAATGTGCAAAACAATCAAAATTCAAACCGTTTTGATTACGCATAGTACAAAGTTCCCTAAATGAATTACCATTTTTTGCAATATGACTTCAACAACAATCATTGTTAGAATTTCTCTCTGTTATTGGGAACAAAGATATATCGTCGTTTTACTGCTAGAAGTCATTAAGAGACATTTTCTTGAAACTGAGTTAGAAAGTACAATCTACCAATTTTGTCATGCTTTATCCGATAATAATTACAAGATAAAAAGAACTTTTTATATACCACATTTTTAAATTTTCTGTTGAATCATATAAACTTGACAATTATATGTATTAATAAATATAGAATACTGAAATGTCATTTTAACATTTCATATTGATTTCCATAGTAACGCACGTATATTTTAATATTTAAGTTGCTAGGACCCACTTAGCAACCAATAATAGTGAGTAGTAAATATTACTTTTAACGATTTTTTTTCCGAAACATACAAAACAGAATTGACTGAAAATGAATTCAATTCTGCTTAAAGATGGCCAAAAGTATTAAAAAAATGCATTCCCGTCGTGTTCTGATATATTTTAAAAGTTTCAAATGTATAGCTAGTCGGGAAGTTAGTTAAAAATCTTGGACAAACAAGAAAAAATCTGTATGGGACAAACAAGAATACGAGCTAATAAAAACATGGTAAAAATATTAATAAATAATAAGGATTTCAAGTTATACACATTTATATTTTTATAAAAATCGATGTTTTTTAAAAAATATATAAAAAATATTAAAACGATGAATTAATCAAAAATCTAAACGACAAAAAATCTAGAACTTGATAAACTAAATTTTAATTATAAATATGGCCATAAAATATAATGTAATAATAAGATTTGACCCTGCAACGAATTCACATTTTATTACATTTTTTTACAATTTCCAATTTATCTTTAAATTTAAAAAAAAATAAAAAAATCTTTTTAGTGTTTTCAGATACATGTTTATTAATTACTACAGTTGAAATTGTAAATTATCAAAAAAAATCTCAAATTGCAAGCTTCGTATTTTTCCGTTAGGTGCCTCTTTTCGCCTCTGATAGTATAAGCATCCCCCTTAAGCCTAAATAATTGAATACCCTGTCACTAATTGCATATTTTATCAATAAGTTTTACAAATAGATCACGAGGCTGCTCTGATAATTTTTATCCATACAGAAATGATATAAATTAATATTAATTGTTTATAGAAAATTACTAAAAAAATTAAATGACTTTTAAAAGTAGGTTAATGTGTGGAAATGCACATATTTTTACGCCTAAAAGTCAAAATGTAAACAATGATATTATTGAACATACATAATTTTGAAAACACTTCTAAGAAAATATATTATAACCAATAGAAAAAAATATTTTTTGAAAAACTAAGACACTCCGCAGGAATCGAACCTGCGTCTCTCGGCTTTCGCGCCCATGCAAATAGCCTACCATGCTAAAGGCGGCATACTTAATTGCGACAAATTTTAACTAATGGCTCTTAATACTCTCTGAAGCTATTGGCTATAATATATTTTCTCAGAAATCTTTTCAAAATTATGTATGTTCAATAATTAGAATGTTACATTCTTAAATATTATGAAGTATTCGTTGAATAAAAAACATCGGTGTGTGTACTTATGTACGCGCGTTAGAAGTTATACTTCTTTGGCGTAACAAAACTTGTGATAACCGAGATTCTTCGACTAGGTCTTAATTATCTTGTTAAATTATACACTCAAGAAAAAAGGCCGCTTATTGGATCGCCGTTGGTTTATTTATATACACTTTAACTTATATTACTAAATTATAATATAATTATTTCTCGTTGTTTTTATTTTTGAAATAACAACCGTTTAATCGATTGTTTACGTAAGGAATTGCAAATGACCGACAATAATAAATTCGTTGCCTAGGCAACGGAACAATTCTACTATCAAATTTGAGTTTGTGTCCAGATGACTGATTCGCAGCTTACTTCATATTGTCGCGCACTTTCGTAACGGTGTGCGCGCGCAGGTCTCAATTTCACTCTCTACGAAACCGTATCCGGAAATTTGTGCGTGAACAGTTCACCGCATGACACTTATTCGTGCGCGAACAGTTCACCGCATGACACTTATTCGTGCGCCGCAGTACGTGAAATATGAGTTCGTGTAACATTTAATCAAATGACGAGTTATTCGTTGAATACTTTACCGTGGAATATATTTTTACGTATGCTACAACATGTGGAGATGTCTTTACTAGGTTAGGTTAGGCTAGGTTAAGTTAGGTTAAAGTTAATCTAATTGGAACAGTACTATTTGCAAACTATCGCTGCATTTTGTAAGATACGTACAAATGTATTCCACGGTGAAATTTTTAACGAAGAACTCGTCTTTTGATAACATGTTATACGAACTCATGTTTCACGTACTGCGGCGCACGAATAAGTGTCCCATGATGAACTGCATACGTACAACTTACATGAAACCCTACCAAACGCCCCAAAAGAAGTATAACTTAAAAAATAGTTAATCTACGATATTATTGTTGTTTAGCATTCAAAGGGTTTTAAACGAACGTCAAGCAAATTTCGAAGATACCTCTTGTAATATTTGCCCCCAAGGAGTGCTTTTGACACGTCATCGCAATATCGATTTCGAAAATACGTTACGTGTTCGGTTAACCGCGGATCACTTCAGGGCCTGACGTATTTTACCGTGAAAATCCTGATTTTCAACGTAGGAAATTAATCTAAATATAAACCCTTAGACGTAACGTCTGAAAATAGACGACGTGAGTTATTATTCTGATATACAGTCTCAAGACAACGTGACAAAATGTTACCTACGTAACGTAGCTTCTACGTTATTTTTAAGCAAAAAACAAAAGAGTGGCTTACGTTCGATTTTATTTTGTGCTGAACTGACAGCTTTGATATACCGTTGACTCAGTTTTGTCTTATCTTCAGCTACGATTTATTAGTTTTGAGTGAATCTAGTTCAATAATAAAATAAATAAAATAAAAATAAAAAAGCCTTTTTATTTCTTACAAATAAAAGGTTAATGACAGTGAATTGACTATTTCTAATGTATATATAACCTATAATTATATCTGCTATGTATATGTATCTATCTATCTATGATTTTTTTATATTTTATCTAAGTATATTTTTGTATAATACATATATTATATATTAAGATTTTTATTTTGTATATAATACTGATAAATAATGTTTATATATTAAACAGTGCTATGTAACGTTTATATAGTATATATTTTTGTATTTGTAACTTAAATAATATTTTGGTTTGTTTGTTTGTTTGTTGGGGTTTGTTGTATTGTTGTAAGGTTTGTTGTATTGCGTGGTTGTATTTTCTTTTGAAGGGTTATAGTCGTCATCTTCCTCTGTGATCTAGTTCAATATCGATTCCAAATATTTGTGACGGAAGACAATAGTTTTATATATCCACGATGGCGAACCTTTTAATACCTATTAATTATTTTATTCAACGAATAGTTCACAAGATTTTAAGAATGTACCATTCTAATCACTTAGCATTAGAATGCATTAGAAAGTAACTTCTTTAAACTTAGTCAGAGCTAGCTTACTTTGAGTGTAGCAACCTTAGTCCTGGGTATCTTCTCCTAGGGCATTCCCGGCCTAAAACTGAACTAGATGCTTCACATAGCCAATGTAGGGCCACGCTCAATTAAGACCAAGTGTGGTGCGTGGCGGGCTTTGGTTTGGAGGGATTAACTTCAATATTGAACATACATAATTTTGAAAAAACTTCTGAGAAAATGATATATTATAACCAAAAGAAAGAATCTTTTTGAAAAAAGTAAGACACCCCGCAGGAGTCGAACCTGCATCTCTTGGGTATCACGCCCTCACACATAGACCACTATGGTAAAGAAGTCATACTTAATTATGACAAATTTTAACTTATTATTATTATAGAATATTTATTATTAAAATTTAGTTTATTTAGTTTTCAATTTTTCATTGTGTATATTCTCGACTAATTCGTCGTTCTAATATTTTTTATTTTTATTTTAAAAAACATCGGTTTTTATAAATATATAAATGTGTAAAACTTGAAATCCTTTTTATTTATATGCGGTATCAAAATTGAAGCTCAATTTATTGGGAACTGACAACTGCGATTTATAGCCACGTTTTCCCCGTGGTATAATAAATGTCCTTATATACTTATCCTAATTTATATGACTGCAATCAGTGGATGTTAAAAGCAGGAATCATTATTACATGTCGCCGTTTAATATTTTGATTCTTTTTATCATATCAATATAAAAATTAAAGAGTGCATCTCTTCTGGCCTAGTTTTCCATGGTACTCGGAAGGTCTTGGACGTCCGCGTCTGCTATATGTAATAAAAAGTTCAGGTTGTGCCACTCCTTGCTAAAAATTCGAAAAGCTGTAGAAGCTGGAGAAGCTGTAGTACGTTCTTGTCGATTTCGTCGTCGCGTGGGAACTTGTCGTGACAAAACAGAACAACTATAAATATAACTTAACCTTTCAGGAAAAATATAAATTTAATATTGAAATTTTCCTACCTATATTATGTTGATAGATTTTTAATAGCACAGATTTTCAATAAAACATAATAAATCAGATTATATACATAATTTTTGCATTCCTAATCGCTAGAAAACCTCAAATAAACGGGACTTAACTCGGTGTTGCCGGCAAGCTTAGGATATCTCATCATAATCAATATAATATGTTCAAAATTTAATGATTGGGTGACTAGGTACAACGAAATAATGACCTAACCTAACCTAACCTAAATAGATTGCACAAAAATTAATGTTTCGTTTTTCTCCTGGCTGTTCTCTTTTGTCATGTTCTGTTTTGTCACTGTTCTGTTTTCACCATTTTAAATAGGTACATGTAGGCTTGCATGACTCCGTGACCTGTTAGGATTTGAGTAATTTCAAAACAAAGCCCGTTGAGCACTCTGACGTCTCGTGTTGCTAAAATAGATGGAAGAAACTTTCGGGTCAACTCCCCTGTCGGAGAGTTTAAGTACCGCATTTGCAGAATGCTGGGAACAGTTACAATTACAATTATTGTATATCATTATATTACTTTGAAGTCGATTTACTCAACCTTGTCATTGTATACGGGTTCATTATTGTATTTATCCAATCCTCAGCAATTTATCTATCTGTCTGTAATGCATTAGTCAAAATATGTAAGTGTGTAGGAAAGAGTGTGACGGGGAGAATACGCGTTAAAATGGGCAAGGTGATAGAAAATATACGCGTAAACGTAAATTATAAATTTAATAAACAGAAAAAAGTAATCATTTATTTGAATCGGGTCGTGGAAGAAAACAAATTATAAGATACTCTCATAATAGTCTGACAGATACTTAGAGTGTAATAATAGCATATCGAGTATATTATATCAAGTATTAAACGGCATAATTTGTGACAGGTTGACGGAATGGTATAAAGAAGTGTTAGTAGTGACGGATTGGAAACACGATTATAAATATAGATATAATCTCTGAAAATGACAATTTCTGTAAGAATATGCTCGATTTAAATTGGAAAGGTTATGGCAGTCAATATGTTTTTTTTAGAATTAATAATAACCATGTCCTTTTTTTTCGTACAAGGTGGTTGTTAGTAATTTTGAAAAATCACAAGCACCCAGGTTTTGCGAAAATCACATAAATATTGTGTCCTCACTGGTAATCGAACCCAGAACTCTCGGGTGGAAGGCCTTACGCACTGCACCACGAGAACCGCCGGGAGTCAATGTATTATTGAATTTTTCAGTAATGATTTATGATGCAGAAATAAGTCACCCTAAGTATGTTGACAGGTGATACTGCCACCTGGTAATTAGTATTATTTTTTAACGAAATAAGTGCTGAGTATGTGAACTAATGTGGACTAAGACAGTACTATATTTTAATATTAATACTATCGACCGAAGGTACTTGATGAAATTTGAATTTAAATAGGTACTAATAGATTTAAATTTTGTATTATTCCATTTGAGTCGTTTTTTGCGACCCAGGTTTCATCTTTCGGCATCTTCAGACACTGTGTACACTCACCAAAAGGTAAAAACACACTGACAACGAATACTGTTAACTCTATTTTATATAACAAATCAATGCAATATAGTAGGTAAAAACTTTATCAAGTCAAGGCTCACAATAAAAAAACAATATAACAAACACTATAAATAGTTGAAGTGTTTGTAAAAAACCCCCTACCTTATCAATAGTGATACACCTGATAAGCGTATATAAATCGTCAAAACTTAATAATAGATCATTAGTAATTATAAACAATAAAAATACCACACTCAAGAGGTGTAAAATCGTCTATTCTGGGAACAATGGTAACATATTGGGAATTAATCGAGTTAACTAATGAGCTATATCTATGATATCAGGCCACGAAGGATTGAAAATGAAAATACTTATAAATATTATAATTCTAATATTATTTATATAACATTGTAATATATAATATTTCACTGTTCATTCAGTGCTAAGCCTGTAGTAGGTTCCACGTTACACCTACGTTACTTCATGTTATTATATTTTCGCAGGTATCAGGTTTCTATTAGTTTCAGATACTATTTCTGTATTTATGATCAAATTTCATATTTTTTCAGTCGAACGTAGCGTGTATTTTATTTCGCAACGAACGGAAAAATGTTTACAAAAAGGAAAGAAAAAAACCCTCTCGCTGGAAAGGTGGAAAAGGGATTTAATAACCCTATTCTGTTACTTACCCAGAGCTGGGTATAATATTATTTATGTGTTACCCAAAGCCGTAGATAAAAGAAAATAAGAACATTGGAGGTAGTTATAGTATTATTATTCAAATATTCACGGAAAATTGACCACCGATGATATATCGATAGGTTAGTGTACATGTTATATTATGTCCAGTGTAGTACGTTTTGAGAATATCGAAATTGAAATATTATAATCGATAAAAGATCAGCTTTGCCAGGGCTTATGTATTTCTACTATTTCATACTGCAATCCTTCTTCAATTATATATATGGGTAATTCACAAATAATAATTATGGATAAAGTCCATCAAAATGGATCCTGAGATATTTGGACCTAAATACGTTAAAACTCCTTTTATAAAAATCAGGAATGCGTTCACTGTATTTACTTACCATATTTTGATAGTACATGGATCAATTTAAATAAATAGTCGAAACATAAAGTATATTCAGGCCATGGCCCCCACAAGGGTGGGGATGAGCTGACAGGGCTCTAGCCTTGGGGCCCGGGCATAAGAGGGGCTCGGCGTGGCGGGTCGCCAGCTAAGTGAGATTAACACATATCATAAATTTACTCTAATAGAAAAAAGTCGCATATTTGGACCTAAAGACGTTAAAACTCCTTTTGTAAAAATTATGAATGTTTTCACTGTATTTACTCACCACATTTTGATAGTACATTGATCAATTTAAATAAATAGTCAATACATAAAGTATATTCAAGCCATGGCCCCCACAAGGGTGGGGGGGGAGCTGACAGGGCTCTAGCCTTGGGGCCAGGGCATAGGAGGGGCTTGGCGTGGCGGGTCGCCAGCTAAGTGAGATTAACACATATCATAAATTTACTCTAGAAAAAAGTCGCTTCCTTCGAGTCTATTGAATATTTTAAATTTGTGGTTGTGCGTTGCAATTTGATGTTATGTGATGTGATGATGATGATAATGATGATTGATATATATTTATATATATTTAAATAAATGATAAATTCCGCGTATAATATTTTGGTATTATTAACACTACTGTAGACCATCATAATATTGCCCTTAACCTTAGCAATAGGTAAGCGGGCCCGCCAAAAATCCTGGCCTGGGGGCCCGTTCCAAGATGTGGGGGCCATGATTCAGGCTTTATCAATATTAGCAAATACCTTTTTATACTGCTGAAGGAACTGTCAAAATGGACATGATTCACATTCAATTTTATGTCTTATCAGTACTGGTATTGTCATTTATGCGGAAAATTGTAGAGCTACGATTGTGATATTAACACAAAATATAGAAATCTGCTTTATCTGACCACTGAAATAAAAAAAATCGAATTTTATGAAAATTGGACTTGATCCATAATCATTGTGAGTCACCTATATAGCAGTGGTGCCTCCATACTTTTTTATATGAACAACCATGCCCATGTTGTTTCGTACAAGGTAGTTGGCTGGGCTAGTTGCATTGATGTGTAGTTAATTATGTTTCTCCATTTATATCTTGAATTTTCTTTATCGCCACAATTAAATATTTCGGGTAATGTTCTTGTGTTGTTTTGTTGTTTAGCATTTCGTAAGGCTTTTGAAGGTCAATTTCCTACCTTGTAAGAAAAATATACTTTACAAAACATTACAAAGTTACAAAATAAACAAACAAATTTGTCGTCAGAATCTTCAAGTATTTTTGTTAGGAATTCAGATGTATTTTGTATGACCACCAGGTAACGTGACCTCAGTCACGTCTATCGAAATGTTTGCAATACGGTAGACTCTAAAGGCGAATCGTAAAACCTTTGCGCATAATGTTATTGTCTATCACTGCAGTTTTATCCAAAATAATTAATAATAATAAGTATAATTTAAAAAAAATAATTTCTATGGCATTAAATCACATACCTATAAATAAAGATTGTTTTGAAAATAAAAATTAACGTAATAAGTACCAAAAATAATTTTGCGTTTAATTAATATATACGTAATAATACGTAATTTAAATTCATCGCTCAATTTTATATCATCAGTGACCTATCAAAATTTCATTTATTTAGTGTGACGTTGACATTAGTGCGTTCATCAGTAGTAATATCGTATTATCGTCTTATTTTCCGTCTGTATACCTGACAAGTGTGCTCTTTTTCTCTGTTCTCCACAGCCTATCTCTTTCCAAAGGCCACCCATTGCTAATGATAAATATATATATGTACATAGGAATAAAAAAAATAGTTTATTGAATAAGTTAGTACACTTACGTATGACTGATAAACTTTGCCACTGAGTTTTTTTCATATGGTATTAATTGTACCTGACTGTTATATGTGGTGATAAATTCAGCATAATTATATAATACTTTGATAACAATTATTTCAAAATACGAAGCAACCATTAATGTAGATCCATAATGGACGTAATCATTTTAAAAGCCCGCCCACTACAATTTATATAATCTATATTTGTAATAATTATTCGGGCCTGTCTGGGTTTTCCCCGTATTTTCACAAGAACATAATTGGCGTCATTGTAAAAAATTTAGTACATAATTTATCAGATAGCCGGCAGTAATTTGTATGTAAATATTTCAGGAAAATTGCCCTCAACAATAATAAAAATGGGCCGAATATAAATATTCGCATTTTTCAGATTCTATAAAATCCTACAAAAAAAATCTGAAAAAAAGTCTATAATTGAGAGCCTATTTAGCCAATAAAAGCACTGTATAGATCAGCGATAGGAAACCTTTGTCAGAGTAGTACCTAAAAATCTCGAAAACTACATACCCTACCATTCAGACCCATGGCCGACTGCGTAAGCACCCTCCGGCGCATCTATTCTATTTACAAGACTGCTATCCACACCTATCGAGAGTAGTTTTTACATGTTTGTATCGAAGTATTATAATTGTTATAATAAGTAAGCCGTCTAAACAGTCAAAACTGTCTTTCTCACTCTAAAATTTAGCACACCCAAGAGAGGTGCTGTTAAAACATAGCACTTATTGTAACAATTACAACTCACTTATTGTAATTGTGACAATAAGTGCTAATAATTCGATATAAAACTACCCTCAATAGCTGCCGATAACGGCTGATAGCAGTCTTGTGTATAGAATAGATGCTCAGGAATCTCTCTCTCCAGTTGGTCACATTCAGCCTCTCTGCGTCCCTCTTGACATTATCCATCCATCATCTTCAGAAGCGGCCCAGGGTCCGAGTGCCTAAAAGGATTCTTTCATAAACTTTGTGGAGAGCTTAATATCCATCGTAAATAACAACGTGACCGGGTCATCTAAGTCCAGTCACACATTGAAAATCGTCTCGACTGGTATAATAGTCATAAATCAAAACTGGGTGTAACATGCAACTTTCATACGTGCCAAACCTCTTCCAGACTTCCGAACTTCTTAAGTCCAAGCAAAGACTGTGACGTCACTCGGCAAGCCAAAATTAATGACGAAGTGCGACCTTTCGGGATTATACCTACATTGTATATCGGGTGAACATAGCTGCATGTGCCTCCAGATGTTTTTTTCAAACTAAAATATTTTATTCCAGCAGTTTGCGAAGGTCCATAAGATAACGTGTGTTTGTGAATAACGATGACGTCACACCGAAGTATTCGACACGTTGCAGACGAAACGTGTTTAGATGTGAGAACCGGTTAAGTCTTCGCGCCCTCAGGACATTGACTATATTGGGGTTTTTTTCTTTTATCGTTTTAACTGTCAATTCATGGTGGAACTGCATTGTGTTGTTGTTTGATTTAATAAAACGCAGTTTTTTCCAGTTGAAAATGTCCATCTGAGGCGGACGAAACCGGCCCAAATTATTTATTAAAGTGGAATAAGAACTACAAAAAAAATGCGTTATATTAAATCAAACAACAAGGGGCATAAATTTATTTATTTATAAAAAAGAGTATTACAGCATTACAGCTTTTGGCCAATGCGCCATAATACATAATACATACAAATATATAAAAATATCTTAATTACAAATAACAACTAATATGACAAGAAAGAGGAAAAGACAGCATGTGTAAATATTAAAGAAATATGATAATATATACAATTATAAATTTATCCTATTTAAAACGTCTACAAACATTATATAATTAATAAAAAACAAATCAACCTTTATGGTGCCATCAAATAAGCTAATTGCACGATACACAGCATCATGAAACATAACATCTGTCCTGCGACGAGGTATTTTGAAGACCGTGGAGCTGCGAGTGATATTGGTGGGAACATGAAAATTAATATTTGCCAGTATATGCGGATTGTAAATGAACCCACGAAGAAGTAAAAAGAAATGCTTTAAAAGAACAATCACTCTTCGGGTAGACAGGGATTGCATTGATAGCATACCCAGAAGAAAACGAGTCGGGAAATTCATTTTATTGTCATTATCATAAGGAAAGAACCCGTATGTTCTTAAGTAGAGAAATCTAAGAAATCTATTGTGGACTCGATCCAGCTTAATTGTGTGGATGAACCTATTAGGACTCCAAATAATGCTGGCATATTCAAGAATACTCAACACAAATGATACGTATAATGTACGTAGCACTCGGACGTTTTCGAATGATTTTGAAACCCTCATAACAAAGCATTTTGCTAGATCTAGTACTGATGTTAAGAATATGCTGATTGAAAGTGAACTTTGTATCATACAATACTCCCAAATCTTTTATCTCCGTTACCCTACTCAATATTATACCAGACAATGTGTATGGAAACAATAAGGTGTGCCTTGAACGATTGAATGAAATAATATTACATTTGGAGGTAGCGAATTCAAGTTTATTTAAGATAGACCATTGCGAGATAGCATCTAGGTCAGACTGCAACATCGCACAGCATAATGGGGTTTCAATAGTTCGAAAAAGTTTAAGATCATCTGCGAATAGCAAACAAGAAGAATTGGTTATAACTTTTACAATATCATCAAAAAATATTAAAAACAAAATTGGGCCAAGATTTGAACCTTGAGAAACACCAGAGTTTGTTCTAAAAATCCGCGATTCATTCCCATGGTAATCAACAAATTGACGGCGATTTTTCAAATTGTTTGCAGAATTTTGGTTTTCTTTTACCGGATCAAGAATTCTTCGGAAAAATTTGTGATGTAATTAGAAAATACGGAAAAATTGGAAATGTTTTCGAATACTTGGATAGAATTCTCTTATTTCTCCGTTAGGCTACAGGTTTCACACCCATATATAGAGATTGGATTAACGGTCACGTGGTGTATCCAAAATTTTGTCTTTTTGGAGAATATGTAGCTTGGATTTGAATAGACTCTTGTAGTACAAATAACGTATTGTCATTTCACTTCAGTATGTTCATATTAAATTAAATTTGTCATAAACGTGTGTGGACTGTCTAAATCAGCACTGCAGGCAAATATGTATATAAAATAAACTTGTTTGCAGCAAAACGGGGAGAATAGAAAGGTTTTCAGATTTAATATTCAATTTAAACTCTATGCTGGATGACTGAAAAGTTAAATTTACTTAGAGTATATGCTTCATAACTTTGCACTCTGGCGCTAGGATGAACATGATGTAATATATTCTAAAAATATATTTTTGAAGCTAAACTTCTTTAGGTGCCTTTGAAAAATCAGATCAGAGTGTATTTTTGGCATCTGACATGTAACACATTATTTATTTTTTCACACGAAAAAAAACGCACTCGATTGGATTCGAACCACCGATTGCTCGGTTATCAGCCGAACGCACTACCTTTGCGCCACAGTATCATACTGAAATCGTGACAATTATACAGTATAATATTATAGTTAAGAATTGTTCCGTTGCCTAGGCAGCGAATTTATTATTGTCGGCCATTTGCAATTCCTTACGTAAACAAACGATTAAACGTCAGAGTGACAGTTGGTACTTTAAAAATAAAAACAACGAGAAAACATTATATAATTTAGTAATATAAGTTAAAGTGTATAGAAATAAACTAACGGCGTTCTAATAAGCGGTCCCTTTTCTTGTGTGTTATTTAACAAAATAATTAAGAGCTAGTCAAAGAATCTAGTTTATCACAAATTTTGTTTTGTTACGCCAAAGAAGTATAACTTCTAACGCGCGTACATAAATACACACACCAATTTTTTTACATATATTATCTATTTATTAATGTATTTATTTATTACTAGATTTATGTTAATACCATTTGATCTAATTTTATGCGAGATAATCAGGCAAAGAGGCGTATCAGTGTAGTAAAAGATGCAGAAAAAAGTGCAAAGTTATAAAACGAATACTCAATCAAAATTTGTGTTTGCAATTTAGCAGTATGGATTGGTGAATAGGAATGCTCATTATTCATTCACCATTAATATTTTTCTTAAATTAAGGTCTGTTCTCATCAGTGGCGAAGCCTACCTTTTAAGAAAAATAGATAGAAAGTATGTATTTAAATTTAAATACTTATATAAAAATTTGTGCGGTAACCAAATCAATATATCGTCAGTATAATAATAAAATTAATATTTAAAAAATATATGAATAAGAGCCATCTATCGTCAGAATAATGTAGAATAAATAAATAATAAGTGACAAAACAGCGCCTCTAGCGAAGAATATTGAAATATCGATTCACACGAGATGAATTCGTCAAACTTATTGTATGAACTGTGTCTCAAGGGCATCGAGGTTGTCTAGTTTTATACATACGAATCTCTAAGCTGAAAAGACAAAGCTTATATATTCAGTGTCGAGGACTGTCGCTTTGGCGCTTTAATCAAATAATAAAATAATAATGCGATAATTAAAAAAAAATATTTCTATTTGTTCAATCACATAGAAAGATAGAATATTTTTAAAAATAATTAATAATTTTATCTCATGATTCTAATTTATTATTTAATTCAGTCATAAGCTAACATATAAGTATATACCGATATAATTACCGATGATATATTTGTAGGCGTATGTTACGTGTAGGTATAGGAAAATACATAATTTATATTCATTGCTGAATTCTATATCGTCAGTAAGCTATTGAAATTTTATCGATTTAGTGTGACGTTGACATTAGTGTGTACCTATTCATCAGAAGTGATATTGTCTTGTTTCCCGTGAGTATACCTGACATGTGTGCTCTTTTTCTTTAATCTCAACAGCGTACCTCTTTCCAAAAGTCACCATTCGCCACTGGTTCTTATTAACCAGAGAAACGGGACGAGGAGGCAAAATTTAATAAAATAAACGATTAAATAAAGAAAAAAATATTAAGAAAGTAGAAATTGTATTATGTCTTTAATTAATAGATTAGTTGGAACAAAAGTAGGTGCATATTTAATGGCGCTGAGTTCATTCTTGGCCTAGACACGCTAGACAAAGTTTTATCAGATATCCAAAACATGCGAATCGTAATAAACCATTTCACGTCTGATGAATAATAAGCGGTCATGTTTCCTGTCCTATCGGAGTTTTCATAAGGCAGAAAATAAATTATCTGTCAAATAACATACATTGATTGAACATTGGAACGCAAACAGTAGCATTTTAGCATCACTCTGAATCAGAGAACTCACAAATAATGGGAACTGAAATACATAACGGGTAAGGTGATAGCAGGAGCAGGTAACCCACTCGAGTAAGGAGAATCCGGGTTAAACTTACACACGTGTCAAGAATACGTTTTACGTGGAATACTAAAAACTGCTCTCGGTTTATGCATTTACGCCCATTTAATATTGGTGTATTACACACACTATTGCACGTGCATAATGCGTGCTTCATTTTCATAGGACACTCACACATTCAAAACCCTGCATCAATATGCGGCGTATTGAATACAGCCTACCGGTATTCTATTTATTATCTGTTCTGTGCTCTGAATCTTTTGCCCTGGTTCAGTTCCTATTTATTTGAGAAAATAAAACATTGTAGACATAAGAAAAAAATTCAAGACGTTCACAAAAACAAATATTGTTATCGCAATAGAGTAGGAAAAAAATCAATTCATTATAATAAAAAAATAATTATAAGATAAAAAGAACTTTTTATATACAACGTTTTTAAATTTTCTGTTGAATTATTATGCTCAATATAATCAAACTTGTACTTGATAGGAAGTAAATAAAAAACAAACAAACAAACTTTTTTGAAAAAAAATGTTTAATATAGAATACTGATATGTCATTTTTACATTTCATTTTGATTTCCATAGTAACGCACGTATATATTAATAATTTAGTTGGTTGGACCACCCCCTTAGCAACCAATAATAGTCTTTTACTTTTTACGGATTTTTATGAAATAACTTTCCATACAAAACAGAATTAACTGAGAATGAATTCAATTCTACTTAAAGATGATTAAAAGTATTAAAAGAATGCATTGGCATCGTGTTCTGATATATTCTAAAAGTTTCAAATGTCTAGATAGTCGGGAAGCTAGATAAAAATCGATTGCAAGATTTGTACTGGATAAACAACCACCGGACAAACAAGAATACGAGATAAGAAAAACGTTGTAAAATACACAGCGCGTCACAGTAAATGTTTATGTCTTTGGGGAGCGCATTGAATAGTTTTGCACCCCTCGCTAATAGTGCCTGATATGATTGATATGAGGACACAGTTCCGACCCAGAATAGATCATGGCTGCGACCACGTAGGTAATTGACAGGCGCATGTAAATTCAAATTCTTTAGGACACCAGAATTGGAAAACATCTTCACGATAAAAGGCAAAAGTGTCTCGACAGCAGAAGTGACCTACGAGATTCAAGAGAGAGAAAAGTTAGCATACCTAGTAGAAAAGCAGTCGGAAAATAATCATTTGACAAATTATTGAAAGGAAAATAGTTTATGTCTTAAAATAATGACATCGTTGAAATTTTTTCTTGACGCGCTTTAAAATAAACTTGTAGGAAACCTCATAAGGACACCAGATAATCGACCCATATTCAAAAATACTACGCACTAACGAGACGTAGAGTGTACGTATGAAATTTGAAGTCTTGAATGTGTAGGGTAGGTCAATAATTATAATAAAACAATCATTATTCGTAGGATGTGATCCCGAATTTGACTAGAATAAGGCATTTTATTATTCAAAAATTGGGCACGATTAAAAGATTTGAAGATAATTCTAAAGATAATGATTATAAGCTATGACTTTGACCAATCAAATGTGATAAAACATCCTACGAATAATGATTGTTGTTTAATAATTATTGACCTTGTTGAAATACGCCTTTTCTATTGGCATTTCCCAGTGGTTAAGCTATAACATACGGCCGTAGCCATAAATTAACAAATAATAAAAAATGAAGTAGGGAGTAAGATCATGTTAACGCGTGTATTTGAAAATGTACCGAACCGAAAAAAATGATTTTATTGAGGTTTAAAAGAATATTATTTTATGTAATAAAAATACTTTATGCAGTCATCAAATGTTCAAAATAAATATAAACGATAATTCAAAATTATATAATTAGATTATCTACAACGTTTAAGGAATGACCAGGATTATGCTCTGAAAATACCATAAAAGCTCCATTTTGACCTACGTGGCGCACGTGGGCCGTTAATACTATATTTCAATTACTGTGTATATTTTTTTGTTTTTAAATGACATGTTTTGAACGTCTTAAATTTACAACTTGTAAAGTTTACTAAGTGTAATTATGTAAATATATATTGAATTTGAAATTTGTCTACTTGCTATTTCAACCATAGATAAACATACATTTATTTCACTGTGCTAATTATTCATGTGTGCGGTACACAATTATCCATCATTCAATAATTGTTTCGACGCCCAGTTGGCGTCGCTTACTTAGCAACGTCTAATCGGCGATGCCAAATTTAGATACCCTAGTTCTATAGGGAAACAACGAAAATTACAAGGTTTTAAGTTAATTAATTCAATGAAGAAAAGTCCTATCTTTATAATTCAATAAAATAAATAATCAAAAATCCCTTCAACTGGTCAATCATCATTAATTCAATTATTATAAACGGGAATGTCTGAGTTAATTATTTATTAAACTGTAAATTTTCATTTTGCATTGCTAAGTTTATTTAAAATTAATAAAAAATAAACACATTTACTTCAAAAATCAAAGCTTTAAGATTGAAATGAGAATTTTTGCAAAATTTTCAAACGTCATTATCTTAGAACAAGGTATTTTGAGTTGTTTCCCTATATAAATAAGGTATGGATTTTTTCATTACCGTTTTACAAACGTATTGACTTTTACAAAAAGCTAGCTCGGTAGTAACCAGTTGTCGACAGCTGCTAAAGAGCGAATCATTGACCTGGTTTTCTTTTGCCATTCAAAAAAATATAATACAAAGACCTTTATCAAATTATTGTGATTTTGTTCAAGTAGTGTTTTTTATGTTAGGTCTGCGAATTGCTTGCCTTTTTTCAAATCTAATTAGGCTTAAGTATTGAAACTTCCGCTATGCGACATTATACCTCCATACCACATCAAGTTTAGGCCAGTGAAATAAATTTTCATAATATATAAGTTAAAAGTTTCGAGGACACTTTAAATATTGCTATGTGAGAAATTTATTTATTTATTATTTATTATTCCATGTCCGATCCTAATATTATCATATGGGCCTCCACAGTGTGGAGGTTTGTATTAATAGATTTTTAATAAGAAGAACAAAGGGAAATTTTTTAACCAATCGTAAATTAAATATGCTTTAATTCTCGAATTTTTGAATTTCGAGAATCTAAAGAAAATGAGGAATTACTAGCTTTACTTTTGTCTATAATTTGGTAGTAGGAATCCTCGTTTGGAAAGTAAAACAAATTTTATTGTTATTAATAATTGATTCAGCCTTTAATTGGTGGAATACAATTTTACAAATGATAATATACATTGTATTAAATTCTACAGGTTATTTCATTTAAGACGATAGCTATTTAGTTTTTATTTTTAAATCATTTATTAAAAAAAACAGTTATTTACATTGATTATACATATGTATTAAATATATTAGAGAAAAGATATTACAGCCAGTAAAGTTTGCATTATATAAATAAATTATAATACAGATAAGCCTAACAAGATAGAACATAAGAAATTGACAACATAAATATAAAGAAATAACATAAGAAAAATGAGACAGAATATTGAATGATTATGGACAAAAAAAAACATTTTTAAAAAAATATATATATTATATATATATATATAATATAAATATATATATATATATATAATATATGAGGTTAGATTCCTGCGGGGTGTGTTACTTTTTTCAAAAAGATTTTTTCTGTTTGCTATAATATATTATTTTCTCAGAAGTGTTTTTAAAATTATGTATGTTCAATAATTAGAATGTTACATTCTTAAACCTTGTGAATTATTTGTTGAATAAAAAAAAATTGTTAATTAAGAACATAAATATGTTTGACTAACAAACTTGAGTGTGCACTAGTTATATCGAATCTAAACAGCCTACCTCCACCTTTCGCCACTGTATTCAGTATCGGATAAAATATAATTTAATTAAACTAATTGTACGTGGATTGGGACTAAGTTAATAAACTATTGTTTTCAACCTTCTGGCAAAACTATTATTTACAATGGATCGATTTTCACAACTCTAAAAAGTGGGCCTTTCTATTACACCTGAATATCTAATCAACCTTGGAAAGCCTTTTAATCAATACTTTTATGTGCATTTGTGGTATTGGGGAATTCGTTTCTACTATTAAATTACTAAAACCCCGCCCCCCGCTTAACCGAATTCGCGCACTTATACTAACTACCACTCAGCTATTACAAAACCAAGGTTTTCAATCATTAATTATAAATGAGTGGGTTGGTTCCTTTTACTATTAATTTTATATCACTTGGGCTCTATCATTGCCGACTCAAGTAGAAAGCCGATATATACACAACGACTGGTCCTACTTTTTCCGCCCCTCCCGTTGTTGTCTATGTATGGAATTTACTGTCATTGTTCTATAGAGTGCTCATACTGACGCGTCTGTCATGTTCACACAGGGAATGGTTTGATTTGAATGGATAAGTTACATATTAACTAATACACTAATACACTAGCATTAACAAGCCTTCTACAAATGTAATGCATAGATCAATGCTACATATTTTTTGGAAGTCGATATTACCACCGATTTTTGTGTGAATGACTATTTTGACTTTGACAGCTGATGAATAATAGGAATGTATATTATTTATTAATAACACTGATGGTTAATATATTTGATTTGAATTTTTTTTATAATTCGATTTGAAACGAGAAAGGGCGAATCAATATGTCAAGCAATCTGGGATCTGATTTTGACAGCTGAAAAGTGGACCACTCGTTGCTTGTGCAAAAGGTTATGCTCAGGCTTTATTAATCTAAAGATGGCATTGGCTCTATTATACATCTCTACATATTCTACTAAATTAAGCTCGAGATGTAGGTTACATGTAAATAGTACGTAAAATATTTCACCGTGGCACAGTTCGCCGTGAGATTTCTTGTCAGAAAGAGATGCCCGTATACTATACGGTCTCCAATTTTATTAGATTCAATATGAACATTAATTCAATTTTTATAGCTGATTTTGGCACAATTCATGAATTCAAGAATTAAAACCTAACCTAACCTCACAAATAATCTATTATATTGACTATTTTCAAACGCTGTTGGCTTCCTGTAATGTGTAAACCGACAAAAACCGTGTTTTATTTAGACATGAATGAACTATACGAACCAAATAGGTTGGACGGTCTTTAATCTGCGGCCACATATTTCCGATACAACATTTCACGGTGTCACAAAGTACGATACGGCGAACTGCATACGTACAAGTTTCACGTCACGGTCCGGTCACGGAATTTATCGATGTGGTTTTGATGGTATTCACAAAATTAACTTAATGTACCATTGCACACATCGTGATTGCAACATTATATTTCAAAGTACACAGCATGAATGTCATTTGTATGTGGTAAAAAGTCACCGATAAAGCTATTTTACAGTGCCCGAGTCGCCTTACAAGCTAGTACAGTAGTATATACACAATATTATGATCACCGCACGACAGCGGAGAGTCTGTCAGTGTCAGATCACGAGAGAGCAAACATGATAATATTTAATGGTGGTGTTAAAAATATCTTTTAAACATTTGACACACATTTGTATATTTCCAACTAGTACCCAATATTTCCGATAAATACAAATTACTGCTTGTTTGTTAGATGTACAACGACGTTTATCCATTTTGAAAAGAGTTCGCCTCGCATCACTATGGGGCTAAAGTGCCCATCACCACCCGTCATATATGCACAGCCGTGGATATGCACGGCCGCTTTCTATGACGCTTTAAACGTGTCTGAAAGAAGTGATTTTAAGTGCTCATTCCGTCCCGAGATGGAGCCGCACGGGACTGATGCTGCAACCATGCACCGTAGTGCTTAAATAAGAAAGTTAAGAAAGAAAATTTTTGGTTTTTTGGACTGGCTCTGCTGTCCGCTGACGTTAGGCGCTTTGTGTACCCGCATACTGAGTGTCACGAATTGAAATGGATGAGTCTACAGAAGAGTCGGGATTATCCCGCTCCCCATACGATGCTGCAAATATCTCGAATGACGCAAAGTTGGCCTCTGTTGCTATCAGATCTCCATGACCAATTGGGCCCGTGTGAGGACGGACCCTGGCAAACAGCTCCGCTCGTTCGAGTTCCATAAGCGGGCAATCCCAGAGGATGTGTTCAGTCTTCAGAGTCTTCTAATTTGGTGCCTGCAGAATACGTCTGGAAAAAAACGGTAAGTGTGCCGCCCCTTGGGGGAGGCGGTCCACCTCGCCTGCCATGCCGCAAATGCGGTCTTGTACACAATGTCACTTTCATGTAAGGAACGTCCTTGGATCTCTGCGGTGGTGTCAGATGGACACCGGCGAGTGTTGTGCTGTGTGCGTGAGAGAGACTTGCAAAATTACAAGCCTTTATGAATTATGACCATTTTCGTATCGAGTCGGATTTCAATGTGCATTGCGCAAGTGTTTACATAGCTGATATTAAGCAATGCTAACCATTATTTCATCAAACAAGTCCACTGAACTATCGCGTTATTAATTGTGTAATACCTGACTAAAAGGTAGACTGTATATAGGGATAAATACCAATGCCGGTATTTCGCTATTTCCTATTGAATACCGATATTTGTGAAATAAATAAAGATATAAAAATGTCTTTAAAAGAGTAATATTTTATGGCAAAAATATCTAAATATGTAGGTACTTTCATATAATATATAAACCTTTAAAAATATGTAAAGGTAAAATACAATATAGATACTGATGTTTACAAATACCTAGTAGTTGAACTATTTGTATTTTCTTCTTCGAATGATCATTCAATAAATTTATATTATGAAGTATTTTTAGATGTGTATGTGCCCCACTGGTAATAATTCCACCTAATGTTTTATTAGTTTATTGCACTTTTTATACTTTGTAATTTCTTTACCTTTATCCCGTAAAAACTAAAACCAAACACAATTATTTTTTTGTGTGATTTTACCGAGGCTTTGACTGCGACTCGCTGTCATATCGCCTCTTCTCTTCAAGAAGAGGATCCGCCGACCAGGTCCTCACTCCTATTCTGTTAAAGCACTTTACAATTTTGCCAAGCTCTTCCGTCTTACCCACCGCTAGGGCACTTTTAATTTGTCGATATTCTCATAGATCTCCGCAATTCGAAGTTGTACTCTGTGACGTTTATATTTAGGGCATTGTAGTGCTATAAGTAAAATGTCGTCTCAAACATCACATTCATCGCAGAGGTGCGAATCGCGAATGGCCAGCTTACTTTGCCAGATCATCCGTCCTTTTATTGCCCTCAATACCCATGTACGATTGGATCCATTGAATGCATAGATCTCCTCCAAGGATGTGATATGCTCTGCTTTTACTGTATTATTGTATAAACTACTCTTTAGTAGATAAAACATCAAAAAATTAGGCACGGGCAAGTCCATTATAGTGTGTAATTATTATTCCATCATGAAATATTCGCCACTAGGGCTGAGGTTACTAACTTTCTTCTTCGACTTCTCCGGCGGCCTTCGAAAGCCCGGTGTCACTGGTTGCGGGGTTGGTGAGGAGAGTTTTTTTTCCAATGCTCTCTTTATTTTGTTGTTTCACTGGTGATGCTGCCGATGCCGGGATGTCGGAACTACTCATTCAGAAGGTTTTGTAGAACGTCGGGTTTACCACTGTAGTGTTCTGGTTCGGCGGAGGATGGGTGGTATTGCAGATGAAAGATGGTTGTAGTTGTTTATGGTAATGGAGGAGGCAAGAATTTATTTACTGTTTCATAATATAATAACTACAAGGTTACAATCGATGCAATATAATAAATATAACGGTAATTCGGTGCAATGTGTCTTTAAAAGAAGCTTATAATTGAGTGAGATGTCCAATTGATTCTGACCCGATATTTATTAACCGGCGCTCTATGTAAATAATAATATGTGGAAATTATTATGAAATCATATTAATTCGTAATGTTATGAAATTACAGATCCACTATCTCATAACATTACGAAATCATATTGTATATAGATACTGACTGAGTGTACGTGAAAACGAATATTTAATAAATAATATTATAATTAGGATTATACAAACCACCTACATAACCCGACAAAAAATTAAAGTCCTCAAACTTTTCATGTTCATTAGTATATTTTGTTTCTACTTTCAATACCGAATATATCGGTATTGTTTAATTTTTAAAACCGGTGTTTCGGTATCGAAACATACTGGAATACCGGTATTGCAATCCCTAGTTGTATGCCAATTAAAAGCGATACGTGTCAAATGTACATAAACTCAGTAGTCACATTTTCTTTGAAAATCGATGAACCAATAGAGTACTAACTTAATCTACATCATTTTAATACCGTTCATAATCGGTTTCTTCCGATTAAATTTAACGGCTGTTTGTATAAACAAAATAAATAACTATGATTACCTATTGACATAACATATAAACTAATTAGCTGGGCATTGAAAAAATATTGTAAGGATATTAATTAATAACAATTGAAGTTAAGCACATACGTTCTTAGTTTAAAAATTACAAGATAAAAGGAACTTTTTATAATATACAACGTTCTTAAATTTTCTGTTGAATCATATAAATTTGACTTGACTAGCTTAAACGATCAAAAAAAAATGTAGTTGATAGAAATAATACTGAAATATCATTTTGATACTCATATTGATTTCCATAGTAACGCACGTATATATTAATAATTTCCTAGCAATCAGTGGATTGGATTATGGATTTCTTCCGAAATAACTTTTCATACAAAACAGAATTAACTGAAAATGAATTTAATTCTACTTAAAGATGGCTAAAAGTATTAAAAAAATGCATTGGCACCGTGTTGTGATATATTTCAAAAGTTTCAAATGTCTAGCGAGTTAGGAAGTTAATTATAAATCGATTGCAATATTTGTACCGGACAAAACAACCAACGGACAAATAAGAATACGACCTAATAAAAACGTTGTAAAATATATTTTAATATATATCTAGTTAATGTTAGGACAGTGACGAAGGGTGCAGGTAGGCTATTAATATCCGTCATAAATAGTGCACACTAAACTTTTTCAGTCATACGTATTTGTTTTCATTGAAATAAGACTACAATTTACAGAAAATGGTGTTGGTTAGTTTAATTCTTACTGCTTATAAAATATCTTAAATTATCCAATTAAATCATACATAATTTCGGATATTTTATAGATAGAACAATATTTTTTATCTATTAAGAATACTTTGGTTTAGGCAGGGTTTAATAAATATAAAAAAATGTGAACCAACATCAAAAAAACCAACAATATGTGCAATATAATAAATATTCTTAATCCAACGAAAACAAATAAGTATGAATGAAAAAGTGTGCACAATTTTGTCGTATCGCCAAAAGTATACCAAAACTATTATGATTTGGTTTAGGCAGGGTTTGATTGATTTATAAAAACTAACCAACACCATCAGTAAATTGTAGTCTAAGTTCAATAAAAACAAATACGAATGACTAACAAACTTTAATGTGCACTATCTTAGCGGATATATCTGTGTGGATCTTAACAGCCTACCCCATCCCGTTTTTTTTTTTAATTTAAAAAATGATAGAGAAGAAAATATTAAAATTAGAATGAAGGTTTTTTGTAAAACGATATTATGCATATTGAAATGTCAATTATATTAATATAATATGTAAGCAAATACGCAAGAAAGAGAGAATCTGATTAAAAGCACTTTGGTATAATACTTATCTAATGGTAAAGTTTAATTGAATCAAAAGTTTTTCGGGAAATCAAATTCCAAAATCTCGCTCAAAAGAAAATACCGTTTTTTCATCGGGTTATAATATTATTTTCCTGCAAAATCAATAATTCACTCAAATCAGCAGAATTCCTTTCATGTGTATTTTGAACGTTGAACATTTTTTTTTTGTTTTCTTGGCATTTTTTATTACCAACTAAGTGTAGGAGTGTAAAAGAAATCTCATTAACGAATGATTTATAATGAAACTTCTGGACTAAATAAAAAGGATCTTCAGGATTTTTTATTAGCTTAGTTTAATAAAGAAATAAAAGTCATAATGATTGAGAATACTTCCTTTTCCCTATTTTTCCTTCACTCCATATTGAAAGAAATCAAGATTTCTAGCATGTCTATTTTAAGTATAATAATATGATGTTTAAAATCATCTTATAAACAAATAATAATAATTATTATAAGTGTCGCTATTTCCACTCTACAGAGCATAATATTATGAACCTCTTTATGGTAGAAATATCAATCGATAAAACTCACAGAACAGATAATAAATAAAATTCCGATAGGGATACCAATGTAGCTGTCAGTATATTATTGATCATTATATCTATTTTTAATGTATCAAATTATTTGACCGCAAAAATAAATTCCCAGCAACTCATATTCCGGTAAACAACTGTTTACCTTTGTCAACAGATTGGCGATATTAAATACGGTATCGCAATGGAAAATTAGTCTAATATCCATTCCCATAGTATCATATTATATTATGACTGTATTAATAAATAAAATTCACAGCTACTCGTATTTAAACCGCTGACTCGTTCAATATAATTATGTACTAGAATATAATGTTTAGGTATTACTTTTCACTGTATAAATTACGAATACTGATTTATCAAAATGTCACTCGAATCTAAGTACCTGGCTCGTAACTATCTCAGTACATAATATGTACTGTCATTGTATTTGTACTATCGTACCGACCGTTACGCTGCAAATAAAACTCGCTCCTGCATACATCTTTGACTTTTTCATCATCATCCTCAACACCCACACATCGAACACTACACCAATATAGTAAATTTTTGACGCAGGGTTTTTGAACGTGTGAATGTCCTACGAAAATGAACCACGAATTATAGACGTGAAATAGTGTCCCTGATAAAACTACTTATACTTATATTTAAATATCTATCATAACTTAATTATTTGCTTACTTCACTATTTCCCTCGGCCAAGCGCTACGTCTATATTATATTATTATTTTACCATGTCCAATCCTATAATAATATGGGGTTTCACAGAAAAGATGTTGTATTAACACATTTTTATTTTTACAATTAACGAATGTCAGCCACTTGGTCAACCTATTAGGTCCATGCTACAAAAATACACATTGAAAAACAACATGACGTGAATTTATCAGATACGGGATTTGAATCCGGACCCATGACATTATAAGCTGATGCGGTAACCGCTCGGCTATTGTGGGCATCGTTATATACAATTCTTGATTTTTTTGAGATTTTAATCGCGCTGGTCACCACGATAAAGTAAAACCTTACACAATATTATTGATGTCTGTCTTTCTGATTTCATTCCTTCCGTTTTAACTAAATTATTAATATTGGAGACATATTCATCAAACTCACACAAATTATAGAGTACAATGCTGGTGCCAACTTATTGATTCACTTCTGTAGGTGCTCCAAACATTGGTTTCTATAAAACAATCGATCTGTACAACCATTTATTCGGCTATAGGTATAGTAAAACAACACAGAATCTCATTATTGTTTATAATATAAATATAAATTTGACAACCATACATAATAATATGTTTTTCCATGCGTTTGAAGTAAGTTTCGTAATGAATTAAAAAAAACAATATGTTAAGTAAATGAATGAACAAATGATAATATAAATTATTTTAAACTCTACAGGGTGTTTCGATAAGTCGATAGCTGTTTCAGTTCTAATAAAATTATCAAGACTACAAAAATGAACGTCAAAAATCAACCTGGTTCTCGAGGCCATAGCCCGTAAGGTTGACATAAGGGGTTGTGTTAACTCTAACACATCCTAGATGTGCGCCTATGCTGACGACAGAGTTATAACTAGCCGACCCAAACAAAGACTGATCGACCATGCCACAACATTGAGAAAAGAAACGGAAAAGCTTGGATTAGAAATAAATGCCTGCAAAACAAAATAAATGGTATCCACGCGAGAGTAGGGTCCACCTCGAAATATCTGTGTGGAGCAGCAGGTATGGGAAGAGGTTCAGAGCTTCACGTACCTGGGCTCTAACCTAAACACACTCAATAAAACAACAGAAGAGGTGAACATACGACTCATAGCTGCTAATAAGTACTTCTACGCCTGTAAGGGTCTACTGAGTTCGAAAATCCTAAGCAAGAATAGCAAACTGCTTATCTACAAAACAGTTATTCGACCAGTAGCTACCTATGGCTGTGAGACATGGTGCCTCATTTAAAGGGAAGAACATAAACTGGCCATATTCGAAAGAAAGATCCTCAGGAGAATTTTCGGGCCCACATTGGAAAATGGAAGTTACAGGATAAAAATGAACCACGAGTTAGAAGAGTTAATAAAACATGAAACGGTGGTGAAATTCTGTCGATCCCAAAGACTAAGGTGGGCTGAATACGTTGAGAGAATGCCTGAGCACAGGACGCCAAAAATCATAACCAAGTGAATCCCACAGTGGAAACGATCTAGGGGCAGACCAAAGAAGAGGTGGGCTGACTGTATCGAAGAGGACTGGAGAAAGATGGGGAGGGCTGGAGACTGGAGAGGAGCAGCCAGAGAAAGGAGCGTGTGGAGGACAATTCTGCGCTCATAAGGAAAAAGGCAGCTTTTCGACAAAAATACAAATTGAGTTAGTGTACAGATAATGCTCTGCGTAAAATTTTGAACCATTTGACATAAAGTCGAAAGCGGTATAGAATTTATTTCAGTATAATAATCGACATATTGTTTTACGTTTTTTTCACAAAACGGTAGTTATTCTAAACAAAAATACATTATAAAGAGTTTCATAAGCAAAAACACAGCATCGATTGAAAATATACTGGTTTTTGCTTATACCATATAAATCAAATGATTCATCCACATTATTTAAAAAAAATATTAAGAAAAGTTGTAAAAATGTTAATGTCTCATTATCTCAAAATGTGACTTTGGCAAATAGCTGCCTTTTTGCTTATGGGGGCAGAATTGTAGAGGAGGCCAAATCCCGCCCCGGGATGTAGTGCCAAGAAAGAAGAAGAAGAAGAACAAAAATGAACGATTTCTTTACACTTAATAATTATAAAACCCATATAATGAGACGAAATCTCTATCTTCCTCACATTAAAACTCATTTAACTTACTATAATTTATATTGTCATTGTAAAAATGGTATTCTACCGAGTTAATTTTGAGTGCTGATTCAATTATTAATAAATGGATGAATTTAATTTGAACGCTGTTTTTCATTTTTCCATGTGAGAATTTCATTAATAGGATCTCCATTTCATCCTCTCTTCATCATCTCCATCAGTCAAACAATAATTATTATACGTTTCAAATCACTAGAAATAAAAAAATACTGATATAAAATCCATTTTCCGTTTCTTGGATTTAAAAAAAATGTGATAACACGAATTGAATACGTGTATTAATTAAAGCTCTAAGTACCAAAAAGTAGTATTGCCTGTAGATACAAAATACCGAGTCATTGCAGTAAAATTTCATGAAGCAGACCTTTTGAAAAATGTGGTTTTACAGTGTGAAGCAATCACGGCAGCTTCTATAATTTTAGGTATTAGGAAGTCGCAAGTGTCAACACACCATCGTCAGCCATTTTATATTGAATGAAGTTGACCACTGTAGTGCTATTTACACCATTATAAATAAAACAGGCCAACGGACTTACAACGTCGACAGGTTTAAATATTTTGCTGTATTTTTTTGACTTGCTTGAGGCACTTAGACCATAGTTGAAGTTATTGGCGTAAGTATGTAGAACACTTTTCTATAAAAATGTCAGTTTTTTTGTTTTTGGTACTTAGAGCCTTATTTAATACACGTATTCAATTATTGTAGTCACGGCAATAACACTTTGAATGGCCATAACCATAGATAATAATATGCTATGACTAGCCTAAATGACCGTGGTATTATATTATAGGTAGGTATATAATAACGCACAGATGAAAAAATACGTTATTTTGTTAACGGATTTCACGAATAAATATTTTAATAATATTTGTACACTCATTTTTCTTTCTGTAAGGCTTCCGCTGAACTTTTAATTAGGCAACTTTGAATTGATGTGGTCATTCGGTAGGGCTTTTTAATATCCATCTATACCGTAAGCAATTAGGAAATGATGAATGGCTTATTAAAACTTTTAATACACCGGGTCAAAGTACAAAAAAGCCATACCAAAAATGAAATAAATGGCGGATTTTATGGGCTTCTGTTTGTTCAAAATATAAGAAAGGAATGGATAATAAAATCATAATGGTTTCATCACTCGAATATAACAATTTGTTTGCATTTTCACATCATTATAAAATATTATGGTATATAAGTATGTAGTTTTATTCTATTGTAGTCTCTTCTCTTCACTCGAACTTCTTCATTAATTAATGAATATATTATAATATTATGCTGAATATGGATATTCCATTATAGTTCGGTTATGAGGAATACAGCGGAAAACACATTTTGAAAATACCCGATATACTGGATTATTTGTTAGTTTGGGTTAGTTTAGGTTAAGTTAGGTTGGGTTAGGTTAGGTTAGGTTAAGTTTGGTTAGATTAATCTAACAAATAATCCAGTATATCGGGTATTTTCAAAATGTGTTTGCCACTGTATTCACACTGTACTGGTGTTATTTAAAGCTCGATAGAATTTGAAATATTTTAAAATAATTAACTTTTAATCATTTTTTTCTATTCGAAAGATCAATACCCCATGGCATTATCATATGAAGATGATTTCGGGCTAATGGCCACCGCGGCGGTGTTCTTGACGAAGCGCGTTGCTGGTCGTCCAATTTTGCGCTACTTTTTTAGGAATAATACGAAAAATTTTGGCTTCTAAGGCGTCAATTGTTAGAGTAAGTATACGTTTCATAACTTTACACTCCGGCTCTGGGATGAAAATCATGTAATATATTCATAAAAATATATTTTACATTATATTCTAATGGATTCAAGGTCTGTACTATTCCATTTAAGTCGTTTTTTGCAACCCGGGTTTCGCCTTTTGGCATCTTCCGGCGTCATGTACACTCACCAAAGGTAAACACACACTGACAACGAACACTCTCAACTCTAGCTTGTATAATAAATCAATACAATAAAGTAGGTAAAAACTCCATTACCTACCTATCAAGTCAAAGGTCACAAAAATACAATAAACAAATTATGAATAGTTGAAGCGTCAGTAAAAAACCTAATTAGTAAAAACCCTATCTTATTAATAACAATACACTCGATAGCATATTATAATAAATCACCAAAACCTAATTATAGATCATTATTTTTTTTATAAACAATAAAAATAATACACCCAAGAGGTGTAAATCGTCAATTCTACGTTATCTATTTATTGATTTATTGCCACATATTATATTAATACAAGTGAATATCATTTAATTTAATTTTATGCGAGGTAATCAGGCAAAGAGGTGTATCAGTGAGTAGTCAAAAGTGTAAAACAGGACAAAGCTATAAAACGAATACTCGACTAGTTTATCTGCACAAGCCAGTGACTTTACGTCCACAGGAAATAATTAAGAATTGTCATATCGTATGACTTAGGAGGCCAATTCTCAAAATCAACAACTAATAACTCAATAAGTCGATGGTTGTGGTCACTGTATGGTACATTGCACCATCCTGTTGAAACCACATCTCATCCGGATCAATGCCATCCATATTTAAAAATAAAATCATTGATCATGGTCCGGTAACGATCTCCATTGACCGTGATGCAAACTGCTGCTCTAATGTTGCCACCGGCGTGTAAACTGCACCAAACGGTGAATGTTTGTGGATGGGAATATTGCTTATTAACAAACCTTTCATCGCAGAACGCAATTTTACGGTAAAATAATGTATATGAGTACATTTGTATAATTCGTTGTTCAAGCGTGATAATATACCAGACTATTATACTGATCATAAATATCAAAACTTAAATATCGAAACTATCTTAACTTAGAGTAGAACAACGTGGTACGGAGAGGTACATGCTGGGCGTAACGCGAAAAGACAAAAAAAGGAATGAGTGGATAAGGGAACAGACAAGGGCTTGAGGTGTAATAGAGTTTGCTATAATAAGTCTCAATGGAAATGGACTGGCACGTAGTTCAAAGAAGGGACAATTGTTGGACAAATATAGTCATCCAGTGGTACCCAAGAGGTACAAAACGTCCGCAAGGTAGACCGAGAGACCGCTGGATCGATGAAATTATTAAGTTTAGCGGAAGTACGTGAAAACGCAACGCAGATGACCGAGAGAAGTGGAGTTCATCCAGCAGTGGATAGATTCATGCTGATGATGACATAGCTTGATTTAATAGTGAATCCTTTCGTAAGTTCTATCTAAGCAAAAAAAAACAACTGTAGCCGAATGTCCCATTTTATTGATAATAAAATTTTCCATTTCATAGAATATTATTATTATATTTAATATGACATATTAATATAATTACGGATTCAAAAACATGTTTCTGATTTAAGTTTAATATTAATAAAGGTACTTATCTATTTTATATAAACGCCTAAAGTTATGAATACACATTCAGGTGACTGATTTTATTGTATTAGAGACAAAATACAACCATATCTTACCCTTTGTGTTATGTTAAGGGGTTGTAGTCACAAAGGGTAAATGCAGTTGACAGTGATGTGTGCGACGTACAAACCACTTTATTGGAGTCTATAGAAGACAATGAACCGCTTGGTCCCTTGTTTATAGTTCTTCTCGACAAAGGTCTGGTGCGTTATGTATAAAAAGGTATTTTAGTAATCATTACTTAAAGTATGATAATAAATTAAATAGACATCGTCACCTCAATACTAACAACTAGATAACTCTGATTTTTTGGTCATTGTTTGGAAAATGAAATTTAAACTTTACTTGATTAACATAAATCTTGGCTATAATTATTATTTAAAATAAAAATAAAAAATTGTGTTTTTCTAATTGGAAACGAGTAAATAATGTTCAGATGTATGAAAGAATATTTGATACATTTATGGTTTTAAAGTTATCTTTTATTTTCAAACACAAAATTATTACAGTTACCATGAACTTATGATTAACTTAGTTTTATCATTTTGTAGAGAAGGAAATTTAATGTAGAATCATATTCAATAGCTATCTCAAAAACAGTGAAAATCAAGCTATATATAGTGCGAAAACATCTTCTAGGCTACGTGTTAAAACTGTGAACTAACATGCTTCGCCCATTTTTAACCGCACTTCCATTATAAACCAATAAGCTCCTCCCATTTAATATACAACAATGCCTAGAAGCGTAGCCAAGAAGATGTTTTCGCACATTAGTTGTAGTATTGAGGTGACGATATAATATCATATGGGTATTGTTAGAGCTTAGTAAAATTACCTAAATTAAAGAAATGTGAGAACAAAATTCATTACGATATTATCATAAAATATTAGGGGAGCATTCACAAAGAGGTGTACAATTTAGAGGTAAAGAATTCCATATGTGATTTACTTCAGCAGTGTTTTGAAGAACAGGTGTTTTATTTTCAGATAAAGCAATTTGGACATCGAATATCAACGTACTTCGATGTTGCTTAATAACAAATTAGACGAGATAATGAATTGCAGCTTATAGGATGGTTTTATTTATTAAAAACATATAAAAACTTTGGGCACACGTTAGTCGCCAGTTATAGTATGTTATATAAGATAGAAACACTTCCAGTTTTAGTATTTATTTAGAGTTCATAGAGATTAATCAACAATAACAGAGAATACTTACGTACACGAAAATAGATTCAGAAGATAAGATGACTCGCTCGACCAAAAAACCAGATGAACTTGCCAAAGAATTAGTTCAGTTCAGGTAGGTATCACATTCGACAACTAGAAACCACATTTGAATAGCTTGATATCAAAGTAGGCCAAACGCCGTTTATAAAATTTTACAGGAGACTCACAAACATGTGTAAAAAGTGTCCGTTTTTCATATAACATACTAACTTTAAACTAAACAATCTCTATAAAAACTACCGTTTTTGATACCTTTGGTAGATATTTTGAAAAGAACATCACTTGCACTACAATAATCAATTAGAACATACATTTCGTTAAAAATGGCGTTTAACCTACTTTGATATCAAGCTACTCACTTATCACTATAAGTGAATCTCAATAGTGTAAAGTGCTTAGTTTCAAACTAGAGGACCTGTATGATCAGAATGGTCAGAGTTAATCAGACTAAGGTGACTGGCTACAAATTACGGAGTCAACATAGAGTCCTAACCTAATCTGTCTACATAGTGCTTGCAGCGTCCAGTCAATGGGTAGCGGCATCTATGGGTCTCTTTTCGAAGTCATGCTGCTATAAGCTTATTAAATTATTTTAATAAGGAATCCCTTTTCAACTTCAGAATCTTTCTTAATAAAGTAAGATTGTCTCGAACATTTTCTCTATTATTTTTATTATTTTTGAACGCCGTGACAAGTGGTGCCCAAACGAACTTGATACAAATGTTTCATATGATACTCATCCTTGGTCAAATGTGTGAATAGCATTTTGAAGCTCAGAAGCTTTTGAATCTCAATTCTATACGTGGTGATGGCCTTCATAGATTTGCAGGTGGGTGACTCAAGGAGAATTTCACCTTCAACATGCTGCAATTTTCCGGGTGAAAAATTATTGCCCGTTGGAGAAAATCTGTCTGCTGAGATTCTTGGGATAGTTCCAGAATATTTATATTTTGCCGCGGAATCTGTTTACGACAGAAACTTTTCCTAATATGATTTCGACCCACACGTTTCTCCATGAACCGGAAATGTATATAATAGTTTGCCGTCAACGGTTATATCGGAAATAATATATGGCCGTATAGTCGTGATAACAATTTTTATTTTTTCATGTCTAAATAAAAGAATTAAAATACTTATAATTAATTAATAATAATATAAAAACCACCGGAGTACAAGAGAAAGATAGAAGAAAATAGTTAAGTCAGTAAAATATAAATATAATCATATCGTAGGTATATATTTATATAAAATTCTGAATGATTGGAATTCTGAAAGTGGTCGTAAGTATCAAGTCAACGTACGAACTAACTAACTATCAATTAATATCTGATAATAGTGTCAGCATTATTATGAGATGTTTGATACCAGTCAATATAAAAATAATGTCCTTGAATGTTTATTGAATCTAATAAAATCGAAACATCACTGTCTGCAATTCTCTACAAACAACGGGTCTTTTTAAATATCTCAATGCCATAAGGCGATATCATTCCGGTTCCACAGCTCACGTTGAACTGTATAACTTACTGTTGGCGCTTTTTGCAAGTGGACTGTAATTTTAAGGATGATGTGGATTCCGGATCAAGGGGTGGGGTCGATTTAACAGAATGCCAAATACTGACCTTTATGATGATTTATGATAGATCCGTGGTCTGGTTTCACTATCACTCGCGCGGTATTGTTTGTCGAGTTACCCGGTGTGCGGCACTTGACGGTACACTGTTGATGGATGAATGATGATGAGTTGTATGATTGATGAGTACTTATAGGTATGTATGTAGGATTGAATTAGTCAATAAACTGTGGTTTACCGATAACGCATGAACTAACTTTTGAATCACTCAGTAGTTAACGACGCTAGGCTTTTAACAGGCCCGCAACATCACCGTTTTCTTGATATCTCTCAAGTTCACCACGCGCGACGGCTGTCTTGAAGTGACTCCTGAATCACTCTGTAGTTAACACGGCCTTGTTTGTATCATATCATATATGTATAGCTCGACAGCTTTAGCAAGCCTACGCGCTCGGCGGTTTTGAAGTAACTGAATGCTATTTTCATCATAGTCTATCATGACCCGTGACTGCCGGTTACTTGATCTTGTGACTGGGCTTTGCGAGAGGTGGAAAGTAAGGATGAATGCAAATATAAATGGCCCAACCACTTACAATTTACATATAACCACGTTTTTCAGTTCAATGGTCTGCGATGTCATTTATTTTATTTTTAAAATTGTGTTTTAAAGGACCCCTTGTCATTTTACTCGGTGTGTAGTAAAAAAACGGTAATCTGTCTAAGTTGGGAACCTTTGGCTCTCAGTTGTCGCTCCTAGTCACTGAGGTCATGTAAAGCGCCTCAAAAAGCCCAACATGTTTCATTATATTTCAATTTAGAGAACAAGTACCGTTTTGTAAACAGACGTAAGGTTAAAGTTCTGTAACCTCTTTCATCAATGACATTTCTTGTGTTTTTTTTATTATTGACTGCAATGTGAAAAGCTCTCTTCTCTGGAATTCTACTATTATCGGCCAGTGTTCAATATTGCAATATTGTTGACTTTATGGCTTAAGTGTTCTGAAACCAGACAGAGTAAATATTATCAACTAAAAGTATTTGACTGAGAAAATTTCACTCTGTTATTATAAACTTGCAATGGTTATATTTGAACTGTTTTTGTAAGAAGTTTTTGATTAAAAATACAGTGGTCTATGCAGATGAAAGTTTCAAATAAAGAATGTTTTTTTAAAGCTCGATATAACTTGAAATTGTAAAAAAAAAATACGAAAGAATAATATTCATTTTATTTTATTCACAAGATCAATACATGGTATTGAAATTTTAAAAACTATTTCGGGAATATGGCCTCCGCGACTGTTCTTGACGATAATCATTTTAGACGTATATTCAGTCCTCACGAACTTATGTTGTCAAAACGTTTATATTAAGTTTAATTTGTGATTGATTTGTCGTATGCTCTTAGTTATTAAAAACACTACTCACATGATACGTAAACATAATATTATAATAGATAAACCTGCATCCGTGTAAAAGATTGACTTGTCACATTTGACAACACATACCTTCGCAAAGAGATTCTAATTCACAACATATGTCTGTTATTGTATGTATATATCGTCACAACAATTAATATTACAACTAGATAACTTGATTTCCACTGTTTTTGAGATAGCTATTGAACGTGATTCTACATGTCCTTCTCTACAAAATGATAAAATTAGGTACTTAAGTCAGAAGTTAATGGGAACCGTATTCATTTTTGAAAATATTTAATAACTTTAAAACCATAAATGCATTAAATAAATAAAATAATATATCTACAATATTTTTCATACAATTGAACATTATTTAATTGTTCCCAAGTAAAATTTTCCATTTTTATTTTAAATAATAATTATAGCCTAGATTTATGTTAATCACAGGGAACTCAGAAATAATGGGAACTGAAATACATAACGGATAAGACGATAGCAGGTAACCGACTCGAGTAAGGAAGAATCCGTGTTAAACTTACACACTGAAAACTGCTCTCGGTTTATGCACTTACGCTCATTTAATGTCGGTGTATTACACACACTATTGCACGTGGATAATGCGTGCTTCATTTTCGTAGAACACTTACACATTCAAAAGCCTGCATCAACAAGCGGCGTATTGAATATAGCCTATCGGTATTCTGTTTATTATCTGTTCTGTGGATAATCAAGTAAAGTTTAACTTTCATTTTCACAACAATAACCAAATCAGAGTTATTCTAGTTGTATTATTGAGATAACGATATGTATGGAAGTATTTTCATAAAAAGATCTTGCAAGAGAAGGATTTTATATACTTCTCAATACTCAAAAAGTTTACGCATTACACTGACCTGACGGGAGATTTTATCGAGCGTGAAATTCTTGAAGTTCTTTTTTAATATTCACACTACTGCTGTATATGGGTGGTTTATACGCTATTACCTACAAAAAATATGGTATACTTCGGGCATAAAATGCAAGTATAGTATTTTGATAAAAAAGATAGTATTTAAAAATTCAAGAAATATAGCCTATGTAAAACCAACACTTTAGTACGCCATATTATATTAAAGGGTTAAGAAATAAGAGATATATATATGTATATATTTCATCATCATCTTCAGCCTGAATTTATCCACTGCTATATGAAGGCCTCTTCAAGCTGCTTCCACTTCTCTCGATCCTGTACATTGCGTTGCCACGTACTTCTGCAGAACTTTATCATTTCATCGATCCAGCGGCCTCTAGGTCTACCTTGCGGACGTTTTGTACTTCTTGGATACCACTGAATGACTAGATTTGTCCAATGATTGTCTCTTCTTTGAGCTATGTGTCCAGCCCATCTCCATTTAAGGCTTTTAATAAACTTTATTACATCGCAAACCCTTGTCTGCTTCCTTATCCACTAATTCCTCTTTTTGTCCTTTCGCGTTATGCCCAGCATGCACCTCTCCATACAGCGTTGTACTACTCTAAGTTTCTGGATCTCTCTTTTACTAAGGGTCTATGTTTCACACGCATATGTGATCACGGGAAGCACATACTGGTTGAACATTTTCACTTCACGTCACTTTTGAAGACATTATTCAGGCGGCCAAAAGGACTCCAGCCTAACTTTATTCTGCGAACAATTTCATCGAATATACATCCATCTATAGATACTTGTTGTCCGAGATAGATGTAGCTTTTCACCTGTTTGGAGCTGAGTGCCGTTGATGAGGATCTCTTTTTGGTCCGCAAAGCAGTTGAACATGACTTTTGTCTTTGTTACATTTATTTTCAAACCTACTTTGTTGCTTACTTCAGCGCGTTCCTGCATTCTGCTTTGGAGGTCTTCTGAGTCTTGCGAGAAAATTACTATGTCATCGGCAAAGCGCAGATGACTTGTTAAAATGTTATACGAACTCATGTTTCACGTACTGCGGCGCACGAATAAGTGTCTCACGATGGACTGCCTACGTACAACTTACATGTAGGTAACCTACATTTTATGCCTTTCCGAAAGAAATATTTTTGATGATTTACGACATAAAGAAAACGTCAATTCTGATATAGCTTTTCAATGGTATCAAGTATCTACGAAAATTCAAAAAGCGGATTCCCCGTTGTAGGAAACGACACTATATGTTTTACGATTACGTCAGTATAATCGGAAAAATATCCACCAGGCAGGTAAAGCAGATAGTAGGTACTAGACTGGCGAGGCATATGAAAATGGCAAGCATCGGAAAAATCGTAAAAATATCATTTTTCCCAGCGGGAAATGTTATTCTTCTTCAGAATTTTCGAGATGGTGAAAGATAGACAGGTGATATTATTGGGAAAAAAATACTTGTAATATTGGTGTCTGACATTATGTAGCTTTATTTGTCAGTGATAAATAATGCATGTTCGAGAGAGGTAAATACTTAGAGTTTAAATAGTAAAATTATTGAATATACATACTTTGGAAAATTTTAGAAAAAAATCTTGATAAATTTAAAATCAATATACCAATTTAAACCGCAAGTCTCCAATGCTAGTGACATATATAAAGCGCTTAATTGAATCGTAATTAGGTATGGTGCAGGTGTATAAATTTTTAAAACGCGTTTTGTTTTTCTAATAGGTATATTTCTGTGGATAAAGAATGTTACACTCTCAAATCTTATGTAATATTCGTTGTATAAAAAAATGTATAGTCAAATTATTGGTAGATACTTATTAAAACCTTTCGTCATCGGGTTACTTTCAATGGACGACAGAGAGTTAAAAGTTGTGATTGAATTTCAATGGGAGTGTGGTAGATATATATTAAAAATACAACATTTCCCAGATGGTCACTATATTTTTATTTATGTAAAGATTTTAAACTCAGTTAAAATACAATTACGATTTCATACAGTTATATCAACATTAAATTAATTAGGTATTTTTTTATTTAACGAATAATTCACTAGATTTAAGAATGTAACATTATTTTTATTGAACATGCATAATTTTGAAAAAACTTCTGAGAAAATATATATAACCAAAAAATCTTTATTGAAAAAATACGACACTCAGGACGACAGGAGGAATCGAACCTGCGTCTCTCGGGATTCGCGCTCACGCACATTGACCACAATGCTATAGGCATCATATCCCAAGGTTTTCAAAATTTTGTAAGTTATACATTAATTCATAAGACCTCAAAACCGCCTCGGAAGAAATCATGTGGTTATATTTTCAAAATAAATCTACATTCTAGTTTAGTTGCAGAAAGATTATGGGGGATGCTTATACATACAGAGGCACCTAGCGGAAGAATCGTACACAAAGCTTGCAATTTGAGACATTTTTTTGATAATTTACAATTTCAACTGTATTATTTAATAAGTAGGTATGTATCTGAAAACATTATAAAGAAAAATATTTTTTTTCAAGTCAAAGATAAACTTACCTACTTAAAATTGTAAAAACAAATTTGTTACATATTTATGTCCACAGTTACGTTATTATTACATTATATTTTATGGTCATATTTAAAGGTCTTTTTTAGGTATGGTCCTCATGTTTAAGTTCGATTTGATATAAATAAAAAGGATTTCAAGTTGTACACATTTATATTTTTGTAAAACTCGATGTTTTTTGAAATAAATATAAAATGTATTAAAACTATGAATTAGTCAAAAATCTGTATGAAAAAAAAAAATGAAAAACTTAATAAACTAAATTTTTTAATAAATATGACCATAAAATATAATATATAATATAATGTATAAGAAGGTAAGTCAAGTTTATCTTTGACTTAAAAAAAATGTTTTTCTTTTTAATGTTTTCAGATACATATTTATATCATAAAAAAATGTCTCAAATTGCAAGCTTCGTATTTTTTCCACTAGGTGCCTCTGTAGGTACAAGCATCTTCTTTAAGAACTCATTAATTTACAGAATGCAATCACATCCAATTTAACAATTTAGTCGATTTAGTTAAATTAGCACTTACAATTTCTAAGCACTTAATTATTTCCATATAAGTTAATAAAAATGTTTAGTGATTTTACCTGATACGATGGATATTATATTACTTTAACAGAGTAAAGTTGTTTCCCAACTGATGTAAGCCTATTTACTACTAAAAGATTTTTAATAAACCTCTTTTCTGTATTTTTTCAGTGCTTTGCTGGTCCAAGAAGCTCTGGAAAAAGCGGCAGCTGCTGGAGGGACCAGGCCGACACCACCACCTCTCCTAAGATCTAGGACTCTACCAGCAATCGTGGTTCCTGGACTATCCATCCTTCAAGCGCAAATCGACGCCAGATTTGCTGCAGGTAAAATTAAACAAACATAGCTTTTATTCATTAAACTTGTCTTAAACTAGTATTCTACAATAATAATTAATAGCTTAGACTAGAAAGGGATAAATTTTTGTATTACAATAATAATTTTGTAGGTGTTTTAAAATAATTTTAGTAGATATTGACAAATACAAATTATATTATGTACGTTGACGGGTTGAAAACTGAAGCAATACAATGGTGGTATTAGCTGAAAATAACGTTGCGAACTCAAAACTTTTTTTTGAAGTTTCAAATATAAATCCACATTTTAAAAGGTCTTCTGGAACCGCTGTCAAAAGTTTCTTTTCTTCCCCCAGTTTTAATCTCTTTGTATGTAACATTATTTTACTAATATTATTATGTGATTCCCAACCTTTTCTGTTTGGCGGAAACAATAAAACATTACATTTAATAAATTCTCTGGGAAATTCTACTTAGTTGATATAATATTAGCTTGTGAGGGTAGTAAATTATAATCCACTAACAGTTTTGGACACAAGAATAAAAAATTTATAATTGAGAAGCATAGTAATAAAAAGTACAGTAACATTACTTTGTATATTTTAAAAGATTTGATACATACAAACAGGTGCGCACATATATATACTAAGAAATGTTGAGGAAATCCTGGGAAAATACCAATGCGGCTTCCGACCAAATAGATTCACCATAGATCCATCTCATGAGGCAAATTATGGAGAAAGCGCACGAGTACAACCTGACACTCCACCACCTATTTATTGATTTTGAACAAGCTTCCGACAGAGTGAATAGGGATAAGATGCTGCAAAGCCTAAAAATACTAGGAATTCCTTTAAAAATAGTAAGGCTAATAAAGACCACACTGACGGATACTCAAGCAGTTGTCAGTATGCAAAATGAGCAAACTGAAAGCTTCAAAATCGAATCAGGTATAAAACAAGGAGATGCGCTATCCACTATGATATTTAACCTTGTGGTGGAATCCATAGCTCGTGAAACCAACATAAGAGGATGGGTAGGTAATGGTACAACGCAGATGTGCGCTTATGCTGACGACATAGTAATTACAAGCAGATCCAAACAGAGGTTGATCGACCATGGTGGCACTATGAAAATAAAAGCAGAAAACGCTGGGCTGCAAATAAACCAGTCAAAAGCTAAGTATATGGTCAGCACACGTGATTAGGTACCGCTGCAGAATATAGACATAAGACAGCATGCATATGAAGGGTGGAGAAGTTCACGTATCTCGGATCCAGCCTAAATACCCAAAATAAGACAGCAGAGGAGATAAAAATCCGCCTTATCTCCGGAAATAAATGCTGGCATGCCTGCAAGCAACTGGTGGGGTCAAAAATTCTAGGCCGAAGAAGTAAACTTCTAATATATAAAACAATTGTAAGGCCAGTGGTCACTTATGGCTGTGAGACTTGGTGGTTAACTCAAAACGAGGAAAATAAATTAACTGTCTTCGAGCGCAAAATACTTCAAAAAATCTTTGGACCCACGTTGGAAAACGGGAACTACGGAATAAAAATGAACCACGAGTTGGAAGAGCTGATTGAACAGCAAACAATCATATGATACTGTAAGTCCCAAAGACTAAGATGGGCGGGACATTTGGAGAGAATGCCTGAAGTTAGAGCGCCAAGGATCATGATGAAGTGGCTACCCCAACGGAAGAGACCCAGAGACCGTCCAAGAAGGAGATGGGGTGAGACCGTAGAAGTGAACTGGCTCCATATAGGAAGACCCAGTAACTGGAGAAGTGTGGCGAGAGACCGGAGTGAGTGGAGAGCGGTTGTGGAGGAGGCCAAATCCCACCCAGGGATGTAGGGCCGTGGAAGAAGAAGAAGAAGAAGAAGTAGATTGAATTTTCAATTTAAAAGGATATGCGGACGAGCGGGCCGGGGCGCATCGAATACATTGTAGGAAGGCCGGAAGACAACTGTTTGATTATCGTTGCGTTATTGTCTGTGCCCTGTGGACTATCAATGACCACAGATAACATCATGACAGTTTGTAGAGTTATACGAAACCTCTACAGGTACATATTATCAAAAACGTACAGTACATTAAAACTTCCCTGACAATCTTTTGCGAATACTTGGAAAACCCTAGACATAAATTGTTTGGTTGAGAATTACTGATTCTATGGTAATGTCAATAATATCATCTTTTCCCCGCGGCAGAAACTTTTTATCAGAAAATTTGAGAAATTTAATAATTAATTATTTTATTAATTAATTCATAATCACATTGAAAGCAGAGGCAAAAGCAAAGGCGTGGGTAGATACTTACTTCGTTACATAAATCATGTACCATTTTTGCATTCATCGTAACAAGGAAGAATAAATAATAATTAGTACCAGTGTTGCCAGGAAAATGCCTTGATTCCCACCAAATTAATCTCCGGCGAAGATCTAATAACCAATTACCGGCTGACTCCAGTCCCGATGGTATATTTAGATGCTGAGTAGGGTGAATATAATATCACGATAATCGAATACATAATATTTTGAAATATGAGAGGATTTTTGATGATTTATAAATCGTAAAACCCTGTTTATACCCGTGTGTCCAGAAACTTATATCATACTTCACTATGAAATGTTATATCGGAAATATATGGCTGTATATTGAAGACCGTCCAACCTCTTTGGGTCTTATAGTACAGACATAAAATTCACGTCGAAATAAAACACCGTTCTTGTCGGTTTACACTTTGCAGAAAGCCAAATTTTGAAAATAGCCGATATACTTGATTATTTGTTAGGTTAGGTTAGGTTTCAATTATTTAATTCATGAACTTTGTTAAAATCAGCTATGAAAATTGAATTATGTTCATCTTGAATCTATTAAAATTGGAGACCGTATAGTATACGGTCATCTCTTTCTGATAAGAAAGTTCACGGCAAACGGTGCCACGGTGAAATGTTTTTACATGTAACCGGGTCATTTATGATCTTCTTAGGATTAGAAATGGTCATTTTTTTTTCCATTTAATCATTGTTGTTTTTATTTAATAAAACACAATTTTTATGTAGTACTTATTCCACTTTTAATCAAGAGATTAGGACCGGTTTCGTCCGCCTCAGAGGGACATTTTCAACTGAATACATTTTTTTTAAAACAATATTTATCAAACAAAATCCAAAGCGATAGAAATAAAATAACAATAGGTACATAAATAATTATCCGTCCAATAATACATTCCAATAACAGATTAATTTAAAACTAATGAGGTTGGACATTAATATTTCATACTACGTCAGGGGCATTAAACAAATTATTTTAAATATTAACAAACCACAAAATATGAAACAATCTACACTTACAATAACATTAATATCAACAAATAATTATGATTAGTCAAAATTTACAATATTTTTTTTTATAAAAAATAATAAAATAAACAATATTATCAATTGAAATGAGATCGAATACAAAAATAAATACAACCAAAATATGAGTCAAAATTAAATAAAAAATAAAATAATAAATAATGTACAATATATAAAGTTATGTTATAACAATCCCAAATATTAAATAGGGTATAATAATGGAGAAGACACAAAATACAATTGATCATTTAACAAATTAGAATTGGGCAAAAATATATATACCTATGAATTTCTAGGATTTTCTGTTTATCCAATTTTATAGATTTCTCATTCAAATGCAGGATTTCAAAATTTTTACTGATATTAAAATAGTGATTACTTAAACTTAAATGATTTCCAAAAGATGAAGATTCATTACCATTTTTTGGCACATACTAAATTTTCTTTGATCCTAGTATTAAAAAAACGTCCCGTTTGTCCAACATATTTGGCATCACAAGAGTCACAACTCAATAGATAAATTCCACTTTGGTTAAGTTTATCTAATCTATCTTTAGTATTCACCAGTATTAAATTCAAATTTTGTGTGTTATAAAATGTTACATTGAAAAGTTTTTTATCTATTTTTCTTGAGATATTCTCAGACACTCTTCCTAGGAAACATAATTTAACCCAGCGTTTTTTAACACTGGCTTCATCTATCACCAAGCCAGAGGTCACATTTAATAAAGCTAATTTTTTAGATTTGTTGGCCACTTGTTGGACTTTATAGACACGAAGAATCTTAATCCATTGTTGACAAAAGACATAAAATCTGTGATTGATTGTTGCTTACACCAGAATTTCTTTAAATTTAATGGAAGCATATATCGACAAATTAATGGTTTGGCAATGGGTAGTCCCTTATCTCCTATTTTGGCAGATTTCTTCATGGATATAGTCGAATCTAAGATTAGCAATTTAAATTCATTTAGGAATATCATTTACTGGTATAGATATGTAGATGATATCTTACTTTTGTGGTCAGGCACGGAAAGACAATTGGATAATTTTTTAAAAGCCATAAATATTATTAATAATTCAATTCAATTCACAATGAAACTAGGGAACAGTACAATTAACTTCTTGGATTTAACAATCAATGTTACACATAACAAACATGCATTTAGCATTTTTAAAAAGGATACCTTCAGTGATAACATTATTAATAACTCTTCTAGACACCATATCTCACATAAATTATCAGTTTTCCATGCTTTTATACATCGTTTATTAATGGTTCCTATGTCCGAAAATAGTTTTGCTTTGTAGTTAAAGACGATTAAACAAATGGCTTTTAATAACGGTTATGACTCACGTTTGATTGATCGCATTCTGGCCAACAAATCTAAAAAAATAGCTTTATTAAATGTGACCTCTGACTTGGTGATAGATGAAGCCATAGTTAAAAAACGCTGGGTTAAATTATGTTTCCTAGGAAGAGTGTCTGAGAATATCTCAAGGAAAATAGAAAAAAAACTTTTCAATGTAACATTTTATAACACACAACATTTGAATTCAATACTGGTGAATACTAAAGATAGATTAGATAAACTTAACCAAAGTGGAATTTGTCTATTGAGTTGTGACTCTTGTGATGCCCAATATGTTGGACAAACGGGACGTTTTTTTAATACTAGGATCAAAGAACATTTAGCCTGTGCCAAAAAATGGTAATGAATCTTCATCTTTTGGAAATCATTTAAGTTTAAATATTCACTATTTTAATATCAGTAAAAATTTTAAAATCCTGCATTTGAATGAGAAATCTATAAAATTGGATAAACAGGAAATCCTAGAAATTAATAGGTATAAATTTTTGCCCAATTCTAATTTGTTAAATGATTCAATTTCAATTTCAATTTCAATTTTCAATTCAATTTTCAATTTATTTATTTTTACATATTGTGGACATTACAAATTATAAGTTTAAGACGTTCACAACATGACATAAAAAAGAGATAGATAATATGTTATTAAACAGTAGAAATATGTACATACAAAAATATTAATTATATAGGTACATGGAAATACACCGGATGAGTTAAGCAGACCCTATTTTAAAAATTTATAAAATAACGTCCACCTATACTCATCCTCACGTAGGTGGAATATATCAACACCCGAAGCAATTTCGTTGAACATAGTTATCGCCCTCCCAATTGGCATTACCAGTGGCAGGTTGGTTCTGCACCTTGGGAGAATAAACAACTGATGTTCTCTATTTCTAAGATAGTTATCAGGGACACACAGGTCAACACTGCCCAGAATGGCAGAGTTCTCATTTATACCTCGTATAAGTCGAAAAAAATACATAGCTAAATAAAGATTTCTTCTAAATTGCAAACTGCAGTATGTAAGCATGCCTAAGAGAAAGTCAGTTGGATAAAGCCACGGATAGTATCCGTACAACCTCAAATAAAGGAGTCTCAAGAATTTCTTCTGAACCCTCTCCACCATTAGGCCATACTTCAACTGATGCGGTGCCCAAACAATAGACCCACTCTCAAGTCTGCTTCGAACTAAAGAATTAAATAAAAGTTTTAATACCGTAACATCCGAAAAGACCCGGGAAGTACGCATGACGAAGCCCAACATTTTAAGCGCCTTGTTACAAATGGTAACTATATGGCTAATAAATGTCAGTTTACTCTCAAACGTAATGCCAAGATCCCTTACAGATGATATTCGTGACAGAACTCTGCCATGCATCGAGTATTGGAAAAACAACACTTTTGAGGCTCTGGTAAACGACAAAAGATTGCATTTATCAATATTGAATTCTAGTTTGTTACGCCTGCCCCAATCTAATATATTATCTATATCAAGTTGGAGCTGACGACAATCGTCCAAGGTGACAACTTCCAAAAAGAGTTTCAAGTCATCATTTTGACTCATATTTTGGTTGTATTTGTTTTTGTATTCGATCTCATTTCAATTGATAATATTGTTTATTTTATTATTTTTTATAAAAAAAATTATTGTAAATTTTGACTAATCATAATTATTTGTTGATATTAATGTTATTGTAAGTGTAGATTGTTTGATATTTTGTGGTTTGTTAATATTTAAAATAATTTGCTTAATGCCCCTGACGTAGTATGAAGTAATAATGTCCAACCTCATTAGTTTTAAATTAATCTGTTATTGGGAAGGTATTATTGGACGGATAATTATTTATGTACCTATTGTTATATTATTTCTATCGCTTTGGATTTTGTTTGATAAATATTGTTTTAAAAAAAATGTATTCAGTTGAAAATGTCCCTCTGAGGTGGACGAAATCGGTGCTAATCTCTTGATTAAAAGTGGAATAAGTACTACATGAAAATTGCGTTTTATTAAATAAAAACAACAATACAATGCAGTTCCACCATGAATTGACAGTTAACAAAATAAAAGAAATCATTTAATCATTTTTTTTAATAATGAATGACTAAATTAAAATCATTCTATCCCAAAAGGTATTATTATATTCAAAGTTTCAATGTTCATTAGTAAAATTGTTAAATATATTGTATACAGAAACATTAAAAAATGGTCTCCGTAGAAAATTACACGTCAATTCATTAGAAGTGAAGTTTTATAGTTTTTACACTCTTTCCGTCTTCACTAATGGTAATTTCATTGTTATTTTTTTGAATTCGCCACGGAAATTTTCTATAGTGAAAATTTTTCATTGTGGAATAACTTTATATCCGGGATACTGAAATATAACGGTTTTTAAAGATATTCTATTGTCTACGACTCTACGTAATATACAAACTATAATATTATGATGGTTTAGAAACAATGCAACCACATGTTATATGAAATTTTGGATAGTTGTTATCAATGGTTTTGTCTGTATGAAATGTGTTTTATGCAAACCAAATGTGGTGGTAATTTTTCACAGCATATGAAAATATTGTCGTAGAAAAATAAATCTATAAAAATCAGAATTTGTTTATTTGTTTGTTCGTATTTTATGCGCTGCCATTCCGTTTATATGATTGCGATAAAACTTTGCGCGAAGGTTATAGGCTATATCATACATATAAAAATGAATGTCTGCCTGTCTATCTGTCCTGTATGCATTCCTATACCATTCATCCGATTTCGATGAAACTTTGATGAGTTGTTGTGTGCACACCCGCGAAGGTTTTTGAATAATAAAAACCATCTTCTTCTGCTTCTTCTTCTTCATTATATCTTATTTTATTCGTATGGTTCCTATACCATTCGTCCGATTGTGATGAAACCTTCGTCAGTTGTTGTGGCAAAACCCGCGAAGGTTTCTAAATTAGTACAACCATCTTTTTCTTCTTCTTCTTTATTTTATCTTCTTTTATTCGTATGGTTCCTATACCATTCGTCCGATTGCGATGAAACCTTTGTCAGTTATTATGGCAACACCCACAAATGTTTCTGAATTAGTACAACCATCTTCTTCTTCTTCATTCTTTCTTCTTTTATTCGTATGGTTCCTATACCATTCATCCAATTGAAATGAAACTTTGGTAAGTTGTGCGCACGCCCGCAAAGGTTTCTGAATTAGAAAAACCATCTTCTTCTTCAATTCGTATGCGTTCCTATACTATTCATCCGATTGCGATGAAACTTCTGTCAGTTGTTATGCGCACACCTGCAAAGGTTTCTAAATTAGTAATATATAAAATACAAAGTTTGTTGTTTGTTTGTTCCATCCAATTTTGAATTTATTTACTACATATTAATACTATTAATAGCGTTTGCATATTTTGGATTCGATTTTAATTTAGTGTTCTTTTGTTTGACCTTTACTCTTATTAGAATTATTTTCATATTGCCATATTGTATTACATAGATATTTTAATATTAAAAAGATAATTACCTACTTTTTTTTTTTTTTTAAATATCTAAGTTAAATGTATCCATGAAGCGACCCTGTGCGAAGCCGGGTACTTCAGCTTGTAATATATAATAAAGATTCTTTCAAAAATGTTAATAGGCTATTACTGCGTCCAAAAAGAAATAATGACGACTTGGTATGTTCAAATAGAATTGAATGAAACGTCTTGTTCTTTGTAACATTATGGCCATTTATAATCTAATTATAATCTATAATTTATACACAGGGTGTTCGCAGAAAGCTGTACTACTTTGTTTGGTCACCATTTTTGTAAAAATGAATTTTGACAGTTCATATTTGGAAATCATGAAGTCTAGACGTGGCAAATTTACTATGGAAAAATATTCGATAAACTAATATGTTTTAATTGTAAAAATATTTTATTAAAATCAATCATCAATATTATTGTGACGACTAAAAAATTATGTAAAATTTTGGGAATAAATAATGTGCCATCGAAACCCACTATTTATCGATTAGTGAATGATTTTGAAGAAAGAGGCTATAAGCAGATAATAAGAGGCCAAATTATTCATAGGTCACCTTTGCATCCATTAAAAGTGACTGTATGGTGCGCTATGTGGTCTGGAAAAATCATTTGCTATTACTTTTTTAAAGATGAATGTGGCGTTCCGGTAATTGTTAATGGAGAACGTTATCGTAACATGTTTGACAACTTTTTGACACCAGAATTGAATGCTTTGAGCTAGGTTAATATGTGGTTCCAATAAAATGGTATCACTTCGCATACAGCCAATGTTGCAATGGCATTACTGAGAGCTCTGTTTCCACAACAAATTGTCTCAAGAAGTAGTGATATCGATTGGCATCCATGGTCGCTAGATTTAACAGCCCCGAACTTCTTTTTGTGAGGATATCTAATATCTAAAGAGCAAGGTTTATGCCAACACACTAAAAACACTTTAGCAACATAAACAAAACATTCGTGACTAAATTAATGAAATACCGATTAAAATGTGTGAAAATGTGATGTAAAAAGAGCTCGCATTTATAAGGTTAATAGAGGCGGACATTTAGGCCATCCTCCCACGGCGCAACTTATGTCCGTCGGAACTGAAACTAAAATTCCAGCCAGTATCTAGCTAATGTATTTCAATGGCGGCTCGCTGACGGCGAGACTGGAATCTCTCAGCTTCAAAACGGTCGCGAAGAGATGCGACATGCTAGTCGCGCGGACTCTGAAGTTTCCAGTCACCGTAAAACAGTGGTACCAACATCATTAGATTTCGGTGAAAAATCATATTTTCTTACCAAAATTGGTTAAATATTAATTGGAAAATCAAAATAACCTTATGTAAACGCTGCAGCGCCCGTGTTGTCAGTTTTTGTACAACACGGTTGATAGTTGATTTTGACAGTTTGAGGTTATGTGATTATTATTTCAACTGGGTTTCAGTAGCGCCGTGTGCGAAGCATCACATTGGTCAGTTTATGAGCTCTTTCACAAACCAGTTCCATCAGATTTCAGTTGCGCCGTGGGAGGATGGCCTTAGCTGACATTGTCTTCGATCAACATTTAATAAAACATTTATCAGCATTAAGGGGGTACCTAACCTAACCGATTTTTTTTAAACGGTACATGTTCAAACACACGCGTTAACATGATCTTACTCCCTGCTTCATTTATCGTTTGTTAATTTATGGCTACGGCCGTATGATGTAGCTTAGCCACTGGGAAATGCCAATGGAAATGGCGTATTTAAAAAAAATACTACCTTATTCTTAGGTCAATAATTATTATAAAGCAAACATTATTCGTAAAATGTTTATCACATTTGAATGGTTAAAAACATAGCTTATAATCAGTATCTTTAAAATTATCTTTAAATGTGTAAATCTTGCCCATTTTTGAATAATAAAATGTCTAATTCTTGTCAAATTTGGGATCACAGAGATTATCAATATATTTTTTTTTTGTAAATATTTCACTATAATAATGTCAACATAAATTTTACTAATGGTTTTATAAATGCTTTTAAAAATTAATAAATATAAAAAATCTTAACACCACATCACATGGACGTACTGAAATATGGCTATATTCTAAAACATTAGAGCGAGAGGTTTAAAATAATACTATTTTATGTAATAAAAACACTTTATGCAGTCATCAAATGTTTAAAATAAATATAAAAGATAATAAGGCTTCAAAATTATGTAAATAGATTATCTATAACGTTTAATGAATGTCCAGGATCATGCTTTGAAAATAGCATAAAAGCTCCATTTTGACGTACGCCGAGCATGTGGGCCGTTAAACAATTTTGTTTTCATTTTGCATAAAGTTATACAAAATTAAAGTAGTATATCTTCCCCGCGAACACCCTATATATCAATTCTTTCCAACTGAACTAAATTATTTGGGTAACTATTACGATTTTATTCCTTAGGGTGGTTAGGTATAAATTGGTGGCAGTTTTGTCGCGAGAATGTCCGACCAGCATCTTTTGTTATTTATATATAGTCTAGGGTAGTTCAGGCTTTAGTACCTCACTTACTGTGTCTCGTGGTCAATCACTATAAGAGGTGGGTTAATATGTAAGGGTGAAGTAGGATGGGATCTAAGTAGGGTTGCCGTAGCTGTTTATCACAGTCAAGTGTGGATTCTCGGTCTGGTTGAAAGGTGTCTACTAGAATTTTAAATAAATAGCCCATTTTCGTTAAGGTGACGCATCAGTGAAACGCCAAATAATTTTCAACTGTACGCGCGACGAAATTTTGTACTCGCTTCGCATTCATTGAGACAACGTCGAGTCGGACACACGTCACTTTGCTGCGTGATGGCGACGGGCCAATTTATTCTAAAATCGTGTAAAGATGACTAAAAACGTTACCCATTTACTTTAAAAAGAAAACATGTCAATGAATATATTATTATTGTTACTAATAGAATAATAAACACAACATAAAATGGACGTATGTTGGATTTATATGAGAAATAATATTTCGTTTGACAGGCGTCATTTTCACCCGCGACCCGCAATCCGCACATCGCCTAGCAACGATCTTTTTAGACCGTGCCTCAACTAATGCATGGCCTTAAGTCTCTGCCAGTATTTTAATAATTAAAATTAGTCATGTAACCCTTTTGTATGTTGTACAATATAACGGAACCCGTTAAATATTTGTGTTTTAGTGTAGTGTGCAAAATTGTACGTAAAACATTTCACCGTGACACTATACGGTCTCCAATTTTATTAGATTCAATATGAGCATTAAATTTTCATAGTTGATTTTGGCAAAATTCATGAATTCAAGAATGAAAACCTAACCTAAAAAATAATCCAGTATATCGGCTATTTTCAAAATTTGTTTACTACTGTTATCCTATAAAGTGTAAACCGACAAGAACCGTGCTTTATTTAGACATGAATTTTATGTCAGTACTATGCGATTACGATACAACATTTTACGGTGAATTGTGATACGGCGATCTGCATACGAGTTTGCAATGGGTGAAATCGGTAACGTGTTTACTAGTCTCGGGTTTGAATCAGAGCTCGAAATGAGCCAGAGCGCACCGGAGCGTCGTTCCTGTTCGTGAAACCGGTAAAATTATCGCTCTGTGTTGTGGAAAAAATAATTTGACCGTCTGAGCTAGATAGGCCATATTATAATAAAAAAATCTAACACACTTATTTTTATGAAATACACATAAAATTTTATAACTATGTAAATATTGTCAGAAAACTGTCGAGCGCTCCGGTTCGTAAACTTTTCCATTTCGAGCGCTGGTTTGAATCCCGGGTCTGGTAAATTGATATAATGGGGTTGCTGCCAAACGTTGGTAAATCGGTAATTTATGTATTTAGAGTTAACAATGGATGATGTGTCTATACATACATAATATGTATATATACATACATTCAAAGTCACCCGATGTACAGAACATGCACAGGACAAACAACTTAGCATTATGCCTGATTTTAGAGAGCATGTCAAACTTCAATTGCAATTACTCCACAACATGATTTTGAGACTTACCAACTTTTGACAGTAACCCTAAGAATGTTGATTTTCAATATGTGTTTGAGCCAGGAGCATGATACTTATATCTTGAGAAAGTGGCTAATAAATATTCTAAGACCCACATTAAATTATTGAGCCACTGGAAAAAATATAAGTATTAAAATATTGAATATAAATACTATTTTATAATACTGCGCTTCATCTTGATTTATATAAAAGTTATGCGCTATATGTAAAAACTTATCAGTTCATTTAAATTTAAAATTACATTTCAATTTAATGTTACATTTAACCAGAAGGAAAGTTTTGTCCTATTTCATTTCCCACAAATATTTGAGCCACCCTGCATACGTACCTAACGTATGGTAATATTTTCTTGCCAAGTTGGCATTTTACTTACCGAACCATAAATTTTATTTCCCACACTAGTGAATTTAAATGACAAATAGCTATCACCATATTTCCATTCTTAGGGCTGAGACACACGATAATGTAACATAAATTATTGAGGGCGTTGTATTTTTTTTTATATTTTTTATAGTCAGTGGCACCTGCTAGGTTTGATTCCCGCCGCCAATTAAAAATCAATAAAAAAATATTATGGATATTTTTTTTTGAAAATAATTGATCCTCCCCCAAACCGTTTTTTTGGTAATATCTATTTATTTATTTAAAAATACAAAACATTGTGGACATAACAAATCTAAATTAAAGACGTACACAACATGAAATTTACATTATAAGTCAAACATTACCCTCACAAGAGAGAAGAGAATATAAAAAAAAATACAATAACAATAATAATAATAATAAAAAAAAATAATCAAAACATACTTAAGTACAATTTAGTACAGAAAAATATAATTTTTGAGAACGAAAAACATACAATTTTATACAGAAAAATACAGTTTCAAATTTACATGTCTTTAGGGAGCGCATTTACTAATCTTGCACCTCTCGCTAATGGTGCCTGATAGGCTTGACACGAGGAAACGGTTCCAATCCAGAATAAATCATGGCTGCGACCACGTAGGTAATAGACAGGCGCATGGAAATTCAAATTCATTAGGACACCAGGATTGGAAACCATCCCTCGCGATAACAGGCAAAAGTGTTTCAACAGCAGAAGAGACCGACGAGATTCAAGTGAGTGAAAAGTAAGCATGCCTTGTAGAAAGGCAGTCGGAAAATAATCATATGACAAATTATCGAAAGGAAAATAGTTAAATGTTTTAAAATAAAGACATCGAAGAAATTTCTTCTGGACGCGTTCTAAATTAAGCTTATAGAAAACCTCATAAGGACACCAGATAATCGACCCATATTCAAGAATGCTACGCACTAATGAGACAGCTCAAAAGTTGCTCTATTCTATGCATACCCTAAATACAGACGAATGTCAAACCTAGATCTTAGGATACTATTTATAGACGGCCTTATAATATCAGTGTTGTGTTTATCATTTTACTTTTTGGCAAGAGTATTGGGTATTTATCATAAAATTATAGAATTTTTTTTTTCATCATCTTTCCCCCCTTTTTCAACTGTTCCAATTGAAGTTGAACGTGAAGGTTTCTGCCTACTTAACCTATATTATGCCACCACAGAATCCCTTTGAAGCAACAAGAATGAAAGAACATCTAAAATATTGCAATAATAATATTATATTACATAAATATTTTAGGTAATATAAAATCGGACGGGAATCCTTGGAAATGTAAAATGAATTAACTTCGAATTAATTGTGCCTTTGATGTTTCATCCGTTATTGTCTCCTTCGCTAATTATACTGATGTTATTTCGATAAATTTCAACCATTTTTGACTCACGTAATATAAATTAAATATGTAATGAAATATGTATGCCAAGTCTAAATTTCTATTGAAATATTAAAACAAATTAGGTATTTATTTCTTCAGAACCAAAGCAAACAATTATTTATAGATTATCTAGGCGCATGTAGGTATGTACTTAGTTTAATATGCTGTTACATTAATTAAATAATTAGCATAAGTTATTTATTAAGCTGCTTTTAAATGATCAGTTGCTGTCTGATCAGTCTCCGGTTCAGTCAAGCTGTCAGTTAAACTGACGTATAAATGCAAAACTGCAAGAGGAGACAGGATATATTTTCCATCAGTTATCGTATACGTTTATAAAGTTGCCAGTTAGATTGACGTGTAAATTAGTATGTTATAGAAAATACATAGTGCCAACCGCTAAAAACAAAAAAAAACATGCGATTTTGACATGATTCGAAAATGTATGTATAAAAAAATGATAAAAAACGTTCATTGAGGCATGCAGTTGTCGATGCAATGCAGAAAAACGTGAGATGACTTCATTGTTGTACAGGTGATTTTGGTGATCGTTTAATTTAAAGGTTAAAAATGTGCTGCGGGATGGGAACATCAATCTGATTACATTTTAAACACCAAGATAAAGACGTTGCATACTATCTTCCCGTAGCGGCAGCTTACTGTGACGTCACGTGATAATACACCATATGAACCATAATATATTTCGCGCTTTATTATTTTCTTTTTTGATGGTTGTATCTATGATGCTCAGTCTTTTGCTACTGTCTCCCAGTTGTCTACTAGATGTAGCTTTATAATTTTACTCACCAAAATTTATCCATTTACGGATTTATTTATGGCAATAAAAATTTACATGTTAACTAAGTAACGAATATCGTAGTAGATTCTTTGGGTTTCTAGCGTGTGTCTTCCTTCCTTCTTTCCTCGACGTTTCGGGCTCTTTGCAGAGGCCATTATAAAGAGATGATTATGTTTTATGATGAAATGTAGTATAGGTATATGAATGTAAACGTTGCTCTAAGAATATCAAAAGGAATCTGATTAGCTAAGAGCAAACGTTGCCCAGAGGAAGGAAGAAGGACACACGCTGGGAACGCAAAAATCTATTAAGATAAAAAACAACCGTGAAAGCCTGAAACATTATATGAGTAACGGATATTTACGTGATCAGAAATGTCACTAATATGATATCCCTAATTAGGTCAAGGTTATCATTATTTACCTGTGCGAATCGATTCGCAAATAATTTGAATGATGTAATTTAAATAGGTAGACGTTAATACTTATAATACATGATTGATGTTTTCTTTATAATATACACAAATAAACATTTATACAGAAAAGGATGCCCGCAAACATAAGTGGCGTAGAAAACTATCGGACACCAGGGACCGTTTTATATCATGGAGTTCTGTCGCTGGTGAGTGAGTGTTAGAGTGTTTTATGTTAATTTGGTGTAAGTATTACTGACTGGTGTATCTGTGTTACTCAATGTTTTTCGATGTGCATATAACAAGTGATGGATTAACGTGAAAAGATAAATAAGCCCCGGGCGCAACTGATTTTCACACAAAACAGTGTAAACGGGGAAAATATTATTACAGTTTTACAGGTAAGGAAGTAAGTCAAAGTAGATGTTTAAATAAAAAAATCGGCTTCTTTGGCGTAACAAAACAAAAACAAAACTTGTGATAAACTAGATTCTTTGACTAGCTCTTAATTATCTTGTTAAATTACACACCCAAGAAAAAGGACCGCTTATTGGAACGCCGTTAGCTTATTTCTATACACTTTAACTTATATTACTAAATTATGTAATGGTTGTTTTTATTTTCAAAGTACCAAATGTCAATCTGACGTTTAATCGTTTGGTTACGTAAGGAATTGCAAATGGCCGAAAATGATAAATTCGTTGCCTAGGCAACGGAACAAATCTAAATTATAATATAATACTTTATAATCATCACGATTGCAGTATCATACTGTGGCGTAAAGTAAGTGCTTTCGGCTGATAACCGAACAATCGGTGGTTCGAATCCAATCGAGTGCGTTTTTTTCTGTGAAAAAATAAATTATGTGTTACATGTCACACGCCAAAAATACACTCTGATCTAATTTCCCAAACGCGCCAAAAGAAGTATAACTTCAAAAATATTTACTTGTTTTATTACGGGTATTTTTTATGTAAGTATTCAAAAAACAAAAAAATGTCACTCAGTATATAAATCACTGTTGAAGGGTTGATGTAGGTTGTGGGGATCTGACATACATAGTGCAAACGTGAGGATATTTCTTTGTTTACATTGAACTAATAATACAAATCGCAGATGGTATTGGTTAGTTTTTAAAATTCATTTAAACCATGCCTAAAGAAAACCATAATCCGATTATGTCCAATGCTAATAAGACCATATGGGCCTCCACAGAGTGGAGGTTTTGCATTAACAGATTTTTTTTACGACAAATGGATGTCAGCCACTTGTTCAGCCTCTTATGTCCATACTCTGACTTATACACAAATTCAAAAACAATATGTGTACTTGCCAGATTCAGGATTCGAACTGCGACCCACGATGTTATGGGTGACACTTAAACCGCGCGGTTAACCATAATATATATTAGATAAAAAAAAAACAATTCTCTACATATAACATAAGTAACTACATTATGCTATTAAATCATATATATTTTATAGATAGAAGAATATTTTTTACAACGTTTTTATTAGTTCGTATTCTTGTTTGTCCGGTGGTTGTTTGTCCAGTACAAATCTTGTAATCGCTTTTTAACTAACTTCCCGACTAGCTAGACATTTGAAACTTTAAGAATATATCAGAACACGATGCCAATGCATTCTTTTAATACTTTTAGCCATCTTTAAGTAGAATTGAATTCATTTTCAGTTAATTCAGTTTTTTATGAAAAGTTATTTCAGAAAAATCCGTAAAAAGTAAAAGACAGTTATTGGTTACTAAGGGGGTGGTCCTAGCAACTAAATTATTAATGTATACGTGCGTTACTATGGAAATCAAAATTAAATGTCAAAATGACATTTCAGTATTCTATTTGTTTGTTTGTTTGTTTTTTATTTACTTCATATTATCAAGTACAAGTTTGAGCATATTGAGCATAAAATTTTAACAGAAAATTTAAAAACGTTGTATATAAAAAGTTCTTTTTATCTTGTAATTATGTCTATTATGGTTTGGTTAGGCAGGGTTTAATCGAATTTTAAAAACCATAATATGCAATTTGTATTCTTAATACAATGAAAACAAATAAGTATGACCGACAAACTGTGCATAATTTTTGTCTGATCTCTACAACCTTATCACGGCTATTATAGTTTAATCAAGGCAAAGATTAATTGAATTAAAAAAAAAACTAACCGATACTCTCTACAATTTGTAATTTTACTTGGTTTGGTAGTACATAACTAAAAGTTTAATGAAAAAAAAAATACATATGACTGATAAAGGTTAGTCTGCAATGTAATATATAGAATCTCCACAGCCTAACTCTACCCTTTTCCACTGATATAAATGTTATAATACTATTTTCCTGGTATTACAGTCCAGTATAAGTTTTAAGCCTTCTCTTGATCCCGTCTTGAAGAAGTGTAAAAGGAACATGCATCCAGTTTTCTATCCACAGTGTATTAAGCTCTCGTTTAAAGTTATCTATCAAACTACATTTCTGGCACCTGATTTTTAAAATGTTGTTTTGCATGACTCGTTCGTTCAGTGTATAAGGTTCTCCATTACCATCCTAGATGTCCCACATTAATAATTATAACCACATGCAGATTCCTATATAGCTCATAGAGTTTTTCGTCAAGTCTCTTTCCACAAGATACCACGGAGTACCATCCTTTCAAAGTTTCCCAGTGACTCTTTGTGCAAGACTGGGTCAAAGTCACACATGAAAAAAATTACATTTGGAAAGCCTAATTCAAACACAGATCTGATCAACCTTGTACAAGGTAGGGGTAGCATTGAGTCAGATTTAACTATCTTGGTTATCTAAAACAAGAGATAAGTGGTGTTGGACATACTTATATGGAGGTGTATGGTAAACGAAACCAATGTGGTTATAACGAAAGGAAGAAAAATTTAAGATAATAATTTATGTAATCTTGTCAAGAGATTCAGTATTTAATTTGAATGCTAATTCATGATAAGTAAAAAAATATATTTATCGCTTGGTATTCAATATTAACTGTTTGACGTTTAGATTTTTATACTCCTACTAGACAGTATTGATAATAATTCATCATAGCTCTCTCCACTCCTACTCCTACTCTCTGGTCCTTAGTTTTTTATTGCTACATAGATCCACCGAACTTTCTAAGTTTGTCTATCCAGAGGGCTTTATGGCAAGCCCTGTGGACGTTTAGTGCCCCCTTGAGTACTTCTTTGAACGGCATTTGTCCAGCGGTTGTCCACTCGCCGAGCGATATGTCCGACATTGCCAAATCATCTGCTTTGCGACCTCGATCACAAAGTTCACTCTTGTATGCTTTCTTAGTCATTGGTTTCTTTTGTGATCTTTCCTCGTTACGCCCAACATGCACATTTCCATGCTACATTGCGCTACTCGTATTTTTTTTTTAAATTTCTCTTACATTAACAGTCAACTTTTCACACGCTGGTAGTTGAAACTAGCTGAACGTTGGTAGCACACGTTGGTTGAACACTTGCACTCTATGCCAGTTTGATTCTGCGGGAAATCGAGAAATTTCATCATACATACCACCCATCAATTAACATTTGTTATCTGAGATAGATGTAGCTATTGACAATCGATTTGATTGCCATTAATGAGGATTGCTTTTGGCTTAGCAAAGCAGTTTATCATTACTTTTGTCTTTGAGCTTTAAGTTGAAATCTTTAAGCCTGCTATGCAGCTTTCATTTGAAATCTCTTGCATTTTGTTCTAAATGTCTTCTGGCTCGTTTGCAAAGACAACGATGACATTTTCAATTCAATTCAATTCATTTATTTTTTAACATATTGTGGACATTACAGTGACTGAGGTATTAGCCGTTAATGGGGATCCCACTGTCCTCCCAGTCAAGTCACATGCCCCCTCAGAGATCTTACTAATAGGACAATAATTATAAAATTATTATTTATAAATTTAAACGTACATTTTGGTACTCATGCTGTGATCAAAACACGTTAAACAATTTAAATTTACGGTGAATATCAAATGATAAAAAATATTTAAAAATAATTACAAGACAAAAAGAACTTTTTTATATACCACGTTTTTAAATTTTCTGTTGAATCATATAAACTTGACAATTCTATGTATTAATAATTTAGGACACATAAGGCAATTGTCAACAAATCATTTTTTTTTGCTATTTTGCAACAAACAAACAAATATAGAATACTGAAATATCATTTTGATTTACGTAGTAACACATGTATATATTAATAATTTAGTTGCTAGGACCACCCCCTTAGCAACCCATAATAGTGGATTGGATTACAGATTTCTTCCGAAATAACTTTTCATATAAAACAGAATTAACTGAAAATGAATTCAATTCTACTTAAAAGTGGCTAAAAGTATTAAAAGAATGCATTGGCATCGTGTTCTGATATATTCTAAAAGTTTCAAATGTCTAGGTACTCGTAGTCGGGAAGTTAGTTAAAAATCGATTGCAAGATTTGTACTGGATAAACAACCACCGGACAAACAAGAATACGAGCTAAGAAAAACGTGGTACAATAATAATATTTATTTAAAACAAAATAGATACATTTTGAAATTTTAAACACGTATTATAAATAACTAAGCAGAAAAAAAAATCTTCTCGCATCGAAGGTATTCCGAACAAAGTAAACTCCTTTGGAAAAAAAAGTTTTAATCAATAATACAATCAGAGAATAAGTTTGCTCGGACGTGATTGGATTTGAAAACTTTTCAGGTTTCTGATAAAAGAAGAACATATGAATTTATTGAATTATACGTACAAATATAATATAAACTTTCTCTCGTATATTTGTTTATACTTACTTATACATAATAATATGATTGAGGATAAAAATAAAGTTTGACATTTAGTAACCCAAAACTATATTTTTACATTTCGAACATTGTTTATTAATGGATTGCAACCCTGGCAGAATTTTAAATCTCGAAATAAGAAATACTTCTTTTAGTGAGTTATTTGAAATTATATATAATAAAAAATATATATGCACATGTAGTAGCACATACTTGCTTGATTGATGATTTTGTTTATACAAAGTTTTATCATCATCAATTATGGCACTACAACCCTTGGTGGGTCTTAGTCTCCTTCAAAAACTTCCTCCACCCTGGAAGATCTAGCGCTGACACTCTCCAATTGTTTTGATCGAGCATTTTTAAATCTCCCGTGGTACAGTACAGCCATTTAGATTTCGGCCGTCCAGGCCTTCTCTTGCCATCGGGGATTGTGTACATAGCCCGCCTCGTCGGTATCTCCACCGGCATTCTATACACGTGGCCGATTCAGCGCAGTCTTTTATTTTTTCGCACCCATAAAGTGTGTATAGCTCCTCATTATACCCTGACCTCCAAATGCCACTTTTTTGAACAGATCCAAAGATTATTCTCAAAACTCTCCTCCAAAGATTTCCATACTTCTCTCATCCTGTTTGCTGAGTGCTCAGCGTTCTGATCCATATGTTAATACCGGGCGCAGGAGAGGGTAGGGCAAAGTTTTATAATTATGCAAACTATTTCAAATAATACCGTGAAAATTAGAAGAATTAGTATTTTCTATAAATATACCAACAGTTTAATTTAAGTATTTTTTATTAAAAAACGTATCCTGGGGTACCTACGTATTAATTTCAAGATTATCAGATGAAGTAGTTGATCAGGATTATATACCACTATACAATAATAATGGTAAATGACTGCGCTTTTCAGTGGGCTGTAATATGATGGGGATGATTCGGATGCTGGCGAGGGGAGGGAGGGTTTTACCAAAGATGCCTGGCACTGACCATTATATATTCAATTCAATTCAATTATTTTTTAAACATATTGTGGATATTAAAAATTATAAGTTTCAGACGTTCACAACATAACATCAAACATTATTATAAGGAAGAAAAAAAAACAGTAATAAAAGCGATAACAATGAAAATATAAAAAGAGAACTTATTATAAACATACAAAAGCAGTGAAAATACAGTTATACATATATAGAAATTCAAAGACCGAGTTTGCTAAGTAGATCCTATTTTAGGAATTTATAAAATAGCAGTCACCTAAACTCACCCTCACGCAAGTGGAATATATCAACACCCAAGAAATTTGGTTGAAGATAGTTATCGCCCTCCCAATTGGCATTGCCAGTGGAAGGTTAGTTCTGTTGGTATCATTGGTTATTGAGTCACCATATGCGCGGCGATTGACTGTCTAAACCAGTGTACGTAAAGACGCCTTAATGTTTTACATGTTATAGGTGTGTACACTCACTCGGTTGATGAATGACTACCGATTAATAGTAACCCTGGTAAGGATAATGGTGTTAAGTGGATAAGACATTTATATTGTATTCGGGCCGCCATAATTGGCCCAACCAGTAAATGTCGGAACAAATCAATAGAAAATTCTATCAATAATAGGTGGTCTAATAATAATATTAAGAGTTACTTTAGAATGGATGACAATGATGATAAATTAGTGACATTTCAATGCAGGAGGGTTGATGTAGTTAAAAATGAAAGTTATCACGTGGTCACAATGCTTAATAAAATAAAGAAAATTTATATTAGAAATGAAATATTTCGAATAAAATTTTAAATACAGTTTTCTATATACTATGTTGCAACGGAATGGACCGGATGGCTTGGTAAAAGGTCTCACAACCCTCTCAGAAAAAATGTAACATAAAGATTATTATCCGATTTTCAAGTATAAGTGTACAGACGTGTAGTTGACCACCTATACTTAAGGTGATGTCTATTAGTATTTTTTTTAAACCCTACTCTCCGAAAATGGTGTGATTTTTTTAAAATAATGCAATTGGTTTTGGCCAAGTCTTACAAACACAATAGTGAATCATCTCATATGCCCTGGCGATGCATTATTGTATTGGTAACAGTATGTATATATCGTCACCTTACTATTAAAACCTCGTAAGTCTGTTTGAGAAGAATGTTGAGAGGAAGGAAAAAACGTATTAAGAACAGTATTTTAAACACCTCTCTAATCGATGAATCTGCTAACATTGATTGTAAAATACGAGGTTTTAATACCACGTTTGAAACCACGAGAAAATTAATCAATTACAATTTGTCGATAGATTGACAGCATGATACCAGTCTAGAGAACCAAGGTTTTGATATGATTTAAAAAAAATTGTTTAAATTTTGTCGAAAAATCTTCATTTTCCCATAATATTGGACTTACGAGGTCTTAATAGTAAAGTGACGATATGATGATTTATAAGCACAAAAATTAACGTTTTGAATAATCCTAAGATCATTATTTAATAAAATTCACAAACTGTATTATCTCGATTTAAAATACACGAATGGTAGCCATCTGTTGATGACATTAGAGACACCCTCAGATCACACGAATTGAACAGAACCCGTAAGATATTTTGGATGGTTCTGTCACTGGATATCGCAACTATTATTCACTTCCCATATAATTAAAACACAACGTATTGAGCATCAGGCAATGCAACCACTCATTGATTGATGGTCTAGGCCGGGTTTTCTTTTATTTATTGTTTTGTGTTGTACAATATTTATTTGTTAGTGATATGTTATGTCTATATGTTTTAATTTTTGTTAAATGTATATTATTAAATTTATCAAAATCTGATATAAAATACTAACAAAGTTCTCTCAACTTCTCTCAACGGTATTGATAATACAATAAAAACAATGGCGGCTCTCGTGGTACAGTGCGTAAGGCGCTTGCCTTCCACCCGAGAGGTCCTGGGTTCGATTCCCGGTCAGGACACACAATATTTATGTAATTTTCTTAAAGCCTGGGTGTTTGCAATTGTTCAAAATTACTAACAACCACCTTGTACGAAAAAGCAAAGACATGGTTATTAATAATTCAAAAAAAAAAAAAACTGATAATGATGAAATTATTACAAAGTCATTTCACATTACAGGACAATTTACAAATTGTGGTGTTTCCATGCTTGAAGCATGTTTTGAAAAAAATATAGCATGTGTTTAGGAAGTAAAATAAAATAATTGTAAATTTACCTATAACCAGGTAGGTCGGCAGGTGGGTATAGGTGGGTGGAGAGATGTAGATAATGTTTTTTTTAAGAAACAAAATCAAACCTGGAAAAGGTTCTGCTTTTTCACCCGGAACAATTTGGACGTTCTAACAGATGTGGGAATTTGAAAGTTATACGCTTTGAATAAAATGTTATGAATAATACGTTAAACCAATAAAAAAGCATTTAGAAAAAAATATAAGAGTATTGGCTAATTGAATTAACACATATCCAAACACACGTGTTTGAATAAAAATAACTAGCATTACCATCATAACTCGTAATTTAGTGTCCCGGCCTGCAGTGACGTCCCGTGGGGGTAGGCAAGTTGAGTGTCACTTGGGGGCGGCAAATCGAGGAGAATCATTAGGTATATATAGAAATAGCTACCTAAACTTAGTAACAACTAAAATATATTTTCATTAAAATAATCAGCTCACTGGTTGGAAACAAAATGTATTACTTAACATAAAAGATTTAACAGGAGTTAATTTTTTTTGTCGGGTTCGTGATGTCTAGTCTACTTCCGTTGTCCTTGGACGTCACGTCTTTGATGGTCAGCAATGACACGTGCAGATTTGCTAATTATTTTTGCCAGTCACTCGCGAGTTTTGCAAGTTATCAGGTGTATTTTTAAATGCATTTGAAACCGTGGACTCGTAATATTGTCTATTGAAGCAGAGATGGCATTTACTTAAATAGAATTAGATTTAGCGGTAATTATATTTTGTTAGTAATGTATCTATACAACACATTTGAGGCGTATATTATCAAAACCTGCTTAACTCCACGAACACAATTGTTGGCAAAAGCGAAAAAACTGCTGTGGGCTTAATTATTGCAAAATATAAGAAAAGATAAAATTAATGAATAAAGAAGTAGATAATAACACGTCACCTGCCGGGTTTTAATTGGACGAAAAATCAAAATGGCGGTTTTTATCTCTGATGTCATTGGTTGTATAGATATGAGTCTATTTTGAAATTAAACCATTAAGGATTTGAGCACGATTTGATACTGAACATGATTTTCAACATGAATTATCTCTGTATTTAAAGCAGTTACGCAAACGAATGACTATTTATTCTATAGGTATTGCCATAGAGAACAGTTTGGCATCAAAATTTGAAAAAAAATCGAAAATGGTCGTTAGGTATCTTTTGATAATAAATAAGGTGCTCATTTCTTAGATATTGGAGTCATGAAAGGATGTTGAAAAATACTGTTTAAAAAAATGGGGCGACATTTTTTATAGGGACGTCACTGTCGGCTGTCTAATACCCGTCTTGGTTTATATCGTAGCATGTTGTACAAACAATGTTCTGTTTCATAAGTACTGTATTTAAAATATTAAAATTGTTTTTTTTCCTTCAATTTTCTGTAGACGGTGGTGGCCTGCAGGCATCTTCAGCATGTGGGTCGCGGCGCTCGAGCGGCCTCCGCTTGACCCCCAGAGCCTCCTTGGTCTGCGGTATGGGAAGTGGCGGGAGCGACTCCCGCCGAGGGTCTGCCCAGAAGGTCTCCCCAAGGGCGAGTCTGGCTCCCCCACCAGACCTGGACATCACAGAGGACGGGACTGTCGTACTCAGGTAGGATGATTACCTGTTATGTTCTGCGGTTGTTTTTTTTTTTAAATTTTATTGATGTTATGTCATTACAAGGTGCCATAATATATAGAAGTATTATAATACAAATTATATAAATGATTATAAACAGTAGCCATGCAATAGATTAATATGTAATTACTAATAACAAAATAATTACAAGTTAAAAATAACTTTTTACACACCACGTTTTTAAATTTTCTGTTGAATCATATAAACTTGACAATTCTATGTATTAATAAAAACTTTTTATTGTACTTGATAGAAATACTGAATAACTATTATAGAATACAGAAATGTCATTGTGACATTTCATATTGATTTCCACAGTAAAGCACGTATATATTAATAATCTAGTTGCTACGACCCCTTAGCAACCAATAATAATAGTGAGTGGTAAATATTACTTTTAACGATTTTTTTCCGAAACATACAAGACAGAATTAACTGAAAATGAATTCAATTCTGCTTAAAGATGGCCAAAAGTATTAAAGAGAAAATTAGAAGTATTAAGTACCTATTTAGAAGTATTAAAAATTTTAGTCGGGAAGTAAGTTAAAAATCTTGGACAAACAAGAAAAAATGTGTACTCCACAAGAAAAAATCTGTACCGGACAAACAAGAATACGATCTAATAAAAACGTGGTAAAATATACCTACAGTAAGAAATTCAGTGAAAGTAAATTTTTATGTAATATAAAAGTAAAATAATCAAAGAACAATAATAAATTTAATCTTTTTAATATGTCCACAAACATTGAGAAAACATGCTTCCCAAATTTTTCCTCAGTAGCATTTCTTCATCTAAATCGTCAAAGCACTTTCCAACTTTTCGCATAGCACGTCGATAGTGATTCGGTCAAGAATACTGGCGGTTCTCGTGGTGCAGTACGTAAGGCACTGGTCTTCTATCCGGGAGTTCCGGGTTCGATTCCCGGTGAGGTCACAATATATTTATGTGATTTTCTCAAAGCCTGGGTGTTTGTGATTGATATTACTAAAATATACGAATGTTTCACTACACTACAGTCATTAGGTCTCTTGGATTATTGTAGTGTTATGAATAGTTAAAATATCAAATAAGTTAATAGCACGATACACAGCATCATAAAATATAACATTCGACCTACTATAGGGTAGCAACAGGGAACTCAGAAATGATGGGAACTAAAATACCTAACGGGTAAGGAAAAGCAGGCAACCGATCTCGAGTAAGGAAGAATATGGGATCATCATAAAATATAACATTCGACCTACTATAGGGTAGCAACAGGGAACTCAGAAATGATGGGAACTAAAATACCTAACGGGTAAGGAGAAGCAGGCAACCGATCTCGAGTAAGGAAGAATATGGGATCATCATAAAATATAACATTCGACCTACTATAGGGTAGCAACAGGGAACTCAGAAATGATGGGAACTAAAATACCTAACGGGTAAGGAGAAGCAGGCAACCGATCTCGAGTAAGGAAGAATATGGGATAAATTTAAACACGCGTCAAGAATACGTTATACGTCGAATACTGACAACGTCTCTCGGTTTATGCATTGACACTCATTTAATATTGATATATTACACGCACTATTGCACGTCTATAATGCGTGGTTCATTTTCGTAGGACATTCACACATTCAAAATCCTACGTCAAAATTGACTGTATAGGTATATAGCCTATAGGAGTTCTATATATTATCTGTTCAGTGGGTAGCATAAAGACTGCAGAGTTACGAGTGATATTGATGCGAACATGAAAATTAATATTTTACAACAAAAATGGATTATAAATTATTAACCCACGAATGGGTAAAAAAAAATCTTTAAAAAACCTTTTCACTGCCAGCCAAATTTGACCAGCAAAAAATATGAAATACGCATATAATGATGAAAAATTGTGAAATATAACCAAATTGACTCATGTCTTTATTTCTTCGTCACCATTTCAAAAACCGGTGTTTTGGTATCGATAAATACTGAGATTCCGGTTTTGGAATACCGGTATTGCAATCCCTAAAACCACATAAAATTTGCCATAAAAGACATTACCTTTCTTAAGATACTTGATAGTGTTTGTTTATTTATTATATTTTTTTACCACGTTTTTCTTGAGTCGTATTCTTGTTTGTCCGGTGGTTGTTTATCCAGTACAAATCTTCAAATCAATTTTTAACTAACTTCCCGACTAGCTAGATATTTGAAACTTTTAGAATATATCAGAACACGATGCCAATGCATTGTGTTCTGATATATTAGCCATCTTTAAGTAAAATTGAATTCATGTTCAGTTAATTCTGTTTTGTATGAGAAGTTATTTTGGAAAAAATCCGTAAAAAGTAAAACACTATTATTGGTTGCTAGGGGTCTGGGGTCCTAGCAACTAAATTATTAATATACACGTGCGTTACTATGGAAATCAAAATGACATTTCAGTATTCTATATTTGTTTGTTTGTTGCAAAATTGCAAAAAAATAAAATGTTGATAATTGCCTTATTTGTCCTAAATTATTAATACATAGAATTGTCAAGTTTATATGATTCAACAAAAAATTAAAAAACGTGGTATATAAAAAGTTCTTTTTATCTAATAATTGTTTATATTGAATTAAGTATTCGCAGTTAGTTGTAACTATTTAAAAATGGAAACTGTAATTTTGTATGTATTTTAATACATTAATCACAATAGGAAAGCTGTAATTATTTCTATGGAAATTTATACGTCAACGCTCAGAAAAGTTAAGGCTCATATTATAAAAGCAATTATTGTAGTGCGGTGTGAAAGCTTTGAAGTTTAATTGAATTCGTGTTCTCACTTCCGGGACAAACGAGTCATATTCTAATCCAAGCGCAGGCTTATGCATTAAACTTTCACTGCATCTGAGAGTATTTCCTAGAGTTTCCATGGAATTGGGATTAAATGTTTTGAAATCAGTAGTTAAGCCATACTTAATTACAGAGTTTACGTTGTAATTTAAGCCATCGCAACTATTACATCATTCTATTAATTACTAATGTATAAGTTAGTGACGGAGAAGTGTGAGGGGCGATATCTGTCCTTGTATACCATGATTTGTAACAATTTAATATGTCGCTGTGTTTAAATGATAACTTTGTTCAATATAGCGACTCAATCCCTTATCACATCTTATTATTTCGTACCTTCATTCTCCCAAGTCATTTGAGACGGTCTTTTGCAGTTGTTTCCACGTTAGAGAAAAACTAGCCGGCGCTCATCCGGAAGGATGGAGATCGCCTCAAGGGTCGAAAAAGAATGCAACACTCATTCCAGACTCATTTAGAGTCTGGGAATCCACGGCATGGAAACTAATTCCTAGCGTGGATTTCACTGCTTTGGACAGAGCGCGGAGCCACCACCTGAGAAAGAGAATCTCATGCTCTGCACCACAAAATGGTGGCAATAAGGTGGGTGTATTGGAGAGCAGACAAAGAACGAGGTTAATACTAATTCAATAATTTTATAGTATACCTAACTTAAAATGTCCTATTACGTATTGTTAACACATGTGATTTTGATGATTAAAGTAGTTATAGCTACAATATATTCATAGAGCAAATACATACAAATGAGTATGCAACACCTTATATTTTAGATAAATTTAGAGCAATTGAAATTAACAGAAATTTTTAAAATTAATTAATACAAACCATGCCCTTGCTTTTTCGTACAACGTGGTTCAAATAGATATTTACATATAGTTTTATATATTTGCGTTTGTGGTTTAAGTGTTATGTTAAGTTTGTAGTGAGTTATGTTCCTCCATATTATATTTCCTTATTTTTTTTAATAGCAAGAATTAGATATTATGTTGTGTTCAATAATTAGAATGTTACATTTTAAATATTGTGAATTATTCGTTGAATAAAAAAAGTAATTAATTAAAAATTATTAGCAAGTTCAAGGAAGTTATAACACTAAAATATCTTGTAGTGATCCGTGACGTCGGTTAGTATTAAAGTAATACCTACTTTGATTTTAAATACAAAAGTCGATAGCCAATAATAGCTCAATTTAGAAAACACTTTAGAGTATTATAAGAGACATTAGTTAAAATTAGTTAAGTATGGTACCTTTAGCATAGTGGTCTATGTGCGTGGGCGCGAAATCCGAGAGATGCAGATTCGATCCAGCGGGGTCTTACTTTTTTCAAAAAGATTTTGTTCTATTGGTTTTTAATATATTTTCTCAGAAGTGTTCAATAATTAGAATGTTGCATTCTTAAATCTTGTGAATTATTCATTGAATAAAAAAAGTAATTAATTAAAAAAAATATTAGTCAAATTTAAAAATATAATAATATGTAAGATGCATTGGCGGCCTTAGGCCCGAAAAAGTAGTAGGTCAATTTTGAATATATTATTTTAATTTGCCTTTTCGTTGTATACTTAAAAGACGTATTGCAAATTGGCTTTTTATACAATATAGAAAAAGTGCTAGAATTTGTTATAGGTAGATACTTACATACATTTACATTTTTCACATCGTCAACCATCGTTAACCAAAATTGCATACAACATGTTATGATTTTTTGTAAATTAGGTCCGCTTGTCACGTCGCCAATGCCATAAAACTTCACAAAAATGTTATAAATCACTAAAAACCAAATTTTGTGTGTCTATTTATTATAATAACTGTACCAAATACTATTTATACTTTATTAATACGATTAAAACAACTTTTTCAACTATCAAAAGTACGAGTCGTCGTCGCGTACTGTAGTAGGTACCAACTGTACGACCAGGGAACTCAGAAATATTTATTTTCTGTGTGTACAACAATACAAATCGGCAATGACCGAAATGAAGCCTAATGGTGCGGCAAAATAATATGAAGAAAAAAATGCTTTGAGCTTTCTGTCCGTCTCACATATGAAAAAAGAGAGAATGAAATATAAAGTAGTTCCGGCAGATTGTAAATTGACCTAAGCGTGTTGAAACGAGAAGTTGGACGTTGAGAATGAGACTTGTGTGTATTGTAACTACATATACATACATAATATGCATTAACGTGCATCTAACGTTGACGCTTTAGCGTAGCCGATAGGTAATAATAATTATTACTAGCTGATCTTCGCCAGCATGTGTCGCTAGTAATAATTATAATTGACATTCTATAGATATTTTAGGAAGGTCAATGACCATTTGACCTAAAGGACCAGTCGCCATTGGTAAGATGTAAGGTTATTTAAATAAATTTGTATTTAATATTTTTTGTTTTTTAGAATTATTAATAACCATGTCCTTGCTTTTTCGTACAAGGTGGTTGTTAGTAATTTTGAACAATCGCAAACACCCAGACTTTGAGAAAAACACATAAATGTTTTTGTCATGACCGGGAATCGAACGCAGAACTCTCGGGCGGAAGGACAGCGCCTTACCCACTGCACCACGAGAGCCGCCTGTATTTAATATTAAAATATAGATACAATTTAAATAAGATCTTTGGTTTTATAATATATTATATTACTTTCTTACTGTTATATTTAAAATCCGGATAACTTGAAAGTTATGATCGAGTATGTATGAAATCTTTTCCAAAAATGCTCCGATGGTCTCATCCGCGCTCGATTACAAGACGTCTGGAGTTTCTTCACAAAAGTTTTATGGGGAAGTTTCAAACAACACTCGATGATTACAGAGTGCATCACGGTGCCCGCTTAAGTTTCTAGCTGATTACGTGAAAAGCACTCTGTTCCAAAGGCGAAACACGTAAAACATGGGCGACTGGAGGAAAACTGGTTAGAGCTCCTTGATTGAAAACCGCGAGTAAACACAAAGGTTACTGCATGTTCGCAATTGCTGCTTGTGGGTGTTGACATCAGTTATTTTGGTAACTACACTTGGAAGTGAAATATTCAATTAATAACTATAAATACGTCAAATGATTTTAACATAACGTCGCTGTTCTGGCAGAACACACTACCTGGAGAATACTAGTTTTGAGTAATTTGACTTTGAAGTTGTTAAAATGTTTAAATGGTCTATCATGTGAGTTTATTAAGTAATCGTAAAAAGGATGACTTTAAAAGAAAGACTGTTTATTTATTAAGAAGGTTTCCAGACGGTAAAGCTTAAAATAAGGAACATTTTGGTATAACTAACTCAATATGTCATTTTTTCGAATTAGTGTCTTCTGTCAGAACAGTGACGATAAAAAAAAAATAACTAAAACCAATTTAAAATACACTACAAATAGTATTATATATGTTTGTAATCTAGTTTTGATGCAAATATTACATATAATATGTAATTTACTTATTATTAGTGGAACACTCATCCTAGCATGTAGGTATGAAAAGATATCTAAATTCTTGTTATTACCACGTTTTTATTACCTCGTATTCTTGTTTGTCAGGTGGTTCTTTATCCAGTACAATCAATTTTTAACTAACTTCCCGACTAGCTAGACATTTTAAACTTTTAGAATACATCAGAACACGATGCTAATGCATACTTTTAGCCATCTTTAAGTAGAATTGAATTCATTTTCAGTTAATTCTGTTTTGTATGAAGAGTTATTTCGGAAGAAATCCGTAATCCAATCCACTATTATTGGTTGCTAAGGGGGTGGTCCTAGCAACTAAATTATTAATATATATGTGCGTTATTATGGGAATCAAAATGACATTTCAGTATTCTATATTTGTTTGTTTGTTGCAAAATAGCAAAAAAATGATTTGTTGACAATTGCCTTATTTGTCCTAAATTATTAATACATAGAATAATTGTCAAGTTTATATGATTAAATAGGAAATTTATAAACGTGGTAAGTATATAAAAAGTTATTTTTATCTTTTAATTATATATTAAGATTTTTTTGCTGGAATCTATATTTTGAAACATGTGTACGTAAAATAATAGAAAAAAAGATTACCTAAAAACCTCTATAAAGTTGGTATGTACCTAATCTTATCATATTTTTTTACAACTACCAAGAAAAATATCATAAGTATATAAATATTATTTACACAATAATTAACAATTGATGAAGTCATGAAAATGGCCAGAATACCTTCTAAACCCTTTTAATAACTCTTTTCCATGCTTTACAAAATGTTCATAATTCTTATATGAAACTACCACAATATATTATGCACGTATAATTTAATCCATAACTATTTTTTTCATTGCGTTATGAGAACGACAGTGACGCTATTTGTATTATTTGTTTTGTTCATCAGTGATCGACATTAAAATAATATAATTAAAGTTGTAACTACGCATAGTATCAATGAAT